>NC_079212.1:60727596-62205885 GCF_029633865.1 Lampris incognitus | reverse complement strand
CATTAACCCCAACTCAGTTCTTCTGATGGTCACTACCACAGGCTGTGTTTTTAACATGAGCTGTAGGAGGGTAACATTACCCCCAGCTCAGTTCTTCTGCTGGTCACTACCACAGGCTGTGTTGCTAACATGAGCTGTAGGAGTGTAACATTACCCCAGCTCAGTTCTTCTGATGGTCACTACCACAGGCTGTGTAAACATGAGGTGTAGGAGTGTAACATTACCCCCAGCTCAGTTCTTCTGATGGTCACTACCACAGGCTGTGTTGTTAACATGAGGTGTAGGAGTGTAACATTACCCCCAGCTCAGTTCTTGTGATGGTCCTAACCACAGGCTGTGTTGTTAACATGAGCTACAGGAGTGTAACATTACCCCCAGCTCAGTTCTTCTGATAGTCAGTCACTACCACAGGCTGTGTTGTTAACATCAGCTACAGGACTATAACATTAACCCCTGCTCAGTTCTTCTGATGGTCACTACCACAGGCTGTGTTTTTAACATGAGCTGTAGGAGCATAACATTAACCCCAGCTCAGTTCTTCTGCTGGTCACTACCACAGGCTGTGTTGCTAACATGAGCTGTAGGAGTGTAACATTACCCCCAGCTCAGTTCTTCTGATGGTCAGTACCACAGGCTGTGTTGTTAACATGAGCTGTAGGAGCGTAACATTACCCCCAGCTCAGTTCTTCTGATAGTCAGTCACTACCACAGGCTGTGTTGTTAACATGAGCTCTAGGAGTGTAACATTACCCCAGCTCAGTTCTTCTGATGGTAGCTACCACAGGCTGTGTAAACATGAGGTGTAGGAGTGTAACATTACCCCCAGCTCAGTTCTTCTGGTGGTCACTACCACAGGCTGTGTTGTTAACATGAGGTGTAGGAGTGTAACATTACCCCCAGCTCAGTTCTTGTGATGGTCACTACCACAGGCTGTGTTGTTAACATGAGCTACAGGAGTGTAACATTACCCCCAGCTTAGTTCTTCTGATAGTCAGTCACTACCACAGGCTGTGTTGTTAACATCAGCTACAGGACTATAACATTAACCCCTGCTCAGTTCTTCTGATGGTCACTACCACAGGCTGTGTTTTTAACATGAGCTGTAGGAGCATAACATTAACCCCAGCTCAGTTCTTCTGCTGGTCACTACCACAGGCTGTGTTGCTAACATGAGCTGTAGGAGTGTAACATTACCCCCAGCTCAGTTCTTCTGATGGTCAGTACCACAGGCTGTGTTGTTAACATGAGCTGTAGGAGCGTAACATTACCCCCAGCTCAGTTCTTCTGATAGTCAGTCACTACCACAGGCTGTGTTGTTAACATGAGCTACAGGAGTATAACATTACCCCCAGCTCAGTTCTTCTGATGGTCACTACCACAGGCTGTGTTGTTAACATGAGCTGTAGGAGCGTAACATTAACCCCAGCTCAGTTCTTGTGATGGTCAATACGACAGGCTGTGTTGTTAACATGAGCTACAGGAGTGTAACATTACCCCCAGCTTAGTTCTTGTGATGGTCACTACCACAGGCTGTGTTGTTAACATGAGCTGTAGGAGTGTAACATTACCCCCAGCTCAGTTCTTGTGATGGTCACTACCACAGGCTGTGTTGTTAACATGAGCTGTAGGAGCGTAAAATTATCCCAAGCTCAGTTCTTCTGATGGTCACTACCACAGGCTGTGTTGTTAACATGAGGTGTAGGAGTGTAACATTACCCCCAGCTTAGTTCTTCTGATGGTCACTACCACAGACTGTGTTGTTAACATGAGCTACAGGAGTGTAACATTACCCCCAGCTCAGTTCTTCTGATGGTCACTACCACAGGCTGTGTTGTTAACATGCGGTGTAGGAGTGTAACATTACCCCCAGCTCAGTTCTTCTGGTGGTCACAACCACAGGCTGTGTTGTTAACATGAGCTACAGGAGTATAACATTAACCCCAGCTCAGTTCTTCTGATGGTCACTACCACAGGCTGTGTTGTTAACATGAGCTGTAGGAGCGTAACATTACCCTCAGCACAGTTCTTCTGATAGTCAGTCACTACCACAGGCTGTGTTGTTAACATGAGCTGTAGGAGTGTAACATTACCCCAGCTCAGTTCTTCTGATGGTCACTACCACAGGCTGTGTTAACATGAGGTGTAGGAGTGTAACATTACCCCCAGCTCAGTTCTTCTGATGGTCACTACCACAGGCTGTGTTGTTAACATGAGGTGTAGGAGTGTAACATTACCCCCAGCTCAGTTCTTGTGATGGTCACTACCACAGGCATGTGTTGTTAACATGAACTACAGGAGTGTAACATTACCCCCAGCTTAGTTCTTGTGATGGTCACTACCACAGGCTGTGTTGTTAACATGAGCTGTAGGAGTGTAACATTACCCCCAGCTCAGTTCTTGTGATGGTCACTACCAGAGGCTGTGTTGTTAACATGAGCTGTAGGAGCGTAACATTATCCCAAGCTCAGTTCTTCTGATGGTTACTACCACAGGCTGTGTTGTTAACATGAGGTGTAGGAGTGTAACATTACCCCAGCTCAGTTCTTGTGATGGTCACTACCAAAGGCTGTGTTGTTAACATGAGCTGTAGGAGTGTAACATAACCCCAGCTCAGTTCATCTGATGGTCACTACCACAGGCTGTGTTAACATGAGGTGTATGAGTGTAACATTACCCCCAGCTCAGTTCTTCTGATGGTCACTACCACAGGCTGTGTTGTTAACATGAGGCGTAGGAGTGTAACATTACCCCCAGCTCAGTTCTTGTGATGGTCACTACCACAGGCTGTGTTGTTAACATGAGCTACAGGAGTGTAACATTACCCCCAGCTCAGTTCTTCTGATGGTCAGTACCACAGGCTGTGTTGTTAACATGAGCTGTAGGAGCGTAACATTACCCCCAGCTCAGTTCTTCTGATAGTCAGTCACTACCACAGGCTGTGTTGTTAACATGAGCTGTAGGAGTGTAACATTACCCCAGCTCAGTTCTTCTGATGGTCACTACCACAGGCTGTGTTAACATGAGGTGTAGGAGTGTAACATTACCCCCAGCTCAGTTCTTCTGATGGTCACTACCACAGGCTGTGTTGTTAACATGTGGTGTAGGAGTGTAACATTACCCCCAGCTCAGTTCTTGTGATGGTCACTACCACAGGCTGTGTTGTTAACATGAGCTACAGGAGTGTAACATTACCCCCAGCTCAGTTCTTCTGATGGTCAGTACCACAGGCTGTGTTGTTAACATGAGCTGTAGGAGCGTAACATTACCCCCAGCTCAGTTCTTCTGATAGTCAGTCACTACCACAGGCTGTGTTGTTAACATCAGCTACAGGACTATAACATTAACCCCTGCTCAGTTCTTCTGATGGTCACTACCACAGGCTGTGTTTTTAACATGAGCTGTAGGAGCATAACATTAACCCCAGCTCAGTTCTTCTGCTGGTCACTACCACAGGCTGTGTTGCTAACATGAGCTGTAGGAGTGTAACATTACCCCCAGCTCAGTTCTTCTGATGGTCAGTACCACAGGCTGTGTTGTTAACATGAGCTGTAGGAGCGTAACATTACCCCCAGCTCAGTTCTTCTGATAGTCAGTCACTACCACAGGCTGTGTTGTTAACATGAGCTCTAGGAGTGTAACATTACCCCAGCTCAGTTCTTCTGATGGTAGCTACCACAGGCTGTGTAAACATGAGGTGTAGGAGTGTAACATTACCCCCAGCTCAGTTCTTCTGGTGGTCACTACCACAGGCTGTGTTGTTAACATGAGGTGTAGGAGTGTAACATTACCCCCAGCTCAGTTCTTGTGATGGTCACTACCACAGGCTGTGTTGTTAACATGAGCTACAGGAGTGTAACATTACCCCCAGCTCAGTTCTTCTGATAGTCAGTCACTACCACAGGCTGTGTTGTTAACATCAGCTACAGGACTATAACATTAACCCCTGCTCAGTTCTTCTGATGGTCACTACCACAGGCTGTGTTTTTAACATGAGCTGTAGGAGCATAACATTAACCCCAGCTCAGTTCTTCTGCTGGTCACTACCACAGGCTGTGTTGCTAACATGAGCTGTAGGAGTGTAACATTACCCCCAGCTCAGTTCTTCTGATGGTCAGTACCACAGGCTGTGTTGTTAACATGAGCTGTAGGAGCGTAACATTACCCCCAGCTCAGTTCTTCTGATAGTCAGTCACTACCACAGGCTGTGTTGTTAACATGAGCTACAGGAGTATAACATTACCCCCAGCTCAGTTCTTCTGATGGTCACTACCACAGGCTGTGTTGTTAACATGAGCTGTAGGAGCGTAACATTAACCCCAGCTCAGTTCTTGTGATGGTCAATACGACAGGCTGTGTTGTTAACATGAGCTACAGGAGTGTAACATTACCCCCAGCTTAGTTCTTGTGATGGTCACTACCACAGGCTGTGTTGTTAACATGAGCTGTAGGAGTGTAACATTACCCCCAGCTCAGTTCTTGTGATGGTCACTACCACAGGCTGTGTTGTTAACATGAGCTGTAGGAGCGTAAAATTATCCCAAGCTCAGTTCTTCTGATGGTCACTACCACAGGCTGTGTTGTTAACATGAGGTGTAGGAGTGTAACATTACCCCCAGCTTAGTTCTTCTGATGGTCACTACCACAGACTGTGTTGTTAACATGAGCTACAGGAGTGTAACATTACCCCCAGCTCAGTTCTTCTGATGGTCACTACCACAGGCTGTGTTGTTAACATGCGGTGTAGGAGTGTAACATTACCCCCAGCTCAGTTCTTCTGGTGGTCACAACCACAGGCTGTGTTGTTAACATGAGCTACAGGAGTATAACATTAACCCCAGCTCAGTTCTTCTGATAGTCAGTCACTACCACAGGCTGTGTTGTTAACATGAGCTGTAGGAGCGTAACATTACCCCCAGCTCAGTTCTTCTGATAGTCAGTCACTACCACAGGCTGTGTTGTTAACATGCGGTGTAGGAGTGTAACATTACCCCCAGCTCAGTTCTTCTGGTGGTCACAACCACAGGCTGTGTTGTTAACATGAGCTACAGGAGTATAACATTAACCCCAGCTCAGTTCTTCTGATGGTCACTACCACAGGCTGTGTTGTTAACATGAGCTGTAGGAGCGTAACATTAACCCCAGCTCAGTTCTTCTGCTGGTCACTACCACAGGCTGTGTTGTTAACATGAGCTGTAGGAGTGTAACATTACCCCCAGCTCAGTTCTTCTGATGGTCAGTACCACAGGCTGTGTTGTTAACATGAGCTGTAGGAGCGTAACATTACCCTCAGCACAGTTCTTCTGATAGTCAGTCACTACCACAGGCTGTGTTGTTAACATGAGCTGTAGGAGTGTAACATTACCCCAGCTCAGTTCTTCTGATGGTCACTACCACAGGCTGTGTTAACATGAGGTGTAGGAGTGTAACATTACCCCCAGCTCAGTTCTTCTGATGGTCACTACCACAGGCTGTGTTGTTAACATGAGGTGTAGGAGTGTAACATTACCCCCAGCTCAGTTCTTGTGATGGTCACTACCACAGGCATGTGTTGTTAACATGAACTACAGGAGTGTAACATTACCCCCAGCTTAGTTCTTGTGATGGTCACTACCACAGGCTGTGTTGTTAACATGAGCTGTAGGAGTGTAACATTACCCCCAGCTCAGTTCTTGTGATGGTCACTACCAGAGGCTGTGTTGTTAACATGAGCTGTAGGAGCGTAACATTATCCCAAGCTCAGTTCTTCTGATGGTTACTACCACAGGCTGTGTTGTTAACATGAGGTGTAGGAGTGTAACATTACCCCAGCTCAGTTCTTGTGATGGTCACTACCAAAGGCTGTGTTGTTAACATGAGCTGTAGGAGTGTAACATAACCCCAGCTCAGTTCATCTGATGGTCACTACCACAGGCTGTGTTAACATGAGGTGTATGAGTGTAACATTACCCCCAGCTCAGTTCTTCTGATGGTCACTACCACAGGCTGTGTTGTTAACATGAGGCGTAGGAGTGTAACATTACCCCCAGCTCAGTTCTTGTGATGGTCACTACCACAGGCTGTGTTGTTAACATGAGCTACAGGAGTGTAACATTACCCCCAGCTCAGTTCTTCTGATGGTCAGTACCACAGGCTGTGTTGTTAACATGAGCTGTAGGAGCGTAACATTACCCCCAGCTCAGTTCTTCTGATAGTCAGTCACTACCACAGGCTGTGTTGTTAACATGAGCTGTAGGAGTGTAACATTACCCCAGCTCAGTTCTTCTGATGGTCACTACCACAGGCTGTGTTAACATGAGGTGTAGGAGTGTAACATTACCCCCAGCTCAGTTCTTCTGATGGTCACTACCACAGGCTGTGTTGTTAACATGAGGTGTAGGAGTGTAACATTACCCCCAGCTCAGTTCTTGTGATGGTCACTACCACAGGCTGTGTTGTTAACATGAGCTACAGGAGTGTAACATTACCCCCAGCTCAGTTCTTGTGATGGTCAGTCACTACCACAGGCTGTGTTGTTAACATGAGCTACAGGAGTATAACATTAACCCCAGCTCAGTTCTTCTGATGGTCACTACCACAGGCTCTGTTGTTAACATGAGCTACAGGAGTGTAACATTAACCCCAGCTCAGTTCTTGTGATGGTCAATACGACAGGCTGTGTTGTTAACATGAGCTACAGGAGTGTACCATTACCCCCAGCTTAGTTCTTGTGATGGTCACTACCACAGGCTGTGTTGTTAACATGAGCTGTAGGAGTGTAACATTACCCCCAGCTCAGTTCTTGTGATGGTCACTACCACAGAATGTGTTGTTAACATGTGCTGTAGGAGTGTAACATTACCCCCAGCTCAGTTCTTGTGATGGTCACTACCACAGGCTGTGTTGTTATCATGAGCTACAGGAGCGTAACATTACCCCCAGCTCAGTTCTTCTGATGGTCAGTCACTACCACAGGCTGTGTTGTTAACATGAGCTACAGGAGTGTAACATTACCCCCAGCTCAGTTCTTCTGATGGTCACTACCACAGGCTGTGTTGTTAACATGAGGTGTAGGAGTGTAACATTACCCCAGCTCAGTTCTTCTGATGGTCACTACCAGAGGCTGTGTTGTTAACATGAGCTACAGCAGTATAACATTAACCCCAGCTCAGTTCTTCTGATGGTCACTACCACAGGCTGTGTTGTTAACATGAGCTGTAGGAGTGTAACATTAACCCCAGCTCAGTTCTTCTGATGGTCACTACCACAGGCTGTGTTTTTAACATGAGCTGTAGGAGGGTAACATTACCCCAAGCTCAGTTCTTCTGCTGGTCACTACCACAGGCTGTGTTGTTAACATGAGCTGTAGGAGTGTAACATTACCCCCAGGTCAGTTCTTCTGATAGTCAGTCACTACCACAGGCTGTGTTGTTAACATGAGCTGTAGGAGCGTAACATTACCCCCAGCTCAGTTCTTCTGATAGTCAGTCACTACCACAGGCTGTGTTGTTAACATGAGCTGTAGGAGTGTAACATTACCCCCAGCTCAGTTCTTGTGATGGTCACTACCACAGGCTGTGTTGTTAACATGAGCTGTAGGAGCGTAACATTATCCCAAGCTCAGTTCTTCTGATGGTCACTACCACAGGCTGTGTTGTTAACATGAGGTGTAGGAGTGTAACATTACCCCCAGCTCAGTTCTTCTGATGGTCACTACCACAGACTGTGTTGTTAACATGAGCTACAGGAGTGTAACATTACCCCCAGCTCAGTTCTTCTGATGGTCACTACCACAGGCTGTGTTGTTAACATGAGCTACAGGAGTATAACATTAACCCCAGCTCAGTTCTTCTGATGGTCACTACCACAGGCTGTGTTGTTAACATGAGCTGTAGGAGCGTAACATTAACCCCAGCTCAGTTCTTCTGCTGGTCACTACCAAAGGCTGTGTTGTTAACATGAGCTGTAGGAGTGTAACATTACACCAGCTCAGTTCTTCTGATGGTCACTACCACAGGCTGTGTTAACATGAGGTGTAGGAGTGTAACATTAGCCCCAGCTCAGTTCTTCTGATGGTCACTACCACAGGCTGTGTTGTTAACATGAGGTGTAGGAGTGTAACATTACCCCCAGCTCAGTTCTTGTGATGGTCACTACCACAGGCTGTGTTGTTAACATGAGCTACAGGAGTGTAACATTACCCCCAGCTCAGTTCTTCTGATGGTCACTACCACAGGCTGTGTTGTTAACATGAGCTACAGGAGTGTAACATTAACCCCAGCTCAGTTCTTGTGATGGTCAATACGACAGGCTGTGTTGTTAACATGAGCTACAGGAGTGTAACATTACCCCCAGCTTAGTTCTTGTGATGGTCACTACCACAGGCTGTGTTGTTAACATGAGCTGTAGGAGTGTAACATTACCCCCAGCTCAGTTCTTGTGATGGTCACTACCACAGAATGTGTTGTTAACATGTGCTGTAGGAGTGTAACATTACCCCCAGCTCAGTTCTTGTGATGGTCACTACCACAGGCTGTGTTGTTATCATGAGCTACAGGAGCGTAACATTACCCCCAGCTCAGTTCTTCTGATGGTCAGTCACTACCAGAGGCTGTGTTGTTAACATGAGCTGTAGGAGCGTAACATTATCCCAAGCTCAGTTCTTCTGATGGTCACTACCACAGGCTGTGTTGTTAACATGAGGTGTAGGAGTGTAACATTACCCCAGCTCAGTTCTTGTGATGGTCACTACCAGAGGCTGTGTTGTTAACATGAGCTGTAGGAGTGTAACATTACCCCAGCTCAGTTCATCTGATGGTCACTACCAAAGGCTGTGTTAACATGAGGTGTAGGAGTGTAACATTACCCCCAGCTCAGTTCTTGTGATGGTCACTACCACAGGCTGTGTTGTTAACATGAGGTGTAGGAGTGTAACATTACCCCCAGCTCAGTTCTTGTGATGGTCACTACCACAGGCTGTGTTGTTAACAAGAGCTACAGGAGTGTAACATTACCCCCAGCTCAGTTCTTCTGATGGTCAGTACCACAGGCTGTGTTGTTAACATGAGCTGTAGGAGCGTAACATTACCCCCAGCTCAGTTCTTTTGATAGTCAGTCACTACCACAGGCTGTGTTGTTAACATGAGCTGTAGGAGTGTAACATTACCCCAGCTCAGTTCTTCTGATGGTCACTACCACAGGCTGTGTTAACATGAGGTGTAGGAGTGTAACATTACCCCCAGCTCAGTTCTTCTGATGGTCACTACCACAGGCTGTGTTGTTAACATGAGGTGTAGAAGTGTAACATTACCCCCAGCTCAGTTCTTGTGATGGTCACTACCACAGGCTGTGTTGTTAACATGAGCTACAGGAGTGTAACATTACCCCCAGCTCAGTTCTTGTGATGGTCAGTCACTACCACAGGCTGTGTTGTTAACATGAGCTACAGGAGTATAACATTAACCCCAGCTCAGTTCTTCTGATGGTCACTACCACAGGCTGTGTTGTTAACATGAGCTACAGGAGTGTAACGTTACCCCCAGCTCAGTTCTTCAGATGGTCACTACCAGAGGCTGTGTTGTTAACATGAGCTGTAGGAGTGTAACATTACCCCAGCTCAGTTCATCTGATGGTCACTACCACAGGCTGTGTTAACATGAGGTGTAGGAGTGTAACATTACCCCCAGCTCAGTTCTTCTGATGGTCACTACCACAGGCTGTGTTGTTAACATGAGGTGTAGGAGTGTAACATTACCCCCAGCTCAGTTCTTGTGATGGTCACTACCACAGGCTGTGTTGTTAACATGAGCTACAGGAGTGTAACATTACCCCCAGCTCAGTTCTTCTGATGGTCAGTACCACAGGCTGTGTTGTTAACATGAGCTGTAGGAGTGTAACATTACCCCAGCTCAGTTCTTCTGATGGTCACTACCACAGGCTGTGTTAACATGAGGTGTAGGAGTGTAACATTACCCCCAGCTCAGTTCTTCTGATGGTCACTACCACAGGCTGTGTTGTTAACATGAGGTGTAGGAGTGTAACATTACCCCCAGCTCAGTTCTTGTGATGGTCACTACCACAGGCTGTGTTGTTAACATGAGCTACAGGAGTGTAACATTACCCCCAGCTCAGTTCTTGTGATGGTCAGTCACTACCACAGGCTGTGTTGTTAACATGAGCTACAGGAGTATAACATTAACCCCAGCTCAGTTCTTCTGATGGTCACTACCATAGGCTGTGTTGTTAACATGAGCTAGAGGAGTGTAACATTAACCCCAGCTCAGTTCTTGTGATGGTCAATACGACAGGCTGTGTTGTTAACATGAGCTACAGGAGTGTAACATTACCCCCAGCTTAGTTCTTGTGATGGTCACTACCACAGGCTGTGTTGTTAACATGAGCTCTAGGAGTGTATTATTACCCCCAGCTCAGTTCTTGTGATGGTCACTACCACAGAATGTGTTGTTAACATGTGCTGTAGGAGTGTAACATTACCCCCAGCTCAGTTCTTGTGATGGTCACTACCACAGGCTGTGTTGTTATCATGAGCTACAGGAGCGTAACATTACCCCCAGCTCAGTTCTTCTGATTGTCAGTCACTACCACAGGCTGTGTTGTTAACATGAGCTACAGGAGTGTAACATTACCCCCAGCTCAGTTCTTCTGATGGTCACTACCACAGGCTGTGTTGTTAACATGAGGTGTAGGAGTGTAACATTACCCCAGCTCAGTTCTTCTGATGGTCACTACCACAGGCTGTGTTGTTAACATGAGCTACAGCAGTATAACATTAACCCCAGCTCAGTTCTTCTGATGATCACTACCACAGGCTGTGTTGTTAACATGAGCTGTAGGAGCGTAACATTAACCCCAGCTCAGTTCTTCTGATGGTCACTACCACAGGCTGTGTTTTTAACATGAGCTGTAGGAGGGTAACATTACCCCAAGCTCAGTTCTTCTGCTGGTCACTACCACAGGCTGTGTTGTTAACATGAGCTGTAGGAGTGTAACATTACCCCCAGGTCAGTTCTTCTGATAGTCAGTCACTACCACAGGCTGTGTTGTTAACATGAGCTGTAGGAGCGTAACATTACCCCCAGCTCAGTTCTTCTGATAGTCAGTCACTACCACAGGCTGTGTTGTTAACATGAGCTGTAGGAGTGTAACATTACCCCCAGCTCAGTTCTTGTGATGGTCACTACCACAGGCTGTGTTGTTAACATGAGCTGTAGGAGCGTAACATTATCCCAAGCTCAGTTCTTCTGATGGTCACTACCACAGGCTGTGTTGTTAACATGAGGTGTAGGAGTGTAACATTACCCCCAGCTCAGTTCTTCTGATGGTCACTACCACAGACTGTGTTGTTAACATGAGCTAAAAGAGTGTAACATTACCCCCAGCTCAGTTCTTCTGATGGTCACTACCACAGGCTGTGTTGTTAACATGAGCTGTAGGAGCGTAACATTAACCCCAGCGCAGTTCTTCTGCTGGTCACTACCAAAGGCTGTGTTGTTAACATGAGCTGTAGGAGTGTAACATTAGCCCCAGCTCAGTTCTTCTGATGGTCACTACCACAGGCTGTGTTAACATGAGGTGTAGGAGTGTAACATTAGCCCCAGCTCAGTTCTTCTGATGGTCACTACCACAGGCTGTGTTGTTAACATGAGGTGTAGGAGTGTAACATTACCCCCAGCTCAGTTCTTGTGATGGTCACTACCACAGGCTGTGTTGTTAACATGAGCTACAGGAGTGTAACATTACCCCCAGCTCAGTTCTTCTGATGGTCACTACCACAGGCTGTGTTGTTAACATGAGCTACAGGAGTGTAACATTAACCCCAGCTCAGTTCTTGTGATGGTCAATACGACAGGCTGTGTTGTTAACATGAGCTAAAGGAGTGTAACATTACCCCCAGCTTAGTTCTTGTGATGGTCACTACCACAGGCTGTGTTGTTAACATGAGCTGTAGGAGTGTAACATTACCCCCAGCTCAGTTCTTGTGATGGTCACTACCACAGAATGTGTTGTTAACATGTGCTGTAGGAGTGTAACATTACCCCCAGCTCAGTTCTTGTGATGGTCACTACCACAGGCTGTGTTGTTATCATGAGCTACAGGAGCGTAACATTACCCCCAGCTCAGTTCTTCTGATGGTCAGTCACTACCAGAGGCTGTGTTGTTAACATGAGCTGTAGGAGCGTAACATTATCCCAAGCTCAGTTCTTCTGATGGTCACTACCACAGGCTGTGTTGTTAACATGAGGTGTAGGAGTGTAACATTACCCCAGCTCAGTTCTTGTGATGGTCACTACCAGAGGCTGTGTTGTTAACATGAGCTGTAGGAGTGTAACATTACCCCAGCTCAGTTCATCTGATGGTCACTACCAAAGGCTGTGTTAACATGAGGTGTAGGAGTGTAACATTACCCCCAGCTCAGTTCTTGTGATGGTCACTACCACAGGCTGTGTTGTTAACATGAGGTGTAGGAGTGTAACATTACCCCCAGCTCAGTTCTTGTGATGGTCACTACCACAGGCTGTGTTGTTAACAAGAGCTACAGGAGTGTAACATTACCCCCAGCTCAGTTCTTCTGATGGTCAGTACCACAGGCTGTGTTGTTAACATGAGCTAAAGGAGCGTAACATTACCCCCAGCTCAGTTCTTCTGATAGTCAGTCACTACCACAGGCTGTGTTGTTAACATGAGCTGTAGGAGTGTAACATTACCCCAGCTCAGTTCTTCTGATGGTCACTACCACAGGCTGTGTTAACATGAGGTGTAGGAGTGTAACATTACCCCCAGCTCAGTTCTTCTGATGGTCACTACCACAGGCTGTGTTGTTAACATGAGGTGTAGAAGTGTAACATTACCCCCAGCTCAGTTCTTGTGATAGTCACTACCACAGGCTGTGTTGTTAACATGAGCTACAGGAGTGTAACATTACTCCCAGCTCAGTTCTTGTGATGGTCAGTCACTACCACAGGCTGTGTTGTTAACATGAGCTACAGGAGTATAACATTAACCCCAGCTCAGTTCTTCTGATGGTCACTACCACAGGCTGTGTTGTTAACATGAGCTACAGGAGTGTAACGTTACCCCCAGCTCAGTTCTTCAGATGGTCACTACCAGAGGCTGTGTTGTTAACATGAGCTGTAGGAGTGTAACATTACCCCAGCTCAGTTCATCTGATGGTCACTACCACAGGCTGTGTTAACATGAGGTGTAGGAGTGTAACATTACCCCCAGCTCAGTTCTTCTGATGGTCACTACCACAGGCTGTGTTGTTAACATGAGGTGTAGGAGTGTAACATTACCCCCAGCTCAGTTCTTCTGATGGTCACTACCACAGGCTGTGTTGTTAACATGAGCTACAGGAGTGTAACATTACCCCCAGCTCAGTTCTTCTGATGGTCAGTACCACAGGCTGTGTTAACATGAGGTGTAGGAGTGTAACATTACCCCCAGCTCAGTTCTTCTGATGGTCACTACCACAGGCTGTGTTGTTAACATGAGGTGTAGGAGTGTAACATTACCCCCAGCTCAGTTCTTCTGATGGTCACTACCACAGGCTGTGTTGTTAACATGAGCTACAGGAGTGTAACATTACCCCCAGCTCAGTTCTTCTGATGGTCAGTACCACAGGCTGTGTTGTTAACATGAGCTGTAGGAGTGTAACATTACCCCAGCTCAGTTCTTCTGATGGTCACTACCACAGGCTGTGTTGTTAACATGAGCTACAGGAGTGTAACATTACTCCCAGCTCAGTTCTTGTGATGGTCAGTCACTACCACAGGCTGTGTTGTTAACATGAGCTACAGGAGTATAACATTAACCCCAGCTCAGTTCTTCTGATGGTCACTACCACAGGCTGTGTTGTTAACATGAGCTACAGGAGTGTAACGTTACCCCCAGCTCAGTTCTTCAGATGGTCACTACCAGAGGCTGTGTTGTTAACATGAGCTGTAGGAGTGTAACATTACCCCAGCTCAGTTCATCTGATGGTCACTACCACAGGCTGTGTTAACATGAGGTGTAGGAGTGTAACATTACCCCCAGCTCAGTTCTTCTGATGGTCACTACCACAGGCTGTGTTGTTAACATGAGGTGTAGGAGTGTAACATTACCCCCAGCTCAGTTCTTCTGATGGTCACTACCACAGGCTGTGTTGTTAACATGAGCTACAGGAGTGTAACATTACCCCCAGCTCAGTTCTTCTGATGGTCAGTACCACAGGCTGTGTTGTTAACATGAGCTGTAGGAGTGTAACATTACCCCAGCTCAGTTCTTCTGATGGTCACTACCACAGGCTGTGTTAACATGAGGTGTAGGAGTGTAACATTACCCCCAGCTCAGTTCTTCTGATGGTCACTACCACAGGCTGTGTTGTTAACATGAGGTGTAGGAGTGTAACATTACCCCCAGCTCAGTTCTTGTGATGGTCACTACCACAGGCTGTGTTGTTAACATGAGCTACAGGAGTGTAACATTACCCCCAGCTCAGTTCTTGTGATGGTCAGTCACTACCACAGGCTGTGTTGTTAACATGAGCTACAGGAGTATAACATTAACCCCAGCTCAGTTCTTCTGATGGTCACTACCACAGGCTGTGTTGTTAACATGAGCTAGAGGAGTGTAACATTAACCCCAGCTCAGTTCTTGTGATGGTCAATACGACAGGCTGTGTTGTTAACATGAGCTACAGGAGTGTAACATTACCCCCAGCTTAGTTCTTGTGATGGTCACTACCACAGGCTGTGTTGTTAACATGAGCTGTAGGAGTGTAACATTACCCCCAGCTCAGTTCTTGTGATGGTCACTACCACAGAATGTGTTGTTAACATGTGCTGTAGGAGTGTAACATTACCCCCAGCTCAGTTCTTGTGATGGTCACTACCACAGGCTGTGTTGTTATCATGAGCTACAGGAGCGTAACATTACCCCCAGCTCAGTTCTTCTGATGGTCAGTCACTACCACAGGCTGTGTTGTTAACATGAGCTACAGGAGTGTAACATTACCCCCAGCTCAGTTCTTCTGATGGTCACTACCACAGGCTGTGTTGTTAACATGAGGTGTAGGAGTGTAACATTACCCCAGCTCAGTTCTTCTGATGGTCACTACCACAGGCTGTGTTGTTAACATGAGCTACAGCAGTATAACATTAACCCCAGCTCAGTTCTTCTGATGATCACTACCACAGGCTGTGTTGTTAACATGAGCTGTAGGAGCGTAACATTAACCCCAGCTCAGTTCTTCTGATGGTCACTACCACAGGCTGTGTTTTTAACATGAACTGTAGGAGGGTAAAATTACCCCAAGCTCAGTTCTTCTGCTGGTCACTACCACAGGCTGTGTTGTTAACATGAGCTGTAGGAGTGTAACATTACCCCCAGGTCAGTTCTTCTGATAGTCAGTCACTACCACAGGCTGTGTTGTTAACATGAGCTACAGGAGTGTAACATTACCCCCAGCTCAGTTCTTCTGATGGTCAGTACCACAGGCTGTGTTAACATGAGGTGTAGGAGTGTAACATTACCCCCAGCTCAGTTCTTCTGATGGTCACTACCACAGGCTGTGTTGTTAACATGAGGTGTAGGAGTGTAACATTACCCCCAGCTCAGTTCTTCTGATGGTCACTACCACAGGCTGTGTTGTTAACATGAGCTACAGGAGTGTAACATTACCCCCAGCTCAGTTCTTCTGATGGTCAGTACCACAGGCTGTGTTGTTAACATGAGCTGTAGGAGTGTAACATTACCCCAGCTCAGTTCTTCTGATGGTCACTACCACAGGCTGTGTTGTTAACATGAGCTACAGGAGTGTAACATTACTCCCAGCTCAGTTCTTGTGATGGTCAGTCACTACCACAGGCTGTGTTGTTAACATGAGCTACAGGAGTATAACATTAACCCCAGCTCAGTTCTTCTGATGGTCACTACCAGAGGCTGTGTTGTTAACATGAGCTGTAGGAGTGTAACATTACCCCAGCTCAGTTCATCTGATGGTCACTACCACAGGCTGTGTTAACATGAGGTGTAGGAGTGTAACATTACCCCCAGCTCAGTTCTTCTGATGGTCACTACCACAGGCTGTGTTGTTAACATGAGGTGTAGGAGTGTAACATTACCCCCAGCTCAGTTCTTCTGATGGTCACTACCACAGGCTGTGTTGTTAACATGAGCTACAGGAGTGTAACATTACCCCCAGCTCAGTTCTTCTGATGGTCAGTACCACAGGCTGTGTTGTTAACATGAGCTGTAGGAGTGTAACATTACCCCAGCTCAGTTCTTCTGATGGTCACTACCACAGGCTGTGTTAACATGAGGTGTAGGAGTGTAACATTACCCCCAGCTCAGTTCTTCTGATGGTCACTACCACAGGCTGTGTTGTTAACATGAGGTGTAGGAGTGTAACATTACCCCCAGCTCAGTTCTTGTGATGGTCACTACCACAGGCTGTGTTGTTAACATGAGCTACAGGAGTGTAACATTACCCCCAGCTCAGTTCTTGTGATGGTCAGTCACTACCACAGGCTGTGTTGTTAACATGAGCTACAGGAGTATAACATTAACCCCAGCTCAGTTCTTCTGATGGTCACTACCACAGGCTGTGTTGTTAACATGAGCTAGAGGAGTGTAACATTAACCCCAGCTCAGTTCTTGTGATGGTCAATACGACAGGCTGTGTTGTTAACATGAGCTACAGGAGTGTAACATTACCCCCAGCTTAGTTCTTGTGATGGTCACTACCACAGGCTGTGTTGTTAACATGAGCTGTAGGAGTGTAACATTACCCCCAGCTCAGTTCTTGTGATGGTCACTACCACAGAATGTGTTGTTAACATGTGCTGTAGGAGTGTAACATTACCCCCAGCTCAGTTCTTGTGATGGTCACTACCACAGGCTGTGTTGTTATCATGAGCTACAGGAGCGTAACATTACCCCCAGCTCAGTTCTTCTGATGGTCAGTCACTACCACAGGCTGTGTTGTTAACATGAGCTACAGGAGTGTAACATTACCCCCAGCTCAGTTCTTCTGATGGTCACTACCACAGGCTGTGTTGTTAACATGAGGTGTAGGAGTGTAACATTACCCCAGCTCAGTTCTTCTGATGGTCACTACCACAGGCTGTGTTGTTAACATGAGCTACAGCAGTATAACATTAACCCCAGCTCAGTTCTTCTGATGATCACTACCACAGGCTGTGTTGTTAACATGAGCTGTAGGAGCGTAACATTAACCCCAGCTCAGTTCTTCTGCTGGTCACTACCACAGGCTGTGTTTTTAACATGAACTGTAGGAGGGTAACATTACCCCAAGCTCAGTTCTTCTGCTGGTCACTACCACAGGCTGTGTTGTTAACATGAGCTGTAGGAGTGTAACATTACCCCCAGGTCAGTTCTTCTGATAGTCAGTCACTACCACAGGCTGTGTTGTTAACATGAGCTGTAGGAGCGTAACATTACCCCCAGCTCAGTTCTTCTGATAGTCAGTCACTACCACAGGCTGTGTTGTTAACATGAGCTGTAGGAGTGTAACATTACCCCCAGCTCAGTTCTTGTGATGGTCACTACCACAGGCTGTGTTGTTAACATGAGCTGTAGGAGCGTAACATTATCCCAAGCTCAGTTCTTCTGATGGTCACTACCACAGGCTGTGTTGTTAACATGAGGTGTAGGAGTGTAACATTACCCCCAGCTCAGTTCTTCTGATGGTCACTACCACAGACTGTGTTGTTAACATGAGCTAAAAGAGTGTAACATTACCCCCAGCTCAGTTCTTCTGATGGTCGCTACCACAGGCTGTGTTGTTAACATGAGCTACAGGAGTATAACATTAACCCCAGCTCAGTTCTTCTGATGGTCACTACCACAGGCTGTGTTGTTAACATGAGCTGTAGGAGCGTAACATTAACCCCAGCTCAGTTCTTCTGCTGGTCACTACCACAGGCTGTGTTGTTAACATGAGCTGTAGGAGTGTAACATTACCCCCAGCTCAGTTCTTCTGATGGTCAGTACCACAGGCTGTGTTGTTAACATGAGCTGTAGGAGCTTAACATTACCCCCAGCACAGTTCTTCTGATAGTCAGTCACTACCACAGGCTGTGTTGTTAACATGAGCTGTAGGAGTGTAACATTACACCAGCTCAGTTCTTCTGATGGTCACTACCACAGGCTGTGTTAACATGAGGTGTAGGAGTGTAACATTAGCCCCAGCTCAGTTCTTCTGATGGTCACTACCACAGGCTGTGTTGTTAACATGAGGTGTATGAGTGTAACATTACCCCAGCTCAGTTCATCTGATGGTCACTACCACAGGCTGTGTTAACATGAGGTGTAGGAGTGTAACATTACCCCCAGCTCAGTTCTTCTGATGGTCACTACCACAAGCTGTGTTGTTAACATGAGGTGTAGGAGTGTAACATTACCCCCAGCTCAGTTCTTGTGATGGTCACTACCACAGGCTGTGTTGTTAACATGAGCTACAGGAGTGTAACATTACCCCCAGCTCAGTTCTTGTGATGGTCAGTCACTACCACAGGCTGTGTTGTTAACATGAGCTACAGGAGTATAACATTAACCCCAGCTCAGTTCTTCTGATGATCACTACCACAGGCTGTGTTGTTAACATGAGCTACAGGAGTGTAACATTAACCCCAGCTCAGTTCTTGTGATGGTCAATACGACAGGCTGTGTTGTTAACATGAGCTACAGGAGTGTAACATTACCCCCAGCTTAGTTCTTGTGATGGTCACTACCACAGGCTGTGTTGTTAACATGAGCTGTAGGAGTGTAACATTACCCCCAGCTCAGTTCTTGTGATTGTCACTACCATAGAATGTGTTGTTAACATGTGCTGTAGGAGTGTAACATTACCCCCAGCTCAGTTCTTGTGATGGTCAATACCACAGGCTGTGTTGTTATCATGAGCTACAGGAGTGTAACATTACCCCCAGCTTAGTTCTTCTGCTGGTCACTACCACAGGCTGTGTTGTTAACATGAGCTGTAGGAGTGTAACATTACCCCCAGGTCAGTTCTTCTGATAGTCAGTCACTACCACAGGCTGTGTTGTTAACATGAGCTGTAGGAGCGTAACATTACCCCCAGCTCAGTTCTTCTGATAGTCAGTCACTACCACAGGCTGTGTTGTTAACATGAGCTGTAGGAGTGTAACATTACCCCCAGCTCAGTTCTTGTGATGGTCACTACCACAGGCTGTGTTGTTAACATGAGCTGTAGGAGCGTAACATTATCCCAAGCTCAGTTCTTCTGATGGTCACTACCACAGGCTGTGTTGTTATCATGAGCTACAGGAGCGTAACATTACCCCCAGCTCAGTTCTTCTGATGGTCAGTCACTACCAGAGGCTGTGTTGTTAACATGAGCTGTAGGAGCGTAACATTATCCCAAGCTCAGTTCTTCTGATGGTCACTACCACAGGCTGTGTTGTTAACATGAGGTGTAGGAGTGTAACATTACCCCAGCTCAGTTCTTGTGATGGTCACTACCAGAGGCTGTGTTGTTAACATGAGCTGTAGGAGTGTAACATTACCCCAGCTCAGTTCATCTGATGGTCACTACCAAAGGCTGTGTTAACATGAGGTGTAGGAGTGTAACATTACCCCCAGCTCAGTTCTTCTGATGGTCACTACCACAGGCTGTGTTGTTAACATGAGGTGTAGGAGTGTAACATTACCCCCAGCTCAGT
Organism: Lampris incognitus; assembly: GCF_029633865.1. NCBI lineage: Eukaryota > Metazoa > Chordata > Actinopteri > Lampriformes > Lampridae > Lampris > Lampris incognitus. The sequence continues at coordinate 62,186,203 of NC_079212.1, read as the reverse complement.
TCTTGTGATGGTCACTACCACAGGCTGTGTTGTTAACAAGAGCTACAGGAGTGTAACATTACCCCCAGCTCAGTTCTTCTGATGGTCACTACCACATGCTGTGTTGTTAACATGAGCTGTAGGAGCGTAACATTACCCCCAGCTCAGTTCTTCTGATAGTCAGTCACTACCACAGGCTATGTTGTTATCATGAACTGTAGGAGTGTAACATTACCCCCAGCTCAGTTCTTGTGATGGTCACTACCACAGGCTTTGTTGTTAACATGAGGTACAGGAGTGTAACAATACCCCCAGCTCAGTTCTTGTGATGGTCAGTCACTACCACAGGCTGTGTTGTTAACATGAGCTACAGGAGTATAACATTAACCCCAGCTCAGTTCTTCTGATGATCACTACCACAGGCTGTGTTGTTAACATGAGCTACAGGAGTGTAACATTAACCCCAGCTCAGTTCTTGTGATGGTCAATACGACAGGCTGTGTTGTTAACATGAGCTACAGGAGTGTAACATTACCCCCAGCTTAGTTCTTGTGATGGTCACTACCACAGGCTGTGTTGTTAACATGAGCTGTAGGAGTGTAACATTACCCCCAGCTCAGTTCTTGTGATTGTCACTACCATAGAATGTGTTGTTAACATGTGCTGTAGGAGTGTAACATTACCCCCAGCTCAGTTCTTGTGATGGTCACTACCACAGGCTGTGTTGTTATCATGAGCTACAGGAGTGTAACATTACCCCCAGCTTAGTTCTTCTGCTGGTCACTACCACAGGCTGTGTTGTTAACGTGAGCTGTAGGAGTGTAACATTACCCCCAGGTCAGTTCTTCTGATAGTCAGTCACTGCCACAGGCTGTGTTGTTAACATGAGCTGTAGGAGCGTAACATTACCCCCAGCTCAGTTCTTCTGATAGTCAGTCACTACCACAGGCTGTGTTGTTAACATGAGCTGTAGGAGTGTAACATTACCCCCAGCTCAGTTCTTGTGATGGTCACTACCACAGGCTGTGTTGTTAACATGAGCTGTAGGAGCGTAACATTATCCCAAGCTCAGTTCTTCTGATGGTCACTACCACAGGCTGTGTTGTTATCATGAGCTACAGGAGCGTAACATTACCCCCAGCTCAGTTCTTCTGATGGTCAGTCACTACCAGAGGCTGTGTTGTTAACATGAGCTGTAGGAGCGTAACATTATCCCAAGCTCAGTTCTTCTGATGGTCACTACCACAGGCTGTGTTGTTAACATGAGGTGTAGGAGTGTAACATTACCCCAGCTCAGTTCTTGTGATGGTCACTACCAGAGGCTGTGTTGTTAACATGAGCTGTAGGAGTGTAACATTACCCCAGCTCAGTTCATCTGATGGTCACTACCAAAGGCTGTGTTAACATGAGGTGTAGGAGTGTAACATTACCCCCAGCTCAGTTCTTCTGATGGTCACTACCACAGGCTGTGTTGTTAACATGAGGTGTAGGAGTGTAACATTACCCCCAGCTCAGTTCTTGTGATGGTCACTACCACAGGCTGTGTTGTTAACAAGAGCTACAGGAGTGTAACATTACCCCCAGCTCAGTTCTTCTGATGGTCAGTACCACATGCTGTGTTGTTAACATGAGCTGTAGGAGCGTAACATTACCCCCAGCTCAGTTCTTCTGATAGTCAGTCACTACCACAGGCTATGTTGTTAACATGAGCTGTAGGAGTGTAACATTACCCCAGCTCAGTTCTTCTGATGGTCACTACCACAGGCTGTGTTAACATGAGGTGTAGGAGTGTAACATTACCCCCAGCTCAGTTCTTCTGATGGTCACTACCACAGGCTGTGTTGTTAACATGAGGTGTAGGAGTGTAACATTACCCCCAGCTCAGTTCTTGTGATGGTCACTACCACAGGCTGTGTTGTTAACATGAGCTACAGGAGTGTAACATTACCCCCAGCTCAGTTCTTGTGATGGTCAGTCACTACCACAGGCTGTGTTGTTAACATGAGCTACAGGAGTATAACATTAACCCCAGCTCAGTTCTTCTGATGGTCACTACCACAGGCTGTGTTGTTAACATGAGGTGTAGGAGTGTAACATTACCCCAGCTCAGTTCTTGTGATGGTCACTACCAGAGGCTGTGTTGTTAACATGAGCTGTAGGAGTGTAACATTACCCCAGCTCAGTTCATCTGATGGTCACTACCACAGGCTGTGTTAACATGAGGTGTAGGAGTGTAACATTACCCCAGCTCAGTTCTTCTGATGGTCACTACCACAGGCTGTGTTGTTAACATGAGGTGTAGGAGTGTAACATTACCCCCAGCTCAGTTCTTGTGATGGTCACTACCACAGGCTGTGTTGTTAACATGAGCTACAGGAGTGTAACATTACCCCCAGCTCAGTTCTTGTGATGGTCAGTCACTACCACAGGCTGTGTTGTTAACATGAGCTACAGGAGTATAACATTAACCCCAGCTCAGTTCTTCTGATGGTCACTACCACAGGCTGTGTTGTTAACATTAGCTACAGGAGTGTAACATTAACCCCAGCTCAGTTCTTGTGATGGTCAATACGACAGGCTGTGTTGTTAACATGAGATACAGGAGTGTAACATTACCCCCAGCTTAGTTCTTGTGATGGTCACAACCACAGGCTGTGTTGTTAACATGAGCTACAGGAGTATAACATTAACCCCAGCTCAGTTCTTCTGATGGTCACTACCACAGGCTGTGTTGTTAACATGAGCTGTAGGAGCGTAACATTAACCCCAGCTCAGTTCTTCTGCTGGTCACTACCACAGGCTGTGTTGTTAACATGAGCTGTAGGAGTGTAACATTACCCCCAGCTCAGTTCTTCTGATGGTCAGTACCACAGGCTGTGTTGTTAACATGAGCTGTAGGAGCGTAACATTACCCTCAGCACAGTTCTTCTGATAGTCAGTCACTACCACAGGCTGTGTTGTTAACATGAGCTGTAGGAGTGTAACATTACCCCAGCTCAGTTCTTCTGATGGTCACTACCACAGGCTGTGTTAACATGAGTTGTAGGAGTGTAACATTACCCCCAGCTCAGTTCTTCTGATGGTCACTACCACAGGCTGTGTTGTTAACATGAGGTGTAGGAGTGTAACATTACCCCCAGCTCAGTTCTTGTGATGGTCACTACCACAGGCATGTGTTGTTAACATGAACTACAGGAGTGTAACATTACCCCCAGCTTAGTTCTTGTGATGGTCACTACCACAGGCTGTGTTGTTAACATGAGCTGTAGGAGTGTAACATTACCCCCAGCTCAGTTCTTGTGATGGTCACTACCAGAGGCTGTGTTGTTAACATGAGCTGTAGGAGCGTAACATTATCCCAAGCTCAGTTCTTCTGATGGTTACTACCACAGGCTGTGTTGTTAACATGAGGTGTAGGAGTGTAACATTACCCCAGCTCAGTTCTTGTGATGGTCACTACCAAAGGCTGTGTTGTTAACATGAGCTGTAGGAGTGTAACATAACCCCAGCTCAGTTCATCTGATGGTCACTACCACAGGCTGTGTTAACATGAGGTGTAGGAGTGTAACATTACCCCCAGCTCAGTTCTTCTGATGGTCACTACCACAGGCTGTGTTGTTAACATGAGGCGTAGGAGTGTAACATTACCCCCAGCTCAGTTCTTGTGATGGTCACTACCACAGGCTGTGTTGTTAACATGAGCTACAGGAGTGTAACATTACCCCCAGCTCAGTTCTTCTGATGGTCAGTACCACAGGCTGTGTTGTTAACATGAGCTGTAGGAGCGTAACATTACCCCCAGCTCAGTTCTTCTGATAGTCAGTCACTACCACAGGCTGTGTTGTTAACATGAGCTGTAGGAGTGTAACATTACCCCAGCTCAGTTCTTCTGATGGTCACTACCACAGGCTGTGTTAACATGAGGTGTAGGAGTGTAACATTACCCCCAGCTCAGTTCTTCTGATGGTCACTACCACAGGCTGTGTTGTTAACATGAGGTGTAGGAGTGTAACATTACCCCCAGCTCAGTTCTTGTGATGGTCACTACCACAGGCTGTGTTGTTAACATGAGCTACAGGAGTGTAACATTACCCCCAGCTCAGTTCTTGTGATGGTCAGTCACTACCACAGGCTGTGTTGTTAACATGAGCTACAGGAGTATAACATTAACCCCAGCTCAGTTCTTCTGATGGTCACTACCACAGGCTCTGTTGTTAACATGAGCTACAGGAGTGTAACATTAACCCCAGCTCAGTTCTTGTGATGGTCAATACGACAGGCTGTGTTGTTAACATGAGCTGTAGGAGTGTAACATTACCCCCAGCTCAGTTCTTGTGATGGTCACTACCACAGAATGTGTTGTTAACATGTGCTGTAGGAGTGTAACATTACCCCCAGCTAAGTTCTTGTGATGGTCACTACCACAGGCTGTGTTGTTATCATGAGCTACAGGAGCGTAACATTACCCCCAGCTCAGTTCTTCTGATGGTCAGTCACTACCACAGGCTGTGTTGTTAACATGAGCTACAGGAGTGTAACATTACCCCCAGCTCAGTTCTTCTGATGGTCACTACCACAGGCTGTGTTGTTAACATGAGGTGTAGGAGTGTAACATTACCCCAGCTCAGTTCTTCTGATGGTCACTACCAGAGGCTGTGTTGTTAACATGAGCTACAGCAGTATAACATTAACCCCAGCTCAGTTCTTCTGATGGTCACTACCACAGGCTGTGTTGTTAACATGAGCTGTAGGAGTGTAACATTAACCCCAGCTCAGTTCTTCTGATGGTCACTACCACAGGCTGTGTTTTTAACATGAGCTGTAGGAGGGTAACATTACCCCAAGCTCAGTTCTTCTGCTGGTCACTACCACAGGCTGTGTTGTTAACATGAGCTGTAGGAGTGTAACATTACCCCCAGGTCAGTTCTTCTGATAGTCAGTCACTACCACAGGCTGTGTTGTTAACATGAGCTGTAGGAGCGTAACATTACCCCCAGCTCAGTTCTTCTGATAGTCAGTCACTACCACAGGCTGTGTTGTTAACATGAGCTGTAGGAGTGTAACATTACCCCCAGCTCAGTTCTTGTGATGGTCACTACCACAGGCTGTGTTGTTAACATGAGCTGTAGGAGCGTAACATTATCCCAAGCTCAGTTCTTCTGATGGTCACTACCACAGGCTGTGTTGTTAACATGAGGTGTAGGAGTGTAACATTACCCCCAGCTCAGTTCTTCTGATGGTCACTACCACAGACTGTGTTGTTAACATGAGCTACAGGAGTGTAACATTACCCCCAGCTCAGTTCTTCTGATGGTCACTACCACAGGCTGTGTTGTTAACATGAGCTACAGGAGTATAACATTAACCCCAGCTCAGTTCTTCTGATGGTCACTACCACAGGCTGTGTTGTTAACATGAGCTGTAGGAGCGTAACATTAACCCCAGCTCAGTTCTTCTGCTGGTCACTACCAAAGGCTGTGTTGTTAACATGAGCTGTAGGAGTGTAACATTACCCCCAGCTCAGTTCTTCTGATGGTCACTACCACAGGCTGTGTTAACATGAGGTGTAGGAGTGTAACATTAGCCCCAGCTCAGTTCTTCTGATGGTCACTACCACAGGCTGTGTTGTTAACATGAGGTGTAGGAGTGTAACATTACCCCCAGCTCAGTTCTTGTGATGGTCACTACCACAGGCTGTGTTGTTAACATGAGCTACAGGAGTGTAACATTACCCCCAGCTCAGTTCTTCTGATGGTCACTACCACAGGCTGTGTTGTTAACATGAGCTACAGGAGTGTAACATTAACCCCAGCTCAGTTCTTGTGATGGTCAATACGACAGGCTGTGTTGTTAACATGAGCTACAGGAGTGTAACATTACCCCCAGCTTAGTTCTTGTGATGGTCACTACCACAGGCTGTGTTGTTAACATGAGCTGTAGGAGTGTAACATTACCCCCAGCTCAGTTCTTGTGATGGTCACTACCACAGAATGTGTTGTTAACATGTGCTGTAGGAGTGTAACATTACCCCCAGCTCAGTTCTTGTGATGGTCACTACCACAGGCTGTGTTGTTATCATGAGCTACAGGAGCGTAACATTACCCACAGCTCAGTTCTTCTGATGGTCAGTCACTACCAGAGGCTGTGTTGTTAACATGAGCTGTAGGAGCGTAACATTATCCCAAGCTCAGTTCTTCTGATGGTCACTACCACAGGCTGTGTTGTTAACACGAGGTGTAGGAGTGTAACATTACCCCAGCTCAGTTCTTGTGATGGTCACTACCAGAGGCTGTGTTGTTAACATGAGCTGTAGGAGTGTAACATTACCCCAGCTCAGTTCATCTGATGGTCACTACCAAAGGCTGTGTTAACATGAGGTGTAGGAGTGTAACATTACCCCCAGCTCAGTTCTTGTGATGGTCACTACCACAGGCTGTGTTGTTAACATGAGGTGTAGGAGTGTAACATTACCCCCAGCTCAGTTCTTCTGATGGTCACTACCACAGGCTGTGTTAACATGAGGTGTAGGAGTGTAACATTACCCCCAGCTCAGTTCTTCTGATGGTCACTACCACAGGCTGTGTTGTTAACATGAGGTGTAGAAGTGTAACATTACCCCCAGCTCAGTTCTTGTGATGGTCACTACCACAGGCTGTGTTGTTAACATGAGCTACAGGAGTGTAACATTACCCCCAGCTCAGTTCTTGTGATGGTCAGTCACTACCACAGGCTGTGTTGTTAACATGAGCTACAGGAGTATAACATTAACCCCAGCTCAGTTCTTCTGATGGTCACTACCACAGGCTGTGTTGTTAACATGAGCTACAGGAGTGTAACGTTACCCCCAGCTCAGTTCTTCAGATGGTCACTACCAGAGGCTGTGTTGTTAACATGAGCTGTAGGAGTGTAACATTACCCCAGCTCAGTTCATCTGATGGTCACTACCACAGGCTGTGTTAACATGAGGTGTAGGAGTGTAACATTACCCCCAGCTCAGTTCTTCTGATGGTCACTACCACAGGCTGTGTTGTTAACATGAGGTGTAGGAGTGTAACATTACCCCCAGCTCAGTTCTTGTGATGGTCACTACCACAGGCTGTGTTGTTAACATGAGCTACAGGAGTGTAACATTACCCCCAGCTCAGTTCTTCTGATGGTCAGTACCACAGGCTGTGTTGTTAACATGAGCTGTAGGAGTGTAACATTACCCCAGCTCAGTTCTTCTGATGGTCACTACCACAGGCTGTGTTAACATGAGGTGTAGGAGTGTAACATTACCCCCAGCTCAGTTCTTCTGATGGTCACTACCACAGGCTGTGTTGTTAACATGAGGTGTAGGAGTGTAACATTACCCCCAGCTCAGTTCTTGTGATGGTCACTACCACAGGCTGTGTTGTTAACATGAGCTACAGGAGTGTAACATTACCCCCAGCTCAGTTCTTGTGATGGTCAGTCACTACCACAGGCTGTGTTGTTAACATGAGCTACAGGAGTATAACATTAACCCCAGCTCAGTTCTTCTGATGGTCACTACCACAGGCTGTGTTGTTAACATGAGCTAGAGGAGTGTAACATTAACCCCAGCTCAATTCTTGTGATGGTCAATACGACAGGCTGTGTTGTTAACATGAGCTACAGGAGTGTAACATTACCCCCAGCTTAGTTCTTGTGATGGTCACTACCACAGGCTGTGTTGTTAACATGAGCTGTAGGAGTGTAACATTACCCCCAGCTCAGTTCTTGTGATGGTCACTACCACAGAATGTGTTGTTAACATGTGCTGTAGGAGTGTAACATTACCCCCAGCTCAGTTCTTGTGATGGTCACTACCACAGGCTGTGTTGTTATCATGAGCTACAGGAGCGTAACATTACCCCCAGCTCAGTTCTTCTGATGGTCAGTCACTACCACAGGCTGTGTTGTTAACATGAGCTACAGGAGTGTAACATTACCCCCAGCTCAGTTCTTCTGATGGTCACTACCACAGGCTGTGTTGTTAACATGAGGTGTAGGAGTGTAACATTACCCCAGCTCAGTTCTTCTGATGGTCACTACCACAGGCTGTGTTGTTAACATGAGCTACAGCAGTATAACATTAACCCCAGCTCAGTTCTTCTGATGATCACTACCACAGGCTGTGTTGTTAACATGAGCTGTAGGAGCGTAACATTAACCCCAGCTCAGTTCTTCTGATGGTCACTACCACAGGCTGTGTTTTTAACATGAGCTGTAGGAGGGTAACATTACCCCAAGCTCAGTTCTTCTGCTGGTCACTACCACAGGCTGTGTTGTTAACATGAGCTGTAGGAGTGTAACATTACCCCCAGGTCAGTTCTTCTGATAGTCAGTCACTACCACAGGCTGTGTTGTTAACATGAGCTGTAGGAGCGTAACATTACCCCCAGCTCAGTTCTTCTGATAGTCAGTCACTACCACAGGCTGTGTTGTTAACATGAGCTGTAGGAGTGTAACATTACCCCCAGCTCAGTTCTTGTGATGGTCACTACCACAGGCTGTGTTGTTAACATGAGCTGTAGGAGCGTAACATTATCCCAAGCTCAGTTCTTCTGATGGTCACTACCACAGGCTGTGTTGTTAACATGAGGTGTAGGAGTGTAACATTACCCCCAGCTCAGTTCTTCTGATGGTCACTACCACAGACTGTGTTGTTAACATGAGCTAAAAGAGTGTAACATTACCCCCAGCTCAGTTCTTCTGATGGTCACTACCACAGGCTGTGTTGTTAACATGAGCTGTAGGAGCGTAACATTAACCCCAGCTCAGTTCTTCTGCTGGTCACTACCAAAGGCTGTGTTGTTAACATGAGCTGTAGGAGTATAACATTAGCCCCAGCTCAGTTCTTCTGATGGTCACTACCACAGGCTGTGTTAACATGAGGTGTAGGTGCGTAACATTAACCCCAGCTCAGTTCTTCTGATGGTCACTACCACAGGCTGTGTTGTTAACATGAGGTGTAGGAGTGTAACATTACCCCCAGCTCAGTTCTTGTGATGGTCACTACCACAGGCTGTGTTGTTAACATGAGCTACAGGAGTGTAACATTACCCCCAGCTCAGTTCTTCTGATGGTCACTACCACAGGCTGTGTTGTTAACATGAGCTACAGGAGTGTAACATTAACCCCAGCTCAGTTCTTGTGATGGTCAATACGACAGGCTGTGTTGTTAACATGAGCTACAGGAGTGTAACATTACCCCCAGCTTAGTTCTTGTGATGGTCACTACCACAGGCTGTGTTGTTAACATGAGCTGTAGGAGTGTAACATTACCCCCAGCTCAGTTCTTGTGATGGTCACTACCACAGAATGTGTTGTTAACATGTGCTGTAGGAGTGTAACATTACCCCCAGCTCAGTTCTTGTGATGGTCACTACCACAGGCTGTGTTGTTATCATGAGCTACAGGAGCGTAACATTACCCCCAGCTCAGTTCTTCTGATGGTCAGTCACTACCAGAGGCTGTGTTGTTAACATGAGCTGTAGGAGCGTAACATTATCCCAAGCTCAGTTCTTCTGATGGTCACTACCACAGGCTGTGTTGTTAACATGAGGTGTAGGAGTGTAACATTACCCCAGCTCAGTTCTTGTGATGGTCACTACCAGAGGCTGTGTTGTTAACATGAGCTGTAGGAGTGTAACATTACCCCAGCTCAGTTCATCTGATGGTCACTACCAAAGGCTGTGTTAACATGAGGTGTAGGAGTGTAACATTACCCCCAGCTCAGTTCTTCTGATGGTCACTACCACAGGCTGTGTTGTTAACATGAGGTGTAGGAGTGTAACATTACCCCCAGCTCAGTTCTTGTGATGGTCACTACCACAGGCTGTGTTGTTAACAAGAGCTACAGGAGTGTAACATTACCCCCAGCTCAGTTCTTCTGATGGTCAGTACCACAGGCTGTGTTGTTAACATGAGCTGTAGGAGCGTAACATTACCCCCAGCTCAGTTCTTCTGATAGTCAGTCACTACCACAGGCTGTGTTGTTAACATGAGCTGTAGGAGTGTAACATTACCCCAGCTCAGTTCTTCTGATGGTCACTACCACAGGCTGTGTTAACATGAGGTGTAGGAGTGTAACATTACCCCCAGCTCAGTTCTTGTGATGGTCACTACCACAGGCTGTGTTGTTAACATGAGCTACAGGAGTGTAACATTACCCCCAGCTCAGTTCTTCTGATGGTCAGTACCACAGGCTGTGTTGTTAACATGAGCTGTAGGAGTGTAACATTACCCCAGCTCAGTTCTTCTGATGGTCACTACCACAGGCTGTGTTAACATGAGGTGTAGGAGTGTAACATTACCCCCAGCTCAGTTCTTCTGATGGTCACTACCACAGAATGTGTTGTTAACATGAGGTGTAGGAGTGTAACATTACCCCCAGCTCAGTTCTTGTGATGGTCACTACCACAGGCTGTGTTGTTAACATGAGCTACAGGAGTGTAACATTACCCCCAGCTCAGTTCTTGTGATGGTCAGTCACTACCACAGGCTGTGTTGTTAACATGAGCTACAGGAGTATAACATTAACCCCAGCTCAGTTCTTCTGATGGTCACTACCACAGGCTGTGTTGTTAACATGAGCTAGAGGAGTGTAACATTAACCCCAGCTCAGTTCTTGTGATGGTCAATACGACAGGCTGTGTTGTTAACATGAGCTACAGGAGTGTAACATTACCCCCAGCTTAGTTCTTGTGATGGTCACTACCACAGGCTGTGTTGTTAACATGAGCTGTAGGAGTGTAACATTACCCCCAGCTCAGTTCTTGTGATGGTCACTACCACAGAATGTGTTGTTAACATGTGCTGTAGGAGTGTAACATTACCCCCAGCTCAGTTCTTGTGATGGTCACTACCACAGGCTGTGTTGTTATCATGAGCTACAGGAGCGTAACATTACCCCCAGCTCAGTTCTTCTGATGGTCAGTCACTACCACAGGCTGTGTTGTTAACATGAGCTACAGGAGTGTAACATTACCCCCAGCTCAGTTCTTCTGATGGTCACTACCACAGGCTGTGTTGTTAACATGAGGTGTAGGAGTGTAACATTACCCCAGCTCAGTTCTTCTGATGGTCACTACCACAGGCTGTGTTGTTAACATGAGCTACAGCAGTATAACATTAACCCCAGCTCAGTTCTTCTGATGATCACTGCCACAGGCTGTGTTGTTAACATGAGCTGTAGGAGCGTAACATTAACCCCAGCTCAGTTCTTCTGATGGTCACTACCACAGGCTGTGTTTTTAACATGAGCTGTAGGAGGGTAACATTACCCCAAGCTCAGTTCTTCTGCTGGTCACTACCACAGGCTGTGTTGTTAACATGAGCTGTAGGAGTGTAACATTACCCCCAGGTCAGTTCTTCTGATAGTCAGTCACTACCACAGGCTGTGTTGTTAACATGAGCTGTAGGAGCGTAACATTACCCCCAGCTCAGTTCTTCTGATAGTCAGTCACTACCACAGGCTGTGTTGTTAACATGAGCTGTAGGAGTGTAACATTACCCCCAGCTCAGTTCTTGTGATGGTCACTACCACAGGCTGTGTTGTTAACATGAGCTGTAGGAGCGTAACATTATCCCAAGCTCAGTTCTTCTGATGGTCACTACCACAGGCTGTGTTGTTAACATGAGGTGTAGGAGTGTAACATTACCCCCAGCTCAGTTCTTCTGATGGTCACTACCACAGGCTGTGTTGTTAACATGAGCTGTAGGAGCGTAACATTAACCCCAGCTCAGTTCTTCTGCTGGTCACTACCACAGGCTGTGTTGTTAACATGAGCTGTAGGAGTGTAACATTACCCCCAGCTCAGTTCTTCTGATGGTCAGTACCACAGGCTGTGTTGTTAACATGAGCTGTAGGAGCGTAACATTACCCCCAGCACAGTTCTTCTGATAGTCAGTCACTACCACAGGCTGTGTTGTTAACATGAGCTGTAGGAGTGTAACATTACACCAGCTCAGTTCTTCTGATGGTCACTACCACAGGCTTTGTTAACATGAGGTGTAGGAGTGTAACATTAGCCCCAGCTCAGTTCTTCTGATGGTCACTACCACATGCTGTGTTGTTAACATGAGGTGTAGGAGGTTAACATTACCCCAGCTCAGTTCATCTGATGGTCACTACCACAGGCTGTGTTAACATGAGGTGTAGGAGTGTAACATTACCCCCAGCTCAGTTCTTCTGATGGTCACTACCACAAGCTGTGTTGTTAACATGAGGTGTAGGAGTGTAACATTACCCCCAGCTCAGTTCTTGTGATGGTCACTACCACAGGCTGTGTTGTTAACATGAGCTACAGGAGTGTAACATTACCCCCAGCTCAGTTCTTGTGATGGTCAGTCACTACCACAGGCTGTGTTGTTAACATGAGCTACAGGAGTATAACATTAACCCCAGCTCAGTTCTTCTGATGATCACTACCACAGGCTGTGTTGTTAACATGAGCTACAGGAGTGTAACATTAACCCCAGCTCAGTTCTTGTGATGGTCAATACGACAGGCTGTGTTGTTAACATGAGCTACAGGAGTGTAACATTACCCCCAGCTTAGTTCTTGTGATGGTCACTACCACAGGCTGTGTTGTTAACATGAGCTGTAGGAGTGTAACATTACCCCCAGCTCAGTTCTTGTGATTGTCACTACCATAGAATGTGTTGTTAACATGTGCTGTAGGAGTGTAACATTACCCCCAGCTCAGTTCTTGTGATGGTCACTACCACAGGCTGTGTTGTTATCATGAGCTACAGGAGTGTAACATTACCCCCAGCTTAGTTCTTCTGCTGGTCACTACCACAGGCTGTGTTGTTAACATGAGCTGTAGGAGTGTAACATTACCCCCAGGTCAGTTCTTCTGATAGTCAGTCACTACCACAGGCTGTGTTGTTAACATGAGCTGTAGGAGCGTAACATTACCCCCAGCTCAGTTCTTCTGATAGTCAGTCACTACCACAGGCTGTGTTGTTAACATGAGCTGTAGGAGTGTAACATTACCCCCAGCTCAGTTCTTGTGATGGTCACTACCACAGGCTGTGTTGTTAACATGAGCTGTAGGAGCGTAACATTATCCCAAGCTCAGTTCATCTGATGGTCACTACCACAGGCTGTGTTGTTATCATGAGCTACAGGAGCGTAACATTACCCCCAGCTCAGTTCTTCTGATGGTCAGTCACTACCAGAGGCTGTGTTGTTAACATGAGCTGTAGGAGCGTAACATTATCCCAAGCTCAGTTCTTCTGATGGTCACTACCACAGGCTGTGTTGTTAACATGAGGTGTAGGAGTGTAACATTACCCCAGCTCAGTTCTTGTGATGGTCACTACCAGAGGCTGTGTTGTTAACATGAAATGTAGGAGTGTAACATTACCCCAGCTCAGTTCATCTGATGGTCACTACCAAAGGCTGTGTTAACATGAGGTGTAGGAGTGTAACATTACCCCCAGCTCAGTTCTTCTGATGGTCACTACCACAGGCTGTGTTGTTAACATGAGGTGTAGGAGTGTAACATTACCCCCAGCTCAGTTCTTGTGATGGTCACTACCACAGGCTGTGTTGTTAACAAGAGCTACAGGAGTGTAACATTACCCCCAGCTCAGTTCTTCTGATGGTCAGTACCACATGCTGTGTTGTTAACATGAGCTGTAGGAGCGTAACATTACCCCCAGCTCAGTTCTTCTGATAGTCAGTCACTACCACAGGCTATGTTGTTAACATGAGCTGTAGGAGTGTAACATTACCCCCAGCTCAGTTCTTGTGATGGTCACTACCACAGGCTGTGTTGTTAACATGAGCTACAGGAGTGTAACATTACCCCCAGCTCAGTTCTTGTGATGGTCAGTCACTACCACAGGCTGTGTTGTTAACATGAGCTACAGGAGTATAACATTAACCCCAGCTCAGTTCTTCTGATGATCACTACCACAGGCTGTGTTGTTAACATGAGCTACAGGAGTGTAACATTAACCCCAGCTCAGTTCTTGTGATGGTCAATACGACAGGCTGTGTTGTTAACATGAGCTACAGGAGTGTAACATTACCCCCAGCTTAGTTCTTGTGATGGTCACTACCACAGTCTGTGTTGTTAACATGAGCTGTAGGAGTGTAACATTACCCCCAGCTCAGTTCTTGTGATTGTCACTACCATAGAATGTGTTGTTAACATGTGCTGTAGGAGTGTAACATTACCCCCAGCTCAGTTCTTGTGATGGTCACTACCACAGGCTGTGTTGTTATCATGAGCTACAGGAGTGTAACATTACCCCCAGCTTAGTTCTTCTGCTGGTCACTACCACAGGCTGTGTTGTTAACATGAGCTGTAGGAGTGTAACATTACCCCCAGGTCAGTTCTTCTGATAGTCAGTCACTACCACAGGCTGTGTTGTTAACATGAGCTGTAGGAGCGTAACATTACCCCCAGCTCAGTTCTTCTGATAGTCAGTCACTACCACAGGCTGTGTTGTTAACATGAGCTGTAGGAGTTTAACATTACCCCCAGCTCAGTTCTTGTGATGGTCACTACCACAGGCTGTGTTGTTAACATGAGCTGTAGGAGCGTAACATTATCCCAAGCTCAGTTCTTCTGATGGTCACTACCACAGGCTGTGTTGTTATCATGAGCTACAGGAGCGTAACATTACCCCCAGCTCAGTTCTTCTGATGGTCAGTCACTACCAGAGGCTGTGTTGTTAACATGAGCTGTAGGAGCGTAACATTATCCCAAGCTCAGTTCTTCTGATGGTCACTACCACAGGCTGTGTTGTTAACATGAGGTGTAGGAGTGTAACATTACCCCAGCTCAGTTCTTGTGATGGTCACTACCAGAGGCTGTGTTGTTAACATGAGCTGTAGGAGTGTAACATTACCCCAGCTCAGTTCATCTGATGGTCACTACCAAAGGCTGTGTTAACATGAGGTGTAGGAGTGTAACATTACCCCCAGCTCAGTTCTTGTGATGGTCACTACCACAGGCTGTGTTGTTAACATGAGGTGTAGGAGTGTAACATTACCCCCAGCTCAGTTCTTGTGATGGTCACTACCACAGGCTGTGTTGTTAAC
Source organism: Lampris incognitus (assembly GCF_029633865.1). NCBI lineage: Eukaryota > Metazoa > Chordata > Actinopteri > Lampriformes > Lampridae > Lampris > Lampris incognitus. The sequence continues at coordinate 62,171,157 of NC_079212.1, read as the reverse complement.
AAGAGCTACAGGAGTGTAACATTACCCCCAGCTCAGTTCTTCTGATGGTCAGTACCACATGCTGTGTTGTTAACATGAGCTGTAGGAGCGTAACATTACCCCCAGCTCAGTTCTTCTGATAGTCAGTCACTACCACAGGCTATGTTGTTAACATGAGCTGTAGGAGTGTAACATTACCCCAGCTCAGTTCTTCTGATGGTCACTACCACAGGCTGTGTTAACATGAGGTGTAGGAGTGTAACATTACCCCCAGCTCAGTTCTTCTGATGGTCACTACCACAGGCTGTGTTGTTAACATGAGGTGTAGGAGTGTAACATTACCCCCAGCTCAGTTCTTGTGATGGTCACTACCACAGGCTGTGTTGTTAACATGAGCTACAGGAGTGTAACATTACCCCCAGCTCAGTTCTTGTGATGGTCAGTCACTACCACAGGCTGTGTTGTTAACATGAGCTACAGGAGTATAACATTAACCCCAGCTCAGTTCTTCTGATGGTCACTACCACAGGCTGTGTTGTTAACATGAGGTGTAGGAGTGTAACATTACCCCAGCTCAGTTCTTGTGATGGTCACTACCACAGGCTGTGTTGTTAACATGAGCTGTAGGAGTGTAACATTACCCCAGCTCAGTTCATCTGATGGTCACTACCACAGGCTGTGTTAACATGAGGTGTAGGAGTGTAACATTACCCCCAGCTCAGTTCTTCTGATGGTCACTACCACAGGCTGTGTTGTTAACATGAGGTGTAGGAGTGTAACATTACCCCCAGCTCAGTTCTTGTGATGGTCACTACCACAGGCTGTGTTGTTAACATGAGCTACAGGAGTGTAACATTACCCCCAGCTCAGTTCTTCTGATGGTCAGTACCAAAGGCTGTGTTGTTAACATGAGCTGTAGGAGCGTAACATTACCCCCAGCTCAGTTCTTCTGATAGTCAGTCACTACCACAGGCTGTGTTGTTAACATGAGCTGTAGGAGTTTAACATTACCCCCAGCTCAGTTCTTGTGATGGTCACTACCACAGGCTGTGTTGTTAACATGAGCTGTAGGAGCGTAACATTATCCCAAGCTCAGTTCTTCTGATGGTCACTACCACAGGCTGTGTTGTTATCATGAGCTACAGGAGCGTAACATTACCCCCAGCTCAGTTCTTCTGATGGTCAGTCACTACCAGAGGCTGTGTTGTTAACATGAGCTGTAGGAGCGTAACATTATCCCAAGCTCAGTTCTTCTGATGGTCACTACCACAGGCTGTGTTGTTAACATGAGGTGTAGGAGTGTAACATTACCCCAGCTCAGTTCTTGTGATGGTCACTACCAGAGGCTGTGTTGTTAACATGAGCTGTAGGAGTGTAACATTACCCCAGCTCAGTTCATCTGATGGTCACTACCAAAGGCTGTGTTAACATGAGGTGTAGGAGTGTAACATTACCCCCAGCTCAGTTCTTGTGATGGTCACTACCACAGGCTGTGTTGTTAACATGAGGTGTAGGAGTGTAACATTACCCCCAGCTCAGTTCTTGTGATGGTCACTACCACAGGCTGTGTTGTTAACAAGAGCTACAGGAGTGTAACATTACCCCCAGCTCAGTTCTTCTGATGGTCAGTACCACATGCTGTGTTGTTAACATGAGCTGTAGGAGCGTAACATTACCCCCAGCTCAGTTCTTCTGATAGTCAGTCACTACCACAGGCTATGTTGTTAACATGAGCTGTAGGAGTGTAACATTACCCCAGCTCAGTTCTTCTGATGGTCACTACCACAGGCTGTGTTAACATGAGGTGTAGGAGTGTAACATTACCCCCAGCTCAGTTCTTCTGATGGTCACTACCACAGGCTGTGTTGTTAACATGAGGTGTAGGAGTGTAACATTACCCCCAGCTCAGTTCTTGTGATGGTCACTACCACAGGCTGTGTTGTTAACATGAGCTACAGGAGTGTAACATTACCCCCAGCTCAGTTCTTGTGATGGTCAGTCACTACCACAGGCTGTGTTGTTAACATGAGCTACAGGAGTATAAAATTAACCCCAGCTCAGTTCTTCTGATGGTCACTACCACAGGCTGTGTTGTTAACATGAGGTGTAGGAGTGTAACATTACCCCAGCTCAGTTCTTGTGATGGTCACTACCACAGGCTGTGTTGTTAACATGAGCTGTAGGAGTGTAACATTACCCCAGCTCAGTTCATCTGATGGTCACTACCACAGGCTGTGTTAACATGAGGTGTAGGAGTGTAACATTACCCCCAGCTCAGTTCTTCTGATGGTCACTACCACAGGCTGTGTTGTTAACATGAGGTGTAGGAGTGTAACATTACCCCCAGCTCAGTTCTTGTGATGGTCACTACCACAGGCTGTGTTGTTAACATGAGCTACAGGAGTGTAACATTACCCCCAGCTCAGTTCTTCTGATGGTCAGTACCAAAGGCTGTGTTGTTAACATGAGCTGTAGGAGCGTAACATTACCCCCAGCTCAGTTCTTCTGATAGTTAGTCACTACCACAGGCTGTGTTGTTAACATGAGCTGTAGGAGTGTAACATCACCCCAGCTCAGTTCTTCTGATGGTCACTACCACAGGCTGTGTTAACATGAGGTGTAGGAGTGTAACATTACCCCCAGCTCAGTTCTTCTGATGGTCACTACCACAGGCTGTGTTGTTAACATGAGGTGTAGGAGTGTAACATTACCCCCAGCTCAGTTCTTGTGATGGTCACTACCACAGGCTGTGTTGTTAACATGAGCTACAGGAGTGTAACATTACCCCCAGCTCAGTTCTTGTGATGGTCAGTCACTACCACAGGCTGTGTTGTTAACATGAGCTACAGGAGTATAACATTAACCCCAGCTCAGTTCTTCTGATGGTCACTACCACAGGCTGTGTTGTTAACATGAGCTACAGGAGTGTAACATTAACCCCAGCTCAGTTCTTGTGATGGTCAATACGACAGGCTGTGTTGTTAACATGAGCTACAGGAGTGTAACATTACCCCCAGCTCAGTTCTTGTGATGGTCACTACCACAGGCTGTGTTGTTAACATGAGGTGTAGGAGTGTAACATTACCCCCAGCTCAGTTCTTGTGATGGTCACTACCACAGGCTGTGTTGTTAACAAGAGCTACAGGAGTGTAACATTACCCCCAGCTCAGTTCTTCTGATGGTCAGTACCACATGCTGTGTTGTTAACATGAGCTGTAGGAGCGTAACATTACCCCCAGCTCAGTTCTTCTGATAGTCAGTCACTACCACAGGCTGTGTTGTTAACATTTGCTGTAGGAGTGTAACATCACCCCAGCTCAGTTCTTCTGATGGTCACTACCACAGGCTGTGTTAACATGAGGTGTAGGAGTGTAACATTACCCCCAGCTCAGTTCTTCTGATGGTCACTACCACAGGCTGTGTTGTTAACATGAGGTGTAGGAGTGTAACATTACCCCCAGCTCAGTTCTTGTGATGGTCACTACCACAGGCTGTGTTGTTAACATGAGCTACAGGAGTGTAACATTACCCCCAGCTCAGTTCTTGTGATGGTCAGTCACTACCACAGGCTGTGTTGTTAACATGAGCTACAGGAGTATAACATTAACCCCAGCTCAGTTCTTCTGATGGTCACTACCACAGGCTGTGTTGTTAACATGAGCTACAGGAGTGTAACATTAACCCCAGCTCAGTTCTTGTGATGGTCAATACGACAGGCTGTGTTGTTAACATGAGCTACAGGAGTGTAACATTACCCCCAGCTTAGTTCTTGTGATGGTCACTACCACAGGCTGTGTTGTTAACATGAGCTGTAGGAGTGTAACATTACCCCCAGCTCAGTTCTTGTGATGGTCACTACCACAGAATGTGTTGTTAACATGTGCTGTAGGAGTGTAACATTACCCCCAGCTCAGTTCTTGTGATGGTCACTACCACAGGCTGTGTTGTTATCATGAGCTACAGGAGCGTAACATTACCCCCAGCTCAGTTCTTCTGATGGTCAGTCACTACCACAGGCTGTGTTGTTAACATGAGCTACAGGAGTGTAACATTACCCCCAGCTCAGTTCTTCTGATGGTCACTACCACAGGCTGTGTTGTTAACATGAGGTGTAGGAGTGTAACATTACCCCAGCTCAGTTCTTCTGATGGTCACTACCACAGGCTGTGTTGTTAACATGAGCTACAGCAGTATAACATTAACCCCAGCTCAGTTCTTCTGATGATCACTACCACAGGCTGTGTTGTTAACATGAGCTGTAGGAGCGTAACATTAACCCCAGCTCAGTTCTTCTGATGGTCACTACCACAGGCTGTGTTTTTAACATGAGCTGTACGAGGGTAACATTACCCCAAGCTCAGTTCTTCTGCTGGTCACTACCACAGGCTGTGTTGTTAACATGAGCTGTAGGAGTGTAACATTACACCAGCTCAGTTCATCTGATGGTCACTACCACAGGCTGTATTAACATGAGGTGTAGGAGTGTAACATTAGCCCCAGCTCAGTTCTTCTGATGGTCACTACCACAGGCTGTGTTGTTAACATGAGGTGTAGGAGTGTAACATTACCCCAGCTCAGTTCATCTGATGGTCACTACCACAGGCTGTGTTAACATGAGGTGTAGGAGTGTAACATTACCCCCAGCTCAGTTCTTCTGATGGTCACTACCACAGGCTGTGTTGTTAACATGAGGTGTAGGAGTGTAACATTACCCCCAGCTCAGTTCTTGTGATGGTCACTACCACAGGCTGTGTTGTTAACATGAGCTACAGGAGTGTAACATTACCCCCAGCTCAGTTCTTGTGATGGTCAGTCACTACCACAGGCTGTGTTGTTAACATGAGCTACAGGAGTATAACATTACCCCCAGCTTAGTTCTTGTGATGGTCACTACCACAGGCTGTGTTGTTAACATGAGCTGTAGGAGTGTAACATTACCCCCAGCTCAGTTCTTGTGATGGTCAATACGACAGGCTGTGTTGTTAACATGTGCTGTAGGAGTGTAACATTACCCCCAGCTCAGTTCTTGTGATGGTCACTACCACAGGCTGTGTTGTTATCATGAGCTATAGGAGCGTAACATTACCCCCAGCTCAGTTCTTCTGATGGTCAGTCACTACCACAGAATGTGTTGTTAACATGAGCTACAGGAGTATAACATTAACCCCAGCTCAGTTCTTCTGATGGTCACTTCCACAGGCTGTGTTGTTAACATGAGCTGTAGGAGCGTAACATTAACCCCAGCTCAGTTCTTGTGATGGTCACTACCACAGGCTGTGTTGTTAACATGAGCTACAGGAGTGTAACATTACCCCCAGCTTAGTTCTTGTGATGGTCACTACCACAGGCTGTGTTGTTAACATGAGCTGTAGGAGTGAATCATTACCCGCAGCTCAGTTCTTGTGATGGTCACTACCAGAGGCTGTGTTGTTAACATGAGCTGTAGGAGCGTAACATTATCCCAAGCTCAGTTCTTCTGATGGTCACTACCACAGGCTGTGTTGTTAACATGAGGTGTAGGAGTGTAACATTACCCCAGCTCAGTTCTTCTGATGGTCACTACCACAGGCTGTGTTGTTAACATGAGCTACAGGAGTATAACATTAACCCCAGCTCAGTTCTTCTGATGGTCACTACCACAGGCTGTGTTGTTAACATGAGCTGTAGGAGCATAACATTAACCCCAACTCAGTTCTTCTGATGGTCACTACCACAGGCTGTGTTTTTAACATGAGCTGTAGGAGGGTAACATTACCCCCAGCTCAGTTCTTCTGCTGGTCACTACCACAGGCTGTGTTGCTAAAATGAGCTGTAGGAGTGTAACATTACCCCAGCTCAGTTCTTCTGATGGTCACTACCACAGGCTGTGTAAACATGAGGTGTAGGAGTGTAACATTACCCCCAGCTCAGTTCTTCTGATGGTCACTACCACAGGCTGTGTTGTTAACATGAGGTGTAGGAGTGTAACATTACCCCCAGCTCAGTTCTTGTGATGGTCCTAACCACAATCTGTGTTGTTAACATGAGCTACAGGAGTGTAACATTACCCCCAACTCAGTTCTTCTGATAGTCAGTCACTACCACAGGCTGTGTTGTTAACATCAGCTACAGGACTATACCATTAACCCCAGCTCAGTTCTTCTGATGGTCAGTACCACAGGCTGTGTTGTTAACATGAGCTGTAGGAGCGTAACATTACCCCCAGCTCAGTTCTTCTGATAGTCAGTCACTACCACAGGCTGTGTTGTTAACATGAGCTGTAGGAGTGTAACATTACCCCAGCTCAGTTCTTCTGATGGTAGCTACCACAGGCGGTGTAAACATGAGGTGTAGGAGTGTAACATTACCCCCAGCTTAGTTCTTGTGATGGTCAGTCACTACCACAGGCTGTGTTGTTAACATCAGCTACAGGAGTATAACATTAACCCCAGCTCAGTTCTTCTGATGGTCACTACCACAGGCTGTGTTGTTAACATGAGGTGTAGGAGTGTAACATTACCCCAGCTCAGTTCTTCTGATGGTCACTACCACAGGCTGTGTTGTTAACATGAGCTACAGGAGTGTAACGTTACCCCCAGCTCAGTTCTTGTGATGGTCAGTCAATACCACAGGCTGTGTTGTTAACATGAGCTACAGGAGTATAACATTAACCCCAGCTCAGTTCTTCTGATGGTCACTATCACAGGCTGTGTTGTTAACATGCGGTGTAGGAGTGTAACATTACCCCAGCTCAGTTGTTGTGATGGTCACTACCAGAGGCTGTGTTAACATGAGGTGTAGGAGTGTAACATTACCCCCAGCTCAGTTCTTCTGATGGTCACTACCACAGGCTGTGTTGTTAACATGAGGTGTAGGAGTGTAACATTACCCCCAGCTCAGTTCTTGTGATGGTCACTACCACAGGCTGTGTTGTTAACATGAGCTACAGGAGTGTAACATTACCCCCAGCTCAGTTCTTGTGATGGTCAGTCACTACCACAGGCTGTGTTGTTAACATGAGCTACAGGAGTATAACATTACCCCCAGCTCAGTTCTTCTGATGGTCACTACCACAGGCTGTGTTGTTAACATGAGGTGTAGGAGTGTAACATTACCCCCAGCTCAGTTCTTGTGATGGTCACTACCACAGGCTGTGTTGTTAACATGAGCTACAGGAGTGTAACATTACCCCCAGCTCAGTTCTTGTGATGGTCAGTCACTACCACAGGCTGTGTTGTTAACATGAGCTACAGGAGTGTAACATTAACCCCAGCTCAGTTCTTGTGATGGTCAATACGACAGGCTGTGTTGTTAACATGAGCTGTAGGAGTGTAACATTACCCCCAGCTCAGTTCTTGTGATGGTCACTACCACAGAATGTGTTGTTAACATGTGCTGTAGGAGTGTAACATTACCCCCAGCTCAGTTCTTGTGATGGTCACTACCACAGGCTGTGTTGTTATCATGAGCTACAGGAGTGTAACATTACCCCCAGCTCAGTTCTTCTGATGGTCACTACCACAGGCTGTGTTGTTAACATGAGGTGTAGGAGTGTAACATTACCCCAGCTCAGTTCTTCTGATGGTCACTACCACAGGCTGTGTTGTTAACATGAGCTACAGCAGTATAACATTAACCCCAGCTCAGTTCTTCTGATGATCACTACCACAGGCTGTGTTAACATGAGGTGTAGGAGTGTAACATTACCCCCAGCTCAGTTCTTCTGATGGTCACTACCACAGGCTGTGTTGTTAACATGAGGTGTAGGAGTGTAACATTACCCCCAGCTCAGTTCTTGTGATGGTCACTACCACAGGCTGTGTTGTTAACATGAGCTACAGGAGTGTAACATTACCCCCAGCTCAGTTCTTGTGATGGTCAGTCACTACCACAGGCTTTGTTGTTAACATGAGCTACAGGAGTATAACATTAACCCCAGCTCAGTTCTTCTGATGGTCACTACCACAGGCTGTGTTGTTAACATGAGGTGTAGGAGTGTAACATTACCCCAGCTCAGTTCTTGTGATGGTCACTACCAGAGGCTGTGTTGTTAACATGAGCTGTAGGAGTGTAACATTACCCCAGCTCAGTTCATCTGATGGTCACTACCACAGGCTGTGTTAACATGAGGTGTAGGAGTGTAACATTACCCCCAGCTCAGTTCTTCTGATGGTCACTACCACAGGCTGTGTTGTTAACATGAGGTGTAGGAGTGTAACATTACCCCCAGCTCAGTTCTTCTGATGGTCACTACCACAGGCTGTGTTGTTAACATGAGGTGTAGGAGTGTAACATTACCCCCAGCTCAGTTCTTGTGATGGTCACTACCACAGGCTGTGTTGTTAACATGAGCTACAGGAGTGTAACATTACCCCCAGTTCAGTTCTTCTGATGGTCAGTACCACAGGCTGTGTTGTTAACATGAGCTGTAGGAGCGTAACATTAACCCCAGCTCAGTTCTTCTGATGGTCACTACCACAGGCTGTGTTAACATGAGGTGTAGGAGTGTAACATTACCCCCAGCTCAGTTCTTCTGATGGTCACTACCACAGGCTGTGTTGTTAACATGAGGTGTAGGAGTGTAACATTACCCCCAGCTCAGTTCTTGTGATGGTCACTACCACAGGCTGTGTTGTTAACATGAGCTACAGGAGTGTAACATTACCCCCAGCTCAGTTCTTGTGATGGTCAGTCACTACCACAGGCTGTGTTGTTAACATGAGCTACAGGAGTATAACATTAACCCCAGCTCAGTTCTTCTGATGGTCACTACCACAGGCTGTGTTGTTAACATGAGCTACAGGAGTGTAACATTAACCCCAGCTCAGTTCTTGTGATGGTCAATACGACAGGCTGTGTTGTTAACATGAGCTACAGGAGTGTAACATTACCCCCAGCTTAGTTCTTGTGATGGTCACTACCACAGGCTGTGTTGTTAACATGAGCTGTAGGAGTGTAACATTACCCCCAGCTCAGTTCTTGTGATGGTCACTACCACAGAATGTGTTGTTAACATGTGCTGTAGGAGTGTAACATTACCCCCAGCTCAGTTCTTGTGATGGTCACTACCACAGGCTGTGTTGTTATCATGAGCTACAGGAGCGTAACATTACCCCCAGCTCAGTTCTTCTGATGGTCAGTCACTACCACAGGCTGTGTTGTTAACATGAGCTACAGGAGTGTAACATTACCCCCAGCTCAGTTCTTCTGATGGTCACTACCACAGGCTATGTTGTTAACATGAGGTGTAGGAGTGTAACATTACCCCAGCTCAGTTCTTCTGATGGTCACTACCACAGGCTGTGTTGTTAACATGAGCTACAGCAGTATAACATTAACCCCAGCTCAGTTCTTCTGATGATCACTACCACAGGCTGTGTTGTTAACATGAGCTGTAGGAGCGTAACATTAACCCCAGCTCAGTTCTTCTGATGGTCACTACCACAGGCTGTGTTTTTAACATGAGCTGTACGAGGGTAACATTACCCCAAGCTCAGTTCTTCTGCTGGTCACTACCACAGGCTGTGTTGTTAACATGAGCTGTAGGAGTGTAACATTACCCCCAGGTCAGTTCTTCTGATAGTCAGTCACTACCACAGGCTGTGTTGTTAACATGAGCTGTAGGAGTGTAACATTACCCCCAGCTCAGTTCTTGTGATGGTCACTACCACAGGCTGTGTTGTTAACATGAGCTGTAGGAGCGTAACATTATCCCAAGCTCAGTTCTTCTGATGGTCACTACCACAGGCTGTGTTGTTAACATGAGGTGTAGGAGTGTAACATTACCCCCAGCTCAGTTCTTCTGATGGTCACTACCACAGACTGTGTTGTTAACATGAGCTAAAGGAGTGTAACATTACCCCCAGCTCAGTTCTTCTGATGGTCACTACCACAGGCTGTGTTGTTAACATGAGCTACAGGAGTATAACATTAACCCCAGCTCAGTTCTTCTGATGGTCACTACCACAGGCTGTGTTGTTAACATGAGCTGTAGGAGCGTAACATTAACCCCAGCTCAGTTCTTCTGCTGGTCACTACCACAGGCTGTGTTGTTAACATGAGCTGTAGGAGTGTAACATTACCCCCAGCTCAGTTCTTCTGATGGTCAGTACCACATGCTGTGTTGTTAACATGAGCTGTAGGAGCGTAACATTACCCCCAGCACAGTTCTTCTGATAGTCAGTCACTACCACAGGCTGTGTTGTTAACATGAGCTGTAGGAGTGTAACATTACACCAGCTCAGTTCTTCTGATGGTCACTACCACAGGCTGTGTTAACATGAGGTGTAGGAGTGTAACATTAGCCCCAGCTCAGTTCTTCTGATGGTCACTACCACAGGCTGTGTTGTTAACATGAGGTGTAGGAGTATAACATTACCCCAGCTCAGTTCATCTGATGGTCACTACCACAGGCTGTGTTAACATGAGGTGAAGGAGTGTAACATTACCCCCAGCTCAGTTCTTCTGATGGTCACTACCACAGGCTGTGTTGTTAACATGAGGTGTAGGAGTGTAACATTACCCCCAGCTCAGTTCTTGTGATGGTCACTACCACAGGCTGTGTTGTTAACATGAGCTACAGGAGTGTAACATTACCCCCAGCTCAGTTCTTGTGATGGTCAGTCACTACCACAGGCTGTGTTGTTAACATGAGCTACAGGAGTATAACATTAACCCCAGCTCAGTTCTTCTGATGATCACTACCACAGGCTGTGTTGTTAACATGAGCTACAGGAGTGTAACATTAACCCCAGCTCAGTTCTTGTGATGGTCAATACGACAGGCTGTGTTGTTAACATGAGCTACAGGAGTGTAACATTACCCCCAGCTTAGTTCTTGTGATGGTCACTACCACAGGCTGTGTTGTTAACATGAGCTGTAGGAGTGTAACATTACCCCCAGCTCAGTTCTTGTGATGGTCACTACCACAGAATGTGTTGTTAACATGTGCTGTAGGAGTGTAACATTACCCCCAGCTCAGTTCTTGTGATGGTCACTACCACAGGCTGTGTTGTTATCATGAGCTACATGAGCGTAACATTACCCCCAGCTCAGTTCTTCTGATGGTCAGTCACTACCACAGAATGTGTTGTTAACATGAGCTACAGGAGTATAACATTAACCCCAGCTCAGTTCTTCTGATGGTCACTTCCACAGGCTGTGTTGTTAACATGAGCTGTAGGAGCTTAACATTAACCCCAGCTCAGTTCTTTTGATGGTCACTACCACAGGCTGTGTTGTTAACATGAGCTACAGGAGTGTAACATTACCCCCAGTTTAGTTCTTGTGATGGTCACTACCACAGGCTGTGTTGTTAACATGAGCTGTAGGAGTGTAACAGTACCCGCAGCTCAGTTCTTGTGATGGTCACTACCAGAGGCTGTGTTGTTAACATGAGCTGTAGGAGCGTAACATTATCCCAAGCTCAGTTCTTCTGATGGTCACTACCACAGGCTGTGTTGTTAACATGAGGTGTAGGAGTGTAACATTACCCCAGCTCAGTTCTTCTGATGGTCACTACCACAGGCTGTGTTGTTAACATGAGCTACAGGAGTATAACATTAACCCCAGCTCAGTTCTTCTGATGGTCACTACCACAGGCTGTGTTGTTAACATGAGCTGTAGGAGCATAACATTAACCCCAACTCAGTTCTTCTGATGGTCACTACCACAGGCTGTGTTTTTAACATGAGCTGTAGGAGGGTAACATTACCCCCAGCTCAGTTCTTCTGCTGGTCACTACCACAGGCTGTGTTGCTAAAATGAGCTGTAGGAGTGTAACATTACCCCAGCTCAGTTCTTCTGATGGTCACTACCACAGGCTGTGTAAACATGAGGTGTAGGAGTGTAACATTACCCCCAGCTCAGTTCTTCTGATGGTCACTACCACAGGCTGTGTTGTTAACATGAGGTGTAGGAGTGTAACATTACCCCCAGCTCAGTTCTTGTGATGGTCCTAACCACAATCTGTGTTGTTAACATGAGCTACAGGAGTGTAACATTACCCCCAGCTCAGTTCTTCTGATAGTCAGTCACTACCACAGGCTGTGTTGTTAACATCAGCTACAGGACTATACCATTAACCCCAGCTCAGTTCTTCTGATGGTCACTACCACAGGCTGTGTTGCTAACATGAGCTGTAGGAGTGTAACATTACCCCCAGCTCAGTTCTTCTGATGGTCAGTACCATAGGCTGTGTTGTTAACATGAGCTGTAGGAGCGTAACATTACCCCCAGCTCAGTTCTTCTGATAGTCAGTCACTACCACAGGCTGTGTTGTTAACATGAGCTGTAGGAGTGTAACATTACCCCAGCTCAGTTCTTCTGATGGTAGCTACCACAGTCGGTGTAAACATGAGGTGTAGGAGTGTAACATTACCCCCAGCTCAGTTCTTGTGATGGTCACTACCACAGGCTGTGTTGTTAACATGAGCTACAGGAGTGTAACATTACCCCCAGCTTAGTTCTTGTGATGGTCAGTCACTACCACAGGCTGTGTTGTTAACATCAGCTACAGGACTATAACATTAACCCCAGCTCAGTTCTTCTGATGGTCACTACCACAGGCTGTGTTGTTAACATGAGGTGTAGGAGTGTAACATTACCCCAGCTCAGTTCTTCTGATGGTCACTACCACAGGCTGTGTTGTTAACATGAGCTACAGGAGTGTAACGTTACCCCCAGCTCAGTTCTTCTGATGGTCACTACCACAGGCTGTGTTGTTAACATGAGCTACAGGAGTGTAACATTACCCCCAGCTCAGTTCTTCTGATGATCACTACCACAGGCTGTGTTGTTAACATGAGCTACAGGAGTGTAACATTAACCCCAGCTCAGTTCTTGTGATGGTCAATACGACAGGCTGTGTTGTTAACATGAGCTACAGGAGTGTAACATTACCCCCAGCTTAGTTCTTGTGATGGTCACTACCACAGGCTGTGTTGTTAACATGAGCTGTAGGAGTGTAACATTACCCCCAGCTCAGTTCTTGTGATGGTCACTACCACAGGCTGTGTTGTTAACATGAGCTACAGGAGTGTAACATTACCCCCAGCTTAGTTCTTGTGATGGTCACTACCACAGGCTGTGTTGTTAACATGAGCTGTAGGAGTGTAACATTACCCGCAGCTCAGTTCTTGTGATGGTCACTACCAGAGGCTGTGTTGTTAACATGAGCTGTAGGAGCGTAACATTATCCCAAGCTCAGTTCTTCTGATGGTCACTACCACAGGCTGTGTTGTTAACATGAGGTGTAGGAGTGTAACATTACCCCAGCTCAGTTCTTCTGATGGTCACTACCACAGGCTGTGTTGTTAACATGAGCTACAGGAGTATAACATTAACCCCAGCTCAGTTCTTCTGATGGTCACTACCACAGGCTGTGTTGTTAACATGAGCTGTAGGAGCATAACATTAACCCCAACTCAGTTCTTCTGATGGTCACTACCACAGGCTGTGTTTTTAACATGAGCTGTAGGAGGGTAACATTACCCCCAGCTCAGTTCTTCTGCTGGTCACTACCACAGGCTGTGTTGCTAAAATGAGCTGTAGGAGTGTAACATTACCCCAGCTCAGTTCTTCTGATGGTCACTACCACAGGCTGTGTAAACATGAGGTGTAGGAGTGTAACATTACCCCCAGCTCAGTTCTTCTGATGGTCACTACCACAGGCTGTGTTGTTAACATGAGGTGTAGGAGTGTAACATTACCCCCAGCTCAGTTCTTGTGATGGTCCTAACCACAATCTGTGTTGTTAACATGAGCTACAGGAGTGTAACATTACCCCCAGCTCAGTTCTTCTGATAGTCAGTCACTACCACAGGCTGTGTTGTTAACATCAGCTACAGGACTATACCATTAACCCCAGCTCAGTTCTTCTGATGGTCACTACCACAGGCTGTGTTGCTAACATGAGCTGTAGGAGTGTAACATTACCCCCAGCTCAGTTCTTCTGATGGTCAGTACCATAGGCTGTGTTGTTAACATGAGCTGTAGGAGCGTAACATTACCCCCAGCTCAGTTCTTCTGATAGTCAGTCACTACCACAGGCTGTGTTGTTAACATGAGCTGTAGGAGTGTAACATTACCCCAGCTCAGTTCTTCTGATGGTAGCTACCACAGGCGGTGTAAACATGAGGTGTAGGAGTGTAACATTACCCCCAGCTCAGTTCTTGTGATGGTCACTACCACAGGCTGTGTTGTTAACATGAGCTACAGGAGTGTAACATTACCCCCAGCTTAGTTCTTGTGATGGTCAGTCACTACCACAGGCTGTGTTGTTAACATCAGCTACAGGACTATAACATTAACCCCAGCTCAGTTCTTCTGATGGTCACTACCACAGGCTGTGTTGTTAACATGAGGTGTAGGAGTGTAACATTACCCCAGCTCAGTTCTTCTGATGGTCACTACCACAGGCTGTGTTGTTAACATGAGCTACAGGAGTGTAACGTTACCCCCAGCTCAGTTCTTCTGATGGTCACTACCACAGGCTGTGTTGTTAACATGAGCTACAGGAGTGTAACATTACCCCCAGCTCAGTTCTTCTGATGATCACTACCACAGGCTGTGTTGTTAACATGAGCTACAGGAGTGTAACATTAACCCCAGCTCAGTTCTTGTGATGGTCAATACGACAGGCTGTGTTGTTAACATGAGCTACAGGAGTGTAACATTACCCCCAGCTTAGTTCTTGTGATGGTCACTACCACAGGCTGTGTTGTTAACATGAGCTGTAGGAGTGTAACATTACCCCCAGCTCAGTTCTTGTGATGGTCACTACCACAGGCTGTGTTGTTAACATGAGCTACAGGAGTGTAACATTACCCCCAGCTTAGTTCTTGTGATGGTCACTACCACAGGCTGTGTTGTTAACATGAGCTGTAGGAGTGTAACATTACCCGCAGCTCAGTTCTTGTGATGGTCACTACCAGAGGCTGTGTTGTTAACATGAGCTGTAGGAGCGTAACATTATCCCAAGCTCAGTTCTTCTGATGGTCACTACCACAGGCTGTGTTGTTAACATGAGGTGTAGGAGTGTAACATTACCCCAGCTCAGTTCTTCTGATGGTCACTACCACAGGCTGTGTTGTTAACATGAGCTACAGGAGTATAACATTAACCCCAGCTCAGTTCTTCAGATGGTCACTACCACAGGCTGTGTTGTTAACATGAGCTGTAGGAGCATAACATTAACCCCAACTCAGTTCTTCTGATGGTCACTACCACAGGCTGTGTTTTTAACATGAGCTGTAGGAGGGTAACATTACCCCCAGCTCAGTTCTTCTGCTGGTCACTACCACAGGCTGTGTTGCTAAAATGAGCTGTAGGAGTGTAACATTACCCCAGCTCAGTTCTTCTGATGGTCACTACCACAGGCTGTGTAAACATGAGGTGTAGGAGTGTAACATTACCCCCAGCTCAGTTCTTCTGATGGTCACTACCACAGGCTGTGTTGTTAACATGAGGTGTAGGAGTGTAACATTACCCCCAGCTCAGTTCTTGTGATGGTCCTAACCACAATCTGTGTTCTTAACATGAGCTACAGGAGTGTAACATTACCCCCAGCTCAGTTCTTCTGATAGTCAGTCACTACCACAGGCTGTGTTGTTAACATCAGCTACAGGACTATACCATTAACCCCAGCTCAGTTCTTCTGATGGTCACTACCACAGGCTGTGTTGCTAACATGAGCTGTAGGAGTGTAACATTACCCCCAGCTCAGTTCTTCTGATGGTCAGTACCATAGGCTGTGTTGTTAACATGAGCTGTAGGAGCGTAACATTACCCCCAGCTCAGTTCTTCTGATAGTCAGTCACTACCACAGGCTGTGTTGTTAACATGAGCTGTAGGAGTGTAACATTACCCCAGCTCAGTTCTTCTGATGGTAGCTACCACAGGCGGTGTAAACATGAGGTGTAGGAGTGTAACATTACCCCCAGCTCAGTTCTTGTGATGGTCACTACCACAGGCTGTGTTGTTAACATGAGCTACAGGAGTGTAACATTACCCCCAGCTTAGTTCTTGTGATGGTCAGTCACTACCACAGGCTGTGTTGTTAACATCAGCTACAGGACTATAACATTAACCCCAGCTCAGTTCTTCTGATGGTCACTACCACAGGCTGTGTTGTTAACATGAGGTGTAGGAGTGTAACATTACCCCAGCTCAGTTCTTCTGATGGTCACTACCACAGGCTGTGTTGTTAACATGAGCTACAGGAGTGTAACGTTACCCCCAGCTCAGTTCTTCTGATGGTCACTACCACAGGCTGTGTTGTTAACATGAGCTACAGGAGTGTAACATTACCCCCAGCTCAGTTCTTCTGATGATCACTACCACAGGCTGTGTTGTTAACATGAGCTACAGGAGTGTAACATTAACCCCAGCTCAGTTCTTGTGATGGTCAATACGACAGGCTGTGTTGTTAACATGAGCTACAGGAGTGTAACATTACCCCCAGCTTAGTTCTTGTGATGGTCACTACCACAGGCTGTGTTGTTAACATGAGCTGTAGGAGTGTAACATTACCCCCAGCTCAGTTCTTGTGATGGTCACTACCACAGGCTGTGTTGTTAACATGAGCTACAGGAGTGTAACATTACCCCCAGCTTAGTTCTTGTGATGGTCACTACCACAGGCTGTGTTGTTAACATGAGCTGTAGGAGTGTAACATTACCCGCAGCTCAGTTCTTGTGATGGTCACTACCAGAGGCTGTGTTGTTAACATGAGCTGTAGGAGCGTAACATTATCCCAAGCTCAGTTCTTCTGATGGTCACTACCACAGGCTGTGTTGTTAACATGAGGTGTAGGAGTGTAACATTACCCCAGCTCAGTTCTTCTGATGGTCACTACCAAAGGCTGTGTTGTTAACATGAGCTACAGGAGTATAACATTAACCCCAGCTCAGTTCTTCTGATGGTCACTACCACAGGCTGTGTTGTTAACATGAGCTGTAGGAGCATAACATTAACCCCAACTCAGTTCTTCTGATGGTCACTACCACAGGCTGTGTTTTTAACATGAGCTGTAGGAGGGTAACATTACCCCCAGCTCAGTTCTTCTGCTGGTCACTACCACAGGCTGTGTTGCTAAAATGAGCTGTAGGAGTGTAACATTACCCCAGCTCAGTTCTTCTGATGGTCACTACCACAGGCTGTGTAAACATGAGGTGTAGGAGTGTAACATTACCCCCAGCTCAGTTCTTCTGATGGTCACTACCACAGGCTGTGTTGTTAACATGAGGTGTAGGAGTGTAACATTACCCCCAGCTCAGTTCTTGTGATGGTCCTAACCACAATCTGTGTTCTTAACATGAGCTACAGGAGTGTAACATTACCCCCAGCTCAGTTCTTCTGATAGTCAGTCACTACCACAGGCTGTGTTGTTAACATCAGCTACAGGACTATACCATTAACCCCAGCTCAGTTCTTCTGATGGTCACTACCACAGGCTGTGTTGCTAACATGAGCTGTAGGAGTGTAACATTACCCCCAGCTCAGTTCTTCTGATGGTCAGTACCATAGGCTGTGTTGTTAACATGAGCTGTAGGAGCGTAACATTACCCCCAGCTCAGTTCTTCTGATAGTCAGTCACTACCACAGGCTGTGTTGTTAACATGAGCTGTAGGAGTGTAACATTACCCCAGCTCAGTTCTTCTGATGGTAGCTACCACAGGCGGTGTAAACATGAGGTGTAGGAGTGTAACATTACCCCCAGCTCAGTTCTTGTGATGGTCACTACCACAGGCTGTGTTGTTAACATGAGCTACAGGAGTGTAACATTACCCCCAGCTTAGTTCTTGTGATGGTCAGTCACTACCACAGGCTGTGTTGTTAACATCAGCTACAGGACTATAACATTAACCCCAGCTCAGTTCTTCTGATGGTCACTACCACAGGCTGTGTTGTTAACATGAGGTGTAGGAGTGTAACATTACCCCAGCTCAGTTCTTCTGATGGTCACTACCACAGGCTGTGTTGTTAACATGAGCTACAGGAGTGTAACGTTACCCCCAGCTCAGTTCTTCTGATGGTCACTACCACAGGCTGTGTTGTTAACATGAGCTACAGGAGTGTAACATTACCCCCAGCTCAGTTCTTCTGATGATCACTACCACAGGCTGTGTTGTTAACATGAGCTACAGGAGTGTAACATTAACCCCAGCTCAGTTCTTGTGATGGTCAATACGACAGGCTGTGTTGTTAACATGAGCTACAGGAGTGTAACATTACCCCCAGCTTAGTTCTTGTGATGGTCACTACCACAGGCTGTGTTGTTAACATGAGCTGTAGGAGTGTAACATTACCCCCAGCTCAGTTCTTGTGATGGTCACTACCACAGAATGTGTTGTTAACATGTGCTGTAGGAGTGTAACATTACCCCCAGCTCAGTTCTTGTGATGGTCACTACCACAGGCTGTGTTGTTATCATGAGCTACATGAGCGTAACATTACCCCCAGCTCAGTTCTTCTGATGGTCAGTCACTACCACAGAATGTGTTGTTAACATGAGCTACAGGAGTATAACATTAACCCCAGCTCAGTTCTTCTGATGGTCACTTCCACAGGCTGTGTTGTTAACATGAGCTGTAGGAGCGTAACATTAACCCCAGCTCAGTTCTTGTGATGGTCACTACCACAGGCTGTGTTGTTAACATGAGCTACAGGAGTGTAACATTACCCCCAGCTTAGTTCTTGTGATGGTCACTACCACAGGCTGTGTTGTTAACATGAGCTGTAGGAGTGTAACATTACCCGCAGCTCAGTTCTTGTGATGGTCACTACCAGAGGCTGTGTTGTTAACATGAGCTGTAGGAGCGTAACATTATCCCAAGCTCAGTTCTTCTGATGGTCACTACCACAGGCTGTGTTGTTAACATGAGGTGTAGGAGTGTAACATTACCCCAGCTCAGTTCTTCTGATGGTCACTACCACAGGCTGTGTTGTTAACATGAGCTACAGGAGTATAACATTAACCCCAGCTCAGTTCTTCTGATGGTCACTACCACAGGCTGTGTTGTTAACATGAGCTGTAGGAGCATAACATTAACCCCAACTCAGTTCTTCTGATGGTCACTACCACAGGCTGTGTTTTTAACATGAGCTGTAGGAGGGTAACATTACCCCCAGCTCAGTTCTTCTGATGGTCACTACCACAGGCTGTGTAAACATGAGGTGTAGGAGTGTATTTTTACCCCCAGCTCAGTTCTTCTGATGGTCACTACCACAGGCTGTGTTGTTAACATGAGGTGTAGGAGTGTAACATTACCCCCAGCTCAGTTCTTGTGATGGTCCTAACCACAATCTGTGTTGTTAACATGAGCTGTAGGAGTGTAACATTACCCCCAGCTCAGTTCTTCTGATGGTCAGTACCATAGGCTGTGTTGTTAACATGAGCTGTAGGAGCGTAACATTACCCCCAGCTCAGTTCTTCTGATAGTCAGTCACTACCACAGGCTGTGTTGTTAACATGAGCTGTAGGAGTGTAACATTACCCCAGCTCAGTTCTTCTGATGGTAGCTACCACAGGCGGTGTAAACATGAGGTGTAGGAGTGTAACATTACCCCCAGCTCAGTTCTTGTGATGGTCACTACCACAGGCTGTGTTGTTAACATGAGCTACAGGAGTGTAACATTACCCCCAGCTTAGTTCTTGTGATGGTCAGTCACTACCACAGGCTGTGTTGTTAACATCAGCTACAGGACTATAACATTAACCCCAGCTCAGTTCTTCTGATGGTCACTACCACAGGCTGTGTTGTTAACATGAGGTGTAGGAGTGTAACATTACCCCAGCTCAGTTCTTCTGATGGTCACTACCACAGGCTGTGTTGTTAACATGAGGTTTAGGAGTGTAACATTACCCCAGCTCAGTTGTTGTGATGGTCACTACCAGAGGCTGTGTTGTTAACATGAGCTGTAGGAGTGTAACATTACCCCAGCTCAGTTCATCTGATGGTCACTACCACAGGCTGTGTTAACATGAGGTGTAAGAGTGTAACATTACCCCCAGCTCAGTTCTTCTGATGGTCACTACCACAGGCTGTGTTGTTAACATGAGGTGTAGGAGTGTAACATTACCCCCAGCTCAGTTCTTGTGATGGTCACTACCACAGGCTGTGTTGTTAACATGAGCTACAGGAGTGTAACATTACCCCCAGCTCAGTTCTTGTTATGGTCAGTCACTACCACAGGCTGTGTTGTTAACATGAGCTACAGGAGTATAACATTAACCCCAGCTCAGTTCTTCTGATGGTCACTACCACAGGCTGTGTTGTTAACATGAGCTACAGGAGTGTAACATTAACCCCAGCTCAGTTCTTGTGATGGTCAATACGACAGGCTGTGTTGTTAACATGAGCTACAGGAGTGTAACATTACCCCCAGCTCAGTTCTTGTGATGGTCACTACCACAGGCTGTGTTGTTAACATGAGCTGTAGGAGTGTAACATTACCCCCAGCTAAGTTCTTGTGATGGTCACTACCACAGAATGTGTTGTTAACATGTGCTGTAGGAGTTTAACATTACCCCCAGCTCAGTTCTTGTGATGGTCACTACCACAGGCTGTGTTGTTATCATGAGCTACAGGAGCGTAACATTACCCCCAGCTCAGTTCTTCTGATGGTCAGTCACTACCACAGGCTGTGTTGTTAACATGAGCTACAGGAGTGTAACATTACCCCCAGCTCAGTTCTTCTGATGGTCACTACCACAGGCTGTGTTGTTAACATGAGGTGTAGGAGTGTAACATTACCCCAGCTCAGTTCTTCTGATGGTCACTACCACAGGCTGTGTTGTTAACATGAGCTACAGCAGTATAACATTAACCCCAGCTCAGTTCTTCTGATGATCACTACCACAGGCTGTGTTGTTAACATGAGCTGTAGGAGCGTAACATTAACCCCAGCTCAGTTCTTCTGATGGTCACTACCACAGGCTGTGTTTTTAACATGAGCTGTAGGAGGGTAACATTACCCCAAGCTCAGTTCTTCTGCTGGTCACTACCACAGGCTGTGTTGTTAACATGAGCTGTAGGAGTGTAACATTACCCCCAGGTCAGTTCTTCTGATAGTCAGTCACTACCACAGGCTGTGTTGTTAACATGAGCTGTAGGAGCGTAACATTACCCCCAGCTCAGTTCTTCTGATAGTTAGTCACTACCACAGGCTGTGTTGTTAACATGAGCTGTAGGAGTGTAACATTACCCCCAGCTCAGTTCTTGTGATGGTCACTACCACAGGCTGTGTTGTTAACATGAGCTGTAGGAGCGTAACATTATCCCAAGCTCAGTTCTTCTGATGGTCACTACCACAGGCTGTGTTGTTAACATGAGGTGTAGGAGTGTAACATTACCCCCAGCTCAGTTCTTCTGATGGTCACTACCACAGACTGTGTTGTTAACATGAGCTAAAGGAGTGTAACATTACCCCCAGCTCAGTTCTTCTGATGGTCACTACCACAGGCTGTGTTGTTAACATGAGCTACAGGAGTATAACATTAACCCCAGCTCAGTTCTTCTGATGGTCACTACCATGGGCTGTGTTGTTAACATGAGCTGTAGGAGCGTAACATTAACCCCAGCTCAGTTCTTCTGCTGGTCACTACCACAGGCTGTGTTGTTAACATGAGCTGTAGGAGTGTAACATTACCCCCAGCTCAGTTCTTCTGATGGTCAGTACCACAGGCTGTGTTGTTAACATGAGCTGTAGGAGCGTAACATTACCCCCAGCACAGTTCTTCTGATAGTCAGTCACTACCACAGGCTGTGTTGTTAACATGAGGTGTAGGAGTGTAACATTACACCAGCTCAGTTCTTCTGATGGTCACTACCACAGGCTGTGTTAACATGAGGTGTAGGAGTGTAACATTAGCCCCAGCTCAGTTCTTCTGATGGTCACTACCACAGGCTGTGTTGTTAACATGAGGTGTAGGAGTGTAACATTACCCCAGCTCAGTTCATCTGATGGTCACTACCACAGGCTGTGTTAACATGAGGTGTAGGAGTGTAACATTACCCCCAGCTCAGTTCTTCTGATGGTCACTACCACAGGCTGTGTTGTTAACATGAGGTGTAGGAGTGTAACATTACCCCCAGCTCAGTTCTTGTGATGGTCACTACCACAGGCTGTGTTGTTAACATGAGCTACAGGAGTATAACATTAACCCCAGCTCAGTTCTTCTGATGGTCACTACCACAGGCTGTGTTGTTAACATGAGCTGTAGGAGCGTAACATTAACCCCAGCTCAGTTCTTCTGATGGTCACTACCACAGGCTGTGTTGTTAACATGAGCTACAGGAGTGTAACATTAACCCCAGCTCAGTTCTTGTGATGGTCAATACGACAGGCTGTGTTGTTAACATGAGCTACAGGAGTGTAACATTACCCCCAGCTTAGTTCTTGTGATGGTCACTACCACAGGCTGTGTTGTTAACATGAGCTGTAGGAGTGTAACATTACCCCCAGCTCAGTTCTTCTGATGGTCACTACCACAGAATGTGTTGTTAACATGTGCTGTAGGAGTGTAACATTACCCCCAGCTCAGTTCTTGTGATGGTCACTACCACAGGCTGTGTTGTTATCATGAGCTACAGGAGCGTAACATTACCCCCAGCTCAGTTCTTCTGATGGTCAGTCACTACCACAGAATGTGTTGTTAACATGAGCTACAGGAGTATAACATTAACCCCAGCTCAGTTCTTCTGATGGTCACTTCCACAGGCTGTGTTGTTAACATGAGCTGTAGGAGCGTAACATTAACCCCAGCTCAGTTCTTGTGATGGTCACTACCACAGGCTGTGTTGTTAACATGAGCTAGAGGAGTGTAACATTACCCCCAGCTTAGTTATTGTGATGGTCACTACCACAGGCTGTGTTGTTAACATGAGCTGTAGGAGTGTAACATTACCCCCAGCTTAGTTCTTGTGATGGTCACTACCACAGGCTGTGTTGTTAACATGAGGTGTAGGAGTGTAACATTACCCCAGCTCAGTTCTTCTGATGGTCACTACCACAGGCTGTGTTGTTAACATGAGCTACAGGAGTATAACATTAACCCCAGCTCAGTTCTTCTGATGGTCACTACCACAGGCTGTGTTGTTAACATGAGCTGTAGGAGCATAACATTAACCCCAACTCAGTTCTTCTGATGGTCACTACCACAGGCTGTGTTTTTAACATGAGCTGTAGGAGGGTAACATTACCCCCAGCTCAGTTCTTCTGCTGGTCACTACTACAGGCTGTGTTGCTAAAATGAGCTGTAGGAGTGTAACATTACCCCAGCTCAGTTCTTCTGATGGTCACTACCACAGGCTGTGTAAACATGAGGTGTAGGAGTGTAACATTACCCCCAGCTCAGTTCTTCTGATGGTCACTACCACAGGCTGTGTTGTTAACATGAGGTGTAGGAGTGTAACATTACCCCCAGCTCAGTTCTTGTGATGGTCCTAACCACAGGCTGTGTTGTTAACATGAGCTGTAGGAGCGTAACATTATCCCAAGCTCAGTTCTTCTGATGGTCACTACCACAGGCTGTGTTGTTAACATGAGGTGTAGGAGTGTAACATTACCCCCAGCTCAGTTCTTCTGATGGTCACTACCACAGACTGTGTTGTTAACATGAGCTAAAGGAGTGTAACATTACCCCCAGCTCAGTTCTTCTGATGGTCACTACCACAGGCTGTGTTGTTAACATGAGCTACAGGAGTATAACATTAACCCCAGCTCAGTTCTTCTGATGGTCACTACCACAGGCTGTGTTGTTAACATGAGCTGTAGGAGCGTAACATTAACCCCAGCTCAGTTCTTCTGCTGGTCACTACCACAGGCTGTGTTGTTAACATGAGCTGTAGGAGTGTAACATTACCCCCAGCTCAGTTCTTCTGATGGTCAGTACCACAGGCTGTGTTGTTAACATGAGCTGTAGGAGCGTAACATTACCCCCAGCACAGTTCTTCTGATAGTCAGTCACTACCACAGGCTGTGTTGTTAACATGAGGTGTAGGAGTGTAACATTACACCAGCTCAGTTCTTCTGATGGTCACTACCACAGGCTGTGTTAACATGAGGTGTAGGAGTGTAACATTAGCCCCAGCTCAGTTCTTCTGATGGTCACTACCACAGGCTGTGTTGTTAACATGAGGTGTAGGAGTGTAACATTACCCCAGCTCAGTTCATCTGATGGTCACTACCACAGGCTGTGTTAACATGAGGTGTAGGAGTGTAACATTACCCCCAGCTCAGTTCTTCTGATGGTCACTACCACAGGCTGTGTTGTTAACATGAGGTGTAGGAGTTTAACATTACCCCCAGCTCAGTTCTTGTGATGGTCACTACCACAGGCTGTGTTGTTAACATGAGCTACAGGAGTATAACATTAACCCCAGCTCAGTTCTTCTGATGGTCACTACCACAGGCTGTGTTGTTAACATGAGCTGTAGGAGCGTAACATTACCCCCAGCTCAGTTCTTGTGATGGTCAATACGACAGGCTGTGTTGTTAACATGAGCTACAGGAGTGTAACATTACCCCCAGCTTAGTTCTTGTGATGGTCACTACCACAGGCTGTGTTGTTAACATGAGCTGTAGGAGTGTAACATTACCCCCAGCTCAGTTCTTCTGATGGTCACTACCACAGAATGTGTTGTTAACATGTGCTGTAGGAGTGTAACATTACCCCCAGCTCAGTTCTTGTGATGGTCACTACCACAGGCTGTGTTGTTATCATGAGCTACAGGAGCGTAACATTACCCCCAGCTCAGTTCTTCTGATGGTCAGTCACTACCACAGAATGTGTTGTTAACATGAGCTACAGGAGTATAACATTAACCCCAGCTCAGTTCTTCTGATGGTCACTTCCACAGGCTGTGTTGTTAACATGAGCTGTAGGAGCGTAACATTAACCCCAGCTCAGTTCTTGTGATGGTCACTACCACAGGCTGTGTTGTTAACATGAGCTAGAGGAGTGTAACATTACCCCCAGCTTAGTTCTTGTGATGGTCACTACCACAGGCTGTGTTGTTAACATGAGCTGTAGGAGTGTAACATTACCCCCAGCTTAGTTCTTGTGATGGTCACTACCACAGGCTGTGTTGTTAACATGAGGTGTAGGAGTGTAACATTACCCCAGCTCAGTTCTTCTGATGGTCACTACCACAGGCTGTGTTGTTAACATGAGCTACAGGAGTATAACATTAACCCCAGCTCAGTTCTTCTGATGGTCACTACCACAGGCTGTGTTGTTAACATGAGCTGTAGGAGCATAACATTAACCCCAACTCAGTTCTTCTGATGGTCACTACCACAGGCTGTGTTTTTAACATGAGCTGTAGGAGGGTAACATTACCCCCAGCTCAGTTCTTCTGCTGGTCACTACTACAGGCTGTGTTGCTAAAATGAGCTGTAGGAGTGTAACATTACCCCAGCTCAGTTCTTCTGATGGTCACTACCACAGGCTGTGTAAACATGAGGTGTAGGAGTGTAACATTACCCCCAGCTCAGTTCTTCTGATGGTCACTACCACAGGCTGTGTTGTTAACATGAGGTCTAGGAGTGTAACATTACCCCCAGCTCAGTTCTTGTGATGGTCCTAACCACAGGCTGTGTTGTTAACATGAGCTACAAGAGTGTAACATTACCCCCAGCTCAGTTCTTCTGATAGTCAGTCACTACCACAGGCTGTGTTGTTAACATCAGCTACAGTACTATAACATTAACCCCAGCTCAGTTCTTCTGATGGTCACTACCACAGGCTGTGTTGCTAACATGAGCTGTAGGAGTGTAACATTACCCCCAGCTCAGTTCTTCTGATGGTCAGTACCACAGGCTGTGTTGTTAACATGAGCTGTAGGAGCGTAACATTACCCCCAGCTCAGTTCTTCTGATAGTCAGTCACTACCACAGGTTGTGTTGTTAACATGAGCTGTAGGAGTGTAACATTACCCCAGCTCAGTTCTTCTGATGGTAGCTACCACAGGCGGTGTAAACATAAGGTGTAGGAGTGTAACATTACCCCCAGCTCAGTTCTTGTGATGGTCACTACCACAGGCTGTGTTGTTAACATGAGCTACAGGAGTGTAACATTACCCCCAGCTTAGTTCTTGTGATGGTCAGTCACTACCACAGGCTGTGTTGTTAACATCAGCTACAGGACTATAACATTAACCCCAGCTCAGTTCTTCTGATGGTCACTACCACAGGCTGTGTTGTTAACATGAGGTGTAGGAGTGTAACATTACCCCCAGCTCAGTTCTTCTGATGGTCACTACCACAGGCTGTGTTGTTAACATGAGCTACAGGAGTGTAACGTTACCCCCAGCTCAGTTCTTCAGATGGTCACTACCACAGGCTGTGTTGTTAACATGAGCTGTAGGAGTGTAACATTACCCCCAGCTCAGTTATTGTGATGGTCACTACCACAGGCTGTGTTGTTAACATGAGGTGTAGGAGTGTAACATTACCCCAGCTCAGTTCTTCTGATGGTCACTACCACAGGCTGTGTTGTTAACATGAGGTGTAGGAGTGTAACATTACCCCCAGCTCAGTTCTTCTGATGGTCAGTCACTACCACAGGCTGTGTTGTTAACATGAGCTACAGGAGTGTAACATTACCCCCAGCTTAGTTCTTGTGATGGTCACTACCACAGGCTGTGTTGTTAACATGAGCTGTAGGAGTGTAACATTACCCCCAGCTCAGTTCTTGTGATGGTCACTACCACAGGCTGTGTTGTTAACATGAGCTGTAGGAGCGTAACATTATCCCAAGCTCAGTTCTTCTGATGGTCACTACCACAGGCTGTGTTAACATGAGGTGTAGGAGTGTAACATTAGCCCCAGCTCAGTTCTTCTGATGGTCACTACCACAGGCTGTGTTGTTAACATGAGGTGTAGGAGTGTAACATTACCCCAGCTCAGTTCATCTGATGGTCACTACCACAGGCTGTGTTAACATGAGGTGTAGGAATGTAACATTACCCCCAGCTCAGTTCTTCTGATGGTCACTACCACAGGCTGTGTTGTTAACATGAGGTGTAGGAGTGTAACATTACCCCCAGCTCAGTTCTTGTGATGGTCACTACCACAGGCTGTGTTGTTAACATGAGCTACAGGAGTATAAAATTAACCCCAGCTCAGTTCTTCTGATGGTCACTACCACAGGCTGTGTTGTTAACATGAGCTGTAGGAGCGTAACATTAACCCCAGCTCAGTTCTTCTGATGGTCACTACCACAGGCTGTGTTGTTAACATGAGCTACAGGAGTGTAACATTAACACCAGCTCAGTTCTTGTGATGGTCAATACGACAGGCTGTGTTGTTAACATGAGCTACAGGAGTGTAGCATTACCCCCAGCTTAGTTCTTGTGATGGTCACTACCACAGGCTGTGTTGTTAACATGAGCTGTAGGAGTGTAACATTACCCCCAGCTCAGTTCTTCTGATGGTCACTACCACAGAATGTGTTGTTAACATGTGCTGTAGGAGTGTAACATTACCCCCAGCTCAGTTCTTGTGATGGTCACTACCACAGGCTGTGTTGTTATCATGAGCTACAGGAGCGTAACATTACCCCCAGCTAAGTTCTTCTGATGGTCAGTCACTACCACAGAATGTGTTGTTAACATGAGCTACAGGAGTATAACATTAACCCCAGCTCAGTTCTTCTGATGGTCACTTCCACAGGCTGTGTTGTTAACATGAGCTCTAGGAGCGTAACATTAACCCCAGCTCAGTTCTTGTGATGGTCACTACCACAGGCTGTGTTGTTAACATGAGCTAGAGGAGTGTAACATTACCCCCAGCTCAGTTCTTCTGATGGTCACTACCACAGGCTGTGTTGTTAACATGAGGTGTAGGAGTGTAACATTACCCCCAGCTCAGTTCTTGTGATGGTCACTACCACAGGCTGTGTTGTTAACATGAGCTACAGGAGTATAACATTAACCCCAGCTCAGTTCTTCTGATGGTCACTACCACAGGCTGTGTTGTTAACATGAGCTGTAGGAGCGTAACATTAACCCCAGCTCAGTTCTTCTGATGGTCACTACCACAGGCTGTGTTGTTAACATGAGCTACAGGAGTGTAACATTAACCCCAGCTCAGTTCTTGTGATGGTCAATACGACAGGCTGTGTTGTTAACATGAGCTACAGGAGTGTAACATTACCCCCAGCTTAGTTCTTGTGATGGTCACTACCACAGGCTGTGTTGTTAACATGAGCTGTAGGAGTGTAACATTACCCCCAGCTCAGTTCTTCTGATGGTCACTACCACAGAATGTGTTGTTAACATGTGCTGTAGGAGTGTAACATTACCCCCAGCTCAGTTCTTGTGATGGTCACTACCACAGGCTGTGTTGTTATCATGAGCTACAGGAGCGTAACATTACCCCCAGCTCAGTTCTTCTGATGGTCAGTCACTACCACAGAATGTGTTGTTAACATGAGCTACAGGAGTATAACATTAACCCCAGCTCAGTTCTTCTGATGGTCACTTCCACAGGCTGTGTTGTTAACATGAGCTGTAGGAGCGTAACATTAACCCCAGCTCAGTTCTTGTGATGGTCACTACCACAGGCTGTGTTGTTAACATGAGCTAGAGGAGTGTAACATTACCCCCAGCTTAGTTATTGTGATGGTCACTACCACAGGCTGTGTTGTTAACATGAGCTGTAGGAGTGTAACATTACCCCCAGCTTAGTTCTTGTGATGGTCACTACCACAGGCTGTGTTGTTAACATGAGGTGTAGGAGTGTAACATTACCCCAGCTCAGTTCTTCTGATGGTCACTACCACAGGCTGTGTTGTTAACATGAGCTACAGGAGTATAACATTAACCCCAGCTCAGTTCTTCTGATGGTCACTACCACAGGCTGTGTTGTTAACATGAGCTGTAGGAGCATAACATTAACCCCAACTCAGTTCTTCTGATGGTCACTACCACAGGCTGTGTTTTTAACATGAGCTGTAGGAGGGTAACATTACCCCCAGCTCAGTTCTTCTGCTGGTCACTACTACAGGCTGTGTTGCTAAAATGAGCTGTAGGAGTGTAACATTACCCCAGCTCAGTTCTTCTGATGGTCACTACCACAGGCTGTGTAAACATGAGGTGTAGGAGTGTAACATTACCCCCAGCTCAGTTCTTCTGATGGTCACTACCACAGGCTGTGTTGTTAACATGAGGTGTAGGAGTGTAACATTACCCCCAGCTCAGTTCTTGTGATGGTCCTAACCACAGGCTGTGTTGTTAACATGAGCTGTAGGAGCGTAACATTATCCCAAGCTCAGTTCTTCTGATGGTCACTACCACAGGCTGTGTTGTTAACATGAGGTGTAGGAGTGTAACATTACCCCCAGCTCAGTTCTTCTGATGGTCACTACCACAGACTGTGTTGTTAACATGAGCTAAAGGAGTGTAACATTACCCCCAGCTCAGTTCTTCTGATGGTCACTACCACAGGCTGTGTTGTTAACATGAGCTACAGGAGTATAACATTAACCCCAGCTCAGTTCTTCTGATGGTCACTACCACAGGCTGTGTTGTTAACATGAGCTGTAGGAGCGTAACATTAACCCCAGCTCAGTTCTTCTGCTGGTCACTACCACAGGCTGTGTTGTTAACATGAGCTGTAGGAGTGTAACATTACCCCCAGCTCAGTTCTTCTGATGGTCAGTACCACAGGCTGTGTTGTTAACATGAGCTGTAGGAGCGTAACATTACCCCCAGCACAGTTCTTCTGATAGTCAGTCACTACCACAGGCTGTGTTGTTAACATGAGGTGTAGGAGTGTAACATTACACCAGCTCAGTTCTTCTGATGGTCACTACCACAGGCTGTGTTAACATGAGGTGTAGGAGTGTAACATTAGCCCCAGCTCAGTTCTTCTGATGGTCACTACCACAGGCTGTGTTGTTAACATGAGGTGTAGGAGTGTAACATTACCCCAGCTCAGTTCATCTGATGGTCACTACCACAGGCTGTGTTAACATGAGGTGTAGGAGTGTAACATTACCCCCAGCTCAGTTCTTCTGATGGTCACTACCACAGGCTGTGTTGTTAACATGAGGTGTAGGAGTGTAACATTACCCCCAGCTCAGTTCTTGTGATGGTCACTACCACAGGCTGTGTTGTTAACATGAGCTACAGGAGTATAACATTAACCCCAGCTCAGTTCTTCTGATGGTCACTACCACAGGCTGTGTTGTTAACATGAGCTGTAGGAGCGTAACATTACCCCCAGCTCAGTTCTTGTGATGGTCAATACGACAGGCTGTGTTGTTAACATGAGCTACAGGAGTGTAACATTACCCCCAGCTTAGTTCTTGTGATGGTCACTACCACAGGCTGTGTTGTTAACATGAGCTGTAGGAGTGTAACATTACCCCCAGCTCAGTTCTTCTGATGGTCACTACCACAGAATGTGTTGTTAACATGTGCTGTAGGAGTGTAACATTACCCCCAGCTCAGTTCTTGTGATGGTCACTACCACAGGCTGTGTTGTTATCATGAGCTACAGGAGCGTAACATTACCCCCAGCTCAGTTCTTCTGATGGTCAGTCACTACCACAGAATGTGTTGTTAACATGAGCTACAGGAGTATAACATTAACCCCAGCTCAGTTCTTCTGATGGTCACTTCCACAGGCTGTGTTGTTAACATGAGCTGTAGGAGCGTAACATTAACCCCAGCTCAGTTCTTGTGATGGTCACTACCACAGGCTGTGTTGTTAACATGAGCTAGAGGAGTGTAACATTACCCCCAGCTTAGTTCTTGTGATGGTCACTACCACAGGCTGTGTTGTTAACATGAGCTGTAGGAGTGTAACATTACCCCCAGCTTAGTTCTTGTGATGGTCACTACCACAGGCTGTGTTGTTAACATGAGGTGTAGGAGTGTAACATTACCCCAGCTCAGTTCTTCTGATGGTCACTACCACAGGCTGTGTTGTTAACATGAGCTACAGGAGTATAACATTAACCCCAGCTCAGTTCTTCTGATGGTCACTACCACAGGCTGTGTTGTTAACATGAGCTGTAGGAGCATAACATTAACCCCAACTCAGTTCTTCTGATGGTCACTACCACAGGCTGTGTTTTTAACATGAGCTGTAGGAGGGTAACATTACCCCCAGCTCAGTTCTTCTGCTGGTCACTACTACAGGCTGTGTTGCTAAAATGAGCTGTAGGAGTGTAACATTACCCCAGCTCAGTTCTTCTGATGGTCACTACCACAGGCTGTGTAAACATGAGGTGTAGGAGTGTAACATTACCCCCAGCTCAGTTCTTCTGATGGTCACTACCACAGGCTGTGTTGTTAACATGAGGTCTAGGAGTGTAACATTACCCCCAGCTCAGTTCTTGTGATGGTCCTAACCACAGGCTGTGTTGTTAACATGAGCTACAAGAGTG
This sequence comes from Lampris incognitus, assembly GCF_029633865.1. NCBI lineage: Eukaryota > Metazoa > Chordata > Actinopteri > Lampriformes > Lampridae > Lampris > Lampris incognitus. The sequence goes on along the minus strand of NC_079212.1, from coordinate 62,139,797 downwards.
TAACATTACCCCCAGCTCAGTTCTTCTGATAGTCAGTCACTACCACAGGCTGTGTTGTTAACATCAGCTACAGTACTATAACATTAACCCCAGCTCAGTTCTTCTGATGGTCACTACCACAGGCTGTGTTGCTAACATGAGCTGTAGGAGTGTAACATTACCCCCAGCTCAGTTCTTCTGATGGTCAGTACCACAGGCTGTGTTGTTAACATGAGCTGTAGGAGCGTAACATTACCCCCAGCTCAGTTCTTCTGATAGTCAGTCACTACCACAGGTTGTGTTGTTAACATGAGCTGTAGGAGTGTAACATTACCCCAGCTCAGTTCTTCTGATGGTAGCTACCACAGGCGGTGTAAACATAAGGTGTAGGAGTGTAACATTACCCCCAGCTCAGTTCTTGTGATGGTCACTACCACAGGCTGTGTTGTTAACATGAGCTACAGGAGTGTAACATTACCCCCAGCTTAGTTCTTGTGATGGTCAGTCACTACCACAGGCTGTGTTGTTAACATCAGCTACAGGACTATAACATTAACCCCAGCTCAGTTCTTCTGATGGTCACTACCACAGGCTGTGTTGTTAACATGAGGTGTAGGAGTGTAACATTACCCCCAGCTCAGTTCTTCTGATGGTCACTACCACAGGCTGTGTTGTTAACATGAGCTACAGGAGTGTAACGTTACCCCCAGCTCAGTTCTTCAGATGGTCACTACCACAGGCTGTGTTGTTAACATGAGCTGTAGGAGTGTAACATTACCCCCAGCTCAGTTATTGTGATGGTCACTACCACAGGCTGTGTTGTTAACATGAGGTGTAGGAGTGTAACATTACCCCAGCTCAGTTCTTCTGATGGTCACTACCACAGGCTGTGTTGTTAACATGAGGTGTAGGAGTGTAACATTACCCCCAGCTCAGTTCTTCTGATGGTCAGTCACTACCACAGGCTGTGTTGTTAACATGAGCTACAGGAGTGTAACATTACCCCCAGCTTAGTTCTTGTGATGGTCACTACCACAGGCTGTGTTGTTAACATGAGCTGTAGGAGTGTAACATTACCCCCAGCTCAGTTCTTGTGATGGTCACTACCACAGGCTGTGTTGTTAACATGAGCTGTAGGAGCGTAACATTATCCCAAGCTCAGTTCTTCTGATGGTCACTACCACAGGCTGTGTTAACATGAGGTGTAGGAGTGTAACATTAGCCCCAGCTCAGTTCTTCTGATGGTCACTACCACAGGCTGTGTTGTTAACATGAGGTGTAGGAGTGTAACATTACCCCAGCTCAGTTCATCTGATGGTCACTACCACAGGCTGTGTTAACATGAGGTGTAGGAATGTAACATTACCCCCAGCTCAGTTCTTCTGATGGTCACTACCACAGGCTGTGTTGTTAACATGAGGTGTAGGAGTGTAACATTACCCCCAGCTCAGTTCTTGTGATGGTCACTACCACAGGCTGTGTTGTTAACATGAGCTACAGGAGTATAAAATTAACCCCAGCTCAGTTCTTCTGATGGTCACTACCACAGGCTGTGTTGTTAACATGAGCTGTAGGAGCGTAACATTAACCCCAGCTCAGTTCTTCTGATGGTCACTACCACAGGCTGTGTTGTTAACATGAGCTACAGGAGTGTAACATTAACACCAGCTCAGTTCTTGTGATGGTCAATACGACAGGCTGTGTTGTTAACATGAGCTACAGGAGTGTAGCATTACCCCCAGCTTAGTTCTTGTGATGGTCACTACCACAGGCTGTGTTGTTAACATGAGCTGTAGGAGTGTAACATTACCCCCAGCTCAGTTCTTCTGATGGTCACTACCACAGAATGTGTTGTTAACATGTGCTGTAGGAGTGTAACATTACCCCCAGCTCAGTTCTTGTGATGGTCACTACCACAGGCTGTGTTGTTATCATGAGCTACAGGAGCGTAACATTACCCCCAGCTAAGTTCTTCTGATGGTCAGTCACTACCACAGAATGTGTTGTTAACATGAGCTACAGGAGTATAACATTAACCCCAGCTCAGTTCTTCTGATGGTCACTTCCACAGGCTGTGTTGTTAACATGAGCTCTAGGAGCGTAACATTAACCCCAGCTCAGTTCTTGTGATGGTCACTACCACAGGCTGTGTTGTTAACATGAGCTAGAGGAGTGTAACATTACCCCCAGCTTAGTTCTTGTGATGGTCACTACCACAGGCTGTGTTGTTAACATGAGCTACAGGAGTGTAACATTACCCCCAGCTCAGTTCTTCTGATGGTCAGTACCACAGGCTGTGTTGTTAACATGAGCTGTAGGAGCGTAACATTACCCCCAGCTCAGTTCTTCTGATAGTCAGTCACTACCACAGGCTGTGTTGTTAACATGAGCTGTAGGAGTGTAACATTACCCCAGCTCAGTTCTTCTGATGGTCACTACCACAGGCTGTGTTAACATGAGGTGTAGGAGTGTAACATTACCCCCAGCTCAGTTCTTCTGATGGTCACTACCACAGGCTGTGTTGTTAACATGAGGTGTAGGAGTGTAACATTACCCCCAGCTCAGTTCTTGTGATGGTCACTACCACAGGCTGTGTTGTTAACATGAGCTACAGGAGTGTAACATTACCCCCAGCTCAGTTCTTGTGATGGTCAGTCACTACCACAGGCTGTGTTGTTAACATGAGCTACAGGAGTATAACATTAACCCCAGCTCAGTTCTTCTGATGGTCACTACCACAGGCTGTGTTGTTAACATGAGCTACAGGAGTGTAACATTAACCCCAGCTCAGTTCTTGTGATGGTCAATACGACAGGCTGTGTTGTTAACATGAGCTACAGGAGTGTAACATTACCCCCAGCTTAGTTCTTCTGATGGTCACTACCACAGGCTGTGTTGTTAACATGAGCTACAGCAGTATAACATTAACCCCAGCTCAGTTCTTCTGATGATCACTACCACAGGCTGTGTTGTTAACATGAGCTGTAGGAGCGTAACATTAACCCCAGCTCAGTTCTTCTGATGGTCACTACCACAGGCTGTGTTTTTAACATGAGCTGTAGGAGGGTAACATTACCCCAAGCTCAGTTCTTCTGCTGGTCACTACCACAGGCTGTGTTGTTAACATGAGCTGTAGGAGTGTAACATTACCCCCAGGTCAGTTCTTCTGATAGTCAGTCACTACCACAGGCTGTGTTGTTAACATGAGCTGTAGGAGCGTAACATTACCCCCAGCTCAGTTCTTCTGATAGTCAGTCACTACCACAGGCTGTGTTGTTAACATGAGCTGTAGGAGTGTAACATTACCCCCAGCTCAGTTCTTGTGATGGTCACTACCACAGGCTGTGTTGTTAACATGAGCTGTAGGAGCGTAACATTATCCCAAGCTCAGTTCTTCTGATGGTCACTACCACAGGCTGTGTTGTTAACATGAGGTGTAGGAGTGTAACATTACCCCCAGCTCAGTTCTTCTGATGGTCACTACCACAGACTGTGTTGTTAACATGAGCTAAAGGAGTGTAACATTACCCCCAGCTCAGTTCTTCTGATGGTCACTACCACAGGCTGTGTTGTTAACATGAGCTACAGGAGTATAACATTAACCCCAGCTCAGTTCTTCTGATGGTCACTACCACAGGCTGTGTTGTTAACATGAGCTGTAGGAGCGTAACATTAACCCCAGCTCAGTTCTTCTGCTGGTCACTACCACAGGCTGTGTTGTTAACATGAGCTGTAGGAGTGTAACATTACCCCCAGCTCAGTTCTTCTGATGGTCAGTACCACAGGCTGTGTTGTTAACATGAGCTGTAGGAGCGTAACATTACCCCCAGCACAGTTCTTCTGATAGTCAGTCACTACCACAGGCTGTGTTGTTAACATGAGGTGTAGGAGTGTAACATTACACCAGCTCAGTTCTTCTGATGGTCACTACCACAGGCTGTGTTAACATGAGGTGTAGGAGTGTAACATTAGCCCCAGCTCAGTTCTTCTGATGGTCACTACCACAGGCTGTGTTGTTAACATGAGGTGTAGGAGTGTAACATTACCCCAGCTCAGTTCATCTGATGGTCACTACCACAGGCTGTGCTAACATGAGGTGTAGGAGTGTAACATTACCCCCAGCTCAGTTCTTCTGATGGTCACTACCACAGGCTGTGTTGTTAACATGAGGTGTAGGAGTGTAACATTACCCCCAGCTCAGTTCTTGTGATGGTCACTACCACAGGCTGTGTTGTTAACATGAGCTACAGGAGTATAACATTAACCCCAGCTCAGTTCTTCTGATGGTCACTACCACAGGCTGTGTTGTTAACATGAGCTGTAGGAGCGTAACATTAACCCCAGCTCAGTTCTTCTGATGGTCACTACCACAGGCTGTGTTGTTAACATGAGCTACAGGAGTGTAACATTAACCCCAGCTCAGTTCTTGTGATGGTCAATACGACAGGCTGTGTTGTTAACATGAGCTACAGGAGTGTAACATTACCCCCAGCTTAGTTCTTGTGATGGTCACTACCACAGGCTGTGTTGTTAACATGAGCTGTAGGAGTGTAACATTACCCCCAGCTCAGTTCTTCTGATGGTCACTACCACAGAATGTGTTGTTAACTTGTGCTGTAGGAGCGTAACATTACCCCCAGCTCAGTTCTTGTGATGGTCACTACCACAGGCTGTGTTGTTATCATGAGCTACAGGAGCGTAACATTACCCCCAGCTCAGTTCTTCTGATGGTCAGTCACTACCACAGAATTAGTTGTTAACATGAGCTACAGGAGTATAACATTAACCCCAGCTCAGTTCTTCTGATGGTCACTTCCACAGGCTGTGTTGTTAACATGAGCTGTAGGAGCGTAACATTAACCCCAGCTCAGTTCTTGTGATGGTCACTACCACAGGCTGTGTTGTTAACATGAGCTAGAGGAGTGTAACATTACCCCCAGCTTAGTTCTTGTGATGGTCACTACCACAGGCTGTGTTGTTAACATGAGCTGTAGGAGTGTAACATTACCCCCAGCTTAGTTCTTGTGATGGTCACTACCACAGGCTGTGTTGTTAACATGAGGTGTAGGAGTGTAACATTACCCCAGCTCAGTTCTTCTGATGGTCACTACCACAGGCTGTGTTGTAAACATGAGCTACAGGAGTATAACATTAACCCCAGCTCAGTTCTTCTGATGGTCACTACCACAGGCTGTGTTGTTAACATGAGCTGTAGGAGCATAACATTAACCCCAACTCAGTTCTTCTGATGGTCACTACCACAGGCTGTGTTTTTAACATGAGCTGTAGGAGGGTAACATTACCCCCAGCTCAGTTCTTCTGCTGGTCACTACTACAGGCTGTGTTGCTAAAATGAGCTGTAGGAGTGTAACATTACCCCAGCTCAGTTCTTCTGATGGTCACTACCACAGGCTGTGTAAACATGAGGTGTAGGAGTGTAACATTACCCCCAGCTCAGTTCTTCTGATGGTCACTACCACAGGCTGTGTTGTTAACATGAGGTGTAGGAGTGTAACATTACCCCCAGCTCAGTTCTTGTGATGGTCACTACCACAGGCTGTGTTGTTAACATGAGCTGTAGGAGTGTAACATTACCCCCAGCTCAGTTCTTGTGATGGTCACTACCACAGGCTGTGTTGTTAACATGAGCTGTAGGAGCGTAACATTATCCCAAGCTCAGTTCTTCTGATGGTCACTACCACAGGCTGTGTTGTTAACATGAGGTGTAGGAGTGTAACATTACCCCCAGCTCAGTTCTTCTGATGGTCACTTCCACAGGCTGTGTTAACATGAGGTGTAGGAGTGTAACATTAGCCCCAGCTCAGTTCTTCTGATGGTCACTACCACAGGCTGTGTTGTTAACATGAGGTGTAGGAGTGTAACATTACCCCAGCTCAGTTCATCTGATGGTCACTACCACAGGCTGTGTTAACATGAGGTGTAGGAATGTAACATTACCCCCAGCTCAGTTCTTCTGATGGTCACTACCACAGGCTGTGTTGTTAACATGAGGTGTAGGAGTGTAACATTACCCCCAGCTCAGTTCTTGTGATGGTCACTACCACAGGCTGTGTTGTTAACATGAGCTACAGGAGTATAACATTAACCCCAGCTCAGTTCTTCCGATGGTCACTACCACAGGCTGTGTTGTTAACATGAGCTGTAGGAGCGTAACATTAACCCCAGCTCAGTTCTTCTGATGGTCACTACCACAGGCTGTGTTGTTAACATGAGCTACAGGAGTGTAACATTAACACCAGCTCAGTTCTTGTGATGGTCAATACGACAGGCTGTGTTGTTAACATGAGCTACAGGAGTGTAACATTACCCCCAGCTTAGTTCTTGTGATGGTCACTACCACAGGCTGTGTTGTTAACATGAGCTGTAGGAGTGTAACATTACCCCCAGCTCAGTTCTTCTGATGGTCACTACCACAGAATGTGTTGTTAACAAGTGCTGTAGGAGTGTAACATTACCCCCAGCTCAGTTCTTGTGATGGTCACTACCACAGGCTGTGTTGTTATCATGAGCTACAGGAGCGTAACATTACCCCCAGCTAAGTTCTTCTGATGGTCAGTCACTACCACAGAATGTGTTGTTAACATGAGCTACAGGAGTATAACATTAACCCCAGCTCAGTTCTTCTGATGGTCACTTCCACAGGCTGTGTTGTTAACATGAGCTCTAGGAGCGTAACATTAACCCCAGCTCAGTTCTTGTGATGGTCACTACCACAGGCTGTGTTGTTAACATGAGCTAGAGGAGTGTAACATTACCCCCAGCTTAGTTCTTGTGATGGTCACTACCACAGGCTGTGTTGTTAACATGAGCTACAGGAGTGTAACATTACCCCCAGCTCAGTTCTTCTGATGGTCAGTACCACAGGCTGTGTTGTTAACATGAGCTGTAGGAGCGTAACATTACCCCCAGCTCAGTTCTTCTGATAGTCAGTCACTACCACAGGCTGTGTTGTTAACATGAGCTGTAGGAGTGTAACATTACCCCAGCTCAGTTCTTCTGATGGTCACTACCACAGGCTGTGTTAACATGAGGTGTAGGAGTGTAACATTACCCCCAGCTCAGTTCTTCTGATGGTCACTACCACAGGCTGTGTTGTTAACATGAGGTGTAGGAGTGTAACATTACCCCCAGCTCAGTTCTTGTGATGGTCACTACCACAGGCTGTGTTGTTAACATGAGCTACAGGAGTGTAACATTACCCCCAGCTCAGTTCTTGTGATGGTCAGTCACTACCACAGGCTGTGTTGTTAACATGAGCTACAGGAGTATAACATTAACCCCAGCTCAGTTCTTCTGATGGTCACTACCACAGGCTGTGTTGTTAACATGAGCTACAGGAGTGTAACATTAACCCCAGCTCAGTTCTTGTGATGGTCAATACGACAGGCTGTGTTGTTAACATGAGCTACAGGAGTGTAACATTACCCCCAGCTTAGTTCTTCTGATGGTCACTACCACAGGCTGTGTTGTTAACATGAGCTACAGCAGTATAACATTAACCCCAGCTCAGTTCTTGTGATGGTCAATACGACAGGCTGTGTTGTTAACATGAGCTACAGGAGTGTAACATTACCCCCAGCTCAGTTCTTGTGATGGTCACTACCACAGGCTGTGTTGTTAACATGAGCTGTAGGAGCGTAACATTATCCCAAGCTCAGTTCTTCTGATGGTCACTACCACAGGCTGTGTTGTTAACATGAGGTGTAGGAGTGTAACATTACCCCCAGCTCAGTTCTTCTGATGGTCACTACCACAGACTGTGTTGTTAACATGAGCTAAAGGAGTGTAACATTACCCCCAGCTCAGTTCTTCTGATGGTCACTACCACAGGCTGTGTTGTTAACATGAGCTACAGGAGTATAACATTAACCCCAGCTCAGTTCTTCTGATGGTCACTACCACAGGCTGTGTTGTTAACATGAGCTGTAGGAGCGTAACATTAACCCCAGCTCAGTTCTTCTGCTGGTCACTACCACAGGCTGTGTTGTTAACATGAGCTGTAGGAGTGTAACATTACCCCCAGCTCAGTTCTTCTGATGGTCAGTACCACAGGCTGTGTTGTTAACATGAGCTGTAGGAGCGTAACATTACCCCCAGCACAGTTCTTCTGATAGTCAGTCACTACCACAGGCTGTGTTGTTAACATGAGGTGTAGGAGTGTAACATTACACCAGCTCAGTTCTTCTGATGGTCACTACCACAGGCTGTGTTAACATGAGGTGTAGGAGTGTAACATTAGCCCCAGCTCAGTTCTTCTGATGGTCACTACCACAGGCTGTGTTGTTAACATGAGGTGTAGGAGTGTAACATTACCCCAGCTCAGTTCATCTGATGGTCACTACCACAGGCTGTGCTAACATGAGGTGTAGGAGTGTAACATTACCCCCAGCTCAGTTCTTCTGATGGTCACTACCACAGGCTGTGTTGTTAACATGAGGTGTAGGAGTGTAACATTACCCCCAGCTCAGTTCTTGTGATGGTCACTACCACAGGCTGTGTTGTTAACATGAGCTACAGGAGTATAACATTAACCCCAGCTCAGTTCTTCTGATGGTCACTACCACAGGCTGTGTTGTTAACATGAGCTGTAGGAGCGTAACATTAACCCCAGCTCAGTTCTTCTGATGGTCACTACCACAGGCTGTGTTGTTAACATGAGCTACAGGAGTGTAACATTAACCCCAGCTCAGTTCTTGTGATGGTCAATACGACAGGCTGTGTTGTTAACATGAGCTACAGGAGTGTAACATTACCCCCAGCTTAGTTCTTGTGATGGTCACTACCACAGGCTGTGTTGTTAACATGAGCTGTAGGAGTGTAACATTACCCCCAGCTCAGTTCTTCTGATGGTCACTACCACAGAATGTGTTGTTAACCTGTGCTGTAGGAGCGTAACATTACCCCCAGCTCAGTTCTTGTGATGGTCACTACCACAGGCTGTGTTGTTATCATGAGCTACAGGAGCGTAACATTACCCCCAGCTCAGTTCTTCTGATGGTCAGTCACTACCACAGAATTAGTTGTTAACATGAGCTACAGGAGTATAACATTAACCCCAGCTCAGTTCTTCTGATGGTCACTTCCACAGGCTGTGTTGTTAACATGAGCTGTAGGAGCGTAACATTAACCCCAGCTCAGTTCTTGTGATGGTCACTACCACAGGCTGTGTTGTTAACATGAGCTAGAGGAGTGTAACATTACCCCCAGCTTAGTTCTTGTGATGGTCACTACCACAGGCTGTGTTGTTAACATGAGCTGTAGGAGTGTAACATTACCCCCAGCTTAGTTCTTGTGATGGTCACTACCACAGGCTGTGTTGTTAACATGAGGTGTAGGAGTGTAACATTACCCCAGCTCAGTTCTTCTGATGGTCACTACCACAGGCTGTGTTGTTAACATGAGCTACAGGAGTATAACATTAACCCCAGCTCAGTTCTTCTGATGGTCACTACCACAGGCTGTGTTGTTAACATGAGCTGTAGGAGCATAACATTAACCCCAACTCAGTTCTTCTGATGGTCACTACCACAGGCTGTGTTTTTAACATGAGCTGTAGGAGGGTAACATTACCCCCAGCTCAGTTCTTCTGCTGGTCACTACTACAGGCTGTGTTGCTAAAATGAGCTGTAGGAGTGTAACATTACCCCAGCTCAGTTCTTCTGATGGTCACTACCACAGGCTGTGTAAACATGAGGTGTAGGAGTGTAACATTACCCCCAGCTCAGTTCTTCTGATGGTCACTACCACAGGCTGTGTTGTTAACATGAGGTGTAGGAGTGTAACATTACCCCCAGCTCAGTTCTTGTGATGGTCCTAACCACAGGCTGTGTTGTTAACATGAGCTACAGGAGTGTAACATTACCCCCAGCTCAGTTCTTCTGATAGTCAGTCACTACCACAGGCTGTGTTGTTAACATCAGCTACAGTACTATAACATTAACCCCAGCTCAGTTCTTCTGATGGTCACTACCACAGGCTGTGTTGCTAACATGAGCTGTAGGAGTGTAACATTACCCCCAGCTCAGTTCTTCTGATGGTCAGTACCACAGGCTGTGTTGTTAACATGAGCTGTAGGAGCGTAACATTACCCCCAGCTCAGTTCTTCTGATAGTCAGTCACTACCACAGGCTGTGTTGTTAACATGAGCTGTAGGAGTGTAACATTACCCCAGCTCAGTTCTTCTGATGGTAGCTACCACAGGCGGTGTAAACATGAGGTGTAGGAGTCTAACATTACCCCCAGCTCAGTTCTTGTGATGGTCACTACCACAGGCTGTGTTGTTAACATGAGCTACAGGAGTGTAACATTACCCCCAGCTTAATTCTTGTGATGGTCAGTCACTACCACAGGCTGTGTTGTTAACATCAGCTACAGGACTATAACATTAACCCCAGCTCAGTTCTTCTGATGGTCACTACCACAGGCTGTGTTGTTAACATGAGGTGTAGGAGTGTAACATTACCCCCAGCTCAGTTCTTCTGATGGTCACTACCACAGGCTGTGTTGTTAACATGAGCTACAGGAGTGTAACGTTACCCCCAGCTCAGTTCTTCAGATGGTCACTACCACAGGCTGTGTTGTTAACATGAGCTGTAGGAGTGTAACATTACCCCCAGCTCAGTTATTGTGATGGTCACTACCACAGGCTGTGTTGTTAACATGAGGTGTAGGAGTGTAACATTACCCCAGCTCAGTTCTTCTGATGGTCACTACCACAGGCTGTGTTGTTAACATGAGGTGTAGGAGTGTAACATTACCCCCAGCTCAGTTCTTCTGATGGTCAGTCACTACCACAGGCTTTGTTGTTAACATGAGCTACAGGAGTGTAACATTACCCCCAGCTTAGTTCTTGTGATGGTCACTACCACAGGCTGTGTTGTTAACATGAGCTGTAGGAGTGTAACATTACCCCCAGCTCAGTTCTTGTGATGGTCACTACCACAGGCTGTGTTGTTAACATGAGCTGTGGGAGCGTAACATTATCCCAAGCTCAGTTCTTCTGATGGTCACTACCACAGGCTGTGTTGTTAACATGAGGTGTAGGAGTGTAACATTACCCCCAGCTCAGTTCTTCTGATGGTCACTACCACAGGCTGTGTTAACATGAGGTGTAGGAGTGTAACATTAGCCCCAGCTCAGTTCTTCTAATGGTCACTACCACAGGCTGTGTTGTTAACATGAGGTGTAGGAGTGTAACATTACCCCAGCTCAGTTCATCTGATGGTCACTACCACAGGCTGTGTTAACATGAGGTGTAGGAGTGTAACATTACCCCCAGCTCAGTTCTTCTGATGGTCACTACCACAGGCTGTGTTGTTAACATGAGGTGTAGGAGTGTAACATTACCCCCAGCTCAGTTCTTGTGATGGTCACTACCACAGGCTGTGTTGTTAACATGAGCTACAGGAGTATAACATTAACCCCAGCTCAGTTCTTCTGATGGTCACTACCACAGGCTGTGTTGTTAACATGAGCTGTAGGAGCGTAACATTAACCCCAGCTCAGTTCTTCTGATGGTCACTACCACAGGCTGTGTTGTTAACATGAGCTACAGGAGTGTAACATTAACCCCAGCTCAGTTCTTGTGATGGTCAATACGACAGGCTGTGTTGTTAACATGAGCTACAGGAGTGTAACATTACCCCCAGCTTAGTTCTTGTGATGGTCACTACCACAGGCTGTGTTGTTAACATGAGCTGTAGGAGTGTAACATTACCCCCAGCTCAGTTCTTCTGATGGTCACTACCACAGAATGTGTTGTTAACATGTGCTGTAGGAGTGTAACATTACCCCCAGCTCAGTTCTTGTGATGGTCACTACCACAGGCTGTGTTGTTATCATGAGCTACAGGAGCGTAACATTACCCCCAGCTCAGTTCTTCTGATGGTCAGTCACTACCACAGAATGTGTTGTTAACATGAGCTACAGGAGTATAACATTAACCCCAGCTCAGTTCTTCTGATGGTCACTTCCACAGGCTGTGTTGTTAACATGAGCTGTAGGAGCGTAACATTAACCCCAGCTCAGTTCTTGTGATGGTCACTACCACAGGCTGTGTTATTAACATGAGCTAGAGGAGTGTAACATTACCCCCAGCTTAGTTCTTGTGATGGTCACTACCACAGGCTGTGTTGTTAACATGAGCTGTAGGAGTGTAACATTACCCCCAGCTCAGTTCTTCTGATGGTCAGTCACTACCACAGGCTGTGTTGTTAACATGAGGTGTAGGAGTGTAACATTACCCCAGCTCAGTTCTTCTGATGGTCACTACCACAGGCTGTGTTGTTAACATGAGCTACAGGAGTATAACATTAACCCCAGCTCAGTTCTTCTGATGGTCACTACCACAGGCTGTGTTGTTAACATGAGCTGTAGGAGCATAACATTAACCCCAACTCAGTTCTTCTGATGGTCACTACCACAGGCTGTGTTTTTAACATGAGCTGTAGGAGGGTAACATTACCCCCAGCTCAGTTCTTCTGCTGGTCACTACTACATGCTGTGTTGCTAAAATGAGCTGTAGGAGTGTAACATTACCCCAGCTCAGTTCTTCTGATGGTCACTACCACAGGCTGTGTAAACATGAGGTGTAGGAGTGTAACATTACCCCCAGCTCAGTTCTTCTGATGGTCACTACCACAGGCTGTGTTGTTAACATGAGCTACAGGAGTATAACATTACCCCCAGCTCAGTTCTTGTGATGGTCCTAACCACAGGCTGTGTTGTTAACATGAGCTACAGGAGTGTAACATTACCCCCAGCTCAGTTCTTCTGATAGTCAGTCACTACCACAGGCTGTGTTGTTAACATCAGCTACAGGACTATAACATTAACCCCAGCTCAGTTCTTCTGATGGTCACTACCACAGGCTGTGTTGCTAACATGAGCTGTAGGAGTTTAACATTACCCCCAGCTCAGTTCTTCTGATGGTCAGTACCACAGGCTGTGTTGTTAACATGAGCTGTAGGAGCGTAACATTACCCCCAGCTCAGTTCTTCTGATAGTCAGTCACTACCACAGGCTGTGTTGTTAACATGAGCTGTAGGAGTGTAACATTACCCCAGCTCAGTTCTTCTGATGGTAGCTACCACAGGGGGTGTAAACATGAGGTGTAGGAGTGTAACATTACCCCCAGCTCAGTTCTTGTGATGGTCACTACCACAGGCTGTGTTGTTAACATGAGCTACAGGAGTGTAACATTACCCCCAGCTTAGTTCTTGTGATGGTCAGTCACTACCACAGGCTGTGTTGTTAACATCAGCTACAGGACTATAACATTAACCCCAGCTCAGTTCTTCTGATGGTCACTACCACAGGCTGTGTTGTTAACATGAGGTGTAGGAGTGTAACATTACCCCCAGCTCAGTTCTTGTGATGGTCAGTACCACAGGCTGTGTTGTTAACATGAGCTGTAGGAGCGTAACATTACCCCCAGCTCAGTTCTTCTGATAGTCAGTCACTACCACAGGCTGTGTTGTTAACATCAGCTACAGGACTATAACATTAACCCCAGCTCAGTTCTTCTGATGGTCACTACCACAGGCTGTGTTGTTAACATGAGGTGTAGGAGTGTAACATTACCCCCAGCTCAGTTCTTCTGCTGGTCACTACCACAGGCTGTGTTGTTAACATGAGCTGTAGGAGTGTAACATTACCCCCAGCTCAGTTCTTCTGATGGTCAGTACCACAGGCTGTGTTGTTAACATGAGCTGTAGGAGCGTAACATTACCCCCAGCACAGTTCTTCTGATAGTCAGTCACTACCACAGGCTGTGTTGTTAACATGAGGTGTAGGAGTGTAACATTACCCCCAGCTTAGTTCTTGTGATGGTCAGTCACTACCACAGGCTGTGTTGTTAACATCAGCTACAGGACTATAACATTAACCCCAGCTCAGTTCTTCTGATGGTCACTACCACAGGCTGTGTTGTTAACATGAGGTGTAGGAGTGTAACATTACCCCCAGCTCAGTTCTTCTGATGGTCACTACCACAGGCTGTGTTGTTAACATGAGCTACAGGAGTGTAACGTTACCCCCAGCTCAGTTCTTCAGATGGTCACTACCACAGGCTGTGTTGTTAACATGAGCTGTAGGAGTGTAACATTACCCCCAGCTCAGTTATTGTGATGGTCACTACCACAGGCTGTGTTGTTAACATGAGGTGTAGGAGTGTAACATTACCCCAGCTCAGTTCTTCTGATGGTCACTACCACAGGCTGTGTTGTTAACATGAGGTGTAGGAGTGTAACATTACCCCCAGCTCAGTTCTTCTGATGGTCAGTCACTACCACAGGCTGTGTTGTTAACATGAGCTACAGGAGTGTAACATTACCCCCAGCTTAGTTCTTGTGATGGTCACTACCACAGGCTGTGTTGTTAACATGAGCTGTAGGAGTGTAACATTACCCCCAGCTCAGTTCTTGTGATGGTCACTACCACAGGCTGTGTTGTTAACATGAGCTGTAGGAGCGTAACATTATCCCAAGCTCAGTTCTTCTGATGGTCACTACCACAGGCTGTGTTGTTAACATGAGGTGTAGGAGTGTAACATTACCCCCAGCTCAGTTCTTCTGATGGTCACTACCACAGGCTGTGTTAACATGAGGTGTAGGAGTGTAACATTAGCCCCAGCTCAGTTCTTGTGATGGTCACTACCACAGGCTGTGTTGTTAACATGAGGTGTAGGAGTGTAACATTACCCCAGCTCAGTTCATCTGATGGTCACTACCACAGGCTGTGTTAACATGAGGTGTAGGAATGTAACATTACCCCCAGCTCAGTTCTTCTGATGGTCACTACCACAGGCTGTGTTGTTAACATGAGGTACAGGAGTATAACATTAACCCCAGCTCAGTTCTTCTGATGGTCACTACCACAGGCTGTGTTGTTAACATGAGCTGTAGGAGCGTAACATTAACCCCAGCTCAGTTCTTCTGATGGTCACTACCACAGGCTGTGTTGTTAACATGAGCTACAGGAGTGTAACATTAACACCAGCTCAGTTCTTGTGATGGTCAATACGACAGGCTGTGTTGTTAACATGAGCTACAGGAGTGTAACATTACCCCCAGCTTAGTTCTTGTGATGGTCACTACCACAGGCTGTGTTGTTAACATGAGCTGTAGGAGTGTAACATTACCCCCAGCTCAGTTCTTCTGATGGTCACTACCACAGAATGTGTTGTTAACATGTGCTGTAGGAGTGTAACATTACCCCCAGCTCAGTTCTTGTGATGGTCACTACCACAGGCTGTGTTGTTATCATGAGCTACAGGAGCGTAACATTACCCCCAGCTAAGTTCTTCTGATGGTCAGTCACTACCACAGAATGTGTTGTTAACATGAGCTACAGGAGTATAACATTAACCCCAGCTCAGTTCTTCTGATGGTCACTTCCACAGGCTGTGTTGTTAACATGAGCTGTAGGAGCGTAACATTAACCCCAGCTCAGTTCTTGTGATGGTCACTACCACAGGCTGTGTTGTTAACATGAGCTAGAGGAGTGTAACATTACCCCCAGCTTAGTTCTTGTGATGGTCACTACCACAGGCTGTGTTGTTAACATGAGCTACAGGAGTGTAACATTACCCCCAGCTCAGTTCTTCTGATGGTCAGTACCACAGGCTGTGTTGTTAACATGAGCTGTAGGAGCGTAACATTACCCCCAGCTCAGTTCTTCTGATAGTCAGTCACTACCACAGGCTGTGTTGTTAACATGAGCTGTAGGAGTGTAACATTACCCCAGCTCAGTTCTTCTGATGGTCACTACCACAGGCTGTGTTAACATGAGGTGTAGGAGTGTAACATTACCCCCAGCTCAGTTCTTCTGATGGTCACTACCACAGGCTGTGTTGTTAACATGAGGTGTAGGAGTGTAACATTACCCCCAGCTCAGTTCTTGTGATGGTCACTACCACAGGCTGTGTTGTTAACATGAGCTACAGGAGTGTAACATTACCCCCAGCTCAGTTCTTGTGATGGTCAGTCACTACCACAGGCTGTGTTGTTAACATGAGCTACAGGAGTATAACATTAACCCCAGCTCAGTTCTTCTGATGGTCACTACCACAGGCTGTGTTGTTAACATGAGCTACAGGAGTGTAACATTAACCCCAGCTCAGTTCTTGTGATGGTCAATACGACAGGCTGTGTTGTTAACATGAGCTACAGGAGTGTAACATTACCCCCAGCTTAGTTCTTCTGATGGTCACTACCACAGGCTGTGTTGTTAACATGAGCTACAGCAGTATAACATTAACCCCAGCTCAGTTCTTCTGATGATCACTACCACAGGCTGTGTTGTTAACATGAGCTGTAGGAGCGTAACATTAACCCCAGCTCAGTTCTTCTGATGGTCACTACCACAGGCTGTGTTTTTAACATGAGCTGTAGGAGGGTAACATTACCCCAAGCTCAGTTCTTCTGCTGGTCACTACCACAGGCTGTGTTGTTAACATGAGCTGTAGGAGTGTAACATTACCCCCAGGTCAGTTCTTCTGATAGTCAGTCACTACCACAGGCTGTGTTGTTAACATGAGCTGTAGGAGCGTAACATTACCCCCAGCTCAGTTCTTCTGATAGTCAGTCACTACCACAGGCTGTGTTGTTAACATGAGCTGTAGGACTGTAACATTACCCCCAGCTCAGTTCTTGTGATGGTCACTACCACAGGCTGTGTTGTTAACATGAGCTGTAGGAGCGTAACATTATCCCAAGCTCAGTTCTTCTGATGGTCACTACCACAGGCTGTGTTGTTAACATGAGGTGTAGGAGTGTAACATTACCCCCAGCTCAGTTCTTCTGATGGTCACTACCACAGACTGTGTTGTTAACATGAGCTAAAGGAGTGTAACATTACCCCCAGCTCAGTTCTTCTGATGGTCACTACCACAGGCTGTGTTGTTAACATGAGCTACAGGAGTATAACATTAACCCCAGCTCAGTTCTTCTGATGGTCACTACCACAGGCTGTGTTGTTAACATGAGCTGTAGGAGCGTAACATTAACCCCAGCTCAGTTCTTCTGCTGGTCACTACCACAGGCTGTGTTGTTAACATGAGCTGTAGGAGTGTAACATTACCCCCAGCTCAGTTCTTCTGATGGTCAGTACCACAGGCTGTGTTGTTAACATGAGCTGTAGGAGCGTAACATTACCCCCAGCACAGTTCTTCTGATAGTCAGTCACTACCACAGGCTGTGTTGTTAACATGAGGTGTAGGAGTGTAACATTACACCAGCTCAGTTCTTCTGATGGTCACTACCACAGGCTGTGTTAACATGAGGTGTAGGAGTGTAACATTAGCCCCAGCTCAGTTCTTCTGATGGTCACTACCACAGGCTGTGTTGTTAACATGAGGTGTAGGAGTGTAACATTACCCCAGCTCAGTTCATCTGATGGTCACTACCACAGGCTGTGCTAACATGAGGTGTAGGAGTGTAACATTACCCCCAGCTCAGTTCTTCTGATGGTCACTACCACAGGCTGTGTTGTTAACATGAGGTGTAGGAGTGTAACATTACCCCCAGCTCAGTTCTTGTGATGGTCACTACCACAGGCTGTGTTGTTAACATGAGCTACAGGAGTATAACATTAACCCCAGCTCAGTTCTTCTGATGGTCACTACCACAGGCTGTGTTGTTAACATGAGCTGTAGGAGCGTAACATTAACCCCAGCTCAGTTCTTCTGATGGTCACTACCACAGGCTGTGTTGTTAACATGAGCTACAGGAGTGTAACATTAACCCCAGCTCAGTTCTTGTGATGGTCAATACGACAGGCTGTGTTGTTAACATGAGCTACAGGAGTGTAACATTACCCCCAGCTTAGTTCTTGTGATGGTCACTACCACAGGCTGTGTTGTTAACATGAGCTGTAGGAGTGTAACATTACCCCCAGCTCAGTTCTTCTGATGGTCACTACCACAGAATGTGTTGTTAACCTGTGCTGTAGGAGTGTAACATTACCCCCAGCTCAGTTCTTGTGATGGTCACTACCACAGGCTGTGTTGTTATCATGAGCTACAGGAGCGTAACATTACCCCCAGCTCAGTTCTTCTGATGGTCAGTCACTACCACAGAATTAGTTGTTAACATGAGCTACAGGAGTATAACATTAACCCCAGCTCAGTTCTTCTGATGGTCACTTCCACAGGCTGTGTTGTTAACATGAGCTGTAGGAGCGTAACATTAACCCCAGCTCAGTTCTTGTGATGGTCACTACCACAGGCTGTGTTGTTAACATGAGCTAGAGGAGTGTAACATTACCCCCAGCTTAGTTCTTGTGATGGTCACTACCACAGGCTGTGTTGTTAACATGAGCTGTAGGAGTGTAACATTACCCCCAGCTTAGTTCTTGTGATGGTCACTACCACAGGCTGTGTTGTTAACATGAGGTGTAGGAGTGTAACATTACCCCAGCTCAGTTCTTCTGATGGTCACTACCACAGGCTGTGTTGTTAACATGAGCTACAGGAGTATAACATTAACCCCAGCTCAGTTCTTCTGATGGTCACTACCACAGGCTGTGTTGTTAACATGAGCTGTAGGAGCATAACATTAACCCCAACTCAGTTCTTCTGATGGTCACTACCACAGGCTGTGTTTTTAACATGAGCTGTAGGAGGGTAACATTACCCCCAGCTCAGTTCTTCTGCTGGTCACTACTACAGGCTGTGTTGCTAAAATGAGCTGTAGGAGTGTAACATTACCCCCAGCTCAGTTCTTCTGATGGTCACTACCACAGGCTGTGTTGTTAACATGAGGTGTAGGAGTGTAACATTACCCCCAGCTCAGTTCTTCTGATGGTCCTAACCACAGGCTGTGTTGTTAACATGAGCTACAGGAGTGTAACATTACCCCCAGCTCAGTTCTTCTGATAGTCAGTCACTACCACAGGCTGTGTTGTTAACATCAGCTACAGTACTATAACATTAACCCCAGCTCAGTTCTTCTGATGGTCACTACCACAGGCTGTGTTGCTAACATGAGCTGTAGGAGTGTAACATTACCCCCAGCTCAGTTCTTCTGATGGTCAGTACCACAGGCTGTGTTGTTAACATGAGCTGTAGGAGCGTAACATTACCCCCAGCTCAGTTCTTCTGATAGTCAGTCACTACCACAGGCTGTGTTGTTAACATGAGCTGTAGGAGTGTAACATTACCCCAGCTCAGTTCTTCTGATGGTAGCTACCACAGGCGGTGTAAACATGAGGTGTAGGAGTCTAACATTACCCCCAGCTCAGTTCTTGTGATGGTCACTACCACAGGCTGTGTTGTTAACATGAGCTACAGGAGTGTAACATTACCCCCAGCTTAATTCTTGTGATGGTCAGTCACTACCACAGGCTGTGTTGTTAACATCAGCTACAGGACTATAACATTAACCCCAGCTCAGTTCTTCTGATGGTCACTACCACAGGCTGTGTTGTTAACATGAGGTGTAGGAGTGTAACATTACCCCCAGCTCAGTTCTTCTGATGGTCACTACCACAGGCTGTGTTGTTAACATGAGCTACAGGAGTGTAACGTTACCCCCAGCTCAGTTCTTCAGATGGTCACTACCACAGGCTGTGTTGTTAACATGAGCTGTAGGAGTGTAACATTACCCCCAGCTCAGTTATTGTGATGGTCACTACCACAGGCTGTGTTGTTAACATGAGGTGTAGGAGTGTAACATTACCCCAGCTCAGTTCTTCTGATGGTCACTACCACAGGCTGTGTTGTTAACATGAGGTGTAGGAGTGTAACATTACCCCCAGCTCAGTTCTTCTGATGGTCAGTCACTACCACAGGCTTTGTTGTTAACATGAGCTACAGGAGTGTAACATTACCCCCAGCTTAGTTCTTGTGATGGTCACTACCACAGGCTGTGTTGTTAACATGAGCTGTAGGAGTGTAACATTACCCCCAGCTCAGTTCTTGTGATGGTCACTACCACAGGCTGTGTTGTTAACATGAGCTGTGGGAGCGTAACATTATCCCAAGCTCAGTTCTTCTGATGGTCACTACCACAGGCTGTGTTGTTAACATGAGGTGTAGGAGTGTAACATTACCCCCAGCTCAGTTCTTCTGATGGTCACTACCACAGGCTGTGTTAACATGAGGTGTAGGAGTGTAACATTAGCCCCAGCTCAGTTCTTCTAATGGTCACTACCACAGGCTGTGTTGTTAACATGAGGTGTAGGAGTGTAACATTACCCCAGCTCAGTTCATCTGATGGTCACTACCACAGGCTGTGTTAACATGAGGTGTAGGAGTGTAACATTACCCCCAGCTCAGTTCTTCTGATGGTCACTACCACAGGCTGTGTTGTTAACATGAGGTGTAGGAGTGTAACATTACCCCCAGCTCAGTTCTTGTGATGGTCACTACCACAGGCTGTGTTGTTAACATGAGCTACAGGAGTATAACATTAACCCCAGCTCAGTTCTTCTGATGGTCACTACCACAGGCTGTGTTGTTAACATGAGCTGTAGGAGCGTAACATTAACCCCAGCTCAGTTCTTCTGATGGTCACTACCACAGGCTGTGTTGTTAACATGAGCTACAGGAGTGTAACATTAACTCCAGCTCAGTTCTTGTGATGGTCAATACGACAGGCTGTGTTGTTAACATGAGCTGTAGGAGTGTAACATTACCCCCAGCTCAGTTCTTCTGATGGTCACTACCACAGAATGTGTTGTTAACCTGTGCTGTAGGAGTGTAACATTACCCCCAGCTCAGTTCTTGTGATGGTCACTACCACAGGCTGTGTTGTTATCATGAGCTACAGGAGCGTAACATTACCCCCAGCTCAGTTCTTCTGATGGTCAGTCACTACCACAGAATTAGTTGTTAACATGAGCTACAGGAGTATAACATTAACCCCAGCTCAGTTCTTCTGATGGTCACTTCCACAGGCTGTGTTGTTAACATGAGCTGTAGGAGCGTAACATTAACCCCAGCTCAGTTCTTGTGATGGTCACTACCACAGGCTGTGTTGTTAACATGAGCTAGAGGAGTGTAACATTACCCCCAGCTTAGTTCTTGTGATGGTCACTACCACAGGCTGTGTTGTTAACATGAGCTGTAGGAGTGTAACATTACCCCCAGCTTAGTTCTTGTGATGGTCACTACCACAGGCTGTGTTGTTAACATGAGGTGTAGGAGTGTAACATTACCCCAGCTCAGTTCTTCTGATGGTCACTACCACAGGCTGTGTTGTTAACATGAGCTACAGGAGTATAACATTAACCCCAGCTCAGTTCTTCTGATGGTCACTACCACAGGCTGTGTTGTTAACATGAGCTGTAGGAGCATAACATTAACCCCAACTCAGTTCTTCTGATGGTCACTACCACAGGCTGTGTTTTTAACATGAGCTGTAGGAGGGTAACATTACCCCCAGCTCAGTTCTTCTGCTGGTCACTACTACAGGCTGTGTTGCTAAAATGAGCTGTAGGAGTGTAACATTACCCCCAGCTCAGTTCTTCTGATGGTCACTACCACAGGCTGTGTTGTTAACATGAGGTGTAGGAGTGTAACATTACCCCCAGCTCAGTTCTTCTGATGGTCCTAACCACAGGCTGTGTTGTTAACATGAGCTACAGGAGTGTAACATTACCCCCAGCTCAGTTCTTCTGATAGTCAGTCACTACCACAGGCTGTGTTGTTAACATCAGCTACAGTACTATAACATTAACCCCAGCTCAGTTCTTCTGATGGTCACTACCACAGGCTGTGTTGCTAACATGAGCTGTAGGAGTGTAACATTACCCCCAGCTCAGTTCTTCTGATGGTCAGTACCACAGGCTGTGTTGTTAACATGAGCTGTAGGAGCGTAACATTACCCCCAGCTCAGTTCTTCTGATAGTCAGTCACTACCACAGGCTGTGTTGTTAACATGAGCTGTAGGAGTGTAACATTACCCCAGCTCAGTTCTTCTGATGGTAGCTACCACAGGCGGTGTAAACATGAGGTGTAGGAGTCTAACATTACCCCCAGCTCAGTTCTTGTGATGGTCACTACCACAGGCTGTGTTGTTAACATGAGCTACAGGAGTGTAACATTACCCCCAGCTTAATTCTTGTGATGGTCAGTCACTACCACAGGCTGTGTTGTTAACATCAGCTACAGGACTATAACATTAACCCCAGCTCAGTTCTTCTGATGGTCACTACCACAGGCTGTGTTGTTAACATGAGGTGTAGGAGTGTAACATTACCCCCAGCTCAGTTCTTGTGATGGTCACTACCACAGGCTGTGTTGTTAACATGAGCTACAGGAGTATAACATTAACCCCAGCTCAGTTCTTCTGATGGTCACTACCACAGGCTGTGTTGTTAACATGAGCTGTAGGAGCGTAACATTAACCCCAGCTCAGTTCTTCTGATGGTCACTACCACAGGCTGTGTTGTTAACATGAGCTACAGGAGTGTAACATTAACCCCAGCTCAGTTCTTGTGATGGTCAATACGACAGGCTGTGTTGTTAACATGAGCTACAGGAGTGTAACATTACCCCCAGCTTAGTTCTTGTGATGGTCACTACCACAGGCTGTGTTGTTAACATGAGCTGTAGGAGTGTAACATTACCCCCAGCTCAGTTCTTCTGATGGTCACTACCACAGAATGTGTTGTTAACCTGTGCTGTAGGAGTGTAACATTACCCCCAGCTCAGTTCTTGTGATGGTCACTACCACAGGCTGTGTTGTTATCATGAGCTACAGGAGCGTAACATTACCCCCAGCTCAGTTCTTCTGATGGTCAGTCACTACCACAGAATTAGTTGTTAACATGAGCTACAGGAGTATAACATTAACCCCAGCTCAGTTCTTCTGATGGTCACTTCCACAGGCTGTGTTGTTAACATGAGCTGTAGGAGCGTAACATTAACCCCAGCTCAGTTCTTGTGATGGTCACTACCACAGGCTGTGTTGTTAACATGAGCTAGAGGAGTGTAACATTACCCCCAGCTTAGTTCTTGTGATGGTCACTACCACAGGCTGTGTTGTTAACATGAGCTGTAGGAGTGTAACATTACCCCCAGCTTAGTTCTTTTGATGGTCACTACCACAGGCTGTGTTGTTAACATGAGGTGTAGGAGTGTAACATTACCCCAGCTCAGTTCTTCTGATGGTCACTACCACAGGCTGTGTTGTTAACATGAGCTACAGGAGTATAACATTAACCCCAGCTCAGTTCTTCTGATGGTCACTACCACAGGCTGTGTTGTTAACATGAGCTGTAGGAGCATAACATTAACCCCAACTCAGTTCTTCTGATGGTCACTACCACAGGCTGTGTTTTTAACATGAGCTGTAGGAGGGTAACATTACCCCCAGCTCAGTTCTTCTGCTGGTCACTACTACAGGCTGTGTTGCTAAAATGAGCTGTAGGAGTGTAACATTACCCCCAGCTCAGTTCTTCTGATGGTCACTACCACAGGCTGTGTTGTTAACATGAGGTGTAGGAGTGTAACATTACCCCCAGCTCAGTTCTTCTGATGGTCCTAACCACAGGCTGTGTTGTTAACATGAGCTACAGGAGTGTAACATTACCCCCAGCTCAGTTCTTCTGATAGTCAGTCACTACCACAGGCTGTGTTGTTAACATCAGCTACAGTACTATAACATTAACCCCAGCTCAGTTCTTCTGATGGTCACTACCACAGGCTGTGTTGCTAACATGAGCTGTAGGAGTGTAACATTACCCCCAGCTCAGTTCTTCTGATGGTCAGTACCACAGGCTGTGTTGTTAACATGAGCTGTAGGAGCGTAACATTACCCCCAGCTCAGTTCTTCTGATAGTCAGTCACTACCACAGGCTGTGTTGTTAACATGAGCTGTAGGAGTGTAACATTACCCCAGCTCAGTTCTTCTGATGGTAGCTACCACAGGCGGTGTAAACATGAGGTGTAGGAGTCTAACATTACCCCCAGCTCAGTTCTTGTGATGGTCACTACCACAGGCTGTGTTGTTAACATGAGCTACAGGAGTGTAACATTACCCCCAGCTTAATTCTTGTGATGGTCAGTCACTACCACAGGCTGTGTTGTTAACATCAGCTACAGGACTATAACATTAACCCCAGCTCAGTTCTTCTGATGGTCACTACCACAGGCTGTGTTGTTAACATGAGGTGTAGGAGTGTAACATTACCCCCAGCTCAGTTCTTCTGATGGTCACTACCACAGGCTGTGTTGTTAACATGAGCTACAGGAGTGTAACGTTACCCCCAGCTCAGTTCTTCAGATGGTCACTACCACAGGCTGTGTTGTTAACATGAGCTGTAGGAGTGTAACATTACCCCCAGCTCAGTTATTGTGATGGTCACTACCACAGGCTGTGTTGTTAACATGAGGTGTAGGAGTGTAACATTACCCCAGCTCAGTTCTTCTGATGGTCACTACCACAGGCTGTGTTGTTAACATGAGGTGTAGGAGTGTAACATTACCCCCAGCTCAGTTCTTCTGATGGTCAGTCACTACCACAGGCTTTGTTGTTAACATGAGCTACAGGAGTGTAACATTACCCCCAGCTTAGTTCTTGTGATGGTCACTACCACAGGCTGTGTTGTTAACATGAGCTGTAGGAGTGTAACATTACCCCCAGCTCAGTTCTTGTGATGGTCACTACCACAGGCTGTGTTGTTAACATGAGCTGTGGGAGCGTAACATTATCCCAAGCTCAGTTCTTCTGATGGTCACTACCACAGGCTGTGTTGTTAACATGAGGTGTAGGAGTGTAACATTACCCCCAGCTCAGTTCTTCTGATGGTCACTACCACAGGCTGTGTTAACATGAGGTGTAGGAGTGTAACATTAGCCCCAGCTCAGTTCTTCTAATGGTCACTACCACAGGCTGTGTTGTTAACATGAGGTGTAGGAGTGTAACATTACCCCAGCTCAGTTCATCTGATGGTCACTACCACAGGCTGTGTTAACATGAGGTGTAGGAGTGTAACATTACCCCCAGCTCAGTTCTTCTGATGGTCACTACCACAGGCTGTGTTGTTAACATGAGGTGTAGGAGTGTAACATTACCCCCAGCTCAGTTCTTGTGATGGTCACTACCACAGGCTGTGTTGTTAACATGAGCTACAGGAGTATAACATTAACCCCAGCTCAGTTCTTCTGATGGTCACTACCACAGGCTGTGTTGTTAACATGAGCTGTAGGAGCGTAACATTAACCCCAGCTCAGTTCTTCTGATGGTCACTACCACAGGCTGTGTTGTTAACATGAGCTACAGGAGTGTAACATTAACCCCAGCTCAGTTCTTGTGATGGTCAATACGACAGGCTGTGTTGTTAACATGAGCTACAGGAGTGTAACATTACCCCCAGCTTAGTTCTTGTGATGGTCACTACCACAGGCTGTGTTGTTAACATGAGCTGTAGGAGTGTAACATTACCCCCAGCTCAGTTCTTCTGATGGTCACTACCACAGAATGTGTTGTTAACATGTGCTGTAGGAGTGTAACATTACCCCCAGCTCAGTTCTTGTGATGGTCACTACCACAGGCTGTGTTGTTATCATGAGCTACAGGAGCGTAACATTACCCCCAGCTCAGTTCTTCTGATGGTCAGTCACTACCACAGAATGTGTTGTTAACATGAGCTACAGGAGTATAACATTAACCCCAGCTCAGTTCTTCTGATGGTCACTTCCACAGGCTGTGTTGTTAACATGAGCTGTAGGAGCGTAACATTAACCCCAGCTCAGTTCTTGTGATGGTCACTACCACAGGCTGTGTTATTAACATGAGCTAGAGGAGTGTAACATTACCCCCAGCTTAGTTCTTGTGATGGTCACTACCACAGGCTGTGTTGTTAACATGAGCTGTAGGAGTGTAACATTACCCCCAGCTTAGTTCTTGTGATGGTCACTACCACAGGCTGTGTTGTTAACATGAGGTGTAGGAGTGTAACATTACCCCAGCTCAGTTCTTCTGATGGTCACTACCACAGGCTGTGTTGTTAACATGAGCTACAGGAGTATAACATTAACCCCAGCTCAGTTCTTCTGATGGTCACTACCACAGGCTGTGTTGTTAACATGAGCTGTAGGAGCATAACATTAACCCCAACTCAGTTCTTCTGATGGTCACTACCACAGGCTGTGTTTTTAACATGAGCTGTAGGAGGGTAACATTACCCCCAGCTCAGTTCTTCTGCTGGTCACTACTACAGGCTGTGTTGCTAAAATGAGCTGTAGGAGTGTAACATTACCCCAGCTCAGTTCTTCTGATGGTCACTACCACAGGCTGTGTAAACATGAGGTGTAGGAGTGTAACATTACCCCCAGCTCAGTTCTTCTGATGGTCACTACCACAGGCTGTGTTGTTAACATGAGGTGTAGGAGTGTAACATTACCCCCAGCTCAGTTCTTGTGATGGTCCTAACCACAGGCTGTGTTGTTAACATGAGCTACAGGAGTGTAACATTACCCCCAGCTCAGTTCTTCTGATAGTCAGTCACTACCACAGGCTGTGTTGTTAACATCAGCTACAGGACTATAACATTAACCCCAGCTCAGTTCTTCTGATGGTCACTACCACAGGCTGTGTTGCTAACATGAGCTGTAGGAGTGTAACATTACCCCCAGCTCAGTTCTTCTGATGGTCAGTACCACAGGCTGTGTTGTTAACATGAGCTGTAGGAGCGTAACATTACCCCCAGCTCAGTTCTTCTGATAGTCAGTCACTACCACAGGCTGTGTTGTTAACATGAGCTGTAGGAGTGTAACATTACCCCAGCTCAGTTCTTCTGATGGTAGCTACCACAGGGGGTGTAAACATGAGGTGTAGGAGTGTAACATTACCCCCAGCTCAGTTCTTGTGATGGTCACTACCACAGGCTGTGTTGTTAACATGAGCTACAGGAGTGTAACATTACCCCCAGCTTAGTTCTTGTGATGGTCAGTCACTACCACAGGCTGTGTTGTTAACATCAGCTACAGGACTATAACATTAACCCCAGCTCAGTTCTTCTGATGGTCACTACC
Organism: Lampris incognitus; assembly: GCF_029633865.1. Taxonomy (NCBI): domain Eukaryota; kingdom Metazoa; phylum Chordata; class Actinopteri; order Lampriformes; family Lampridae; genus Lampris; species Lampris incognitus. The sequence goes on along the minus strand of NC_079212.1, from coordinate 62,112,817 downwards.
ACAGGCTGTGTTGTTAACATGAGGTGTAGGAGTGTAACATTACCCCCAGCTCAGTTCTTCTGATGGTCACTACCACAGGCTGTGTTGTTAACATGAGCTACAGGAGTGTAACGTTACCCCCAGCTCAGTTCTTCAGATGGTCACTACCACAGGCTGTGTTGTTAACATGAGCTGTAGGAGTGTAACATTACCCCCAGCTCAGTTATTGTGATGGTCACTACCACAGGCTGTGTTGTTAACATGAAGTGTAGGAGTGTAACATTACCCCAGCTCAGTTCTTCTGATGGTCACTACCACAGGCTGTGTTGTTAACATGAGGTGTAGGAGTGTAACATTACCCCCAGCTCAGTTCTTCTGATGGTCAGTCACTACCACAGGCTGTGTTGTTAACATGAGCTACAGGAGTGTAACATTACCCCCAGCTTAGTTCTTGTGATGGTCACTACCACAGGCTGTGTTGTTAACATGAGCTGTAGGAGTGTAACATTACCCCCAGCTCAGTTCTTGTGATGGTCACTACCACAGGCTGTGTTGTTAACATGAGCTGTAGGAGCGTAACATTATCCCAAGCTCAGTTCTTCTGATGGTCACTACCACAGGCTGTGTTGTTAACATGAGGTGTAGGAGTGTAACATTACCCCCAGCTCAGTTCTTCTGATGGTCACTACCACAGACTGTGTTGTTAACATGAGCTACAGGAGTGTAACATTACCCCCAGCTCAGTTCTTCTGATGGTCACTACCACAGGTTTTGTTGTTAACATGAGCTGTAGGAGCGTAACATTAACCCCAGCTCAGTTCTTCTGATAGTCAGTCACTACCACAGGCTGTGTTGTTAACATGAGCTGTAGGAGTGTAACATTACCCCCGCTCAGTTCTTCTGATGGTCACTACCACAGGATGTTTTAACATGAGCTGTAGGAGTGTAACATTAACCCCAGCTCAGTTCTTCTGATGGTCACTACCACAGGCTGTGTTGTTAACATGAGGTGTAGGAGTGTAACATTACCCCCAGCTCAGTTCTTGTGATGGTCACTACCACAGGCTGTGTTGTTAACATGAGCTACAGGAGTGTAACATTACCCCCATCTCAGTTCTTGTGATGGTCAGTCACTACCACAGGCTGTGTTGTTAACATGAGCTACAGGAGTATAACATTAACCCCAGCTCAGTTCTTCTGATGGTCACTACCACAGGCTGTGTTGTTAACATGAGCTACAGGAGTGTAACATTAACCCCAGCTCAGTTCTTGTGATGGTCAATACGACAGGCTGTGTTGTTAACATGAGCTACAGGAGTGTAACATTACCCCCAGCTTAGTTCTTGTGATGGTCACTACCACAGGCTGTGTTGTTAACATGAGCTGTAGGAGTGTAACATTACCCCCAGCTCAGTTCTTGTGATGGTCATTACCACAGGCTGTGTTGTTAACATGAGCTGTAGGAGCGTAACATTATCCCAAGCTCAGTTCTTCTGATGGTCACTACCACAGGCTGTGTTGTTAACATGAGGTGTAGGAGTGTAACATTACCCCCAGCTCAGTTCTTCTGATGGTCACTACCACAGACTGTGTTGTTAACATGAGCTACAGGAGTGTAACATTACCCCCAGCTCAGTTCTTCTGATGGTCACTACCACAGGCTGTGTTGTTAACATGAGCTGTAGGAGAGTAACATTAACCCCAGCTCAGTTCTTCTGATAGTCAGTCACTACCAGAGGCTGTGTTGTTAACATGAGCTGTAGGAGTGTAACATTACCCCCGCTCAGTTCTTCTGATGGTCACTACCACAGGCTGTGTTAACATGAGGTGTAGGAGTGTAACATTAACCCCAGCTCAGTTCTTCTGATGGTCACTACCACAGGCTGTGTTGTTAACATGAGGTGTAGGAGTGTAACATTACCCCCAGCTCAGTTCTTGTGATGGTCACTACCACAGGCTGTGTTGTTAACATGAGCTACAGGAGTGTAACATTACCCCCATCTCAGTTCTTGTGATGGTCAGTCACTACCACAGGCTGTGTTGTTAACATGAGCTACAGGAGTATAACATTAACCCCAGCTCAGTTCTTCTGATGGTCACTACCACAAGCTGTGTTGTTAACATGAGCTACAGGAGTATAACATTACCCCCAGCTTAGTTCTTGTGATGGTCACTACCACAGGCTGTGTTGTTAACATGAGCTGTAGGAGTGTAACATTACCCCCAGCTCAGTTCTTGTGATGGTCACTACCACAGAATGCGTTGTTAACATGTGCTGTAGGAGTGTAACATCACCCCCAGCTCAGTTCTTGTGATGGTCACTACCACAGGCTGTGTTGTTAACATGAGCTGTAGGAGCGTAACATTACCCCCAGCTCAGTTATTCTGATGGCCATTAACACAGGCTGTGTTGTTAATATTAGCTACAGGAGTATAACATTAACCCCACCTCAGTTCTTCTGTTGGTCACTACCACAGGCTGTGTTTTTATCATGAGCTACAGGAGCGTAACATTACCCCCAGCTCAGTTCTTCTGAAGGTCAGTACCACAGGCTGTGTTGTTAACATGAGCTGTAGGAGCGTAACATTACCCCCAGCTCAGTTCTTCTGATAGTCAGTCACTACCACAGGCTGTGTTGTTAACATGAGCTGTAGGAGTGTAACATTACCCCAGCTCAGTTCTTCTGATGGTAGCTACCACAGGCGGTGTAAACATGAGGTGTAGGAGTGTAACATTACCCCCAGCTCAGTTCTTGTGATGGTCACTACCACAGGCTGTGTTGTTAACATGAGCTACAGGAGTGTAACATTACCCCCAGCTTAGTTCTTGTGATGGTCAGTCACTACCACAGGCGGTGTTGTTAACATCAGCTACAGGACTATAACATTAACCCCAGCTCAGTTCTTCTGATGGTCACTACCACAGGCTGTGTTGTTAACATGAGGTGTAGGAGTGTAACATTACCCCAGCTCAGTTCTTCTGATGGTCACTACCACAGGCTGTGTTGTTAACATGAGGTGTAGGAGTGTAACATTACCCCCAGCTCAGTTCTTCTGATGGTCAGTCACTACCACAGGCTGTGTTGTTAACATGAGCTACAGGAGTGTAACATTACCCCCAGCTTAGTTCTTGTGATGGTCACTACCACAGGCTGTGTTGTTAACATGAGCTGTAGGAGCGTAACATTATCCCAAGCTCAGTTCTTCTGATGGTCACTACCACAGGCTGTGTTGTTAACATGAGGTGTAGGAGTGTAACATTACCCCCAGCTCAGTTCTTCTGATGGTCACTACCACAGACTGTGTTGTTAACATGAGCTACAGGAGTGTAACATTACCCCCAGCTCAGTTCTTCTGATGGTCACTACCACAGGCTGTGTTGTTAACATGAGCTGTAGGAGCGTAACATTAACCCCAGCTCAGTTCTTCTGATAGTCAGTCACTACCACAGGCTGTGTTGTTAACATGAGCTGTAGGAGTGTAACATTACCCCCGCTCAGTTCTTCTGATGGTCACTACCACAGGCTGTTTTAACATGAGGTGTAGGAGTGTAACATTAACCCCAGCTCAGTTCTTCTGATGGTCACTACCACAGGCTGTGTTGTTAACATGAGGTGTAGGAGTGTAACATTACCCCCAGCTCAGTTCTTGTGATGGTCACTACCACAGGCTGTGTTGTTAACATGAGCTACAGGAGTGTAACATTACCCCCATCTCAGTTCTTGTGATGGTCAGTCACTACCACAGGCTGTGTTGTTAACATGAGCTACAGGAGTATAACATTAACCCCAGCTCAGTTCTTCTGATGGTCACTACCACAGGCTGTGTTGTTAACATGAGCTACAGGAGTGTAACATTAACCCCAGCTCAGTTCTTGTGATGGTCAATACGACAGGCTGTGTTGTTAACATGAGCTACAGGAGTGTAACATTACCCCCAGCTTAGTTCTTGTGATGGTCACTACCACAGGCTGTGTTGTTAACATGAGCTGTAGGAGTGTAACATTACCCCCAGCTCAGTTCTTGTGATGGTCATTACCACAGGCTGTGTTGTTAACATGAGCTGTAGGAGCGTAACATTATCCCAAGCTCAGTTCTTCTGATGGTCACTACCACAGGCTGTGTTGTTAACATGAGGTGTAGGAGTGTAACATTACCCCCAGCTCAGTTCTTGTGATGGTCACTACCACAGACTGTGTTGTTAACATGAGCTACAGGAGTGTAACATTACCCCCAGCTCAGTTCTTCTGATGGTCACTACCACAGGCTGTGTTGTTAACATGAGCTGTAGGAGAGTAACATTAACCCCAGCTCAGTTCTTCTGATAGTCAGTCACTACCAGAGGCTGTGTTGTTAACATGAGCTGTAGGAGTGTAACATTACCCCCGCTCAGTTCTTCTGATGGTCACTACCACAGGCTGTGTTAACATGAGGTGTAGGAGTGTAACATTAACCCCAGCTCAGTTCTTCTGATGGTCACTACCACAGGCTGTGTTGTTAACATGAGGTGTAGGAGTGTAACATTACCCCCAGCTCAGTTCTTCTGATGGTCAGTCACTACCACAGGCTGTGTTGTTAACATGAGCTACAGGAGTGTAACATTACCCCCAGCTTAGTTCTTGTGATGGTCACTACCACAGGCTGTGTTGTTAACATGAGCTGTAGGAGTGTAACATTACCCCCAGCTCAGTTCTTGTGATGGTCACTACCACAGGCTGTGTTGTTAACATGAGCTGTAGGAGCGTAACATTATCCCAAGCTCAGTTCTTCTGATGGTCACTACCACAGGCTGTGTTGTTAACATGAGGTGTAGGAGTGTAACATTACCCCCAGCTCAGTTCTTCTGATGGTCACTACCACAGACTGTGTTGTTAACATGAGCTACAGGAGTGTAACATTACCCCCAGCTCAGTTCTTCTGATGGTCACTACCACAGGCTGTGTTGTTAACATGAGCTGTAGGAGCGTAACATTAACCCCAGCTCAGTTCTTCTGATAGTCAGTCACTACCACAGGCTGTGTTGTTAACATGAGCTGTAGGAGTGTAACATTACCCCCGCTCAGTTCTTCTGATGGTCACTACCACAGGCTGTTTTAACATGAGGTGTAGGAGTGTAACATTAACCCCAGCTCAGTTCTTCTGATGGTCACTACCACAGGCTGTGTTGTTAACATGAGGTGTAGGAGTGTAACATTACCCCCAGCTCAGTTCTTGTGATGGTCACTACCACAGGCTGTGTTGTTAACATGAGCTACAGGAGTGTAACATTACCCCCATCTCAGTTCTTGTGATGGTCAGTCACTACCACAGGCTGTGTTGTTAACATGAGCTACAGGAGTATAACATTAACCCCAGCTCAGTTCTTCTGATGGTCACTACCACAGGCTGTGTTGTTAACATGAGCTACAGGAGTGTAACATTAACCCCAGCTCAGTTCTTGTGATGGTCAATACGACAGGCTGTGTTGTTAACATGAGCTACAGGAGTGTAACATTACCCCCAGCTTAGTTCTTGTGATGGTCACTACCACAGGCTGTGTTGTTAACATGAGCTGTAGGAGTGTAACATTACCCCCAGCTCAGTTCTTGTGATGGTCATTACCACAGGCTGTGTTGTTAACATGAGCTGTAGGAGCGTAACATTATCCCAAGCTCAGTTCTTCTGATGGTCACTACCACAGGCTGTGTTGTTAACATGAGGTGTAGGAGTGTAACATTACCCCCAGCTCAGTTCTTTTGATGGTCACTACCACAGACTGTGTTGTTAACATGAGCTACAGGAGTGTAACATTACCCCCAGCTCAGTTCTTCTGATGGTCACTACCACAGGCTGTGTTGTTAACATGAGCTGTAGGAGAGTAACATTAACCCCAGCTCAGTTCTTCTGATAGTCAGTCACTACCAGAGGCTGTGTTGTTAACATGAGCTGTAGGAGTGTAACATTACCCCCGCTCAGTTCTTCTGATGGTCACTACCACAGGCTGTGTTAACATGAGGTGTAGGAGTGTAACATTAACCCCAGCTCAGTTCTTCTGATGGTCACTACCACAGGCTGTGTTGTTAACATGAGGTGTAGGAGTGTAACATTACCCCCAGCTCAGTTCTTGTGATGGTCACTACCACAGGCTGTGTTGTTAACATGAGCTACAGGAGTGTAACATTACCCCCATCTCAGTTCTTGTGATGGTCAGTCACTACCACAGGCTGTGTTGTTAACATGAGCTACAGGAGTATAACATTAACCCCAGCTCAGTTCTTCTGATGGTCACTACCACAGGCTGTGTTGTTAACATGAGCTACAGGAGTGTAACATTACCCCCAGCTTAGTTCTTGTGATGGTCACTACCACAGGCTGTGTTGTTAACATGAGCTGTAGGAGTGTAACATTACCCCCAGCTCAGTTCTTGTGATGGTCACTACCACAGAATGCGTTGTTAACATGTGCTGTAGGAGTGTAACATCACCCCCAGCTCAGTTCTTGTGATGGTCACTACCACAGGCTGTGTTGTTAACATGAGCTGTAGGAGCGTAACATTACCCCCAGCTCAGTTATTCTGATGGCCATTAACACAGGCTGTGTTGTTAATATTAGCTACAGGAGTATAACATTAACCCCACCTCAGTTCTTCTGATGGTCACTACCACAGGCTGTGTTTTTATCATGAGCTACAGGAGCGTAACATTACCCCCAGCTCAGTTCTTCTGAAGGTCAGTACCACAGGCTGTGTTGTTAACATGAGCTGTAGGAGCGTAACATTACCCCCAGCTCAGTTCTTCTGATAGTCAGTCACTACCACAGGCTGTGTTGTTAACATGAGCTGTAGGAGTGTAACATTACCCCAGCTCAGTTCTTCTGATGGTAGCTACCACAGGCGGTGTAAACATGAGGTGTAGGAGTGTAACATTACCCCCAGCTCAGTTCTTGTGATGGTCACTACCACAGGCTGTGTTGTTAACATGAGCTACAGGAGTGTAACATTACCCCCAGCTTAGTTCTTGTGATGGTCAGTCACTACCACAGGCGGTGTTGTTAACATCAGCTACAGGACTATAACATTAACCCCAGCTCAGTTCTTCTGATGGTCACTACCACAGGCTGTGTTGTTAACATGAGGTGTAGGAGTGTAACATTACCCCAGCTCAGTTCTTCTGATGGTCACTACCACAGGCTGTGTTGTTAACATGAGCTACAGGAGTGTAACGTTACCCCCAGCTCAGTTCTTCAGATGGTCACTACCACAGGCTGTGTTGTTAACATGAGCTGTAGGAGTGTAACATTACCCCCAGCTCAGTTATTGTGATGGTCACTACCACAGGCTGTGTTGTTAACATGAGGTGTAGGAGTGTAACATTACCCCAGCTCAGTTCTTCTGATGGTCACTACCACAGGCTGTGTTGTTAACATGAGGTGTAGGAGTGTAACATTACCCCCAGCTCAGTTCTTCTGATGGTCAGTCACTACCACAGGCTGTGTTGTTAACATGAGCTACAGGAGTATAACATTAACCCCAACTCAGTTCTTCTGATGGTCACTACCACAGGCTGTGTTGTTAACATGAGCTACAGGAGTGTAACATTACCCCCAGCTCAGTTCTTCTGATGGTCACTACCACAGACTGTGTTGTTAACATGAGCTACAGGAGTGTAACATTACCCCCAGCTCAGTTCTTCTGATGGTCACTACCACAGGCTGTGTTGTTAACATGAGCTGTAGGAGCGTAACATTAACCCCAGCTCAGTTCTTCTGATAGTCAGTCACTACCACAGGCTGTGTTGTTAACATGAGCTGTAGGAGTGTAACATTACCCCCGCTCAGTTCTTCTGATGGTCACTACCACAGGCTGTTTTAACATGAGGTGTAGGAGTGTAACATTACCCCCAGCTCAGTTCTTGTGATGGTCACTACCACAGGCTGTGTTGTTAACATGAGCTACAGGAGTGTAACATTACCCCCAGCTCAGTTCTTCTGATGGTCACTACCACAGGCTGTGTTGTTAACATGAGCTACAGGAGTGTAACATTAACCCCAGCTCAGTTCTTGTGATGGTCAATACGACAGGCTGTGTTGTTAACATGAGCTACAGGAGTGTAACATTACCCCCAGCTTAGTTCTTGTGATGGTCACTACCACAGGCTGTGTTGTTAACATGAGCTGTAGGAGTGTAACTTTACCCCCAGCTCAGTTCTTGTGATGGTCACTACCACAGAATGTGTTGTTAACATGTGCTGTAGGAGTGTAACATTACCCCCAGCTCAGTTCTTGTGATGGTCACTACCACAGGCTGTGTTGTTATCATGAGCTACAGGAGCGTAACATTACCCCCAGCTCAGTTCTTCTGATGGTCAGTCACTACCACAGGCTGTGTTGTTAACATGAGCTACAGGAGTATAACATTAACCCCAGCTCAGTTCTTCTGATGGTCACTAGCACAGGCTGTGTTGTTAACATGAGCTGTAGGAGCGTAACATTAACCCCAGCTCAGTTCTTGTGATGGTCACTACCACAGGCTGTGTTGTTAACATAAGCTACAGGAGTGTAACATTACCCCCAGCTTAGTTCTTGTGATGGTCACTACCACAAGCTGTGTTGTTAACATGAGCTTTAGGAGTGTAACATTACCCCCAGCTCAGTTCTTGTGATGTTCACTACCACAGGCTGTGTTGTTAACATGAGCTACAGGAGTGTAACATTACCCCCAGCTCAGTTCTTCTGATTGTCAGTACCACAGGCTGTGTTGTTAACATGAGCTGTAGGAGCGTAACATTACCCCCAGCTCAGTTCTTCTGATAGTCAGTCACTACCACAGGCTGTGTTGTTAACATGAGCTGTAGGAGTGTAACATTACCCCAGCTCAGTTCTTCTGATGGTCACTACCACAGGCTGTGTTAACATGAGGTGTAGGAGTGTAACATTACCCCCAGCTCAGTTCTTCTGATGGTCACTACCACAGGCTGTGTTGTTAACATGAGGTGTAGGAGTGTAACATTACCCCCAGCTCAGTTCTTGTGATGGTCACTACCACAGGCTGTGTTGTTAACATGAGCTACAGGAGTGTAACATTACCCCCAGCTCAGTTCTTGTGATGGTCAGTCACTACCACAGGCTGTGTTGTTAACATGAGCTACAGGAGTATAACATTAACCCCAGCTCAGTTCTTCTGATGGTCACTACCACAGGCTGTGTTGTTAACATGAGCTACAGGAGTGTAACATTACCCCCAGCTCAGTTCTTGTGATGGTCAGTCACTACCACAGGCTGTGTTGTTAACATGAGCTACAGGAGTGTAACATTACCCCCAGCTCAGTTCTTGTGATGGTCAGTCACTACCACAGGCTGTGTTGTTAACATGAGCTACAGGAGTATAACATTAACCCCAGCTCAGTTCTTCTGATGGTCACTACCACAGGCTGTGTTGTTAACATGAGCTACAGGAGTGTAACATTACCCCCAGCTTAGTTCTTGTGATGGTCACTACCACAGGCTGTGTTGTTAACATGAGCTGTAGGAGTGTAACATTACCCCCAGCTCAGTTCTTGTGATGGTCACTACCACAGAATGTGTTGTTAACATGTGCTGTAGGAGTGTAACATTACCCCCAGCTCAGTTCTTGTGATGGTCACTACCACAGGCTGTGTTGTTATCATGAGCTACAGGAGCGTAACATTACCCCCAGCTCAGTTCTTCTGATGGTCAGTCACTACCACAGGCTGTGTTGTTAACATGAGCTACAGGAGTATAACATTAACCCCAGCTCAGTTCTTCTGATGGTCACTACCACAGGCTGTGTTGTTAACATGAGCTGTAGGAGCGTAACATTAACCCCAGCTCAGTTCTTGTGATGGTCACTACCACAGGCTGTGTTGTTAACATGAGCTACAGGAGTGTAACATTACCCCCAGCTTAGTTCTTGTGATGGTCACTACCACAGGCTGTGTTGTTAACATGAGCTGTAGGAGTGTAACATTACCCCCAGCTCAGTTCTTGTGATGGTCACTACCAGAGGCTGTTTTGTTAACATGAGCTGTAGGAGCGTAACATTATCCCAAGCTCAGTTCTTCTGATGGTCACTACCACAGGCTGTGTTGTTAACATGAGGTGTAGGAGTGTAACATTACCCCAGCTCAGTTCTTCTGATGGTCACTACCACAGGCTGTGTTGTTAACATGAGCTACAGGAGTATAACATTAACCCCAGCTCAGTTCTTCTGATGGTCACTACCACAGGCTGTGTTGTTAACATGAGCTGTAGGAGCATAACATTAACCCCAACTCAGTTCTTCTGATGGTCACTACCACAGGCTGTGTTTTTAACATGAGCTGTAGGAGGGTAACATTACCCCCAGCTCAGTTCTTCTGCTGGTCACTACCACAGGCTGTGTTGCTAACATGAGCTGTAGGAGTGTAACATTACCCCAGCTCAGTTCTTCTGATGGTCACTACCACAGGCTGTGTAAACATGAGGTGTAGGAGTGTAACATTACCCCCAGCTCAGTTCTTCTGATGGTCACTACCACAGGCTGTGTTGTTAACATCAGCTACAGGACTATAACATTAACCCCAGCTCAGTTCTTCTGATGGTCACTACCACAGGCTGTGTTTTTAACATGAGCTGTAGGAGCATAACATTAACCCCAGCTCAGTTCTTCTGCTGGTCACTACCACAGGCTGTGTTGCTAACATGAGCTGTAGGAGTGTAACATTACCCCCAGCTCAGTTCTTCTGATGGTCAGTACCACAGGCTGTGTTGTTAACATGAGCTGTAGGAGCGTAACATTACCCCCAGCTCAGTTCTTCTGATAGTCAGTCACTACCACAGGCTGTGTTGTTAACATGAGCTGTAGGAGTGTAACATTACCCCAGCTCAGTTCTTCTGATGGTAGCTACCACAGGCGGTGTAAACATGAGGTGTAGGAGTGTAACATTACCCCCAGCTCAGTTCTTGTGATGGTCACTACCACAGGCTGTGTTGTTAACATGAGCTACAGGAGTGTAACATTACCCCCAGCTTAGTTCTTGTGATGGTCAGTCACTACCACAGGCTGTGTTGTTAACATCAGCTACAGGACTATAACATTAACCCAAGCTCAGTTCTTCTGATGGTCACTACCACAGGCTGTGTTGTTAACATGAGCTACAGGAGTGTAACATTACCCCCAGCTTAGTTCTTGTGATGGTCATTACCACAGGCTGTGTTGTTAACATGAGCTGTAGGAGTGTAACATTACCCCCAGCTCAGTTCTTGTGATGGTCACTACCACAGGCTGTGTTGTTAACATGAGGTGTAGGAGTGTAACATTACCCCAGCTCAGTTCTTCTGATGGTCACTACCACATGCTGTGTTGTTAACATGAGGTGTAGGAGTGTAACATTACCCCCAGCTCAGTTCTTCTGATGGTCAGTCACTACCACAGGCTGTGTTGTTAACATGAGCTACAGGAGTATAACATTACCCCCAGCTCAGTTCTTCTGATGGTCACTACCACAGGCTGTGTTGTTAACATGAGCTATAGGAGCGTAACATTAACCCAGGCTCAGTTCTTGTGATGGTCAATATGACAGGCTGTGTTGTTAACATGAGCTACAGGAGTGTAACATTACCCCCAGCTTAGTTCTTGTGATGGTCACTACCACAGGCTGTGTTGTTAACATGAGCTGTAGGAGTGTAACATTACCCCCAGCTCAGTTCTTGTGATGGTCACTACCACAGGCTGTGTTGTTAACATGAGCTGTAGGAGCGTAACATTATCCCCAGCTCAGTTCTTCTGATGGTCACTACCACAGGCTGTGATGTTAACATGAGGTGTAGGAGTGTAACATTACCCCCAGCTCAGTTCTTCTGATGGTCACTACCACAGACTTTGTTGTTAACATGAGCTACAGGAGTGTAACATTACCCCCAGCTCAGTTCTTCTGATGGTCACTACCACAGGCTGTGTTGTTAACATGAGCTGTAGGAGCGTAACATTAACCCCAGCTCAGTTCTTCTGATAGTCAGTCACTACCACAGGCTGTGTTGTTAACATGAGCTGTAGGAGTGTAACATTACCCCCGCTCAGTTCTTCTGATGGTCACTACCACAGGCTGTGTTAACATGAGGTGTAGGAGTGTAACATTAACCCCAGCTCAGTTCTTCTGATGGTCAATACGACAGGCTGTGTTGTTAACATGAGCTACAGGAGTGTAACATTACCCCCAGCTTAGTTCTTGTGATGGTCACTACCACAGGCTGTGTTGTTAACATGAGCTGTAGGAGCGTAACATTACCCCCAGCTCAGTTCTTGTGATGGTCACTACCACAGGCTGTGTTGTTAACATGAGCTACAGGAGCGTAACATTATCCCAAGCTCAGTTCTTCTGATGGTCACTACCACAGGCTGTGTTGTTAACATGAGCTACAGGAGTGTAACATTAACCCCAGCTCAGTTCTTGTGATGGTCAATACGACAGGCTGTGTTGTTAACATGAGCTACAGGAGTGTAACATTACCCCCAGCTTAGTTCTTGTGATGGTCACTACCACAGGCCGTGTTGTTAACATGAGCTGTAGGAGTGTAACATTACCCCCAGCTCAGTTCTTGTGATGGTCAGTACCACAGAATGTGTTGTTAACATGAGCTGTAGGAGCGTAACATTACCCCCAGCTCAGTTCTTCTGATAGTCAGTCACTACCACAGAATGTGTTGTTAACATGAGCTGTAGGAGTGTAACATTACCCCAGCTCAGTTCCTCTGATGGTAGCTACCACAGGCGGTGTAAACATGAGGTGTAGGAGTGTAACATTACCCCCAGCTCAGTTCTTGTGATGGTCACTACCACAGGCTGTGTTGTTAACATGAGCTACAGGAGTGTAACATTACCCCCAGCTTAGTTCTTGTGATGGTCAGTCACTACCACAGGCGGTGTTGTTAACATCAGCTACAGGACTATAACATTAACCCCAGCTCAGTTCTTCTGATGGTCACTACCACAGGCTGTGTTGTTAACATGAGGTGTAGGAGTGTAACATTACCCCAGCTCAGTTCTTCTGATGGTCACTACCACAGGCTGTGTTGTTAACATGAGCTACAGGAGTGTAACGTTACCCCCAGCTCAGTTCTTCAGATGGTCACTACCACAGGCTGTGTTGTTAACATGAGCTGTAGGAGTGTAACATTACCCCCAGCTCAGTTATTGTGATGGTCACTACCACAGGCTGTGTTGTTAACATGAGGTGTAGGAGTGTAACATTACCCCAGCTCAGTTCTTCTGATGGTCATTACCACAGGCTGTGTTGTTAACATGAGGTGTAGGAGTGTAACATTACCCCCAGCTCAGTTCTTCTGATGGTCAGTCACTACCACAGGCTGTGTTGTTAACATGAGCTACAGGAGTATAACATTACCCCCAGCTCAGTTCTTCTGATGGTCACTACCACAGGCTGTGTTGTTAACATGAGCTGTAGGAGCGTAACATTAACCCAGGCTCAGTTCTTGTGATGGTCAATATGACAGGCTGTGTTGTTAACATGAGCTACAGGAGTGTAACATTACCCCCAGCTTAGTTCTTGTGATGGTCACTACCACAGGCTGTGTTGTTAACATGAGCTGTAGGAGTGTAACATTACCCCCAGCTCAGTTCTTGTGATGGTCACTACCACAGGCTGTGTTGTTAACATGAGCTGTAGGAGCGTAACATTATCCCAAGCTCAGTTCTTCTGATGGTCACTACCACAGGCTGTGTTGTTAACATGAGGTGTAGGAGTGTAACATTACCCCCAGCTCAGTTCTTCTGATGGTCACTACAACAGACTGTGTTGTTAACATGAGCTACAGGAGTGTAACATTACCCCCAGCTCAGTTCTTCTGATGATCACTACCACAGGCTGTGTTGTTAACATGAGCTGTAGGAGCGTAACATTAACCCCAGCTCAGTTCTTCTGATAGTCAGTCACTACCACAGGCTGTGTTGTTAACATGAGCTACAGGAGTGTAACATTAACCCCAGCTCAGTTCTTGTGATGGTCAATACGACAGGCTGTGTTGTTAACATGAGCTACAGGAGTGTAACATTACCCCCAGCTTAGTTCTTGTGATGGTCACTACCACAGGCTGTGTTGTTAACATGAGCTGTAGGAGTGTAACATTACCCCCAGCTCAGTTCTTGTGATGGTCACTACCACAGAATGTGTTGTTAACATGTGCTGTAGGAGTGTAACATTACCCCCAGCTCAGTTCTTGTGATGGTCACTACCACAGGCTGTGTTGTTAACATGAGCTACAGGAACGTAACATTACCCCCAGCTCAGTTCTTCTGATGGTCAGTCACTACCACAGGCTGTGTTGTTAACATGAGCTACAGGAGTATAACATTAACCCCAGCTCAGTTCTTCTGATGGTCACTACCACAGGCTGTGTTGTTAACATGAGCTGTAGGAGCGTAACATTAACCCCAGCTCAGTTCTTGTGATGGTCACTACCACAGGCTGTGTTGTTAACATGAGCTACAGGAGTGTAACATTACCCCCAGCTTAGTTCTTGTGATGGTCACTACCACAGGCTGTGTTGTTAACATGAGCTGTAGGAGTGTAACATTACCCCCAGCTCAGTTCTTGTGATGGTCACTACCAGAGGCTGTTTTGTTAACATGAGCTGTAGGAGCGTAACATTATCCCAAGCTCAGTTCTTCTGATGGTCACTACCACAGGCTGTGTTGTTAACATGAGGTGTAGGAGTGTAACATTACCCCACCTCAGTTCTTCTGATGGTCACTACCACAGGCTGTGTTGTTAACATGAGCTGTAGGAGCATAACATTAACCCCAACTCAGTTCTTCTGATGGTCACTACCACAGGCTGTGTTTTTAACATGAGCTGTAGGAGGGTAACATTACCCCCAGCTCAGTTCTTCTGCTGGTCACTACCACAGGCTGTGTTGCTAACATGAGCTGTAGGAGTGTAACATTACCCCAGCTCAGTTCTTCTGATGGTCACTACCACAGGCTGTGTAAACATGAGGTGTAGGAGTGTAACATTACCCCCAGCTCAGTTCTTCTGACTGTCACTACCACAGGCTGTGTTGTTAACATCAGCTACAGGACTATAACATTAACCCCAGCTCAGTTCTTCTGATGGTCACTACCACAGGCTGTGTTTTTAACATGAGCTGTAGGAGCATAACATTAACCCCAGCTCAGTTCTTCTGCTGGTCACTACCACAGGCTGTGTTGCTAACATGAGCTGTAGGAGTGTAACATTACCCCCAGCTCAGTTCTTCTGATGGTCAGTACCACAGGCTGTGTTGTTAACATGAGCTGTAGGAGCGTAACATTACCCCCAGCTCAGTTCTTCTGATAGTCAGTCACTACCACAGGCTGTGTTGTTAACATGAGCTGTAGGAGTGTAACATTACCCCAGCTCAGTTCTTCTGATGGTAGCTACCACAGGTGGTGTAAACATGAGGTGTAGGAGCGTAACATTACCCCCAGCTCAGTTCTTCTGATAGTCAGTCACTACCACAGGCTGTGTTGTTAACATGAGCTGTAGGAGTGTAACATTACCCCCAGCTCAGTTCTTGTGATGGTCACTACCACAGGCTGTGTTGTTAACATGAGCTACAGGAGTTTAACATTACCCCCAGCTTAGTTCTTGTGATGGTCAGTCACTACCACAGGCTGTGTTGTTAACATCAGCTACAGGACTATAACATTAACCCCAGCTCAGTTCTTCTGATGGTCACTACCACAGGCTGTGTTGTTAACATGAGCTACAGGAGTGTAACATTACCCCCAGCTTAGTTCTTGTGATGGTCACTACCACAGGCTGTGTTGTTATCATGAGCTACAGGAGTGTAACATTACCCCCAGCTCAGTTCTTGTGATGGTCACTACCACAGGCTGTGTTGTTAACATGAGCTGAAGGAGTGTAACATTACCCCCAGCTTAGTTCTTGTGATGGTCAGTCACTACCACAGGCGGTGTTGTTAACATCAGCTACAGGACTATAACATTAACCCCAGCTCAGTTCTTCTGATGGTCACTACCACAGGCTGTGTTGTTAACATGAGGTGTAGGAGTGTAACATTACCCCAGCTCAGTTCTTCTGATGGTCACTACCACAGGCTGTGTTGTTAACATGAGCTACAGGAGTGTAACGTTACCCCCAGCTCAGTTCTTCAGATGGTCACTACCACAGGCTGTGTTGTTAACATGAGCTGTAGGAGTGTAACATTACCCCCAGCTCAGTTATTGTGATGGTCACTACCACAGGCTGTGTTGTTAACATGAGGTGTAGGAGTGTAACATTACCCCAGCTCAGTTCTTTTGATGGTCATTACCACAGGCTGTGTTGTTAACATGAGGTGTAGGAGTGTAACATTACCCCCAGCTCAGTTCTTCTGATGGTCAGTCATTACCACAGGCTGTGTTGTTAACATGAGCTACAGGAGTATAACATTACCCCCAGCTCAGTTCTTCTGATGGTCACTACCACAGGCTGTGTTGTTAACATGAGCTGTAGGAGCGTAACATTAACCCAGGCTCAGTTCTTGTGATGGTCAATATGACAGGCTGTGTTGTTAACATGAGCTACAGGAGTGTAACATTACCCCCAGCTTAGTTCTTGTGATGGTTACTACCACAGGCTGTGTTGTTAACATGAGCTGTAGGAGTGTAACATTACCCCCAGCTTAGTTCTTGTGATGGTCACTACCACAGGCTGTGTTGTTAACATGAGCTGTAGGAGTGTAACATTACCCCCAGCTCAGTTCTTGTGATGGTCACTACCACAGGCTGTGTTGTTAACATGAGCTGTAGGAGCGTAACATTATCCCAAGCTCAGTTCTTCTGATGGTCACTACCACAGGCTGTGATGTTAACATGAGGTGTAGGAGTGTAACATTACCCCCAGCTCAGTTCTTCTGATGGTCACTACCACAGACTGTGTTGTTAACATGAGCTACAGGAGTGTAACATTACCCCCAGCTCAGTTCTTCTGATGGTCACTACCACAGGCTGTGTTGTTAACATGAGCTGTAGGAGCGTAACATTAGCCCCAGCTCAGTTCTTCTGATGGTCAGTCACTACCACAGGCTGTGTTGTTAACATGAGCTGTAGGAGTGTAACATTACCCCCGCTCAGTTCTTCTGATGGTCACTACCACAGGCTGTGTTAACATGAGGTGTAGGAGTGTAACATTAACCCCAGCTCAGTTCTTCTGATGGTCAATACGACAGGCTGTGTTGTTAACATGAGCTACAGGAGTGTAACATTACCCCCAGCTTAGTTCTTGTGATGGTCACTACCACAGGCTGTGTTGTTAACATGAGCTGTAGGAGCGTAACTTTACCCCCAGCTCAGTTGTTGTGATGGTCACTACCACAGGCTGTGTTGTTAACATGAGCTACAGGAGCGTAACATTATCCCAAGCTCAGTTCTTCTGATGGTCACTACCACAGGCTGTGTTGTTAACATGAGCTACAGGAGTGTAACATTAACCCCAGCTCAGTTCTTGTGATGGTCAATACGACAGGCTGTGTTGTTAACATGAGCTACAGGAGTGTAACATTACCCCGAGCTTAGTTCTTGTGATGGTCACTACCACAGGCCGTGTTGTTAACATGAGCTGTAGGAGTGTAACATTACCCCCAGCTCAGTTCTTGTGATGGTCAGTACCACAGAATGTGTTGTTAACATGTGCTGTAGGAGTGTAACATTACCCCCAGCTCAGTTCTTGTGATGGTCACTACCACAGGCTGTGTTGTTAACATGAGCTGTAGGAGCGTAACATTACCCCCAGCTCAGTTATTCTGATGGCCATTAACACAGGCTGTGTTGTTAATATTAGCTACAGGAGTATAACATTAACCCCACCTCAGTTCTTCTGATGGTCACTACCACAGGCTGTGTTGTTATCATGAGCTACAGGAGCGTAACATTACCCCCAGCTCAGTTCTTCTGATGGTCAGTACCACAGGCTGTGTTGTTAACATGAGCTGTAGGAGCGTAACATTACCCCCAGCTCAGTTCTTCTGATAGTCAGTCACTACCACAGGCTGTGTTGTTAACATGAGCTGTAGGAGTGTAACATTACCCCAGCTCAGTTCCTCTGATGGTAGCTACCACAGGCGGTGTAAACATGAGGTGTAGGAGTGTAACATTACCCCCAGCTCAGTTCTTGTGATGGTCACTACCACAGGCTGTGTTGTTAACATCAGCTACAGGACTATAACATTAACCCCAGCTCAGTTCTTCTGATGGTCACTACCACAGGCTGTGTTGTTAACATGAGGTGTAGGAGTGTAACATTACCCCAGCTCAGTTCTTCTGATGGTCACTACCACAGGCTGTGTTGTTAACATGAGCTACAGGAGTGTAACGTTACCCCCAGCTCAGTTCTTCAGATGGTCACTACCACAGGCTGTGTTGTTAACATGAGCTGTAGGAGTGTAACATTACCCCCAGCTCAGTTATTGTGATGGTCACTACCACAGGCTGTGTTGTTAACATGAGGTGTAGGAGTGTAACATTACCCCAGCTCAGTTCTTCTGATGGTCATTACCACAGGCTGTGTTGTTAACATGAGGTGTAGGAGTGTAACATTACCCCCAGCTCAGTTCTTGTGATGGTCAGTCACTACCACAGGCTGTGTTGTTAACATGAGCTACAGGAGTATAACATTACCCCCAGCTCAGTTCTTCTGATGGTCACTACCACAGGCTGTGTTGTTAACATGAGCTGTAGGAGCGTAACATTAACCCAGGCTCAGTTCTTGTGATGGTCAATATGACAGGCTGTGTTGTTAACATGAGCTACAGGAGTGTAACATTACCCCCAGCTTAGTTCTTGTGATGGTCACTACCACAGGCTGTGTTGTTAACATGAGCTGTAGGAGTGTAACATTACCCCCAGCTCAGTTCTTGTGATGGTCACTACCACAGGCTGTGTTGTTAACATGAGCTGTAGGAGCGTAACATTATCCCAAGCTCAGTTCTTCTGATGGTCACTACCACAGGCTGTGTTGTTAACATGAGGTGTAGGAGTGTAACATTACCCCCAGCTCAGTTCTTCTGATGGTCACTACAACAGACTGTGTTGTTAACATGAGCTACAGGAGTGTAACATTACCCCCAGCTCAGTTCTTCTGATGATCACTACCACAGGCTGTGTTGTTAACATGAGGTGTAGGAGTGTAACATTACCCCAGCTCAGTTCTTTTGATGGTCATTACCACAGGCTGTGTTGTTAACATGAGGTGTAGGAGTGTAACATTACCCCCAGCTCAGTTCTTCTGATGGTCAGTCATTACCACAGGCTGTGTTGTTAACATGAGCTACAGGAGTATAACATTACCCCCAGCTCAGTTCTTCTGATGGTCACTACCACAGGCTGTGTTGTTAACATGAGCTGTAGGAGCGTAACATTAACCCAGGCTCAGTTCTTGTGATGGTCAATATGACAGGCTGTGTTGTTAACATGAGCTACAGGAGTGTAACATTACCCCCAGCTTAGTTCTTGTGATGGTTACTACCACAGGCTGTGTTGTTAACATGAGCTGTAGGAGTGTAACATTACCCCCAGCTTAGTTCTTGTGATGGTCACTACCACAGGCTGTGTTGTTAACATGAGCTGTAGGAGTGTAACATTACCCCCAGCTCAGTTCTTGTGATGGTCACTACCACAGGCTGTGTTGTTAACATGAGCTGTAGGAGCGTAACATTATCCCAAGCTCAGTTCTTCTGATGGTCACTACCACAGGCTGTGATGTTAACATGAGGTGTAGGAGTGTAACATTACCCCCAGCTCAGTTCTTCTGATGGTCACTACCACAGACTGTGTTGTTAACATGAGCTACAGGAGTGTAACATTACCCCCAGCTCAGTTCTTCTGATGGTCACTACCACAGGCTGTGTTGTTAACATGAGCTGTAGGAGCGTAACATTAGCCCCAGCTCAGTTCTTCTGATGGTCAGTCACTACCACAGGCTGTGTTGTTAACATGAGCTGTAGGAGTGTAACATTACCCCCGCTCAGTTCTTCTGATGGTCACTACCACAGGCTGTGTTAACATGAGGTGTAGGAGTGTAACATTAACCCCAGCTCAGTTCTTCTGATGGTCAATACGACAGGCTGTGTTGTTAACATGAGCTACAGGAGTGTAACATTACCCCCAGCTTAGTTCTTGTGATGGTCACTACCACAGGCTGTGTTGTTAACATGAGCTGTAGGAGCGTAACTTTACCCCCAGCTCAGTTGTTGTGATGGTCACTACCACAGGCTGTGTTGTTAACATGAGCTACAGGAGCGTAACATTATCCCAAGCTCAGTTCTTCTGATGGTCACTACCACAGGCTGTGTTGTTAACATGAGCTACAGGAGTGTAACATTAACCCCAGCTCAGTTCTTGTGATGGTCAATACGACAGGCTGTGTTGTTAACATGAGCTACAGGAGTGTAACATTACCCCGAGCTTAGTTCTTGTGATGGTCACTACCACAGGCCGTGTTGTTAACATGAGCTGTAGGAGTGTAACATTACCCCCAGCTCAGTTCTTGTGATGGTCAGTACCACAGAATGTGTTGTTAACATGTGCTGTAGGAGTGTAACATTACCCCCAGCTCAGTTCTTGTGATGGTCACTACCACAGGCTGTGTTGTTAACATGAGCTGTAGGAGCGTAACATTACCCCCAGCTCAGTTATTCTGATGGCCATTAACACAGGCTGTGTTGTTAATATTAGCTACAGGAGTATAACATTAACCCCACCTCAGTTCTTCTGATGGTCACTACCACAGGCTGTGTTGTTATCATGAGCTACAGGAGCGTAACATTACCCCCAGCTCAGTTCTTCTGATGGTCAGTACCACAGGCTGTGTTGTTAACATGAGCTGTAGGAGCGTAACATTACCCCCAGCTCAGTTCTTCTGATAGTCAGTCACTACCACAGGCTGTGTTGTTAACATGAGCTGTAGGAGTGTAACATTACCCCAGCTCAGTTCCTCTGATGGTAGCTACCACAGGCGGTGTAAACATGAGGTGTAGGAGTGTAACATTACCCCCAGCTCAGTTCTTGTGATGGTCACTACCACAGGCTGTGTTGTTAACATCAGCTACAGGACTATAACATTAACCCCAGCTCAGTTCTTCTGATGGTCACTACCACAGGCTGTGTTGTTAACATGAGGTGTAGGAGTGTAACATTACCCCAGCTCAGTTCTTCTGATGGTCACTACCACAGGCTGTGTTGTTAACATGAGCTACAGGAGTGTAACGTTACCCCCAGCTCAGTTCTTCAGATGGTCACTACCACAGGCTGTGTTGTTAACATGAGCTGTAGGAGTGTAACATTACCCCCAGCTCAGTTATTGTGATGGTCACTACCACAGGCTGTGTTGTTAACATGAGGTGTAGGAGTGTAACATTACCCCAGCTCAGTTCTTCTGATGGTCATTACCACAGGCTGTGTTGTTAACATGAGGTGTAGGAGTGTAACATTACCCCCAGCTCAGTTCTTGTGATGGTCAGTCACTACCACAGGCTGTGTTGTTAACATGAGCTACAGGAGTATAACATTACCCCCAGCTCAGTTCTTCTGATGGTCACTACCACAGGCTGTGTTGTTAACATGAGCTGTAGGAGCGTAACATTAACCCAGGCTCAGTTCTTGTGATGGTCAATATGACAGGCTGTGTTGTTAACATGAGCTACAGGAGTGTAACATTACCCCCAGCTTAGTTCTTGTGATGGTCACTACCACAGGCTGTGTTGTTAACATGAGCTGTAGGAGTGTAACATTACCCCCAGCTCAGTTCTTGTGATGGTCACTACCACAGGCTGTGTTGTTAACATGAGCTGTAGGAGCGTAACATTATCCCAAGCTCAGTTCTTCTGATGGTCACTACCACAGGCTGTGTTGTTAACATGAGGTGTAGGAGTGTAACATTACCCCCAGCTCAGTTCTTCTGATGGTCACTACAACAGACTGTGTTGTTAACATGAGCTACAGGAGTGTAACATTACCCCCAGCTCAGTTCTTCTGATGATCACTACCACAGGCTGTGTTGTTAACATGAGCTGTAGGAGCGTAACATTAACCCCAGCTCAGTTCTTCTGATAGTCAGTCACTACCACAGGCTGTGTTGTTAACATGAGCTGTAGGAGTGTAACATTACCCCCGCTCAGTTCTTCTGATGGTCACTACCACAGGCTGTGTTAACTTGAGGTGTAGGAGTGTAACATTAACCCCAGCTCAGTTCTTCTGATGGTCACTACCACAGGCTGTGTTGTTAACATGAGGTGTAGGAGTGTAACATTACCCCCAGCTCAGTTCTTGTGATGGTCACTACCACAGGCTGTGTTGTTAACATGAGCTACAGGAGTGTAACATTACCCCCAGCTTAGTTCTTGTGATGGTCACTACCACAGGCTGTGTTGTTAACATGAGCTGTAGGAGTGTAACATTACCCCCAGCTCAGTTCTTGTGATGGTCACTACCACAGGCTGTGTTGTTAACATGAGCTGTAGGAGCGTAACATTATCCCAAGCTCAGTTCTTCTGATGGTCACTACCACAGGCTGTGTTGTTAACATGAGGTGTAGGAGTGTAACATTACCCCCAGCTCAGTTCTTCTGATGGTCACTACCACAGACTGTGTTGTTAACATGAGCTACAGGAGTGTAACATTACCCCCAGCTCAGTTCTTCTGATGGTCACTACCACAGGCTGTGTTGTTAACATGAGCTGTAGGAGCGTAACATTAACCCCAGCTCAGTTCTTCTGATAGTCAGTCACTACCACAGGCTGTGTTGTTAACATGAGCTGTAGGAGTGTAACATTACCCCCGCTCAGTTCTTCTGATGGTCACTACCACAGGCTGTTTTAACATGAGGTGTAGGAGTGTAACATTAACCCCAGCTCAGTTCTTCTGATGGTCACTACCACAGGCTGTGTTGTTAACATGAGCTACAGGAGTGTAACATTACCCCCATCTCAGTTCTTGTGATGGTCAGTCACTACCACAGGCTGTGTTGTTAACATGAGCTGTAGGAGCGTAACATTATCCCAAGCTCAGTTCTTCTGATGGTCACTACCACAGGCTGTGATGTTAACATGAGGTGTAGGAGTGTAACATTACCCCCAGCTCAGTTCTTCTGATGGTCACTACCACAGACTGTGTTGTTAACATGAGCTACAGGAGTGTAACATTACCCCCAGCTCAGTTCTTCTGATGGTCACTACCACAGGCTGTGTTGTTAACATGAGCTGTAGGAGCGTAACATTAGCCCCAGCTCAGTTCTTCTGATGGTCAGTCACTACCACAGGCTGTGTTGTTAACATGAGCTGTAGGAGTGTAACATTACCCCCGCTCAGTTCTTCTGATGGTCACTACCACAGGCTGTGTTAACATGAGGTGTAGGAGTGTAACATTAACCCCAGCTCAGTTCTTCTGATGGTCAATACGACAGGCTGTGTTGTTAACATGAGCTACAGGAGTGTAACATTACCCCCAGCTTAGTTCTTGTGATGGTCACTACCACAGGCTGTGTTGTTAACATGAGCTGTAGGAGCGTAACTTTACCCCCAGCTCAGTTGTTGTGATGGTCACTACCACAGGCTGTGTTGTTAACATGAGCTACAGGAGCGTAACATTATCCCAAGCTCAGTTCTTCTGATGGTCACTACCACAGGCTGTGTTGTTAACATGAGCTACAGGAGTGTAACATTAACCCCAGCTCAGTTCTTGTGATGGTCAATACGACAGGCTGTGTTGTTAACATGAGCTACAGGAGTGTAACATTACCCCGAGCTTAGTTCTTGTGATGGTCACTACCACAGGCCGTGTTGTTAACATGAGCTGTAGGAGTGTAACATTACCCCCAGCTCAGTTCTTGTGATGGTCAGTACCACAGAATGTGTTGTTAACATGTGCTGTAGGAGTGTAACATTACCCCCAGCTCAGTTCTTGTGATGGTCACTACCACAGGCTGTGTTGTTAACATGAGCTGTAGGAGCGTAACATTACCCCCAGCTCAGTTATTCTGATGGCCATTAACACAGGCTGTGTTGTTAATATTAGCTACAGGAGTATAACATTAACCCCACCTCAGTTCTTCTGATGGTCACTACCACAGGCTGTGTTGTTATCATGAGCTACAGGAGCGTAACATTACCCCCAGCTCAGTTCTTCTGATGGTCAGTACCACAGGCTGTGTTGTTAACATGAGCTGTAGGAGCGTAACATTACCCCCAGCTCAGTTCTTCTGATAGTCAGTCACTACCACAGGCTGTGTTGTTAACATGAGCTGTAGGAGTGTAACATTACCCCAGCTCAGTTCCTCTGATGGTAGCTACCACAGGCGGTGTAAACATGAGGTGTAGGAGTGTAACATTACCCCCAGCTCAGTTCTTGTGATGGTCACTACCACAGGCTGTGTTGTTAACATCAGCTACAGGACTATAACATTAACCCCAGCTCAGTTCTTCTGATGGTCACTACCACAGGCTGTGTTGTTAACATGAGGTGTAGGAGTGTAACATTACCCCAGCTCAGTTCTTCTGATGGTCACTACCACAGGCTGTGTTGTTAACATGAGCTACAGGAGTGTAACGTTACCCCCAGCTCAGTTCTTCAGATGGTCACTACCACAGGCTGTGTTGTTAACATGAGCTGTAGGAGTGTAACATTACCCCCAGCTCAGTTATTGTGATGGTCACTACCACAGGCTGTGTTGTTAACATGAGGTGTAGGAGTGTAACATTACCCCAGCTCAGTTCTTCTGATGGTCATTACCACAGGCTGTGTTGTTAACATGAGGTGTAGGAGTGTAACATTACCCCCAGCTCAGTTCTTCTGATGGTCAGTCACTACCACAGGCTGTGTTGTTAACATGAGCTACAGGAGTATAACATTACCCCCAGCTCAGTTCTTCTGATGGTCACTACCACAGGCTGTGTTGTTAACATGAGCTGTAGGAGCGTAACATTAACCCAGGCTCAGTTCTTGTGATGGTCAATATGACAGGCTGTGTTGTTAACATGAGCTACAGGAGTGTAACATTACCCCCAGCTTAGTTCTTGTGATGGTCACTACCACAGGCTGTGTTGTTAACATGAGCTGTAGGAGTGTAACATTACCCCCAGCT
Organism: Lampris incognitus; assembly: GCF_029633865.1. Classification (NCBI taxonomy): domain Eukaryota; kingdom Metazoa; phylum Chordata; class Actinopteri; order Lampriformes; family Lampridae; genus Lampris; species Lampris incognitus. The sequence continues at coordinate 62,087,730 of NC_079212.1, read as the reverse complement.
CAGTTCTTGTGATGGTCACTACCACAGGCTGTGTTGTTAACATGAGCTGTAGGAGCGTAACATTATCCCAAGCTCAGTTCTTCTGATGGTCACTACCACAGGCTGTGTTGTTAACATGAGGTGTAGGAGTGTAACATTACCCCCAGCTCAGTTCTTCTGATGGTCACTACAACAGACTGTGTTGTTAACATGAGCTACAGGAGTGTAACATTACCCCCAGCTCAGTTCTTCTGATGATCACTACCACAGGCTGTGTTGTTAACATGAGCTGTAGGAGCGTAACATTAACCCCAGCTCAGTTCTTCTGATAGTCAGTCACTACCACAGGCTGTGTTGTTAACATGAGCTGTAGGAGTGTAACATTACCCCCGCTCAGTTCTTCTGATGGTCACTACCACAGGCTGTGTTAACTTGAGGTGTAGGAGTGTAACATTAACCCCAGCTCAGTTCTTCTGATGGTCACTACCACAGGCTGTGTTGTTAACATGAGGTGTAGGAGTGTAACATTACCCCCAGCTCAGTTCTTGTGATGGTCACTACCACAGGCTGTGTTGTTAACATGAGCTACAGGAGTGTAACATTACCCCCAGCTTAGTTCTTGTGATGGTCACTACCACAGGCTGTGTTGTTAACATGAGCTGTAGGAGTGTAACATTACCCCCAGCTCAGTTCTTGTGATGGTCACTACCACAGGCTGTGTTGTTAACATGAGCTGTAGGAGCGTAACATTATCCCAAGCTCAGTTCTTCTGATGGTCACTACCACAGGCTGTGTTGTTAACATGAGGTGTAGGAGTGTAACATTACCCCCAGCTCAGTTCTTCTGATGGTCACTACCACAGACTGTGTTGTTAACATGAGCTACAGGAGTGTAACATTACCCCCAGCTCAGTTCTTCTGATGGTCACTACCACAGGCTGTGTTGTTAACATGAGCTGTAGGAGCGTAACATTAACCCCAGCTCAGTTCTTCTGATAGTCAGTCACTACCACAGGCTGTGTTGTTAACATGAGCTGTAGGAGTGTAACATTACCCCCGCTCAGTTCTTCTGATGGTCACTACCACAGGCTGTTTTAACATGAGGTGTAGGAGTGTAACATTAACCCCAGCTCAGTTCTTCTGATGGTCACTACCACAGGCTGTGTTGTTAACATGAGCTACAGGAGTGTAACATTACCCCCATCTCAGTTCTTGTGATGGTCAGTCACTACCACAGGCTGTGTTGTTAACATGAGCTACAGGAGTATAACATTAACCCCAGCTTAGTTCTTCTGATGGTCACTACCACAGGCTGTGTTGTTAACATGAGCTACAGGAGTGTAACATTACCCCCAGCTTAGTTCTTGTGATGGTCACTACCACAGGCTGTGTTGTTAACATGAGCTGTAGGAGTGTAACATTACCCCCAGCTCAGTTCTTGTGATGGTCACTACCACAGAATGCGTTGTTAACATGTGCTGTAGGAGTGTAACATCACCCCCAGCTCAGTTCTTGTGATGGTCACTACCACAGGCTGTGTTGTTAACATGAGCTGTAGGAGCGTAACATTACCCCCAGCTCAGTTATTCTGATGGCCATTAACACAGGCTGTGTTGTTAATATTAGCTACAGGAGTATAACATTAACCCCACCTCAGTTCTTCTGATGGTCACTACCACAGGCTGTGTTTTTATCATGAGCTACAGGAGCGTAACATTACCCCCAGCTCAGTTCTTCTGAAGGTCAGTACCACAGGCTGTGTTGTTAACATGAGCTGTAGGAGCGTAACATTACCCCCAGCTCAGTTCTTCTGATAGTCAGTCACTACCACAGGCTGTGTTGTTAACATGAGCTGTAGGAGTGTAACATTACCCCAGCTCAGTTCTTCTGATGGTAGCTACCACAGGCGGTGTAAACATGAGGTGTAGGAGTGTAACATTACCCCCAGCTCAGTTCTTGTGATGGTCACTACCACAGGCTGTGTTGTTAACATGAGCTACAGGAGTGTAACATTACCCCCAGCTTAGTTCTTGTGATGGTCAGTCACTACCACAGGCGGTGTTGTTAACATCAGCTACAGGACTATAACATTAACCCCAGCTCAGTTCTTCTGATGGTCACTACCACAGGCTGTGTTGTTAACATGAGGTGTAGGAGTGTAACATTACCCCAGCTCAGTTCTTCTGATGGTCACTACCACAGGCTGTGTTGTTAACATGAGCTACAGGAGTGTAACGTTACCCCCAGCTCAGTTCTTCAGATGGTCACTACCACAGGCTGTGTTGTTAACATGAGCTGTAGGAGTGTAACATTACCCCCAGCTCAGTTATTGTGATGGTCACTACCACAGGCTGTGTTGTTAACATGAGGTGTAGGAGTGTAACATTACCCCAGCTCAGTTCTTCTGATGGTCACTACCACAGGCTGTGTTGTTAACATGAGGTGTAGGAGTGTAACATTACCCCCAGCTCAGTTCTTCTGATGGTCAGTCACTACCACAGGCTGTGTTGTTAACATGAGCTACAGGAGTATAACATTAACCCCAACTCAGTTCTTCTGATGGTCACTACCACAGGCTGTGTTGTTAACATGAGCTGTAGGAGTGTAACATTACCCCCAGCTCAGTTCTTGTGATGGTCACTACCACAGACTGTGTTGTTAACATGAGCTACAGGAGTGTAACATTACCCCCAGCTCAGTTCTTCTGATGGTCACTACCACAGGCTGTGTTGTTAACATGAGCTGTAGGAGCGTAACATTAACCCCAGCTCAGTTCTTCTGATAGTCAGTCACTACCACAGGCTGTGTTGTTAACATGAGCTGTAGGAGTGTAACATTACCCCCGCTCAGTTCTTCTGATGGTCACTACCACAGGCTGTTTTAACATGAGGTGTAGGAGTGTAACATTACCCCCAGCTCAGTTCTTGTGATGGTCACTACCACAGGCTGTGTTGTTAACATGAGCTACAGGAGTGTAACATTACCCCCAGCTCAGTTCTTCTGATGGTCACTACCACAGGCTGTGTTGTTAACATGAGCTACAGGAGTGTAACATTACCCCCATCTCAGTTCTTGTGATGGTCAGTCACTACCACAGGCTGTGTTGTTAACATGAGCTACAGGAGTGTAACATTACCCCCAGCTTAGTTCTTGTGATGGTCACTACCACAGGCTGTGTTGTTAACATGAGCTGTAGGAGTGTAACTTTACCCCCAGCTCAGTTCTTGTGATGGTCACTACCACAGAATGTGTTGTTAACATGTGCTGTAGGAGTGTAACATTACCCCCAGCTCAGTTCTTGTGATGGTCACTACCACAGGCTGTGTTGTTATCATGAGCTACAGGAGCGTAACATTACCCCCAGCTCAGTTCTTCTGATGGTCAGTCACTACCACAGGCTGTGTTGTTAACATGAGCTACAGGAGTATAACATTAACCCCAGCTCAGTTCTTCTGATGGTCACTAGCACAGGCTGTGTTGTTAACATGAGCTGTAGGAGCGTAACATTAACCCCAGCTCAGTTCTTGTGATGGTCACTACCACAGGCTGTGTTGTTAACATAAGCTACAGGAGTGTAACATTACCCCCAGCTTAGTTCTTGTGATGGTCACTACCACAAGCTGTGTTGTTAACATGAGCTTTAGGAGTGTAACATTACCCCCAGCTCAGTTCTTGTGATGGTCACTACCACAGGCTGTGTTGTTAACATGAGCTACAGGAGTGTAACATTACCCCCAGCTCAGTTCTTCTGATTGTCAGTACCACAGGCTGTGTTGTTAACATGAGCTGTAGGAGCGTAACATTACCCCCAGCTCAGTTCTTCTGATAGTCAGTCACTACCACAGGCTGTGTTGTTAACATGAGCTGTAGGAGTGTAACATTACCCCAGCTCAGTTCTTCTGATGGTCACTACCACAGGCTGTGTTAACATGAGGTGTAGGAGTGTAACATTACCCCCAGCTCAGTTCTTCTGATGGTCACTACCACAGGCTGTGTTGTTAACATGAGGTGTAGGAGTGTAACATTACCCCCAGCTCAGTTCTTGTGATGGTCACTACCACAGGCTGTGTTGTTAACATGAGCTACAGGAGTGTAACATTACCCCCAGCTCAGTTCTTGTGATGGTCAGTCACTACCACAGGCTGTGTTGTTAACATGAGCTACAGGAGTATAACATTAACCCCAGCTCAGTTCTTCTGATGGTCACTACCACAGGCTGTGTTGTTAACATGAGCTACAGGAGTGTAACATTACCCCCAGCTCAGTTCTTGTGATGGTCAGTCACTACCACAGGCTGTGTTGTTAACATGAGCTACAGGAGTGTAACATTACCCCCAGCTCAGTTCTTGTGATGGTCAGTCACTACCACAGGCTATGTTGTTAACATGAGCTACAGGAGTATAACATTAACCCCAGCTCAGTTCTTCTGATGGTCACTACCACAGGCTGTGTTGTTAACATGAGCTACAGGAGTGTAACATTACCCCCAGCTTAGTTCTTGTGATGGTCACTACCACAGGCTGTGTTGTTAACATGAGGTGTAGGAGTGTAACATTACCCCCAGCTCAGTTCTTGTGATGGTCACTACCACAGGCTGTGTTGTTAACATGAGCTACAGGAGTGTAACATTACCCCCAGCTTAGTTCTTGTGATGGTCACTACCACAGGCTGTGTTGTTAACATGAGCTGTAGGAGTGTAACATTACCCCCAGCTCAGTTCTTGTGATGGTCACTACCACAGGCTATGTTGTTAACATGAGCTGTAGGAGCGTAACATTATCCCAAGCTCAGTTCTTCTGATGGTCACTACCACAGGCTGTGTTGTTAACATGAGGTGTAGGAGTGTAACATTACCCCCAGCTCAGTTCTTCTGATGGTCACTACCACAGACTGTGTTGTTAACATGAGCTACAGGAGTGTAACATTACCCCCAGCTCAGTTCTTCTGATGGTCACTACCACAGGCTGTGTTGTTAACATGAGCTGTAGGAGCGTAACATTAACCCCAGCTCAGTTCTTCTGATAGTCAGTCACTACCACAGGCTGTGTTGTTAACATGAGCTGTAGGAGTGTAACATTACCCCCGCTCAGTTCTTCTGATGGTCACTACCACAGGCTGTTTTAACATGAGGTGTAGGAGTGTAACATTAACCCCAGCTCAGTTCTTCTGATGGTCACTACCACAGGCTGTGTTGTTAACATGAGCTACAGGAGTGTAACATTACCCCCATCTCAGTTCTTGTGATGGTCAGTCACTACCACAGGCTGTGTTGTTAACATGAGCTACAGGAGTATAACATTAACCCCAGCTCAGTTCTTCTGATGGTCACTACCACAGGCTGTGTTGTTAACATGAGCTACAGGAGTGTAACATTACCCCCAGCTTAGTTCTTGTGATGGTCACTACCACAGGCTGTGTTGTTAACATGAGCTGTAGGAGTGTAACATTACCCCCAGCTCAGTTCTTGTGATGGTCACTACCACAGAATGCGTTGTTAACATGTGCTGTAGGAGTGTAACATCACCCCCAGCTCAGTTCTTGTGATGGTCACTACCACAGGCTGTGTTGTTAACATGAGCTGTAGGAGCGTAACATTACCCCCAGCTCAGTTATTCTGATGGCCATTAACACAGGCTGTGTTGTTAATATTAGCTACAGGAGTATAACATTAACCCCACCTCAGTTCTTCTGATGGTCACTACCACAGGCTGTGTTTTTATCATGAGCTACAGGAGCGTAACATTACCCCCAGCTCAGTTCTTCTGAAGGTCAGTACCACAGGCTGTGTTGTTAACATGAGCTGTAGGAGCGTAACATTACCCCCAGCTCAGTTCTTCTGATAGTCAGTCACTACCACAGGCTGTGTTGTTAACATGAGCTGTAGGAGTGTAACATTACCCCAGCTCAGTTCTTCTGATGGTAGCTACCACAGGCGGTGTAAACATGAGGTGTAGGAGTGTAACATTACCCCCAGCTCAGTTCTTGTGATGGTCACTACCACAGGCTGTGTTGTTAACATGAGCTACAGGAGTGTAACATTACCCCCAGCTTAGTTCTTGTGATGGTCAGTCACTACCACAGGCGGTGTTGTTAACATCAGCTACAGGACTATAACATTAACCCCAGCTCAGTTCTTCTGATGGTCACTACCACAGGCTGTGTTGTTAACATGAGGTGTAGGAGTGTAACATTACCCCAGCTCAGTTCTTCTGATGGTCACTACCACAGGCTGTGTTGTTAACATGAGCTACAGGAGTGTAACGTTACCCCCAGCTCAGTTCTTCAGATGGTCACTACCACAGGCTGTGTTGTTAACATGAGCTGTAGGAGTGTAACATTACCCCCAGCTCAGTTATTGTGATGGTCACTACCACAGGCTGTGTTGTTAACATGAGGTGTAGGAGTGTAACATTACCCCAGCTCAGTTCTTCTGATGGTCACTACCACAGGCTGTGTTGTTAACATGAGGTGTAGGAGTGTAACATTACCCCCAGCTCAGTTCTTCTGATGGTCAGTCACTACCACAGGCTGTGTTGTTAACATGAGCTACAGGAGTATAACATTAACCCCAACTCAGTTCTTCTGATGGTCACTACCACAGGCTGTGTTGTTAACATGAGCTACAGGAGTGTAACATTACCCCCAGCTCAGTTCTTCTGATGGTCACTACCACAGACTGTGTTGTTAACATGAGCTACAGGAGTGTAACATTACCCCCAGCTCAGTTCTTCTGATGGTCACTACCACAGGCTGTGTTGTTAACATGAGCTGTAGGAGCGTAACATTAACCCCAGCTCAGTTCTTCTGATAGTCAGTCACTACCACAGGCTGTGTTGTTAACATGAGCTGTAGGAGTGTAACATTACCCCCGCTCAGTTCTTCTGATGGTCACTACCACAGGCTGTTTTAACATGAGGTGTAGGAGTGTAACATTACCCCCAGCTCAGTTCTTGTGATGGTCACTACCACAGGCTGTGTTGTTAACATGAGCTACAGGAGTGTAACATTACCCCCAGCTCAGTTCTTCTGATGGTCACTACCACAGGCTGTGTTGTTAACATGAGCTACAGGAGTGTAACATTAACCCCAGCTCAGTTCTTGTGATGGTCAATACGACAGGCTGTGTTGTTAACATGAGCTACAGGAGTGTAACATTACCCCCAGCTTAGTTCTTGTGATGGTCACTACCACAGGCTGTGTTGTTAACATGAGCTGTAGGAGTGTAACTTTACCCCCAGCTCAGTTCTTGTGATGGTCACTACCACAGAATGTGTTGTTAACATGTGCTGTAGGAGTGTAACATTACCCCCAGCTCAGTTCTTGTGATGGTCACTACCACAGGCTGTGTTGTTATCATGAGCTACAGGAGCGTAACATTACCCCCAGCTCAGTTCTTCTGATGGTCAGTCACTACCACAGGCTGTGTTGTTAACATGAGCTACAGGAGTATAACATTAACCCCAGCTCAGTTCTTCTGATGGTCACTAGCACAGGCTGTGTTGTTAACATGAGCTGTAGGAGCGTAACATTAACCCCAGCTCAGTTCTTGTGATGGTCACTACCACAGGCTGTGTTGTTAACATAAGCTACAGGAGTGTAACATTACCCCCAGCTTAGTTCTTGTGATGGTCACTACCACAAGCTGTGTTGTTAACATGAGCTTTAGGAGTGTAACATTACCCCCAGCTCAGTTCTTGTGATGGTCACTACCACAGGCTGTGTTGTTAACATGAGCTACAGGAGTGTAACATTACCCCCAGCTCAGTTCTTCTGATTGTCAGTACCACAGGCTGTGTTGTTAACATGAGCTGTAGGAGCGTAACATTACCCCCAGCTCAGTTCTTCTGATAGTCAGTCACTACCACAGGCTGTGTTGTTAACATGAGCTGTAGGAGTGTAACATTACCCCAGCTCAGTTCTTCTGATGGTCACTACCACAGGCTGTGTTAACATGAGGTGTAGGAGTGTAACATTACCCCCAGCTCAGTTCTTCTGATGGTCACTACCACAGGCTGTGTTGTTAACATGAGGTGTAGGAGTGTAACATTACCCCCAGCTCAGTTCTTGTGATGGTCACTACCACAGGCTGTGTTGTTAACATGAGCTACAGGAGTGTAACATTACCCCCAGCTCAGTTCTTGTGATGGTCAGTCACTACCACAGGCTGTGTTGTTAACATGAGCTACAGGAGTATAACATTAACCCCAGCTCAGTTCTTCTGATGGTCACTACCACAGGCTGTGTTGTTAACATGAGCTACAGGAGTGTAACATTACCCCCAGCTCAGTTCTTGTGATGGTCAGTCACTACCACAGGCTGTGTTGTTAACATGAGCTACAGGAGTGTAACATTACCCCCAGCTCAGTTCTTGTGATGGTCAGTCACTACCACAGGCTGTGTTGTTAACATGAGCTACAGGAGTATAACATTAACCCCAGCTCAGTTCTTCTGATGGTCACTACCACAGGCTGTGTTGTTAACATGAGCTACAGGAGTGTAACATTACCCCCAGCTTAGTTCTTGTGATGGTCACTACCACAGGCTGTGTTGTTAACATGAGCTGTAGGAGTGTAACATTACCCCCAGCTCAGTTCTTGTGATGGTCACTACCACAGAATGTGTTGTTAACATGTGCTGTAGGAGTGTAACATTACCCCCAGCTCAGTTCTTGTGATGGTCACTACCACAGGCTGTGTTGTTATCATGAGCTACAGGAGCGTAACATTACCCCCAGCTCAGTTCTTCTGATGGTCAGTCACTACCACAGGCTGTGTTGTTAACATGAGCTACAGGAGTATAACATTAACCCCAGCTCAGTTCTTCTGATGGTCACTACCACAGGCTGTGTTGTTAACATGAGCTGTAGGAGCGTAACATTAACCCCAGCTCAGTTCTTGTGATGGTCACTACCACAGGCTGTGTTGTTAACATGAGCTACAGGAGTGTAACATTACCCCCAGCTTAGTTCTTGTGATGGTCACTACCACAGGCTGTGTTGTTAACATGAGCTGTAGGAGTGTAACATTACCCCCAGCTCAGTTCTTGTGATGGTCACTACCAGAGGCTGTTTTGTTAACATGAGCTGTAGGAGCGTAACATTATCCCAAGCTCAGTTCTTCTGATGGTCACTACCACAGGCTGTGTTGTTAACATGAGGTGTAGGAGTGTAACATTACCCCAGCTCAGTTCTTCTGATGGTCACTACCACAGGCTGTGTTGTTAACATGAGCTACAGGAGTATAACATTAACCCCAGCTCAGTTCTTCTGATGGTCACTACCACAGGCTGTGTTGTTAACATGAGCTGTAGGAGCATAACATTAACCCCAACTCAGTTCTTCTGATGGTCACTACCACAGGCTGTGTTTTTAACATGAGCTGTAGGAGGGTAACATTACCCCCAGCTCAGTTCTTCTGCTGGTCACTACCACAGGCTGTGTTGCTAACATGAGCTGTAGGAGTGTAACATTACCCCAGCTCAGTTCTTCTGATGGTCACTACCACAGGCTGTGTAAACATGAGGTGTAGGAGTGTAACATTACCCCCAGCTCAGTTCTTCTGATGGTCACTACCACAGGCTGTGTTGTTAACATCAGCTACAGGACTATAACATTAACCCCAGCTCAGTTCTTCTGATGGTCACTACCACAGGCTGTGTTTTTAACATGAGCTTTAGGAGCATAACATTAACCCCAGCTCAGTTCTTCTGCTGGTCACTACCACAGGCTGTGTTGCTAACATGAGCTGTAGGAGTGTAACATTACCCCCAGCTCAGTTCTTCTGATGGTCAGTACCACAGGCTGTGTTGTTAACATGAGCTGTAGGAGCGTAACATTACCCCCAGCTCAGTTCTTCTGATAGTCAGTCACTACCACAGGCTGTGTTGTTAACATGAGCTGTAGGAGTGTAACATTACCCCAGCTCAGTTCTTCTGATGGTAGCTACCACAGGCGGTGTAAACATGAGGTGTAGGAGTGTAACATTACCCCCAGCTCAGTTCTTGTGATGGTCACTACCACAGGCTGTGTTGTTAACATGAGCTACAGGAGTGTAACATTACCCCCAGCTTAGTTCTTGTGATGGTCAGTCACTACCACAGGCTGTGTTGTTAACATCAGCTACAGGACTATAACATTAACCCAAGCTCAGTTCTTCTGATGGTCACTACCACAGGCTGTGTTGTTAACATGAGCTACAGGAGTGTAACATTACCCCCAGCTTAGTTCTTGTGATGGTCATTACCACAGGCTGTGTTGTTAACATGAGCTGTAGGAGTGTAACATTACCCCCAGCTCAGTTCTTGTGATGGTCACTACCACAGGCTGTGTTGTTAACATGAGGTGTAGAAGTGTAACATTACCCCAGCTCAGTTCTTCTGATGGTCACTACCACATGCTGTGTTGTTAACATGAGGTGTAGGAGTGTAACATTACCCCCAGCTCAGTTCTTCTGATGGTCAGTCACTACCACAGGCTGTGTTGTTAACATGAGCTACAGGAGTATAACATTACCCCCAGCTCAGTTCTTCTGATGGTCACTACCACAGGCTGTGTTGTTAACATGAGCTATAGGAGCGTAACATTAACCCAGGCTCAGTTCTTGTGATGGTCAATATGACAGGCTGTGTTGTTAACATGAGCTACAGGAGTGTAACATTACCCCCAGCTTAGTTCTTGTGATGGTCACTACCACAGGCTGTGTTGTTAACATGAGCTGTAGGAGTGTAACATTACCCCCAGCTCAGTTCTTCTGATGGTCACTACCACAGGCTGTGTTGTTAACATGAGCTGTAGGAGCGTAACATTATCCCAAGCTCAGTTCTTCTGATGGTCACTACCACAGGCTGTGATGTTAACATGAGGTGTAGGAGTGTAACATTACCCCCAGCTCAGTTCTTCTGATGGTCACTACCACAGACTGTGTTGTTAACATGAGCTACAGGAGTGTAACATTACCCCCAGCTCAGTTCTTCTGATGGTCACTACCACAGGCTGTGTTGTTAACATGAGCTGTAGGAGCGTAACATTAACCCCAGCTCAGTTCTTCTGATAGTCAGTCACTACCACAGGCTGTGTTGTTAACATGAGCTGTAGGAGTGTAACATTACCCCCGCTCAGTTCTTCTGATGGTCACTACCACAGGCTGTGTTAACATGAGGTGTAGGAGTGTAACATTAACCCCAGCTCAGTTCTTCTGATGGTCAATACGACAGGCTGTGTTGTTAACATGAGCTACAGGAGTGTAACATTACCCCCAGCTTAGTTCTTGTGATGGTCACTACCACAGGCTGTGTTGTTAACATGAGCTGTAGGAGCGTAACATTACCCCCAGCTCAGTTCTTGTGATGGTCACTACCACAGGCTGTGTTGTTAACATGAGCTACAGGAGCGTAACATTATCCCAAGCTCAGTTCTTCTGATGGTCACTACCACAGGCTGTGTTGTTAACATGAGCTACAGGAGTGTAACATTAACCCCAGCTCAGTTCTTGTGATGGTCAATACGACAGGCTGTGTTGTTAACATGAGCTACAGGAGTGTAACATTACCCCCAGCTTAGTTCTTGTGATGGTCACTACCACAGGCCGTGTTGTTAACATGAGCTGTAGGAGTGTAACATTACCCCCAGCTCAGTTCTTGTGATGGTCAGTACCACAGAATGTGTTGTTAACATGAGCTGTAGGAGCGTAACATTACCCCCAGCTCAGTTCTTCTGATAGTCAGTCACTACCACAGAATGTGTTGTTAACATGAGCTGTAGGAGTGTAACATTACCCCAGCTCAGTTCCTCTGATGGTAGCTACCACAGGCGGTGTAAACATGAGGTGTAGGAGTGTAACATTACCCCCAGCTCAGTTCTTGTGATGGTCACTACCACAGGCTGTGTTGTTAACATGAGCTACAGGAGTGTAACATTACCCCCAGCTCAGTTCTTGTGATGGTCAGTCACTACCACAGGCGGTGTTGTTAACATCAGCTACAGGACTATAACATTAACCCCAGCTCAGTTCTTCTGATGGTCACTACCACAGGCTGTGTTGTTAACATGAGGTGTAGGAGTGTAACATTACCCCAGCTCAGTTCTTCTGATGGTCACTACCACAGGCTGTGTTGTTAACATGAGCTACAGGAGTGTAACGTTACCCCCAGCTCAGTTCTTCAGATGGTCACTACCACAGGCTGTGTTGTTAACATGAGCTGTAGGAGTGTAACATTACCCCCAGCTCAGTTATTGTGATGGTCACTACCACAGGCTGTGTTGTTAACATGAGGTGTAGGAGTGTAACATTACCCCAGCTCAGTTCTTCTGATGGTCATTACCACAGGCTGTGTTGTTAACATGAGGTGTAGGAGTGTAACATTACCCCCAGCTCAGTTCTTCTGATGGTCAGTCACTACCACAGGCTGTGTTGTTAACATGAGCTACAGGAGTATAACATTACCCCCAGCTCAGTTCTTCTGATGGTCACTACCACAGGCTGTGTTGTTAACATGAGCTGTAGGAGCGTAACATTAACCCAGGCTCAGTTCTTGTGATGGTCAATATGACAGGCTGTGTTGTTAACATGAGCTACAGGAGTGTAACATTACCCCCAGCTTAGTTCTTGTGATGGTCACTACCACAGGCTGTGTTGTTAACATGAGCTGTAGGAGTGTAACATTACCCCCAGCTCAGTTCTTGTGATGGTCACTACCACAGGCTGTGTTGTTAACATGAGCTGTAGGAGCGTAACATTATCCCAAGCTCAGTTCTTCTGATGGTCACTACCACAGGCTGTGTTGTTAACATGAGGTGTAGGAGTGTAACATTACCCCCAGCTCAGTTCTTCTGATGGTCACTACAACAGACTGTGTTGTTAACATGAGCTACAGGAGTGTAACATTACCCCCAGCTCAGTTCTTCTGATGATCACTACCACAGGCTGTGTTGTTAACATGAGCTGTAGGAGCGTAACATTAACCCCAGCTCAGTTCTTCTGATAGTCAGTCACTACCACAGGCTGTGTTGTTAACATGAGCTACAGGAGTGTAACATTAACCCCAGCTCAGTTCTTGTGATGGTCAATACGACAGGCTGTGTTGTTAACATGAGCTACAGGAGTGTAACATTACCCCCAGCTTAGTTCTTGTGATGGTCACTACCACAGGCTGTGTTGTTAACATGAGCTGTAGGAGTGTAACATTACCCCCAGCTCAGTTCTTGTGATGGTCACTACCACAGAATGTGTTGTTAACATGTGCTGTAGGAGTGTAACATTACCCCCAGCTCAGTTCTTGTGATGGTCACTACCACAGGCTGTGTTGTTATCATGAGCTACAGGAACGTAACATTACCCCCAGCTCAGTTCTTCTGATGGTCAGTCACTACCACAGGCTGTGTTGTTAACATGAGCTACAGGAGTATAACATTAACCCCAGCTCAGTTCTTCTGATGGTCACTACCACAGGCTGTGTTGTTAACATGAGCTGTAGGAGCGTAACATTAACCCCAGCTCAGTTCTTGTGATGGTCACTACCACAGGCTGTGTTGTTAACATGAGCTACAGGAGTGTAACATTACCCCCAGCTTAGTTCTTGTGATGGTCACTACCACAGGCTGTGTTGTTAACATGAGCTGTAGGAGTGTAACATTACCCCCAGCTCAGTTCTTGTGATGGTCACTACCAGAGGCTGTTTTGTTAACATGAGCTGTAGGAGCGTAACATTATCCCAAGCTCAGTTCTTCTGATGGTCACTACCACAGGCTGTGTTGTTAACATGAGGTGTAGGAGTGTAACATTACCCCACCTCAGTTCTTCTGATGGTCACTACCACAGGCTGTGTTGTTAACATGAGCTGTAGGAGCATAACATTAACCCCAACTCAGTTCTTCTGATGGTCACTACCACAGGCTGTGTTTTTAACATGAGCTGTAGGAGGGTAACATTACCCCCAGCTCAGTTCTTCTGCTGGTCACTACCACAGGCTGTGTTGCTAACATGAGCTGTAGGAGTGTAACATTACCCCAGCTCAGTTCTTCTGATGGTCACTACCACAGGCTGTGTAAACATGAGGTGTAGGAGTGTAACATTACCCCCAGCTCAGTTCTTCTGACTGTCACTACCACAGGCTGTGTTGTTAACATCAGCTACAGGACTATAACATTAACCCCAGCTCAGTTCTTCTGATGGTCACTACCACAGGCTGTGTTTTTAACATGAGCTGTAGGAGCATAACATTAACCCCAGCTCAGTTCTTCTGCTGGTCACTACCACAGGCTGTGTTGCTAACATGAGCTGTAGGAGTGTAACATTACCCCCAGCTCAGTTCTTCTGATGGTCAGTACCACAGACTGTGTTGTTAACATGAGCTGTAGGAGCGTAACATTACCCCCAGCTCAGTTCTTCTGATAGTCAGTCACTACCACAGGCTGTGTTGTTAACATGAGCTGTAGGAGTGTAACATTACCCCAGCTCAGTTCTTCTGATGGTAGCTACCACAGGTGGTGTAAACATGAGGTGTAGGAGCGTAACATTACCCCCAGCTCAGTTCTTCTGATAGTCAGTCACTACCACAGGCTGTGTTGTTAACATGAGCTGTAGGAGTGTAACATTACCCCCAGCTCAGTTCTTGTGATGGTCACTACCACAGGCTGTGTTGTTAACATGAGCTACAGGAGTGTAACATTACCCCCAGCTTAGTTCTTGTGATGGTCAGTCACTACCACAGGCTGTGTTGTTAACATCAGCTACAGGACTATAACATTAACCCCAGCTCAGTTCTTCTGATGGTCACTACCACAGGCTGTGTTGTTAACATGAGCTACAGGAGTGTAACATTACCCCCAGCTTAGTTCTTGTGATGGTCACTACCACAGGCTGTGTTGTTATCATGAGCTACAGGAGTGTAACATTACCCCCAGCTCAGTTCTTGTGATGGTCACTACCACAGGCTGTGTTGTTAACATGAGCTACAGGACTGTAACATTACCCCCAGCTTAGTTCTTGTGATGGTCAGTCACTACCACAGGCGGTGTTGTTAACATCAGCTACAGGACTATAACATTAACCCCAGCTCAGTTCTTCTGATGGTCACTACCACAGGCTGTGTTGTTAACATGAGGTGTAGGAGTGTAACATTACCCCAGCTCAGTTCTTCTGATGGTCACTACCACAGGCTGTGTTGTTAACATGAGCTACAGGAGTGTAACGTTACCCCCAGCTCAGTTCTTCAGATGGTCACTACCACAGGCTGTGTTGTTAACATGAGCTGTAGGAGTGTAACATTACCCCCAGCTCAGTTATTGTGATGGTCACTACCACAGGCTGTGTTGTTAACATGAGGTGTAGGAGTGTAACATTACCCCAGCTCAGTTCTTCTGATGGTCATTACCACAGGCTGTGTTGTTAACATGAGGTGTAGGAGTGTAACATTACCCCCAGCTCAGTTCTTCTGATGGTCAGTCACTACCACAGGCTGTGTTGTTAACATGAGCTACAGGAGTATAACATTACCCCCAGCTCAGTTCTTCTGATGGTCACTACCACAGGCTGTGTTGTTAACATGAGCTGTAGGAGCGTAACATTAACCCAGGCTCAGTTCTTGTGATGGTCAATATGACAGGCTGTGTTGTTAACATGAGCTACAGGAGTGTAACATTACCCCCAGCTTAGTTCTTGTGATGGTCACTACCACAGGCTGTGTTGTTAACATGAGCTGTAGGAGTGTAACATTACCCCCAGCTTAGTTCTTGTGATGGTCACTACCACAGGCTGTGTTGTTAACATGAGCTGTAGGAGTGTAACATTACCCCCAGCTCAGTTCTTGTGATGGTCACTACCACAGGCTGTGTTGTTAACATGAGCTGTAGGAGCGTAACATTATCCCAAGCTCAGTTCTTCTGATGGTCACTACCACAGGCTGTGATGTTAACATGAGGTGTAGGAGTGTAACATTACCCCCAGCTCAGTTCTTCTGATGGTCACTACCACAGACTGTGTTGTTAACATGAGCTACAGGAGTGTAACATTACCCCCAGCTCAGTTCTTCTGATGGTCACTACCACAGGCTGTGTTGTTAACATGAGCTGTAGGAGCGTAACATTAGCCCCAGCTCAGTTCTTCTGATGGTCAGTCACTACCACAGGCTGTGTTGTTAACATGAGCTGTAGGAGTGTAACATTACCCCCGCTCAGTTCTTCTGATGGTCACTACCACAGGCTGTGTTAACATGAGGTGTAGGAGTGTAACATTAACCCCAGCTCAGTTCTTCTGATGGTCAATACGACAGGCTGTGTTGTTAACATGAGCTACAGGAGTGTAACATTACCCCCAGCTTAGTTCTTGTGATGGTCACTACCACAGGCTGTGTTGTTAACATGAGCTGTAGGAGCGTAACTTTACCCCCAGCTCAGTTGTTGTGATGGTCACTACCACAGGCTGTGTTGTTAACATGAGCTACAGGAGCGTAACATTATCCCAAGCTCAGTTCTTCTGATGGTCACTACCACAGGCTGTGTTGTTAACAAGAGCTACAGGAGTGTAACATTAACCCCAGCTCAGTTCTTGTGATGGTCAATACGACAGGCTGTGTTGTTAACATGAGCTACAGGAGTGTAACATTACCCCGAGCTTAGTTCTTGTGATGGTCACTACCACAGGCCGTGTTGTTAACATGAGCTGTAGGAGTGTAACATTACCCCCAGCTCAGTTCTTGTGATGGTCAGTACCACAGAATGTGTTATTAACATGTGCTGTAGGAGTGTAACATTACCCCCAGCTCAGTTCTTGTGATGGTCACTACCACAGGCTGTGTTGTTAACATGAGCTGTAGGAGCGTAACATTACCCCCAGCTCAGTTATTCTGATGGCCATTAACACAGGCTGTGTTGTTAATATTAGCTACAGGAGTATAACATTAACCCCACCTCAGTTCTTCTGATGGTCACTACCACAGGCTGTGTTGTTATCATGAGCTACAGGAGCGTAACATTACCCCCAGCTCAGTTCTTCTGATGGTCAGTACCACAGGCTGTGTTGTTAACATGAGCTGTAGGAGCGTAACATTACCCCCAGCTCAGTTCTTCTGATAGTCAGTCACTACCACAGGCTGTGTTGTTAACATGAGCTGTAGGAGTGTAACATTACCCCAGCTCAGTTCCTCTGATGGTAGCTACCACAGGCGGTGTAAACATGAGGTGTAGGAGTGTAACATTACCCCCAGCTCAGTTCTTGTGATGGTCACTACCACAGGCTGTGTTGTTAACATCAGCTACAGGACTATAACATTAACCCCAGCTCAGTTCTTCTGATGGTCACTACCACAGGCTGTGTTGTTAACATGAGGTGTAGGAGTGTAACATTACCCCAGCTCAGTTCTTCTGATGGTCACTACCACAGGCTGTGTTGTTAACATGAGCTACAGGAGTGTAACGTTACCCCCAGCTCAGTTCTTCAGATGGTCACTACCACAGGCTGTGTTGTTAACATGAGCTGTAGGAGTGTAACATTACCCCCAGCTCAGTTATTGTGATGGTCACTACCACAGGCTGTGTTGTTAACATGAGGTGTAGGAGTGTAACATTACCCCAGCTCAGTTCTTCTGATGGTCATTACCACAGGCTGTGTTGTTAACATGAGGTGTAGGAGTGTAACATTACCCCCAGCTCAGTTCTTCTGATGGTCAGTCACTACCACAGGCTGTGTTGTTAACATGAGCTACAGGAGTATAACATTACCCCCAGCTCAGTTCTTCTGATGGTCACTACCACAGGCTGTGTTGTTAACATGAGCTGTAGGAGCGTAACATTAACCCAGGCTCAGTTCTTGTGATGGTCAATATGACAGGCTGTGTTGTTAACATGAGCTACAGGAGTGTAACATTACCCCCAGCTTAGTTCTTGTGATGGTCACTACCACAGGCTGTGTTGTTAACATGAGCTGTAGGAGTGTAACATTACCCCCAGCTCAGTTCTTGTGATGGTCACTACCACAGGCTGTGTTGTTAACATGAGCTGTAGGAGCGTAACATTATCCCAAGCTCAGTTCTTCTGATGGTCACTACCACAGGCTGTGTTGTTAACATGAGGTGTAGGAGTGTAACATTACCCCCAGCTCAGTTCTTCTGATGGTCACTACAACAGACTGTGTTGTTAACATGAGCTACAGGAGTGTAACATTACCCCCAGCTCAGTTCTTCTGATGATCACTACCACAGGCTGTGTTGTTAACATGAGCTGTAGGAGCGTAACATTAACCCCAGCTCAGTTCTTCTGATAGTCAGTCACTACCACAGGCTGTGTTGTTAACATGAGCTGTAGGAGTGTAACATTACCCCCGCTCAGTTCTTCTGATGGTCACTACCACAGGCTGTGTTAACTTGAGGTGTAGGAGTGTAACATTAACCCCAGCTCAGTTCTTCTGATGGTCACTACCACAGGCTGTGTTGTTAACATGAGGTGTAGGAGTGTAACATTACCCCCAGCTCAGTTCTTGTGATGGTCACTACCACAGGCTGTGTTGTTAACATGAGCTACAGGAGTGTAACATTACCCCCAGCTTAGTTCTTGTGATGGTCACTACCACAGGCTGTGTTGTTAACATGAGCTGTAGGAGTGTAACATTACCCCCAGCTCAGTTCTTGTGATGGTCACTACCACAGGCTGTGTTGTTAACATGAGCTGTAGGAGCGTAACATTATCCCAAGCTCAGTTCTTCTGATGGTCACTACCACAGGATGTGTTGTTAACATGAGGTGTAGGAGTGTAACATTACCCCCAGCTCAGTTCTTCTGATGGTCACTACCACAGACTGTGTTGTTAACATGAGCTACAGGAGTGTAACATTACCCCCAGCTCAGTTCTTCTGATGGTCACTACCACAGGCTGTGTTGTTAACATGAGCTGTAGGAGAGTAACATTAACCCCAGCTCAGTTCTTCTGATAGTCAGTCACTACCACAGGCTGTGTTGTTAACATGAGCTGTAGGAGTGTAACATTACCCCCGCTCAGTTCTTCTGATGGTCACTACCACAGGCAGTGTTAACATGAGGTGTAGGAGTTTAACATTAACCCCAGCTCAGTTCTTCTGATGGTCACTACCACAGGCTGAGTTGTTAACATGAGGTGTAGGAGTGTAACATTACCCCCAGCTCAGTTCTTGTGATGGTCACTACCACAGGCTGTGTTGTTAACATGAGCTACAGGAGTGTAACATTACCCCCAGCTCAGTTCTTGTGATGGTCAGTCACTACCACAGGCTGTGTTGTTAACATGAGCTACAGGAGTATAACATTAACCCCAGCTCAGTTCTTCTGATGGTCACTACCACAGGCTGTGTTGTTAACATGAGCAACAGGAGTGTAACATTAACCCCAGCTCAGTTCTTGTGATGGTCAATACGACATGCTGTGTTGTTAACATGAGCTACAGGAGTGTAACATTACCCCCAGCTTAGTTCTTGTGATGGTCACTACCACAGGCTGTGTTGTTAACATGAGCTGTAGGAGTGTAACATTACTCCCAGCTCAGTTCTTGTGATGGTCACTACCACAGAATGTGTTGTTAACATGTGCTGTAGGAGTGTAACATTACCCCCAGCTCAGTTCTTGTGATGGTCACTACCACAGGCTGTGTTGTTAACATGAGCTGTAGGAGCGTAACATTGCCCCCAGCTCAGTTATTCTGATGGCCATTAACACAGGCTGTGTTGTTAATATTAGCTACAGGAGTATAACATTAACCCCAGCTCAGTTCTTCTGATGGTCACTACCACAGGCTGTGTTGTTATCATGAGCTACAGGAGCGTAACATTACCCTCAGCTCAGTTCTGCTGATGGTCAGTCACTACCACAGGCTGTGTTGTTAACATGAACTACAGGAGTATAACATTAACCCCAGCTCAGTTCTTCTGATGGTCACTACCACAGGCTGTGTTGTTAACATGAGCTGTAGGAGCGTAACATTAACCCCAGCTCAGTTCTTGTGATGGTCAATACGACAGGCTGTGTTGTTAACATGAGCTACAGGAGTGTAACTTTAACCCCAGCTCAGTTCTTCTGATGGTCACTACCACAGGCTGTGTTGTTAACATGAGGTGTAGGAGTGTAACATTACCCCAGCTCAGTTCTTGTGATGGTCACTACCAGAGGCTGTGTTGTTAACATGAGCTGTAGGAGTGTAACATTACCCCAGCTCAGTTCATCTGATGGTCACTACCACAGGCTGTGTTAACATGAGGTGTAGGAGTGTAACATTACCCCCAGCTCAGTTCTTCTGATGGTCACTACCACAGGCTGTGTTGTTAACATGAGGTGTAGGAGTGTAACATTACCCCCAGCTCAGTTCTTGTGATGGTCACTACCACAGGCTGTGTTGTTAACATGAGCTACAGGAGTGTAACATTACCCCCAGCTCAGTTCTTCTGATGGTCAGTACCACAGGCTGTGTTGTTAACATGAGCTGTAGGAGCGTAACATTACCCCCAGCTCAGTTCTTCTGATAGTCAGTCACTACCACAGGCTGTGTTGTTAACATGAGCTGTAGGAGTGTAACATTACCCCAGCTCAGTTCTTCTGATGGTCACTACCACAGGCTGTGTTAACATGAGGTGTAGGAGTGTAACATTACCCCCAGCTCAGTTCTTCTGATGGTCACTACCACAGGCTGTGTTGTTAACATGAGGTGTAGGAGTGTAACATTACCCCCAGCTCAGTTCTTGTGATGGTCACTACCACAGGCTGTGTTGTTAACATGAGCTACAGGAGTGTAACATTACCCCCAGCTCAGTTCTTGTGATGGTCAGTCACTACCACAGGCTGTGTTGTTAACATGAGCTACAGGAGTGTAACATTAACCCCAGCTCAGTTCTTGTGATGGTCAATACGACAGGCTGTGTTGTTAACATGAGCTACAGGAGTGTAACATTACCCCCAGTTAGTTCTTGTGATGGTCACTACCACAGGCTGTGTTGTTAACATGAGCTGTAGGAGTGTAACATTACCCCCAGCTCAGTTCTTGTGATGGTCACTACCACAGAATGTGTTGTTAACATGTGCTGTAGGAGTGTAACATTACCCCCAGCTCAGTTCTTGTGATGGTCACTACCACAGGCTGTGTTGTTATCATGAGCTACAGGAGCGTATTATTACCCCCAGCTCAGTTCTTCTGATGGTCAGTCACTACCACAGGCTGTGTTGTTAACATGAGCTACAGGAGTGTAACATTACCCCCAGCTCAGTTCTTCTGATGGTCACTACCACAGGCTGTGTTGTTAACATGAGGTGTAGGAGTGTAACATTACCCCTGCTCAGTTCTTCTGATGGTCACTACCACAGGCTGTGTTGTTAACATGAGCTACAGCAGTATAACATTAACCCCAGCTCAGTTCTTCTGATGGTCACTACCACAGGCTGTGTTGTTAACATGAGCTGTAGGAGCGTAACATTAACCCCAGCTCAGTTCTTCTGCTGGTCACTACCACAGGCTGTGTTTTTAACATGAGCTGTAGGAGGGTAACATTACCCCAAGCTCAGTTCTTCTGCTGGTCACTACCACAGGCTGTGTTGTTAACATGAGCTGTAGGAGTGTAACATTACCCCCAGGTCAGTTCTTCTGATAGTCAGTCACTACCACAGGCTGTGTTGTTAACATGAGCTGTAGGAGCGTAACATTACCCCCAGCTCAGTTCTTCTGATAGTCAGTCACTACCACAGGCTGTGTTGTTAACATGAGCTGTAGGAGTGTAACATTACCCCCAGCTCAGTTCTTGTGATGGTCACTACCACAGGCTGTGTTGTTAACATGAGCTGTAGGAGCGTAACATTATCCCAAGCTCAGTTCTTCTGATGGTCACTACCACAGGCTGTGTTGTTAACATGAGGTGTAGGAGTGTAACATTACCCCCAGCTCAGTTCTTCTGATGGTCACTACCACAGACTGTGTTGTTAACATGAGCTACAGGAGTGTAACATTACCCCCAGCTCAGTTCTTCTGATGGTCACTACCACAGGCTGTGTTGATAACATGAGCTACAGGAGTATAACATTAACCCCAGCTCAGTTCTTCTGATGGTCACTACCACAGGCTGTGTTGTTAACATGAGCTGTAGGAGCGTAACATTAACCCCAGCTCAGTTCTTCTGCTGGTCACTACCACACGCTGTGTTGTTAACATGAGCTGTAGGAGTGTAACATTACCCCCAGCTCAGTTCTTCTGATGGTCAGTACCACAGGCTGTGTTGTTAACATGAGCTGTAGGAGCGTAACATTACCCCCAGCACAGTTCTTCTGATAGTCAGTCACTACCACAGGCTGTGTTGTTAACATGAGCTTTAGGAGTGTAACATTACACCAGCTCAGTTCTTCTGATGGTCACTACCACAGGCTGTGTTAACATGAGGTGTAGGAGTGTAACATTAGCCCCAGCTCAGTTCTTGTGATGGTCACTACCACAGGCTGTGTTGTTAACATGAGCTACAGGAGTGTAACATTACCCCCAGCTCAGTTCTTCTGATGGTCACTACCACAGGCTGTGTTGTTAACATGAGCTACAGGAGTGTAACATTAACCCCAGCTCAGTTCTTGTGATGGTCAATACGACAGGCTGTGTTGTTAACATGAGCTACAGGAGTGTAACATTACCCCCAGCTTAGTTCTTGTGATGGTCACTACCACAGGCTGTGTTGTTAACATGAGCTGTAGGAGTGTAACTTTACCCCTAGTTCAGTTCTTGTGATGGTCAATACCACAGAATGTGTTGTTAACATGTGCTGTAGGAGTGTAACATTACCCCCAGCTCAGTTCTTGTGATGGTCACTACCACAGGCTGTGTTGTTATCATGAGCTACAGGAGCGTAACATTACCCCCAGCTCAGTTCTTCTGATGGTCAGTCACTACCACAGGCTGTGTTGTTAACATCAGCTACAGGACTATAACATTAACCCCAGCTCAGTTCTTCTGATGGTCACTACCACAGGCTGTGTTGTTAACATGAGCTGTAGGAGCGTAACATTAACCCCAGCTCAGTTCTTGTGATGGTCACTACCACAGGCTGTGTTGTTAACATAAGCTACAGGAGTGTAACATTACCCCCAGCTTAGTTCTTGTGATGGTCACTACCACAGGCTGTGTTGTTAACATGAGCTGTAGGAGTGTAACATTACCCCCAGCTCAGTTCTTGTGATGGTCACTACCAGAGGCTGTGTTGTTAACATGAGCTGTAGGAGCGTAACATTATCCCAAGCTCAGTTCTTCTGATGGTCACTACCACAGGCTGTGTTGTTAACATGAGGTGTAGGAGTGTAACATTACCCCAGCTCAGTTCTTCTGATGGTCACTACCACAGGCTGTGTTGTTAACATGAGCTACAGGAGTATAACATTAACCCCAGCTCAGTTCTTCTGATGGTCACTACCACAGGCTGTGTTGTTAACATGAGCTGTAGGAGTGTAACATTACCCCAGCTCTGTTCATCTGATGGTCACTACCACAGGCTGTGTTAACATGAGGTGTAGGAGTGTAACATTACCCCCAGCTCAGTTCTTCTGATGGTCACTACCACAGGCTGTGTTGTTAACATGAGGTGTAGGAGTGTAACATTACCCCCAGCTCAGTTCCAGTGATGGTCACTACCACAGGCTGTGTTGTTAACATGAGCTACAGGAGTGTAACATTACCCCCAGCTCAGTTCTTCTGATGGTCAGTACCACAGGCTGTGTTGTTAACATGAGCTGTAGGAGCGTAACATTACCCCCAGCTCAGTTCTTCTGATAGTCAGTCACTACCACAGGCTGTGTTGTTAACATGAGCTGTAGGAGTGTAACATTACCCCAGCTCAGTTCTTCTGATGGTCACTACCACAGGCTGTGTTAACATGAGGTGTAGGAGTGTAACATTACCCCCAGCTCAGTTCTTCTGATGGTCACTACCACAGGCTGTGTTGTTAACATGAGGTGTAGGAGTGTAACATTACCCCCAGCTCAGTTCCAGTGATGGTCACTACCACAGGCTGTGTTGTTAACATGAGCTACAGGAGTGTAACATTACCCCCAGCTCAGTTCTTCTGATGGTCAGTACCACAGGCTGTGTTGTTAACATGAGCTACAGGAGTGTAACATTACCCCCAGCTCAGTTCTTGTGATGGTCAGTCACTACCACAGGCTGTGTTGTTAACATGAGCTACAGGAGTATAACATTAACCCCAGCTCAGTTCTTCTGATGGTCACTACCACAGGCTGTGTTGTTAACATGAGCTACAGGAGTGTAACATTAACCGCAGCTCAGTTCTTGTGATGGTCAATACGACATGCTGTGTTGTTAACATGAGCTACAGGAGTGTAACATTACCCCCAGCTTAGTTCTTGTGATGGTCACTACCACAGGCTGTGTTGTTAACATGAGCTGTAGGAGTGTAACATTACTCCCAGCTCAGTTCTTGTGATGGTCACTACCACAGAATGTGTTGTTAACATGTGCTGTAGGAGTGTAACATTACCCCCAGCTCAGTTCTTGTGATGGTCACTACCACAGGCTGTGTTGTTAACATGAGCTGTAGGAGCGTAACATTACCCCCAGCTCAGTTATTCTGATGGCCATTAACACAGGCTGTGTTGTTAATATTAGCTACAGGAGTATAACATTAACCCCAGCTCAGTTCTTCTGATGGTCACTACCACAGGCTGTGTTGTTATCATGAGCTACAGGAGCGTAACATTACCCTCAGCTCAGTTCTGCTGATGGTCAGTCACTACCACAGGCTGTGTTGTTAACATGAACTACAGGAGTATAACATTAACCCCAGCTCAGTTCTTCTGATGGTCACTACCACAGGCTGTGTTGTTAACATGAGCTGTAGGAGCGTAACATTAACCCCAGCTCAGTTCTTGTGATGGTCAATACGACAGGCTGTGTTGTTAACATGAGCTACAGGAGTGTAACATTAACCCCAGCTCAGTTCTTCTGATGGTCACTACCACAGGCTGTGTTGTTAACATGAGGTGTAGGAGTGTAACATTACCCCAGCTCAGTTCTTGTGATGGTCACTACCAGAGGCTGTGTTGTTAACATGAGCTGTAGGAGTGTAACATTACCCCAGCTCAGTTCATCTGATGGTCACTACCACAGGCTGTGTTAACATGAGGTGTAGGAGTGTAACATTACCCCCAGCTCAGTTCTTCTGATGGTCACTACCACAGGCTGTGTTGTTAACATGAGGTGTAGGAGTGTAACATTACCCCCAGCTCAGTTCTTGTGATGGTCACTACCACAGGCTGTGTTGTTAACATGAGCTACAGGAGTGTAACATTACCCCCAGCTCAGTTCTTCTGATGGTCAGTACCACAGGCTGTGTTGTTAACATGAGCTGTAGGAGCGTAACATTACCCCCAGCTCAGTTCTTCTGATAGTCAGTCACTACCACAGGCTGTGTTGTTAACATGAGCTGTAGGAGTGTAACATTACCCCCAGCTCAGTTCTTCTGATGGTCACTACCACAGGCTGTGTTAACATGAGGTGTAGGAGTGTAACATTACCCCCAGCTCAGTTCTTCTGATGGTCACTACCACAGGCTGTGTTGTTAACATGAGGTGTAGGAGTGTAACATTACCCCCAGCTCAGTTCTTGTGATGGTCACTACCACAGGCTGTGTTGTTAACATGAGCTACAGGAGTGTAACATTACCCCCAGCTCAGTTCTTGTGATGGTCAGTCACTACCACAGGCTGTGTTGTTAACATGAGCTACAGGAGTGTAACATTAACCCCAGCTCAGTTCTTGTGATGGTCAATACGACAGGCTGTGTTGTTAACATGAGCTACAGGAGTGTAACATTACCCCCAGCTTAGTTCTTGTGATGGTCACTACCACAGGCTGTGTTGTTAACATGAGCTGTAGGAGTGTAACATTACCCCCAGCTCAGTTCTTGTGATGGTCACTACCACAGAATGTGTTGTTAACATGTGCTGTAGGAGTGTAACATTACCCCCAGCTCAGTTCTTGTGATGGTCACTACCACAGGCTGTGTTGTTATCATGAGCTACAGGAGCGTAACATTACCCCAAGCTCAGTTCTTCTGATTGTCAGTCACTACCACAGGCTGTGTTGTTAACATGAGCTACAGGAGTGTAACATTACCCCCAGCTCAGTTCTTCTGATGGTCACTACCACAGGCTGTGTTGTTAACATGAGGTGTAGGAGTGTAACATTACCCCTGCTCAGTTCTTCTGATGGTCACTACCACAGGCTGTGTTGTTAACATGAGCTACAGCAGTATAACATTAACCCCAGCTCAGTTCTTCTGATGGTCACTACCACAGGCTGTGTTGTTAACATGAGCTGTAGGAGCGTAACATTAACCCCAGCTCAGTTCTTCTGCTGGTCACTACCACAGGCTGTGTTTTTAACATGAGCTGTAGGAGGGTAACATTACCCCAAGCTCAGTTCTTCTGCTGGTCACTACCACAGGCTGTGTTGTTAACATGAGCTGTAGGAGTGTAACATTACCCCCAGGTCAGTTCTTCTGATAGTCAGTCACTACCACAGGCTGTGTTGTTAACATGAGCTGTAGGAGCGTAACATTACCCCCAGCTCAGTTCTTCTGATAGTCAGTCACTACCACAGGCTGTGTTGTTAACATGAGCTGTAGGAGTGTAACATTACCCCCAGCTCAGTTCTTGTGATGGTCACTACCACAGGCTGTGTTGTTAACATGAGCTGTAGGAGCGTAACATTATCCCAAGCTCAGTTCTTCTGATGGTCACTACCACAGGCTGTGTTTTAACATGAGGTGTAGGAGTGTAACATTACCCCCAGCTCAGTTCTTCTGATGGTCACTACCACAGACTGTGTTGTTAACATGAGCTACAGGAGTGTAACATTACCCCCAGCTCAGTTCTTCTGATGGTCACTACCACAGGCTGTGTTGATAACATGAGCTACAGGAGTATAACATTAACCCCAGCTCAGTTCTTCTGATGGTCACTACCACAGGCTGTGTTGTTAACATGAGCTGTAGGAGCGTAACATTAACCCCAGCTCAGTTCTTCTGCTGGTCACTACCACAGGCTGTGTTGTTAACATGAGCTGTAGGAGTGTAACATTACCCCCAGCTCAGTTCTTCTGATGGTCAGTACCACAGGCTGTGTTGTTAACATGAGCTGTAGGAGCGTAACATTACCCCCAGCACAGTTCTTCTGATAGTCAGTCACTACCACAGGCTGTGTTGTTAACATGAGCTTTAGGAGTGTAACATTACTGCAGCTCAGTTCTTCTGATGGTCACTACCACAGGCTGTGTTAACATGAGGTGTAGGAGTGTAACATTAGCCCCAGCTCAGTTCTTCTGATGGTCACTACCACAGGCTGTGTTGTTAACATGAGGTGTAGGAGTGTAACATTACCCCCAGCTCAGTTCTTGTGATGGTCACTACCACAGGCTGTGTTGTTATCATGAGCTACAGGAGCGTAACATTACCCCCAGCTCAGTTCTTCTGATTGTCAGTCACTACCACAGGCTGTGTTGTTAACATGAGCTACAGGAGTGTAACATTACCCCCAGCTCAGTTCTTCTGATGGTCACTACCACAGGCTGTGTTGTTAACATGAGGTGTAGGAGTGTAACATTACCCCTGCTCAGTTCTTCTGATGGTCACTACCACAGGCTGTGTTGTTAACATGAGCTACAGCAGTATAACATTAACCCCAGCTCAGTTCTTCTGATGGTCACTACCACAGGCTGTGTTGTTAACATGAGCTGTAGGAGCGTAACATTAACCCCAGCTCAGTTCTTCTGCTGGTCACTACCACAGGCTGTGTTTTTAACATGAGCTGTAGGAGGGTAACATTACCCCAAGCTCAGTTCTTCTGCTGGTCACTACCACAGGCTGTGTTGTTAACATGAGCTGTAGGAGTGTAACATTACCCCCAGGTCAGTTCTTCTGATAGTCAGTCACTACCACAGGCTGTGTTGTTAACATGAGCTGTAGGAGCGTAACATTACCCCCAGCTCAGTTCTTCTGATAGTCAGTCACTACCACAGGCTGTGTTGTTAACATGAGCTGTAGGAGTGTAACATCACCCCCAGCTCAGTTCTTGTGATGGTCACTACCACAGGCTGTGTTGTTAACATGAGCTGTAGGAGCGTAACATTATCCCAAGCTCAGTTCTTCTGATGGTCACTACCACAGGCTGTGTTGTTAACATGAGGTGTAGGAGTGTAACATTACCCCCAGCTCAGTTCTTCTGATGGTCACTACCACAGACTGTGTTGTTAACATGAGCTACAGGAGTGTAACATTACCCCCAGCTCAGTTCTTCTGATGGTCACTACCACAGGCTGTGTTGATAACATGAGCTACAGGAGTATAACATTAACCCCAGCTCAGTTCTTCTGATGGTCACTACCACAGGCTGTGTTGTTAACATGAGCTGTAGGAGCGTAACATTAACCCCAGCTCAGTTCTTCTGCTGGTCACTACCACAGGCTGTGTTGTTAACATGAGCTGTAGGAGTGTAACATTACCCCCAGCTCAGTTCTTCTGATGGTCAGTACCACAGGTTGTGTTGTTAACATGAGCTGTAGGAGCGTAACATTACCCCCAGCACAGTTCTTCTGATAGTCAGTCACTACCACAGGCTGTGTTGTTAACATGAGCTTTAGGAGTGTAACATTACACCAGCTCAGTTCTTCTGATGGTCACTACCACAGGCTGTGTTAACATGACGTGTAGGAGTGTAACATTAGCCCCAGCTCAGTTCTTCTGATGGTCACTACCACAGGCTGTGTTGTTAACATGAGGTGTAGGAGTGTAACATTACCCCCAGCTCAGTTCTTTTGATGGTCACTACCACAGGCTGTGTTGTTAACATGAGCTACAGGAGTGTAACATTACCCCCAGCTCAGTTCTTCTGATGGTCACTACCACAGGCTGTGTTGTTAACATGAGCTACAGGAGTGTAACATTAACCCCAGCTCAGTTCTTGTGATGGTCAATACGACAGGCTGTGTTGTTAACATGAGCTACAGGAGTGTAACATTACCCCCAGCTTAGTTCTTGTGATGGTCACTACCACAGGCTGTGTTGTTAACATGAGCTGTAGGAGTGTAACTTTACCCCTAGTTCAGTTCTTGTGATGGTCACTACCACAGAATGTGTTGTTAACATGTGCTGTAGGAGTGTAACATTACCCCCAGCTCAGTTCTTGTGATGGTCACTACCACAGGCTGTGTTGTTATCATGAGCTACAGGAGCGTAACATTACCCCCAGCTCAGTTCTTCTGATGGTCAGTCACTACCACAGGCTGTGTTGTTAACATCAGCTACAGGACTATAACATTAACCCCAGCTCAGTTCTTCTGATGGTCACTACCACAGGCTGTGTTGTTAACATGAGCTGTAGGAGCGTAACATTAACCCCAGCTCAGTTCTTGTGATGGTCACTACCACAGGCTGTGTTGTTAACATAAGCTACAGGAGTGTAACATTACCCCCAGCTTAGTTCTTGTGATGGTCACTACCACAGGCTGTGTTGTTAACATGAGCTGTAGGAGTGTAACATTACCCCCAGCTCAGTTCTTGTGATGGTCACTACCAGAGGCTGTGTTGTTAACATGAGCTGTAGGAGCGTAACATTATCCCAAGCTCAGTTCTTCTGATGGTCACTACCACAGGCTGTGTTGTTAACATGAGGTGTAGGAGTGTAACATTACCCCAGCTCAGTTCTTCTGATGGTCACTACCACAGGCTGTGTTGTTAACATGAGCTACAGGAGTATAACATTAACCCCAGCTCAGTTCTTCTGATGGTCACTACCACAGGCTGTGTTGTTAACATGAGCTGTAGGAGTGTAACATTACCCCAGCTCTGTTCATCTGATGGTCACTACCACAGGCTGTGTTAACATGAGGTGTAGGAGTGTAACATTACCCCCAGCTCAGTTCTTCTGATGGTCACTACCACAGGCTGTGTTGTTAACATGAGGTGTAGGAGTGTAACATTACCCCCAGCTCAGTTCCAGTGATGGTCACTACCACAGGCTGTGTTGTTAACATGAGCTACAGGAGTGTAACATTACCCCCAGCTCAGTTCTTCTGATGGTCAGTACCACAGGCTGTGTTGTTAACATGAGCTGTAGGAGCGTAACATTACCCCCAGCTCAGTTCTTCTGATAGTCAGTCACTACCACAGGCTGTGTTGTTAACATGAGCTGTAGGAGTGTAACATTACCCCAGCTCAGTTCTTCTGATGGTCACTACCACAGGCTGTGTTAACATGAGGTGTAGGAGTGTAACATTACCCCCAGCTCAGTTCTTCTGATGGTCACTACCACAGGCTGTGTTGTTAACATGAGGTGTAGGAGTGTAACATTACCCCCAGCTCAGTTCTTGTGATGGTCACTACCACAGGCTGTGTTGTTAACATGAGCTACAGGAGTGTAACATTACCCCCAGCTCAGTTCTTGTGATGGTCAGTCACTACCACAGGCTGTGTTGTTAACATGAGCTACAGGAGTATAACATTAACCCCAGCTCAGTTCTTCTGATGGTCACTACCACAGGCTGTGTTGTTAACATGAGGTGTAGGAGTGTAACATTACCCCCAGCTCAGTTCTTGTGATGGTCACTACCACAGGCTGTGTTGTTAACATGAGCTACAGGAGTGTAACATTACCCCCAGCTCAGTTCTTGTGATGGTCACTACCAGAGGCTGTGTTGTTAACATGAGCTGTAGGAGCGTAACATTATCCCAAGCTCAGTTCTTCTGATGGTCACTACCACAGGCTGTGTTGTTAACATGAGGTGTAGGAGTGTAACATTACCCCAGCTCAGTTCTTCTGATGGTCACTACCACAGGCTGTGTTGTTAACATGAGCTACAGGAGTATAACATTAACCCCAGCTCAGTTCTTCTGATGGTCACTACCACAGGCTGTGTTGTTAACATGAGCTGTAGGAGTGTAACATTACCCCAGCTCAGTTCATCTGATGGTCACTACCACAGGCTGTGTTGTTAACATGAGCTGTAGGAGTGTAACATTACCCCAGCTCAGTTCATCTGATGGTCACTACCACAGGCTGTGTTAACATGAGGTGTAGGAGTGTAACATTACCCCCAGCTCAGTTCTTCTGATGGTCACTACCACAGGCTGTGTTGTTAACATGAGGTGTAGGAGTGTAACATTACCCCCAGCTCAGTTCTTGTGATGGTCACTACCACAGGCTGTGTTGTTAACATGAGCTACAGGAGTGTAACATTACCCCCAGCTCAGTTCTTCTGATGGTCAGTACCACAGGCTGTGTTGTTAACATGAGCTGTAGGAGCGTAACATTACCCCCAGCTCAGTTCTTCTGATAGTCAGTCACTACCACAGGCTGTGTTGTTAACATGAGCTGTAGGAGTGTAACATTACCCCAGCTCAGTTCTTCTGATGGTCAGTACCACAGGCTGTGTTGTTAACATGAGCTGTAGGAGTGTAACATTACCCCCAGCTCAGTTCTTGTGATGGTCACTACCACAGGCTGTGTTGTTAACATGAGCTGTAGGAGCGTAACATTATCCCAAGCTCAGTTCTTCTGATGGTCACTACCACAGGCTGTGTTGTTAACATGAGGTGTAGGAGTGTAACATTACCCCCAGCTCAGTTCTTCTGATGGTCACTACCACAGACTGTGTTGTTAACATGAGCTACAGGAGTGTAACATTACCCCCAGCTCAGTTCTTCTGATGGTCACTACCACAGGCTGTGTTGATAACATGAGCTACAGGAGTATAACATTAACCCCAGCTCAGTTCTTCTGATGGTCACTACCACAGGCTGTGTTGTTAACATGAGCTGTAGGAGCGTAACATTAACCCCACCTCAGTTCTTCTGCTGGTCACTACCACAGGCTGTGTTGTTAACATGAGCTGTAGGAGTGTAACATTACCCCCAGCTCAGTTCTTCTGATGGTCAGTACCACAGGTTGTGTTGTTAACATGAGCTGTAGGAGCGTAACATTACCCCCAGCACAGTTCTTCTGATAGTCAGTCACTACCACAGGCTGTGTTGTTAACATGAGCTTTAGGAGTGTAACATTACACCAGCTCAGTTCTTCTGATGGTCACTACCACAGGCTGTGTTAACATGAGGTGTAGGAGTGTAACATTAGCCCCAGCTCAGTTCTTCTGATGGTCACTACCACAGGCTGTGTTGTTAACATGAGGTGTAGGAGTGTAACATTACCCCCAGCTCAGTTCTTTTGATGGTCACTACCACAGGCTGTGTTGTTAACATGAGCTACAGGAGTGTAACATTACCCCCAGCTCAGTTCTTCTGATGGTCACTACCACAGGCTGTGTTGTTAACATGAGCTACAGGAGTGTAACATTAACCCCAGCTCAGTTCTTGTGATGGTCAATACGACAGGCTGTGTTGTTAACATGAGCTACAGGAGTGTAACATTACCCCCAGCTTAGTTCTTGTGATGGTCACTACCACAGGCTGTGTTGTTAACATGAGCTGTAGGAGTGTAACTTTACCCCTAGTTCAGTTCTTGTGATGGTCACTACCACAGAATGTGTTGTTAACATGTGCTGTAGGAGTGTAACATTACCCCCAGCTCAGTTCTTGTGATGGTCACTACCACAGGCTGTGTTGTTATCATGAGCTACAGGAGCGTAACATTACCCCCAGCTCAGTTCTTCTGATGGTCAGTCACTACCACAGGCTGTGTTGTTAACATCAGCTACAGGACTATAACATTAAGCCCAGCTCAGTTCTTCTGATGGTCACTACCACAGGCTGTGTTGTTAACATGAGCTGTAGGAGCGTAACATTAACCCCAGCTCAGTTCTTGTGATGGTCACTACCACAGGCTGTGTTGTTAACATAAGCTACAGGAGTGTAACATTACCCCCAGCTTAGTTCTTGTGATGGTCACTACCACAGGCTGTGTTGTTAACATGAGCTGTAGGAGTGTAACATTACCCCCAGCTCAGTTCTTGTGATGGTCACTACCAGAGGCTGTGTTGTTAACATGAGCTGTAGGAGCGTAACATTATCCCAAGCTCAGTTCTTCTGATGGTCACTACCACAGGCTGTGTTGTTAACATGAGGTGTAGGAGTGTAACATTACCCCAGCTCAGTTCTTCTGATGGTCACTACCACAGGCTGTGTTGTTAACATGAGCTACAGGAGTATAACATTAACCCCAGCTCAGTTCTTCTGATGGTCACTACCACAGGCTGTGTTGTTAACATGAGCTGTAGGAGTGTAACATTACCCCAGCTCTGTTCATCTGATGGTCACTACCACAGGCTGTGTTAACATGAGGTGTAGGAGTGTAACATTACCCCCAGCTCAGTTCTTCTGATGGTCACTACCACAGGCTGTGTTGTTAACATGAGGTGTAGGAGTGTAACATTACCCCCAGCTCAGTTCCAGTGATGGTCACTACCACAGGCTGTGTTGTTAACATGAGCTACAGGAGTGTAACATTACCCACAGCTCAGTTCTTCTGATGGTCAGTACCACAGGCTGTGTTGTTAACATAAGCTGTAGGAGCGTAACATTACCCCCAGCTCAGTTCTTCTGATAGTCAGTCACTACCACAGGCTGTGTTGTTAACATGAGCTGTAGGAGTGTAACATTACCCCAGCTCAGTTCTTCTGATGGTCACTACCACAGGCTGTGTTAACATGAGGTGTAGGAGTGTAACATTACCCCCAGCTCAGTTCTTCTGATGGTCACTACCACAGGCTGTGTTGTTAACATGAGGTGTAGGAGTGTAACATTACCCCCAGCTCAGTTCTTGTGATGGTCACTACCACAGGCTGTGTTGTTAACATGAGCTACAGGAGTGTAACATTACCCCCAGCTCAGTTCTTGTGATGGTCAGTCACTACCACAGGCTGTGTTGTTAACATGATCTACAGGAGTATAACATTAACCCCAGCTCAGTTCTTCTGATGGTCACTACCACAGGCTGTGTTGTTAACATGAGGTGTAGGAGTGTAACATTACCCCCAGCTCAGTTCTTGTGATGGTCACTACCACAGGCTGTGTTGTTAACATGAGCTACAGGAGTGTAACATTACCCCCAGCTCAGTTCTTGTGATGGTCACTACCAGAGGCTGTGTTGTTAACATGAGCTGTAGGAGCGTAACATTATCCCAAGCTCGGTTCTTCTGATGGTCACTACCACAGGCTGTGTTGTTAACATGAGGTGTAGGAGTGTAACATTACCCCAGCTCAGTTCTTCTGATGGTCACTACCACAGGCTGTGTTGTTAACATGAGCTACAGGAGTATAACATTAACCCCAGCTCAGTTCTTCTGATGGTCACTACCACAGGCTGTGTTGTTAACATGAGCTGTAGGAGTGTAACATTACCCCAGCTCAGTTCATCTGATGGTCACTACCACAGGCTGTGTTGTTAACATGAGCTGTAGGAGTGTAACATTACCCCAGCTCAGTTCATCTGATGGTCACTACCACAGGCTGTGTTAACATGAGGTGTAGGAGTGTAACATTACCCCCAGCTCAGTTCTTCTGATGGTCACTACCACAGGCTGTGTTGTTAACATGAGGTGTAGGAGTGTAACATTACCCCCAGCTCAGTTCTTGTGATGGTCACTACCACAGGCTGTGTTGTTAACATGAGCTACAGGAGTGTAACATTACCCCCAGCTCAGTTCTTCTGATGGTCAGTACCACAGGCTGTGTTGTTAACATGAGCTGTAGGAGCGTAACATTACCCCCAGCTCAGTTCTTCTGATAGTCAGTCACTACCACAGGCTGTGTTGTTAACATGAGCTGTAGGAGTGTAACATTACCCCAGCTCAGTTCTTCTGATGGTCACTACCACAGGCTGTGTTAACATGAGGTGTAGGAGTGTAACATTACCCCCAGCTCAGTTCTTCTGATGGTCACTACCACAGGCTGTGTTGTTAACATGAGGTGTAGGAGTGTAACATTACCCCCAGCTCAGTTCTTGTGATGGTCACTACCACAGGCTGTGTTGTTAACATGAGCTACAGGAGTGTAACATTACCCCCAGCTCAGTTCTTGTGATGGTCAGTCACTACCACAGGCTGTGTTGTTAACATGAGCTACAGGAGTATAACATTAACACCAGCTCAGTTCTTCTGATGGTCACTACCAAAGGCTGTGTTGTTAACATGAGGTGTAGGAGTGTAACATTACCCCCAGCTCAGTTCTTGTGATGGTCACTACCACAGGCTGTGTTGTTAACATGAGCTACAGGAGTGTAACATTACCCCCAGCTCAGTTCTTGTGATGGTCACTACCAGAGGCTGTGTTGTTAACATGAGCTGTAGGAGCGTAACATTATCCCAAGCTCAGTTCTTCTGATGGTCACTACCACAGGCTGTGTTGTTAACATGAGGTGTAGGAGTGTAACATTACCCCAGCTCAGTTCTTCTGATGGTCACTACCACAGGCTGTGTTGTTAACATGAGCTACAGGAGTATAACATTAACCCCAGCTCAGTTCTTCTGATGGTCACTACCACAGGCTGTGTTGTTAACATGAGCTGTAGGAGTGTAACATTACCCCAGCTCAGTTCATCTGATGGTCACTACCACAGGCTGTGTTAACATGAGGTGTAGGAGTGTAACATTACCCCCAGCTCAGTTCTTCTGATGGTCACTACCACAGGCTGTGTTGTTAACATGAGGTGTAGGAGTGTAACATTACCCCAGCTCAGTTCTTCTGATGGTCACTACCACAGGCTGTGTTAACATGAGGTGTAGGA
This sequence comes from Lampris incognitus, assembly GCF_029633865.1. Classification (NCBI taxonomy): domain Eukaryota; kingdom Metazoa; phylum Chordata; class Actinopteri; order Lampriformes; family Lampridae; genus Lampris; species Lampris incognitus. The sequence goes on along the minus strand of NC_079212.1, from coordinate 62,052,032 downwards.
GTGTAACATTACCCCCAGCTCAGTTCTTCTGATGGTCACTACCACAGGCTGTGTTGTTAACATGAGGTGTAGGAGTGTAACATTACCCCCAGCTCAGTTCTTGTGATGGTCACTACCACAGGCTGTGTTGTTAACATGAGCTACAGGAGTGTAACATTACCCCCAGCTCAGTTCTTGTGATGGTCAGTCACTACCACAGGCTGTGTTGTTAACATGAGCTACAGGAGTATAACATTAACCCCAGCTCAGTTCTTCTGATGGTCACTACCACAGGCTGTGTTGTTAACATGAGGTGTAGGAGTGTAACATTACCCCCAGCTCAGTTCTTGTGATGGTCACTACCACAGGCTGTGTTGTTAACATGAGCTACAGGAGTGTAACATTACCCCCAGCTCAGTTCTTGTGATGGTCACTACCAGAGGCTGTGTTGTTAACATGAGCTGTAGGAGCGTAACATTATCCCAAGCTCAGTTCTTCTGATGGTCACTACCACAGGCTGTGTTGTTAACATGAGGTGTAGGAGTGTAACATTACCCCAGCTCAGTTCTTCTGATGGTCACTACCACAGGCTGTGTTGTTAACATGAGCTACAGGAGTATAACATTAACCCCAGCTCAGTTCTTCTGATGGTCACTACCACAGGCTGTGTTGTTAACATGAGCTGTAGGAGTGTAACATTACCCCAGCTCAGTTCATCTGATGGTCACTACCACAGGCTGTGTTGTTAACATGAGCTGTAGGAGTGTAACATTACCCCAGCTCAGTTCATCTGATGGTCACTACCACAGGCTGTGTTAACATGAGGTGTAGGAGTGTAACATTACCCCCAGCTCAGTTCTTCTGATGGTCACTACCACAGGCTGTGTTGTTAACATGAGGTGTAGGAGTGTAACATTACCCCCAGCTCAGTTCTTGTGATGGTCACTACCACAGGCTGTGTTGTTAACATGAGCTACAGGAGTGTAACATTACCCCCAGCTCAGTTCTTCTGATGGTCAGTACCACAGGCTGTGTTGTTAACATGAGCTGTAGGAGCGTAACATTACCCCCAGCTCAGTTCTTCTGATAGTCAGTCACTACCACAGGCTGTGTTGTTAACATGAGCTGTAGGAGTGTAACATTACCCCAGCTCAGTTCTTCTGATGGTCACTACCACAGGCTGTGTTAACATGAGGTGTAGGAGTGTAACATTACCCCCAGCTCAGTTCTTCTGATGGTCACTACCACAGGCTGTGTTGTTAACATGAGGTGTAGGAGTGTAACATTACCCCCAGCTCAGTTCTTGTGATGGTCACTACCACAGGCTGTGTTGTTAACATGAGCTACAGGAGTGTAACATTACCCCCAGCTCAGTTCTTGTGATGGTCAGTCACTACCACAGGCTGTGTTGTTAACATGAGCTACAGGAGTATAACATTAACCCCAGCTCAGTTCTTCTGATGGTCACTACCACAGGCTGTGTTGTTAACATGAGGTGTAGGAGTGTAACATTACCCCCAGCTCAGTTCTTGTGATGGTCACTACCACAGGCTGTGTTGTTAACATGAGCTACAGGAGTGTAACATTACCCCCAGCTCAGTTCTTGTGATGGTCACTACCAGAGGCTGTGTTGTTAACATGAGCTGTAGGAGCGTAACATTATCCCAAGCTCAGTTCTTCTGATGGTCACTACCACAGGCTGTGTTGTTAACATGAGGTGTAGGAGTGTAACATTACCCCAGCTCAGTTCTTCTGATGGTCACTACCACAGGCTGTGTTGTTAACATGAGCTACAGGAGTATAACATTAACCCCAGCTCAGTTCTTCTGATGGTCACTACCACAGGCTGTGTTGTTAACATGAGCTGTAGGAGTGTAACATTACCCCAGCTCAGTTCATCTGATGGTCACTACCACAGGCTGTGTTAACATGAGGTGTAGGAGTGTAACATTACCCCCAGCTCAGTTCTTCTGATGGTCACTACCACAGGCTGTGTTGTTAACATGAGGTGTAGGAGTGTAACATTACCCCCAGCTCAGTTCTTGTGATGGTCACTACCACAGGCTGTGTTGTTAACATGAGCTACAGGAGTGTAACATTACCCCCAGCTCAGTTCTTCTGATGGTCAGTACCACAGGCTGTGTTGTTAACATGAGCTGTAGGAGCGTAACATTACCCCCAGCTCAGTTCTTCTGATAGTCAGTCACTACCACAGGCTGTGTTGTTAACATGAGCTGTAGGAGTGTAACATTACCCCAGCTCAGTTCTTCTGATGGTCACTACCACAGGCTGTGTTAACATGAGGTGTAGGAGTGTAACATTACCCCCAGCTCAGTTCTTCTGATGGTCACTACCACAGGCTGTGTTGTTAACATGAGGTGTAGGAGTGTAACATTACCCCCAGCTCAGTTCTTGTGATGGTCACTACCACAGGCTGTGTTGTTAACATGAGCTACAGGAGTGTAACATTACCCCCAGCTCAGTTCTTGTGATGGTCAGTCACTACCACAGGCTGTGTTGTTAACATGAGCTACAGGAGTATAACATTAACCCCAGCTCAGTTCTTCTGATGGTCACTACCACAGGCTGTGTTGTTAACATGAGGTGTAGGAGTGTAACATTACCCCCAGCTCAGTTCTTGTGATGGTCACTACCACAGGCTGTGTTGTTAACATGAGCTACAGGAGTGTAACATTACCCCCAGCTCAGTTCTTGTGATGGTCACTACCAGAGGCTGTGTTGTTAACATGAGCTGTAGGAGCGTAACATTATCCCAAGCTCAGTTCTTCTGATGGTCACTACCACAGGCTGTGTTGTTAACATGAGGTGTAGGAGTGTAACATTACCCCAGCTCAGTTCTTCTGATGGTCACTACCACAGGCTGTGTTGTTAACATGAGCTACAGGAGTATAACATTAACCCCAGCTCAGTTCTTCTGATGGTCACTACCACAGGCTGTGTTGTTAACATGAGCTGTAGGAGTGTAACATTACCCCAGCTCAGTTCATCTGATGGTCACTACCACAGGCTGTGTTAACATGAGGTGTAGGAGTGTAACATTACCCCCAGCTCAGTTCTTCTGATGGTCACTACCACAGGCTGTGTTGTTAACATGAGGTGTAGGAGTGTAACATTACCCCCAGCTCAGTTCTTGTGATGGTCACTACCACAGGCTGTGTTGTTAACATGAGCTACAGGAGTGTAACATTACCCCCAGCTCAGTTCTTCTGATGGTCAGTACCACAGGCTGTGTTGTTAACATGAGCTGTAGGAGCGTAACATTACCCCCAGCTCAGTTCTTCTGATAGTCAGTCACTACCACAGGCTGTGTTGTTAACATGAGCTGTAGGAGTGTAACATTACCCCAGCTCAGTTCTTCTGATGGTCACTACCACAGGCTGTGTTAACATGAAGTGTAGGAGTGTAACATTACCCCCAGCTCAGTTCTTCTGATGGTCACTACCACAGGCTGTGTTGTTAACATGAGGTGTAGGAGTGTAACATTACCCCCAGCTCAGTTCTTGTGATGGTCACTACCACAAGCTGTGTTGTTAACATGAGCTACAGGAGTGTAACATTACCCCCAGCTCAGTTCTTGTGATGGTCAGTCACTACCACAGGCTGTGTTGTTAACATGAGCTACAGGAGTATAACATTAACCCCAGCTCAGTTCTTCTGATGGTCACTACCACAGGCTGTGTTGTTAACATGAGCTACAGGAGTGTAACATTAACCCCAGCTCAGTTCTTGTGATGGTCAATACGACAGGCTGTGTTGTTAACATGAGCTACAGGAGTGTAACATTACCCCCAGCTTAGTTCTTGTGATGGTCACTACCACAGGCTGTGTTGTTAACATGAGCTGTAGGAGTGTAACATTACCCCCAGCTCAGTTCTTGTGATGGTCACTACCACAGAATGTGTTGTTAACATGTGCTGTAGGAGTGTAACATTACCCCCAGCTCAGTTCTTGTGATGGTCACTACCACAGGCTGTGTTGTTATCATGAGCTACAGGAGCGTAACATTACCCCCAGCTTAGTTCTTGTGATGGTCACTACCACAGGCTGTGTTGTTAACATGAGCTGTAGGAGTGTAACATTACCCCCAGCTCAGTTCTTGTGATGGTCACTACCACAGGCTGTGTTGTTAACATTAGCTGTAGGAGCGTAACATTATCACAAGCTCAGTTCTTCTGATGGTCACTACCACAGGCTGTGTTGTTAACCATGAGGTGTAGGAGTGTAACATTACCCCCAGCTCAGTTCTTCTGATGGTCACTACCACAGACTGTGTTGTTAACATGAGCTACAGGAGTGTAACATTACCCCCAGCTCAGTTCTTCTGATGGTCACTACCACAGGCTGTGTTGTTAACATGAGCTGTAGGAGAGTAACATTAACCCCAGCTCAGTTCTTCTGATAGTCAGTCACTACCACAGGCTGTGTTGTTAACATGAGCTGTAGGAGTGTAACATTACCCCCGCTCAGTTCTTCTGATGGTCACTACCACAGGCTGTGTTAACATGAGGTGTAGGAGTGTAACATTAACCCCAGCTCAGTTCTTCTGATGGTCATTACCACAGGCTGTGTTGTTAACATGAGGTTTAGGAGTGTAACATTACCCCCAGCTCAGTTCTTGTGATGGTCACTACCACAGGCTGTGTTTTTAACATGAGCTACAGGAGTGTAACATTACCCCCATCTCAGTTCTTGTGATGGTCAGTCACTACCACAGGCTGTGTTGTTAACATGAGCTACAGGAGTATAACATTAACCCCAGCTCAGTTCTTCTGATGGTCACTACCACAGGCTGTGTTGTTAACATGAGCTACAGGAGTGTAACATTAACCCCAGCTCAGTTCTTGTGATGGTCAATACGACAGGCTGTGTTGTTAACATGAGCTACAGGAGTGTAACATTACCCCCAGCTTAGTTCTTGTGATGGTCACTACCACAGGCTGTGTTGTTAACATGAGCTGTAGGAGTGTAACATTACCCCCAGCTCAGTTCTTGTGATGGTCACTACCACAGAATGTGTTGTTAACATGTGCTGTAGGAGTGTAACATTACCCCCAGCTCAGTTCTTCTGATGGTCACTACCACAGGCTGTGTTGTTAACATGAGCTGTAGGAGCGTAACATTACCCCCAGCTCAGTTATTCTGATGGCCATTAACACAGGCTGTGTTGTTAATATTAGCTACAGGAGTATAACATTAACCCCACCTCAGTTCTTCTGATGGTCACTACCACAGGCTGTGTTGTTATCATGAGCTACAGGAGCGTAACATTACCCCCAGCTCAGTTCTTCTGATGGTCAGTCACTACCACAGGCTGTGTTGTTAACATGAGCTACAGGAGTATACCATTAACCCCAGCTCAGTTCTTCTGATGGTCACTACCACAGGCTGTGTTGTTAACATGAGCTGTAGGAGCGTAACATTAACCCCAGCTCAGTTCTTGTGATGGTCAATACGACAGGCTGTGTTGTTAACATGAGCTACAGGAGTGTAACATTAACCCCAGCTCAGTTCTTCTGATGGTCACTACCACAGGCTGTGTTGTTAACATGAGGTGTAGGAGTGTAACATTACCCCAGCTCAGTTCTTGTGATGGTCACTACCAGAGGCTGTGTTGTTAACATGAGCTGTAGGAGTGTAACATTACCCCAGCTCAGTTCATCTGATGGTCACTACCACAGGCTGTGTTAACATGAGGTGTAGGAGTGTAACATTACCCCCAGCTCAGTTCTTCTGATGGTCACTACCACAGGCTGTGTTGTTAACATGAGGTGTAGGAGTGTAACATTACCCCCAGCTCAGTTCTTGTGATGGTCACTACCACAGGCTGTGTTGTTAACATGAGCTACAGGAGTGTAACATTACCCCCAGCTCAGTTCTTCTGATGGTCAGTACCACAGGCTGTGTTGTTAACATGAGCTGTAGGAGCGTAACATTACCCCCAGCTCAGTTCTTCTGATAGTCAGTCACTACCACAGGCTGTGTTGTTAACATGAGCTGTAGGAGTGTAACATTACCCCAGCTCAGTTCTTCTGATGGTCACTACCACAGGCTGTGTTAACATGAGGTGTAAGAGTGTAACATTACCCCCAGCTCAGTTCTTCTGATGGTCACTACCACAGGCTGTGTTGTTAACATGAGCTATAGGAGTGTAACATTACCCCCAGCTCAGTTCTTGTGATGGTCAGTCACTACCACAGGCTGTGTTGTTAACATGAGCTACAGGAGTATAACATTAACCCCAGCTCAGTTCTTCTGATGGTCACTACCACAGACTGTGTTGTTAACATGAGCTACAGGAGTGTAACATTACCCCCAGCTCAGTTCTTCTGATGGTCACTACCACAGGCTGTGTTGTTAACATGAGCTGTAGGAGAGTAACATTAAGCCCAGCTCAGTTCTTCTGATAGTCAGTCACTACCACAGGCTGTGTTGTTAACATGAGCTGTAGGAGTGTAACATTACCCCCGCTCAGTTCTTCTGATGGTCACTACCACAGGCTGTGTTAACATGAGGTGTAGGAGTGTAACATTAACCCCAGCTCAGTTCTTCTGATGGTCATTACCACAGGCTGTGTTGTTAACATGAGGTGTAGGAGTGTAACATTACCCCCAGCTCAGTTCTTGTGATGGTCACTACCACAGGCTGTGTTTTTAACATGAGCTACAGGAGTGTAACATTACCCCCATCTCAGTTCTTGTGATGGTCAGTCACTACCACAGGCTGTGTTGTTAACATGAGCTACAGGAGTATAACATTAACCCCAGCTCAGTTCTTCTGATGGTCACTACCACAGGCTGTGTTGTTAACATGAGCTACAGGAGTGTAACATTAACCCCAGCTCAGTTCTTGTGATGGTCAATACGACAGGCTGTGTTGTTAACATGAGCTACAGGAGTGTAACATTACCCCCAGCTTAGTTCTTGTGATGGTCACTACCACAGGCTGTGTTGTTAACATGAGCTGTAGGAGTGTAACATTACCCCCAGCTCAGTTCTTGTGATGGTCACTACCACAGAATGTGTTGTTAACATGTGCTGTAGGAGTGTAACATTACCCCCAGCTCAGTTCTTGTGATGGTCACTACCACAGGCTGTGTTGTTAACATGAGCTGTAGGAGCGTAACATTACCCCCAGCTCAGTTATTCTGATGGCCATTAACACAGGCTGTGTTGTTAATATTAGCTACAGGAGCGTAACATTACCCCCAGCTCAGTTCTTCTGATGGTCAGTCACTACCACAGGCTGTGTTGTTAACATCAGCTACAGGACTATAACATTAACCCCAGCTCAGTTCTTCTGATGGTCACTACCACAGGCTGTGTTGTTAACATGAGCTGTAGGAGCGTAACATTAACCCCAGCTCAGTTCTTGTGATGGTCACTACCACAGGCTGTGTTGTTAACATAAGCTACAGGAGTGTAACATTACCCCCAGCTTAGTTCTTGTGATGGTCACTACCACAGGCTGTGTTGTTAACATGAGCTGTAGGAGTGTAACATTACCCCCAGCTCAGTTCTTGTGATGGTCACTACCAGAGGCTGTGTTGTTAACATGAGCTGTAGGAGCGTAACATTATCCCAAGCTCAGTTCTTCTGATGGTCACTACCACAGGCTGTGTTGTTAACATGAGGTGTAGGAGTGTAACATTACCCCAGCTCAGTTCTTCTGATGGTCACTACCACAGGCTGTGTTGTTAACATGAGCTACAGGAGTATAACATTAACCCCAGCTCAGTTCTTCTGATGGTCACTACCACAGGCTGTGTTGTTAACATGAGCTGTAGGAGTGTAACATTACCCCAGCTCTGTTCATCTGATGGTCACTACCACAGGCTGTGTTAACATGAGGTGTAGGAGTGTAACATTACCCCCAGCTCAGTTCTTCTGATGGTCACTACCACAGGCTGTGTTGTTAACATGAGGTGTAGGAGTGTAACATTACCCCCAGCTCAGTTCCAGTGATGGTCACTACCACAGGCTGTGTTGTTAACATGAGCTACAGGAGTGTAACATTACCCCCAGCTCAGTTCTTCTGATGGTCAGTACCACAGGCTGTGTTGTTAACATGAGCTGTAGGAGCGTAACATTACCCCCAGCTCAGTTCTTCTGATAGTCAGTCACTACCACAGGCTGTGTTGTTAACATGAGCTGTAGGAGTGTAACATTACCCCAGCTCAGTTCTTCTGATGGTCACTACCACAGGCTGTGTTAACATGAGGTGTAGGAGTGTAACATTACCCCCAGCTCAGTTCTTCTGATGGTCACTACCACAGGCTGTGTTGTTAACATGAGGTGTAGGAGTGTAACATTACCCCCAGCTCAGTTCTTGTGATGGTCACTACCACAGGCTGTGTTGTTAACATGAGCTACAGGAGTGTAACATTACCCCCAGCTCAGTTCTTGTGATGGTCAGTCACTACCACAGGCTGTGTTGTTAACATGAGCTACAGGAGTATAACATTAACCCCAGCTCAGTTCTTCTGATGGTCACTACCACAGGCTGTGTTGTTAACATGAGGTGTAGGAGTGTAACATTACCCCCAGCTCAGTTCTTGTGATGGTCACTACCACAGGCTGTGTTGTTAACATGAGCTACAGGAGTGTAACATTACCCCCAGCTCAGTTCTTGTGATGGTCACTACCAGAGGCTGTGTTGTTAACATGAGCTGTAGGAGCGTAACATTATCCCAAGCTCAGTTCTTCTGATGGTCACTACCACAGGCTGTGTTGTTAACATGAGGTGTAGGAGTGTAACATTACCCCAGCTCAGTTCTTCTGATGGTCACTACCACAGGCTGTGTTGTTAACATGAGCTACAGGAGTATAACATTAACCCCAGCTCAGTTCTTCTGATGGTCACTACCACAGGCTGTGTTGTTAACATGAGCTGTAGGAGTGTAACATTACCCCAGCTCAGTTCATCTGATGGTCACTACCACAGGCTGTGTTGTTAACATGAGCTGTAGGAGTGTAACATTACCCCAGCTCAGTTCATCTGATGGTCACTACCACAGGCTGTGTTAACATGAGGTGTAGGAGTGTAACATTACCCCCAGCTCAGTTCTTCTGATGGTCACTACCACAGGCTGTGTTGTTAACATGAGCTACAGGAGTGTAACATTACCCCCAGCTCAGTTCTTCTGATGGTCAGTACCACAGGCTGTGTTGTTAACATGAGCTGTAGGAGCGTAACATTACCCCCAGCTCAGTTCTTCTGATAGTCAGTCACTACCACAGGCTGTGTTGTTAACATGAGCTGTAGGAGTGTAACATTACCCCAGCTCAGTTCTTCTGATGGTCACTACCACAGGCTGTGTTAACATGAGGTGTAGGAGTGTAACATTACCCCCAGCTCAGTTCTTCTGATGGTCACTACCACAGGCTGTGTTGTTAACATGAGGTGTAGGAGTGTAACATTACCCCCAGCTCAGTTCTTGTGATGGTCACTACCACAGGCTGTGTTGTTAACATGAGCTACAGGAGTGTAACATTACCCCCAGCTCAGTTCTTGTGATGGTCAGTCACTACCACAGGCTGTGTTGTTAACATGAGCTACAGGAGTATAACATTAACCCCAGCTCAGTTCTTCTGATGGTCACTACCACAGGCTGTGTTGTTAACATGAGGTGTAGGAGTGTAACATTACCCCCAGCTCAGTTCTTGTGATGGTCACTACCACAGGCTGTGTTGTTAACATGAGCTACAGGAGTGTAACATTACCCCCAGCTCAGTTCTTGTGATGGTCACTACCAGAGGCTGTGTTGTTAACATGAGCTGTAGGAGCGTAACATTATCCCAAGCTCAGTTCTTCTGATGGTCACTACCACAGGCTGTGTTGTTAACATGAGGTGTAGGAGTGTAACATTACCCCAGCTAAGTTCTTCTGATGGTCACTACCACAGGCTGTGTTGTTAACATGAGCTACAGGAGTGTAACATTACCCCCAGCTCAGTTCTTCTGATGGTCACTACCACAGGCTGTGTTGTTAACATGAGCTGTAGGAGTGTAACATTACCCCAGCTCAGTTCATCTGATGGTCACTACCACAGGCTGTGTTAACATGAGGTGTAGGAGTGTAACATTACCCCCAGCTCAGTTCTTCTGATGGTCACTACCACAGGCTGTGTTGTTAACATGAGGTGTAGGAGTGTAACATTACCCCCAGCTCAGTTCTTGTGATGGTCACTACCACAGGCTGTGTTGTTAACATGAGCTACAGGAGTGTAACATTACCCCCAGCTCAGTTCTTCTGATGGTCAGTACCACAGGCTGTGTTGTTAACATGAGCTGTAGGAGCGTAACATTACCCCCAGCTCAGTTCTTCTGATAGTCAGTCACTACCACAGGCTGTGTTGTTAACATGAGCTGTAGGAGTGTAACATTACCCCAGCTCAGTTCTTCTGATGGTCACTACCACAGGCTGTGTTGTTAACATGAGGTGTAGGAGTGTAACATTACCCCCAGCTCAGTTCTTGTGATGGTCACTACCACAAGCTGTGTTGTTAACATGAGCTACAGGAGTGTAACATTACCCCCAGCTCAGTTCTTGTGATGGTCAGTCACTACCACAGGCTGTGTTGTTAACATGAGCTACAGGAGTATAACATTAACCCCAGCTCAGTTCTTCTGATGGTCACTACCACAGGCTGTGTTGTTAACATGAGCTACAGGAGTGTAACATTAACCCCAGCTCAGTTCTTGTGATGGTCAATACGACAGGCTGTGTTGTTAACATGAGCTACAGGAGTGTAACATTACCCCCAGCTTAGTTCTTGTGATGGTCACTACCACAGGCTGTGTTGTTAACATGAGCTGTAGGAGTGTAACATTACCCCCAGCTCAGTTCTTGTGATGGTCACTACCACAGAATGTGTTGTTAACATGTGCTGTAGGAGTGTAACATTACCCCCAGCTCAGTTCTTGTGATGGTCACTACCACAGGCTGTGTTGTTATCATGAGCTACAGGAGCGTAACATTACCCCCACCTTAGTTCTTGTGATGGTCACTACCACAGGCTGTGTTGTTAACATGAGCTGTAGGAGTGTAACATTACCCCCAGCTCAGTTCTTGTGATGGTCACTACCACAGGCTGTGTTGTTAACATGAGCTACAGGAGTGTAACATTACCCCCAGCTCAGTTCTTGTGATGGTCACTACCAGAGGCTGTGTTGTTAAGATGAGCTGTAGGAGCGTAACATTATCCCAAGCTCAGTTCTTCTGATGGTCACTACCACAGGCTGTGTTGTTAACATGAGGTGTAGGAGTGTAACATTACCCCAGCTCAGTTCTTCTGATGGTCACTACCACAGGCTGTGTTGTTAACATGAGCTACAGGAGTATAACATTAACCCCAGCTCAGTTCTTCTGAAGGTCACTACCACAGGCTTTGTTGTTAACATGAGCTGTAGGAGTGTAACATTACCCCAGCTCAGTTCATCTGATGGTCACTACCACAGGCTGTGTTAACATGAGGTGTAGGAGTGTAACATTACCCCCAGCTCAGTTCTTCTGATGGTCACTACCACAGGCTGTGTTGTTAACATGAGGTGTAGGAGTGTAACATTACCCCCAGCTCAGTTCTTGTGATGGTCACTACCACAGGCTGTGTTGTTAACATGAGCTACAGGAGTGTAACATTACCCCCAGCTCAGTTCTTCTGATGGTCAGTACCACAGGCTGTGTTGTTAACATGAGCTGTAGGAGCGTAACATTACCCCCAGCTCAGTTCTTCTGATAGTCAGTCACTACCACAGGCTGTGTTGTTAACATGAGCTGTAGGAGTGTAACATTACCCCAGCTCAGTTCTTCTGATGGTCACTACCACAGGCTGTGTTAACATGAAGTGTAGGAGTGTAACATTACCCCCAGCTCAGTTCTTCTGATGGTCACTACCACAGGCTGTGTTGTTAACATGAGGTGTAGGAGTGTAACATTACCCCCAGCTCAGTTCTTGTGATGGTCACTACCACAAGCTGTGTTGTTAACATGAGCTACAGGAGTGTAACATTACCCCCAGCTCAGTTCTTGTGATGGTCAGTCACTACCACAGGCTCAGTTGTTAACATGAGCTACAGGAGTATAACATTAACCCCAGCTCAGTTCTTCTGATGGTCACTACCACAGGCTGTGTTGTTAACATGAGCTACAGGAGTGTAACATTAACCCCAGCTCAGTTCTTGTGATGGTCAATACGACAGGCTGTGTTGTTAACATGAGCTACAGGAGTGTAACATTACCCCCAGCTTAGTTCTTGTGATGGTCACTACCACAGGCTGTGTTGTTAACATGAGCTGTAGGAGTGTAACATTACCCCCAGCTCAGTTCTTGTGATGGTCACTACCACAGAATGTGTTGTTAACATGTGCTGTAGGAGTGTAACATTACCCCCAGCTCAGTTCTTGTGATGGTCACTACCACAGGCTGTGTTGTTATCATGAGCTACAGGAGCGTAACATTACCCCCACCTTAGTTCTTGTGATGGTCACTACCACAGGCTGTGTTGTTAACATGAGCTGTAGGAGTGTAACATTACCCCCAGCTCAGTTCTTGTGATGGTCACTACCACAGGCTGTGTTGTTAACATTAGCTGTAGGAGCGTAACATTATCACAAGCTCAGTTCTTCTGATGGTCACTACCACAGGCTGTGTTGTTAACCATGAGGTGTAGGAGTGTAACATTACCCCCAGCTCAGTTCTTCTGATGGTCACTACCACAGACTGTGTTGTTAACATGAGCTACAGGAGTGTAACATTACCCCCAGCTCAGTTCTTCTGATGGTCACTACCACAGGCTGTGTTGTTAACATGAGCTGTAGGAGAGTAACATTAACCCCAGCTCAGTTCTTCTGATAGTCAGTCACTACCACAGGCTGTGTTGTTAACATGAGCTGTAGGAGTGTAACATTACCCCCGCTCAGTTCTTCTGATGGTCACTACCACAGGCTGTGTTAACATGAGGTGTAGGAGTGTAACATTAACCCCAGCTCAGTTCTTCTGATGGTCATTACCACAGGCTGTGTTGTTAACATGAGGTGTAGGAGTGTAACATTACCCCCAGCTCAGTTCTTGTGATGGTCACTACCACAGGCTGTGTTTTTAACATGAGCTACAGGAGTGTAACATTACCCCCAGCTCAGTTCTTGTGATGGTCAGTCACTACCACAGGCTGTGTTGTTAACATGAGCTACAGGAGTATAACATTAACCCCAGCTCAGTTCTTCTGATGGTCACTACCACAGGCTGTGTTGTTAACATGAGCTACAGGAGTGTAACATTATCCCAAGCTCAGTTCTTCTGATGGTCACTACCACAGGCTGTGTTGTTAACATGAGGTGTAGGAGTGTAACATTACCCCAGCTAAGTTCTTCTGATGGTCACTACCACAGGCTGTGTTGTTAACATGAGCTACAGGAGTGTAACATTACCCCCAGCTCAGTTCTTCTGATGGTCACTACCACAGGCTGTGTTGTTAACATGAGCTGTAGGAGTGTAACATTACCCCCAGCTCAGTTCTTGTGATGGTCACTACCACAAGCTGTGTTGTTAACATGAGCTACAGGAGTGTAACATTACCCCCAGCTCAGTTCTTGTGATGGTCAGTCACTACCACAGGCTGTGTTGTTAACATGAGCTACAGGAGTATAACATTAACCCCAGCTCAGTTCTTCTGATGGTCACTACCACAGGCTGTGTTGTTAACATGAGCTACAGGAGTGTAACATTAACCCCAGCTCAGTTCTTGTGATGGTCAATACGACAGGCTGTGTTGTTAACATGAGCTACAGGAGTGTAACATTACCCCCAGCTTAGTTCTTGTGATGGTCACTACCACAGGCTGTGTTGTTAACATGAGCTGTAGGAGTGTAACATTACCCCCAGCTCAGTTCTTGTGATGGTCACTACCACAGAATGTGTTGTTAACATGTGCTGTAGGAGTGTAACATTACCCCCAGCTCAGTTCTTGTGATGGTCACTACCACAGGCTGTGTTGTTATCATGAGCTACAGGAGCGTAACATTACCCCCACCTTAGTTCTTGTGATGGTCACTACCACAGGCTGTGTTGTTAACATGAGCTGTAGGAGTGTAACATTACCCCCAGCTCAGTTCTTCTGATGGTCACTACCACAGGCTGTGTTGTTAACATGAGCTACAGGAGTGTAACATTACCCCCAGCTCAGTTCTTCTGATGGTCAGTACCACAGGCTGTGTTGTTAACATGAGCTGTAGGAGCGTAACATTACCCCCAGCTCAGTTCTTCTGATAGTCAGTCACTACCACAGGCTGTGTTGTTAACATGAGCTGTAGGAGTGTAACATTACCCCAGCTCAGTTCTTCTGATGGTCACTACCACAGGCTGTGTTAACATGAGGTGTAGGAGTGTAACATTACCCCCAGCTCAGTTCTTCTGATGGTCACTACCACAGGCTGTGTTGTTAACATGAGGTGTAGGAGTGTAACATTACCCCCAGCTCAGTTCTTGTGATGGTCACTACCACAGGCTGTGTTGTTAACATGAGCTACAGGAGTGTAACATTACCCCCAGCTCAGTTCTTGTGATGGTCAGTCACTACCACAGGCTGTGTTGTTAACATGAGCTACAGGAGTATAACATTAACCCCAGCTCAGTTCTTCTGATGGTCACTACCACAGGCTGTGTTGTTAACATGAGGTGTAGGAGTGTAACATTACCCCCAGCTCAGTTCTTGTGATGGTCACTACCACAGGCTGTGTTGTTAACATGAGCTACAGGAGTGTAACATTACCCCCAGCTCAGTTCTTGTGATGGTCACTACCAGAGGCTGTGTTGTTAACATGAGCTGTAGGAGCGTAACATTATCCCAAGCTCAGTTCTTCTGATGGTCACTACCACAGGCTGTGTTGTTAACATGAGGTGTAGGAGTGTAACATTACCCCAGCTAAGTTCTTCTGATGGTCACTACCACAGGCTGTGTTGTTAACATGAGCTACAGGAGTGTAACATTACCCCCAGCTCAGTTCTTCTGATGGTCACTACCACAGGCTGTGTTGTTAACATGAGCTGTAGGAGTGTAACATTACCCCAGCTCAGTTCATCTGATGGTCACTACCACAGGCTGTGTTAACATGAGGTGTAGGAGTGTAACATTACCCCCAGCTCAGTTCTTCTGATGGTCACTACCACAGGCTGTGTTGTTAACATGAGGTGTAGGAGTGTAACATTACCCCCAGCTCAGTTCTTGTGATGGTCACTACCACAGGCTGTGTTGTTAACATGAGCTACAGGAGTGTAACATTACCCCCAGCTCAGTTCTTCTGATGGTCAGTACCACAGGCTGTGTTGTTAACATGAGCTGTAGGAGCGTAACATTACCCCCAGCTCAGTTCTTCTGATAGTCAGTCACTACCACAGGCTGTGTTGTTAACATGAGCTGTAGGAGTGTAACATTACCCCAGCTCAGTTCTTCTGATGGTCACTACCACAGGCTGTGTTGTTAACATGAGGTGTAGGAGTGTAACATTACCCCCAGCTCAGTTCTTGTGATGGTCACTACCACAAGCTGTGTTGTTAACATGAGCTACAGGAGTGTAACATTACCCCCAGCTCAGTTCTTGTGATGGTCAGTCACTACCACAGGCTGTGTTGTTAACATGAGCTACAGGAGTATAACATTAACCCCAGCTCAGTTCTTCTGATGGTCACTACCACAGGCTGTGTTGTTAACATGAGCTACAGGAGTGTAACATTAACCCCAGCTCAGTTCTTGTGATGGTCAATACGACAGGCTGTGTTGTTAACATGAGCTACAGGAGTGTAACATTACCCCCAGCTTAGTTCTTGTGATGGTCACTACCACAGGCTGTGTTGTTAACATGAGCTGTAGGAGTGTAACATTACCCCCAGCTCAGTTCTTGTGATGGTCACTACCACAGAATGTGTTGTTAACATGTGCTGTAGGAGTGTAACATTACCCCCAGCTCAGTTCTTGTGATGGTCACTACCACAGGCTGTGTTGTTATCATGAGCTACAGGAGCGTAACATTACCCCCACCTTAGTTCTTGTGATGGTCACTACCACAGGCTGTGTTGTTAACATGAGCTGTAGGAGTGTAACATTACCCCCAGCTCAGTTCTTGTGATGGTCACTACCACAGGCTGTGTTGTTAACATGAGCTACAGGAGTGTAACATTACCCCCAGCTCAGTTCTTGTGATGGTCACTACCAGAGGCTGTGTTGTTAAGATGAGCTGTAGGAGCGTAACATTATCCCAAGCTCAGTTCTTCTGATGGTCACTACCACAGGCTGTGTTGTTAACATGAGGTGTAGGAGTGTAACATTACCCCAGCTCAGTTCTTCTGATGGTCACTACCACAGGCTGTGTTGTTAACATGAGCTACAGGAGTATAACATTAACCCCAGCTCAGTTCTTCTGAAGGTCACTACCACAGGCTTTGTTGTTAACATGAGCTGTAGGAGTGTAACATTACCCCAGCTCAGTTCATCTGATGGTCACTACCACAGGCTGTGTTAACATGAGGTGTAGGAGTGTAACATTACCCCCAGCTCAGTTCTTCTGATGGTCACTACCACAGGCTGTGTTGTTAACATGAGGTGTAGGAGTGTAACATTACCCCCAGCTCAGTTCTTGTGATGGTCACTACCACAGGCTGTGTTGTTAACATGAGCTACAGGAGTGTAACATTACCCCCAGCTCAGTTCTTCTGATGGTCAGTACCACAGGCTGTGTTGTTAACATGAGCTGTAGGAGCGTAACATTACCCCCAGCTCAGTTCTTCTGATAGTCAGTCACTACCACAGGCTGTGTTGTTAACATGAGCTGTAGGAGTGTAACATTACCCCAGCTCAGTTCTTCTGATGGTCACTACCACAGGCTGTGTTAACATGAAGTGTAGGAGTGTAACATTACCCCCAGCTCAGTTCTTCTGATGGTCACTACCACAGGCTGTGTTGTTAACATGAGGTGTAGGAGTGTAACATTACCCCCAGCTCAGTTCTTGTGATGGTCACTACCACAAGCTGTGTTGTTAACATGAGCTACAGGAGTGTAACATTACCCCCAGCTCAGTTCTTGTGATGGTCAGTCACTACCACAGGCTCAGTTGTTAACATGAGCTACAGGAGTATAACATTAACCCCAGCTCAGTTCTTCTGATGGTCACTACCACAGGCTGTGTTGTTAACATGAGCTACAGGAGTGTAACATTAACCCCAGCTCAGTTCTTGTGATGGTCAATACGACAGGCTGTGTTGTTAACATGAGCTACAGGAGTGTAACATTACCCCCAGCTTAGTTCTTGTGATGGTCACTACCACAGGCTGTGTTGTTAACATGAGCTGTAGGAGTGTAACATTACCCCCAGCTCAGTTCTTGTGATGGTCACTACCACAGAATGTGTTGTTAACATGTGCTGTAGGAGTGTAACATTACCCCCAGCTCAGTTCTTGTGATGGTCACTACCACAGGCTGTGTTGTTATCATGAGCTACAGGAGCGTAACATTACCCCCACCTTAGTTCTTGTGATGGTCACTACCACAGGCTGTGTTGTTAACATGAGCTGTAGGAGTGTAACATTACCCCCAGCTCAGTTCTTGTGATGGTCACTACCACAGGCTGTGTTGTTAACATTAGCTGTAGGAGCGTAACATTATCACAAGCTCAGTTCTTCTGATGGTCACTACCACAGGCTGTGTTGTTAACCATGAGGTGTAGGAGTGTAACATTACCCCCAGCTCAGTTCTTCTGATGGTCACTACCACAGACTGTGTTGTTAACATGAGCTACAGGAGTGTAACATTACCCCCAGCTCAGTTCTTCTGATGGTCACTACCACAGGCTGTGTTGTTAACATGAGCTGTAGGAGAGTAACATTAACCCCAGCTCAGTTCTTCTGATAGTCAGTCACTACCACAGGCTGTGTTGTTAACATGAGCTGTAGGAGTGTAACATTACCCCCGCTCAGTTCTTCTGATGGTCACTACCACAGGCTGTGTTAACATGAGGTGTAGGAGTGTAACATTAACCCCAGCTCAGTTCTTCTGATGGTCATTACCACAGGCTGTGTTGTTAACATGAGGTGTAGGAGTGTAACATTACCCCCAGCTCAGTTCTTGTGATGGTCACTACCACAGGCTGTGTTTTTAACATGAGCTACAGGAGTGTAACATTACCCCCAGCTCAGTTCTTGTGATGGTCAGTCACTACCACAGGCTGTGTTGTTAACATGAGCTACAGGAGTATAACATTAACCCCAGCTCAGTTCTTCTGATGGTCACTACCACAGGCTGTGTTGTTAACATGAGCTACAGGAGTGTAACATTATCCCAAGCTCAGTTCTTCTGATGGTCACTACCACAGGCTGTGTTGTTAACATGAGGTGTAGGAGTGTAACATTACCCCAGCTAAGTTCTTCTGATGGTCACTACCACAGGCTGTGTTGTTAACATGAGCTACAGGAGTGTAACATTACCCCCAGCTCAGTTCTTCTGATGGTCACTACCACAGGCTGTGTTGTTAACATGAGCTGTAGGAGTGTAACATTACCCCCAGCTCAGTTCTTGTGATGGTCACTACCACAAGCTGTGTTGTTAACATGAGCTACAGGAGTGTAACATTACCCCCAGCTCAGTTCTTGTGATGGTCAGTCACTACCACAGGCTGTGTTGTTAACATGAGCTACAGGAGTATAACATTAACCCCAGCTCAGTTCTTCTGATGGTCACTACCACAGGCTGTGTTGTTAACATGAGCTACAGGAGTGTAACATTAACCCCAGCTCAGTTCTTGTGATGGTCAATACGACAGGCTGTGTTGTTAACATGAGCTACAGGAGTGTAACATTACCCCCAGCTTAGTTCTTGTGATGGTCACTACCACAGGCTGTGTTGTTAACATGAGCTGTAGGAGTGTAACATTACCCCCAGCTCAGTTCTTGTGATGGTCACTACCACAGAATGTGTTGTTAACATGTGCTGTAGGAGTGTAACATTACCCCCAGCTCAGTTCTTGTGATGGTCACTACCACAGGCTGTGTTGTTATCATGAGCTACAGGAGCGTAACATTACCCCCACCTTAGTTCTTGTGATGGTCACTACCACAGGCTGTGTTGTTAACATGAGCTGTAGGAGTGTAACATTACCCCCAGCTCAGTTCTTGTGATGGTCACTACCACAGGCTGTGTTGTTAACATGAGCTACAGGAGTGTAACATTACCCCCAGCTCAGTTCTTGTGATGGTCACTACCAGAGGCTGTGTTGTTAACATGAGCTGTAGGAGCGTAACATTATCCCAAGCTCAGTTCTTCTGATGGTCACTACCACAGGCTGTGTTGTTAACATGAGGTGTAGGAGTGTAACATTACCCCAGCTCAGTTCTTCTGATGGTCACTACCACAGGCTGTGTTGTTAACATGAGCTACAGGAGTATAACATTAACCCCAGCTCAGTTCTTCTGAAGGTCACTACCACAGGCTTTGTTGTTAACATGAGCTGTAGGAGTGTAACATTACCCCAGCTCAGTTCATCTGATGGTCACTACCACAGGCTGTGTTAACATGAGGTGTAGGAGTGTAACATTACCCCCAGCTCAGTTCTTCTGATGGTCACTACCACAGGCTGTGTTGTTAACATGAGGTGTAGGAGTGTAACATTACCCCCAGCTCAGTTCTTGTGATGGTCACTACCACAGGCTGTGTTGTTAACATGAGCTACAGGAGTGTAACATTACCCCCAGCTCAGTTCTTCTGATGGTCAGTACCACAGGCTGTGTTGTTAACATGAGCTGTAGGAGCGTAACATTACCCCCAGCTCAGTTCTTCTGATAGTCAGTCACTACCACAGGCTGTGTTGTTAACATGAGCTGTAGGAGTGTAACATTACCCCAGCTCAGTTCTTCTGATGGTCACTACCACAGGCTGTGTTAACATGAAGTGTAGGAGTGTAACATTACCCCCAGCTCAGTTCTTCTGATGGTCACTACCACAGGCTGTGTTGTTAACATGAGGTGTAGGAGTGTAACATTACCCCCAGCTCAGTTCTTGTGATGGTCACTACCACAAGCTGTGTTGTTAACATGAGCTACAGGAGTGTAACATTACCCCCAGCTCAGTTCTTGTGATGGTCAGTCACTACCACAGGCTCAGTTGTTAACATGAGCTACAGGAGTATAACATTAACCCCAGCTCAGTTCTTCTGATGGTCACTACCACAGGCTGTGTTGTTAACATGAGCTACAGGAGTGTAACATTAACCCCAGCTCAGTTCTTGTGATGGTCAATACGACAGGCTGTGTTGTTAACATGAGCTACAGGAGTGTAACATTACCCCCAGCTTAGTTCTTGTGATGGTCACTACCACAGGCTGTGTTGTTAACATGAGCTGTAGGAGTGTAACATTACCCCCAGCTCAGTTCTTGTGATGGTCACTACCACAGAATGTGTTGTTAACATGTGCTGTAGGAGTGTAACATTACCCCCAGCTCAGTTCTTGTGATGGTCACTACCACAGGCTGTGTTGTTATCATGAGCTACAGGAGCGTAACATTACCCCCACCTTAGTTCTTGTGATGGTCACTACCACAGGCTGTGTTGTTAACATGAGCTGTAGGAGTGTAACATTACCCCCAGCTCAGTTCTTGTGATGGTCACTACCACAGGCTGTGTTGTTAACATTAGCTGTAGGAGCGTAACATTATCACAAGCTCAGTTCTTCTGATGGTCACTACCACAGGCTGTGTTGTTAACCATGAGGTGTAGGAGTGTAACATTACCCCCAGCTCAGTTCTTCTGATGGTCACTACCACAGACTGTGTTGTTAACATGAGCTACAGGAGTGTAACATTACCCCCAGCTCAGTTCTTCTGATGGTCACTACCACAGGCTGTGTTGTTAACATGAGCTGTAGGAGAGTAACATTAACCCCAGCTCAGTTCTTCTGATAGTCAGTCACTACCACAGGCTGTGTTGTTAACATGAGCTGTAGGAGTGTAACATTACCCCCGCTCAGTTCTTCTGATGGTCACTACCACAGGCTGTGTTAACATGAGGTGTAGGAGTGTAACATTAACCCCAGCTCAGTTCTTCTGATGGTCATTACCACAGGCTGTGTTGTTAACATGAGGTGTAGGAGTGTAACATTACCCCCAGCTCAGTTCTTGTGATGGTCACTACCACAGGCTGTGTTTTTAACATGAGCTACAGGCGTGTAACATTACCCCCAGCTCAGTTCTTGTGATGGTCAGTCACTACCACAGGCTGTGTTGTTAACATGAGCTACAGGAGTATAACATTAACCCCAGCTCAGTTCTTCTGATGGTCACTACCACAGGCTGTGTTGTTAACATGAGCTACAGGAGTGTAACATTAACCCCAGCTCAGTTCTTGTGATGGTCAATATGACAGGCTGTGTTGTTAACATGAGCTACAGGAGTGTAACATTACCCCCAGCTTAGTTCTTGTGATGGTCACTACCACAGGCTGTGTTGTTAACATGAGCTGTAGGAGTGTAACATTACCCCCAGCTCAGTTCTTGTGATGGTCACTACCACAGAATGTGTTGTTAACATGTGCTGTAGGAGTGTAACATTACCCCCAGCTCAGTTCTTGTGATGGTCACTACCACAGGCTGTGTTGTTAACATGAGCTGTAGGAGCGTAACATTACCCCCAGCTCAGTTATTCTGATGGCCATTAACACAGGCTGTGTTGTTAATATTAGCTACAGGAGTATAACATTAACCCCACCTCAGTTCTTCTGATGGTCACTACCACAGGCTGTGTTGTTATCATGAGCTACAGGAGCGTAACATTACCCCCAGCTCAGTTCTTCTGATGGTCAGTCACTACCACAGGCTGTGTTGTTAACATGAGCTACAGGAGTATACCATTAACCCCAGCTCAGTTCTTCTGATGGTCACTACCACAGGCTGTGTTGTTAACATGAGCTGTAGGAGCGTAACATTAACCCCAGCTCAGTTCTTGTGATGGTCAATACGACAGGCTGTGTTGTTAACATGAGCTACAGGAGTGTAACATTAACCCCAGCTCAGTTCTTCTGATGGTCACTACCACAGGCTGTGTTGTTAACATGAGGTGTAGAAGTGTAACATTACCCCAGCTCAGTTCTTGTGATGGTCACTACCAGAGGCTGTGTTGTTAACATGAGCTGTAGGAGTGTAACATTACCCCAGCTCAGTTCATCTGATGGTCACTACCACAGGCTGTGTTAACATGAGGTGTAGGAGTGTAACATTACCCCCAGCTCAGTTCTTCTGATGGTCACTACCACAGGCTGTGTTGTTAACATGAGGTGTAGGAGTGTAACATTACCCCCAGCTCAGTTCTTGTGATGGTCACTACCACAGGCTGTGTTGTTAACATGAGCTACAGGAGTGTAACATTACCCCCAGCTCAGTTCTTCTGATGGTCAGTACCACAGGCTGTGTTGTTAACATGAGCTGTAGGAGCGTAACATTACCCCCAGCTCAGTTCTTCTGATAGTCAGTCACTACCACAGGCTGTGTTGTTAACATGAGCTGTAGGAGTGTAACATTACCCCAGCTCAGTTCTTCTGATGGTCACTACCACAGGCTGTGTTAACATGAGGTGTAAGAGTGTAACATTACCCCCAGCTCAGTTCTTCTGATGGTCACTACCACAGGCTGTGTTGTTAACATGAGCTATAGGAGTGTAACATTACCCCCAGCTCAGTTCTTGTGATGGTCAGTCACTACCACAGGCTGTGTTGTTAACATGAGCTACAGGAGTATAACATTAACCCCAGCTCAGTTCTTCTGATGGTCACTACCACAGACTGTGTTGTTAACATGAGCTACAGGAGTGTAACATTACCCCCAGCTCAGTTCTTCTGATGGTCACTACCACAGGCTGTGTTGTTAACATGAGCTGTAGGAGAGTAACATTAAGCCCAGCTCAGTTCTTCTGATAGTCAGTCACTACCACAGGCTGTGTTGTTAACATGAGCTGTAGGAGTGTAACATTACCCCCGCTCAGTTCTTCTGATGGTCACTACCACAGGCTGTGTTAACATGAGGTGTAGGAGTGTAACATTAACCCCAGCTCAGTTCTTCTGATGGTCATTACCACAGGCTGTGTTGTTAACATGAGGTGTAGGAGTGTAACATTACCCCCAGCTCAGTTCTTGTGATGGTCACTACCACAGGCTGTGTTTTTAACATGAGCTACAGGAGTGTAACATTACCCCCATCTCAGTTCTTGTGATGGTCAGTCACTACCACAGGCTGTGTTGTTAACATGAGCTACAGGAGTATAACATTAACCCCAGCTCAGTTCTTCTGATGGTCACTACCACAGGCTGTGTTGTTAACATGAGCTACAGGAGTGTAACATTAACCCCAGCTCAGTTCTTGTGATGGTCAATACGACAGGCTGTGTTGTTAACATGAGCTACAGGAGTGTAACATTACCCCCAGCTTAGTTCTTGTGATGGTCACTACCATAGGCTGTGTTGTTAACATGAGCTGTAGGAGTGTAACATTACCCCCAGCTCAGTTCTTGTGATGGTCACTACCACAGAATGTGTTGTTAACATGTGCTGTAGGAGTGTAACATTACCCCCAGCTCAGTTCTTGTGATGGTCACTACCACAGGCTGTGTTGTTAACATGAGCTGTAGGAGCGTAACATTACCCCCAGCTCAGTTATTCTGATGGCCATTAACACAGGCTGTGTTGTTAATATTAGCTACAGGAGTATAACATTAACCCCACCTCAGTTCTTCTGATGGTCACTACCACAGGCTGTGTTGTTATCATGAGCTACAGGAGCGTAACATTACCCCCAGCTCAGTTCTTCTGATGGTCAGTCACTACCACAGGCTGTGTTGTTAACATGAGCTACAGGAGTATACCATTAACCCCAGCTCAGTTCTTCTGATGGTCACTACCACAGGCTGTGTTGTTAACATGAGCTGTAGGAGCGTAACATTAACCCCAGCTCAGTTCTTGTGATGGTCAATACGACAGGCTGTGTTGTTAACATGAGCTACAGGAGTGTAACATTAACCCCAGCTCAGTTCTTCTGATGGTCACTACCACAGGCTGTGTTGTTAACATGAGGTGTAGGAGTGTAACATTACCCCAGCTCAGTTCTTGTGATGGTCACTACCAGAGGCTGTGTTGTTAACATGAGCTGTAGGAGTGTAACATTACCCCAGCTCAGTTCATCTGATGGTCACTACCACAGGCTGTGTTAACATGAGGTGTAGGAGTGTAACATTACCCCCAGCTCAGTTCTTCTGATGGTCACTACCACAGGCTGTGTTGTTAACATGAGGTGTAGGAGTGTAACATTACCCCCAGCTCAGTTCTTGTGATGGTCACTACCACAGGCTGTGTTGTTAACATGAGCTACAGGAGTGTAACATTACCCCCAGCTCAGTTCTTCTGATGGTCAGTACCACAGGCTGTGTTGTTAACATGAGCTGTAGGAGCGTAACATTACCCCCAGCTCAGTTCTTCTGATAGTCAGTCACTACCACAGGCTGTGTTGTTAACATGAGCTGTAGGAGTGTAACATTACCCCAGCTCAGTTCTTCTGATGGTCACTACCACAGGCTGTGTTAACATGAGGTGTAAGAGTGTAACATTACCCCCAGCTCAGTTCTTCTGATGGTCACTACCACAGGCTGTGTTGTTAACATGAGCTATAGGAGTGTAACATTACCCCCAGCTCAGTTCTTGTGATGGTCAGTCACTACCACAGGCTGTGTTGTTAACATGAGCTGCAGAAGTATAACATTAACCCCAGCTCAGTTCTTCTGATGGTCACTACCACAGGCTGTGTTGTTAACATGAGCTAGAGGAGTGTAACATTAACCCCAGCTCAGTTCTTGTGATGGTCAATACGACAGGCTGTGTTGTTAACATGAGCTACAGGAGTGTAACATTACCCCCAGCTTAGTTCTTGTGATGGTTACTACCACAGGCTGTGTTGTTAACATGAGCTGTAGGAGTGTAACATTACCCCCAGCTCAGTTCTTGTGATGGTCACTACCACAGAATGTGTTGTTAACATGTGCTGTAGGAGTGTAACATTACCCCCAGCTCAGTTCTTGTGATGGTCACTACCACAGGCTGTGTTGTTATCATGAGCTACAGGAGCGTAACATTACCCCCAGCTCAGTTCTTCTGATTGTCAGTCACTACCACAGGCTGTGTTGTTAACATGAGCTACAGGAGTGTAACATTACCCCCAGCTCAGTTCTTCTGATGGTCACTACCACAGGCTGTGTTGTTAACATGAGGTGTAGGAGTGTAACATTACCCCAGCTCAGTTCTTCTGATGGTCACTACCACAGGCTGTGTTGTTAACATGATCTACAGCAGTATAACATTAACCCCAGCTCAGTTCTTCTGATGGTCACTACCACAGGCTGTGTTGTTAACATGAGCTGTAGGAGCGTAACATTAACCCCAGCTCAGTTCTTCTGATGGTCACTACCACAGGCTGTGTTTTTAACATGAGCTGTAGGAGGGTAACATTACCCCAAGCTCAGTTCTTCTGCTGGTCACTACCACAGGCTGTGTTGTTAACATGAGCTGTAGGAGTGTAACATTACCCCCAGGTCAGTTCTTCTGATAGTCAGTCACTACCACAGGCTGTGTTGTTAACATGAGCTGTAGGAGCGTAACATTACCCCCAGCTCAGTTCTTCTGATAGTCAGTCACTACCACAGGCTGTGTTGTTAACATGAGCTGTAGGAGTGTAACATTACCCCCAGCTCAGTTCTTGTGATGGTCACTACCACAGGCTGTGTTGTTAACATGAGCTGTAGGAGCGTAACATTATCCCAAGCTCAGTTCTTCTGATGGTCACTACCACAGGCTGTGTTGTTAACATGAGGTGTAGGAGTGTAATATTACCCCCAGCTCAGTTCTTCTGATGGTCACTACCACAGACTGTGTTGTTAACATGAGCTACAGGAGTGTAACATTACCCCCAGCTCAGTTCTTCTGATGGTCACTACCACAGGCTGTGTTGTTAACATGAGCTACAGGAGTATAACATTAACCCCAGCTCAGTTCTTCTGATGGTCACTACCACAGGCTGTGTTGTTAACATGAGCTGTAGGAGCGTAACATTAACCCCAGCTCAGTTCTTCTGCTGGTCACTACCACAGGCTGTGTTGTTAACATGAGCTGTAGGAGTGTAACATTACCCCCAGCTCAGTTCTTCTGATGGTCAGTACCACAGGCTGTGTTGTTAACATGAGCTGTAGGAGCGTAACATTACCCCCAGCACAGTTCTTCTGATAGTCAGTCACTACCACAGGCTGTGTTGTTAACATGAGCTGTAGGAGTGTAACATTACACCAGCTCAGTTCTTCTGATGGTCACTACCACAGGCTGTGTTAACATGAGGTGTAGGAGTGTAACATTAGCCCCAGCTCAGTTCTTCTGATGGTCACTACCAAAGGCTGTGTTGTTAACATGAGGTGTAGGAGTGTAACATTACCCCCAGCTCAGTTCTTGTGATGGTCACTACCACAGGCTGTGTTGTTAACATGAGCTACAGGAGTGTAACATTACCCCCAGCTCAGTTCTTCTGATGGTCACTACCACAGGCTGTGTTGTTAACATGAGCTACAGGAGTGTAACATTAACCCCAGCTCAGTTCTTGTGATGGTCAACACGACAGGCTGTGTTGTTAACATGAGCTACAGGAGTGTAACATTACCCCCAGCTTAGTTCTTGTGATGGTCACTACCACAGGCTGTGTTGTTAACATGAGCTGTAGGAGTGTAACTTTACCACCAGCTCAGTTCTTGTGATGGTCACTACCACAGAATGTGTTGTTAACATGTGCTGTAGGAGTGTAACATTACCCCCAGCTCACATCTTGTGATGGTCACTACCACAGGATGTGTTGTTATCATGAGCTACAGGAGCGTAACATTACCCCCAGCTCAGTTCTTCTGATTGTCAGTCACTACCACAGGCTGTGTTGTTAACATCAGCTACAGGACTATAACATTAACCCCAGCTCAGTTCTTCTGATGGTCACTACCACAGGCTGTGTTGTTAACATGAGCTGTAGGAGCGTAACATTAACCCCAGCTCAGTTCTTGTGATGGTCACTACCACAGTCTGTGTTGTTAACATAAGCTACAGGAGTGTAACATTACCCCCAGCTTAGTTCTTGTGATGGTCACTACCACAGGCTGTGTTGTTAACATGAGCTGTAGGAGTGTAACATTACCCCCAGCTCAGTTCTTGTGATGGTCACTACCAGAGGCTGTGTTGTTAACATGAGCTGTAGGAGCGTAACATTATCCCAAGCTCAGTTCTTCTGATGGTCACTACCACAGGCTGTGTTGTTAACATGAGGTGTAGGAGTGTAACATTACCCCAGCTCAGTTCTTCTGATGGTCACTACCACAGGCTGTGTTGTTAACATGAGCTACAGGAGTACAACATTAACCCCAGCTCAGTTCTTCTGATGGTCACTACCACAGGCTGTGTTGTTAACATGAGCTGTAGGAGTGTAACATTACCCCAGCTCAGTTCATCTGATGGTCACTACCACAGGCTGTGTTAACATGAGGTGTAGGAGTGTAACATTACCCCCAGCTCAGTTCTTCTGATGGTCACTACCACAGGCTGTGTTGTTAACATGAGGTGTAGGAGTGTAACATTACCCCCAGCTCAGTTCTTGTGATGGTCACTACCACAGGCTGTGTTGTTAACATGAGCTACAGGAGTGTAACATTACCCCCAGCTCAGTTCTTCTGATGGTCAGTACCACAGGCTGTGTTGTTAACATGAGCTGTAGGAGCTTAACATTACCCCCAGCTCAGTTCTTCTGATAGTCAGTCACTACCACAGGCTGTGTTGTTAACATGAGCTGTAGGAGTGTAACATTACCCCAGCTCAGTTCTTCTGATGGTCACTACCACAGGCTGTGTTAACATGAGGTGTAGGAGTGTAACATTACCCCCAGCTCAGTTCTTCTGATGGTCACTACCACAGGCTGTGTTGTTAACATGAGGTGTAGGAGTGTAACATTACCCCCAGCTCAGTTCTTGTGATGGTCACTACCACAGGCTGTGTTGTTAACATGAGCTACAGGAGTGTAACATTACCCCCAGCTCAGTTCTTGTGATGGTCAGTCACTACCACAGGCTGTGTTGTTAACATGAGCTACAGGAGTATAACATTAACCCCAGCTCAGTTCTTCTGATGGTCACTACCACAGGCTGTGTTGTTAACATGAGCTACAGGAGCGTAACATTAACCCCAGCTCAGTTCTTGTGATGGTCAATACGACAGGCTGTGTTGTTAACATGAGCTACAGGAGTTTAACATTACCCCCAGCTTAGTTCTTGTGATGGTCACTACCACAGGCTGTGTTGTTAACATGAGCTGTAGGAGTGTAACATTACCCCCAGCTCAGTTCTTGTGATGGTCACTACCACAGAATGTGTTGTTAACATGTGCTGTAGGAGTGTACCATTACCCCCAGCTCAGTTCTTGTGATGGTCACTACCACAGGCTGTGTTGTTATCATGAGCTACAGGAGCGTAACGTTACCCCCAGCTCAGTTCTTCTGATGGTCAGTCACTACCACAGGCTGTGTTGTTAACATGAGCTACAGGAGTATAACATTAACCCCAGCTCAGTTCTTCTGATGGTCACTACCACAGGCTGTGTTGTTAACATGAGCTGTAGGAGCGTAACATTAACCCCAGCTCAGTTCTTGTGATGGTCACTACCACAGGCTGTGTTGTTAACATGAGCTACAGGAGTGTAACATTACCCCCAGCTTAGTTCTTGTGATGGTCACTCCCACAGGCTGTGTTGTTAACATGAGCTGTAGGAGTGTAACATTACCCCCAGCTCAGTTCTTGTGATGGTCACTACCAGAGGCTGTGTTGTTAACATGAGCTGTAGGAGCGTAACATTATCCCAAGCTCAGTTCTTCTGATGGTCACTACCACAGGCTGTGTTGTTAACATGAGGTGTAGGAGTGTAACATTACCCCAGCTCAGTTCTTCTGATGGTCACTACCACAGGCTGTGTTGTTAACATGAGCTACAGGAGTGTAACATTACCCCCAGCTCAGTTATTCTGATGGCCATTAACACAGGCTGTGTTGTTAATATTAGCTACAGGAGTATAACATTAACCCCACCTCAGTTCTTCTGATGGTCACTACCACAGGCTGTGTTGTTATCATGAGCTACAGGAGCGTAACGTTACCCCCAGCTCAGTTCTTCTGATAGTCAGTCACTACCACAGGCTGTGTTGTTAACATGAGCTGTAGGAGTGTAACATTACCCCCGCTCAGTTCTTCTGATGGTCACTACCACAGGCTGTGTTAACATGAGGTGTAGGAGTGTAACATTAACCCCAGCTCAGTTCTTCTGATGGTCACTACAACAGGCTGTGTTGTTAACATGAGGTGTAGGAGTGTAACATTACCCCCAGCTCAGTTCTTGTGATGGTCACTACCACAGGCTGTGTTGTAAACATGAGCTACAGGAGTGTAACATTACCCCCATCTCAGTTCTTGTGATGGTCAGTCACTACCTCAGGCTGTGTTGTTAACATGAGCTACAGGAGTATAACATTAACCCCAGCTCAGTTCTTCTGATGGTCACTACCACAGGCTGTGTTGTTAACATGAGCTACAGGAGTGTAACATTAACCCCAGCTCAGTTCTTGTGATGGTCAATACGACAGGCTGTGTTGTTAACATGAGCTACAGGAGTGTAACATTACCCCCAACTTAGTTCTTGTGATGGTCACTACCACAGGCTGTGTTGTTAACATGAGCTCTAGGAGTGTAACATTACCCCCAGCTCAGTTCTTGTGATGGTCACTACCACAGGCTGTGTTGTTAACATGAGGTGTAGGAGTGTAACATTATCCCAAGCTCAGTTCTTCTGATGGTCACTACCACAGACTGTGTTGTTAACATGAGCTACAGGAGTGTAACATTACCCCCAGCTCAGTTCTTCTGATGGTCACTACCACAGGCTGTGTTGTTAACATGAGCTGTAGGAGTGTAACATTACCCCCGCTCTTTTCTTCTGATGGTCACTACCACAGGCTGTGTTAACATGAGGTGTAGGAGTGTAACATTAATCCCAGCTCAGTTCTTCTGATGGTCACTACCACAGGCTGTGTTGTTAACATGAGGTGTAGGAGTGTAACATTACCCCCAGCTCAGTTCTTGTGATGGTCACTACCACAGGCTGTGTTGTTAACATGAGCTACAGGAGTGTAACATTACCCCCATCTTAGTTCTTGTGATGGTCAGTCACTACCACAGGCTGTGTTGTTAACATGAGCTACAGGAGTATAACATTAACCCCAGCTCAGTTCTTCTGATGGTCACTACCACAGGCTGTGTTGTTAACATGAGCTACAGGAGTGTAATATTAACCCCAGCTCAGCTCTTGTGATGGTCAATACGACAGGCTGTGTTGTTAACATGAGCTACAGGAGTGTAACATTACCCCCAGCTTAGTTCTTGTGATGGTCACTACCACAGGCTGTGTTGTTAACATGAGCTGTAGGAGTGTAACATTACCCCCAGCTCAGTTCTTGTGATGGTCACTACCACAGAATGTGTTGTTAACATGTGCTGTAGGAGTGTAACATTACCCCCAGCTCAGTTCTTGTGATGGTCACTACCACAGGCTGTGTTGTTAACATGAGCTGTAGGAGCGTAACATTATCCCCAGCTCAGTTATTCTGATGGCCATTAACACAGGCTGTGTTGTTAATATTACCTACAGGAGTATAACATTAACCCCACCTCAGTTCTTCTGATGGTCACTACCACAGGCTGTGTTGTTATCATGAGCTACAGGAGCGTAACATTACCCCCAGCTCAGTTCTTCTGATGGTCAGTACCACAGGCTGTGTTGTTAACATGAGCTGTAGGAGCGTAACATTACCCCCAGCTCAGTTCTTCTGATAGTCAGTCACTACCACAGGCTGTGTTGTTAACATGAGCTGTAGGAGTGTAACATTACCCCAGCTCAGTTCTTCTGATGGTAGCTACCACAGGCGGTGTAAACATGAGCTACAGGAGTGTAACATTACCCCCAGCTTAGTTCTTGTGATGGTCAGTCACTACCACAGGTGGTGTTGTTAACATCAGCTACAGGACTATAACATTAACCCCAGCTCAGTTCTTCTGATGGTTACTACCACAGGCTGTGTTGTTAACATGAGGTGTAGGAGTGTAACATTACCCCAGCTCAGTTCTTCTGATGGTCACTACCACAGGCTGTGTTGTTAACATGAGCTACAGGAGTGTAACGTTACCCCCAGCTCAGTTCTTCAGATGGTCACTACCACAGGCTGTGTTGTTAACATGAGCTGTAGGAGTGTAACATTACCCCCAGCTCAGTTATTGTGATGGTCACTACCACAGGCTGTGTTGTTAACATGAGGTGTAGGAGTGTAACATTACCCCAGCTCAATTCTTCTGATGGTCACTACCACAGGCTGTGTTGTTAACATGAGGTGTAGGAGTGTAACATTACCCCCAGCTCAGTTCTTCTGATGGTCAGTCACTACCACAGGCTGTGTTGTTAACATGAGCTACAGGAGTATAACATTACCCCCAGCTCAGTTCTTCTGATGGTCACTACCACAGGCTGTGTTGTTAACATGAGCTGTAGGAGCGTAACATTAACCCAGGCTCAGTTCTTGTGATGGTCAATATGACAGGCTGTGTTGTTAACATGAGCTACAGGAGTGTAACATTACCCCCAGCTCAGTTCTTCTGATGGTCACTACCACAGGCTGTGTTGTTAACATGAGCTGTAGGAGTGTAACATTACCCCCAGCTCAGTTCTTGTGATGGTCACTACCACAGGCTGTGTTGTTAACATGAGCTGTAGGAGCGTAACATTATCCCAATCTCAGTTCTTCTGATGGTCACTACCACAGGCTGTGTTGTTAACATGAGGTGTAGGAGTTTAACATTACCCCCAGCTCAGTTCTTCTGATGGTCACTACCACAGACTGTGTTGTTAACATGAGCTACAGGAGTGTAACATTACCCCCAGCTCAGTTCTTCTGATGGTCACTACCACAGGCTGTGTTGTTAACATGAGCTGTAGGAGCGTAACATTAACCCCAGCTCAGTTCTTCTGATAGTCAGTCACTACCACAGGCTGTGTTGTTAACATGAGCTGTAGGAGTGTAACATTACCCCCGCTCAGTTCTTCTGATGGTCACTACCACAGGCTGTGTTAACATGAGGTGTAGGAGTGTAACATTAACCCCAGCTCAGTTCTTCTGATGGTCACTACCACAGGCTGTGTTGTTAACATGAGGTGTAGGAGTGTAACATTACCCCCAGCTCAGTTCTTGTGATGGTCACTACCACAGGCTGTGTTGTTAACATGAGCTACAGGAGTGTAACATTACCCCCATCTCAGTTCTTGTGATGGTCAGTCACTACCACAGGCTGTGTTGTTAACATGAGCTACAGGAGTATAACATTAACCCCAGCTCAGTTCTTCTGATGGTCACTACCACAGGCTGTGTTGTTAACATGAGCTACAGGAGTGTAACATTAACCCCAGCTCAGTTCTTGTGATGGTCAATACGACAGGCTGTGTTGTTAACATGAGCTACAGGAGTGTAACATTACCCCCAGCTTAGTTCTTGTGATGGTCACTACCACAGGCTGTGTTGTTAACATGAGCTGTAGGAGTGTAACATTACCCCCAGCTCAGTTCTTGTGATGGTCACTACCACAGGCTGTGTTGTTAACATGAGCTGTAGGAGCGTAACATTATCCCAAGCTCAGTTCTTCTGATGGTCACTACCACAGGCTGTGTTGTTAACATGAGGTGTAGGAGTGTAACATTACCCCCAGCTCAGTTCTTCTGATGGTCACTACCACAGACTGTGTTGTTAACATGTGCTACAGGAGTGTAACATTACCCCCAGCTCAGTTCTTCTGATGGTCACTACCACAGGCTGTGTTGTTAACATGAGCTGTAGGAGAGTAACATTAACCCCAGCTCAGTTCTTCTGATAGTCAGTCACTACCACAGGCTGTGTTGTTAACATGAGCTGTAGGAGTGTAACATTACCCCCGCTCAGTTCTTCTGATGGTCACTACCACAGGCTGTGTTAACATGAGGTGTAGGAGTGTAACATTAACCCCAGCTCAGTTCTTCTGATGGTCACTACCACAGGCAGTGTTGTTAACATGAGCTACAGGAGTGTAACATTACCCCCAGCTCAGTTCTTCTGATGGTCACTACCACAGGCTGTGTTGTTAACATGAGCTGTAGGAGCGTAACATTAACCCCAGCTCAGTTCTTGTGATGGTCACTACCACAGGCTGTGTTGTTAACATGAGCTACAGGAGTGTAACATTACCCCCAGCTTAGTTCTTGTGATGGTCACTACCACAGGCTGTGTTGTTAACATGAGCTGTAGGAGTGTAACATTACCCCCAGCTCAGTTCTTGTGATGGTCACTACCAGAGGCTGTGTTGTTAACATGAGCTGTAGGAGCGTAACATTATCCCAAGCTCAGTTCTTCTGATGGTCACTACCACAGGCTGTGTTGTTATCATGAGCTACAGGAGCGTAACATTACCCCCAGCTCAGTTCTTCTGATGGTCAGTACCACAGGCTGTGTTGTTAACATGAGCTGTAGGAGCGTAACATTACCCCCAGCTCAGTTCTTCTGATAGTCAGTCACTACCACAGGCTGTGTTGTTAACATGAGCTGTAGGAGTGTAACATTACCCCAGCTCAGTTCTTCTGATGGTAGCTACCACAGGCGGTGTAAACATGAGCTACAGGAGTGTAACATTACCCCCAGCTTAGTTCTTGTGATGGTCAGTCACTACCACAGGTGGTGTTGTTAACATCAGCTACAGGACTATAACATTAACCCCAGCTCAGTTCTTCTGATGGTCACTACCACAGGCTGTGTTGTTAACATGAGCTGTAGGAGTGTAACATTACCCCCAGCTCAGTTCTTGTGATGGTCACTACCACAGGCTGTGTTGTTAACATGAGCTGTAGGAGCGTAACATTATCCCAATCTCAGTTCTTCTGATGGTCACTACCACAGGCTGTGTTGTTAACATGAGGTGTAGGAGTTTAACATTACCCCCAGCTCAGTTCTTCTGATGGTCACTACCACAGACTGTGTTGTTAACATGAGCTACAGGAGTGTAACATTACCCCCAGCTCAGTTCTTCTGATGGTCACTACCACAGGCTGTGTTGTTAACATGAGCTGTAGGAGCGTAACATTAACCCCAGCTCAGTTCTTCTGATAGTCAGTCACTACCACAGGCTGTGTTGTTAACATGAGCTGTAGGAGTGTAACATTACCCCCGCTCAGTTCTTCTGATGGTCACTACCACAGGCTGTGTTAACATGAGGTGTAGGAGTGTAACATTAACCCCAGCTCAGTTCTTCTGATGGTCACTACCACAGGCTGTGTTGTTAACATGAGGTGTAGGAGTGTAACATTACCCCCAGCTCAGTTCTTGTGATGGTCACTACCACAGGCTGTGTTGTTAACATGAGCTACAGGAGTGTAACATTACCCCCATCTCAGTTCTTGTGATGGTCAGTCACTACCACAGGCTGTGTTGTTAACATGAGCTACAGGAGTATAACATTAACCCCAGCTCAGTTCTTCTGATGGTCACTACCACAGGCTGTGTTGTTAACATGAGCTACAGGAGTGTAACATTAACCCCAGCTCAGTTCTTGTGATGGTCAATACGACAGGCTGTGTTGTTAACATGAGCTACAGGAGTGTAACATTACCCCCAGCTTAGTTCTTGTGATGGTCACTACCACAGGCTGTGTTGTTAACATGAGCTGTAGGAGTGTAACATTACCCCCAGCTCAGTTCTTGTGATGGTCACTACCACAGGCTGTGTTGTTAACATGAGCTGTAGGAGCGTAACATTATCCCAAGCTCAGTTCTTCTGATGGTCACTACCACAGGCTGTGTTGTTAACATGAGGTGTAGGAGTGTAACATTACCCCCAGCTCAGTTCTTCTGATGGTCACTACCACAGACTGTGTTGTTAACATGTGCTACAGGAGTGTAACATTACCCCCAGCTCAGTTCTTCTGATGGTCACTACCACAGGCTGTGTTGTTAACATGAGCTGTAGGAGAGTAACATTAACCCCAGCTCAGTTCTTCTGATAGTCAGTCACTACCACAGGCTGTGTTGTTAACATGAGCTGTAGGAGTGTAACATTACCCCCGCTCAGTTCTTCTGATGGTCACTACCACAGGCTGTGTTAACATGAGGTGTAGGAGTGTAACATTAACCCCAGCTCAGTTCTTCTGATGGTCACTACCACAGGCAGTGTTGTTAACATGAGCTACAGGAGTGTAACATTACCCCCAGCTCAGTTCTTCTGATGGTCACTACCACAGGCTGTGTTGTTAACATGAGCTGTAGGAGCGTAACATTAACCCCAGCTCAGTTCTTGTGATGGTCACTACCACAGGCTGTGTTGTTAACATGAGCTACAGGAGTGTAACATTACCCCCAGCTTAGTTCTTGTGATGGTCACTACCACAGGCTGTGTTGTTAACATGAGCTGTAGGAGTGTAACATTACCCCCAGCTCAGTTCTTGTGATGGTCACTACCAGAGGCTGTGTTGTTAACATGAGCTGTAGGAGCGTAACATTATCCCAAGCTCAGTTCTTCTGATGGTCACTACCACAGGCTGTGTTGTTATCATGAGCTACAGGAGCGTAACATTACCCCCAGCTCAGTTCTTCTGATGGTCAGTACCACAGGCTGTGTTGTTAACATGAGCTGTAGGAGCGTAACATTACCCCCAGCTCAGTTCTTCTGATAGTCAGTCACTACCACAGGCTGTGTTGTTAACATGAGCTGTAGGAGTGTAACATTACCCCAGCTCAGTTCTTCTGATGGTAGCTACCACAGGCGGTGTAAACATGAGCTACAGGAGTGTAACATTACCCCCAGCTTAGTTCTTGTGATGGTCAGTCACTACCACAGGTGGTGTTGTTAACATCAGCTACAGGACTATAACATTAACCCCAGCTCAGTTCTTCTGATGGTCACTACCACAGGCTGTGTTGTTAACATGAGGTGTAGGAGTGTAACATTACCCCAGCTCAGTTCTTCTGATGGTCACTACCACAGGCTGTGTTGTTAACATGAGCTACAGGAGTGTAACGTTACCCCCAGCTCAGTTCTTCAGATGGTCACTACCACAGGCTGTGTTGTTAACATGAGCTGTAGGAGTGTAACATTACCCCCAGCTCAGTTATTGTGATGGTCACTACCACAGGCTGTGTTGTTAACATGAGGTGTAGGAGTGTAACATTACCCCAGCTCAATTCTTCTGATGGTCACTACCACAGGCTGTGTTGTTAACATGAGGTGTAGGAGTGTAACATTACCCCCAGCTCAGTTCTTCTGATGGTCAGTCACTACCACAGGCTGTGTTGTTAACATGAGCTACAGGAGTATAACATTACCCCCAGCTCAGTTCTTCTGATGGTCACTACCACAGGCTGTGTTGTTAACATGAGCTGTAGGAGCGTAACATTAACCCAGGCTCAGTTCTTGTGATGGTCAATATGACAGGCTGTGTTGTTAACATGAGCTACAGGAGTGTAACATTACCCCCAGCTCAGTTCTTCTGATGGTCACTACCACAGGCTGTGTTGTTAACATGAGCTGTAGGAGTGTAACATTACCCCCAGCTCAGTTCTTGTGATGGTCACTACCACAGGCTGTGTTGTTAACATGAGCTGTAGGAGCGTAACATTATCCCAAGCTCAGTTCTTCTGATGGTCACTACCACAGGCTGTGTTGTTAACATGAGGTGTAGGAGTTTAACATTACCCCCAGCTCAGTTCTTCTGATGGTCACTACCACAGACTGTGTTGTTAACATGAGCTACAGGAGTGTAACATTACCCCCAGCTCAGTTCTTCTGATGGTCACTACCACAGGCTGTGTTGTTAACATGAGCTGTAGGAGCGTAACATTAACCCCAGCTCAGTTCTTCTGATAGTCAGTCACTACCACAGGCTGTGTTGTTAACATGAGCTGTAGGAGTGTAACATTACCCCCGCTCAGTTCTTCTGATGGTCACTACCACAGGCTGTGTTAACATGAGGTGTAGGAGTGTAACATTAACCCCAGCTCAGTTCTTCTGATGGTCACTACCACAGGCTGTGTTGTTAACATGAGGTGTAGGAGTGTAACATTACCCCCAGCTCAGTTCTTGTGATGGTCACTACCACAGGCTGTGTTGTTAACATGAGCTACAGGAGTGTAACATTACCCCCATCTCAGTTCTTGTGATGGTCAGTCACTACCACAGGCTGTGTTGTTAACATGAGCTACAGGAGTATAACATTAACCCCAGCTCAGTTCTTCTGATGGTCACTACCACAGGCTGTGTTGTTAACATGAGCTACAGGAGTGTAACATTAACCCCAGCTCAGTTCTTGTGATGGTCAATACGACAGGCTGTGTTGTTAACATGAGCTACAGGAGTGTAACATTACCCCCAGCTTAGTTCTTGTGATGGTCACTACCACAGGCTGTGTTGTTAACATGAGCTGTAGGAGTGTAACATTACCCCCAGCTCAGTTCTTGTGATGGTCACTACCACAGGCTGTGTTGTTAACATGAGCTGTAGGAGCGTAACATTATCCCAAGCTCAGTTCTTCTGATGGTCACTACCACAGGCTGTGTTGTTAACATGAGGTGTAGGAGTGTAACATTACCCCCAGCTCAGTTCTTCTGATGGTCACTACCACAGACTGTGTTGTTAACATGTGCTACAGGAGTGTAACATTACCCCCAGCTCAGTTCTTCTGATGGTCACTACCACAGGCTGTGTTGTTAACATGAGCTGTAGGAGAGTAACATTAACCCCAGCTCAGTTCTTCTGATAGTCAGTCACTACCACAGGCTGTGTTGTTAACATGAGCTGTAGGAGTGTAACATTACCCCCGCTCAGTTCTTCTGATGGTCACTACCACAGGCTGTGTTAACATGAGGTGTAGGAGTGTAACATTAACCCCAGCTCAGTTCTTCTGATGGTCACTACCACAGGCTGTGTTGTTAACATGAGCTGTAGGAGCGTAACATTAACCCCAGCTCAGTTCTTGTGATGGTCACTACCACAGGCTGTGTTGTTAACATGAGCTACAGGAGTGTAACATTACCCCCAGCTTAGTTCTTGTGATGGTCACTACCACAGGCTGTGTTGTTAACATGAGCTGTAGGAGTGTAACATTACCCCCAGCTCAGTTCTTGTGATGGTCACTACCAGAGGCTGTGTTGTTAACATGAGCTGTAGGAGCGTAACATTATCCCAAGCTCAGTTCTTCTGATGGTCACTACCACAGGCTGTGTTGTTAACATGAGGTGTAGGAGTGTAACATTACCCCAGCTCAGTTCTTCTGATGGTCACTACCACAGGCTGTGTTGTTAACATGAGCTACAGGAGTATAACATTAACCCCAGCTCAGTTCTTCTGATGGTCACTACCACAGGCTGTGTTGTTAACATGAGCTGTAGGAGCATAACATTAACCCCAACTCAGTTCTTCTGATGGTCACTACCACAGGCTGTGTTTTTAACATGATCTGTAGGAGGGTAACATTACCCCCAGCTCAGTTCTTCTGCTGGTCACTACCACAGGCTGTGTTGCTAAAATGAGCTGTAGGAGTGTAACATTACCCCAGCTCAGTTCTTCTGATGGTCACTACCACAGGCTGTGTAAACATGAGGTGTAGGAGTGTAACATTACCCCCAGCTCAGTTCTTCTGATGGTCACTACCACAGGCTGTGTTGTTAACATGAGGTGTAGGAGTGTAACATTACCCCCAGCTCAGTTCTTGTGATGGTCCTAACCACAGGCTGTGTTGTTAACATGAGCTACAGGAGTGTAACATTACCCCCAGCTCAGTTCTTCTGATGGTCACTACCACAGGCTGTGTTTTTAACATGAGCTGTAGGAGCATAACATTAACCCCAGCTCAGTTCTTCTGCTGGTCACTACCACAGGCTGTGTTGCTAACATGAGCTGTAGGAGTGTAACATTACCCCCAGCTCAGTTCTTCTGATGGTCAGTACCACAGGCTGTGTTGTTAACATGAGCTGTAGGAGCGTAACATTACCCCCAGCTCAGTTCTTCTGATAGTCAGTCACTACCACAGGCTGTGTTGTTAACATCAGCTACAGGACTATAACATTAACCCCAGCTCAGTTCTTCTGATGGTCACTACCACAGGCTGTGTTTTTAACATGAGCTGTAGGAGCATAACATTAACCCCAGCTCAGTTCTTCTGCTGGTCACTACCACAGGCTGTGTTGCTAACATGAGCTGTAGGAGTGTAACATTACCCCCAGCTCAGTTCTTGTGATGGTCACTACCACAGAATGTGTTGTTAACATGAGATGTAGGAGTGTAACATTACCCCCAGCTCAGTTATTGTGATGGTCACTACCACAGGCTGTGTTGTTAACATGAGGTGTAGGAGTGTAACATTACCCCAGCTCAGTTCTTCTGATGGTCACTACCACAGGCTGTGTTGTTAACATGAGGTGTAGGAGTGTAACATTACCCCCAGCTCAGTTCTTCTGATGGTCACTACCACAGGCTGTGTTGTTAACATGAGCTACAGGAGTATAACATTACCCCCAGCTCAGTTCTTGTGATGGTCACTACCACAGGCTGTGTTGTTAACATGAGCTGTAGGAGCGTAACATTAACCCAGGCTCAGTTCTTGTGATGGTCAATATGACAGGCTGTGTTGTTAACATGAGCTACAGGAGTGTAACATTACCCCCAGCTTAGTTCTTGTGATGGTCACTACCACAGGCTGTGTTGTTAACATGAGCTGTAGGAGTGTAACATTACCCCCAGCTCAGTTCTTGTGATGGTCACTACCACAGGCTGTGTTGTTAACATGAGCTGTAGGAGCGTAACATTATCCCAAGCTCAGTTCTTCTGATGGTCACTACCACAGGCTGTGTTGTTAACATGAGGTGTAGGAGTGTAACATTACCCCAGCTCAGTTCTTCTGATGGTCACTACCACAGGCTGTGTTGTTAACATGAGCTACAGGAGTATAACATTAACCCCAGCTCAGTTCTTCTGATGGTCACTACCACAGGCTGTGTTGTTAACATGAGCTGTAGGAGCATAACATTAACCCCAACTCAGTTCTTCTGATGGTCACTACCACAGGCTGTGTTTTTAACATGATCTGTAGGAGGGTAACATTACCCCCAGCTCAGTTCTTCTGCTGGTCACTACCACAGGCTGTGTTGCTAAAATGAGCTGTAGGAGTGTAACATTACCCCAGCTCAGTTCTTCTGATGGTCACTACCACAGGCTGTGTAAACATGAGGTGTAGGAGTGTAACATTACCCCCAGCTCAGTTCTTCTGATGGTCACTACCACAGGCTGTGTTGTTAACATGAGGTGTAGGAGTGTAACATTACCCCCAGCTCAGTTCTTGTGATGGTCCTAACCACAGGCTGTGTTGTTAACATGAGCTACAGGAGTGTAACATTACCCCCAGCTCAGTTCTTCTGATGGTCACTACCACAGGCTGTGTTTTTAACATGAGCTGTAGGAGCATAACATTAACCCCAGCTCAGTTCTTCTGCTGGTCACTACCACAGGCTGTGTTGCTAACATGAGCTGTAGGAGTGTAACATTACCCCCAGCTCAGTTCTTCTGATGGTCAGTACCACAGGCTGTGTTGTTAACATGAGCTGTAGGAGCGTAACATTACCCCCAGCTCAGTTCTTCTGATAGTCAGTCACTACCACAGGCTGTGTTGTTAACATCAGCTACAGGACTATAACATTAACCCCAGCTCAGTTCTTCTGATGGTCACTACCACAGGCTGTGTTTTTAACATGAGCTGTAGGAGCATAACATTAACCCCAGCTCAGTTCTTCTGCTGGTCACTACCACAGGCTGTGTTGCTAACATGAGCTGTAGGAGTGTAACATTACCCCCAGCTCAGTTCTTCTGATGGTCAGTACCACAGGCTGTGTTGTTAACATGAGCTGTAGGAGCGTAACATTACCCCCAGCTCAGTTCTTCTGATAGTCAGTCACTACCACAGGCTGTGTTGTTAACATGAGCTGTAGGAGTGTAACATTACCCCAGCTCAGTTCTTCTGATGGTAGCTACCACAGGCGGTGTAAACATGAGGTGTAGGAGTGTAACATTACCCCCAGCTCAGTTCTTGTGATGGTCACTACCACAGGCTGTGTTGTTAACATGAGCTACAGGAGTGTAACATTACCCCCAGCTTAGTTCTTGTGATGGTCAGTCACTACCACAGGCTGTGTTGTTAACATCAGCTACAAGACTATAACATTAACCCCAGCTCAGTTCTTCTGATGGTCACTACCACAGGCTGTGTTGTTAACATGAGGTGTAGGAGTGTAACATTACCCCAGCTCAGTTCTTCTGATGGTCACTACCACAGGCTGTGTTGTTAACATGAGCTACAGGAGTGTAACGTTACCCCCAGCTCAGTTCTTCAGATGGTCACTAACACAGGCTGTGTTGTTAACATGAGCTGTAGGAGTGTAACATTACCCCCAGCTCAGTTATTGTGATGGTCACTACCACAGGCTGTGTTGTTAACATGAGGTGTAGGAGTGTAACATTACCCCAGCTCAGTTCTTCTGATGGTCACTACCACAGGCTGTGTTGTTAACATGAGGTGTAGGAGTGTAACATTACCCCCAGCTCAGTTCTTCTGATGGTCAGTCACTACCACAGGCTGTGTTGTTAACATGAGCTACAGGAGTATAACATTACCCCCAGCTCAGTTCTTGTGATGGTCACTACCACAGGCTGTGTTGTTAACATGAGCTGTAGGAGCGTAACATTAACCCAGGCTCAGTTCTTGTGATGGTCAATATGACAGGCTGTGTTGTTAACATGAGCTACAGGAGTGTAACATTACCCCCAGCTTAGTTCTTGTGATGGTCACTACCACAGGCTGTGTTGTTAACATGAGCTGTAGGAGTGTAACATTACCCCAGCTCAGTTCTTCTGATGGTCACTACCACAGGCTGTGTTAACATGAGGTGTAAGAGTGTAACAGTACCCCCAGCTCAGTTCTTCTGATGGTCACTACCACAGGCTGTGTTGTTAACATGAGCTATAGGAGTGTAACATTACCCCCAGCTCAGTTCTTGTGATGGTCAGTCACTACCACAGGCTGTGTTGTTAACATGAGCTACAGGAGTATAACATTAACCCCAGCTCAGTTCTTCTGATGGTCACTACCACAGGCTGTGTTGTTAACATGAGCTACAGGAGTGTAACATTAACCCCAACTCAGTTCTTGTGATGGTCAATACGACAGGCTGTGTTGTTAACATGAGCTACAGGAGTGTAACATTACCCCCAGCTTAGTTCTTGTGATGGTTACTACCAAAGGCTGTGTTGTTAACATGAGCTGTAGGAGTGTAACATTACCCCCAGCTCAGTTCTTGTGATGGTCACTACCACAGAATGTGTTCTTAACATGTGCTGTAGGAGTGTAACATTACCCCCAGCTCAGTTCTTGTGATGGTCACTACCACAGGCTGTGTTGTTATCATGAGCTACAGGAGCGTAACATTACCCCCAGCTCAGTTCTTCTGATTGTCAGTCACTACCACAGGCTGTGTTGTTAACATGAGCTACAGGAGTGTAACATTACCCCCAGCTCAGTTCTTCTGATGGTCACTACCACAGGCTGTGTTGTTAACATGAGGTGTAGGAGTGTAACATTACCCCAGCTCAGTTCTTCTGATGGTCACTACCACAGGCTGTGTTGTTAACATGAGCTAAAGCAGTATAACATTAACCCCAGCTCAGTTCTTCTGATGGTCACTACCACAGGCTGTGTTGTTAACATGAGCTGTAGGAGCGTAACATTAACCCCAGCTCAGTTCTTCTGATGGTCACTACCACAGGCTGTGTTTTTAACATGAGCTGTAGGAGCATAACATTAACCCCAGCTCAGTTCTTCTGCTGGTCACTACCACAGGCTGTGTTGCTAACATGAGCTGTAGGAGTGTAACATTACCCCCAGCTCAGTTCTTCTGATGGTCAGTACCACAGGCTGTGTTGTTAACATGAGCTGTAGGAGCGTAACATTACCCCCAGCTCAGTTCTTCTGATAGTCAGTCACTACCACAGGCTGTGTTGTTAACATGAGCTGTAGGAGTGTAACATTACCCCAGCTCAGTTCTTCTGATGGTAGCTACCACAGGCGGTGTAAACATGAGGTGTAGGAGTGTAACATTACCCCCAGCTCAGTTCTTGTGATGGTCACTACCACAGGCTGTGTTGTTAACATGAGCTACAGGAGTGTAACATTACCCCCAGCTTAGTTCTTGTGATGGTCAGTCACTACCACAGGCTGTGTTGTTAACATCAGCTACAGGACTATAACATTAACCCCAGCTCAGTTCTTCTGATGGTCACTACCACAGGCTGTGTTGTTAACATGAGGTGTAGGAGTGTAACATTACCCCAGCTCAGTTCTTCTGATGGTCACTACCACAGGCTGTGTTGTTAACATGAGCTACAGGAGTGTAACGTTACCCCCAGCTCAGTTCTTCAGATGGTCACTAACACAGGCTGTGTTGTTAACATGAGCTGTAGGAGTGTAACATTACCCCCAGCTCAGTTATTGTGATGGTCACTACCACAGGCTGTGTTGTTAACATGAGGTGTAGGAGTGTAACATTACCCCAGCTCAGTTCTTCTGATGGTCACTACCACAGGCTGTGTTGTTAACATGAGGTGTAGGAGTGTAACATTACCCCCAGCTCAGTTCTTCTGATGGTCAGTCACTACCACAGGCTGTGTTGTTAACATGAGCTACAGGAGTATAACATTACCCCCAGCTCAGTTCTTGTGATGGTCACTACCACAGGCTGTGTTGTTAACATGAGCTGTAGGAGCGTAACATTAACCCAGGCTCAGTTCTTGTGATGGTCAATATGACAGGCTGTGTTGTTAACATGAGCTACAGGAGTGTAACATTACCCCCAGCTTAGTTCTTGTGATGGTCACTACCACAGGCTGTGTTGTTAACATGAGCTGTAGGAGTGTAACATTACCCCAGCTCAGTTCTTCTGATGGTCACTACCACAGGCTGTGTTAACATGAGGTGTAAGAGTGTAACATTACCCCCAGCTCAGTTCTTCTGATGGTCACTACCACAGGCTGTGTTGTTAACATGAGCTATAGGAGTGTAACATTACCCCCAGCTCAGTTCTTGTGATGGTCAGTCACTACCACAGGCTGTGTTGTTAACATGAGCTACAGGAGTATAACATTAACCCCAGCTCAGTTCTTCTGATGGTCACTACCACAGGCTGTGTTGTTAACATGAGCTACAGGAGTGTAACATTAACCCCAACTCAGTTCTTGTGATGGTCAATACGACAGGGTGTGTTGTTAACATGAGCTACAGGAGTGTAACATTACCCCCAGCTTAGTTCTTGTGATGGTTACTACCAAAGGCTGTGTTGTTAACATGAGCTGTAGGAGTGTAACATTACCCCCAGCTCAGTTCTTGTGATGGTCACTACCACAGAATGTGTTGTTAACATGTGCTGTAGGAGTGTAACATTACCCCCAGCTCAGTTCTTGTGATGGTCACTACCACAGGCTGTGTTGTTATCATGAGCTACAGGAGCGTAACATTACCCCCAGCTCAGTTCTTCTGATTGTCAGTCACTACCACAGGCTGTGTTGTTAACATGAGCTACAGGAGTGTAACATTACCCCCAGCTC
Organism: Lampris incognitus; assembly: GCF_029633865.1. Classification (NCBI taxonomy): domain Eukaryota; kingdom Metazoa; phylum Chordata; class Actinopteri; order Lampriformes; family Lampridae; genus Lampris; species Lampris incognitus. Next base: position 62,007,201 of record NC_079212.1, on the reverse strand, counting down.
AGTTCTTCTGATGGTCACTACCACAGGCTGTGTTGTTAACATGAGGTGTAGGAGTGTAACATTACCCCAGCTCAGTTCTTCTGATGGTCACTACCACAGGCTGTGTTGTTAACATGAGCTAAAGCAGTATAACATTAACCCCAGCTCAGTTCTTCTGATGGTCACTACCACAGGCTGTGTTGTTAACATGAGCTGTAGGAGCGTAACATTAACCCCAGCTCAGTTCTTCTGATGGTCACTACCACAGGCTGTGTTTTTAACATGAGCTGTAGGAGGGTAACATTACCCCAAGCTCAGTTCTTCTGCTGGTCACTACCACAGGCTGTGTTGTTAACATGAGCTGTAGGAGTGTAACATTACCCCCAGCTCAGTTCTTCTGATAGTCAGTCACTACCACAGGCTGTGTTGTTAACATGAGCTGTAGGAGCGTAACATTACCCCCAGCTCAGTTCTTCTGATAGTCAGTCACTACCACAGGCTGTGTTGTTAACATGAGCTGTAGGAGTGTAACATTACCCCCAGCTCAGTTCTTGTGATGGTCACTACCACAGGCTGTGTTGTTAACATGAGCTGTAGGAGCGTAACATTATCCCAAGCTCAGTTCTTCTGATGGTCACTACCACAGGCTGTGTTGTTAACATGAGGTGTAGGAGTGTAATATTACCCCCAGCTCAGTTCTTCTGAGGGTCACTACCACAGACTGTGTTGTTAACATGAGCTACAGGAGTGTAACATTACCCCCAGCTCAGTTCTTCTGATGGTCACTACCACAGGCTGTGTTGTTAACATGAGCTACAGGAGTATAACATTAACCCCAGCTCAGTTCTTCTGATGGTCACTACCACAGGCTGTGTTGTTAACATGAGCTGTAGGAGCGTAACATTAACCCCAGCTCAGTTCTTCTGCTGGTCACTACCACAGGCTGTGTTGTTAACATGAGCTGTAGGAGTGTAACATTACCCCCAGCTCAGTTCTTCTGATGGTCAGTACCACAGGCTGTGTTGTTAACATGAGCTGTAGGAGCGTAACATTACCCCCAGCACAGTTCTTCTGATAGTCAGTCACTACCACAGGCTGTGTTGTTAACATGAGCTGTAGGAGTGTAACATTACACCAGCTCAGTTCTTCTGATGGTCACTACCACAGGCTGTGTTAACATGAGGTGTAGGAGTGTAACATTAGCCCCAGCTCAGTTCTTCTGATGGTCACTACCACAGGCTGTGTTGTTAACATGAGGTGTAGGAGTGTAACATTACCCCCAGCTCAGTTCTTGTGATGGTCACTACCACAGGCTGTGTTGTTAACATGAGCTACAGGAGTGTAACATTACCCCCAGCTCAGTTCTTCTGATGGTCACTACCACAGGCTGTGTTGTTAACATGAGCTACAGGAGTGTAACATTAACCCCAGCTCAGTTCTTGTAATGGTCAACACGACAGGCTGTGTTGTTAACATGAGCTACAGGAGTGTAACATTACCCCCAGCTTAGTTCTTGTGATGGTCACTACCACAGGCTGTGTTGTTAACATGAGCTGTAGGAGTGTAACTTTACCACCAGCTCAGTTCTTGTGATGGTCACTACCACAGAATGTGTTGTTAACATGTGCTGTAGGAGTGTAACATTACCCCCAGCTCAGTTCTTCTGATGGTCAGTCACTACCACAGGCTGTGTTGTTAACATCAGCTACAGGACTATAACATTAACCCCAGCTCAGTTCTTCTGATGGTCACTACCACAGGCTGTGTTGTTAACATGAGCTGTAGGAGCGTAACATTAACCCCAGCTCAGTTCTTGTGATGGTCACTACCACAGGCTGTGTTGTTAACATAAGCTACAGGAGTGTAACATTACCCCCAGCTTAGTTCTTGTGATGGTCACTACCACAGGCTGTGTTGTTAACATGAGGTGTAGGAGTGTAACATTACCCCCAGCTCAGTTCTTGTGATGGTCACTACCAGAGGCTGTGTTGTTAACATGAGCTGTAGGAGCGTAACATTATCCCAAGCTCAGTTCTTCTGATGGTCACTACCACAGGCTGTGTTGTTAACATGAGGTGTAGGAGTGTAACATTACCCCAGCTCAGTTCTTCTGATGGTCACTACCACAGGCTGTGTTGTTAACATGAGCTACAGGAGTATAACATTAACCCCAGCTCAGTTCTTCTGATGGTCACTACCACAGGCTGTGTTGTTAACATGAGCTGTAGGAGTGTAACATTACCCCAGCTCAGTTCATCTGATGGTCACTACCACAGGCTGTGTTAACATGAGGTGTAGGAGTGTAACATTACCCCCAGCTCAGTTCTTCTGATGGTCACTACCACAGGCTGTGTTGTTAACATGAGGTGTAGGAGTGTAACATTACCCCCAGCTCAGTTCTTGTGATGGTCACTACCACAGGCTGTGTTGTTAACATGAGCTACAGGAGTGTAACATTACCCCCAGCTCAGTTCTTGTGAATGTCAGTCACTACCACAGGCTGTGTTGTTAACATGAGCTACAGGAGTATAACATTAACCCCAGCTCAGTTCTTCTGATGGTCACTACCACTGGCTGTGTTGTTAACATGAGCTACAGGAGCGTAACATTAACCCCAGCTCAGTTCTTGTGATGGTCAATACGACAGGCTGTGTTGTTAACATGAGCTACAGGAGTGTAACATTACCCCCAGCTTAGTTCTTGTGATGGTCACTACCACAGGCTGTGTTGTTAACATGAGCTGTAGGAGTGTAACATTACCCCCAGCTCAGTTCTTGTGATGGTCACTACCACAGAATGTGTTGTTAACATGTGCTGTAGGAGTGTAACATTACCCCCAGCTCAGTTCTTGTGATGGTCACTACCAGAGGCTGTGTTGTTAACATGAGCTGTAGGAGCGTAACATTATCCCAAGCTCAGTTCTTCTGATGGTCACTACCACAGGCTGTGTTGTTAACATGAGGTGTAGGAGTGTAACATTACCCCAGCTCAGTTCTTCTGATGGTCACTACCACAGGCTGTGTTGTTAACATGAGCTACAGGAGTGTAACATTACCCCCAGCTCAGTTATTCTGATGGCCATTAACACAGGCTGTGTTGTTAATATTAGCTACAGGAGTATAACATTAACCCCACCTCAGTTCCTCTGATGGTCACTACCACAGGCTGTGTTGTTATCATGAGCTACAGGAGCGTAACATTACCCCCAGCTCAGTTCTTCTGATAGTCAGTCACTACCACAGGCTGTGTTGTTAACATGAGCTGTAGGAGTGTAACATTACCCCCGCTCAGTTCTTCTGATGGTCACTACCACAGGCTGTGTTAACATGAGGTGTAGGAGTGTAACATTAACCCCAGCTCAGTTCTTCTGATGGTCACTACAACAGGCTGTGTTGTTAACATGAGGTGTAGGAGTGTAACATTACCCCCAGCTCAGTTCTTGTGATGGTCACTACCACAGGCTGTGTTGTAAACATGAGCTACAGGAGTGTAACATTACCCCCATCTCAGTTCTTGTGATGGTCAGTCACTACCTCAGGCTGTGTTGTTTACATGAGCTACAGGAGTATAACGTTAACCCCAGCTCAGTTCTTCTGATGGTCACTACCACAGGCTGTGTTGTTAACATGAGCTACAGGAGTGTAACATTAACCCCAGCTCAGTTCTTGTGATGGTCAATACGACAGGCTGTGTTGTTAACATGAGCTACAGGAGTGTAACATTACCCCCAACTTAGTTCTTCTGATGGTCACTACCACAGGCTGTGTTGTTAACATGAGCTCTATGAGTGTAACATTACCCCCAGCTCAGTTCTTGTGATGGTCACTACCACAGGCTGTGTTGTTAACATGAGCTGTAGGAGCGTAACATTATCCCAAGCTCAGTTCTTCTGATGGTCACTACCACAGGCTGTGTTGTTAACATGAGGTGTAGGAGTGTAACATTACCCCCAGCTCAGTTCTTCTGATGGTCACTACCACAGACTGTGTTGTTAACATGAGCTACAGGAGTGTAACATTACCCCCAGCTCAGTTCTTCTGATGGTCACTACCACAGGCTGTGTTGTTAACATGAGCTGTAGGAGTGTAACATTACCCCTGCTCTTTTCTTCTGATGGTCACTACCACAGGCTGTGTTAACATGAGGTGTAGGAGTGTAACATTAATCCCAGCTCAGTTCTTCTGATGGTCACTACCACAGGCTGTGTTCTTAACATGAGGTGTAGGAGTGTAACATTACCCCCAGCTCAGTTCTTGTGATGGTCACTACCACAGGCTGTGTTGTTAACATGAGCTACAGGAGTGTAACATTACCCCCATCTTAGTTCTTGTGATGGTCAGTCACTACCACAGGCTGTGTTGTTAACATGAGCTACAGGAGTATAACATTAACCCCAGCTCAGTTCTTCTGATGGTCACTACCACAGGCTGTGTTGTTAACATGAGCTACAGGAGTGTAATATTAACCCCAGCTCAGCTCTTGTGATGGTCAATACGACATGCTGTGTTGTTAACATGAGCTACAGGAGTGTAACATTACCCCCAGCTTAGTTCTTGTGATGGTCACTACCACAGGCTGTGTTGTTAACATGAGCTGTAGGAGTGTAACATTACCCCCTGCTCAGTTCTTGTGATGGTCACTACCACAGAATGTGTTGTTAACATGTGCTGTAGGAGTGTAACATTACCCCCAGCTCAGTTCTTGTGATGGTCACTACCACAGGCTGTGTTGTTAACATGAGCTGTAGGAGCGTAACATTATCCCCAGCTCAGTTATTCTGATGGCCATTAACACAGGCTGTGTTGTTAATATTACCTACAGGAGTATAACATTAACCCCACCTCAGTTCTTCTGATGGTCACTACCACAGGCTGTGTTGTTATCATGAGCTACAGGAGCGTAACATTACCCCCAGCTCAGTTCTTCTGATGGTCAGTACCACAGGCTGTGTTGTTAACATGAGCTGTAGGAGCGTAACATTACCCCCAGCTCAGTTCTTCTGATAGTCAGTCACTACCACAGGCTGTGTTGTTAACATGAGCTGTAGGAGTGTAACATTACCCCAGCTCAGTTCTTCTGATGGTAGCTACCACAGGCGGTGTAAACATGAGCTACAGGAGTGTAACATTACCCCCAGCTTAGTTCTTGTGATGGTCAGTCACTACCACAGGTGGTGTTGTTAACATCAGCTACAGGACTATAACATTAACCCCAGCTCAGTTCTTCTGATGGTCACTACCACAGGCTGTGTTGTTAACATGAGGTGTAGGAGTGTAACATTACCCCAGCTCAGTTCTTCTGATGGGCACTACCACAGGCTGTGTTGTTAACATGAGCTACAGGAGTGTAACGTTACCCCCAGCTCAGTTCTTCAGATGGTCACTACCACAGGCTGTGTTGTTAACATGAGCTGTAGGAGTGTAACATTACCCCCAGCTCAGTTATTGTGATGGTCACTACCATAGGCTGTGTTGTTAACATGAGGTGTAGGAGTGTAACATTACCCCAGCTCAATTCTTCTGATGGTCACTACCACAGGCTGTGTTGTTAACATGAGGTGTAGGAGTGTAACATTACCCCCAACTCAGTTCTTTTGATGGTCAGTCACTACCACAGGCTGTGTTGTTAACATGAGCTACAGGAGTATAACATTACCCCCAGCTCAGTTCTTCTGATGGTCACTACCACAGGCTGTGTTGTTAACATGAGCTGTAGGAGCGTAACATTAACCCAGGCTCAGTTCTTGTGATGGTCAATATGACAGGCTGTGTTGTTAACATGAGCTACAGGAGTGTAACATTACCCCCAGCTCAGTTCTTCTGATGGTCACTACCACAGGCTGTGTTGTTAACATGAGCTGTAGGAGTGTAACATTACCCCCAGCTCAGTTCTTGTGATGGTCACTACCACAGGCTGTGTTGTTAACATGAGCTGTAGGAGCGTAACATTATCCCAAGCTCAGTTCTTCTGATGGTCACTACCACAGGCTGTGTTGTTAACATGAGGTGTAGGAGTTTAACATTACCCCCAGCTCAGTTCTTCTGATGGTCACTACCACAGACTGTGTTGTTAACATGAGCTACAGGAGTGTAACATTACCCCCAGCTCAGTTCTTCTGATGGTCACTACCACAGGCTGTGTTGTTAACATGAGCTGTAGGAGCGTAACATTAACCCCAGCTCAGTTCTTCTGATAGTCAGTCACTACCACAGGCTGTGTTGTTAACATGAGCTGTAGGAGTGTAACATTACCCCCGCTCAGTTCTTCTGATGGTCACTACCACAGGCTGTGTTAACATGAGGTGTAGGAGTGTAACATTAACCCCAGCTCAGTTCTTCTGATGGTCACTACCACAGGCTGTGTTGTTAACATGAGGTGTAGGAGTGTAACATTACCCCCAGCTCAGTTCTTGTGATGGTCACTACCACAGGCTGTGTTGTTAACATGAGCTACAGGAGTGTAACATTACCCCCATCTCAGTTCTTGTGATGGTCAGTTACTACCACAGGCTGTGTTGTTAACATGAGCTACAGGAGTATAACATTAACCCCAGCTCAGTTCTTCTGATGGTCACTACCACAGGCTGTGTTGTTAACATGAGCTACAGGAGTGTAACATTAACCCCAGCTCAGTTCTTGTGATGGTCAATACGACAGGCTGTGTTGTTAACATGAGCTACAGGAGTGTAACATTACCCCCAGCTTAGTTCTTGTGATGGTCACTACCACAGGCTGTGTTGTTAACATGAGCTGTAGGAGTGTAACATTACCCCCAGCTCAGTTCTTGTGATGGTCACTACCACAGGCTGTGTTGTTAACATGAGCTGTAGGAGCGTAACATTATCCCAAGCTCAGTTCTTCTGATTGTCACTACCACAGGCTGTGTTGTTAACATGAGGTGTAGGAGTGTAACATTACCCCCAGCTCAGTTCTTCTGATGGTCACTACCACAGACTGTGTTGTTAACATGAGCTACAGGAGTGTAACATTACCCCCAGCTCAGTTCTTCTGATGGTCACTACCACAGGCTGTGTTGTTAACATGAGCTGTAGGAGAGTAACATTAACCCCAGCTCAGTTCTTCTGATAGTCAGTCACTACCACAGGCTGTGTTGTTAACATGAGCTGTAGGAGTGTAACATTACCCCCGCTCAGTTCTTCTGATGGTCACTACCACAGGCTGTGTTAACATGAGGTGTAGGAGTTTAACATTAACCCCAGCTCAGTTCTTCTGATGGTCACTACCACAGGCAGTGTTGTTAACATGAGCTACAGGAGTGTAACATTACCCCCAGCTCAGTTCTTCTGATGGTCACTACCACAGGCTGTGTTGTTAACATGAGCTGTAGGAGCGTAACATTAACCCCAGCTCAGTTCTTGTGATGGTCACTACCACAGGCTGTGTTGTTAACATGAGCTACAGGAGTGTAACATTACCCCCAGCTTAGTTCTTGTGATGGTCACTACCACAGGCTGTGTTGTTAACATGAGCTGTAGGAGTGTAACATTACCCCCAGCTCAGTTCTTGTGATGGTCACTACCAGAGGCTGTGTTGTTAACATGAGCTGTAGGAGCGTAACATTATCCCAAGCTCAGTTCTTGTGATGGTCACTACCACAGGCTGTGTTGTTAACATGAGGTGTAGGAGTGTAACATTACCCCAGCTCAGTTCTTCTGATGGTCACTACCACAGGCTGTGTTGTTAACATGAGCTACAGGAGTATAACATTAACCCCAGCTCAGTTCTTCTGATGGTCACTATCACAGGCTGTGTTGTTAACATGAGCTGTAGGAGCATAACATTAACCCCAACTCAGTTCTTCTGATGGTCACTACCAAAGGCTGTGTTTTTAACATGACCTGTAGGAGGGTAACATTACCCCCAGCTCAGTTCTTCTGCTGGTCACTACCACAGGCTGTGTTGCTAAAATGAGCTGTAGGAGTGTAACATTACCCCAGCTCAGTTCTTCTGATGGTCACTACCACAGGCTGTGTAAACATGAGGTGTAGGAGTGTAACATTACCCCCAGCTCAGTTTTTCTGATGGTCACTACCACAGGCTGTATTGTTAACATGAGGTGTAGGAGTGTAACATTACCCCCAGCTCAGTTCTTGTGATGGTCCTAACCACAGGCTGTGTTGTTAACATGAGCTACAGGAGTGTAACATTACCCCCAGCTCAGTTCTTCTGATGGTCACTACCACAGGCTGTGTTTTTAACATGAGCTGTAGGAGCATAACATTAACCCCAGCTCAGTTCTTCTGCTGGTCACTACCACAGGCTGTGTTGCTAACATGAGCTGTAGGAGTGTAACATTACCCCCAGCTCAGTTCTTCTGATGGTCAGTACCACAGGCTGTGTTGTTAACATGAGCTGTAGGAGCGTAACATTACCCCCAGCTCAGTTCTTCTGATAGTCAGTCACTACCACAGGCTGTGTTGTTAACATGAGCTGTAGGAGTGTAACATTACCCCAGCTCAGTTCTTCTGATGGTAGCTACCACAGGCGGTGTAAACATGAGGTGTAGGAGTGTAACATTACCCCCAGCTCAGTTCTTGTGATGGTCACTACCACAGGCTGTGTTGTTAACATGAGCTACAGGAGTGTAACATTACCCCCAGCTTAGTTCTTGTGATGGTCAGTCACTACCACAGGCTGTGTTGTTAACATCAGCTACAGGACTATAACATTAACCCCAGCTCAGTTCTTCTGATGGTCACTACCACAGGCTGTGTTGTTAACATGAGGTGTAGAAGTGTAACATTACCCCAGCTCAGTTCTTCTGATGGTCACTACCACAGGCTGTGTTGTTAACATGAGCTACAGGAGTGTAACGTTACCCCCAGCTCAGTTCTTCAGATGGTCACTAACACAGGCTGTGTTGTTAACATGAGCTGTAGGAGTGTAACATTACCCCCAGCTCAGTTATTGTGATGGTCACTACCACAGGCTGTGTTGTTAACATGAGGTGTAGGAGTGTAACATTACCCCAGCTCAGTTCTTCTGATGGTCACTACCACAGGCTGTGTTGTTAACATGAGGTGTAGGAGTGTAACATTACCCCCAGCTCAGTTCTTCTGATGGTCAGTCACTACCACAGGCTGTGTTGTTAACATGAGCTACAGGAGTATAACATTACACCCAGCTCAGTTCTTGTGATGGTCACTACCACAGGCTGTGTTGTTAACATGAGCTGTAGGAGCGTAACATTAACCCAGGCTCAGTTCTTGTGATGGTCAATATGACAGGCTGTGTTGTTAACATGAGCTACAGGAGTGTAACATTACCCCCAGCTTAGTTCTTGTGATGGTCACTACCACAGGCTGTGTTGTTAACATGAGCTGTAGGAGTGTAACATTACCCCCAGCTCAGTTCTTGTGATGGTCACTACCACAGGCTGTGTTGTTAACATGAGCTGTAGGAGCGTAACATTATCCCAAGCTCAGTTCTTCTGATGGTCACTACCACAGGCTGTGTTGTTAACATGAGGTGTAGGAGTGTAACATTACCCCCAGCTCAGTTCTTTTGATGGTCACTACCACAGACTGTGTTGTTAACATGAGCTACAGGAGTGTAACATTACCCCCAGCTCAGTTCTTCTGATGGTCACTACCACAGGCTGTGTTGTTAACATGAGCTGTAGGAGCGTAACATTAACCCCAGCTCAGTTCTTCTGATAGTCAGTCACTACCACAGGCTGTGTTGTTAACATGAGCTGTAGGAGTGTAACATTACCCCCGCTCAGTTCTTCTGATGGTCACTACCACAGGCTGTGTTAACATGAGGTGTAGGAGTGTAACATTAACCCCAGCTCAGTTCTTCTGATGGTCACTACCACAGGCTGTGTTGTTAACATGAGGTGTAGGAGTGTAACATTACCCCCAGCTCAGTTCTTGTGATGGTCACTACCACAGGCTGTGTTGTTAACATGAGCTACAGGAGTGTAACATTACCCCCATCTCAGTTCTTGTGATGGTCAGTCACTACCACAGGCTGTGTTGTTAACATGAGCTACAGGAGTATAACATTAACCCCAGCTCAGTTCTTCTGATGGTCACTACCACAGGCTGTGTTGTTACCATGAGCTACAGGAGTGTAACATTAACCCCAGCTCAGTTCTTGTGATGGTCAATACGACAGGCTGTGTTGTTAACATGAGCTACAGGAGTGTAACATTACCCCCAGCTTAGTTCTTTTGATGGTCACTACCACAGGCTGTGTTGTTAACATGAGCTGTAGGAGTGTAACATTACCCCCAACTCAGTTCTTGTGATGGTCACTACCACAGGCTGTGTTGTTAACATGAGCTGTAGGAGCGTAACATTATCCCAAGCTCAGTTCTTCTGATGGTCACTACCACAGGCTGTGTTGTTAACATGAGGTGTAGGAGTGTAACATTACCCCCAGCTCAGTTCTTTTGATGGTCACTACCACAGACTGTGTTGTTAACATGAGCTACAGGAGTGTAACATTACCCCCAGCTCAGTTCTTCTGATGGTCACTACCACAGGCTGTGTTGTTAACATGAGCTGTAGGAGAGTAACATTAACCCCAGCTCAGTTCTTCTGATAGTCAGTCACTACCACAGGCTGTGTTGTTAACATGATTTGTAGGAGTGTAACATTACCCCCGCTCAGTTCTTCTGATGGTCACTACCACAGGCTGTGTTAACATGAGGTGTAGGAGTGTAACATTAACCCCAGCTCAGTTCTTCTGATGGTCACTACCACAGGCAGTGTTGTTAACATGAGCTACAGGAGTGTAACATTACCCCCAGCTCAGTTCTTCTGATGGTCACTACCACAGGCTGTGTTGTTAACATGAGCTGTAGGAGCGTAACATTAACCCCAGCTCAGTTCTTGTGATGGTCACTACCACAGGCTGTGTTGTAAACATGAGCTACAGGAGTGTAACATTACCCCCAGCTTAGTTCTTGTGATGGTCACTACCACAGGCTGTGTTGTTAACATGAGCTGTAGGAGTGTAACATTACCCCCAGCTCAGTTCTTGTGATGGTCACTACCAGAGGCTGTGTTGTTAACATGAGCTGTAGGAGCGTAACATTATCCCAAGCTCAGTTCTTCTGATGGTCACTACCACAGGCTGTGTTGTTAACATGAGGTGTAGGAGTGTAACATTACCCCAGCTCAGTTCTTCTGATGGTCACTACCACAGGCTGTGTTGTTAACATGAGCTACAGGAGTATAACATTAACCCCAGCTCAGTTCTTCTGATGGTCACTACCACAGGCTGTGTTGTTAACATGAGCTGTAGGAGCATAACATTAACCCCAACTCAGTTCTTCTGATGGTCACTACCACAGGCTGTGTTTTTAACATGATCTGTAGGAGGGTAACATTACCCCCAGCTCAGTTCTTCTGCTGGTCACTACCACAGGCTGTGTTGCTAAAATGAGCTGTAGGAGTGTAACATTACCCCAGCTCAGTTCTTCTGATGGTCACTACCACAGGCTGTGTAAACATGAGGTGTAGGAGTGTAACATTACCCCCAGCTCAGTTCTTCTGATGGTCACTACCACAGGCTGTGTTGTTAACATGAGGTGTAGGAGTGTAACATTACCCCTAGCTCAGTTCTTGTGATGGTCCTAACCACAGGCTGTGTTGTTAACATGAGCTACAGGAGTGTAACATTACCCCCAGCTCAGTTCTTCTGATGGTCACTACCACAGGCTGTGTTTTTAACATGAGCTGTAGGAGCATAACATTAACCCCAGCTCAGTTCTTCTGCTGGTCACTACCACAGGCTGTGTTGCTAACATGAGCTGTAGGAGTGTAACATTACCCCCAGCTCAGTTCTTCTGATGGTCAGTACCACAGGCTGTGTTGTTAACATGAGCTGTAGGAGCGTAACATTACCCCCAGCTCAGTTCTTCTGATAGTCAGTCACTACCACAGGCTGTGTTGTTAACATCAGCTACAGGACTATAACATTAACCTCAGCTCAGTTCTTCTGATGGTCACTACCACAGGCTGTGTTTTTCACATGAGCTGTAGGAGCATAACATTAACCCCAGCTCAGTTCTTCTGCTGGTCACTACCACAGGCTGTGTTGCTAACATGAAATGTAGGAGTGTAACATTACCCCCAGCTCAGTTCTTCTGATGGTCAGTACCACAGGCTGTGTTGTTAACATGAGCTGTAGGAGCGTAACATTACCCCCAGCTCAGTTCTTCTGATAGTCAGTCACTACCACAGGCTGTGTTGTTAACATGAGCTGTAGGAGTGTAACATTACCCCAGCTCAGTTCTTCTGATGGTAGCTACCACAGGCGGTGTAAACATGAGGTGTAGGAGTGTAACATTACCCCCAGCTCAGTTCTTGTGATGGTCACTACCACAGGCTGTGTTGTTAACATGAGCTACAGGAGTGTAACATTACCCCCAGCTTAGTTCTTGTGATGGTCAGTCACTACCACAGGCTGTGTTGTTAACATCAGCTACAGGACTATAACATTAACCCCAGCTCAGTTCTTCTGATGGTCACTACCACAGGCTGTGTTGTTAACATGAGGTGTAGGAGTGTAACATTACCCCAGCTCAGTTCTTCTGATGGTCACTACCACAGGCTGTGTTGTTAACATGAGCTACAGGAGTGTAACGTTACCCCCAGCTCAGTTCTTCAGATGGTCACTAACACAGGCTGTGTTGTTAACATGAGCTGTAGGAGTGTAACATTACCCCCAGCTCAGTTATTGTGATGGTCACTACCACAGGCTGTGTTGTTAACATGAGGTGTAGGAGTGTAACATTACCCCAGCTCAGTTCTTCTGATGGTCACTACCACAGGCTGTGTTGTTAACATGAGGTGTAGGAGTGTAACATTACCCCCAGCTCAGTTCTTCTGATGGTCAGTCACTACCACAGGCTGTGTTGTTAACATGAGCTACAGGAGTATAACATTACCCCCAGCTCAGTTCTTGTGATGGTCACTACCACAGGCTGTGTTGTTAACATGAGCTGTAGGAGCGTAACATTAACCCAGGCTCAGTTCTTGTGATGGTCAATATGACAGTCTGTGTTGTTAACATGAGCTACAGGAGTGTAACATTACCCCCAGCTTAGTTCTTGTGATGGTCACTACCACAGGCTGTGTTGTTAACATGAGCTGTAGGAGTGTAACATTACCCCCAGCTCAGTTCTTGTGATGGTCACTACCACAGGCTGTGTTGTTAACATGAGCTGTAGGAGCGTAACATTATCCCAAGCTCAGTTCTTCTGATGGTCACTACCACAGGCTGTGTTGTTAACATGAGGTGTAGGAGTGTAACATTACCCCCAGCTCAGTTCTTCTGATGGTCACTACCACAGACTGTGTTGTTAACATGAGCTACAGGAGTGTAACATTACCCCCAGCTCAGTTCTTCTGATGGTCACTACCACAGGCTGTGTTGTTAACATGAGCTGTAGGAGCGTAACATTAACCCCAGCTCAGTTCTTCTGATAGTCAGTCACTACCACAGGCTGTGTTGTTAACATGAGCTGTAGGAGTGTAACATTACCCCCGCTCAGTTCTTCTGATGGTCACTACCACAGGCTGTGTTAACATGAGGTGTAGGAGTGTAACATTAACCCCAGCTCAGTTCTTCTGATGGTCACTACCACAGGCTGTGTTGTTAACATGAGGTGTAGGAGTGTAACATTACCCCCAGCTCAGTTCTTGTGATGGTCACTACCACAGGCTGTGTTGTAAACATGAGCTACAGGAGTGTAACATTACCCCCATCTCAGTTCTTGTGATGGTCAGTCACTACCTCAGGCTGTGTTGTTAACATGAGCTACAGGAGTATAACATTAACCCCAGCTCAGTTCTTCTGATGGTCACTACCACAGGCTGTGTTGTTAACATGAGCTACAGGAGTGTAACATTAACCCCAGCTCAGTTCTTGTGATGGTCAATACGACAGGCTGTGTTGTTAACATGAGCTACAGGAGTGTAACATTACCCCCAGCTTAGTTCTTGTGATGGTCACTACCACAGGCTGTGTTGTTAACATGAGCTGTAGGAGTGTAACATTACCCCCAGCTCAGTTCTTGTGATGGTCACTACCACAGGCTGTGTTGTTAACATGAGCTGTAGGAGTGTAACATTACCCCCGCTCAGTTCTTCTGATGGTCACTACCACAGGCTGTGTTAACATGAGGTGTAGGAGTGTAACATTAACCCCAGCTCAGTTCTTCTGATGGTCACTACCACAGGCTGTGTTGTTAACATGAGGTGTAGGAGTGTAACATTACCCCCAGCTCAGTTCTTGTGATGGTCACTACCACAGGCTGTGTTGTTAACATGAGCTACAGGAGTGTAACATTACCCCCATCTCAGTTCTTGTGATGGTCAGTCACTACCACAGGCTGTGTTGTTAACATGAGCTACAGGAGTATAACATTAACCCCAGCTCAGTTCTTCTGATGGTCACTACCACAGGCTGTGTTGTTAACATGAGCTACAGGAGTGTAACATTAACCCCAGCTCAGTTCTTGTGATGGTCAATACGACAGGCTGTGTTGTTAACATGAGCTACAGGAGTGTAACATTACCCCCAGCTTAGTTCTTGTGATGGTCACTACCACAGGCTGTGTTGTTAACATGAGCTGTAGGAGTGTAACATTACCCCCAGCTCAGTTCTTGTGATGGTCACTACCACAGGCTGTGTTGTTAACATGAGCTGTAGGAGCGTAACATTATCCCAAGCTCAGTTCTTCTGATGGTCACTACCACAGGCTGTGTTGTTAACATGAGGTGTAGGAGTGTAACATTACCCCCAGCTCAGTTCTTCTGATGGTCACTACCACAGACTGTGTTGTTAACATGAGCTACAGGAGTGTAACATTACCCCCAGCTCAGTTCTTCTGATGGTCACTACCACAGGCTGTGTTGTTAACATGAGCTGTAGGAGAGCAACATTAACCCCAGCTCAGTTCTTCTGATAGTCAGTCACTACCACAGGCTGTGTTGTTAACATGAGCTACAGGAGTGTAACATTACCCCCATCTCAGTTCTTGTGATGGTCAGTCACTACCACAGGCTGTGTTGTTAACATGAGCTACAGGAGTATAACATTAACCCCAGCTCAGTTCTTCTGATGGTCACTACCACAGGCTGTGTTGTTAACATGAGCTACAGGAGTGTAACATTAACCCCAGCTCAGCTCTTGTGATGGTCAATACGACAGGCTGTGTTGTTAACATGAGCTACAGGAGTGTAACATTACCCCCAGCTTAGTTCTTGTGATGGTCACTACCACAGGCTGTGTTGTTAACATGAGCTGTAGGAGTGTAACATTACCCCCAGCTCAGTTCTTGTGATGGTCACTACCACAGAATGTGTTGTTAACATGAGCTGTAGGAGTGTAACATTACCCCCAGCTCAGTTATTGTGATGGTCACTACCACAGGCTGTGTTGTTAACATGAGCTGTAGGAGTGTAACATTACCCCCAGCTCAGTTATTGTGATGGTCACTACCACAGGCTGTGTTGTTAACATGAGCTACAGGAGTGTAACATTACCCCAGCTCAGTTCTTCTGATGGTCACTACCACAGGCTGTGTTGTTAACATGAGGTGTAGGAGTGTAACATTACCCCCAGCTCAGTTCTTCTGATGGTCAGTCACTACCACAGGCTGTGTTGTTAACATGAGCTACAGGAGTATAACATTACCCCCAGCTCAGTTCTTGTGATGGTCACTACCACAGGCTGTGTTGTTAACATGAGCTGTAGGAGCGTAACATTAACCCAGGCTCAGTTCTTGTGATGGTCAATATGACAGGCTGTGTTGTTAACATGAGCTACAGGAGTGTAACATTACCCCCAGCTTAGTTCTTGTGATGGTCACTACCACAGGCTGTGTTGTTAACATGAGCTGTAGGAGTGTAACATTACCCCCAGCTCAGTTCTTGTGATGGTCACTACCACAGGCTGTGTTGTTAACATGAGCTGTAGGAGCGTAACATTATCCCAAGCTCAGTTCTTCTGATGGTCACTACCACAGGCTGTGTTGTTAACATGAGGTGTAGGAGTGTAACATTACCCCCAGCTCAGTTCTTCTGATGGTCACTACCACAGACTGTGTTGTTAACATGAGCTACAGGAGTGTAACATTACCCCCAGCTCAGTTCTTCTGATGGTCACTACCACAGGCTGTGTTGTTAACATGAGCTGTAGGAGTGTAACATTACCCCCGCTCAGTTCTTCTGATGGTCACTACCACAGGCTGTGTTAACATGAGGTGTAGGAGTGTAACATTAACCCCAGCTCAGTTCTTCTGATGGTCACTACCACAGGCTGTGTTGTTAACATGAGGTGTAGGAGTGTAACATTACCCCCAGCTCAGTTCTTGTGATGGTCACTACCACAGGCTGTGTTGTAAACATGAGCTACAGGAGTGTAACATTACCCCCATCTCAGTTCTTGTGATGGTCACTACCACAGGCTGTGTTGTTAACATGAGCTACAGGAGTATAACATTAACCCCAGCTCAGTTCTTCTGATGGTCACTACCACAGGCTGTGTTGTTAACATGAGCTACAGGAGTGTAACATTAACCCCAGCTCAGTTCTTGTGATGGTCAATACGACAGGCTGTGTTGTTAACATGAGCTACAGGAGTGTAACATTACCCCCAGCTTAGTTCTTGTGATGGTCACTACCACAGGCTGTGTTGTTAACATGAGCTGTAGGAGTGTAACATTACCCCCAGCTCAGTTCTTGTGATGGTCACTACCACAGGCTGTGTTGTTAACATGAGCTGTAGGAGCGTAACATTATCCCAAGCTCAGTTCTTCTGATGGTCACTACCACAGGCTGTGTTGTTAACATGAGGTGTAGGAGTGTAGTATTACCCCCAGCTCAGTTCTTCTGATGGTCACTACCACAGACTGTGTTGTTAACATGAGCTACAGGAGTGTAACATTACCCCCAGCTCAGTTCTTCTGATGGTCACTACCACAGGCTGTGTTGTTAACATGAGCTGTAGGAGAGTAACATTAACCCCAGCTCAGTTCTTCTGATAGTCAGTCACTACCACAGGCTGTGTTGTTAACATGAGCTGTAGGAGTGTAACATTACCCCCGCTCAGTTCTTCTGATGGTCACTACCACAGGCTGTGTTAACATGAGGTGTAGGAGTGTAACATTAATCCCAGCTCAGTTCTTCTGATGGTCACTACCACAGGCTGTGTTGTTAACATGAGGTGTAGGAGTGTAACAATACCCCCAGCTCAGTTCTTGTGATGGTCACTACCACAGGCTGTGTTGTTAACATGAGCTACAGGAGTGTAACATTACCCCCATCTCAGTTCTTGTGATGGTCAGTCACTACCACAGGCTGTGTTGTTAACATGAGCTACAGGAGTATAACATTAACCCCAGCTCAGTTCTTCTGATGGTCACTACCACAGGCTGTGTTGTTAACATGAGCTACAGGAGTGTAACATTAACCCCAGCTCAGCTCTTGTGATGGTCAATACGACAGGCTGTGTTGTTAACATGAGCTACAGGAGTGTAACATTACCCCCAGCTTAGTTCTTGTGATGGTCACTACCACAGGCTGTGTTGTTAACATGAGCTGTAGGAGTGTAACATTACCCCCAGCTCAGTTCTTGTGATGGTCACTACCACAGAATGTGTTGTTAACATGAGATGTAGGAGTGTAACATTACCCCCAGCTCAGTTATTGTGATGGTCACTACCACAGGCTGTGTTGTTAACATGAGGTGTAGGAGTGTAACATTACCCCAGCTCAGTTCTTCTGATGGTCACTACCACAGGCTGTGTTGTTAACATGAGGTGTAGGAGTGTAACATTACCCCCAGCTCAGTTCTTCTGATGGTCACTACCACAGGCTGTGTTGTTAACATGAGCTACAGGAGTATAACATTACCCCCAGCTCAGTTCTTGTGATGGTCACTACCACAGGCTGTGTTGTTAACATGAGCTGTAGGAGCGTAACATTAACCCAGGCTCAGTTCTTGTGATGGTCAATATGACAGGCTGTGTTGTTAACATGAGCTACAGGAGTGTAACATTACCCCCAGCTTAGTTCTTGTGATGGTCACTACCACAGGCTGTGTTGTTAACATGAGCTGTAGGAGTGTAACATTACCCCCAGCTCAGTTCTTGTGATGGTCACTACCACAGGCTGTGTTGTTAACATGAGCTGTAGGAGCGTAACATTATCCCAAGCTCAGTTCTTCTGATGGTCACTACCACAGGCTGTGTTGTTAACATGAGGTGTAGGAGTGTAACATTACCCCCAGCTCAGTTCTTCTGATGGTCACTACCACAGACTGTGTTGTTAACATGAGCTACAGGAGTGTAACATTACCCCCAGCTCAGGTCTTCTGATGGTCACTACCACAGGCTGTGTTGTTAACATGAGCTGTAGGAGCGTAACATTAACCCCAGCTCAGTTCTTCTGATAGTCAGTCACTACCACAGGCTGTGTTGTTAACATGAGCTGTAGGAGTGTAACATTACCCCCGCTCAGTTCTTCTGATGGTCACTACCACAGGCTGTGTTAACATGAGGTGTAGGAGTGTAACACTAACCCCAGCTCAGTTCTTCTGATGGTCACTACCACAGGCTGTGTTGTTAACATGAGGTGTAGGAGTGTAACATTACCCCCAGCTCAGTTCTTGTGATGGTCACTACCACAGGCTGTGTTGTAAACATGAGCTACAGGAGTGTAACATTACCCCCATCTCAGTTCTTGTGATGGTCAGTCACTACCTCAGGCTGTGTTGTTAACATGAGCTACAGGAGTATAACATTAACCCCAGCTCAGTTCTTCTGATGGTCACTACCACAGGCTGTGTTGTTAACATGAGCTACAGGAGTGTAACATTAACCCCAGCTCAGTTCTTCTGATGGTCAATACGACAGGCTGTGTTGTTAACATGAGCTACAGGAGTGTAACATTACCCCCAGCTTAGTTCTTGTGATGGTCACTACCACAGGCTGTGTTGTTAACATGAGCTGTAGGAGTGTAACATTACCCCCAGCTCAGTTCTTGTGATGGTCACTACCACAGGCTGTGTTGTTAACATGAGCTGTAGGAGCGTAACATTATCCCAAGCTCAGTTCTTCTGATGGTCACTACCACAGGCTGTGTTGTTAACATGAGGTGTAGGAGTGTAACATTACCCCCAGCTCAGTTCTTCTGATGGTCACTACCACAGACTGTGTTGTTAACATGAGCTACAGGAGTGTAACATTACCCCCAGCTCAGTTCTTCTGATGGTCACTACCACAGGCTGTGTTGTTAACATGAGCTGTAGGAGCGTAACATTAACCCCAGCTCAGTTCTTCTGATAGTCAGTCACTACCACAGGCTGTGTTGTTAACATGAGCTGTAGGAGTGTAACATTACCCCCGCTCAGTTCTTCTGATGGTCACTACCACAGGCTGTGTTAACATGAGGTGTAGGAGTGTAACATTAATCCCAGCTCAGTTCTTCTGATGGTCACTACCACAGGCTGTGTTGTTAACATGAGGTGTAGGAGTGTAACATTACCCCCAGCTCAGTTCTTGTGATGGTCACTACCACAGGCTGTGTTGTTAACATGAGCTACAGGAGTATAACATTAACCCCAGCTCAGTTCTTCTGATGGTCACTACCACAGGCTGTGTTGTTAACATGAGCTACAGGAGTGTAACATTAACCCCAGCTCAGTTCTTCTGATGGTCACTACCACAGGCTGTGTTGTTAACATGAGCTACAGGAGTGTAACATTAACCCCAGCTCAGCTCTTGTGATGGTCACTACCACAGGCTGTGTTGTTAACATGAGCTACAGGAGTGTAACATTACCCCCAGCTTAGTTCTTGTGATGGTCACTACCACAGGCTGTGTTGTTAACATGAGCTACAGGAGTGTAACATTAACCCCAGCTCAGTTCTTCTGATGGTCACTACCACAGGCTGTGTTGTTAACATGAGCTACAGGAGTGTAACATTAACCCCAGCTCAGTTCTTGTGATGGTCAATAAGACAGGCTGTGTTGTTAACATGAGCTACAGGAGTGTAACATTACCCCCAGCTTAGTTCTTGTGATGGTCACTACCACAGGCTGTGTTGTTAACATGAGCTGTAGGAGTGTAACATTACCCCCAGCTCAGTTCTTGTGATGGTCACTACCACAGGCTGTGTTGTTAACATGAGCTGTAGGAGCGTAACATTATCCCAAGCTCAGTTCTTCTGATGGTCACTACCACAGGCTGTGTTGTTAACATGAGGTGTAGGAGTGTAGTATTACCCCCAGCTCAGTTCTTCTGATGGTCACTACCACAGACTGTGTTGTTAACATGAGCTACAGGAGTGTAACATTACCCCCAGCTCAGTTCTTCTGATGGTCACTACCACAGGCTGTGTTGTTAACATGAGCTGTAGGAGAGTAACATTAACCCCAGCTCAGTTCTTCTGATAGTCAGTCACTACCACAGGCTGTGTTGTTAACATGAGCTGTAGGAGTGTAACATTACCCCCGCTCAGTTCTTCTGATGGTCACTACCACAGGCTGTGTTAACATGAGGTGTAGGAGTGTAACATTAATCCCAGCTCAGTTCTTCTGATGGTCACTACCACAGGCTGTGTTGTTAACATGAGGTGTAGGAGTGTAACATTACCCCCGCTCAGTTCTTCTGATGGTCACTACCACAGGCTGTGTTGTTAACATGAGGTGTAGGAGTGTAACATTAATCCCAGCTCAGTTCTTCTGATGGTCACTACCACAGGCTGTGTTGTTAACATGAGGTGTAGGAGTGTAACAATACCCCCAGCTCAGTTCTTGTGATGGTCACTACCACAGGCTGTGTTGTTAACATGAGCTACAGGAGTGTAACATTACCCCCAGCTCAGTTCTTCTGATAGTCAGTCACTACCACAGGCTGTGTTGTTAACATGAGCTGTAGGAGTGTAACATTACCCCCGCTCAGTTCTTCTGATGGTCACTACCACAGGCTGTGTTAACATGAGGTGTAGGAGTGTAACATTAATCCCAGCTCAGTTCTTCTGATGGTCACTACCACAGGCTGTGTTGTTAACATGAGGTGTAGGAGTGTAACAATACCCCCAGCTCAGTTCTTGTGATGGTCACTACCACAGGCTGTGTTGTTAACATGAGCTACAGGAGTGTAACATTACCCCCATCTCAGTTCTTGTGATGGTCAGTCACTACCACAGGCTGTGTTGTTAACATGAGCTACAGGAGTATAACATTAACCCCAGCTCAGTTCTTCTGATGGTCACTACCACAGGCTGTGTTGTTAACATGAGCTACAGGAGTGTAACATTAACCCCAGCTCAGCTCTTGTGATGGTCAATACGACAGGCTGTGTTGTTAACATGAGCTACAGGAGTGTAACATTACCCCCAGCTTAGTTCTTGTGATGGTCACTACCACAGGCTGTGTTGTTAACATGAGCTACAGGAGTGTAACATTAACCCCAGCTCAGCTCTTGTGATGGTCACTACCACAGAATGTGTTGTTAACATGAGATGTAGGAGTGTAACATTACCCCCAGCTCAGTTATTGTGATGGTCACTACCACAGGCTGTGTTGTTAACATGAGGTGTAGGAGTGTAACATTACCCCAGCTCAGTTCTTCTGATGGTCACTACCACAGGCTGTGTTGTTAACATGAGGTGTAGGAGTGTAACATTACCCCCAGCTCAGTTCTTCTGATGGTCACTACCACAGGCTGTGTTGTTAACATGAGCTACAGGAGTATAACATTACCCCCAGCTCAGTTCTTGTGATGGTCACTACCACAGGCTGTGTTGTTAACATGAGCTGTAGGAGCGTAACATTAACCCAGGCTCAGTTCTTGTGATGGTCAATATGACAGGCTGTGTTGTTAACATGAGCTACAGGAGTGTAACATTACCCCCAGCTTAGTTCTTGTGATGGTCACTACCACAGGCTGTGTTGTTAACATGAGCTGTAGGAGTGTAACATTACCCCCAGCTCAGTTCTTGTGATGGTCACTACCACAGGCTGTGTTGTTAACATGAGCTGTAGGAGCGTAACATTATCCCAAGCTCAGTTCTTCTGATGGTCACTACCACAGGCTGTGTTGTTAACATGAGGTGTAGGAGTGTAACATTACCCCCAGCTCAGTTCTTCTGATGGTCACTACCACAGACTGTGTTGTTAACATGAGCTACAGGAGTGTAACATTACCCCCAGCTCAGTTCTTCTGATGGTCACTACCACAGGCTGTGTTGTTAACATGAGCTGTAGGAGCGTAACATTAACCCCAGCTCAGTTCTTCTGATAGTCAGTCACTACCACAGGCTGTGTTGTTAACATGAGCTGTAGGAGTGTAACATTACCCCCGCTCAGTTCTTCTGATGGTCACTACCACAGGCTGTGTTAACATGAGGTGTAGGAGTGTAACACTAACCCCAGCTCAGTTCTTCTGATGGTCACTACCACAGGCTGTGTTGTTAACATGAGGTGTAGGAGTGTAACATTACCCCCAGCTCAGTTCTTGTGATGGTCACTACCACAGGCTGTGTTGTAAACATGAGCTACAGGAGTGTAACATTACCCCCATCTCAGTTCTTGTGATGGTCAGTCACTACCTCAGGCTGTGTTGTTAACATGAGCTACAGGAGTATAACATTAACCCCAGCTCAGTTCTTCTGATGGTCACTACCACAGGCTGTGTTGTTAACATGAGCTACAGGAGTGTAACATTAACCCCAGCTCAGTTCTTGTGATGGTCAATACGACAGGCTGTGTTGTTAACATGAGCTACAGGAGTGTAACATTACCCCCAGCTTAGTTCTTGTGATGGTCACTACCACAGGCTGTGTTGTTAACATGAGCTGTAGGAGTGTAACATTACCCCCAGCTCAGTTCTTGTGATGGTCACTACCACAGGCTGTGTTGTTAACATGAGCTGTAGGAGCGTAACATTATCCCAAGCTCAGTTCTTCTGATGGTCACTACCACAGGCTGTGTTGTTAACATGAGGTGTAGGAGTGTAACATTACCCCCAGCTCAGTTCTTCTGATGGTCACTACCACAGACTGTGTTGTTAACATGAGCTACAGGAGTGTAACATTACCCCCAGCTCAGTTCTTCTGATGGTCACTACCACAGGCTGTGTTGTTAACATGAGCTGTAGGAGCGTAACATTAACCCCAGCTCAGTTCTTCTGATAGTCAGTCACTACCACAGGCTGTGTTGTTAACATGAGCTGTAGGAGTGTAACATTACCCCCGCTCAGTTCTTCTGATGGTCACTACCACAGGCTGTGTTAACATGAGGTGTAGGAGTGTAACATTAATCCCAGCTCAGTTCTTCTGATGGTCACTACCACAGGCTGTGTTGTTAACATGAGGTGTAGGAGTGTAACATTACCCCCAGCTCAGTTCTTGTGATGGTCACTACCACAGGCTGTGTTGTTAACATGAGCTAAAGGAGTATAACATTAACCCCAGCTCAGTTCTTCTGATGGTCACTACCACAGGCTGTGTTGTTAACATGAGCTACAGGAGTGTAACATTAACCCCAGCTCAGTTCTTCTGATGGTCACTACCACAGGCTGTGTTGTTAACATGAGCTACAGGAGTGTAACATTAACCCCAGCTCAGCTCTTGTGATGGTCACTACCACAGGCTGTGTTGTTAACATGAGCTACAGGAGTGTAACATTACCCCCAGCTTAGTTCTTGTGATGGTCACTACCACAGGCTGTGTTGTTAACTTGAGCTACAGGAGTGTAACATTAACCCCAGCTCAGTTCTTCTGATGGTCACTACCACAGGCTGTGTTGTTAACATGAGCTACAGGAGTGTAACAT
This sequence comes from Lampris incognitus, assembly GCF_029633865.1. Classification (NCBI taxonomy): domain Eukaryota; kingdom Metazoa; phylum Chordata; class Actinopteri; order Lampriformes; family Lampridae; genus Lampris; species Lampris incognitus. The sequence continues at coordinate 61,983,402 of NC_079212.1, read as the reverse complement.
TAACCCCAGCTCAGTTCTTGTGATGGTCAATAGGACAGGCTGTGTTGTTAACATGAGCTACAGGAGTGTAACATTACCCCCAGCTTAGTTCTTGTGATGGTCACTACCACAGGCTGTGTTGTTAACATGAGCTGTAGGAGTGTAACATTACCCCCAGCTCAGTTCTTGTGATGGTCACTACCACAGGCTGTGTTGTTAACATGAGCTGTAGGAGCGTAACATTATCCCAAGCTCAGTTCTTCTGATGGTCACTACCACAGGCTGTGTTGTTAACATGAGGTGTAGGAGTGTAGTATTACCCCCAGCTCAGTTCTTCTGATGGTCACTACCACAGACTGTGTTGTTAACATGAGCTACAGGAGTGTAACATTACCCCCAGCTCAGTTCTTCTGATGGTCACTACCACAGGCTGTGTTGTTAACATGAGCTGTAGGAGAGTAACATTAACCCCAGCTCAGTTCTTCTGATAGTCAGTCACTACCACAGGCTGTGTTGTTAACATGAGCTGTAGGAGTGTAACATTACCCCCGCTCAGTTCTTCTGATGGTCACTACCACAGGCTGTGTTAACATGAGGTGTAGGAGTGTAACATTAATCCCAGCTCAGTTCTTCTGATGGTCACTACCACAGGCTGTGTTGTTAACATGAGGTGTAGGAGTGTAACAATACCCCCAGCTCAGTTCTTGTGATGGTCACTACCACAGGCTGTGTTGTTAACATGAGCTACAGGAGTGTAACATTACCCCCATCTCAGTTCTTGTGATGGTCAGTCACTACCACAGGCTGTGTTGTTAACATGAGCTACAGGAGTATAACATTAACCCCAGCTCAGTTCTTCTGATGGTCACTACCACAGGCTGTGTTGTTAACATGAGCTACAGGAGTGTAACATTAACCCCAGCTCAGCTCTTGTGATGGTCAATACGACAGGCTGTGTTGTTAACATGAGCTACAGGAGTGTAACATTACCCCCAGCTTAGTTCTTGTGATGGTCACTACCACAGGCTGTGTTGTTAACATGAGCTGTAGGAGTGTAACATTACCCCCAGCTCAGTTCTTGTGATGGTCACTACCACAGAATGTGTTGTTAACATGAGATGTAGGAGTGTAACATTACCCCCAGCTCAGTTATTGTGATGGTCACTACCACAGGCTGTGTTGTTAACATGAGGTGTAGGAGTGTAACATTACCCCAGCTCAGTTCTTCTGATGGTCACTACCACAGGCTGTGTTGTTAACATGAGGTGTAGGAGTGTAACATTACCCCCAGCTCAGTTCTTCTGATGGTCACTACCACAGGCTGTGTTGTTAACATGAGCTACAGGAGTATAACATTACCCCCAGCTCAGTTCTTGTGATGGTCACTACCACAGGCTGTGTTGTTAACATGAGCTGTAGGAGCGTAACATTAACCCAGGCTCAGTTCTTGTGATGGTCAATATGACAGGCTGTGTTGTTAACATGAGCTACAGGAGTGTAACATTACCCCCAGCTTAGTTCTTGTGATGGTCACTACCACAGGCTGTGTTGTTAACATGAGCTGTAGGAGTGTAACATTACCCCCAGCTCAGTTCTTGTGATGGTCACTACCACAGGCTGTGTTGTTAACATGAGCTGTAGGAGCGTAACATTATCCCAAGCTCAGTTCTTCTGATGGTCACTACCACAGGCTGTGTTGTTAACATGAGGTGTAGGAGTGTAACATTACCCCCAGCTCAGTTCTTCTGATTGTCACTACCACAGACTGTGTTGTTAACATGAGCTACAGGAGTGTAACATTACCCCCAGCTCAGTTCTTCTGATGGTCACTACCACAGGCTGTGTTGTTAACATGAGCTGTAGGAGCGTAACATTAACCCCAGCTCAGTTCTTCTGATAGTCAGTCACTACCACAGGCTGTGTTGTTAACATGAGCTGTAGGAGTGTAACATTACCCCCGCTCAGTTCTTCTGATGGTCACTACCACAGGCTGTGTTAACATGAGGTGTAGGAGTGTAACACTAACCCCAGCTCAGTTCTTCTGATGGTCACTACCACAGGCTGTGTTGTTAACATGAGGTGTAGGAGTGTAACATTACCCCCAGCTCAGTTCTTGTGATGGTCACTACCACAGGCTGTGTTGTAAACATGAGCTACAGGAGTGTAACATTACCCCCATCTCAGTTCTTGTGATGGTCAGTCACTACCTCAGGCTGTGTTGTTAACATGAGCTACAGGAGTATAACATTAACCCCAGCTCAGTTCTTCTGATGGTCACTACCACAGGCTGTGTTGTTAACATGAGCTACAGGAGTGTAACATTAACCCCAGCTCAGTTCTTGTGATGGTCAATACGACAGGCTGTGTTGTTAACATGAGCTACAGGAGCTAAACATTACCCCCAGCTTAGTTCTTGTGATGGTCACTACCACAGGCTGTGTTGTTAACATGAGCTGTAGGAGTGTAACATTACCCCCAGCTCAGTTCTTGTGATGGTCACTACCACAGGCTGTGTTGTTAACATGAGCTGTAGGAGCGTAACATTATCCCAAGCTCAGTTCTTCTGATGGTCACTACCACAGGCTGTGTTGTTAACATGAGGTGTAGGAGTGTAACATTAATCCCAGCTCAGTTCTTCTGATGGTCACTACCACAGGCTGTGTTGTTAACATGAGGTGTAGGAGTGTAACAATACCCCCAGCTCAGTTCTTGTGATGGTCACTACCACAGGCTGTGTTGTTAACATGAGCTACAGGAGTGTAACATTACCCCCAGCTCAGTTCTTCTGATAGTCAGTCACTACCACAGGCTGTGTTGTTAACATGAGCTGTAGGAGTGTAACATTACCCCCGCTCAGTTCTTCTGATGGTCACTACCACAGGCTGTGTTAACATGAGGTGTAGGAGTGTAACATTAATCCCAGCTCAGTTCTTCTGATGGTCACTACCACAGGCTGTGTTGTTAACATGAGGTGTAGGAGTGTAACAATACCCCCAGCTCAGTTCTTGTGATGGTCACTACCACAGGCTGTGTTGTTAACATGAGCTACAGGAGTGTAACATTACCCCCATCTCAGTTCTTGTGATGGTCAGTCACTACCACAGGCTGTGTTGTTAACATGAGCTACAGGAGTATAACATTAACCCCAGCTCAGTTCTTCTGATGGTCACTACCACAGGCTGTGTTGTTAACATGAGCTACAGGAGTGTAACATTAACCCCAGCTCAGCTCTTGTGATGGTCAATACGACAGGCTGTGTTGTTAACATGAGCTACAGGAGTGTAACATTACCCCCAGCTTAGTTCTTGTGATGGTCACTACCACAGGCTGTGTTGTTAACATGAGCTGTAGGAGTGTAACATTACCCCCAGCTCAGTTCTTGTGATGGTCACTACCACAGAATGTGTTGTTAACATGAGATGTAGGAGTGTAACATTACCCCCAGCTCAGTTATTGTGATGGTCACTACCACAGGCTGTGTTGTTAACATGAGGTGTAGGAGTGTAACATTACCCCAGCTCAGTTCTTCTGATGGTCACTACCACAGGCTGTGTTGTTAACATGAGGTGTAGGAGTGTAACATTACCCCCAGCTCAGTTCTTCTGATGGTCACTACCACAGGCTGTGTTGTTAACATGAGCTACAGGAGTATAACATTACCCCCAGCTCAGTTCTTGTGATGGTCACTACCACAGGCTGTGTTGTTAACATGAGCTGTAGGAGCGTAACATTAACCCAGGCTCAGTTCTTGTGATGGTCAATATGACAGGCTGTGTTGTTAACATGAGCTACAGGAGTGTAACATTACCCCCAGCTTAGTTCTTGTGATGGTCACTACCACAGGCTGTGTTGTTAACATGAGCTGTAGGAGTGTAACATTACCCCCAGCTCAGTTCTTGTGATGGTCACTACCACAGGCTGTGTTGTTAACATGAGCTGTAGGAGCGTAACATTATCCCAAGCTCAGTTCTTCTGATGGTCACTACCACAGGCTGTGTTGTTAACATGAGGTGTAGGAGTGTAACATTACCCCCAGCTCAGTTCTTCTGATGGTCACTACCACAGACTGTGTTGTTAACATGAGCTACAGGAGTGTAACATTACCCCCAGCTCAGTTCTTCTGATGGTCACTACCACAGGCTGTGTTGTTAACATGAGCTGTAGGAGCGTAACATTAACCCCAGCTCAGTTCTTCTGATAGTCAGTCACTACCACAGGCTGTGTTGTTAACATGAGCTGTAGGAGTGTAACATTACCCCCGCTCAGTTCTTCTGATGGTCACTACCACAGGCTGTGTTAACATGAGGTGTAGGAGTGTAACACTAACCCCAGCTCAGTTCTTCTGATGGTCACTACCACAGGCTGTGTTGTTAACATGAGGTGTAGGAGTGTAACATTACCCCCAGCTCAGTTCTTGTGATGGTCACTACCACAGGCTGTGTTGTAAACATGAGCTACAGGAGTGTAACATTACCCCCATCTCAGTTCTTGTGATGGTCAGTCACTACCTCAGGCTGTGTTGTTAACATGAGCTACAGGAGTATAACATTAACCCCAGCTCAGTTCTTCTGATGGTCACTACCACAGGCTGTGTTGTTAACATGAGCTACAGGAGTGTAACATTAACCCCAGCTCAGTTCTTGTGATGGTCAATACGACAGGCTGTGTTGTTAACATGAGCTACAGGAGTGTAACATTACCCCCAGCTTAGTTCTTGTGATGGTCACTACCACAGGCTGTGTTGTTAACATGAGCTGTAGGAGTGTAACATTACCCCCAGCTCAGTTCTTGTGATGGTCACTACCACAGGCTGTGTTGTTAACATGAGCTGTAGGAGCGTAACATTATCCCAAGCTCAGTTCTTCTGATGGTCACTACCACAGGCTGTGTTGTTAACATGAGGTGTAGGAGTGTAACATTACCCCCAGCTCAGTTCTTCTGATGGTCACTACCACAGACTGTGTTGTTAACATGAGCTACAGGAGTGTAACATTACCCCCAGCTCAGTTCTTCTGATGGTCACTACCACAGGCTGTGTTGTTAACATGAGCTGTAGGAGCGTAACATTAACCCCAGCTCAGTTCTTCTGATAGTCAGTCACTACCACAGGCTGTGTTGTTAACATGAGCTGTAGGAGTGTAACATTACCCCCGCTCAGTTCTTCTGATGGTCACTACCACAGGCTGTGTTAACATGAGGTGTAGGAGTGTAACATTAATCCCAGCTCAGTTCTTCTGATGGTCACTACCACAGGCTGTGTTGTTAACATGAGGTGTAGGAGTGTAACATTACCCCCAGCTCAGTTCTTGTGATGGTCACTACCACAGGCTGTGTTGTTAACATGAGCTAAAGGAGTATAACATTAACCCCAGCTCAGTTCTTCTGATGGTCACTACCACAGGCTGTGTTGTTAACATGAGCTACAGGAGTGTAACATTAACCCCAGCTCAGTTCTTCTGATGGTCACTACCACAGGCTGTGTTGTTAACATGAGCTACAGGAGTGTAACATTAACCCCAGCTCAGCTCTTGTGATGGTCACTACCACAGGCTGTGTTGTTAACATGAGCTACAGGAGTGTAACATTACCCCCAGCTTAGTTCTTGTGATGGTCACTACCACAGGCTGTGTTGTTAACTTGAGCTACAGGAGTGTAACATTAACCCCAGCTCAGTTCTTCTGATGGTCACTACCACAGGCTGTGTTGTTAACATGAGCTACAGGAGTGTAACATTAACCCCAGCTCAGTTCTTGTGATGGTCAATAGGACAGGCTGTGTTGTTAACATGAGCTACAGGAGTGTAACATTACCCCCAGCTTAGTTCTTGTGATGGTCACTACCACAGGCTGTGTTGTTAACATGAGCTGTAGGAGTGTAACATTACCCCCAGCTCAGTTCTTGTGATGGTCACTACCACAGGCTGTGTTGTTAACATGAGCTGTAGGAGCGTAACATTATCCCAAGCTCAGTTCTTCTGATGGTCACTACCACAGGCTGTGTTGTTAACATGAGGTGTAGGAGTGTAGTATTACCCCCAGCTCAGTTCTTCTGATGGTCACTACCACAGACTGTGTTGTTAACATGAGCTACAGGAGTGTAACATTACCCCCAGCTCAGTTCTTCTGATGGTCACTACCACAGGCTGTGTTGTTAACATGAGCTGTAGGAGAGTAACATTAACCCCAGCTCAGTTCTTCTGATAGTCAGTCACTACCACAGGCTGTGTTGTTAACATGAGCTGTAGGAGTGTAACATTACCCCCGCTCAGTTCTTCTGATGGTCACTACCACAGGCTGTGTTAACATGAGGTGTAGGAGTGTAACATTAATCCCAGCTCAGTTCTTCTGATGGTCACTACCACAGGCTGTGTTGTTAACATGAGGTGTAGGAGTGTAACAATACCCCCAGCTCAGTTCTTGTGATGGTCACTACCACAGGCTGTGTTGTTAACATGAGCTACAGGAGTGTAACATTACCCCCATCTCAGTTCTTGTGATGGTCAGTCACTACCACAGGCTGTGTTGTTAACATGAGCTACAGGAGTATAACATTAACCCCAGCTCAGTTCTTCTGATGGTCACTACCACAGGCTGTGTTGTTAACATGAGCTACAGGAGTGTAACATTAACCCCAGCTCAGCTCTTGTGATGGTCAATACGACAGGCTGTGTTGTTAACATGAGCTACAGGAGTGTAACATTACCCCCAGCTTAGTTCTTGTGATGGTCACTACCACAGGCTGTGTTGTTAACATGAGCTGTAGGAGTGTAACATTACCCCCAGCTCAGTTCTTGTGATGGTCACTACCACAGAATGTGTTGTTAACATGAGATGTAGGAGTGTAACATTACCCCCAGCTCAGTTATTGTGATGGTCACTACCACAGGCTGTGTTGTTAACATGAGGTGTAGGAGTGTAACATTACCCCAGCTCAGTTCTTCTGATGGTCACTACCACAGGCTGTGTTGTTAACATGAGGTGTAGGAGTGTAACATTACCCCCAGCTCAGTTCTTCTGATGGTCACTACCACAGGCTGTGTTGTTAACATGAGCTACAGGAGTATAACATTACCCCCAGCTCAGTTCTTGTGATGGTCACTACCACAGGCTGTGTTGTTAACATGAGCTGTAGGAGCGTAACATTAACCCAGGCTCAGTTCTTGTGATGGTCAATATGACAGGCTGTGTTGTTAACATGAGCTACAGGAGTGTAACATTACCCCCAGCTTAGTTCTTGTGATGGTCACTACCACAGGCTGTGTTGTTAACATGAGCTGTAGGAGTGTAACATTACCCCCAGCTCAGTTCTTGTGATGGTCACTACCACAGGCTGTGTTGTTAACATGAGCTGTAGGAGCGTAACATTATCCCAAGCTCAGTTCTTCTGATGGTCACTACCACAGGCTGTGTTGTTAACATGAGGTGTAGGAGTGTAACATTACCCCCAGCTCAGTTCTTCTGATTGTCACTACCACAGACTGTGTTGTTAACATGAGCTACAGGAGTGTAACATTACCCCCAGCTCAGTTCTTCTGATGGTCACTACCACAGGCTGTGTTGTTAACATGAGCTGTAGGAGCGTAACATTAACCCCAGCTCAGTTCTTCTGATAGTCAGTCACTACCACAGGCTGTGTTGTTAACATGAGCTGTAGGAGTGTAACATTACCCCCGCTCAGTTCTTCTGATGGTCACTACCACAGGCTGTGTTAACATGAGGTGTAGGAGTGTAACACTAACCCCAGCTCAGTTCTTCTGATGGTCACTACCACAGGCTGTGTTGTTAACATGAGGTGTAGGAGTGTAACATTACCCCCAGCTCAGTTCTTGTGATGGTCACTACCACAGGCTGTGTTGTAAACATGAGCTACAGGAGTGTAACATTACCCCCATCTCAGTTCTTGTGATGGTCAGTCACTACCTCAGGCTGTGTTGTTAACATGAGCTACAGGAGTATAACATTAACCCCAGCTCAGTTCTTCTGATGGTCACTACCACAGGCTGTGTTGTTAACATGAGCTACAGGAGTGTAACATTAACCCCAGCTCAGTTCTTGTGATGGTCAATACGACAGGCTGTGTTGTTAACATGAGCTACAGGAGCTAAACATTACCCCCAGCTTAGTTCTTGTGATGGTCACTACCACAGGCTGTGTTGTTAACATGAGCTGTAGGAGTGTAACATTACCCCCAGCTCAGTTCTTGTGATGGTCACTACCACAGGCTGTGTTGTTAACATGAGCTGTAGGAGCGTAACATTATCCCAAGCTCAGTTCTTCTGATGGTCACTACCACAGGCTGTGTTGTTAACATGAGGTGTAGGAGTGTAACATTACCCCCAGCTCAGTTCTTCTGATGGTCACTACCACAGACTGTGTTGTTAACATGAGCTACAGGAGTGTAACATTACCCCCAGCTCAGTTCTTCTGATGGTCACTACCACAGGCTGTGTTGTTAACATGAGCTGTAGGAGCGTAACATTAACCCCAGCTCAGTTCTTCTGATAGTCAGTCACTACCACAGGCTGTGTTGTTAACATGAGCTGTAGGAGTGTAACATTACCCCCGCTCAGTTCTTCTGATGGTCACTACCACAGGCTGTGTTAACATGAGGTGTAGGAGTGTAACATTAATCCCAGCTCAGTTCTTCTGATGGTCACTACCACAGGCTGTGTTGTTAACATGAGGTGTAGGAGTGTAACATTACCCCCAGCTCAGTTCTTGTGATGGTCACTACCACAGGCTGTGTTGTTAACATGAGCTACAGGAGTATAACATTAACCCCAGCTCAGTTCTTCTGATGGTCACTACCACAGGCTGTGTTGTTAACATGAGCTACAGGAGTGTAACATTAACCCCAGCTCAGTTCTTCTGATGGTCACTACCACAAGCTGTGTTGTTAACATGAGCTACAGGAGTGTAACATTAACCCCAGCTCAGCTCTTGTGATGGTCACTACCACAGGCTGTGTTGTTAACATGAGCTACAGGAGTGTAACATTACGCCCATCTCAGTTCTTGTGATGGTCAGTCACTACCACAGGCTGTGTTGTTAACATGAGCTACAGGAGTATAACATTAACCCCAGCTCAGTTCTTCTGATGGTCACTACCACAGGCTGTGTTGTTAACATGAGCTACAGGAGTGTAACATTAACCCCAGCTCAGCTCTTGTGATGGTCAATACGACAGGCTGTGTTGTTAACATGAGCTACAGGAGTGTAACATTACCCCCAGCTTAGTTCTTGTGATGGTCACTACCACAGGCTGTGTTGTTAACATGAGCTGTAGGAGTGTAACATTACCCCCAGCTCAGTTCTTGTGATGGTCACTACCACAGAATGTGTTGTTAACATGTGCTGTAGGAGTGTAACATTACCCCCAGCTCAGTTCTTGTGATGGTCACTACCACAGGCTGTGTTGTTAACATGAGCTGTAGGAGCGTAACATTACCCACAGCTCAGTTATTCTGATGGCCATTAACACAGGCTGTGTTGTTAATATTACCTACAGGAGTATAACATTAACCCCACCTCAGTTCTTCTGATGGTCACTACCACAGGCTGTGTTGTTATCATGAGCTACAGGAGCGTAACATTACCCCCAGCTCAGTTCTTCTGATGGTCAGTACCACAGGCTGTGTTGTTAACATGAGCTGTAGGAGCGTAACATTACCCCCAGCTCAGTTCTTCTGATAGTCAGTCACTACCACAGGCTGTGTTGTTAACATGAGCTGTAGGAGTGTAACATTACCCCAGCTCAGTTTTTCTGATGGTAGCTACCATAGGCGGTGTAAACATGAGGTGTAGGAGTGTAACATTACCCCCAGCTCAGTTCTTGTGATGGTCACTACCACAGACTGTGTTGTTAACATGAGCTACAGGAGTGTAACATTACCCCCAGCTTAGTTCTTGTGATGGTCAGTCACTACCACAGGTGGTGTTGTTAACATCAGCTACAGGACTATAACATTAACCCCAGCTCAGTTCTTCTGATGGTCACTACCACAGGCTGTGTTGTTAACATGAGGTGTAGGAGTGTAACATTACCCCAGCTCAGTTCTTCTGATGGTCACTACCACAGGCTGTGTTGTTAACATGAGCTACAGGAGTGTAACGTTACCCCCAGCTCAGTTCTTCAGATGGTCACTACCACAGGCTGTGTTGTTAACATGAGCTGTAGGAGTGTAACATTACCCCCAGCTCAGTTATTGTGATGGTCACTACCACAGGCTGTGTTGTTAACATGAGCTACAGGAGTATAACATTAACCCCAGCTCAGTTCTTCTGATGGTCACTACCACAGGCTGTGTTGTTAACATGAGCTACAGGAGTGTAACATTAACTCCAGCTCAGTTCTTGTGATGGTCAATACGACAGGCTGTGTTGTTAACATGAGCTACAGGAGTGTAACATTACCCCCAGCTTAGTTCTTGTGATGGTCACTACCACAGGCTGTGTTGTTAACATGAGCTGTAGGAGTGTAACATTACCCCCAGCTCAGTTCTTGTGATGGTCACTACCACAGGCTGTGTTGTTAACATGAGCTGTAGGAGCGTAACATTATCCCAAGCTCAGTTCTTCTGATGGTCACTACCACAGGCTGTGTTGTTAACATGAGGTGTAGGAGTGTAACATTACCCCCAGCTCAGTTCTTCTGATGGTCACTACCACAGACTGTGTTGTTAACATGAGCTACAGGAGTGTAACATTACCCCCAGCTCAGTTCTTCTGATGGTCACTACCACAGGCTGTGTTGTTAACATGAGCTGTAGGAGCGTAACATTAACACCAGCTCAGTTCTTCTGATAGTCAGTCACTACCACAGGCTGTGTTGTTAACATGAGCTGTAGGAGTGTAACATTACCCCCGCTCAGTTCTTCTGATGGTCACTACCACAGGCTGTGTTAACATGAGGTGTAGGAGTGTAACATTAATCCCAGCTCAGTTCTTCTGATGGTCACTACCACAGGCTGTGTTGTTAACATGAGGTGTAGGAGTGTAACATTACCCCCAGCTCAGTTCTTGTGATGGTCACTACCACAGGCTGTGTTGTTAACATGAGCTACAGGAGTATAACATTAACCCCAGCTCAGTTCTTCTGATGGTCACTACCACAGGCTGTGTTGTTAACATGAGCTACAGGAGTGTAACATTAACCCCAGCTCAGTTCTTCTGATGGTCACTACCACAAGCTGTGTTGTTAACATGAGCTACAGGAGTGTAACATTAACCCCAGCTCAGCTCTTGTGATGGTCACTACCACAGGCTGTGTTGTTAACATGAGCTACAGGAGTGTAACATTACGCCCATCTCAGTTCTTGTGATGGTCAGTCACTACCACAGGCTGTGTTGTTAACATGAGCTACAGGAGTATAACATTAACCCCAGCTCAGTTCTTCTGATGGTCACTACCACAGGCTGTGTTGTTAACATGAGCTACAGGAGTGTAACATTAACCCCAGCTCAGCTCTTGTGATGGTCAATACGACAGGCTGTGTTGTTAACATGAGCTACAGGAGTGTAACATTACCCCCAGCTTAGTTCTTGTGATGGTCACTACCACAGGCTGTGTTGTTAACATGAGCTGTAGGAGTGTAACATTACCCCCAGCTCAGTTCTTGTGATGGTCACTACCACAGAATGTGTTGTTAACATGTGCTGTAGGAGTGTAACATTACCCCCAGCTCAGTTCTTGTGATGGTCACTACCACAGGCTGTGTTGTTAACATGAGCTGTAGGAGCGTAACATTACCCACAGCTCAGTTATTCTGATGGCCATTAACACAGGCTGTGTTGTTAATATTACCTACAGGAGTATAACATTAACCCCACCTCAGTTCTTCTGATGGTCACTACCACAGGCTGTGTTGTTATCATGAGCTACAGGAGCGTAACATTACCCCCAGCTCAGTTCTTCTGATGGTCAGTACCACAGGCTGTGTTGTTAACATGAGCTGTAGGAGTGTAACATTACCCCCAGCTCAGTTCTTCTGATAGTCAGTCACTACCACAGGCTGTGTTGTTAACATGAGCTGTAGGAGTGTAACATTACCCCAGCTCAGTTTTTCTGATGGTAGCTACCATAGGCGGTGTAAACATGAGGTGTAGGAGTGTAACATTACCCCCAGCTCAGTTCTTGTGATGGTCACTACCACAGACTGTGTTGTTAACATGAGCTACAGGAGTGTAACATTACCCCCAGCTTAGTTCTTGTGATGGTCAGTCACTACCACAGGTGGTGTTGTTAACATCAGCTACAGGACTATAACATTAACCCCAGCTCAGTTCTTCTGATGGTCACTACCACAGGCTGTGTTGTTAACATGAGGTGTAGGAGTGTAACATTACCCCAGCTCAGTTCTTCTGATGGTCACTACCACAGGCTGTGTTGTTAACATGAGCTACAGGAGTGTAACGTTACCCCCAGCTCAGTTCTTCAGATGGTCACTACCACAGGCTGTGTTGTTAACATGAGCTGTAGGAGTGTAACATTACCCCCAGCTCAGTTATTGTGATGGTCACTACCACAGGCTGTGTTGTTAACATGAGGTGTATGAGTGTAACATTACCCCAGCTCAGTTCTTCTGATGGTCACTACCACAGGCTTTGTTGTTAACATGAGGTGTAGGAGTGTAACATTACCCCCAGCTCAGTTCTTCTGATGGTCAGTCACTACCACAGGCTGTGTTGTTAACATGAGCTACAGGAGTATAACATTACCCCCAGCTCAGTTCTTCTGATGGTCACTACCACAGGCTGTGTTGTTAACATGAGCTGTAGGAGCGTAACATTAACCCAGGCTCAGTTCTTGTGATGGTCAATATGACAGGCTGTGTTGTTAACATGAGCTACAGGAGTGTAACATTACCCCCAGCTTAGATCTTGTGATGGTCACTACCACAGGCTGTGTTGTTAACATGAGCTGTAGGAGTGTAACATTACCCCCAGCTCAGTTCTTGTGATGGTCACTACCACAGACTGTGTTGTTAACATGAGCTACAGGAGTGTAACATTACCCCCAGCTCAGTTCTTCTGATGGTCACTACCACAGGCTGTGTTGTTAACATGAGCTGTAGGAGAGTAACATTAACCCCAGCTCAGTTCTTCTGATAGTCAGTCACTACCACAGGCTGTGTTGTTAACATGAGCTGTAGGAGTGTAACATTACCCCCGCTCAGTTCTTCTGATGGTCACTACCACAGGCTGTGTTAACATGAGGTGTAGGAGTGTAACATTAATCCCAGCTCAGTTCTTCTGATGGTCACTACCACAGGCTGTGTTGTTAACATGAGGTGTAGGAGTGTAACATTACCCCCAGCTCAGTTCTTGTGATGGTCACTACCACAGGCTGTGTTGTTAACATGAGCTACAGGAGTGTAACATTACCCCCATCTCAGTTCTTGTGATGGTCAGTCACTACCACAGGCTGTGTTGTTAACATGAGCTACAGGAGTATAACATTAACCCCAGCTCAGTTCTTCTGATGGTCACTACCACAGGCTGTGTTGTTAACATGAGCTACAGGAGTGTAACATTAACCCCAGCTCAGCTCTTGTGATGGTCAATACGACAGGCTGTGTTGTTAACATGAGCTACAGGAGTGTAACATTACCCCCAGCTTAGTTCTTGTGATGGTCACTACCACAGGCTGTGTTGTTAACATGAGCTGTAGGAGTGTAACATTACCCCCAGCTCAGTTCTTGTGATGGTCACTACCACAGAATGTGTTGTTAACATGTGCTGTAGGAGTGTAACATTACCCCCAGCTCAGTTATTCTGATGGCCATTAACACAGGCTGTGTTGTTAATATTACCTACAGGAGTATAACATTAACCCCACCTCAGTTCTTCTGATGGTCACTACCACAGGCTGTGTTGTTATCATGAGCTACAGGAGCGTAACATTACCCCCAGCTCAGTTCTTCTGATGGTCAGTACCACAGGCTGTGTTGTTAACATGAGCTGTAGGAGCGTAACATTACCCCCAGCTCAGTTCTTCTGATAGTCGGTCACTACCACAGGCTGTGTTGTTAACATGAGCTGTAGGAGTGTAAAATTACCCCAGCTCAGTTTTTCTGATGGTAGCTACCACAGGCGGTGTAAACATGAGGTGTAGGAGTGTAACATTACCCCCAGCTCAGTTCTTGTGATGGTCACTACCACAGGCTGTGTTGTTAACATGAGCTACAGGAGTGTAACATTACCCCCAGCTTAGTTCTTGTGATGGTCAGTCACTACCACAGGTGGTGTTGTTAACATCAGCTACAGGACTATAACATTAACCCCAGCTCAGTTCTTCTGATGGTCACTACCACAGGCTGTGTTGTTAACATGAGGTGTAGGAGTGTAACATTACCCCAGCTCAGTTCTTCTGATGGTCACTACCACAGGCTGTGTTGTTAACATGAGCTACAGGAGTGTAACGTTACCCCCAGCTCAGTTCTTCAGATGGTCACTACCACAGGCTGTGTTGTTAACATGAGCTGTAGGAGTGTAACATTACCCCCAGCTCAGTTATTGTGATGGTCACTAACACAGGCTGTGTTGTTAACATGAGGTGTAGGAGTGTAACATTACCCCAGCTCAGTTCTTCTGATGGTCACTACCACAGGCTGTGTTGTTAACATGAGGTGTAGAAGTGTAACATTACCCCCAGCTCAGTTCTTCTGATGGTCAGTCACTACCACAGGCTGTGTTGTTAACATGAGCTACAGGAGTATAACATTACCCCCAGCTCAGTTCTTCTGATGGTCACTACCACAGGCTGTGTTGTTAACATGAGCTGTAGGAGCGTAACATTAACCCAGGCTCAGTTCTTCTGATGGTCAATATGACAGGCTGTGTTGTTAACATGAGCTACAGGAGTGTAACATTACCCCCAGCTTAGTTCTTGTGATGGTCACTACCACAGGCTGTGTTGTTAACATGAGCTGTAGGAGTGTAACATTACCCCCAGCTCAGTTCTTGTGATGGTCACTACAACAGGCTGTGTTGTTAACATGAGCTGTAGGAGCGTAACATTATCCCAAACTCAGTTCTTCTGATGGTCACTACCACAGGCTGTGTTGTTAACATGAGGTGTAGGAGTGTAACATTACCCCCAGCTCAGTTCTTCTGATGGTCACTACCACAGACTGTGTTGTTAACATGAGCTACAGGAGTGTAACATTACCCCCAGCTCAGTTCTTCTGATGGTCACTACCACAGGCTGTGTTGTTAACATGAGCTGTAGGAGCGTAACATTAACCCCAGCTCAGTTCTTCTGATAGTCAGTCACTACCACAGGCTGTGTTGTTAACATGAGCTACAGGAGTATAACATTAACCCCAGCTCAGTTCTTCTGATGGTCACTACCACAGGCTGTGTTGTTACCATGAGCTACAGGAGTGTAACATTAACCCCAGCTCAGTTCTTGTGATGGTCAATACGACAGGCTGTGTTGTTAACATGAGCTACAGGAGTGTAACATTACCCCCAGCTTAGTTCTTTTGATGGTCACTACCACAGGCTGTGTTGTTAACATGAGCTGTAGGAGTGTAACATTACCCCCAGCTCAGTTCTTGTGATGGTCACTACCACAGGCTGTGTTGTTAACATGAGCTGTAGGAGCGTAACATTATCCCAAGCTCAGTTCTTCTGATGGTCACTACCACAGGCTGTGTTGTTAACATGAGGTGTAGGAGTGTAACATTACCCCCAGCTCAGTTCTTTTGATGGTCACTACCACAGACTGTGTTGTTAACATGAGCTACAGGAGTGTAACATTACCCCCAGCTCAGTTCTTCTGATGGTCACTACCACAGGCTGTGTTGTTAACATGAGCTGTAGGAGAGTAACATTAACCCCAGCTCAGTTCTTCTGATAGTCAGTCACTACCACAGGCTGTGTTGTTAACATGAGCTGTAGGAGTGTAACATTACCCCCGCTCAGTTCTTCTGATGGTCACTACCACAGGCTGTGTTAACATGAGGTGTAGGAGTGTAACATTAACCCCAGCTCAGTTCTTCTGATGGTCACTACCACAGGCAGTGTTGTTAACATGAGCTACAGGAGTGTAACATTACCCCCAGCTCAGTTCTTCTGATGGTCACTACCACAGGCTGTGTTGTTAACATGAGCTGTAGGAGCGTAACATTAACCCCAGCTCAGTTCTTGTGATGGTCACTACCACAGGCTGTGTTTTAAACATGAGCTACAGGAGTGTAACATTACCCCCAGCTTAGTTCTTGTGATGGTCACTACCACAGGCTGTGTTGTTAACATGAGCTGTAGGAGTGTAACATTACCCCCAGCTCAGTTCTTGTGATGGTCACTACCAGAGGCTGTGTTGTTAACATGAGCTGTAGGAGCGTAACATTATCCCAAGCTCAGTTCTTCTGATGGTCACTACCACAGGCTGTGTTGTTAACATGAGGTGTAGGAGTGTAACATTACCCCAGCTCAGTTCTTCTGATGGTCACTACCACAGGCTGTGTTGTTAACATGAGCTACAGGATTATAACATTAACCCCAGCTCAGTTCTTCTGATGGTCACTACCACAGGCTGTGTTGTTAACATGAGCTGTAGGAGCATAACATTAACCCCAACTCAGTTCTTCTGATGGTCACTACCACAGGCTGTGTTTTTAACATGATCTGTAGGAGGGTAACATTACCCCCAGCTCAGTTCTTCTGCTGGTCACTACCACAGGCTGTGTTGCTAAAATGAGCTGTAGGAGTGTAACATTACCCCAGCTCAGTTCTTCTGATGGTCACTACCACAGGCTGTGTAAACATGAGGTGTAGGAGTGTAACATTACCCCCAGCTCAGTTCTTCTGATGGTCACTACCACAGGCTGTGTTGTTAACATGAGGTGTAGGAGTGTAACATTACCCCTAGCTCAGTTCTTGTGATGGTCCTAACCACAGGCTGTGTTGTTAACATGAGCTACAGGAGTGTAACATTACCCCCAGCTCAGTTCTTCTGATGGTCACTACCACAGGCTGTGTTTTTAACATGAGCTGTAGGAGCATAACATTAACCCCAGCTCAGTTCTTCTGCTGGTCACTACCACAGGCTGTGTTGCTAACATGAGCTGTAGGAGTGTAACATTACCCCCAGCTCAGTTCTTCTGATGGTCAGTACCACAGGCTGTGTTGTTAACATGAGCTGTAGGAGCGTAACATTACCCCCAGCTCAGTTCTTCTGATAGTCAGTCACTACCACAGGCTGTGTTGTTAACATCAGCTACAGGACTATAACATTAACCTCAGCTCAGTTCTTCTGATGGTCACTACCACAGGCTGTGTTTTTAACATGAGCTGTAGGAGCATAACATTAACCCCAGCTCAGTTCTTCTGCTGGTCACTACCACAGGCTGTGTTGCTAACATGAAATGTAGGAGTGTAACATTACCCCCAGCTCAGTTCTTCTGATGGTCAGTACCACAGGCTGTGTTGTTAACATGAGCTGTAGGAGCGTAACATTACCCCCAGCTCAGTTCTTCTGATAGTCAGTCACTACCACAGGCTGTGTTGTTAACATGAGCTGTAGGAGTGTAACATTACCCCAGCTCAGTTCTTCTGATGGTAGCTACCACAGGCGGTGTAAACATGAGGTGTAGGAGTGTAACATTACCCCCAGCTCAGTTCTTGTGATGGTCACTACCACAGGCTGTGTTGTTAACATGAGCTACAGGAGTGTAACATTACCCCCAGCTTAGTTCTTGTGATGGTCAGTCACTACCACAGGCTGTGTTGTTAACATCAGCTACAGGACTATAACATTAACCCCAGCTCAGTTCTTCTGATGGTCACTACCACAGGCTGTGTTGTTAACATGAGGTGTAGGAGTGTAACATTACCCCAGCTCAGTTCTTCTGATGGTCACTACCACAGGCTGTGTTGTTAACATGAGCTACAGGAGTGTAACGTTACCCCCAGCTCAGTTCTTCAGATGGTCACTAACACAGGCTGTGTTGTTAACATGAGCTGTAGGAGTGTAACATTACCCCCAGCTCAGTTATTGTGATGGTCACTACCACAGGCTGTGTTGTTAACATGAGGTGTAGGAGTGTAACATTACCCCAGCTCAGTTCTTCTGATGGTCACTATCACAGGCTGTGTTGTTAACATGAGGTGTAGGAGTGTAACATTACCCCCAGCTCAGTTCTTCTGATGGTCAGTCACTACCACAGGCTGTGTTGTTAACATGAGCTACAGGAGTATAACATTACCCCCAGCTCAGTTCTTGTGATGGTCACTACCACAGGCTGTGTTGTTAACATGAGCTGTAGGAGCGTAACATTAACCCAGGCTCAGTTCTTGTGATGGTCAATATGACAGTCTGTGTTGTTAACATGAGCTACAGGAGTGTAACATTACCCCCAGCTTAGTTCTTGTGATGGTCACTACCACAGGCTGTGTTGTTAACATGAGCTGTAGGAGTGTAACATTACCCCCAGCTCAGTTCTTGTGATGGTCACTACCACAGGCTGTGTTGTTAACATGAGCTGTAGGAGCGTAACATTATCCCAAGCTCAGTTCTTCTGATGGTCACTACCACAGGCTGTGTTGTTAACATGAGGTGTAGGAGTGTAACATTACCCCCAGCTCAGTTCTTCTGATGGTCACTACCACAGACTGTGTTGTTAACATGAGCTACAGGAGTGTAACATTACCCCCAGCTCAGTTCTTCTGATGGTCACTACCACAGGCTGTGTTGTTAACATGAGCTGTAGGAGCGTAACATTAACCCCAGCTCAGTTCTTCTGATAGTCAGTCACTACCACAGGCTGTGTTGTTAACATGAGCTGTAGGAGTGTAACATTACCCCCGCTCAGTTCTTCTGATGGTCACTACCACAGGCTGTGTTAACATGAGGTGTAGGAGTGTAACATTAACCCCAGCTCAGTTCTTCTGATGGTCACTACCACAGGCTGTGTTGTTAACATGAGGTGTAGGAGTGTAACATTACCCCCAGCTCAGTTCTTGTGATGGTCACTACCACAGGCTGTGTTGTAAACATGAGCTACAGGAGTGTAACATTACCCCCATCTCAGTTCTTGTGATGGTCAGTCACTACCTCAGGCTGTGTTGTTAACATGAGCTACAGGAGTATAACATTAACCCCAGCTCAGTTCTTCTGATGGTCACTACCACAGGCTGTGTTGTTAACATGAGCTACAGGAGTGTAACATTAACCCCAGCTCAGTTCTTGTGATGGTCAATACGACAGGCTGTGTTGTTAACATGAGCTACAGGAGTGTAACATTACCCCCAGCTTAGTTCTTGTGATGGTCACTACCACAGGCTGTGTTGTTAACATGAGCTGTAGGAGTGTAACATTACCCCCAGCTCAGTTCTTGTGATGGTCACTACCACAGGCTGTGTTGTTAACATGAGCTGTAGGAGTGTAACATTACCCCCGCTCAGTTCTTCTGATGGTCACTACCACAGGCTGTGTTAACATGAGGTGTAGGAGTGTAACATTAACCCCAGCTCAGTTCTTCTGATGGTCACTACCACAGGCTGTGTTGTTAACATGAGGTGTAGGAGTGTAACATTACCCCCAGCTCAGTTCTTGTGATGGTCACTACCACAGGCTGTGTTGTTAACATGAGCTACAGGAGTGTAACATTACCCCCATCTCAGTTCTTGTGATGGTCAGTCACTACCACAGGCTGTGTTGTTAACATGAGCTACAGGAGTATAACATTAACCCCAGCTCAGTTCTTCTGATGGTCACTACCACAGGCTGTGTTGTTAACATGAGCTACAGGAGTGTAACATTAACCCCAGCTCAGTTCTTGTGATGGTCAATACGACAGGCTGTGTTGTTAACATGAGCTACAGGAGTGTAACATTACCCCCAGCTTAGTTCTTGTGATGGTCACTACCACAGGCTGTGTTGTTAACATGAGCTGTAGGAGTGTAACATTACCCCCAGCTCAGTTCTTGTGATGGTCACTACCACAGGCTGTGTTGTTAACATGAGCTGTAGGAGCGTAACATTATCCCAAGCTCAGTTCTTCTGATGGTCACTACCACAGGCTGTGTTGTTAACATGAGGTGTAGGAGTGTAACATTACCCCCAGCTCAGTTCTTCTGATGGTCACTACCACAGACTGTGTTGTTAACATGAGCTACAGGAGTGTAACATTACCCCCAGCTCAGTTCTTCTGATGGTCACTACCACAGGCTGTGTTGTTAACATGAGCTGTAGGAGAGCAACATTAACCCCAGCTCAGTTCTTCTGATAGTCAGTCACTACCACAGGCTGTGTTGTTAACATGAGCTACAGGAGTGTAACATTACCCCCATCTCAGTTCTTGTGATGGTCAGTCACTACCACAGGCTGTGTTGTTAACATGAGCTACAGGAGTATAACATTAACCCCAGCTCAGTTCTTCTGATGGTCACTACCACAGGCTGTGTTGTTAACATGAGCTACAGGAGTGTAACATTAACCCCAGCTCAGCTCTTGTGATGGTCAATACGACAGGCTGTGTTGTTAACATGAGCTACAGGAGTGTAACATTACCCCCAGCTTAGTTCTTGTGATGGTCACTACCACAGGCTGTGTTGTTAACATGAGCTGTAGGAGTGTAACATTACCCCCAGCTCAGTTCTTGTGATGGTCACTACCACAGAATGTGTTGTTAACATGAGCTGTAGGAGTGTAACATTACCCCCAGCTCAGTTATTGTGATGGTCACTACCACAGGCTGTGTTGTTAACATGAGCTGTAGGAGTGTAACATTACCCCCAGCTCAGTTATTGTGATGGTCACTACCACAGGCTGTGTTGTTAACATGAGCTACAGGAGTGTAACATTACCCCAGCTCAGTTCTTCTGATGGTCACTACCACAGGCTGTGTTGTTAACATGAGGTGTAGGAGTGTAACATTACCCCCAGCTCAGTTCTTCTGATGGTCAGTCACTACCACAGGCTGTGTTGTTAACATGAGCTACAGGAGTATAACATTACCCCCAGCTCAGTTCTTGTGATGGTCACTACCACAGGCTGTGTTGTTAACATGAGCTGTAGGAGCGTAACATTAACCCAGGCTCAGTTCTTGTGATGGTCAATATGACAGGCTGTGTTGTTAACATGAGCTACAGGAGTGTAACATTACCCCCAGCTTAGTTCTTGTGATGGTCACTACCACAGGCTGTGTTGTTAACATGAGCTGTAGGAGTGTAACATTACCCCCAGCTCAGTTCTTGTGATGGTCACTACCACAGGCTGTGTTGTTAACATGAGCTGTAGGAGCGTAACATTATCCCAAGCTCAGTTCTTCTGATGGTCACTACCACAGGCTGTGTTGTTAACATGAGGTGTAGGAGTGTAACATTACCCCCAGCTCAGTTCTTCTGATGGTCACTACCACAGACTGTGTTGTTAACATGAGCTACAGGAGTGTAACATTACCCCCAGCTCAGTTCTTCTGATGGTCACTACCACAGGCTGTGTTGTTAACATGAGCTGTAGGAGTGTAACATTACCCCCGCTCAGTTCTTCTGATGGTCACTACCACAGGCTGTGTTAACATGAGGTGTAGGAGTGTAACATTAACCCCAGCTCAGTTCTTCTGATGGTCACTACCACAGGCTGTGTTGTTAACATGAGGTGTAGGAGTGTAACATTACCCCCAGCTCAGTTCTTGTGATGGTCACTACCACAGGCTGTGTTGTAAACATGAGCTACAGGAGTGTAACATTACCCCCATCTCAGTTCTTGTGATGGTCACTACCACAGGCTGTGTTGTTAGCATGAGCTACAGGAGTATAACATTAACCCCAGCTCAGTTCTTCTGATGGTCACTACCACAGGCTGTGTTGTTAACATGAGCTACAGGAGTGTAACATTAACCCCAGCTCAGTTCTTGTGATGGTCAATACGACAGGCTGTGTTGTTAACATGAGCTACAGGAGTGTAACATTACCCCCAGCTTAGTTCTTGTGATGGTCACTACCACAGGCTGTGTTGTTAACATGAGCTGTAGGAGTGTAACATTACCCCCAGCTCAGTTCTTGTGATGGTCACTACCACAGGCTGTGTTGTTAACATGAGCTGTAGGAGCGTAACATTATCCCAAGCTCAGTTCTTCTGATGGTCACTACCACAGGCTGTGTTGTTAACATGAGGTGTAGGAGTGTAGTATTACCCCCAGCTCAGTTCTTCTGATGGTCACTACCACAGACTGTGTTGTTAACATGAGCTACAGGAGTGTAACATTACCCCCAGCTCAGTTCTTCTGATGGTCACTACCACAGGCTGTGTTGTTAACATGAGCTGTAGGAGAGTAACATTAACCCCAGCTCAGTTCTTCTGATAGTCAGTCACTACCACAGGCTGTGTTGTTAACATGAGCTGTAGGAGTGTAACATTACCCCCGCTCAGTTCTTCTGATGGTCACTACCACAGGCTGTGTTAACATGAGGTGTAGGAGTGTAACATTAATCCCAGCTCAGTTCTTCTGATGGTCACTACCACAGGCTGTGTTGTTAACATGAGGTGTAGGAGTGTAACAATACCCCCAGCTCAGTTCTTGTGATGGTCACTACCACAGGCTGTGTTGTTAACATGAGCTACAGGAGTGTAACATTACCCCCATCTCAGTTCTTGTGATGGTCAGTCACTACCACAGGCTGTGTTGTTAACATGAGCTACAGGAGTATAACATTAACCCCAGCTCAGTTCTTCTGATGGTCACTACCACAGGCTGTGTTGTTAACATGAGCTACAGGAGTGTAACATTAACCCCAGCTCAGCTCTTGTGATGGTCAATACGACAGGCTGTGTTGTTAACATGAGCTACAGGAGTGTAACATTACCCCCAGCTTAGTTCTTGTGATGGTCACTACCACAGGCTGTGTTGTTAACATGAGCTGTAGGAGTGTAACATTACCCCCAGCTCAGTTCTTGTGATGGTCACTACCACAGAATGTGTTGTTAACATGAGATGTAGGAGTGTAACATTACCCCCAGCTCAGTTATTGTGATGGTCACTACCACAGGCTGTGTTGTTAACATGAGGTGTAGGAGTGTAACATTACCCCAGCTCAGTTCTTCTGATGGTCACTACCACAGGCTGTGTTGTTAACATGAGGTGTAGGAGTGTAACATTACCCCCAGCTCAGTTCTTCTGATGGTCACTACCACAGGCTGTGTTGTTAACATGAGCTACAGGAGTATAACATTACCCCCAGCTCAGTTCTTGTGATGGTCACTACCAC
Source organism: Lampris incognitus (assembly GCF_029633865.1). Classification (NCBI taxonomy): domain Eukaryota; kingdom Metazoa; phylum Chordata; class Actinopteri; order Lampriformes; family Lampridae; genus Lampris; species Lampris incognitus. Next base: position 61,960,207 of record NC_079212.1, on the reverse strand, counting down.
AGGCTGTGTTGTTAACATGAGCTGTAGGAGCGTAACATTAACCCAGGCTCAGTTCTTGTGATGGTCAATATGACAGGCTGTGTTGTTAACATGAGCTACAGGAGTGTAACATTACCCCCAGCTTAGTTCTTGTGATGGTCACTACCACAGGCTGTGTTGTTAACATGAGCTGTAGGAGTGTAACATTACCCCCAGCTCAGTTCTTGTGATGGTCACTACCACAGGCTGTGTTGTTAACATGAGCTGTAGGAGCGTAACATTATCCCAAGCTCAGTTCTTCTGATGGTCACTACCACAGGCTGTGTTGTTAACATGAGGTGTAGGAGTGTAACATTACCCCCAGCTCAGTTCTTCTGATGGTCACTACCACAGACTGTGTTGTTAACATGAGCTACAGGAGTGTAACATTACCCCCAGCTCAGTTCTTCTGATGGTCACTACCACAGGCTGTGTTGTTAACATGAGCTGTAGGAGCGTAACATTAACCCCAGCTCAGTTCTTCTGATAGTCAGTCACTACCACAGGCTGTGTTGTTAACATGAGCTGTAGGAGTGTAACATTACCCCCGCTCAGTTCTTCTGATGGTCACTACCACAGGCTGTGTTAACATGAGGTGTAGGAGTGTAACACTAACCCCAGCTCAGTTCTTCTGATGGTCACTACCACAGGCTGTGTTGTTAACATGAGGTGTAGGAGTGTAACATTACCCCCAGCTCAGTTCTTGTGATGGTCACTACCACAGGCTGTGTTGTAAACATGAGCTACAGGAGTGTAACATTACCCCCATCTCAGTTCTTGTGATGGTCAGTCACTACCTCAGGCTGTGTTGTTAACATGAGCTACAGGAGTATAACATTAACCCCAGCTCAGTTCTTCTGATGGTCACTACCACAGGCTGTGTTGTTAACATGAGCTACAGGAGTGTAACATTAACCCCAGCTCAGTTCTTGTGATGGTCAATACGACAGGCTGTGTTGTTAACATGAGCTACAGGAGTGTAACATTACCCCCAGCTTAGTTCTTGTGATGGTCACTACCACAGGCTGTGTTGTTAACATGAGCTGTAGGAGTGTAACTTTACCCCCAGCTCAGTTCTTGTGATGGTCACTACCACAGGCTGTGTTGTTAACATGAGCTGTAGGAGCGTAACATTATCCCAAGCTCAGTTCTTCTGATGGTCACTACCACAGGCTGTGTTGTTAACATGAGGTGTAGGAGTGTAACATTACCCCCAGCTCAGTTCTTCTGATGGTCACTACCACAGACTGTGTTGTTAACATGAGCTACAGGAGTGTAACATTACCCCCAGCTCAGTTCTTCTGATGGTCACTACCACAGGCTGTGTTGTTAACATGAGCTGTAGGAGCGTAACATTAACCCCAGCTCAGTTCTTCTGATAGTCAGTCACTACCACAGGCTGTGTTGTTAACATGAGCTGTAGGAGTGTAACATTACCCCCGCTCAGTTCTTCTGATGGTCACTACCACAGGCTGTGTTAACATGAGGTGTAGGAGTGTAACATTAATCCCAGCTCAGTTCTTCTGATGGTCACTACCACAGGCTGTGTTGTTAACATGAGGTGTAGGAGTGTAACATTACCCCCAGCTCAGTTCTTGTGATGGTCACTACCACAGGCTGTGTTGTTAACATGAGCTACAGGAGTATAACATTAACCCCAGCTCAGTTCTTCTGATGGTCACTACCACAGGCTGTGTTGTTAACATGAGCTACAGGAGTGTAACATTAACCCCAGCTCAGTTCTTCTGATGGTCACTACCACAGGCTGTGTTGTTAACATGAGCTACAGGAGTGTAACATTAACCCCAGCTCAGCTCTTGTGATGGTCACTACCACAGGCTGTGTTGTTAACATGAGCTACAGGAGTGTAACATTACCCCCAGCTTAGTTCTTGTGATGGTCACTACCACAGGCTGTGTTGTTAACATGAGCTACAGGAGTGTAACATTACCCCCAGCTCAGTTCTTCTGATGGTCACTACCACAGGCTGTGTTGTTAACATGAGCTACAGGAGTGTAACATTAACCCCAGCTCAGTTCTTGTGATGGTCAATACGACAGGCTGTGTTGTTAACATGAGCTACAGGAGTGTAACATTACCCCCAGCTTAGTTCTTGTGATGGTCACTACCACAGGCTGTGTTGTTAACATGAGCTGTAGGAGTGTAACATTACCCCCAGCTCAGTTCTTGTGATGGTCACTACCACAGGCTGTGTTGTTAACATGAGCTGTAGGAGCGTAACATTATCCCAAGCTCAGTTCTTCTGATGGTCACTACCACAGGCTGTGTTGTTAACATGAGGTGTAGGAGTGTAGTATTACCCCCAGCTCAGTTCTTCTGATGGTCACTACCACAGGCTGTGTTGTTAACATGAGCTGTAGGAGTGTAACATTAACCCCAGCTCAGTTCTTCTGATGGTCACTACCACAGGCTGTGTTGTTAACATGAGCTGTAGGAGTGTAACATTAACCCCAGCTCAGTTCTTCTGATAGTCAGTCACTACCACAGGCTGTGTTGTTAACATGAGCTGTAGGAGTGTAACATTACCCCCGCTCAGTTCTTCTGATGGTCACTACCACAGGCTGTGTTAACATGAGGTGTAGGAGTGTAACATTAATCCCAGCTCAGTTCTTCTGATGGTCACTACCACAGGCTGTGTTGTTAACATGAGGTGTAGGAGTGTAACATTACCCCCGCTCAGTTCTTCTGATGGTCACTACCACAGGCTGTGTTAACATGAGGTGTAGGAGTGTAACATTAATCCCAGCTCAGTTCTTCTGATGGTCACTACCACAGGCTGTGTTGTTAACATGAGGTGTAGGAGTGTAACAATACCCCCAGCTCAGTTCTTGTGATGGTCACTACCACAGGCTGTGTTGTTAACATGAGCTACAGGAGTGTAACATTACCCCCAGCTCAGTTCTTCTGATAGTCAGTCACTACCACAGGCTGTGTTGTTAACATGAGCTGTAGGAGTGTAACATTACCCCCGCTCAGTTCTTCTGATGGTCACTACCACAGGCTGTGTTAACATGAGGTGTAGGAGTGTAACATTAATCCCAGCTCAGTTCTTCTGATGGTCACTACCACAGGCTGTGTTGTTAACATGAGGTGTAGGAGTGTAACAATACCCCCAGCTCAGTTCTTGTGATGGTCACTACCACAGGCTGTGTTGTTAACATGAGCTACAGGAGTGTAACATTACCCCCATCTCAGTTCTTGTGATGGTCAGTCACTACCACAGGCTGTGTTGTTAACATGAGCTACAGGAGTATAACATTAACCCCAGCTCAGTTCTTCTGATGGTCACTACCACAGGCTGTGTTGTTAACATGAGCTACAGGAGTGTAACATTAACCCCAGCTCAGCTCTTGTGATGGTCAATACGAAAGGCTGTGTTGTTAACATGAGCTACAGGAGTGTAACATTACCCCCAGCTTAGTTCTTGTGATGGTCACTACCACAGGCTGTGTTGTTAACATGAGCTGTAGGAGTGTAACATTACCCCCAGCTCAGTTCTTGTGATGGTCACTACCACAGAATGTGTTGTTAACATGAGATGTAGGAGTGTAACATTACCCCCAGCTCAGTTATTGTGATGGTCACTACCACAGGCTGTGTTGTTAACATGAGGTGTAGGAGTGTAACATTACCCCAGCTCAGTTCTTCTGATGGTCACTACCACAGGCTGTGTTGTTAACATGAGGTGTAGGAGTGTAACATTACCCCCAGCTCAGTTCTTCTGATGGTCACTACCACAGGCTGTGTTGTTAACATGAGCTGTAGGAGAGTAACATTAACCCCAGCTCAGTTCTTCTGATAGTCAGTCACTACCACAGGCTGTGTTGTTAACATGAGCTGTAGGAGTGTAACATTACCCCCGCTCAGTTCTTCTGATGGTCACTACCACAGGCTGTGTTAACATGAGGTGTAGGAGTGTAACATTAATCCCAGCTCAGTTCTTCTGATGGTCACTACCACAGGCTGTGTTGTTAACATGAGGTGTAGGAGTGTAACAATACCCCCAGCTCAGTTCTTGTGATGGTCACTACCACAGGCTGTGTTGTTAACATGAGCTACAGGAGTGTAACATTACCCCCATCTCAGTTCTTGTGATGGTCAGTCACTACCACAGGCTGTGTTGTTAACATGAGCTACAGGAGTATAACATTAACCCCAGCTCAGTTCTTCTGATGGTCACTACCACAGGCTGTGTTGTTAACATGAGCTACAGGAGTGTAACATTAACCCCAGCTCAGCTCTTGTGATGGTCAATACGACAGGCTGTGTTGTTAACATGAGCTACAGGAGTGTAACATTACCCCCAGCTTAGTTCTTGTGATGGTCACTACCACAGGCTGTGTTGTTAACATGAGCTGTAGGAGTGTAACATTACCCCCAGCTCAGTTCTTGTGATGGTCACTACCACAGAATGTGTTGTTAACATGAGATGTAGGAGTGTAACATTACCCCCAGCTCAGTTATTGTGATGGTCACTACCACAGGCTGTGTTGTTAACATGAGGTGTAGGAGTGTAACATTACCCCAGCTCAGTTCTTCTGATGGTCACTACCACAGGCTGTGTTGTTAACATGAGGTGTAGGAGTGTAACATTACCCCCAGCTCAGTTCTTCTGATGGTCACTACCACAGGCTGTGTTGTTAACATGAGCTACAGGAGTATAACATTACCCCCAGCTCAGTTCTTGTGATGGTCACTACCACAGGCTGTGTTGTTAACATGAGCTGTAGGAGCGTAACATTAACCCAGGCTCAGTTCTTGTGATGGTCAATATGACAGGCTGTGTTGTTAACATGAGCTACAGGAGTGTAACATTACCCCCAGCTTAGTTCTTGTGATGGTCACTACCACAGGCTGTGTTGTTAACATGAGCTGTAGGAGTGTAACATTACCCCCAGCTCAGTTCTTGTGATGGTCACTACCACAGGCTGTGTTGTTAACATGAGCTGTAGGAGCGTAACATTATCCCAAGCTCAGTTCTTCTGATGGTCACTACCACAGGCTGTGTTGTTAACATGAGGTGTAGGAGTGTAACATTACCCCCAGCTCAGTTCTTCTGATGGTCACTACCACAGACTGTGTTGTTAACATGAGCTACAGGAGTGTAACATTACCCCCAGCTCAGTTCTTCTGATGGTCACTACCACAGGCTGTGTTGTTAACATGAGCTGTAGGAGCGTAACATTAACCCCAGCTCAGTTCTTCTGATAGTCAGTCACTACCACAGGCTGTGTTGTTAACATGAGCTGTAGGAGTGTAACATTACCCCCGCTCAGTTCTTCTGATGGTCACTACCACAGGCTGTGTTAACATGAGGTGTAGGAGTGTAACACTAACCCCAGCTCAGTTCTTCTGATGGTCACTACCACAGGCTGTGTTGTTAACATGAGGTGTAGGAGTGTAACATTACCCCCAGCTCAGTTCTTGTGATGGTCACTACCACAGGCTGTGTTGTAAACATGAGCTACAGGAGTGTAACATTACCCCCATCTCAGTTCTTGTGATGGTCAGTCACTACCTCAGGCTGTGTTGTTAACATGAGCTACAGGAGTATAACATTAACCCCAGCTCAGTTCTTCTGATGGTCACTACCACAGGCTGTGTTGTTAACATGAGCTACAGGAGTGTAACATTAACCCCAGCTCAGTTCTTGTGATGGTCAATACGACAGGCTGTGTTGTTAACATGAGCTACAGGAGTGTAACATTACCCCCAGCTTAGTTCTTGTGATGGTCACTACCACAGGCTGTGTTGTTAACATGAGCTGTAGGAGTGTAACATTACCCCCAGCTCAGTTCTTGTGATGGTCACTACCACAGGCTGTGTTGTTAACATGAGCTGTAGGAGCGTAACATTATCCCAAGCTCAGTTCTTCTGATGGTCACTACCACAGGCTGTGTTGTTAACATGAGGTGTAGGAGTGTAACATTACCCCCAGCTCAGTTCTTCTGATGGTCACTACCACAGACTGTGTTGTTAACATGAGCTACAGGAGTGTAACATTACCCCCAGCTCAGTTCTTCTGATGGTCACTACCACAGGCTGTGTTGTTAACATGAGCTGTAGGAGCGTAACATTAACCCCAGCTCAGTTCTTCTGATAGTCAGTCACTACCACAGGCTGTGTTGTTAACATGAGCTGTAGGAGTGTAACATTACCCCCGCTCAGTTCTTCTGATGGTCACTACCACAGGCTGTGTTAACATGAGGTGTAGGAGTGTAACATTAATCCCAGCTCAGTTCTTCTGATGGTCACTACCACAGGCTGTGTTGTTAACATGAGGTGTAGGAGTGTAACATTACCCCCAGCTCAGTTCTTGTGATGGTCACTACCACAGGCTGTGTTGTTAACATGAGCTACAGGAGTATAACATTAACCCCAGCTCAGTTCTTCTGATGGTCACTACCACAGGCTGTGTTGTTAACATGAGCTACAGGAGTGTAACATTAACCCCAGCTCAGTTCTTCTGATGGTCACTACCACAGGCTGTGTTGTTAACATGAGCTACAGGAGTGTAACATTAACCCCAGCTCAGCTCTTGTGATGGTCACTACCACAGGCTGTGTTGTTAACATGAGCTACAGGAGTGTAACATTACCCCCAGCTTAGTTCTTGTGATGGTCACTACCACAGGCTGTGTTGTTAACATGAGCTACAGGAGTGTAACATTACCCCCAGCTCAGTTCTTCTGATGGTCACTACCACAGGCTGTGTTGTTAACATGAGCTACAGGAGTGTAACATTAACCCCAGCTCAGTTCTTGTGATGGTCAATACGACAGGCTGTGTTGTTAACATGAGCTACAGGAGTGTAACATTACCCCCAGCTTAGTTCTTGTGATGGTCACTACCACAGGCTGTGTTGTTAACATGAGCTGTAGGAGTGTAACATTACCCCCAGCTCAGTTCTTGTGATGGTCACTACCACAGGCTGTGTTGTTAACATGAGCTGTAGGAGCGTAACATTATCCCAAGCTCAGTTCTTCTGATGGTCACTACCACAGGCTGTGTTGTTAACATGAGGTGTAGGAGTGTAGTATTACCCCCAGCTCAGTTCTTCTGATGGTCACTACCACAGGCTGTGTTGTTAACATGAGCTGTAGGAGTGTAACATTAACCCCAGCTCAGTTCTTCTGATGGTCACTACCACAGGCTGTGTTGTTAACATGAGCTGTAGGAGTGTAACATTAACCCCAGCTCAGTTCTTCTGATAGTCAGTCACTACCACAGGCTGTGTTGTTAACATGAGCTGTAGGAGTGTAACATTACCCCCGCTCAGTTCTTCTGATGGTCACTACCACAGGCTGTGTTAACATGAGGTGTAGGAGTGTAACATTAATCCCAGCTCAGTTCTTCTGATGGTCACTACCACAGGCTGTGTTGTTAACATGAGGTGTAGGAGTGTAACATTACCCCCGCTCAGTTCTTCTGATGGTCACTACCACAGGCTGTGTTAACATGAGGTGTAGGAGTGTAACATTAATCCCAGCTCAGTTCTTCTGATGGTCACTACCACAGGCTGTGTTGTTAACATGAGGTGTAGGAGTGTAACAATACCCCCAGCTCAGTTCTTGTGATGGTCACTACCACAGGCTGTGTTGTTAACATGAGCTACAGGAGTGTAACATTACCCCCAGCTCAGTTCTTCTGATAGTCAGTCACTACCACAGGCTGTGTTGTTAACATGAGCTGTAGGAGTGTAACATTACCCCCGCTCAGTTCTTCTGATGGTCACTACCACAGGCTGTGTTAACATGAGGTGTAGGAGTGTAACATTAATCCCAGCTCAGTTCTTCTGATGGTCACTACCACAGGCTGTGTTGTTAACATGAGGTGTAGGAGTGTAACAATACCCCCAGCTCAGTTCTTGTGATGGTCACTACCACAGGCTGTGTTGTTAACATGAGCTACAGGAGTGTAACATTACCCCCATCTCAGTTCTTGTGATGGTCAGTCACTACCACAGGCTGTGTTGTTAACATGAGCTACAGGAGTATAACATTAACCCCAGCTCAGTTCTTCTGATGGTCACTACCACAGGCTGTGTTGTTAACATGAGCTACAGGAGTGTAACATTAACCCCAGCTCAGCTCTTGTGATGGTCAATACGAAAGGCTGTGTTGTTAACATGAGCTACAGGAGTGTAACATTACCCCCAGCTTAGTTCTTGTGATGGTCACTACCACAGGCTGTGTTGTTAACATGAGCTGTAGGAGTGTAACATTACCCCCAGCTCAGTTCTTGTGATGGTCACTACCACAGAATGTGTTGTTAACATGAGATGTAGGAGTGTAACATTACCCCCAGCTCAGTTATTGTGATGGTCACTACCACAGGCTGTGTTGTTAACATGAGGTGTAGGAGTGTAACATTACCCCAGCTCAGTTCTTCTGATGGTCACTACCACAGGCTGTGTTGTTAACATGAGGTGTAGGAGTGTAACATTACCCCCAGCTCAGTTCTTCTGATGGTCACTACCACAGGCTGTGTTGTTAACATGAGCTACAGGAGTATAACATTACCCCCAGCTCAGTTCTTGTGATGGTCACTACCACAGGCTGTGTTGTTAACATGAGCTGTAGGAGCGTAACATTAACCCAGGCTCAGTTCTTGTGATGGTCAATATGACAGGCTGTGTTGTTAACATGAGCTACAGGAGTGTAACATTACCCCCAGCTTAGTTCTTGTGATGGTCACTACCACAGGCTGTGTTGTTAACATGAGCTGTAGGAGTGTAACATTACCCCCAGCTCAGTTCTTGTGATGGTCACTACCACAGGCTGTGTTGTTAACATGAGCTGTAGGAGCGTAACATTATCCCAAGCTCAGTTCTTCTGATGGTCACTACCACAGGCTGTGTTGTTAACATGAGGTGTAGGAGTGTAACATTACCCCCAGCTCAGTTCTTCTGATGGTCACTACCACAGACTGTGTTGTTAACATGAGCTACAGGAGTGTAACATTACCCCCAGCTCAGTTCTTCTGATGGTCACTACCACAGGCTGTGTTGTTAACATGAGCTGTAGGAGCGTAACATTAACCCCAGCTCAGTTCTTCTGATAGTCAGTCACTACCACAGGCTGTGTTGTTAACATGAGCTGTAGGAGTGTAACATTACCCCCGCTCAGTTCTTCTGATGGTCACTACCACAGGCTGTGTTAACATGAGGTGTAGGAGTGTAACACTAACCCCAGCTCAGTTCTTCTGATGGTCACTACCACAGGCTGTGTTGTTAACATGAGGTGTAGGAGTGTAACATTACCCCCAGCTCAGTTCTTGTGATGGTCACTACCACAGGCTGTGTTGTAAACATGAGCTACAGGAGTGTAACATTACCCCCATCTCAGTTCTTGTGATGGTCAGTCACTACCTCAGGCTGTGTTGTTAACATGAGCTACAGGAGTATAACATTAACCCCAGCTCAGTTCTTCTGATGGTCACTACCACAGGCTGTGTTGTTAACATGAGCTACAGGAGTGTAACATTAACCCCAGCTCAGTTCTTGTGATTGTCAATACGACAGGCTGTGTTGTTAACATGAGCTACAGGAGTGTAACATTACCCCCAGCTTAGTTCTTGTGATGGTCACTACCACAGGCTGTGTTGTTAACATGAGCTGTAGGAGTGTAACATTACCCCCAGCTCAGTTCTTGTGATGGTCACTACCACAGGCTGTGTTGTTAACATGAGCTGTAGGAGCGTAACATTATCCCAAGCTCAGTTCTTCTGATGGTCACTACCACAGGCTGTGTTGTTAACATGAGGTGTAGGAGTGTAACATTACCCCCAGCTCAGTTCTTCTGATGGTCACTACCACAGATTGTGTTGTTAACATGAGCTACAGGAGTGTAACATTACCCCCAGCTCAGTTCTTCTGATGGTCACTACCACAGGCTGTGTTGTTAACATGAGCTGTAGGAGCGTAACATTAACCCCAGCTCAGTTCTTCTGATAGTCAGTCACTACCACAGGCTGTGTTGTTAACATGAGCTGTAGGAGTGTAACATTACCCCCGCTCAGTTCTTCTGATGGTCACTACCACAGGCTGTGTTAACATGAGGTGTAGGAGTGTAACATTAATCCCAGCTCAGTTCTTCTGATGGTCACTACCACAGGCTGTGTTGTTAACATGAGGTGTAGGAGTGTAACATTACCCCCAGCTCAGTTCTTGTGATGGTCACTACCACAGGCTGTGTTGTTAACATGAGCTACAGGAGTGTAACATTACCCCCAGCTCAGTTCTTCTGATGGTCACTACCACAGGCTGTGTTGTTAACATGAGCTACAGGAGTGTAACATTAACCCCAGCTCAGTTCTTGTGATGGTCAATACGACAGGCTGTGTTGTTAACATGAGCTACAGGAGTGTAACATTACCCCCAGCTTAGTTCTTGTGATGGTCACTACCACAGGCTGTGTTGTTAACATGAGCTGTAGGAGTGTAACATTACCCCCAGCTCAGTTCTTGTGATGGTCACTACCACAGGCTGTGTTGTTAACATGAGCTGTAGGAGCGTAACATTATCCCAAGCTCAGTTCTTCTGATGGTCACTACCACAGGCTGTGTTGTTAACATGAGGTGTAGGAGTGTAGTATTACCCCCAGCTTAGTTCTTGTGATGGTCACTACCACAGGCTGTGTTGTTAACATGAGCTGTAGGAGTGTAACATTACCCCCAGCTCAGTTCTTGTGATGGTCACTACCACAGGCTGTGTTGTTAACATGAGCTGTAGGAGCGTAACATTATCCCAAGCTCAGTTCTTCTGATGGTCACTACCACAGGCTGTGTTGTTAACATGAGGTGTAGGAGTGTAACATTACCCCCAGCTCAGTTCTTCTGATGGTCACTACCACAGACTGTGTTGTTAACATGAGCTACAGGAGTGTAACATTACCCCCAGCTCAGTTCTTCTGATGGTCACTACCACAGGCTGTGTTGTTAACATGAGCTGTAGGAGCGTAACATTAACCCCAGCTCAGTTCTTCTGATAGTCAGTCACTACCACAGGCTGTGTTGTTAACATGAGCTGTAGGAGTGTAACATTACCCCCGCTCAGTTCTTCTGATGGTCACTACCACAGGCTGTGTTAACATGAGGTGTAGGAGTGTAACATTAATCCCAGCTCAGTTCTTCTGATGGTCACTACCACAGGCTGTGTTGTTAACATGAGGTGTAGGAGTGTAACATTACCCCCGCTCAGTTCTTCTGATGGTCACTACCACAGGCTGTGTTAACATGAGGTGTAGGAGTGTAACATTAATCCCAGCTCAGTTCTTCTGATGGTCACTACCACAGGCTGTGTTGTTAACATGAGGTGTAGGAGTGTAACAATACCCCCAGCTCAGTTCTTGTGATGGTCACTACCACAGGCTGTGTTGTTAACATGAGCTACAGGAGTGTAACATTACCCCCAGCTCAGTTCTTCTGATAGTCAGTCACTACCACAGGCTGTGTTGTTAACATGAGCTGTAGGAGTGTAACATTACCCCCGCTCAGTTCTTCTGATGGTCACTACCACAGGCTGTGTTAACATGAGGTGTAGGAGTGTAACATTAATCCCAGCTCAGTTCTTCTGATGGTCACTACCACAGGCTGTGTTGTTAACATGAGGTGTAGGAGTGTAACAATACCCCCAGCTCAGTTCTTGTGATGGTCACTACCACAGGCTGTGTTGTTAACATGAGCTACAGGAGTGTAACATTACCCCCATCTCAGTTCTTGTGATGGTCAGTCACTACCACAGGCTGTGTTGTTAACATGAGCTACAGGAGTATAACATTAACCCCAGCTCAGTTCTTCTGATGGTCACTACCACAGGCTGTGTTGTTAACATGAGCTACAGGAGTGTAACATTAACCCCAGCTCAGCTCTTGTGATGGTCAATACGAAAGGCTGTGTTGTTAACATGAGCTACAGGAGTGTAACATTACCCCCAGCTTAGTTCTTGTGATGGTCACTACCACAGGCTGTGTTGTTAACATGAGCTGTAGGAGTGTAACATTACCCCCAGCTCAGTTCTTGTGATGGTCACTACCACAGAATGTGTTGTTAACATGAGATGTAGGAGTGTAACATTACCCCCAGCTCAGTTATTGTGATGGTCACTACCACAGGCTGTGTTGTTAACATGAGGTGTAGGAGTGTAACATTACCCCAGCTCAGTTCTTCTGATGGTCACTACCACAGGCTGTGTTGTTAACATGAGGTGTAGGAGTGTAACATTACCCCCAGCTCAGTTCTTCTGATGGTCACTACCACAGGCTGTGGTGTTAACATGAGCTACAGGAGTATAACATTACCCCCAGCTCAGTTCTTGTGATGGTCACTACCACAGGCTGTGTTGTTAACATGAGCTGTAGGAGCGTAACATTAACCCAGGCTCAGTTCTTGTGATGGTCAATATGACAGGCTGTGTTGTTAACATGAGCTACAGGAGTGTAACATTACCCCCAGCTTAGTTCTTGTGATGGTCACTACCACAGGCTGTGTTGTTAACATGAGCTGTAGGAGTGTAACATTACCCCCAGCTCAGTTCTTGTGATGGTCACTACCACAGGCTGTGTTGTTAACATGAGCTGTAGGAGCGTAACATTATCCCAAGCTCAGTTCTTCTGATGGTCACTACCACAGGCTGTGTTGTTAACATGAGGTGTAGGAGTGTAACATTACCCCCAGCTCAGTTCTTCTGATGGTCACTACCACAGACTGTGTTGTTAACATGAGCTACAGGAGTGTAACATTACCCCCAGCTCAGTTCTTCTGATGGTCACTACCACAGGCTGTGTTGTTAACATGAGCTGTAGGAGCGTAACATTAACCCCAGCTCAGTTCTTCTGATAGTCAGTCACTACCACAGGCTGTGTTGTTAACATGAGCTGTAGGAGTGTAACATTACCCCCGCTCAGTTCTTCTGATGGTCACTACCACAGGCTGTGTTAACATGAGGTGTAGGAGTGTAACACTAACCCCAGCTCAGTTCTTCTGATGGTCACTACCACAGGCTGTGTTGTTAACATGAGGTGTAGGAGTGTAACATTACCCCCAGCTCAGTTCTTGTGATGGTCACTACCACAGGCTGTGTTGTAAACATGAGCTACAGGAGTGTAACATTACCCCCATCTCAGTTCTTGTGATGGTCAGTCACTACCTCAGGCTGTGTTGTTAACATGAGCTACAGGAGTATAACATTAACCCCAGCTCAGTTCTTCTGATGGTCACTACCACAGGCTGTGTTGTTAACATGAGCTACAGGAGTGTAACATTAACCCCAGCTCAGTTCTTGTGATTGTCAATACGACAGGCTGTGTTGTTAACATGAGCTACAGGAGTGTAACATTACCCCCAGCTTAGTTCTTGTGATGGTCACTACCACAGGCTGTGTTGTTAACATGAGCTGTAGGAGTGTAACATTACCCCCAGCTCAGTTCTTGTGATGGTCACTACCACAGGCTGTGTTGTTAACATGAGCTGTAGGAGCGTAACATTATCCCAAGCTCAGTTCTTCTGATGGTCACTACCACAGGCTGTGTTGTTAACATGAGGTGTAGGAGTGTAACATTACCCCCAGCTCAGTTCTTCTGATGGTCACTACCACAGACTGTGTTGTTAACATGAGCTACAGGAGTGTAACATTACCCCCAGCTCAGTTCTTCTGATGGTCACTACCACAGGCTGTGTTGTTAACATGAGCTGTAGGAGCGTAACATTAACCCCAGCTCAGTTCTTCTGATAGTCAGTCACTACCACAGGCTGTGTTGTTAACATGAGCTGTAGGAGTGTAACATTACCCCCGCTCAGTTCTTCTGATGGTCACTACCACAGGCTGTGTTAACATGAGGTGTAGGAGTGTAACATTAATCCCAGCTCAGTTCTTCTGATGGTCACTACCACAGGCTGTGTTGTTAACATGAGGTGTAGGAGTGTAACATTACCCCCAGCTCAGTTCTTGTGATGGTCACTACCACAGGCTGTGTTGTTAACATGAGCTACAGGAGTATAACATTAACCCCAGCTCAGTTCTTCTGATGGTCACTACCACAGGCTGTGTTGTTAACATGAGCTACAGGAGTGTAACATTAACCCCAGCTCAGTTCTTCTGATGGTCACTACCACAGGCTGTGTTGTTAACATGAGCTACAGGAGTGTAACATTAACCCCAGCTCAGCTCTTGTGATGGTCACTACCACAGGCTGTGTTGTTAACATGAGCTACAGGAGTGTAACATTACCCCCAGCTTAGTTCTTGTGATGGTCACTACCACAGGCTGTGTTGTTAACATGAGCTACAGGAGTGTAACATTAACCCCAGCTCAGTTCTTCTGATGGTCACTACCACAGGCTGTGTTGTTAACATGAGCTACAGGAGTGTAACATTAACCCCAGCTCAGTTCTTGTGATGGTCAATACGACAGGCTGTGTTGTTAACATGAGCTACAGGAGTGTAACATTACCCCCAGCTTAGTTCTTGTGATGGTCACTACCACAGGCTGTGTTGTTAACATGAGCTGTAGGAGTGTAACATTACCCCCAGCTCAGTTCTTGTGATGGTCACTACCACAGGCTGTGTTGTTAACATGAGCTGTAGGAGCGTAACATTATCCCAAGCTCAGTTCTTCTGATGGTCACTACCACAGGCTGTGTTGTTAACATGAGGTGTAGGAGTGTAGTATTACCCCCAGCTCAGTTCTTCTGATGGTCACTACCACAGACTGTGTTGTTAACATGAGCTACAGGAGTGTAACATTACCCCCAGCTCAGTTCTTCTGATGGTCACTACCACAGGCTGTGTTGTTAACATGAGCTGTAGGAGAGTAACATTAACCCCAGCTCAGTTCTTCTGATAGTCAGTCACTACCACAGGCTGTGTTGTTAACATGAGCTGTAGGAGTGTAACATTACCCCCGCTCAGTTCTTCTGATGGTCACTACCACAGGCTGTGTTAACATGAGGTGTAGGAGTGTAACATTAATCCCAGCTCAGTTCTTCTGATGGTCACTACCACAGGCTGTGTTGTTAACATGAGGTGTAGGAGTGTAACAATACCCCCAGCTCAGTTCTTGTGATGGTCACTACCACAGGCTGTGTTGTTAACATGAGCTACAGGAGTGTAACATTACCCCCATCTCAGTTCTTGTGATGGTCAGTCACTACCACAGGCTGTGTTGTTAACATGAGCTACAGGAGTATAACATTAACCCCAGCTCAGTTCTTCTGATGGTCACTACCACAGGCTGTGTTGTTAACATGAGCTACAGGAGTGTAACATTAACCCCAGCTCAGCTCTTGTGATGGTCAATACGACAGGCTGTGTTGTTAACATGAGCTACAGGAGTGTAACATTACCCCCAGCTTAGTTCTTGTGATGGTCACTACCACAGGCTGTGTTGTTAACATGAGCTGTAGGAGTGTAACATTGCCCCCAGCTCAGTTCTTGTGATGGTCACTACCACAGAATGTGTTGTTAACATGAGATGTAGGAGTGTAACATTACCCCCAGCTCAGTTATTGTGATGGTCACTACCACAGGCTGTGTTGTTAACATGAGGTGTAGGAGTGTAACATTACCCCAGCTCAGTTCTTCTGATGGTCACTACCACAGGCTGTGTTGTTAACATGAGGTGTAGGAGTGTAACATTACCCCCAGCTCAGTTCTTCTGATGGTCACTACCACAGGCTGTGTTGTTAACATGAGCTACAGGAGTATAACATTACCCCCAGCTCAGTTCTTGTGATGGTCACTACCACAGGCTGTGTTGTTAACATGAGCTGTAGGAGCGTAACATTAACCCAGGCTCAGTTCTTGTGATGGTCAATATGACAGGCTGTGTTGTTAACATGAGCTACAGGAGTGTAACATTACCCCCAGCTTAGTTCTTGTGATGGTCACTACCACAGGCTGTGTTGTTAACATGAGCTGTAGGAGTGTAACATTACCCCCAGCTCAGTTCTTGTGATGGTCACTACCACAGGCTGTGTTGTTAACATGAGCTGTAGGAGCGTAACATTATCCCAAGCTCAGTTCTTCTGATGGTCACTACCACAGGCTGTGTTGTTAACATGAGGTGTAGGAGTGTAACATTACCCCCAGCTCAGTTCTTCTGATTGTCACTACCACAGACTGTGTTGTTAACATGAGCTACAGGAGTGTAACATTACCCCCAGCTCAGTTCTTCTGATGGTCACTACCACAGGCTGTGTTGTTAACATGAGCTGTAGGAGCGTAACATTAACCCCAGCTCAGTTCTTCTGATAGTCAGTCACTACCACAGGCTGTGTTGTTAACATGAGCTGTAGGAGTGTAACATTACCCCCGCTCAGTTCTTCTGATGGTCACTACCACAGGCTGTGTTAACATGAGGTGTAGGAGTGTAACACTAACCCCAGCTCAGTTCTTCTGATGGTCACTACCACAGGCTGTGTTGTTAACATGAGGTGTAGGAGTGTAACATTACCCCCAGCTCAGTTCTTGTGATGGTCACTACCACAGGCTGTGTTGTAAACATGAGCTACAGGAGTGTAACATTACCCCCATCTCAGTTCTTGTGATGGTCAGTCACTACCTCAGGCTGTGTTGTTAACATGAGCTACAGGAGTATAACATTAACCCCAGCTCAGTTCTTCTGATGGTCACTACCACAGGCTGTGTTGTTAACATGAGCTACAGGAGTGTAACATTAACCCCAGCTCAGTTCTTGTGATGGTCAATACGACAGGCTGTGTTGTTAACATGAGCTACAGGAGTGTAACATTACCCCCAGCTTAGTTCTTGTGATGGTCACTACCACAGGCTGTGTTGTTAACATGAGCTGTAGGAGTGTAACATTACCCCCAGCTCAGTTCTTGTGATGGTCACTACCACAGGCTGTGTTGTTAACATGAGCTGTAGGAGCGTAACATTATCCCAAGCTCAGTTCTTCTGATGGTCACTACCACAGGCTGTGTTGTTAACATGAGGTGTAGGAGTGTAACATTACCCCCAGCTCAGTTCTTCTGATGGTCACTACCACAGACTGTGTTGTTAACATGAGCTACAGGAGTGTAACATTACCCCCAGCTCAGTTCTTCTGATGGTCACTACCACAGGCTGTGTTGTTAACATGAGCTGTAGGAGCGTAACATTAACCCCAGCTCAGTTCTTCTGATAGTCAGTCACTACCACAGGCTGTGTTGTTAACATGAGCTGTAGGAGTGTAACATTACCCCCGCTCAGTTCTTCTGATGGTCACTACCACAGGCTGTGTTAACATGAGGTGTAGGAGTGTAACATTAATCCCAGCTCAGTTCTTCTGATGGTCACTACCACAGGCTGTGTTGTTAACATGAGGTGTAGGAGTGTAACATTACCCCCAGCTCAGTTCTTGTGATGGTCACTACCACAGGCTGTGTTGTTAACATGAGCTACAGGAGTATAACATTAACCCCAGCTCAGTTCTTCTGATGGTCACTACCACAGGTTGTGTTGTTAACATGAGCTACAGGAGTGTAACATTAACCCCAGCTCAGTTCTTCTGATGGTCACTACCACAAGCTGTGTTGTTAACATGAGCTACAGGAGTGTAACATTAACCCCAGCTCAGCTCTTGTGATGGTCACTACCACAGGCTGTGTTGTTAACATGAGCTACAGGAGTGTAACATTACGCCCATCTCAGTTCTTGTGATGGTCAGTCACTACCACAGGCTGTGTTGTTAACATGAGCTACAGGAGTATAACATTAACCCCAGCTCAGTTCTTCTGATGGTCACTACCACAGGCTGTGTTGTTAACATGAGCTACAGGAGTGTAACATTAACCCCAGCTCAGCTCTTGTGATGGTCAATACGACAGGCTGTGTTGTTAACATGAGCTACAGGAGTGTAACATTACCCCCAGCTTAGTTCTTGTGATGGTCACTACCACAGGCTGTGTTGTTAACATGAGCTGTAGGAGTGTAACATTACCCCCAGCTCAGTTCTTGTGATGGTCACTACCACAGAATGTGTTGTTAACATGTGCTGTAGGAGTGTAACATTACCCCCAGCTCAGTTCTTGTGATGGTCACTACCACAGGCTGTGTTGTTAACATGAGCTGTAGGAGCGTAACATTACCCACAGCTCAGTTATTCTGATGGCCATTAACACAGGCTGTGTTGTTAATATTACCTACAGGAGTATAACATTAACCCCACCTCAGTTCTTCTGATGGTCACTACCACAGGCTGTGTTGTTATCATGAGCTACAGGAGCGTAACATTACCCCCAGCTCAGTTCTTCTGATGGTCAGTACCACAGGCTGTGTTGTTAACATGAGCTGTAGGAGCGTAACATTACCCCCAGCTCAGTTCTTCTGATAGTCAGTCACTACCACAGGCTGTGTTGTTAACATGAGCTGTAGGAGTGTAACATTACCCCAGCTCAGTTTTTCTGATGGTAGCTACCATAGGCGGTGTAAACATGAGGTGTAGGAGTGTAACATTACCCCCAGCTCAGTTCTTGTGATGGTCACTACCACAGACTGTGTTGTTAACATGAGCTACAGGAGTGTAACATTACCCCCAGCTTAGTTCTTGTGATGGTCAGTCACTACCACAGGTGGTGTTGTTAACATCAGCTACAGGACTATAACATTAACCCCAGCTCAGTTCTTCTGATGGTCACTACCACAGGCTGTGTTGTTAACATGAGGTGTAGGAGTGTAACATTACCCCAGCTCAGTTCTTCTGATGGTCACTACCACAGGCTGTGTTGTTAACATGAGCTACAGGAGTGTAACGTTACCCCCAGCTCAGTTCTTCAGATGGTCACTACCACAGGCTGTGTTGTTAACATGAGCTGTAGGAGTGTAACATTACCCCCAGCTCAGTTATTGTGATGGTCACTACCACAGGCTGTGTTGTTAACATGAGCTACAGGAGTATAACATTAACCCCAGCTCAGTTCTTCTGATGGTCACTACCACAGGCTGTGTTGTTAACATGAGCTACAGGAGTGTAACATTAACCCCAGCTCAGTTCTTGTGATGGTCAATACGACAGGCTGTGTTGTTAACATGAGCTACAGGAGTGTAACATTACCCCCAGCTTAGTTCTTGTGATGGTCACTACCACAGGCTGTGTTGTTAACATGAGCTGTAGGAGTGTAACATTACCCCCAGCTCAGTTCTTGTGATGGTCACTACCACAGGCTGTGTTGTTAACATGAGCTGTAGGAGCGTAACATTATCCCAAGCTCAGTTCTTCTGATGGTCACTACCACAGGCTGTGTTGTTAACATGAGGTGTAGGAGTGTAACATTACCCCCAGCTCAGTTCTTCTGATGGTCACTACCACAGACTGTGTTGTTAACATGAGCTACAGGAGTGTAACATTACCCCCAGCTCAGTTCTTCTGATGGTCACTACCACAGGCTGTGTTGTTAACATGAGCTGTAGGAGCGTAACATTAACCCCAGCTCAGTTCTTCTGATAGTCAGTCACTACCACAGGCTGTGTTGTTAACATGAGCTGTAGGAGTGTAACATTACCCCCGCTCAGTTCTTCTGATGGTCACTACCACAGGCTGTGTTAACATGAGGTGTAGGAGTGTAACATTAATCCCAGCTCAGTTCTTCTGATGGTCACTACCACAGGCTGTGTTGTTAACATGAGGTGTAGGAGTGTAACATTACCCCCAGCTCAGTTCTTGTGATGGTCACTACCACAGGCTGTGTTGTTAACATGAGCTACAGGAGTATAACATTAACCCCAGCTCAGTTCTTCTGATGGTCACTACCACAGGCTGTGTTGTTAACATGAGCTACAGGAGTGTAACATTAACCCCAGCTCAGTTCTTCTGATGGTCACTACCACAAGCTGTGTTGTTAACATGAGCTACAGGAGTGTAACATTAACCCCAGCTCAGCTCTTGTGATGGTCACTACCACAGGCTGTGTTGTTAACATGAGCTACAGGAGTGTAACATTACGCCCATCTCAGTTCTTGTGATGGTCAGTCACTACCACAGGCTGTGTTGTTAACATGAGCTACAGGAGTATAACATTAACCCCAGCTCAGTTCTTCTGATGGTCACTACCACAGGCTGTGTTGTTAACATGAGCTACAGGAGTGTAACATTAACCCCAGCTCAGCTCTTGTGATGGTCAATACGACAGGCTGTGTTGTTAACATGAGCTACAGGAGTGTAACATTACCCCCAGCTTAGTTCTTGTGATGGTCACTACCACAGGCTGTGTTGTTAACATGAGCTGTAGGAGTGTAACATTACCCCCAGCTCAGTTCTTGTGATGGTCACTACCACAGAATGTGTTGTTAACATGTGCTGTAGGAGTGTAACATTACCCCCAGCTCAGTTCTTGTGATGGTCACTACCACAGGCTGTGTTGTTAACATGAGCTGTAGGAGCGTAACATTACCCACAGCTCAGTTATTCTGATGGCCATTAACACAGGCTGTGTTGTTAATATTACCTACAGGAGTATAACATTAACCCCACCTCAGTTCTTCTGATGGTCACTACCACAGGCTGTGTTGTTATCATGAGCTACAGGAGCGTAACATTACCCCCAGCTCAGTTCTTCTGATGGTCAGTACCACAGGCTGTGTTGTTAACATGAGCTGTAGGAGCGTAACATTACCCCCAGCTCAGTTCTTCTGATAGTCAGTCACTACCACAGGCTGTGTTGTTAACATGAGCTGTAGGAGTGTAACATTACCCCAGCTCAGTTTTTCTGATGGTAGCTACCATAGGCGGTGTAAACATGAGGTGTAGGAGTGTAACATTACCCCCAGCTCAGTTCTTGTGATGGTCACTACCACAGACTGTGTTGTTAACATGAGCTACAGGAGTGTAACATTACCCCCAGCTTAGTTCTTGTGATGGTCAGTCACTACCACAGGTGGTGTTGTTAACATCAGCTACAGGACTATAACATTAACCCCAGCTCAGTTCTTCTGATGGTCACTACCACAGGCTGTGTTGTTAACATGAGGTGTAGGAGTGTAACATTACCCCAGCTCAGTTCTTCTGATGGTCACTACCACAGGCTGTGTTGTTAACATGAGCTACAGGAGTGTAACGTTACCCCCAGCTCAGTTCTTCAGATGGTCACTACCACAGGCTGTGTTGTTAACATGAGCTGTAGGAGTGTAACATTACCCCCAGCTCAGTTATTGTGATGGTCACTACCACAGGCTGTGTTGTTAACATGAGGTGTATGAGTGTAACATTACCCCAGCTCAGTTCTTCTGATGGTCACTACCACAGGCTGTGTTGTTAACATGAGGTGTAGGAGTGTAACATTACCCCCAGCTCAGTTCTTCTGATGGTCAGTCACTACCACAGGCTGTGTTGTTAACATGAGCTACAGGAGTATAACATTACCCCCAGCTCAGTTCTTCTGATGGTCACTACCACAGGCTGTGTTGTTAACATGAGCTGTAGGAGCGTAACATTAACCCAGGCTCAGTTCTTGTGATGGTCAATATGACAGGCTGTGTTGTTAACATGAGCTACAGGAGTGTAACATTACCCCCAGCTTAGATCTTGTGATGGTCACTACCACAGGCTGTGTTGTTAACATGAGCTGTAGGAGTGTAACATTACCCCCAGCTCAGTTCTTGTGATGGTCACTACCACAGACTGTGTTGTTAACATGAGCTACAGGAGTGTAACATTACCCCCAGCTCAGTTCTTCTGATGGTCACTACCACAGGCTGTGTTGTTAACATGAGCTGTAGGAGAGTAACATTAACCCCAGCTCAGTTCTTCTGATAGTCAGTCACTACCACAGGCTGTGTTGTTAACATGAGCTGTAGGAGTGTAACATTACCCCCGCTCAGTTCTTCTGATGGTCACTACCACAGGCTGTGTTAACATGAGGTGTAGGAGTGTAACATTAATCCCAGCTCAGTTCTTCTGATGGTCACTACCACAGGCTGTGTTGTTAACATGAGGTGTAGGAGTGTAACATTACCCCCAGCTCAGTTCTTGTGATGGTCACTACCACAGGCTGTGTTGTTAACATGAGCTACAGGAGTGTAACATTACCCCCATCTCAGTTCTTGTGATGGTCAGTCACTACCACAGGCTGTGTTGTTAACATGAGCTACAGGAGTATAACATTAACCCCAGCTCAGTTCTTCTGATGGTCACTACCACAGGCTGTGTTGTTAACATGAGCTACAGGAGTGTAACATTAACCCCAGCTCAGCTCTTGTGATGGTCAATACGACAGGCTGTGTTGTTAACATGAGCTACAGGAGTGTAACATTACCCCCAGCTTAGTTCTTGTGATGGTCACTACCACAGGCTGTGTTGTTAACATGAGCTGTAGGAGTGTAACATTACCCCCAGCTCAGTTCTTGTGATGGTCACTACCACAGAATGTGTTGTTAACATGTGCTGTAGGAGTGTAACATTACCCCCAGCTCAGTTATTCTGATGGCCATTAACACAGGCTGTGTTGTTAATATTACCTACAGGAGTATAACATTAACCCCACCTCAGTTCTTCTGATGGTCACTACCACAGGCTGTGTTGTTATCATGAGCTACAGGAGCGTAACATTACCCCCAGCTCAGTTCTTCTGATGGTCAGTACCACAGGCTGTGTTGTTAACATGAGCTGTAGGAGCGTAACATTACCCCCAGCTCAGTTCTTCTGATAGTCGGTCACTACCACAGGCTGTGTTGTTAACATGAGCTGTAGGAGTGTAAAATTACCCCAGCTCAGTTTTTCTGATGGTAGCTACCACAGGCGGTGTAAACATGAGGTGTAGGAGTGTAACATTACCCCCAGCTCAGTTCTTGTGATGGTCACTACCACAGGCTGTGTTGTTAACATGAGCTACAGGAGTGTAACATTACCCCCAGCTTAGTTCTTGTGATGGTCAGTCACTACCACAGGTGGTGTTGTTAACATCAGCTACAGGACTATAACATTAACCCCAGCTCAGTTCTTCTGATGGTCACTACCACAGGCTGTGTTGTTAACATGAGGTGTAGGAGTGTAACATTACCCCAGCTCAGTTCTTCTGATGGTCACTACCACAGGCTGTGTTGTTAACATGAGCTACAGGAGTGTAACGTTACCCCCCGCTCAGTTCTTCAGATGGTCACTACCACAGGCTGTGTTGTTAACATGAGCTGTAGGAGTGTAACATTACCCCCAGCTCAGTTATTGTGATGGTCACTACCACAGGCTGTGTTGTTAACATGAGGTGTAGGAGTGTAACATTACCCCAGCTCAGTTCTTCTGATGGTCACTACCACAGGCTGTGTTGTTAACATGAGGTGTAGAAGTGTAACATTACCCCCAGCTCAGTTCTTCTGATGGTCAGTCACTACCACAGGCTGTGTTGTTAACATGAGCTACAGGAGTATAACATTACCCCCAGCTCAGTTCTTCTGATGGTCACTACCACAGGCTGTGTTGTTAACATGAGCTGTAGGAGCGTAACATTAACCCAGGCTCAGTTCTTCTGATGGTCAATATGACAGGCTGTGTTGTTAACATGAGCTACAGGAGTGTAACATTACCCCCAGCTTAGTTCTTGTGATGGTCACTACCACAGGCTGTGTTGTTAACATGAGCTGTAGGAGTGTAACATTACCCCCAGCTCAGTTCTTGTGATGGTCACTACAACAGGCTGTGTTGTTAACATGAGCTGTAGGAGCGTAACATTATCCCAAACTCAGTTCTTCTGATGGTCACTACCACAGGCTGTGTTGTTAACATGAGGTGTAGGAGTGTAACATTACCCCCAGCTCAGTTCTTCTGATGGTCACTACCACAGACTGTGTTGTTAACATGAGCTACAGGAGTGTAACATTACCCCCAGCTCAGTTCTTCTGATGGTCACTACCACAGGCTGTGTTGTTAACATGAGCTGTAGGAGCGTAACATTAACCCCAGCTCAGTTCTTCTGATAGTCAGTCACTACCACAGGCTGTGTTGTTAACATGAGCTGTAGGAGTGTAACATTACCCCCGCTCAGTTCTTCTGATGGTCACTACCACAGGCTGTGTTAACATGAGGTGTAGGAGTGTAACATTAACCCCAGCTCAGTTCTTCTGATGGTCACTACCACAGGCTGTGTTGTTAACATGAGGTGTAGGAGTGTAACATTACCCCCAGCTCAGTTCTTGTGATGGTCACTACCACAGGCTGTGTTGTTAACATGAGCTACAGGAGTGTAACATTACCCCCATCTCAGTTCTTGTGATGGTCAGTCACTACCACAGGCTGTGTTGTTAACATGAGCTACAGGAGTATAACATTAACCCAGGCTCAGTTCTTCTGATGGTCAATATGACAGGCTGTGTTGTTAACATGAGCTACAGGAGTGTAACATTACCCCCAGCTTAGTTCTTGTGATGGTCACTACCACAGGCTGTGTTGTTAACATGAGCTGTAGGAGTGTAACATTACCCCCAGCTCAGTTCTTGTGATGGTCACTACAACAGGCTGTGTTGTTAACATGAGCTGTAGGAGCGTAACATTATCCCAAACTCAGTTCTTCTGATGGTCACTACCACAGGCTGTGTTGTTAACATGAGGTGTAGGAGTGTAACATTACCCCCAGCTCAGTTCTTCTGATGGTCACTACCACAGACTGTGTTGTTAACATGAGCTACAGGAGTGTAACATTACCCCCAGCTCAGTTCTTCTGATGGTCACTACCACAGGCTGTGTTGTTAACATGAGCTGTAGGAGCGTAACATTAACCCCAGCTCAGTTCTTCTGATAGTCAGTCACTACCACAGGCTGTGTTGTTAACATGAGCTGTAGGAGTGTAACATTACCCCCGCTCAGTTCTTCTGATGGTCACTACCACAGGCTGTGTTAACATGAGGTGTAGGAGTGTAACATTAACCCCAGCTCAGTTCTTCTGATGGTCACTACCACAGGCTGTGTTGTTAACATGAGGTGTAGGAGTGTAACATTACCCCCAGCTCAGTTCTTGTGATGGTCACTACCACAGGCTGTGTTGTTAACATGAGCTACAGGAGTGTAACATTACCCCCATCTCAGTTCTTGTGATGGTCAGTCACTACCACAGGCTGTGTTGTTAACATGAGCTACAGGAGTATAACATTAACCCCAGCTCAGTTCTTCTGATGGTCACTACCACAGGCTGTGTTGTTAACATGAGCTACAGGAGTGTAACATTAACCCCAGCTCAGTTCTTGTGATGGTCAATACGACAGGCTGTGTTGTTAACATGAGCTACAGGAGTGTAACATTACCCCCAGCTTAGTTCTTGTGATGGTCACTACCACAGACTGTGTTGTTAACATGAGCTGTAGGAGTGTAACATTACCCCCGCTCAGTTCTTCTGATGGTCACTACCACAGGCTGTGTTAACATGAGGTGTAGGAGTGTAACATTAACCCCAGCTCAGTTCTTCTGATGGTCACTACCACAGGCTGTGTTGTTAACATGAGGTGTAGGAGTGTAACATTACCCCCAGCTCAGTTCTTGTGATGGTCACTACCACAGGCTGTGTTGTTAACATGAGCTACAGGAGTGTAACATTACCCCCATCTCAGTTCTTGTGATGGTCAGTCACTACCACAGGCTGTGTTGTTAACATGAGCTACAGGAGTATAACATTAACCCCAGCTCAGTTCTTCTGATGGTCACTACCACAGGCTGTGTTGTTAACATGAGCTACAGGAGTGTAACATTAACCCCAGCTCAGTTCTTGTGATGGTCAATACGACAGGCTGTGTTGTTAACATGAGCTACAGGAGTGTAACATTACCCCCAGCTTAGTTCTTGTGATGGTCACTACCACAGGCTGTGTTGTTAACATGAGCTGTAGGAGTGTAACATTACCCCCAGCTCAGTTCTTGTGATGGTCACTACCACAGGCTGTGTTGTTAACATGAGCTGTAGGAGCGTAACATTATCCCAAGCTCAGTTCTTCTGATGGTCACTACCACAGTCTGTGTTGTTAACATGAGGTGTAGGAGTGTAACATTACCCCCAGCTCAGTTCTTGTGATGGTCACTACCACAGGCTGTGTTGTTAACATGAGCTACAGGAGTGTAACATTACCCCCATCTCAGTTCTTGTGATGGTCAGTCACTACCACAGGCTGTGTTGTTAACATGAGCTACAGGAGTATAACATTAACCCCAGCTCAGTTCTTCTGATGGTCACTACCACAGGCTGTGTTGTTAACATGAGCTACAGGAGTGTAACATTAACCCCAGCTCAGTTCTTGTGATGGTCAATACGACAGGCTGTGTTGTTAACATGAGCTACAGGAGTGTAACATTACCCCCAGCTTAGTTCTTGTGATGGTCACTACCACAGGCTGTGTTGTTAACATGAGCTGTAGGAGTGTAACATTACCCCCAGCTCAGTTCTTGTGATGGTCACTACCACAGGCTGTGTTGTTAACATGAGCTGTAGGAGCGTAACATTATCCCAAGCTCAGTTCTTCTGATGGTCACTACCACAGTCTGTGTTGTTAACATGAGGTGTAGGAGTGTAACATTACCCCCAGCTCAGTTCTTCTGATGGTCACTACCACAGACTGTGTTGTTAACATGAGCTACAGGAGTGTAACATTACCCCCAGCTCAGTTCTTCTGATGGTCACCACCACAGGCTGTGTTGTTAACATGAGCTCTGGAGAGTAACATTAACCCCAGCTCAGTTCTTCTGATAGTCAGTCACTACCACAGGCTGTGTTGTTAACATGAGCTGTAGGAGTGTAACATTACCCCCGCTCAGTTCTTCTGATGGTCACTACCACAGGCAGTGTTGTTAACATGAGCTACAGGAGTGTAACATTACCCCCAGCTCAGTTCTTCTGATGGTCAGTACCACAGGCTGTGTTGTTAACATGAGCTGTAGGAGCGTAACATTACCCCCAGCTCAGTTCTTCTGATAGTCAGTCACTACCACAGGCTGTGTTGTTAACATGAGCTGTAGGAGTGTAACATTACCCCCGCTCAGTTCTTCTGATGGTCACTACCACAGGCTGTGTTAACATGAGGTGTAGGAGTGTAACATTAATCCCAGCTCAGTTCTTCTGATGGTCACTACCACAGGCTGTGTTGTTAACATGAGGTGTAGGAGTGTAACATTACCCCCAGCTCAGTTCTTGTGATGGTCACTACCACAGGCTGTGTTGTTAACATGAGCTACAGGAGTATAACATTAACCCCAGCTCAGTTCTTCTGATGGTCACTACCACAGGCTGTGTTGTTAACATGAGCTACAGGAGTGTAACATTAACCCCAGCTCAGTTCTTCTGATGGTCACTACCACAAGCTGTGTTGTTAACATGAGCTACAGGAGTGTAACATTAACCCCAGCTCAGCTCTTGTGATGGTCACTACCACAGGCTGTGTTGTTAACATGAGCTACAGGAGTGTAACATTACGCCCATCTCAGTTCTTGTGATGGTCAGTCACTACCACAGGCTGTGTTGTTAACATGAGCTACAGGAGTATAACATTAACCCCAGCTCAGTTCTTCTGATGGTCACTACCACAGGCTGTGTTGTTAACATGAGCTACAGGAGTGTAACATTAACCCCAGCTCAGCTCTTGTGATGGTCAATACGACAGGCTGTGTTGTTAACATGAGCTACAGGAGTGTAACATTACCCCCAGCTTAGTTCTTGTGATGGTCACTACCACAGGCTGTGTTGTTAACATGAGCTGTAGGAGTGTAACATTACCCCCAGCTCAGTTCTTGTGATGGTCACTACCACAGAATGTGTTGTTAACATGTGCTGTAGGAGTGTAACATTACCCCCAGCTCAGTTCTTGTGATGGTCACTACCACAGGCTGTGTTGTTAACATGAGCTGTAGGAGCGTAACATTACCCACAGCTCAGTTATTCTGATGGCCATTAACACAGGCTGTGTTGTTAATATTACCTACAGGAGTATAACATTAACCCCACCTCAGTTCTTCTGATGGTCACTACCACAGGCTGTGTTGTTATCATGAGCTACAGGAGCGTAACATTACCCCCAGCTCAGTTCTTCTGATGGTCAGTACCACAGGCTGTGTTGTTAACATGAGCTGTAGGAGCGTAACATTACCCCCAGCTCAGTTCGTCTGATAGTCAGTCACTACCACAGGCTGTGTTGTTAACATGAGCTGTAGGAGTGTAACATTACCCCAGCTCAGTTTTTCTGATGGTAGCTACCATAGGCGGTGTAAACATGAGGTGTAGGAGTGTAACATTACCCCCAGCTCAGTTCTTGTGATGGTCACTACCACAGACTGTGTTGTTAACATGAGCTACAGGAGTGTAACATTACCCCCAGCTTAGTTCTTGTGATGGTCAGTCACTACCACAGGTGGTGTTGTTAACATCAGCTACAGGACTATAACATTAACCCCAGCTCAGTTCTTCTGATGGTCACTACCACAGGCTGTGTTGTTAACATGAGGTGTAGGAGTGTAACATTACCCCAGCTCAGTTATTCTGATGGTCACTACCACAGGCTGTGTTGTTAACATGAGCTACAGGAGTGTAACGTTACCCCCAGCTCAGTTCTTCAGATGGTCACTACCACAGGCTGTGTTGTTAACATGAGCTGTAGGAGTGTAACATTACCCCCAGCTCAGTTATTGTGATGGTCACTACCACAGGCTGTGTTGTTAACATGAGGTGTAGGAGTGTAACATTACCCCAGCTCAGTTCTTCTGATGGTCACTACCACAGGCTGTGTTGTTAACATGAGGTGTAGGAGTGTAACATTACCCCCAGCTCAGTTCTTCTGATGGTCAGTCACTACCACAGGCTGTGTTGTTAACATGAGCTACAGGAGTATAACATTACCCCCAGCTCAGTTCTTCTGATGGTCACTACCACAGGCTGTGTTGTTAACATGAGGTGTAGGAGTGTAACATTACCCCAGCTCAGTTCTTCTGATGGTCACTACCACAGGCTGTGTTGTTAACATGAGGTGTAGGAGTGTAACATTACCCCCAGCTCAGTTCTTCTGATGGTCAGTCACTACCACAGGCTGTGTTGTTAACATGAGCTACAGGAGTATAACATTACCCCCAGCTCAGTTCTTCTGATGGTCACTACCACAGGCTGTGTTGTTAACATGAGCTGTAGGAGTGTAACATTACCCCCGCTCAGTTCTTCTGATGGTCACTACCACAGGCTGTGTTAACATGAGGTGTAGGAGTGTAACATTAATCCCAGCTCAGTTCTTCTGATGGTCACTACCACAGGCTGTGTTGTTAACATGAGGTGTAGGAGTGTAACATTACCCCCAGCTCAGTTCTTGTGATGGTCACTACCACAGGCTGTGTTGTTAACATGAGCTACAGGAGTGTAACATTACCCCCATCTCAGTTCTTGTGATGGTCAGTCACTACCACAGGCTGTGTTGTTAACATGAGCTACAGGAGTATAACATTAACCCCAGCTCAGTTCTTCTGATGGTCACTACCACAGGCTGTGTTGTTAACATGAGCTACAGGAGTGTAACATTAACCCCAGCTCAGCTCTTGTGATGGTCAATACGACAGGCTGTGTTGTTAACATGAGCTACAGGAGTGTAACATTACCCCCAGCTTAGTTCTTGTGATGGTCACTACCACAGGCTGTGTTGTTAACATGAGCTGTAGGAGTGTAACATTACCCCCAGCTCAGTTCTTGTGATGGTCACTACCACAGAATGTGTTGTTAACATGTGCTGTAGGAGTGTAACATTACCCCCAGCTCAGTTATTCTGATGGCCATTAACACAGGCTGTGTTGTTAATATTACCTACAGGAGTATAACATTAACCCCACCTCAGTTCTTCTGATGGTCACTACCACAGGCTGTGTTGTTATCATGAGCTACAGGAGCGTAACATTACCCCCAGCTCAGTTCTTCTGATGGTCAGTACCACAGGCTGTGTTGTTAACATGAGCTGTAGGAGCGTAACATTACCCCCAGCTCAGTTCTTCTGATAGTCGGTCACTACCACAGGCTGTGTTGTTAACATGAGCTGTAGGAGTGTAAAATTACCCCAGCTCAGTTTTTCTGATGGTAGCTACCACAGGCGGTGTAAACATGAGGTGTAGGAGTGTAACATTACCCCCAGCTCAGTTCTTGTGATGGTCACTACCACAGGCTGTGTTGTTAACATGAGCTACAGGAGTGTAACATTACCCCCAGCTTAGTTCTTGTGATGGTCAGTCACTACCACAGGTGGTGTTGTTAACATCAGCTACAGGACTATAACATTAACCCCAGCTCAGTTCTTCTGATGGTCACTACCACAGGCTGTGTTGTTAACATGAGGTGTAGGAGTGTAACATTACCCCAGCTCAGTTCTTCTGATGGTCACTACCACAGGCTGTGTTGTTAACATGAGCTACAGGAGTGTAACGTTACCCCCAGCTCAGTTCTTCAGATGGTCACTACCACAGGCTGTGTTGTTAACATGAGCTGTAGGAGTGTAACATTACCCCCAGCTCAGTTATTGTGATGGTCACTACCACAGGCTGTGTTGTTAACATGAGGTGTAGGAGTGTAACATTACCCCAGCTCAGTTCTTCTGATGGTCACTACCACAGGCTGTGTTGTTAACATGAGGTGTAGAAGTGTAACATTACCCCCAGCTCAGTTCTTCTGATGGTCAGTCACTACCACAGGCTGTGTTGTTAACATGAGCTACAGGAGTATAACATTACCCCCAGCTCAGTTCTTCTGATGGTCACTACCACAGGCTGTGTTGTTAACATGAGCTGTAGGAGCGTAACATTAACCCAGGCTCAGTTCTTCTGATGGTCAATATGACAGGCTGTGTTGTTAACATGAGCTACAGGAGTGTAACATTACCCCCAGCTTAGTTCTTGTGATGGTCACTACCACAGGCTGTGTTGTTAACATGAGCTGTAGGAGTGTAACATTACCCCCAGCTCAGTTCTTGTGATGGTCACTACAACAGGCTGTGTTGTTAACATGAGCTGTAGGAGCGTAACATTATCCCAAACTCAGTTCTTCTGATGGTCACTACCACAGGCTGTGTTGTTAACATGAGGTGTAGGAGTGTAACATTACCCCCAGCTCAGTTCTTCTGATGGTCACTACCACAGACTGTGTTGTTAACATGAGCTACAGGAGTGTAACATTACCCCCAGCTCAGTTCTTCTGATGGTCACTACCACAGGCTGTGTTGTTAACATGAGCTGTAGGAGCGTAACATTAACCCCAGCTCAGTTCTTCTGATAGTCAGTCACTACCACAGGCTGTGTTGTTAACATGAGCTGTAGGAGTGTAACATTACCCCCGCTCAGTTCTTCTGATGGTCACTACCACAGGCTGTGTTAACATGAGGTGTAGGAGTGTAACATTAACCCCAGCTCAGTTCTTCTGATGGTCACTACCACAGGCTGTGTTGTTAACATGAGGTGTAGGAGTGTAACATTACCCCCAGCTCAGTTCTTGTGATGGTCACTACCACAGGCTGTGTTGTTAACATGAGCTACAGGAGTGTAACATTACCCCCATCTCAGTTCTTGTGATGGTCAGTCACTACCACAGGCTGTGTTGTTAACATGAGCTACAGGAGTATAACATTAACCCCAGCTCAGTTCTTCTGATGGTCACTACCACAGGCTGTGTTGTTAACATGAGCTACAGGAGTGTAACATTAACCCCAGCTCAGTTCTTGTGATGGTCAATACGACAGGCTGTGTTGTTAACATGAGCTACAGGAGTGTAACATTACCCCCAGCTTAGTTCTTGTGATGGTCACTACCACAGGCTGTGTTGTTAACATGAGCTGTAGGAGTGTAACATTACCCCCAGCTCAGTTCTTGTGATGGTCACTACCACAGGCTGTGTTGTTAACATGAGCTGTAGGAGCGTAACATTATCCCAAGCTCAGTTCTTCTGATGGTCACTACCACAGTCTGTGTTGTTAACATGAGGTGTAGGAGTGTAACATTACCCCCAGCTCAGTTCTTCTGATGGTCACTACCACAGACTGTGTTGTTAACATGAGCTACAGGAGTGTAACATTACCCCCAGCTCAGTTCTTCTGATGGTCACCACCACAGGCTGTGTTGTTAACATGAGCTCTGGAGAGTAACATTAACCCCAGCTCAGTTCTTCTGATAGTCAGTCACTACCACAGGCTGTGTTGTTAACATGAGCTGTAGGAGTGTAACATTACCCCCGCTCAGTTAATCTGATGGTCACTACCACAGGCTGTGTTAACATGAGGTGTAGGAGTGTAACATTAACCCCAGCTCAGTTCTTCTGATGGTCACTACCACAGGCAGTGTTGTTAACATGAGCTACAGGAGTGTAACATTACCCCCAGCTCAGTTCTTCTGATGGTCAGTACCACAGGCTGTGTTGTTAACATGAGCTGTAGGAGCGTAACATTACCCCCAGCTCAGTTCTTCTGATAGTCAGTCACTACCACAGGCTGTGTTGTTAACATGAGCTGTAGGAGTGTAACATTACCCCAGCTCAGTTCTTCTGATGGTCACTACCACAGGCTGTGTTAACATGAGGTGTAGGAGTGTAACATTACCCCCAGCTCAGTTCTTCTGATGGTCACTACCACAGGCTGTGTTGTTAACATGAGCTGTAGGAGCGTAACATTAACCCAGGCGCAGTTCTTCTGATGGTCAATATGACAGGCTGTGTTGTTAACATGAGCTACAGGAGTGTAACATTACCCCCAGCTCAGTTCTTGTGATGGTCACTACAACAGGCTGTGTTGTTAACATGAGCTGTAGGAGCGTAACATTATCCCAAACTCAGTTCTTCTGATGGTCACTACCACAGGCTGTGTTGTTAACATGAGGTGTAGGAGTGTAACATTACCCCCAGCTCAGTTCTTCTGATGGTCACTACCACAGACTGTGTTGTTAACATGAGCTACAGGAGTGTAACATTACCCCCAGCTCAGTTCTTCTGATGGTCACTACCACAGGCTGTGTTGTTAACATGAGCTGTAGGAGCGTAACATTAACCCCAGCTCAGTTCTTCTGATAGTCAGTCACTACCACAGGCTGTGTTGTTAACATGAGCTGTAGGAGTGTAACATTACCCCCGCTCAGTTCTTCTGATGGTCACTACCACAGGCTGTGTTAACATGAGGTGTAGGAGTGTAACATTAACCCCAGCTCAGTTCTTCTGATGGTCACTACCACAGGCTGTGTTGTTAACATGAGGTGTAGGAGTGTAACATTACCCCCAGCTCAGTTCTTGTGATGGTCACTACCACAGGCTGTGTTGTTAACATGAGCTACAGGAGTGTAACATTACCCCCATCTCAGTTCTTGTGATGGTCAGTCACTACCACAGGCTGTGTTGTTAACATGAGCTACAGGAGTATAACATTAACCCCAGCTCAGTTCTTCTGATGGTCACTACCACAGGCTGTGTTGTTAACATGAGCTACAGGAGTGTAACATTAACCCCAGCTCAGTTCTTGTGATGGTCAATACGACAGGCTGTGTTGTTAACATGAGCTACAGGAGTGTAACATTACCCCCAGCTTAGTTCTTGTGATGGTCACTACCACAGGCTGTGTTGTTAACATGAGCTGTAGGAGTGTAACATTACCCCCAGCTCAGTTCTTGTGATGGTCACTACCACAGGCTGTGTTGTTAACATGAGCTGTAGGAGCGTAACATTATCCCAAGCTCAGTTCTTCTGATGGTCACTACCACAGTCTGTGTTGTTAACATGAGGTGTAGGAGTGTAACATTACCCCCAGCTCAGTTCTTCTGATGGTCACTACCACAGACTGTGTTGTTAACATGAGCTACAGGAGTGTAACATTACCCCCAGCTCAGTTCTTCTGATGGTCACCACCACAGGCTGTGTTGTTAACATGAGCTCTGGAGAGTAACATTAACCCCAGCTCAGTTCTTCTGATAGTCAGTCACTACCACAGGCTGTGTTGTTAACATGAGCTGTAGGAGTGTAACATTACCCCCGCTCAGTTCTTCTGATGGTCACTACCACAGGCTGTGTTAACATGAGGTGTAGGAGTGTAACATTAACCCCAGCTCAGTTCTTCTGATGGTCACTACCACAGGCAGTGTTGTTAACATGAGCTACAGGAGTGTAACATTACCCCCAGCTCAGTTCTTCTGATGGTCAGTACCACAGGCTGTGTTGTTAACATGAGCTGTAGGAGCGTAACATTACCCCCAGCTCAGTTCTTCTGATAGTCAGTCACTACCACAGGCTGTGTTGTTAACATGAGCTGTAGGAGTGTAACATTACCCCAGCTCAGTTCTTCTGATGGTCACTACCACAGGCTGTGTTAACATGAGGTGTAGGAGTGTAACATTACCCCCAGCTCAGTTCTTCTGATGGTCACTACCACAGGCTGTGTTGTTAACATGAGGTGTAGGAGTGTAACATTACCCCCAGCTCAGTTCTTGTGATGGTCACTACCACAGGCTGTGTTGTTAACATGAGCTACAGGAGTGTAACATTACCCCCAGCTCAGTTCTTGTGATGGTCAGTCACTACCACAGGCTGTGTTGTTAACATGAGCTACAGGAGTATAACATTAACCCCAGCTCAGTTCTTCTGATGGTCACTACCACAGGCTGTGTTGTTAACATGAGCTACAGGAGTGTAACATTAACCCCAGCTCAGTTCTTGTGATGGTCAATACGACAGGCTGTGTTGTTAACATGAGCTACAGGAGTGTAACATTACCCCCAGCTTAGTTCTTGTGATGGTCACTACCACAGGCTGTGTTGTTAACATGAGCTGTAGGAGTGTAACATTACCCCCAGCTCAGTTCTTGTGATGGTCACTACCACAGAATGTGTTGTTAACATGTGCTGTAGGAGTGTAACATTACCCCCAGCTCAGTTCTTGTGATGGTCACTACCACAGGCTGTGTTGTTATCATGAGCTACAGGAGCGTAACATTACCCCCAGCTCAGTTCTTCTGATGGTCAGTCACTACCACAGGCTGTGTTGTTAACATGAGCTACAGGAGTATAACATTAACCCCAGCTCAGTTCTTCTGATGGTCACTACCACAGGCTGTGTTGTTAACATGAGCTGTAGGAGCGTAACATTAACCCCAGCTCAGTTCTTGTGATGGTCACTACCACAGGCTGTGTATTTAACATGAGCTACAGGAGTGTAACATTACCCCCAGCTTAGTTCTTGTGATGGTCACTACCACAGGCTGTGTTGTTAACATGAGCTGTAGGAGTGTAACATTACCCCCAGCTCAGTTCTTGTGATGGTCACTACCAGAGGCTGTGTTGTTAACATGAGCTGTAGGAGCGTAACATTATCCCAAGCTCAGTTCTTCTGATGGTCACTACCACAGGCTGTGTTGTTAACATGAGGTGTAGGAGTGTAACATTACCCCAGCTCAGTTCTTCTGATGGTCACTACCACAGGCTGTGTTGTTAACATGAGCTACAGGAGTATAACATTAACCCCAGCTCAGTTCTTCTGATGGTCACTACCACAGGCTGTGTTGTTAACATGAGCTGTAGGAGCATAACATTAACCCCAACTCAGTTCTTCTGATGGTCACTACGACAGGCTGTGTTTTTAACATGAGCTGTAGGAGGGTAACATTACCCCCAGCTCAGTTCTTCTGCTGGTCACTACCACAGGCTGTGTTGCTAACATGAGCTGTAGGAGTGTAACATTACCCCAGCTCAGTTCTTCTGATGGTCACTACCACAGGCTGTGTAAACATGAGGTGTAGGAGTGTAACATTACCCCCAGCTCAGTTCTTCTGATGGTCACTACCACAGGCTGTGTTGTTAACATGAGTGTAGGAGTGTAACATTACCCCCAGCTCAGTTCTTGTGATGGTCCTAACCACAGGCTGTGTTGTTAACATGAGCTACAGGAGTGTAACATTAACCCCAGCTAGGTTCTTCTGATGGTCACTACCACAGGCTGTGTTTTTAACATGAGCTGTAGGAGCATAACATTAACCCCAGCTCAGTTCTTCTGCTGGTCACTACCACAGGCTGTGTTGCTAACATGAGCTGTAGGAGTGTAACATTACCCCCAGCTCAGTTCTTCTGATGGTCAGTACCACAGGCTGTGTTGTTAACATGAGCTGTAGGAGCGTAACATTACCCCCAGCTCAGTACTTCTGATAGTCAGTCACTACCACAGGCTGTGTTGTTAACATGAGCTGTAGGAGTGTAACATTACCCCAGCTCAGTTCTTCTGATGGTAGCTACCACAGGCGGTGTAAACATGAGGTGTAGGAGTGTAACATTACCCCCAGCTCAGTTCTTGTGATGGTCACTACCACAGGCTGTGTTGTTAACATGAGCTACAGGAGCATAACATTAACCCCAGCTCAGTTCTTCTGCTGGTCACTACCACAGGCTGTGTTGCTAACATGAGCTGTAGGAGTGTAACATTACCCCCAGCTCAGTTCTTCTGATGGTCAGTACCACAGGCTGTGTTGTTAACATGAGCTGTAGGAGCGTAACATTACCCCCATCTCAGTTCTTGTGATGGTCAGTCACTACCACAGGCTGTGTTGTTAACATGAGCTACAGGAGTATAACATTAACCCCAGCTCAGTTCTTCTGATGGTCACTACCACAATCTGTGTTGTTAACATGAGCTACAGGAGTGTAACATTAACCCCAGCTCAGCTCTTGTGATGGTCAATACGACAGGCTGTGTTGTTAACATGAGCTACAGGAGTGTAACATTACCCCCAGCTTAGTTCTTGTGATGGTCACTACCACAGGCTGTGTTGTTAACATGAGCTGTAGGAGTGTAACATTACCCCCAGCTCAGTTCTTGTGATGGTCACTACCACAGAATGTGTTGTTAACATGTGCTGTAGGAGTGTAACATTACCCCCAGCTCAGTTATTCTGATGGCCATTAACACAGGCTGTGTTGTTAATATTACCTACAGGAGTATAACATTAACCCCACCTCAGTTCTTCTGATGGTCACTACCACAGGCTGTGTTGTTATCATGAGCTACAGGAGCGTAACATTACCCCCAGCTCAGTTCTTCTGATGGTCAGTACCACAGGCTGTGTTGTTAACATGAGCTGTAGGAGCGTAACATTACCCCCAGCTCAGTTCTTCTGATAGTCGGTCACTACCACAGGCTGTGTTGTTAACATGAGCTGTAGGAGTGTAAAATTACCCCAGCTCAGTTTTTCTGATGGTAGCTACCACAGGCGGTGTAAACATGAGGTGTAGGAGTGTAACATTACCCCCAGCTCAGTTCTTGTGATGGTCACTACCACAGGCTGTGTTGTTAACATGAGCTACAGGAGTGTAACATTACCCCCAGCTTAGTTCTTGTGATGGTCAGTCACTACCACAGGTGGTGTTGTTAACATCAGCTACAGGACTATAACATTAACCCCAGCTCAGTTCTTCTGATGGTCACTACCACAGGCTGTGTTGTTAACATGAGGTGTAGGAGTGTAACATTACCCCAGCTCAGTTCTTCTGATGGTCACTACCACAGGCTGTGTTGTTAACATGAGCTACAGGAGTGTAACGTTACCCCCAGCTCAGTTCTTCAGATGGTCACTACCACAGGCTGTGTTGTTAACATGAGCTGTAGGAGTGTAACATTACCCCCAGCTCAGTTATTGTGATGGTCACTACCACAGGCTGTGTTGTTAACATGAGGTGTAGGAGTGTAACATTACCCCAGCTCAGTTCTTCTGATGGTCACTACCACAGGCTGTGTTGTTAACATGAGGTGTAGAAGTGTAACATTACCCCCAGCTCAGTTCTTCTGATGGTCAGTCACTACCACAGGCTGTGTTGTTAACATGAGCTACAGGAGTATAACATTACCCCCAGCTCAGTTCTTCTGATGGTCACTACCACAGGCTGTGTTGTTAACATGAGCTGTAGGAGCGTAACATTAACCCAGGCTCAGTTCTTCTGATGGTCAATATGACAGGCTGTGTTGTTAACATGAGCTACAGGAGTGTAACATTACCCCCAGCTTAGTTCTTGTGATGGTCACTACCACAGGCTGTGTTGTTAACATGAGCTGTAGGAGTGTAACATTACCCCCAGCTCAGTTCTTGTGATGGTCACTACAACAGGCTGTGTTGTTAACATGAGCTGTAGGAGCGTAACATTATCCCAAACTCAGTTCTTCTGATGGTCACTACCACAGGCTGTGTTGTTAACATGAGGTGTAGGAGTGTAACATTACCCCCAGCTCAGTTCTTCTGATGGTCACTACCACAGACTGTGTTGTTAACATGAGCTACAGGAGTGTAACATTACCCCCAGCTCAGTTCTTCTGATGGTCACTACCACAGGCTGTGTTGTTAACATGAGCTGTAGGAGCGTAACATTAACCCCAGCTCAGTTCTTCTGATAGTCAGTCACTACCACAGGCTGTGTTGTTAACATGAGCTGTAGGAGTGTAACATTACCCCCGCTCAGTTCTTCTGATGGTCACTACCACAGGCTGTGTTAACATGAGGTGTAGGAGTGTAACATTAACCCCAGCTCAGTTCTTCTGATGGTCACTACCACAGGCTGTGTTGTTAACATGAGGTGTAGGAGTGTAACATTACCCCCAGCTCAGTTCTTGTGATGGTCACTACCACAGGCTGTGTTGTTAACATGAGCTACAGGAGTGTAACATTACCCCCATCTCAGTTCTTGTGATGGTCAGTCACTACCACAGGCTGTGTTGTTAACATGAGCTACAGGAGTATAACATTAACCCCAGCTCAGTTCTTCTGATGGTCACTACCACAGGCTGTGTTGTTAACATGAGCTACAGGAGTGTAACATTAACCCCAGCTCAGTTCTTGTGATGGTCAATACGACAGGCTGTGTTGTTAACATGAGCTACAGGAGTGTAACATTACCCCCAGCTTAGTTCTTGTGATGGTCACTACCACAGGCTGTGTTGTTAACATGAGCTGTAGGAGTGTAACATTACCCCCAGCTCAGTTCTTGTGATGGTCACTACCACAGGCTGTGTTGTTAACATGAGCTGTAGGAGCGTAACATTATCCCAAGCTCAGTTCTTCTGATGGTCACTACCACAGTCTGTGTTGTTAACATGAGGTGTAGGAGTGTAACATTACCCCCAGCTCAGTTCTTCTGATGGTCACTACCACAGACTGTGTTGTTAACATGAGCTACAGGAGTGTAACATTACCCCCAGCTCAGTTCTTCTGATGGTCACCACCACAGGCTGTGTTGTTAACATGAGCTCTGGAGAGTAACATTAACCCCAGCTCAGTTCTTCTGATAGTCAGTCACTACCACAGGCTGTGTTGTTAACATGAGCTGTAGGAGTGTAACATTACCCCCGCTCAGTTAATCTGATGGTCACTACCACAGGCTGTGTTAACATGAGGTGTAGGAGTGTAACATTAACCCCAGCTCAGTTCTTCTGATGGTCACTACCACAGGCAGTGTTGTTAACATGAGCTACAGGAGTGTAACATTACCCCCAGCTCAGTTCTTCTGATGGTCAGTACCACAGGCTGTGTTGTTAACATGAGCTGTAGGAGCGTAACATTACCCCCAGCTCAGTTCTTCTGATAGTCAGTCACTACCACAGGCTGTGTTGTTAACATGAGCTGTAGGAGTGTAACATTACCCCAGCTCAGTTCTTCTGATGGTCACTACCACAGGCTGTGTTAACATGAGGTGTAGGAGTGTAACATTACCCCCAGCTCAGTTCTTCTGATGGTCACTACCACAGGCTGTGTTGTTAACATGAGCTGTAGGAGCGTAACATTAACCCAGGCTCAGTTCTTCTGATGGTCAATATGACAGGCTGTGTTGTTAACATGAGCTACAGGAGTGTAACATTACCCCCAGCTCAGTTCTTGTGATGGTCACTACAACAGGCTGTGTTGTTAACATGAGCTGTAGGAGCGTAACATTATCCCAAACTCAGTTCTTCTGATGGTCACTACCACAGGCTGTGTTGTTAACATGAGGTGTAGGAGTGTAACATTACCCCCAGCTCAGTTCTTCTGATGGTCACTACCACAGACTGTGTTGTTAACATGAGCTACAGGAGTGTAACATTACCCCCAGCTCAGTTCTTCTGATGGTCACTACCACAGGCTGTGTTGTTAACATGAGCTGTAGGAGCGTAACATTAACCCCAGCTCAGTTCTTCTGATAGTCAGTCACTACCACAGGCTGTGTTGTTAACATGAGCTGTAGGAGTGTAACATTACCCCCGCTCAGTTCTTCTGATGGTCACTACCACAGGCTGTGTTAACATGAGGTGTAGGAGTGTAACATTAACCCCAGCTCAGTTCTTCTGATGGTCACTACCACAGGCTGTGTTGTTAACATGAGGTGTAGGAGTGTAACATTACCCCCAGCTCAGTTCTTGTGATGGTCACTACCACAGGCTGTGTTGTTAACATGAGCTACAGGAGTGTAACATTACCCCCATCTCAGTTCTTGTGATGGTCAGTCACTACCACAGGCTGTGTTGTTAACATGAGCTACAGGAGTATAACATTAACCCCAGCTCAGTTCTTCTGATGGTCACTACCACAGGCTGTGTTGTTAACTTGAGCTACAGGAGTGTAACATTAACCCCAGCTCAGTTCTTGTGATGGTCAATACGACAGGCTGTGTTGTTAACATGAGCTACAGGAGTGTAACATTACCCCCAGCTTAGTTCTTGTGATGGTCACTACCACAGGCTGTGTTGTTAACATGAGCTGTAGGAGTGTAACATTACCCCCAGCTCAGTTCTTGTGATGGTCACTACCACAGGCTGTGTTGTTAACATGAGCTGTAGGAGCGTAACATTATCCCAAGCTCAGTTCTTCTGATGGTCACTACCACAGTCTGTGTTGTTAACATGAGGTGTAGGAGTGTAACATTACCCCCAGCTCAGTTCTTCTGATGGTCACTACCACAGACTGTGTTGTTAACATGAGCTACAGGAGTGTAACATTACCCCCAGCTCAGTTCTTCTGATGGTCACCACCACAGGCTGTGTTGTTAACATGAGCTCTGGAGAGTAACATTAACCCCAGCTCAGTTCTTCTGATAGTCAGTCACTACCACAGGCTGTGTTGTTAACATGAGCTGTAGGAGTGTAACATTACCCCCGCTCAGTTCTTCTGATGGTCAC
Organism: Lampris incognitus; assembly: GCF_029633865.1. Taxonomy (NCBI): domain Eukaryota; kingdom Metazoa; phylum Chordata; class Actinopteri; order Lampriformes; family Lampridae; genus Lampris; species Lampris incognitus. The sequence goes on along the minus strand of NC_079212.1, from coordinate 61,919,107 downwards.
TACCACAGGCTGTGTTAACATGAGGTGTAGGAGTGTAACATTAACCCCAGCTCAGTTCTTCTGATGGTCACTACCACAGGCAGTGTTGTTAACATGAGCTACAGGAGTGTAACATTACCCCCAGCTCAGTTCTTCTGATGGTCAGTACCACAGGCTGTGTTGTTAACATGAGCTGTAGGAGCGTAACATTACCCCCAGCTCAGTTCTTCTGATAGTCAGTCACTACCACAGGCTGTGTTGTTAACATGAGCTGTAGGAGTGTAACATTACCCCAGCTCAGTTCTTCTGATGGTCACTACCACAGGCTGTGTTAACATGAGGTGTAGGAGTGTAACATTACCCCCAGCTCAGTTCTTCTGATGGTCACTACCACAGGCTGTGTTGTTAACATGAGGTGTAGGAGTGTAACATTACCCCCAGCTCAGTTCTTGTGATGGTCACTACCACAGGCTGTGTTGTTAACATGAGCTACAGGAGTGTAACATTACCCCCAGCTCAGTTCTTGTGATGGTCAGTCACTACCACAGGCTGTGTTGTTAACATGAGCTACAGGAGTATAACATTAACCCCAGCTCAGTTCTTCTGATGGTCACTACCACAGGCTGTGTTGTTAACATGAGCTACAGGAGTGTAACATTAACCCCAGCTCAGTTCTTGTGATGGTCAATACGACAGGCTGTGTTGTTAACATGAGCTACAGGAGTGTAACATTACCCCCAGCTTAGTTCTTGTGATGGTCACTACCACAGGCTGTGTTGTTAACATGAGCTGTAGGAGTGTAACATTACCCCCAGCTCAGTTCTTGTGATGGTCACTACCACAGAATGTGTTGTTAACATGTGCTGTAGGAGTGTAACATTACCCCCAGCTCAGTTCTTGTGATGGTCACTACCACAGGCTGTGTTGTTATCATGAGCTACAGGAGCGTAACATTACCCCCAGCTCAGTTCTTCTGATGGTCAGTCACTACCACAGGCTGTGTTGTTAACATGAGCTACAGGAGTATAACATTAACCCCAGCTCAGTTCTTCTGATGGTCACTACCACAGGCTGTGTTGTTAACATGAGCTGTAGGAGCGTAACATTAACCCCAGCTCAGTTCTTGTGATGGTCACTACCACAGGCTGTGTATTTAACATGAGCTACAGGAGTGTAACATTACCCCCAGCTTAGTTCTTGTGATGGTCACTACCACAGGCTGTGTTGTTAACATGAGCTGTAGGAGTGTAACATTACCCCCAGCTCAGTTCTTGTGATGGTCACTACCAGAGGCTGTGTTGTTAACATGAGCTGTAGGAGCGTAACATTATCCCAAGCTCAGTTCTTCTGATGGTCACTACCACAGGCTGTGTTGTTAACATGAGGTGTAGGAGTGTAACATTACCCCAGCTCAGTTCTTCTGATGGTCACTACCACAGGCTGTGTTGTTAACATGAGCTACAGGAGTATAACATTAACCCCAGCTCAGTTCTTCTGATGGTCACTACCACAGGCTGTGTTGTTAACATGAGCTGTAGGAGCATAACATTAACCCCAACTCAGTTCTTCTGATGGTCACTACGACAGGCTGTGTTTTTAACATGAGCTGTAGGAGGGTAACATTACCCCCAGCTCAGTTCTTCTGCTGGTCACTACCACAGGCTGTGTTGCTAACATGAGCTGTAGGAGTGTAACATTACCCCAGCTCAGTTCTTCTGATGGTCACTACCACAGGCTGTGTAAACATGAGGTGTAGGAGTGTAACATTACCCCCAGCTCAGTTCTTCTGATGGTCACTACCACAGGCTGTGTTGTTAACATGAGTGTAGGAGTGTAACATTACCCCCAGCTCAGTTCTTGTGATGGTCCTAACCACAGGCTGTGTTGTTAACATGAGCTACAGGAGTGTAACATTAACCCCAGCTAGGTTCTTCTGATGGTCACTACCACAGGCTGTGTTTTTAACATGAGCTGTAGGAGCATAACATTAACCCCAGCTCAGTTCTTCTGCTGGTCACTACCACAGGCTGTGTTGCTAACATGAGCTGTAGGAGTGTAACATTACCCCCAGCTCAGTTCTTCTGATGGTCAGTACCACAGGCTGTGTTGTTAACATGAGCTGTAGGAGCGTAACATTACCCCCAGCTCAGTACTTCTGATAGTCAGTCACTACCACAGGCTGTGTTGTTAACATGAGCTGTAGGAGTGTAACATTACCCCAGCTCAGTTCTTGTGATGGTAGCTACCACAGGCGGTGTAAACATGAGGTGTAGGAGTGTAACATTACCCCCAGCTCAGTTCTTGTGATGGTCACTACCACAGGCTGTGTTGTTAACATGAGCTACAGGAGTGTAACATTACCCCCAGCTTAGTTCTTGTGATGGTCAGTCACTACCACAGGCTGTGTTGTTAACATCAGCTACAGGACTATAACATTAACCCCAGCTCAGTTCTTCTGATGGTCACTACCACAGGCTGTGTTGTTAACATGAGGTGTAGGAGTGTAACATTACCCCAGCTCAGTTCTTCTGATGGTCACTACCACAGGCTGTGTTGTTAACATGAGCTACAGGAGTGTAACGTTACCCCCAGCTCAGTTCTTCAGATGGTCACTACCACAATCTGTGTTGTTAACATGAGCTGTAGGAGTGTAACATTACCCCCAGCTCAGTTATTGTGATGGTCACTACCACAGGCTGTGTTGTTAACATGAGGTGTAGGAGTGTAACATTACCCCAGCTCAGTTCTTCTGATGGTCACTACCACAGGCTGTGTTGTTAACATGAGGTGTAGGAGTGTAACATTACCCCCAGCTCAGTTCTTCTGATGGTCACTACCACAGGCTGTGTTGTTAACATGAGCTGTAGGAGCGTAACATTAACCCAGGCTCAGATCTTGTGATGGTCAGTATGACAGGCTGTGTTGTTAACATGAGCTACAGGAGTATAACATTACCCCCAGCTCAGTTCTTCTGATGGTCACTACCACAGGCTGTGTTGTTAACATGAGCTGTAGGAGCGTAACATTAACCCAGGCTCAGTTCTTGTGATGGTCAGTATGACAGGCTGTGTTGTTAACATGAGCTACAGGAGTGTAACATTACCCCCAGCTTAGTTCTTGTGATGGTCACTACCACAGGCTGTGTTGTTAACATGAGCTGTAGGAGTGTAACATTACCCCCAGCTCAGTTCTTGTGATGGTCACTACCACAGGCTGTGTTGTTAACATGAGCTGTAGGGGCGTAACATTATCCCAAGCTCAGTTCTTCTGATGGTCACTACCACAGGCTGTGTTGTTAACATGAGGTGTAGGAGTGTAACATTACCCCCAGCTCAGTTCTTCTGATGGTCACTACCACAGGCTGTGTTGTTAACATGAGCTACAGGAGTGTAACATTACCCCCAGCTCAGTTCTTCTGATGGTCACTACCACAGGCTGTGTTGTTAACATGAGCTGTAGGAGCGTAACATTAACCCCAGCTCAGTTCTTCTGATAGTCAGTCACTACCACAGGCTGTGTTGTTAACATGAGCTGTAGGAGTGTAACATTACCCCCGCTCAGTTCTTCTGATGGTCACTACCACAGGCTGTGTTAACATGAGGTGTAGGAGTGTAACATTAACCCCAGCTCAGTTCTTCTGATGGTCACTACCACAGGCTGTGTTGTTAACGTGAGGTGTAGGAGTGTAACATTACCCCCAGCTCAGTTCTTGTGATGGTCACTACCACAGGCTGTGTTGTTAACATGAGCTACAGGAGTGTAACATTACACCCATCTCAGTTCCTGTGATGGTCAGTCACTACCACAGGCTGTGTTGTTAACATGAGCTACAGGAGTATAACATTAACCCCAGCTCAGTTCTTCTGATGGTCACTACCACAGGCTGTGTTGTTAACATGAGCTACAGGAGTGTAACATTAACCCCAGCTCAGTTCTTGTGATGGTCAATACGACAGGCTGTGTTGTTAACATGAGCTACAGGAGTGTAACATTACCCCCAGCTTAGTTCTTGTGATGGTCACTACCACAGGCTGTGTTGTTAACATGAGCTGTAGGAGTGTAACATTACCCCCAGCTCAGTTCTTGTGATGGTCACTACCACAGGCTGTGTTGTTAACATGAGCTGTAGGAGCGTAACATTATCCCAAGCTCAGTTCTTCTGATGGTCACTACCACAGGCTGTGTTGTTAACATGAGGTGTAGGAGTGTAACATTACCCCCAGCTCAGTTCTTCTGATGGTCACTACCACAGACTGTGTTGTTAACATGAGCTACAGGAGTGTAACATTACCCCCAGCTCAGTTCTTCTGATGGTCACCACCACAGGCTGTGTTGTTAACATGAGCTGTAGGAGAGTAACATTAACCCCAGCTCAGTTCTTCTGATAGTCAGTCACTACCACAGGCTGTGTTGTTAACATGAGCTTTAGGAGTGTAACATTACCCCCGCTCAGTTCTTCTGATGGTCACTACCACAGGCTGTGTTAACATGAGGTGTAGGAGTGTAACATTAACCCCAGCTCAGTTCTTCTGATGGTCACTACCACAGGCAGTGTTGTTAACATGAGCTACAGGAGTGTAACATTACCCCCAGCTCAGTTCTTCTGATGGTCAGTACCACAGGCTGTGTTGTTAACATGAGCTGTAGGAGCGTAACATTACCCCCAGCTCAGTTCTTCTGATAGTCAGTCACTACCACAGGCTGTGTTGTTAACATGAGCTGTAGGAGTGTAACATTACCCCAGCTCAGTTCTTCTGATGGTCACTACCACAGGCTGTGTTAACATGAGGTGTAGGAGTGTAACATTACCCCCAGCTCAGTTCTTGTGATGGTCACTACCAGAGGCTGTGTTGTTAACATGAGCTGTAGGAGCGTAACATTATCCCAAGCTCAGTTCTTCTGATGGTCACTACCACAGGCTGTGTTGTTAACATGAGGTGTAGGAGTGTAACATTACCCCAGCTCAGTTCTTCTGATGGTCACTACCACAGGCTGTGTTGTTAACATGAGCTACAGGAGTATAACATTAACCCCAGCTCAGTTCTTCTGATGGTCACTACCACAGGCTGTGTTGTTAACATGAGCTGTAGGAGCATAACATTAACCCCAACTCAGTTCTTCTGATGGTCACTACGACAGGCTGTGTTTTTAACATGAGCTGTAGGAGGGTAACATTACCCCCAGCTCAGTTCTTCTGCTGGTCACTACCACAGGCTGTGTTGCTAACATGAGCTGTAGGAGTGTAACATTACCCCAGCTCAGTTCTTCTGATGGTCACTACCACAGGCTGTGTAAACATGAGGTGTAGGAGTGTAACATTACCCCCAGCTCAGTTCTTCTGATGGTCACTACCACAGGCTGTGTTGTTAACATGAGTGTAGGAGTGTAACATTACCCCCAGCTCAGTTCTTGTGATGGTCCTAACCACAGGCTGTGTTGTTAACATGAGCTACAGGAGTGTAACATTAACCCCAGCTAGGTTCTTCTGATGGTCACTACCACAGGCTGTGTTGCTAACATGAGCTGTAGGAGTGTAACATTACCCCCAGCTTAGTTCTTGTGATGGTCACTACCACAGGCTGTGTTGTTAACATGAGCTGTAGGAGTGTAACATTACCCCCAGCTCAGTTCTTGTGATGGTCACTACCACAGGCTGTGTTGTTAACATGAGCTGTAGGAGCGTAACATTATCCCAAGCTCAGTTCTTCTGATGGTCACTACCACAGGCTGTGTTGTTAACATGAGGTGTAGGAGTGTAACATTACCCCCAGCTCAGTTCTTCTGATGGTCACTACCACAGACTGTGTTGTTAACATGAGCTACAGGAGTGTAACATTACCCCCAGCTCAGTTCTTCTGATGGTCACCACCACAGGCTGTGTTGTTAACATGAGCTGTAGGAGAGTAACATTAACCCCAGCTCAGTTCTTCTGATAGTCAGTCACTACCACAGGCTGTGTTGTTAACATGAGGTGTAGGAGTGTAACATTACCCCCGCTCAGTTCTTCTGATGGTCACTACCACAGGCTGTGTTAACATGAGGTGTAGGAGTGTAACATTAACCCCAGCTCAGTTCTTCTGATGGTCACTACCACAGGCAGTGTTGTTAACATGAGCTACAGGAGTGTAACATTACCCCCAGCTCAGTTCTTCTGATGGTCAGTACCACAGGCTGTGTTGTTAACATGAGCTGTAGGAGCGTAACATTACCCCCAGCTCAGTTCTTCTGATAGTCAGTCACTACCACAGGCTGTGTTGTTAACATGAGCTGTAGGAGTGTAACATTACCCCAGCTCAGTTCTTCTGATGGTCACTACCACAGGCTGTGTTAACATGAGGTGTAGGAGTGTAACATTACCCCCAGCTCAGTTCTTGTGATGGTCACTACCAGAGGCTGTGTTGTTAACATGAGCTGTAGGAGCGTAACATTATCCCAAGCTCAGTTCTTCTGATGGTCACTACCACAGGCTGTGTTGTTAACATGAGGTGTAGGAGTGTAACATTACCCCAGCTCAGTTCTTCTGATGGTCACTACCACAGGCTGTGTTGTTAACATGAGCTACAGGAGTATAACATTAACCCCAGCTCAGTTCTTCTGATGGTCACTACCACAGGCTGTGTTGTTAACATGAGCTGTAGGAGCATAACATTAACCCCAACTCAGTTCTTCTGATGGTCACTACGACAGGCTGTGTTTTTAACATGAGCTGTAGGAGGGTAACATTACCCCCAGCTCAGTTCTTCTGCTGGTCACTACCACAGGCTGTGTTGCTAACATGAGCTGTAGGAGTGTAACATTACCCCAGCTCAGTTCTTCTGATGGTCACTACCACAGGCTGTGTAAACATGAGGTGTAGGAGTGTAACATTACCCCCAGCTCAGTTCTTCTGATGGTCACTACCACAGGCTGTGTTGTTAACATGAGTGTAGGAGTGTAACATTACCCCCAGCTCAGTTCTTGTGATGGTCCTAACCACAGGCTGTGTTGTTAACATGAGCTACAGGAGTGTAACATTAACCCCAGCTAGGTTCTTCTGATGGTCACTACCACAGGCTGTGTTTTTAACATGAGCTGTAGGAGCATAACATTAACCCCAGCTCAGTTCTTCTGCTGGTCACTACCACAGGCTGTGTTGCTAACATGAGCTGTAGGAGTGTAACATTACCCCCAGCTCAGTTCTTCTGATGGTCAGTACCACAGCCTGTGTTGTTAACATGAGCTGTAGGAGCGTAACATTACCCCCAGCTCAGTACTTCTGATAGTCAGTCACTACCACAGGCTGTGTTGTTAACATGAGCTGTAGGAGTGTAACATTACCCCAGCTCAGTTCTTCTGATGGTAGCTACCACAGGCGGTGTAAACATGAGGTGTAGGAGTGTAACATTACCCCCAGCTCAGTTCTTGTGATGGTCACTACCACAGGCTGTGTTGTTAACATGAGCTACAGGAGTGTAACATTACCCCCAGCTTAGTTCTTGTGATGGTCAGTCACTACCACAGGCTGTGTTGTTAACATCAGCTACAGGACTATAACATTAACCCCAGCTCAGTTCTTCTGATGGTCACTACCACAGGCTGTGTTGTTAACATGAGGTGTAGGAGTGTAACATTACCCCAGCTCAGTTCTTCTGATGGTCACTACCACAGGCTGTGTTGTTAACATGAGCTACAGGAGTGTAACGTTACCCCCAGCTCAGTTCTTCAGATGGTCACTACCACAATCTGTGTTGTTAACATGAGCTGTAGGAGTGTAACATTACCCCCAGCTCAGTTCTTGTGATGGTCACTACCACAGGCTGTGTTGTTAACATGAGCTACAGGAGTGTAACATTACCCCCAGCTCAGTTCTTGTGATGGTCAGTCACTACCACAGGCTGTGTTGTTAACATGAGCTACAGGAGTATAACATTAACCCCAGCTCAGTTCTTCTGATGGTCACTACCACAGGCTGTGTTGTTAACATGAGCTACAGGAGTGTAACATTAACCCCAGCTCAGTTCTTGTGATGTTCAATACGACAGGCTGTGTTGTTAACATGAGCTACAGGAGTGTAACATTACCCCCAGCTTAGTTCTTGTGATGGTCACTACCACAGGCTGTGTTGTTAACATGAGCTGTAGGAGTGTAACATTACCCCCAGCTCAGTTCTTGTGATGGTCACTACCACAGAATGTGTTGTTAACATGTGCTGTAGGAGTGTAACATTACCCCCAGCTCAGTTCTTGTGATGGTCACTACCACAGGCTGTGTTGTTATCATGAGCTACAGGAGCGTAACATTACCCCCAGCTCAGTTCTTCTGATGGTCAGTCACTACCACAGGCTGTGTTGTTAACATGAGCTACAGGAGTATAACATTAACCCCAGCTCAGTTCTTCTGATGGTCACTACCACAGGCTGTGTTGTTAACATGAGCTGTAGGAGCGTAACATTAACCCCAGCTCAGTTCTTGTGATGGTCACTACCACAGGCTGTGTTGTTAACATGAGCTGTAGGAGTGTAACATTACCCCCAGCTCAGTTCTTGTGATGGTCACTACCAGAGGCTGTGTTGTTAACATGAGCTGTAGGAGCGTAACATTATCCCAAGCTCAGTTCTTCTGATGGTCACTACCACAGGCTGTGTTGTTAACATGAGGTGTAGGAGTGTAACATTACCCCAGCTCAGTTCTTCTGATGGTCACTACCACAGGCTGTGTTGTTAACATGAGCTACAGGAGTATAACATTAACCCCAGCTCAGTTCTTCTGATGGTCACTACCACAGGCTGTGTTGTTAACATGAGCTGTAGGAGCATAACATTAACCCCAACTCAGTTCTTCTGATGGTCACTACGACAGGCTGTGTTTTTAACATGAGCTGTAGGAGGGTAACATTACCCCCAGCTCAGTTCTTCTGCTGGTCACTACCACAGGCTGTGTTGCTAACATGAGCTGTAGGAGTGTAACATTACCCCAGCTCAGTTCTTCTGATGGTCACTACCACAGGCTGTGTAAACATGAGGTGTAGGAGTGTAACATTACCCCCAGCTCAGTTCTTCTGATGGTCACTACCACAGGCTGTGTTGTTAACATGAGTGTAGGAGTGTAACATTACCCCCAGCTCAGTTCTTGTGATGGTCCTAACCACAGGCTGTGTTGTTAACATGAGCTACAGGAGTGTAACATTAACCCCAGCTAGGTTCTTCTGATGGTCACTACCACAGGCTGTGTTTTTAACATGAGCTTTAGGAGCATAACATTAACCCCAGCTCAGTTCTTCTGCTGGTCACTACCACAGGCTGTGTTGCTAACATGAGCTGTAGGAGTGTAACATTACCCCCAGCTCAGTTCTTCTGATGGTCAGTACCACAGGCTGTGTTGTTAACATGAGCTGTAGGAGCGTAACATTACCCCCAGCTCAGTACTTCTGATAGTCAGTCACTACCACAGGCTGTGTTGTTAACATGAGCTGTAGGAGTGTAACATTACCCCAGCTCAGTTCTTCTGATGGTAGCTACCACAGGCGGTGTAAACATGAGGTGTAGGAGTGTAACATTACCCCCAGCTCAGTTCTTGTGATGGTCACTACCACAGGCTGTGTTGTTAACATGAGCTACAGGAGTGTAACATTACCCCCAGCTTAGTTCTTGTGATGGTCAGTCACTACCACAGGCTGTGTTGTTAACATCAGCTACAGGACTATAACATTAACCCCAGCTCAGTTCTTCTGATGGTCACTACCACAGGCTGTGTTGTTAACATGAGGTGTAGGAGTGTAACATTACCCCAGCTCAGTTCTTCTGATGGTCACTACCACAGGCTGTGTTGTTAACATGAGCTACAGGAGTGTAACGTTACCCCCAGCTCAGTTCTTCAGATGGTCACTACCACAATCTGTGTTGTTAACATGAGCTGTAGGAGTGTAACATTACCCCCAGCTCAGTTATTGTGATGGTCACTACCACAGGCTGTGTTGTTAACATGAGGTGTAGGAGTGTAACATTACCCCAGCTCAGTTCTTCTGATGGTCACTACCACAGGCTGTGTTGTTAACATGAGGTGTAGGAGTGTAACATTACCCCCAGCTCAGTTCTTCTGATGGTCACTACCACAGGCTGTGTTGTTAACATGAGCTGTAGGAGCGTAACATTAACCCAGGCTCAGTTCTTGTGATGGTCAGTATGACAGGCTGTGTTGTTAACATGAGCTACAGGAGTATAACATTACCCCCAGCTCAGTTCTTCTGATGGTCACTACCACAGGCTGTGTTGTTAACATGAGCTGTAGGAGCGTAACATTAACCCAGGCTCAGTTCTTGTGATGGTCAGTATGACAGGCTGTGTTGTTAACATGAGCTACAGGAGTGTAACATTACCCCCAGCTTAGTTCTTGTGATGGTCACTACCACAGGCTGTGTTGTTAACATGAGCTGTAGGAGTGTAACATTACCCCCAGCTCAGTTCTTGTGATGGTCACTACCACAGGCTGTGTTGTTAACATGAGCTGTAGGAGCGTAACATTATCCCAAGCTCAGTTCTTCTGATGGTCACTACCACAGGCTGTGTTGTTAACATGAGGTGTAGGAGTGTAACATTACCCCCAGCTCAGTTCTTCTGATGGTCACTACCACAGGCTGTGTTGTTAACATGAGCTACAGGAGTGTAACATTACCCCCAGCTCAGTTCTTCTGATGGTCACTACCACAGGCTGTGTTGTTAACATGAGCTGTAGGAGCGTAACATTAACCCCAGCTCAGTTCTTCTGATAGTCAGTCACTACCACAGGCTGTGTTGTTAACATGAGCTGTAGGAGTGTAACATTACCCCCGCTCAGTTCTTCTGATGGTCACTACCACAGGCTGTGTTAACATGAGGTGTAGGAGTGTAACATTAACCCCAGCTCAGTTCTTCTGATGGTCACTACCACAGGCTGTGTTGTTAACGTGAGGTGTAGGAGTGTAACATTACCCCCAGCTCAGTTCTTGTGATGGTCACTACCACAGGCTGTGTTGTTAACATGAGCTACAGGAGTGTAACATTACACCCATCTCAGTTCTTGTGATGGTCAGTCACTACCACAGGCTGTGTTGTTAACATGAGCTACAGGAGTATAACATTAACCCCAGCTCAGTTCTTCTGATGGTCACTACCACAGGCTGTGTTGTTAACATGAGCTACAGGAGTGTAACATTAACCCCAGCTCAGTTCTTGTGATGGTCAATACGACAGGCTGTGTTGTTAACATGAGCTACAGGAGTGTAACATTACCCCCAGCTTAGTTCTTGTGATGGTCACTACCACAGGCTGTGTTGTTAACATGAGCTGTAGGAGTGTAACATTACCCCCAGCTCAGTTCTTGTGATGGTCACTACCACAGGCTGTGTTGTTAACATGAGCTGTAGGAGCGTAACATTATCCCAAGCTCAGTTCTTCTGATGGTCACTACCACAGGCTGTGTTGTTAACATGAGGTGTAGGAGTGTAACATTACCCCCAGCTCAGTTCTTCTGATGGTCACTACCACAGACTGTGTTGTTAACATGAGCTACAGGAGTGTAACATTACCCCCAGCTCAGTTCTTCTGATGGTCACCACCACAGGCTGTGTTGTTAACATGAGCTGTAGGAGAGTAACATTAACCCCAGCTCAGTTCTTCTGATAGTCAGTCACTACCACAGGCTGTGTTGTTAACATGAGCTTTAGGAGTGTAATATTACCCCCGCTCAGTTCTTCTGATGGTCACTACCACAGGCTGTGTTAACATGAGGTGTAGGAGTGTAACATTAACCCCAGCTCAGTTCTTCTGATGGTCACTACCACAGGCAGTGTTTTTAACATGAGCTACAGGAGTGTAACATTACCCCCAGCTCAGTTCTTCTGATGGTCAGTACCACAGGCTGTGTTGTTAACATGAGCTGTAGGAGCGTAACATTACCCCCAGCTCAGTTCTTCTGATAGTCAGTCACTACCACAGGCTGTGTTGTTAACATGAGCTGTAGGAGTGTAACATTACCCCAGCTCAGTTCTTCTGATGGTCACTACCACAGGCTGTGTTAACATGAGGTGTAGGAGTGTAACATTACCCCCAGCTCAGTTCTTGTGATGGTCACTACCAGAGGCTGTGTTGTTAACATGAGCTGTAGGAGCGTAACATTATCCCAAGCTCAGTTCTTCTGATGGTCACTACCACAGGCTGTGTTGTTAACATGAGGTGTAGGAGTGTAACATTACCCCAGCTCAATTCTTCTGATGGTCACTACCACAGGCTGTGTTGTTAACATGAGCTACAGGAGTATAACATTAACCCCAGCTCAGTTCTTCTGATGGTCACTACCACAGGCTGTGTTGTTAACATGAGCTGTAGGAGCATAACATTAACCCCAACTCAGTTCTTCTGATGGTCACTACGACAGGCTGTGTTTTTAACATGAGCTGTAGGAGGGTAACATTACCCCCAGCTCAGTTCTTCTGCTGGTCACTACCACAGGCTGTGTTGCTAACATGAGCTGTAGGAGTGTAACATTACCCCAGCTCAGTTCTTCTGATGGTCACTACCACAGGCTGTGTAAACATGAGGTGTAGGAGTGTAACATTACCCCCAGCTCAGTTCTTCTGATGGTCACTACCACAGGCTGTGTTGTTAACATGAGTGTAGGAGTGTAACATTACCCCCAGCTCAGTTCTTGTGACGGTCCTAACCACAGGCTGTGTTGTTAACATGAGCTACAGGAGTGTAACATTAACCCCAGCTAGGTTCTTCTGCTGGTCACTACCACAGGCTGTGTTGCTAACATGAGCTGTAGGAGTGTAACATTACCCCCAGCTCAGTTCTTCTGATGGTCAGTACCACAGGCTGTGTTGTTAACATGAGCTGTAGGAGCGTAACATTACCCCCAGCTCAGTACTTCTGATAGTCAGTCACTACCACAGGCTGTGTTGTTAACATGAGCTGTAGGAGTGTAACATTACCCCAGCTCAGTTCTTCTGATGGTAGCTACCACAGGCGGTGTAAACATGAGGTGTAGGAGTGTAACATTACCCCCAGCTCAGTTCTTGTGATGGTCACTACCACAGGCTGTGTTGTTAACATGAGCTACAGGAGTGTAACATTACCCCCAGCTTAGTTCTTGTGATGGTCAGTCACTACCACAGGCTGTGTTGTTAACATCAGCTACAGGACTATAACATTAACCCCAGCTCAGTTCTTCTGATGGTCACTACCACAGGCTGTGTTGTTAACATGAGGTGTAGGAGTGTAACATTACCCCAGCTCAGTTCTTCTGATGGTCACTACCACAGGCTGTGTTGTTAACATGAGCTACAGGAGTGTAACGTTACCCCCAGCTCAGTTCTTCAGATGGTCACTACCACAATCTGTGTTGTTAACATGAGCTGTAGGAGTGTAACATTACCCCCAGCTCAGTTATTGTGATGGTCACTACCACAGGCTGTGTTGTTAACATGAGGTGTAGGAGTGTAACATTACCCCAGCTCAGTTCTTCTGATGGTCACTACCACAGGCTGTGTTGTTAACATGAGGTGTAGGAGTGTAACATTACCCCCAGCTCAGTTCTTCTGATAGTATGTCACTACCACAGGCTGTGTTGTTAACATGAGCTACAGGAGTATAACATTACCCCCAGCTCAGTTCTTCTGATGGTCACTACCACAGGCTGTGTTGTTAACATGAGCTGTAGGAGCGTAACATTAACCCAGGCTCAGTTCTTGTGATGGTCAGTATGACAGGCTGTGTTGTTAACATGAGCTACAGGAGTGTAACATTACCCCCAGCTTAGTTCTTGTGATGGTCACTACCACAGGCTGTGTTGTTAACATGAGCTGTAGGAGTGTAACATTACCCCCAGCTCAGTTCTTGTGATGGTCACTACCACAGGCTGTGTTGTTAACATGAGCTGTAGGAGCGTAACATTATCCCAAGCTCAGTTCTTCTGATGGTCACTACCACAGGCTGTGTTGTTAACATGAGGTGTAGGAGTGTAACATTACCCCCAGCTCAGTTCTTCTGATGGTCACTACCACAGGCTGTGTTGTTAACATGAGCTACAGGAGTGTAACATTACCCCCAGCTCAGTTCTTCTGATGGTCACTACCACAGGCTGTGTTGTTAACATGAGCTGTAGGAGCGTAACATTAACCCCAGCTCAGTTCTTCTGATAGTCAGTCACTACCACAGGCTGTGTTGTTAACATGAGCTGTAGGAGTGTAACATTACCCCCGCTCAGTTCTTCTGATGGTCACTACCACAGGCTGTGTTAACATGAGGTGTAGGAGTGTAACATTAACCCCAGCTCAGTTCTTCTGATGGTCACTACCACAGGCTGTGTTGTTAACGTGAGGTGTAGGAGTGTAACATTACCCCCAGCTCAGTTCTTGTGATGGTCACTACCACAGGCTGTGTTGTTAACATGAGCTACAGGAGTGTAACATTACACCCATCTCAGTTCTTGTGATGGTCAGTCACTACCACAGGCTGTGTTGTTAACATGAGCTACAGGAGTATAACATTAACCCCAGCTCAGTTCTTCTGATGGTCACTACCACAGGCTGTGTTGTTAACATGAGCTACAGGAGTGTAACATTAACCCCAGCTCAGTTCTTGTGATGGTCAATACGACAGGCTGTGTTGTTAACATGAGCTACAGGAGTGTAACATTACCCCCAGCTTAGTTCTTGTGATGGTCACTACCACAGGCTGTGTTGTTAACATGAGCTGTAGGAGTGTAACTTTACCCCCAGCTCAGTTCTTGTGATGGTCACTACCACAGGCTGTGTTGTTAACATGAGCTGTAGGAGCGTAACATTATCCCAAGCTCAGTTCTTCTGATGGTCACTACCACAGGCTGTGTTGTTAACATGAGGTGTAGGAGTGTAACATTACCCCCAGCTCAGTTCTTCTGATGGTCACTACCACAGACTGTGTTGTTAACATGAGCTACAGGAGTGTAACATTACCCCCAGCTCAGTTCTTCTGATGGTCACCACCACAGGCTGTGTTGTTAACATGAGCTGTAGGAGAGTAAGATTTAACCCCAGCTCAGTTCTTCTGATAGTCAGTCACTACCACAGGCTGTGTTGTTAACATGAGCTTTAGGAGTGTAACATTACCCCCGCTCAGTTCTTCTGATGGTCACTACCACAGGCTGTGTTAACATGAGGTGTAGGAGTGTAACATTAACCCCAGCTCAGTTCTTCTGATGGTCACTACCACAGGCAGTGTTGTTAACATGAGCTACAGGAGTGTAACATTACCCCCAGCTCAGTTCTTCTGATGGTCAGTACCACAGGCTGTGTTGTTAACATGAGCTGTAGGAGCGTAACATTACCCCCAGCTCAGTTCTTCTGATAGTCAGTCACTACCACAGGCTGTGTTGTTAACATGAGCTGTAGGAGTGTAACATTACCCCAGCTCAGTTCTTCTGATGGTCACTACCACAGGCTGTGTTAACATGAGGTGTAGGAGTGTAACATTACCCCCAGCTCAGTTCTTCTGATGGTCACTACCACAGGCTGTGTTGTTAACATGAGGTGTAGGAGTGTAACATTACCCCCAACTCAGTTCTTGTGATGGTCACTACCACAGGCTGTGTTGTTAACATGAGCTACAGGAGTGTAACATTACCCCCAGCTCAGTTCTTGTGATGGTCAGTCACTACCACAGGCTGTGTTGTTAACATGAGCTACAGGAGTATAACATTAACCCCATCTCAGTTCTTGTGATGGTCAGTCACTACCACAGGCTGTGTTGTTAACATGAGCTACAGGAGTATAACATTAACCCCAGCTCAGTTCTTCTGATGGTCACTACCACAGGCTGTGTTGTTAACATGAGCTACAGGAGTGTAACATTAACCCCAGCTCAGTTCTTGTGATGGTCAATACGACAGGCTGTGTTGTTAACATGAGCTACAGGAGTGTAACATTACCCCCAGCTTAGTTCTTGTGATGGTCACTACCACAGGCTGTGTTGTTAACATGAGCTGTAGGAGCATAACATTAACCCCAACTCAGTTCTTCTGATGGTCACTACGACAGGCTGTGTTTTTAACATGAGCTGTAGGAGGGTAACATTACCCCCAGCTCAGTTCTTCTGCTGGTCACTACCACAGGCTGTGTTGCTAACATGAGCTGTAGGAGTGTAACATTACCCCAGCTCAGTTCTTCTGATGGTCACTACCACAGGCTGTGTAAACATGAGGTGTAGGAGTGTAACATTACCCCCAGCTCAGTTCTTCTGATGGTCACTACCACAGGCTGTGTTGTTAACATGAGTGTAGGAGTGTAACATTACCCCCAGCTCAGTTCTTGTGACGGTCCTAACCACAGGCTGTGTTGTTAACATGAGCTACAGGAGTGTAACATTAACCCCAGCTAGGTTCTTCTGCTGGTCACTACCACAGGCTGTGTTGCTAACATGAGCTGTAGGAGTGTAACATTACCCCCAGCTCAGTTCTTCTGATGGTCAGTACCACAGGCTGTGTTGTTAACATGAGCTGTAGGAGCGTAACATTACCCCCAGCTCAGTACTTCTGATAGTCAGTCACTACCACAGGCTGTGTTGTTAACATGAGCTGTAGGAGTGTAACATTACCCCAGCTCAGTTCTTCTGATGGTAGCTACCACAGGCGGTGTAAACATGAGGTGTAGGAGTGTAACATTACCCCCAGCTCAGTTCTTGTGATGGTCACTACCACAGGCTGTGTTGTTAACATGAGCTACAGGAGTGTAACATTACCCCCAGCTTAGTTCTTGTGATGGTCAGTCACTACCACAGGCTGTGTTGTTAACATCAGCTACAGGACTATAACATTAACCCCAGCTCAGTTCTTCTGATGGTCACTACCACAGGCTGTGTTGTTAACATGAGGTGTAGGAGTGTAACATTACCCCAGCTCAGTTCTTCTGATGGTCACTACCACAGGCTGTGTTGTTAACATGAGCTACAGGAGTATAACATTACCCCCAGCTCAGTTCTTCTGATGGTCACTACCACAGGCTGTGTTGTTAACATGAGCTGTAGGAGCGTAACATTAACCCAGGCTCAGTTCTTGTGATGGTCAGTATGACAGGCTGTGTTGTTAACATGAGCTACAGGAGTGTAACATTACCCCCAGCTTAGTTCTTGTGATGGTCACTACCACAGGCTGTGTTGTTAACATGAGCTGTAGGAGTGTAACATTACCCCCAGCTCAGTTCTTGTGATGGTCACTACCACAGGCTGTGTTGTTAACATGAGCTGTAGGAGCGTAACATTATCCCAAGCTCAGTTCTTCTGATGGTCACTACCACAGGCTGTGTTGTTAACATGAGGTGTAGGAGTGTAACATTACCCCCAGCTCAGTTCTTCTGATGGTCACTACCACAGGCTGTGTTGTTAACATGAGCTACAGGAGTGTAACATTACCCCCAGCTCAGTTCTTCTGATGGTCACTACCACAGGCTGTGTTGTTAACATGAGCTGTAGGAGCGTAACATTAACCCCAGCTCAGTTCTTCTGATAGTCAGTCACTACCACAGGCTGTGTTGTTAACATGAGCTGTAGGAGTGTAACATTACCCCCGCTCAGTTCTTCTGATGGTCACTACCACAGGCTGTGTTAACATGAGGTGTAGGAGTGTAACATTAACCCCAGCTCAGTTCTTCTGATGGTCACTACCACAGGCTGTGTTGTTAACGTGAGGTGTAGGAGTGTAACATTACCCCCAGCTCAGTTCTTGTGATGGTCACTACCACAGGCTGTGTTGTTAACATGAGCTACAGGAGTGTAACATTACACCCATCTCAGTTCTTGTGATGGTCAGTCACTACCACAGGCTGTGTTGTTAACATGAGCTACAGGAGTATAACATTAACCCCAGCTCAGTTCTTCTGATGGTCACTACCACAGGCTGTGTTGTTAACATGAGCTACAGGAGTGTAACATTAACCCCAGCTCAGTTCTTGTGATGGTCAATACGACAGGCTGTGTTGTTAACATGAGCTACAGGAGTGTAACATTACCCCCAGCTTAGTTCTTGTGATGGTCACTACCACAGGCTGTGTTGTTAACATGAGCTGTAGGAGTGTAACTTTACCCCCAGCTCAGTTCTTGTGATGGTCACTACCACAGGCTGTGTTGTTAACATGAGCTGTAGGAGCGTAACATTATCCCAAGCTCAGTTCTTCTGATGGTCACTACCACAGGCTGTGTTGTTAACATGAGGTGTAGGAGTGTAACATTACCCCCAGCTCAGTTCTTCTGATGGTCACTACCACAGACTGTGTTGTTAACATGAGCTACAGGAGTGTAACATTACCCCCAGCTCAGTTCTTCTGATGGTCACCACCACAGGCTGTGTTGTTAACATGAGCTGTAGGAGAGTAACATTAACCCCAGCTCAGTTCTTCTGATAGTCAGTCACTACCACAGGCTGTGTTGTTAACATGAGCTTTAGGAGTGTAACATTACCCCCGCTCAGTTCTTCTGATGGTCACTACCACAGGCTGTGTTAACATGAGGTGTAGGAGTGTAACATTAACCCCAGCTCAGTTCTTCTGATGGTCACTACCACAGGCAGTGTTGTTAACATGAGCTACAGGAGTGTAACATTACCCCCAGCTCAGTTCTTCTGATGGTCAGTACCACAGGCTGTGTTGTTAACATGAGCTGTAGGAGCGTAACATTACCCCCAGCTCAGTTCTTCTGATAGTCAGTCACTACCACAGGCTGTGTTGTTAACATGAGCTGTAGGAGTGTAACATTACCCCAGCTCAGTTCTTCTGATGGTCACTACCACAGGCTGTGTTAACATGAGGTGTAGGAGTGTAACATTACCCCCAGCTCAGTTCTTCTGATGGTCACTACCACAGGCTGTGTTGTTAACATGAGGTGTAGGAGTGTAACATTACCCCCAACTCAGTTCTTGTGATGGTCACTACCACAGGCTGTGTTGTTAACATGAGCTACAGGAGTGTAACATTACCCCCAGCTCAGTTCTTGTGATGGTCAGTCACTACCACAGGCTGTGTTGTTAACATGAGCTACAGGAGTATAACATTAACCCCATCTCAGTTCTTGTGATGGTCAGTCACTACCACAGGCTGTGTTGTTAACATGAGCTACAGGAGTATAACATTAACCCCAGCTCAGTTCTTCTGATGGTCACTACCACAGGCTGTGTTGTTAACATGAGCTACAGGAGTGTAACATTAACCCCAGCTCAGTTCTTGTGATGGTCAATACGACAGGCTGTGTTGTTAACATGAGCTACAGGAGTGTAACATTACCCCCAGCTTAGTTCTTGTGATGGTCACTACCACAGGCTGTGTTGTTAACATGAGCTGTAGGAGCATAACATTAACCCCAACTCAGTTCTTCTGATGGTCACTACGACAGGCTGTGTTTTTAACATGAGCTGTAGGAGGGTAACATTACCCCCAGCTCAGTTCTTCTGCTGGTCACTACCACAGGCTGTGTTGCTAACATGAGCTGTAGGAGTGTAACATTACCCCAGCTCAGTTCTTCTGATGGTCACTACCACAGGCTGTGTAAACATGAGGTGTAGGAGTGTAACATTACCCCCAGCTCAGTTCTTCTGATGGTCACTACCACAGGCTGTGTTGTTAACATGAGTGTAGGAGTGTAACATTACCCCCAGCTCAGTTCTTGTGACGGTCCTAACCACAGGCTGTGTTGTTAACATGAGCTACAGGAGTGTAACATTAACCCCAGCTAGGTTCTTCTGCTGGTCACTACCACAGGCTGTGTTGCTAACATGAGCTGTAGGAGTGTAACATTACCCCCAGCTCAGTTCTTCTGATGGTCAGTACCACAGGCTGTGTTGTTAACATGAGCTGTAGGAGCGTAACATTACCCCCAGCTCAGTACTTCTGATAGTCAGTCACTACCACAGGCTGTGTTGTTAACATGAGCTGTAGGAGTGTAACATTACCCCAGCTCAGTTCTTCTGATGGTAGCTACCACAGGCGGTGTAAACATGAGGTGTAGGAGTGTAACATTACCCCCAGCTCAGTTCTTGTGATGGTCACTACCACAGGCTGTGTTGTTAACATGAGCTACAGGAGTGTAACATTACCCCCAGCTTAGTTCTTGTGATGGTCAGTCACTACCACAGGCTGTGTTGTTAACATCAGCTACAGGACTATAACATTAACCCCAGCTCAGTTCTTCTGATGGTCACTACCACAGGCTGTGTTGTTAACATGAGGTGTAGGAGTGTAACATTACCCCAGCTCAGTTCTTCTGATGGTCACTACCACAGGCTGTGTTGTTAACATGAGCTACAGGAGTGTAACGTTACCCCCAGCTCAGTTCTTCAGATGGTCACTACCACAATCTGTGTTGTTAACATGAGCTGTAGGAGTGTAACATTACCCCCAGCTCAGTTATTGTGATGGTCACTACCACAGGCTGTGTTGTTAACATGAGGTGTAGGAGTGTAACATTACCCCAGCTCAGTTCTTCTGATGGTCACTACCACAGGCTATGTTGTTAACATGAGGTGTAGGAGTGTAACATTACCCCCAGCTCAGTTCTTCTGATAGTATGTCACTACCACAGGCTGTGTTGTTAACATGAGCTACAGGAGTATAACATTACCCCCAGCTCAGTTCTTCTGATGGTCACTACCACAGGCTGTGTTGTTAACATGAGCTGTAGGAGCGTAACATTAACCCAGGCTCAGTTCTTGTGATGGTCAGTATGACAGGCTGTGTTGTTAACATGAGCTACAGGAGTGTAACATTACCCCCAGCTTAGTTCTTGTGATGGTCACTACCACAGGCTGTGTTGTTAACATGAGCTGTAGGAGTGTAACATTACCCCCAGCTCAGTTCTTGTGATGGTCACTACCACAGGCTGTGTTGTTAACATGAGCTGTAGGAGCGTAACATTATCCCAAGCTCAGTTCTTCTGATGGTCACTACCACAGGCTGTGTTGTTAACATGAGGTGTAGGAGTGTAACATTACCCCCAGCTCAGTTCTTCTGATGGTCACTACCACAGGCTGTGTTGTTAACATGAGCTACAGGAGTGTAACATTACCCCCAGCTCAGTTCTTCTGATGGTCACTACCACAGGCTGTGTTGTTAACATGAGCTGTAGGAGCGTAACATTAACCCCAGCTCAGTTCTTCTGATAGTCAGTCACTACCACAGGCTGTGTTGTTAACATGAGCTGTAGGAGTGTAACATTACCCCCGCTCAGTTCTTCTGATGGTCACTACCACAGGCTGTGTTGTTAACATGAGCTGTAGGAGCGTAACATTAACCCAGGCTCAGTTCTTGTGATGGTCAGTATGACAGGCTGTGTTGTTAACATGAGCTACAGGAGTGTAACATTACCCCCAGCTTAGTTCTTGTGATGGTCACTACCACAGGCTGTGTTGTTAACATGAGCTGTAGGAGTGTAACATTACCCCCAGCTCAGTTCTTGTGATGGTCACTACCACAGGCTGTGTTGTTAACATGAGCTGTAGGAGCGTAACATTATCCCAAGCTCAGTTCTTCTGATGGTCACTACCACAGGCTGTGTTGTTAACATGAGGTGTAGGAGTGTAACATTACCCCCAGCTCAGTTCTTCTGATGGTCACTACCACAGGCTGTGTTGTTAACATGAGCTACAGGAGTGTAACATTACCCCCAGCTCAGTTCTTCTGATGGTCACTACCACAGGCTGTGTTGTTAACATGAGCTGTAGGAGCGTAACATTAACCCCAGCTCAGTTCTTCTGATAGTCAGTCACTACCACAGGCTGTGTTGTTAACATGAGCTGTAGGAGTGTAACATTACCCCCGCTCAGTTCTTCTGATGGTCACTACCACAGGCTGTGTTAACATGAGGTGTAGGAGTGTAACATTACCCCCAACTCAGTTCTTGTGATGGTCACTACCACAGGCTGTGTTAACATGAGCTACAGGAGTGTAACATTACACCCATCTCAGTTCTTGTGATGGTCAGTCACTACCACAGGCTGTGTTGTTAACATGAGCTACAGGAGTATAACATTAACCCCAGCTCAGTTCTTCTGATGGTCACTACCACAGGCTGTGTTGTTAACATTAGCTACAGGAGTGTAACATTAACCCCAGCTCAGTTCTTGTGATGGTCAATACGACAGGCTGTGTTGTTAACATGAGCTACAGGAGTGTAACATTACCCCCAGCTTAGTTCTTGTGATGGTCACTACCACAGGCTGTGTTGTTAACATGAGCTGTAGGAGCATAACATTAACCCCAACTCAGTTCTTCTGATGGTCACTACGACAGGCTGTGTTTTTAACATGAGCTGTAGGAGGGTAACATTACCCCCAGCTCAGTTCTTCTGCTGGTCACTACCACAGGCTGTGTTGCTAACATGAGCTGTAGGAGTGTAACATTACCCCAGCTCAGTTCTTCTGATGGTCACTACCACAGGCTGTGTAAACATGAGGTGTAGGAGTGTAACATTACCCCCAGCTCAGTTCTTCTGATGGTCACTACCACAGGCTGTGTTGTTAACATGAGTGTAGGAGTGTAACATTACCCCCAGCTCAGTTCTTGTGACGGTCCTAACCACAGGCTGTGTTGTTAACATGAGCTACAGGAGTGTAACATTAACCCCAGCTAGGTTCTTCTGCTGGTCACTACCACAGGCTGTGTTGCTAACATGAGCTGTAGGAGTGTAACATTACCCCCAGCTCAGTTCTTCTGATGGTCAGTACCACAGGCTGTGTTGTTAACATGAGCTGTAGGAGCGTAACATTACCCCCAGCTCAGTACTTCTGATAGTCAGTCACTACCACAGGCTGTGTTGTTAACATGAGCTGTAGGAGTGTAACATTACCCCAGCTCAGTTCTTCTGATGGTAGCTACCACAGGCGGTGTAAACATGAGGTGTAGGAGTGTAACATTACCCCCAGCTCAGTTCTTGTGATGGTCACTACCACAGGCTGTGTTGTTAACATGAGCTACAGGAGTGTAACATTACCCCCAGCTTAGTTCTTGTGATGGTCAGTCACTACCACAGGCTGTGTTGTTAACATCAGCTACAGGACTATAACATTAACCCCAGCTCAGTTCTTCTGATGGTCACTACCACAGGCTGTGTTGTTAACATGAGGTGTAGGAGTGTAACATTACCCCAGCTCAGTTCTTCTGATGGTCACTACCACAGGCTGTGTTGTTAACATGAGCTACAGGAGTGTAACGTTACCCCCAGCTCAGTTCTTCAGATGGTCACTACCACAATCTGTGTTGTTAACATGAGCTGTAGGAGTGTAACATTACCCCCAGCTCAGTTATTGTGATGGTCACTACCACAGGCTGTGTTGTTAACATGAGGTGTAGGAGTGTAACATTACCCCAGCTCAGTTCTTCTGATGGTCACTACCACAGGCTATGTTGTTAACATGAGGTGTAGGAGTGTAACATTACCCCCAGCTCAGTTCTTCTGATAGTATGTCACTACCACAGGCTGTGTTGTTAACATGAGCTACAGGAGTATAACATTACCCCCAGCTCAGTTCTTCTGATGGTCACTACCACAGGCTGTGTTGTTAACATGAGCTGTAGGAGCGTAACATTAACCCAGGCTCAGTTCTTGTGATGGTCAGTATGACAGGCTGTGTTGTTAACATGAGCTACAGGAGTGTAACATTACCCCCAGCTTAGTTCTTGTGATGGTCACTACCACAGGCTGTGTTGTTAACATGAGCTGTAGGAGTGTAACATTACCCCCAGCTCAGTTCTTGTGATGGTCACTACCACAGGCTGTGTTGTTAACATGAGCTGTAGGAGCGTAACATTATCCCAAGCTCAGTTCTTCTGATGGTCACTACCACAGGCTGTGTTGTTAACATGAGGTGTAGGAGTGTAACATTACCCCCAGCTCAGTTCTTCTGATGGTCACTACCACAGGCTGTGTTGTTAACATGAGCTACAGGAGTGTAACATTACCCCCAGCTCAGTTCTTCTGATGGTCACTACCACAGGCTGTGTTGTTAACATGAGCTGTAGGAGCGTAACATTAACCCCAGCTCAGTTCTTCTGATAGTCAGTCACTACCACAGGCTGTGTTGTTAACATGAGCTGTAGGAGCGTAACATTAACCCAGGCTCAGTTCTTGTGATGGTCAGTATGACAGGCTGTGTTGTTAACATGAGCTACAGGAGTGTAACATTACCCCCAGCTTAGTTCTTGTGATGGTCACTACCACAGGCTGTGTTGTTAACATGAGCTGTAGGAGTGTAACATTACCCCCAGCTCAGTTCTTGTGATGGTCACTACCACAGGCTGTGTTGTTAACATGAGCTGTAGGAGCGTAACATTATCCCAAGCTCAGTTCTTCTGATGGTCACTACCACAGGCTGTGTTGTTAACATGAGGTGTAGGAGTGTAACATTACCCCCAGCTCAGTTCTTCTGATGGTCACTACCACAGGCTGTGTTGTTAACATGAGCTACAGGAGTGTAACATTACCCCCAGCTCAGTTCTTCTGATGGTCACTACCACAGGCTGTGTTGTTAACATGAGCTGTAGGAGCGTAACATTAACCCCAGCTCAGTTCTTCTGATAGTCAGTCACTACCACAGGCTGTGTTGTTAACATGAGCTGTAGGAGTGTAACATTACCCCCGCTCAGTTCTTCTGATGGTCACTACCACAGGCTGTGTTGTTAACATGAGCTGTAGGAGCGTAACATTAACCCAGGCTCAGTTCTTGTGATGGTCAGTATGACAGGCTGTGTTGTTAACATGAGCTACAGGAGTGTAACATTACCCCCAGCTTAGTTCTTGTGATGGTCACTACCACAGGCTGTGTTGTTAACATGAGCTGTAGGAGTGTAACATTACCCCCAGCTCAGTTCTTGTGATGGTCACTACCACAGGCTGTGTTGTTAACATGAGCTGTAGGAGCGTAACATTATCCCAAGCTCAGTTCTTCTGATGGTCACTACCACAGGCTGTGTTGTTAACATGAGGTGTAGGAGTGTAACATTACCCCCAGCTCAGTTCTTCTGATGGTCACTACCACAGGCTGTGTTGTTAACATGAGCTACAGGAGTGTAACATTACCCCCAGCTCAGTTCTTCTGATGGTCACTACCACAGGCTGTGTTGTTAACATGAGCTGTAGGAGCGTAACATTACCCCCAGCTCAGTTCTTCTGATAGTCAGTCACTACCACAGGCTGTGTTGTTAACATGAGCTGTAGGAGTGTAACATTACCCCCGCTCAGTTCTTCTGATGGTCACTACCACAGGCTGTGTTAACATGAGGTGTAGGAGTGTAACATTACCCCCAACTCAGTTCTTGTGATGGTCACTACCACAGGCTGTGTTAACATGAGCTACAGGAGTGTAACATTACACCCATCTCAGTTCTTGTGATGGTCAGTCACTACCACAGGCTGTGTTGTTAACATGAGCTACAGGAGTATAACATTAACCCCAGCTCAGTTCTTCTGATGGTCACTACCACAGGCTGTGTTGTTAACATGAGCTACAGGAGTGTAACATTAACCCCAGCTCAGTTCTTGTGATGGTCAATACGACAGGCTGTGTTGTTAACATGAGCTACAGGAGTGTAACATTACCCCCAGCTTAGTTCTTGTGATGGTCACTACCACAGGCTGTGTTGTTAACATGAGCTGTAGGAGTGTAACTTTACCCCCAGCTCAGTTCTTGTGATGGTCACTACCACAGGCTGTGTTGTTAACATGAGCTGTAGGAGCGTAACATTATCCCAAGCTCAGTTCTTCTGATGGTCACTACCACAGGCTGTGTTGTTAACATGAGGTGTAGGAGTGTAACATTACCCCCAGCTCAGTTCTTCTGATGGTCACTACCACAGACTGTGTTGTTAACATGAGCTACAGGAGTGTAACATTACCCCCAGCTCAGTTCTTCTGATGGTCACCACCACAGGCTGTGTTGTTAACATGAGCTGTAGGAGAGTAACATTAACCCCAGCTCAGTTCTTCTGATAGTCAGTCACTACCACAGGCTGTGTTGTTAACATGAGCTTTAGGAGTGTAACATTACCCCCGCTCAGTTCTTCTGATGGTCACTACCACAGGCTGTGTTAACATGAGGTGTAGGAGTGTAACATTAACCCCAGCTCAGTTCTTCTGATGGTCACTACCACAGGCAGTGTTGTTAACATGAGCTACAGGAGTGTAACATTACCCCCAGCTCAGTTCTTCTGATGGTCAGTACCACAGGCTGTGTTGTTAACATGAGCTGTAGGAGCGTAACATTACCCCCAGCTCAGTTCTTCTGATAGTCAGTCACTACCACAGGCTGTGTTGTTAACATGAGCTGTAGGAGTGTAACATTACCCCAGCTCAGTTCTTCTGATGGTCACTACCACAGGCTGTGTTAACATGAGGTGTAGGAGTGTAACATTACCCCCAGCTCAGTTCTTCTGATGGTCACTACCACAGGCTGTGTTGTTAACATGAGGTGTAGGAGTGTAACATTACCCCCAACTCAGTTCTTGTGATGGTCACTACCACAGGCTGTGTTGTTAACATGAGCTACAGGAGTGTAACATTACCCCCAGCTCAGTTCTTGTGATGGTCAGTCACTACCACAGGCTGTGTTGTTAACATGAGCTACAGGAGTATAACATTAACCCCATCTCAGTTCTTGTGATGGTCAGTCACTACCACAGGCTGTGTTGTTAACATGAGCTACAGGAGTATAACATTAACCCCAGCTCAGTTCTTCTGATGGTCACTACCACAGGCTGTGTTGTTAACATGAGCTACAGGAGTGTAACATTAACCCCAGCTCAGTTCTTGTGATGGTCAATACGACAGGCTGTGTTGTTAACATGAGCTACAGGAGTGTAACATTACCCCCAGCTTAGTTCTTGTGATGGTCACTACCACAGGCTGTGTTGTTAACATGAGCTGTAGGAGCATAACATTAACCCCAACTCAGTTCTTCTGATGGTCACTACGACAGGCTGTGTTTTTAACATGAGCTGTAGGAGGGTAACATTACCCCCAGCTCAGTTCTTCTGCTGGTCACTACCACAGGCTGTGTTGCTAACATGAGCTGTAGGAGTGTAACATTACCCCAGCTCAGTTCTTCTGATGGTCACTACCACAGGCTGTGTAAACATGAGGTGTAGGAGTGTAACATTACCCCCAGCTCAGTTCTTCTGATGGTCACTACCACAGGCTGTGTTGTTAACATGAGTGTAGGAGTGTAACATTACCCCCAGCTCAGTTCTTGTGACGGTCCTAACCACAGGCTGTGTTGTTAACATGAGCTACAGGAGTGTAACATTAACCCCAGCTAGGTTCTTCTGCTGGTCACTACCACAGGCTGTGTTGCTAACATGAGCTGTAGGAGTGTAACATTACCCCCAGCTCAGTTCTTCTGATGGTCAGTACCACAGGCTGTGTTGTTAACATGAGCTGTAGGAGCGTAACATTACCCCCAGCTCAGTACTTCTGATAGTCAGTCACTACCACAGGCTGTGTTGTTAACATGAGCTGTAGGAGTGTAACATTACCCCAGCTCAGTTCTTCTGATGGTAGCTACCACAGGCGGTGTAAACATGAGGTGTAGGAGTGTAACATTACCCCCAGCTCAGTTCTTGTGATGGTCACTACCACAGGCTGTGTTGTTAACATGAGCTACAGGAGTGTAACATTACCCCCAGCTTAGTTCTTGTGATGGTCAGTCACTACCACAGGCTGTGTTGTTAACATCAGCTACAGGACTATAACATTAACCCCAGCTCAGTTCTTCTGATGGTCACTACCACAGGCTGTGTTGTTAACATGAGGTGTAGGAGTGTAACATTACCCCAGCTCAGTTCTTCTGATGGTCACTACCACAGGCTGTGTTGTTAACATGAGCTACAGGAGTGTAACGTTACCCCCAGCTCAGTTCGTCAGATGGTCACTACCACAATCTGTGTTGTTAACATGAGCTGTAGGAGTGTAACATTACCCCCAGCTCAGTTATTGTGATGGTCACTACCACAGGCTGTGTTGTTAACATGAGGTGTAGGAGTGTAACATTACCCCAGCTCAGTTCTTCTGATGGTCACTACCACAGGCTATGTTGTTAACATGAGGTGTAGGAGTGTAACATTACCCCCAGCTCAGTTCTTCTGATAGTATGTCACTACCACAGGCTGTGTTGTTAACATGAGCTACAGGAGTATAACATTACCCCCAGCTCAGTTCTTCTGATGGTCACTACCACAGGCTGTGTTGTTAACATGAGCTGTAGGAGCGTAACATTAACCCAGGCTCAGTTCTTGTGATGGTCAGTATGACAGGCTGTGTTGTTAACATGAGCTACAGGAGTGTAACATTACCCCCAGCTTAGTTCTTGTGATGGTCACTACCACAGGCTGTGTTGTTAACATGAGCTGTAGGAGTGTAACATTACCCCCAGCTCAGTTCTTGTGATGGTCACTACCACAGGCTGTGTTGTTAACATGAGCTGTAGGAGCGTAACATTATCCCAAGCTCAGTTCTTCTGATGGTCACTACCACAGGCTGTGTTGTTAACATGAGGTGTAGGAGTGTAACATTACCCCCAGCTCAGTTCTTCTGATGGTCACTACCACAGGCTGTGTTGTTAACATGAGCTACAGGAGTGTAACATTACCCCCAGCTCAGTTCTTCTGATGGTCACTACCACAGGCTGTGTTGTTAACATGAGCTGTAGGAGCGTAACATTAACCCCAGCTCAGTTCTTCTGATAGTCAGTCACTACCACAGGCTGTGTTGTTAACATGAGCTGTAGGAGTGTAACATTACCCCCGCTCAGTTCTTCTGATGGTCACTACCACAGGCTGTGTTAACATGAGGTGTAGGAGTGTAACATTAACCCCAGCTCAGTTCTTCTGATGGTCACTACCACAGGCTGTGTTGTTAACGTGAGGTGTAGGAGTGTAACATTACCCCCAGCTCAGTTCTTGTGATGGTCACTACCACAGGCTGTGTTGTTAACATGAGCTACAGGAGTGTAACATTACACCCATCTCAGTTCTTGTGATGGTCAGTCACTACCACAGGCTGTGTTGTTAACATGAGCTACAGGAGTATAACATTAACCCCAGCTCAGTTCTTCTGATGGTCACTACCACAGGCTGTGTTGTTAACATGAGCTACAGGAGTGTAACATTAACCCCAGCTCAGTTCTTGTGATGGTCAATACGACAGGCTGTGTTGTTAACATGAGCTACAGGAGTGTAACATTACCCCCAGCTTAGTTCTTGTGATGGTCACTACCACAGGCTGTGTTGTTAACATGAGCTGTAGGAGTGTAACTTTACCCCCAGCTCAGTTCTTGTGATGGTCACTACCACAGGCTGTGTTGTTAACATGAGCTGTAGGAGCGTAACATTATCCCAAGCTCAGTTCTTCTGATGGTCACTACCACAGGCTGTGTTGTTAACATGAGGTGTAGGAGTGTAACATTACCCCCAGCTCAGTTCTTCTGATGGTCACTACCACAGACTGTGTTGTTAACATGAGCTACAGGAGTGTAACATTACCCCCAGCTCAGTTCTTCTGATGGTCACCACCACAGGCTGTGTTGTTAACATGAGCTGTAGGAGAGTAACATTAACCCCAGCTCAGTTCTTCTGATAGTCAGTCACTACCACAGGCTGTGTTGTTAACATGAGCTTTAGGAGTGTAACATTACCCCCGCTCAGTTCTTCTGATGGTCACTACCACAGGCTGTGTTAACATGAGGTGTAGGAGTGTAACATTAACCCCAGCTCAGTTCTTCTGATGGTCACTACCACAGGCAGTGTTGTTAACATGAGCTACAGGAGTGTAACATTACCCCCAGCTCAGTTCTTCTGATGGTCAGTACCACAGGCTGTGTTGTTAACATGAGCTGTAGGAGCGTAACATTACCCCCAGCTCAGTTCTTCTGATAGTCAGTCACTACCACAGGCTGTGTTGTTAACATGAGCTGTAGGAGTGTAACATTACCCCAGCTCAGTTCTTCTGATGGTCACTACCACAGGCTGTGTTAACATGAGGTGTAGGAGTGTAACATTACCCCCAGCTCAGTTCTTCTGATGGTCACTACCACAGGCTGTGTTGTTAACATGAGGTGTAGGAGTGTAACATTACCCCCAACTCAGTTCTTGTGATGGTCACTACCACAGGCTGTGTTGTTAACATGAGCTACAGGAGTGTAACATTACCCCCAGCTCAGTTCTTGTGATGGTCAGTCACTACCACAGGCTGTGTTGTTAACATGAGCTACAGGAGTATAACATTAACCCCATCTCAGTTCTTGTGATGGTCAGTCACTACCACAGGCTGTGTTGTTAACATGAGCTACAGGAGTATAACATTAACCCCAGCTCAGTTCTTCTGATGGTCACTACCACAGGCTGTGTTGTTAACATGAGCTACAGGAGTGTAACATTAACCCCAGCTCAGTTCTTGTGATGGTCAATACGACAGGCTGTGTTGTTAACATGAGCTACAGGAGTGTAACATTACCCCCAGCTTAGTTCTTGTGATGGTCACTACCACAGGCTGTGTTGTTAACATGAGCTGTAGGAGCATAACATTAACCCCAACTCAGTTCTTCTGATGGTCACTACGACAGGCTGTGTTTTTAACATGAGCTGTAGGAGGGTAACATTACCCCCAGCTCAGTTCTTCTGCTGGTCACTACCACAGGCTGTGTTGCTAACATGAGCTGTAGGAGTGTAACATTACCCCAGCTCAGTTCTTCTGATGGTCACTACCACAGGCTGTGTAAACATGAGGTGTAGGAGTGTAACATTACCCCCAGCTCAGTTCTTCTGATGGTCACTACCACAGGCTGTGTTGTTAACATGAGTGTAGGAGTGTAACATTACCCCCAGCTCAGTTCTTGTGACGGTCCTAACCACAGGCTGTGTTGTTAACATGAGCTACAGGAGTGTAACATTAACCCCAGCTAGGTTCTTCTGCTGGTCACTACCACAGGCTGTGTTGCTAACATGAGCTGTAGGAGTGTAACATTACCCCCAGCTCAGTTCTTCTGATGGTCAGTACCACAGGCTGTGTTGTTAACATGAGCTGTAGGAGCGTAACATTACCCCCAGCTCAGTACTTCTGATAGTCAGTCACTACCACAGGCTGTGTTGTTAACATGAGCTGTAGGAGTGTAACATTACCCCAGCTCAGTTCTTCTGATGGTAGCTACCACAGGCGGTGTAAACATGAGGTGTAGGAGTGTAACATTACCCCCAGCTCAGTTCTTGTGATGGTCACTACCACAGGCTGTGTTGTTAACATGAGCTACAGGAGTGTAACATTACCCCCAGCTTAGTTCTTGTGATGGTCAGTCACTACCACAGGCTGTGTTGTTAACATCAGCTACAGGACTATAACATTAACCCCAGCTCAGTTCTTCTGATGGTCACTACCACAGGCTGTGTTGTTAACATGAGGTGTAGGAGTGTAACATTACCCCAGCTCAGTTCTTCTGATGGTCACTACCACAGGCTGTGTTGTTAACATGAGCTACAGGAGTGTAACGTTACCCCCAGCTCAGTTCTTCAGATGGTCACTACCACAATCTGTGTTGTTAACATGAGCTGTAGGAGTGTAACATTACCCCCAGCTCAGTTATTGTGATGGTCACTACCACAGGCTGTGTTGTTAACATGAGGTGTAGGAGTGTAACATTACCCCAGCTCAGTTCTTCTGATGGTCACTACCACAGGCTATGTTGTTAACATGAGGTGTAGGAGTGTAACATTACCCCCAGCTCAGTTCTTCTGATAGTATGTCACTACCACAGGCTGTGTTGTTAACATGAGCTACAGGAGTATAACATTACCCCCAGCTCAGTTCTTCTGATGGTCACTACCACAGGCTGTGTTGTTAACATGAGCTGTAGGAGCGTAACATTAACCCAGGCTCAGTTCTTGTGATGGTCAGTATGACAGGCTGTGTTGTTAACATGAGCTACAGGAGTGTAACATTACCCCCAGCTTAGTTCTTGTGATGGTCACTACCACAGGCTGTGTTGTTAACATGAGCTGTAGGAGTGTAACATTACCCCCAGCTCAGTTCTTGTGATGGTCACTACCACAGGCTGTGTTGTTAACATGAGCTGTAGGAGCGTAACATTATCCCAAGCTCAGTTCTTCTGATGGTCACTACCACAGGCTGTGTTGTTAACATGAGGTGTAGGAGTGTAACATTACCCCCAGCTCAGTTCTTCTGATGGTCACTACCACAGGCTGTGTTGTTAACATGAGCTACAGGAGTGTAACATTACCCCCAGCTCAGTTCTTCTGATGGTCACTACCACAGGCTGTGTTGTTAACATGAGCTGTAGGAGCGTAACATTAACCCCAGCTCAGTTCTTCTGATAGTCAGTCACTACCACAGGCTGTGTTGTTAACATGAGCTGTAGGAGTGTAACATTACCCCCGCTCAGTTCTTCTGATGGTCACTACCACAGGCTGTGTTAACATGAGGTGTAGGAGTATAACATTAACCCCAGCTCAGTTCTTCTGATGGTCACTACCATAGGCTGTGTTGTTAACGTGAGGTGTAGGAGTGTAACATTACCCCCAGCTCAGTTCTTGTGATGGTCACTACCACAGGCTGTGTTGTTAACATGAGCTACAGGAGTGTAACATTACACCCATCTCAGTTCTTGTGATGGTCAGTCACTACCACAGGCTGTGTTGTTAACATGAGCTACAGGAGTATAACATTAACCCCAGCTCAGTTCTTCTGATGGTCACTACCACAGGCTGTGTTGTTAACTTGAGCTACAGGAGTGTAACATTAACCCCAGCTCAGTTCTTGTGATGGTCAATACGACAGGCTGTGTTGTTAACATGAGCTACAGGAGTGTAACATTACCCCCAGCTTAGTTCTTGTGATGGTCACTACCACAGGCTGTGTTGTTAACATGAGCTGTAGGAGTGTAACATTACCCCCAGCTCAGTTCTTGTGATGGTCACTACCACAGGCTGTGTTGTTAACATGAGCTGTAGGAGCGTAACATTATCCCAAGCTCAGTTCTTCTGATGGTCACTACCACAGGCTGTGTTGTTAACATGAGGTGTAGGAGTGTAACATTACCCCCAGCTCAGTTCTTCTGATGGTCACTACCACAGACTGTGTTGTTAACATGAGCTACAGGAGTGTAACATTACCCCCAGCTCAGTTCTTCTGATGGTCACCACCACAGGCTGTGTTGTTAACATGAGCTGTAGGAGAGTAACATTAACCCCAGCTCAGTTCTTCTGATAGTCAGTCACTACCACAGGCTGTGTTGTTAACATGAGCTTTAGGAGTGTAACATTACCCCCGCTCAGTTCTTCTGATGGTCACTACCACAGGCTGTGTTAACATGAGGTGTAGGAGTGTAACATTAACCCCAGCTCAGTTCTTCTGATGGTCACTACCACAGGCAGTGTTGTTAACATGAGCTACAGGAGTGTAACATTACCCCCAGCTCAGTTCTTCTGATGGTCAGTACCACAGGCTGTGTTGTTAACATGAGCTGTAGGAGCGTAACATTACCCCCAGCTCAGTTCTTCTGATAGTCAGTCACTACCACAGGCTGTGTTGTTAACATGAGCTGTAGGAGTGTAACATTACCCCAGCTCAGTTCTTCTGATGGTCACTACCACAGGCTGTGTTAACATGAGGTGTAGGAGTGTAACATTACCCCCAGCTCAGTTCTTCTGATGGTCACTACCACAGGCTGTGTTGTTAACATGAGGTGTAGGAGTGTAACATTACCCCCAACTCAGTTCTTGTGATGGTCACTACCACAGGCTGTGTTGTTAACATGAGCTACAGGAGTGTAACATTACCCCCAGCTCAGTTCTTGTGATGGTCAGTCACTACCACAGGCTGTGTTGTTAACATGAGCTACAGGAGTATAACATTAACCCCATCTCAGTTCTTGTGATGGTCAGTCACTACCACAGGCTGTGTTGTTAACATGAGCTACAGGAGTATAACATTAACCCCAGCTCAGTTCTTCTGATGGTCACTACCACAGGCTGTGTTGTTAACATGAGCTACAGGAGTGTAACATTAACCCCAGCTCAGTTCTTGTGATGGTCAATACGACAGGCTGTGTTGTTAACATGAGCTACAGGAGTGTAACATTACCCCCAGCTTAGTTCTTGTGATGGTCACTACCACAGGCTGTGTTGTTAACATGAGCTGTAGGAGTGTAACATTACCCCCAGCTCAGTTCTTGTGATGGTCACTACCACAGGCTGTGTTGTTAACATGAGCTGTAGGAGCGTAACATTATCCCAAGCTCAGTTCTTCTGATGGTCACTACCACAGGCTGTGTTGTTAACATGAGGTGTAGGAGTGTAACATTACCCCCAGCTCAGTACTTCTGATGGTCACTACCACAGACTGTGTTGTTAACATGAGCTACAGGAGTGTAACATTACCCCCAGCTCAGTTCTTCTGATGGTCACCACCACAGGCTGTGTTGTTAACATGAGCTGTAGGAGAGTAACATTAACCCCAGCTCAGTTCTTCTGATAGTCAGTCACTACCACAGGCTGTGTTGTTAACATGAGCTGTAGGAGTGTAACATTACCCCCGCTCAGTTCTTCTGATGGTCACTACCACAGGCTGTGTTAACATGAGGTGTAGGAGTGTAACATTAACCCCAGCTCAGTTCTTCTGATGGTCACTACCACAGGCAGTGTTGTTAACATGAGCTACAGGAGTGTAACATTACCCCCAGCTCAGTTCTTCTGATGGTCAGTACCACAGGCTGTGTTGTTAACATGAGCTGTAGGAGCGTAACATTACCCCCAGCTCAGTTCTTCTGATAGTCAGTCACTACCACAGGCTGTGTTGTTAACATGAGCTGTAGGAGTGTAACATTACCCCAGCTCAGTTCTTCTGATGGTCACTACCACAGGCTGTGTTAACATGAGGTGTAGGAGTGTAACATTACCCCCAGCTCAGTTCTTCTGATGGTCACTACCACAGGCTGTGTTGTTAACATGAGGTGTAGGAGTGTAACATTACCCCCAGCTCAGTTCTTGTGATGGTCACTACCACAGGCTGTGTTGTTAACATGAGCTACAGGAGTGTAACATTACCCCCAGCTCAGTTCTTGTGATGGTCAGTCACTACCACAGGCTGTGTTGTTAACATGAGCTACAGGAGTATAACATTAACCCCAGCTCAGTTCTTCTGATGGTCACTACCACAGGCTGTGTTGTTAACATGAGCTACAGGAGTGTAACATTAACCCCAGCTCAGTTCTTGTGATGGTCAATACGACAGGCTGTGTTGTTAACATGAGCTACAGGAGTGTAACATTACCCCCAGCTTAGTTCTTGTGATGGTCACTACCACAGGCTGTGTTGTTAACATGAGCTGTAGGAGTGTAACATTACCCCCAGCTCAGTTCTTGTGATGGTCACTACCACAGAATGTGTTGTTAACATGTGCTGTAGGAGTGTAACATTACCCCCAGCTCAGTTCTTGTGATGGTCACTACCACAGGCTGTGTTGTTATCATGAGCTACAGGAGCGTAACATTACCCCCAGCTCAGTTCTTCTGATGGTCAGTCACTACCACAGGCTGTGTTGTTAACATGAGCTACAGGAGTATAACATTAACCCCAGCTCAGTTCTTCTGATGGTCACTACCACAGGCTGTGTTGTTAACATGAGCTGTAGGAGCGTAACATTAACCCCAGCTCAGTTCTTGTGATGGTCACTACCACAGGCTGTGTATTTAACATGAGCTACAGGAGTGTAACATTACCCCCAGCTTAGTTCTTGTGATGGTCACTACCACAGGCTGTGTTGTTAACATGAGCTGTAGGAGTGTAACATTACCCCCAGCTCAGTTCTTGTGATGGTCACTACCAGAGGCTGTGTTGTTAACATGAGCTGTAGGAGCGTAACATTATCCCAAGCTCAGTTCTTCTGATGGTCACTACCACAGGCTGTGTTGTTAACATGAGGTGTAGGAGTGTAACATTACCCCAGCTCAGTTCTTCTGATGGTCACTACCACAGGCTGTGTTGTTAACATGAGCTACAGGAGTATAACATTAACCCCAGCTCAGTTCTTCTGATGGTCACTACCACAGGCTGTGTTGTTAACATGAGCTGTAGGAGCATAACATTAACCCCAACTCAGTTCTTCTGATGGTCACTACCACAGGCTGTGTTTTTAACATGAGCTGTAGGAGGGTAACATTACCCCCAGCTCAGTTCTTCTGCTGGTCACTACCACAGGCTGTGTTGCTAACATGAGCTGTAGGAGTGTAACATTACCCCAGCTCAGTTCTTCTGATGGTCACTACCACAGGCTGTGTAAACATGAGGTGTAGGAGTGTAACATTACCCCCAGCTCAGTTCTTCTGATGGTCACTACCACAGGCTGTGTTGTTAACATGAGGTGTAGGAGTGTAACATTACCCCCAGCTCAGTTCTTGTGATGGTCCTAACCACAGGCTGTGTTGTTAACATGAGCTACAGGAGTGTAACATTAACCCCAGCTAGGTTCTTCTGATGGTCACTACCACAGGCTGTGTTTTTAACATGAGCTGTAGGAGCATAACATTAACCCCAGCTCAGTTCTTCTGCTGGTCACTACCACAGGCTGTGTTGCTAACATGAGCTGTAGGAGTGTAACATTACCCCCAGCTCAGTTCTTCTGATGGTCAGTACCACAGGCTGTGTTGTTAACATGAGCTGTAGGAGCGTAACATTACCCCCAGCTCAGTTCTTGTGATGGTCAGTCACTACCACAGGCTGTGTTGTTAACATGAGCTACAGGAGTATAACATTAACCCCATCTCAGTTCTTGTGATGGTCAGTCACTACCACAGGCTGTGTTGTTAACATGAGCTACAGGAGTATAACATTAACCCCAGCTCAGTTCTTCTGATGGTCACTACCACAGGCTGTGTTGTTAACATGAGCTACAGGAGTGTAACATTAACCCCAGCTCAGTTCTTGTGATGGTCAATACGACAGGCTGTGTTGTTAACATGAGCTACAGGAGTGTAACATTACCCCCAGCTTAGTTCTTGTGATGGTCACTACCACAGGCTGTGTTGTTAACATGAGCTGTAGGAGTGTAACATTACCCCCAGCTCAGTTCTTGTGATGGTCACTACCACAGGCTGTGTTGTTAACATGAGCTGTAGGAGCGTAACATTATCCCAAGCTCAGTTCTTCTGATGGTCACTACCACAGGCTGTGTTGTTAACATGAGGTGTAGGAGTGTAACATTACCCCCAGCTCAGTACTTCTGATGGTCACTACCACAGGCTGTGTTGCTAACATGAGCTGTAGGAGTGTAACATTACCCCAGCTCAGTTCTTCTGATGGTCACTACCACAGGCTGTGTAAACATGAGGTGTAGGAGTGTAACATTACCCCCAGCTCAGTTCTTCTGATGGTCACTACCACAGGCTGTGTTGTTAACATGAGGTGTAGGAGTGTAACATTACCCCCAGCTCAGTTCTTGTGATGGTCCTAACCACAGGCTGTGTTGTTAACATGAGCTACAGGAGTGTAACATTAACCCCAGCTAGGTTCTTCTGATGGTCACTACCACAGGCTGTGTTTTTAACATGAGCTGTAGGAGCATAACATTAACCCCAGCTCAGTTCTTCTGCTGGTCACTACCACAGGCTGTGTTGTTAACATGAGCTGTAGGAGCGTAACATTACCCCCAGCTCAGTTCTTCTGATAGTCAGTCACTACCACAGGCTGTGTTGTTAACATGAGCTGTAGGAGTGTAACATTACCCCAGCTCAGTTCTTCTGATGGTCACTACCACAGGCTGTGTTAACATGAGGTGTAGGAGTGTAACATTACCCCCAGCTCAGTTCTTCTGATGGTCACTACCACAGGCTGTGTTGTTAACATGAGGTGTAGGAGTGTAACATTACCCCCAGCTCAGTTCTTGTGATGGTCACTACCACAGGCTGTGTTGTTAACATGAGCTACAGGAGTGTAACATTACCCCCAGCTCAGTTCTTGTGATGGTCAGTCACTACCACAGGCTGTGTTGTTAACATGAGCTACAGGAGTATAACATTAACCCCAGCTCAGTTCTTCTGATGGTCACTACCACAGGCTGTGTTGTTAACATGAGCTACAGGAGTGTAACATTAACCCCAGCTCAGTTCTTGTGATGGTCAATACGACAGGCTGTGTTGTTAACATGAGCTACAGGAGTGTAACATTACCCCCAGCTTAGTTCTTGTGATGGTCACTACCACAGGCTGTGTTGTTAACATGAGCTGTAGGAGTGTAACATTACCCCCAGCTCAGTTCTTGTGATGGTCACTACCACAGAATGTGTTGTTAACATGTGCTGTAGGAGTGTAACATTACCCCCAGCTCAGTTCTTGTGATGGTCACTACCACAGGCTGTGTTGTTATCATGAGCTACAGGAGCGTAACATTACCCCCAGCTCAGTTCTTCTGATGGTCAGTCACTACCACAGGCTGTGTTGTTAACATGAGCTACAGGAGTATAACATTAACCCCAGCTCAGTTCTTCTGATGGTCACTACCACAGGCTGTGTTGTTAACATGAGCTGTAGGAGCGTAACATTAACCCCAGCTCAGTTCTTGTGATGGTCACTACCACAGGCTGTGTATTTAACATGAGCTACAGGAGTGTAACATTACCCCCAGCTTAGTTCTTGTGATGGTCACTACCACAGGCTGTGTTGTTAACATGAGCTGTAGGAGTGTAACATTACCCCCAGCTCAGTTCTTGTGATGGTCACTACCAGAGGCTGTGTTGTTAACATGAGCTGTAGGAGCGTAACATTATCCCAAGCTCAGTTCTTCTGATGGTCACTACCACAGGCTGTGTTGTTAACATGAGGTGTAGGAGTGTAACATTACCCCAGCTCAGTTCTTCTGATGGTCACTACCACAGGCTGTGTTGTTAACATGAGCTACAGGAGTATAACATTAACCCCAGCTCAGTTCTTCTGATGGTCACTACCACAGGCTGTGTTGTTAACATGAGCTGTAGGAGCATAACATTAACCCCAACTCAGTTCTTCTGATGGTCACTACCACAGGCTGTGTTTTTAACATGAGCTGTAGGAGGGTAACATTACCCCCAGCTCAGTTCTTCTGCTGGTCACTACCACAGGCTGTGTTGCTAACATGAGCTGTAGGAGTGTAACATTACCCCAGCTCAGTTCTTCTGATGGTCACTACCACAGGCTGTGTAAACATGAGGTGTAGGAGTGTAACATTACCCCCAGCTCAGTTCTTCTGATGGTCACTACCACAGGCTGTGTTGTTAACATGAGGTGTAGGAGTGTAACATTACCCCCAGCTCAGTTCTTGTGATGGTCCTAACCACAGGCTGTGTTGTTAACATGAGCTACAGGAGTGTAACATTAACCCCAGCTAGGTTCTTCTGATGGTCACTACCACAGGCTGTGTTTTTAACATGAGCTGTAGGAGCATAACATTAACCCCAGCTCAGTTCTTCTGCTGGTCACTACCACAGGCTGTGTTGCTAACATGAGCTGTAGGAGTGTAACATTACCCCCAGCTCAGTTCTTCTGATGGTCAGTACCACAGGCTGTGTTGTTAACATGAGCTGTAGGAGCGTAACATTACCCCCAGCTCAGTACTTCTGATAGTCAGTCACTACCACAGGCTGTGTTGTTAACATGAGCTGTAGGAGTGTAACATTACCCCAGCTCAGTTCTTCTGATGGTAGCTACCACAGGCGGTGTAAACATGAGGTGTAGGAGTGTAACATTACCCCCAGCTCAGTTCTTGTGATGGTCACTACCACAGGCTGTGTTGTTAACATGAGCTACAGGAGTGTAACATTACCCCCAGCTTAGTTCTTGTGATGGTCAGTCACTACCACAGGCTGTGTTGTTAACATCAGCTACCGGACTATAACATTAACCCCAGCTCAGTTCTTCTGATGGTCACTACCACAGGCTGTGTTGTTAACATGAGGTGTAGGAGTGTAACATTACCCCAGCTCAGTTCTTCTGATGGTCACTACCACAGGCTGTGTTGTTAACATGAGCTACAGGAGTGTAACGTTACCCCCAGCTCAGTTCTTCAGATGGTCACTACCACAGGCTGTGTTGTTAACATGAGCTGTAGGAGTGTAACATTACCCCCAGCTCAGTTATTGTGATGGTCACTACCACAGGCTGTGTTGTTAACATGAGGTGTAGGAGTGTAACATTACCCCAGCTCAGTTCTTCTGATGGTCACTACCACAGGCTGTGTTGTTAACATGAGGTGTAGGAGTGTAACATTACCCCCAGCTCAGTTCTTCTGATAGTATGTCACTACCACAGGCTGTGTTGTTAACATGAGCTACAGGAGTATAACATTACCCCCAGCTCAGTTCTTCTGATGGTCACTACCACAGGCTGTGTTGTTAACATGAGCTGTAGGAGCGTAACATTAACCCAGGCTCAGTTCTTGTGATGGTCAATATGACAGGCTGTGTTGTTAACATGAGCTACAGGAGTGTAACATTACCCCCAGCTTAGTTCTTGTGATGGTCACTACCACAGGCTGTGTTGTTAACATGAGCTGTAGGAGTGTAACATTACCCCCAGCTCAGTTCTTGTGATGGTCACTACCACAGGCTGTGTTGTTAACATGAGCTGTAGGAGCGTAACATTATCCCAAGCTCAGTTCTTCTGATGGTCACTACCACAGGCTGTGTTGTTAACATGAGGTGTAGGAGTGTAACATTACCCCCAGCTCAGTTCTTCTGATGGTCACTACCACAGACTGTGTTGTTAACATGAGCTACAGGAGTGTAACATTACCCCCAGCTCAGTTCTTCTGATGGTCACTACCACAGGCTGTGTTGTTAACATGAGCTGTAGGAGCGTAACATTAACCCCAGCTCAGTTCTTCTGATAGTCAGTCACTACCACAGGCTGTGTTGTTAACATGAGCTGTAGGAGTGTAACATTACCCCCGCTCAGTTCTTCTGATGGTCACTACCACAGGCTGTGTTAACATGAGGTGTAGGAGTGTAACATTAACCCCAGCTCAGTTCTTCTGATGGTCACTACCACAGGCTGTGTTGTTAACGTGAGGTGTAGGAGTGTAACATTACCCCCAGCTCAGTTCTTGTGATGGTCACTACCACAGGCTGTGTTGTTAACATGAGCTACAGGAGTGTAACATTACACCCATCTCAGTTCTTGTGATGGTCAGTCACTACCACAGGCTGTGTTGTTAACATGAGCTACAGGAGTATAACATTAACCCCAGCTCAGTTCTTCTGATGGTCACTACCACAGGCTGTGTTGTTAACATGAGCTACAGGAGTGTAACATTAACCCCAGCTCAGTTCTTGTGATGGTCAATACGACAGGCTGTGTTGTTAACATGAGCTACAGGAGTGTAACATTACCCCCAGCTTAGTTCTTGTGATGGTCACTACCACAGGCTGTGTTGTTAACATGAGCTGTAGGAGTGTAACATTACCCCCAGCTCAGTTCTTGTGATGGTCACTACCACAGGCTGTGTTGTTAACATGAGCTGTAGGAGCGTAACATTATCCCAAGCTCAGTTCTTCTGATGGTCACTACCACAGGCTGTGTTGTTAACATGAGGTGTAGGAGTGTAACATTACCCCCAGCTCAGTTCTTCTGATGGTCACTACCACAGACTGTGTTGTTAACATGAGCTACAGGAGTGTAACATTACCCCCAGCTCAGTTCTTCTGATGGTCACCACCACAGGCTGTGTTGTTAACATGAGCTGTAGGAGAGTAACATTAACCCCAGCTCAGTTCTTCTGATAGTCAGTCACTACCACAGGCTGTGTTGTTAACATGAGCTGTAGGAGTGTAACATTACCCCCGCTCAGTTCTTCTGATGGTCACTACCACAGGCTGTGTTAACATGAGGTGTAGGAGTGTAACATTAACCCCAGCTCAGTTCTTCTTATGGTCACTACCACAGGCAGTGTTGTTAACATGAGCTACAGGAGTGTAACATTACCCCCAGCTCAGTTCTTCTGATGGTCAGTACCACAGGCTGTGTTGTTAACATGAGCTGTAGGAGCGTAACATTACCCCCAGCTCAGTTCTTCTGATAGTCAGTCACTACCACAGGCTGTGTTGTTAACATGAGCTGTAGGAGTGTAACATTACCCCAGCTCAGTTCTTCTGATGGTCACTACCACAGGCTGTGTTAACATGAGGTGTAGGAGTGTAACATTACCCCCAGCTCAGTTCTTCTGATGGTCACTACCACAGGCTGTGTTGTTAACATGAGGTGTAGGAGTGTAACATTATCCCCAACTCAGTTCTTGTGATGGTCACTACCACAGGCTGTGTTGTTAACATGAGCTACAGGAGTGTAACATTACCCCCAGCTCAGTTCTTGTGATGGTCAGTCACTACCACAGGCTGTGTTGTTAACATGAGCTACAGGAGTATAACATTAACCCCAGCTCAGTTCTTCTGATGGTCACTACCACAGGCTGTGTTGTTAACATGAGCTACAGGAGTGTAACATTAACCCCAGCTCAGTTCTTGTGATGGTCAATACGACAGGCTGTGTTGTTAACATGAGCTACAGGAGTGTAACATTACCCCCAGCTTAGTTCTTGCGATGGTCACTACCACAGGCTGTGTTGTTAACATGAGCTGTAGGAGTGTAACATTACCCCCAGCTCAGTTCTTGTGATGGTCACTACCACAGAATGTGTTGTTAACATGTGCTGTAGGAGTGTAACATTACCCCCAGCTCAGTTCTTGTGATGGTCACTACCACAGGCTGTGTTGTTATCATGAGCTACAGGAGCGTAACATTACCCCCAGCTCAGTACTTCTGATAGTCAGTCACTACCACAGGCTGTGTTGTTAACATGAGCTGTAGGAGTGTAACATTACCCCAGCTCAGTTCTTCTGATGGTAGCTACCACAGGCGGTGTAAACATGAGGTGTAGGAGTGTAACATTACCCCCAGCTCAGTTCTTGTGATGGTCACTACCACAGGCTGTGTTGTTAACATGAGCT
The DNA here is from genome assembly GCF_029633865.1 of Lampris incognitus. Classification (NCBI taxonomy): domain Eukaryota; kingdom Metazoa; phylum Chordata; class Actinopteri; order Lampriformes; family Lampridae; genus Lampris; species Lampris incognitus. Next base: position 61,876,133 of record NC_079212.1, on the reverse strand, counting down.
ACAGTAGTGTAACATTACCCCCAGCTTAGTTCTTGTGATGGTCAGTCACTACCACAGGCTGTGTTGTTAACATCAGCTACAGGACTATAACATTAACCCCAGCTCAGTTCTTCTGATGGTCACTACCACAGGCTGTGTTGTTAACATGAGGTGTAGGAGTGTAACATTACCCCAGCTCAGTTCTTCTGATGGTCACTACCACAGGCTGTGTTGTTAACATGAGCTACAGGAGTGTAACGTTACCCCCAGCTCAGTTCTTCAGATGGTCACTACCACAGGCTGTGTTGTTAACATGAGCTGTAGGAGTGTAACATTACCCCCAGCTCAGTTATTGTGATGGTCACTACCACAGGCTGTGTTGTTAACATGAGGTGTAGGAGTGTAACATTACCCCAGCTCAGTTCTTCTGATGGTCACTACCACAGGCTGTGTTGTTAACATGAGGTGTAGGAGTGTAACATTACCCCCAGCTCAGTTCTTCTGATAGTATGTCACTACCACAGGCTGTGTTGTTAACATGAGCTACAGGAGTATAACATTACCCCCAGCTCAGTTCTTCTGATGGTCACTACCACAGGCTGTGTTGTTAACATGAGCTGTAGGAGCGTAACATTAACCCAGGCTCAGTTCTTGTGATGGTCAATATGACAGGCTGTGTTGTTAACATGAGCTACAGGAGTGTAACATTACCCCCAGCTTAGTTCTTGTGATGGTCACTACCACAGGCTGTGTTGTTAACATGAGCTGTAGGAGTGTAACATTACCCCCAGCTCAGTTCTTGTGATGGTCACTACCACAGGCTGTGTTGTTAACATGAGCTGTAGGAGCGTAACATTATCCCAAGCTCAGTTCTTCTGATGGTCACTACCAAAGGCTGTGTTGTTAACATGAGGTGTAGGAGTGTAACATTACCCCCAGCTCAGTTCTTCTGATGGTCACTACCACAGACTGTGTTGTTAACATGAGCTACAGGAGTGTAACATTACCCCCAGCTCAGTTCTTCTGATGGTCACTACCACAGGCTGTGTTGTTAACATGAGCTGTAGGAGCGTAACATTAACCCCAGCTCAGTTCTTCTGATAGTCAGTCACTACCACAGGCTGTGTTGTTAACATGAGCTGTAGGAGTGTAACATTACCCCCGCTCAGTTCTTCTGATGGTCACTACCACAGGCTGTGTTAACATGAGGTGTAGGAGTGTAACATTAACCCCAGCTCAGTTCTTCTGATGGTCACTACCACAGGCTGTGTTGTTAACGTGAGGTGTAGGAGTGTAACATTACCCCCAGCTCAGTTCTTGTGATGGTCACTACCACAGGCTGTGTTGTTAACATGAGCTACAGGAGTGTAACATTACCCCCATCTCAGTTCTTGTGATGGTCAGTCACTACCACAGGCTGTGTTGTTAACATGAGCTACAGGAGTATAACATTAACCCCAGCTCAGTTCTTCTGATGGTCACTACCACAGGCTGTGTTGTTAACATGAGCTACAGGAGTGTAACATTAACCCCAGCTCAGTTCTTGTGATGGTCAATACGACAGGCTGTGTTGTTAACATGAGCTACAGGAGTGTAACATTACCCCCAGCTTAGTTCTTGTGATGGTCACTACCACAGGCTGTGTTGTTAACATGAGCTGTAGGAGTGTAACATTACCCCCAGCTCAGTTCTTGTGATGGTCACTACCACAGGCTGTGTTGTTAACATGAGCTGTAGGAGCGTAACATTATCCCAAGCTCAGTTCTTCTGATGGTCACTACCACAGGCTGTGTTGTTAACATGAGGTGTAGGAGTGTAACATTACCCCCAGCTCAGTTCTTCTGATGGTCACTACCACAGTCTGTGTTGTTAACATGAGCTACAGGAGTGTAACATTACCCCCAGCTCAGTTCTTCTGATGGTCACTACCACAGGCTGTGTTGTTAACATGAGCTGTAGGAGAGTAACATTAACCCCAGCTCAGTTCTTCTGATAGTCAGTCACTACCACAGGCTGTGTTGTTAACATGAGCTACAGGAGTATAACATTAACCCCAGCTCAGTTCTTCTAATGGTCACTACCACAGGCTGTGTTGTTAACATGAGCTACAGGAGTGTAACATTAACCCCAGCTCAGTTCTTGTGATGGTCAATACGACAGGCTGTGTTCTTAACATGAGCTACAGGAGTGTAACATTACCCCCAGCTCAGTTCTTGTGATGGTCACTACCACAGGCTGTGTTGTTAACATGAGCTACAGGAGTGTAACATTACCCCCATCTCAGTTCTTGTGATGGTCAGTCACTACCACAGGCTGTGTTGTTAACATGAGCTACAGGAGTATAACATTAACCCCAGCTCAGTTCTTCTGATGGTCACTACCACAGGCTGTGTAGTTAACATGAGCTACAGGAGTGTAACAATAACCCCAGCTCAGTTCCTGTGATGGTCAATACGACAGGCTGTGTTGTTAACATGAGCTACAGGAGTGTAACATTACCCCCAGCTTAGTTCTTGTGATGGTCACTACCACAGGCTGTGTTATTAACATGAGCTGTAGGAGCGTAACATTACCCCCAGCTCAGTTCTTGTGATGGTCACTACCACAGAATGTGTTGTTAACATGAGCTGTAGGAGCGTAACATTACCCCCAGCTCAGTTATTCTGATGGCCATTAACACAGGCTGTGTTGTTAATATTAGCTACAGGATTATAACATTAACCCCACCTCAGTTCTTCTGATGGTCACTACCACAGGCTGTGTTGTTATCATGAGCTACAGGAGCGTAACATTACCCCCAGCTCAGTTCTTCTGATGGTCAGTACCACAGGCTGTGTTGTTAACATGAGCTGTAGGAGCGTAACATTACCCCCAGCTCAGTTCTTCTGATAGTCAGTCACTACCACAGGCTGTGTTGTTAACATGAGCTGTAGGAGTGTAACATTACCCCAGCTCAGTTCTTCTGATGGTCACTACCACAGGCTGTGTAAACATGAGGTGTAGGAGTGTAACATTACCCCCAGCTCAGTTCTTCTGATGGTCACTACCACAGGCTGTGTTGTTAACATGAGGTGTAGGAGTGTAACATTACCCCCAGCTCAGTTCTTGTGATGGTCCTAAACACAGGCTGTGTTGTTAACATGAGCTACAGGAGTGTAACATTAACCCCAGCTCAGTTCTTCTGATGGTCACTACCACAGGCTGTGTTTTTAACATGAGCTGTAGGAGCATAACATTACCCCCAGCTTAGTTCTTGCGATGGTCACTACCACAGGCTGTGTTGTTAACATGAGCTGTAGGAGTGTAACATTACCCCCAGCTCAGTTCTTGTGATGGTCACTACCACAGAATGTGTTGTTAACATGTGCTGTAGGAGTGTAACATTACCCCCAGCTCAGTTCTTGTGATGGTCACTACCACAGGCTGTGTTGTTATCATGAGCTACAGGAGCGTAACATTACCCCCAGCTCAGTACTTCTGATAGTCAGTCACTACCACAGGCTGTGTTGTTAACATGAGCTGTAGGAGTGTAACATTACCCCAGCTCAGTTCTTCTGATGGTAGCTACCACAGGCGGTGTAAACATGAGGTGTAGGAGTGTAACATTACCCCCAGCTCAGTTCTTGTGATGGTCACTACCACAGGCTGTGTTGTTAACATGAGCTACAGTAGTGTAACATTACCCCCAGCTTAGTTCTTGTGATGGTCAGTCACTACCACAGGCTGTGTTGTTAACATCAGCTACAGGACTATAACATTAACCCCAGCTCAGTTCTTCTGATGGTCACTACCACAGGCTGTGTTGTTAACATGAGGTGTAGGAGTGTAACATTACCCCAGCTCAGTTCTTCTGATGGTCACTACCACAGGCTGTGTTGTTAACATGAGCTACAGGAGTGTAACGTTACCCCCAGCTCAGTTCTTCAGATGGTCACTACCACAGGCTGTGTTGTTAACATGAGCTGTAGGAGTGTAACATTACCCCCAGCTCAGTTATTGTGATGGTCACTACCACAGGCTGTGTTGTTAACATGAGGTGTAGGAGTGTAACATTACCCCAGCTCAGTTCTTCTGATGGTCACTACCACAGGCTGTGTTGTTAACATGAGGTGTAGGAGTGTAACATTACCCCCAGCTCAGTTCTTCTGATAGTATGTCACTACCACAGGCTGTGTTGTTAACATGAGCTACAGGAGTATAACATTACCCCCAGCTCAGTTCTTCTGATGGTCACTACCACAGGCTGTGTTGTTAACATGAGCTGTAGGAGCGTAACATTAACCCAGGCTCAGTTCTTGTGATGGTCAATATGACAGGCTGTGTTGTTAACATGAGCTACAGGAGTGTAACATTACCCCCAGCTTAGTTCTTGTGATGGTCACTACCACAGGCTGTGTTGTTAACATGAGCTGTAGGAGTGTAACATTACCCCCAGCTCAGTTCTTGTGATGGTCACTACCACAGGCTGTGTTGTTAACATGAGCTGTAGGAGCGTAACATTATCCCAAGCTCAGTTCTTCTGATGGTCACTACCAAAGGCTGTGTTGTTAACATGAGGTGTAGGAGTGTAACATTACCCCCAGCTCAGTTCTTCTGATGGTCACTACCACAGACTGTGTTGTTAACATGAGCTACAGGAGTGTAACATTACCCCCAGCTCAGTTCTTCTGATGGTCACTACCACAGGCTGTGTTGTTAACATGAGCTGTAGGAGCGTAACATTAACCCCAGCTCAGTTCTTCTGATAGTCAGTCACTACCACAGGCTGTGTTGTTAACATGAGCTGTAGGAGTGTAACATTACCCCCACTCAGTTCTTCTGATGGTCACTACCACAGGCTGTGTTAACATGAGGTGTAGGAGTGTAACATTAACCCCAGCTCAGTTCTTCTGATGGTCACTACCACAGGCTGTGTTGTTAACGTGAGGTGTAGGAGTGTAACATTACCCCCAGCTCAGTTCTTGTGATGGTCACTACCACAGGCTGTGTTGTTAACATGAGCTACAGGAGTGTAACATTACCCCCATCTCAGTTCTTGTGATGGTCAGTCACTACCACAGGCTGTGTTGTTAACATGAGCTACAGGAGTATAACATTAACCCCAGCTCAGTTCTTCTGATGGTCACTACCACAGGCTGTGTTGTTAACATGAGCTACAGGAGTGTAACATTAACCCCAGCTCAGTTCTTGTGATGGTCAATACGACAGGCTGTGTTGTTAACATGAGCTACAGGAGTGTAACATTACCCCCAGCTTAGTTCTTGTGATGGTCACTACCACAGGCTGTGTTGTTAACATGAGCTGTAGGAGTGTAACATTACCCCCAGCTCAGTTCTTGTGATGGTCACTACCACAGGCTGTGTTGTTAACATGAGCTGTAGGAGCGTAACATTATCCCAAGCTCAGTTCTTCTGATGGTCACTACCACAGGCTGTGTTGTTAACATGAGGTGTAGGAGTGTAACATTACCCCCAGCTCAGTTCTTCTGATGGTCACTACCACAGTCTGTGTTGTTAACATGAGCTACAGGAGTGTAACATTACCCCCAGCTCAGTTCTTCTGATGGTCACTACCACAGGCTGTGTTGTTAACATGAGCTGTAGGAGAGTAACATTAACCCCAGCTCAGTTCTTCTGATAGTCAGTCACTACCACAGGCTGTGTTGTTAACATGAGCTACAGGAGTATAACATTAACCCCAGCTCAGTTCTTCTAATGGTCACTACCACAGGCTGTGTTGTTAACATGAGCTACAGGAGTGTAACATTAACCCCAGCTCAGTTCTTGTGATGGTCAATACGACAGGCTGTGTTCTTAACATGAGCTACAGGAGTGTAACATTACCCCCAGCTCAGTTCTTGTGATGGTCACTACCACAGGCTGTGTTGTTAACATGAGCTACAGGAGTGTAACATTACCCCCATCTCAGTTCTTGTGATGGTCAGTCACTACCACAGGCTGTGTTGTTAACATGATATACAGGAGTATAACATTAACCCCAGCTCAGTTCTTCTGATGGTCACTACCACAGGCTGTGTAGTTAACATGAGCTACAGGAGTGTAACAATAACCCCAGCTCAGTTCTTGTGATGGTCAATACGACAGGCTGTGTTGTTAACATGAGCTACAGGAGTGTAACATTACCCCCAGCTTAGTTCTTGTGATGGTCACTACCACAGGCTGTGTTATTAACATGAGCTGTAGGAGCGTAACATTACCCCCAGCTCAGTTCTTGTGATGGTCACTACCACAGAATGTGTTGTTAACATGAGCTGTAGGAGCGTAACATTACCCCCAGCTCAGTTATTCTGATGGCCATTAACACAGGCTGTGTTGTTAATATTAGCTACAGGATTATAACATTAACCCCACCTCAGTTCTTCTGATGGTCACTACCACAGGCTGTGTTGTTATCATGAGCTACAGGAGCGTAACATTACCCCCAGCTCAGTTCTTCTGATGGTCAGTACCACAGGCTGTGTTGTTAACATGAGCTGTAGGAGCTTAACATTACCCCCAGCTCAGTTCTTCTGATAGTCAGTCACTACCACAGGCTGTGTTGTTAACATGAGCTGTAGGAGTGTAACATTACCCCAGCTCAGTTCTTCTGATGGTCACTACCACAGGCTGTGTAAACATGAGGTGTAGGAGTGTAACATTACCCCCAGCTCAGTTCTTCTGATGGTCACTACCACAGGCTGTGTTGTTAACATGAGGTGTAGGAGTGTAACATTACCCCCAGCTCAGTTCTTGTGATGGTCCTAAACACAGGCTGTGTTGTTAACATGAGCTACAGGAGTGTAACATTAACCCCAGCTCAGTTCTTCTGATGGTCACTACCACAGGCTGTGTTTTTAACATGAGCTGTAGGAGCATAACATTAACCCCAGCTCAGTTCTTCTGCTGGTCACTACCACAGGCTGTGTTGCTAACATGAGCTGTAGGAGTGTAACATTACCCCCAGCTCAGTTCTTGTGATGGTCACTACCACAGGCTGTGTTGTTAACATGAGCTACAGGAGTGTAACATTACCCCCAGCTTAGTTCTTGTGATAGTCAGTCACTACCACAGGCTGTGTTGTTAACATCAGCTACAGGACTATAACATTAACCCCAGCTAAGTTCTTCTGATGGTCACTACCACAGGCTGTGTTGTTAACATGAGGTGTATGAGTGTAACATTACCCCAGCTCAGTTCTTCTGATGGTCACTACCACAGGCTGTGTTGTTAACATGAGCTACAGGAGTGTAACGTTACCCCCAGCTCAGTTCTTCAGATGGTCACTACCACAGGCTGTGTTGTTAACATGAGCTGTAGGAGTGTAACATTACCCCCAGCTCAGTTATTGTGATGGTCACTACCACAGGCTGTGTTGTTAACATGAGGTGTAGGAGTGTAACATTACCCCAGCTCAGTTCTTCTGATGGTCACTACCACAGGCTGTGTTGTTAACATGAGGTGTAGGAGTGTAACATTACCCCCAGCTCAGTTCTTCTGATAGTATGTCACTACCACAGGCTGTGTTGTTAACATGAGCTACAGGAGTATAACATTACCCCCAGCTCAGTTCTTCTGATGGTCACTACCACAGGCTGTGTTGTTAACAAGAGCTGTAGGAGCGTAACATTAACCCAGGCTCAGTTCTTGTGATGGTCAATATGACAGGCTGTGTTGTTAACATGAGCTACAGGAGTGTAACATTACCCCCAGCTTAGTTCTTGTGATGGTCACTACCACAGGCTGTGTTGTTAACATGAGCTGTAGGAGTGTAACATTACCCCCAGCTCAGTTCTTGTGATGGTCACTACCACAGGCTGTGTTGTTAACATGAGCTGTAGGAGCGTAACATTATCCCATGCTCAGTTCTTCTGATGGTCACTACCACAGGCTGTGTTGTTAACATGAGGTGTAGGAGTGTAACATTACCCCCAGCTCAGTTCTTCTGATGGTCACTACCACAGACTGTGTTGTTAACATGAGCTACAGGAGTGTAACATTACCCCCAGCTCAGTTCTTCTGATGGTCACTACCACAGGCTGTGTTGTTAACATGAGCTGTAGGAGCGTAACATTAACCCCAGCTCAGTTCTTCTGATAGTCAGTCACTACCACAGGCTGTGTTGTTAACATGAGCTGTAGGAGTGTAACATTACCCCCGCTCAGTTCTTCTGATGGTCACTACCACAGGCTGTGTTAACATGAGGTGTAGGAGTGTAACATTAACCCCAGCTCAGTTCTTCTGATGGTCACTACCACAGGCTGTGTTGTTAACATGAGGTGTAGGAGTGTAACATTACCCCCAGCTCAGTTCTTGTGATGGTCACTACCACAGGCTGTGTTGTTAACATGAGCTAGAGGAGTGTAACATTACCCCCATCTCAGTTCTTGTGATGGTCAGTCACTACCACAGGCTGTGTTGTTAACATGAGCTACAGGAGTATAACATTAACCCCAGCTCAGTTCTTCTGATGGTCACTACCACAGGCTGTGTAGTTAACATGAGCTACAGGAGTGTAACATTAACCCCAGCTCAGTTCTTGTGATGGTCAATACGACAGGCTGTGTTGTTAACATGAGCTACAGGAGTGTAACATTACCCCCAGCTTAGTTCTTGTGTTGGTCACTACCACAGGCTGTGTTATTAACATGAGCTGTAGGAGCGTAACATTACCCCCAGCTCAGTTCTTGTGATGGTCACTACCACAGAATGTGTTGTTAACATGAGCTGTAGGAGTGTAACATTACCCCAGCTCAGTTCTTGTGATGGTCACTACCACAGGCTGTGTTGTTAACATGAGCTGTAGGAGCGTAACATTAACCCAGGCTCAGTTCTTGTGATGGTCAATATGACAGGCTGTGTTGTTAACATGAGCTACAGGAGTGTAACATTACCCCCAGCTTAGTTCTTGTGATGCTCACTACCACAGGCTGTGTTGTTAACATGAGCTGTAGGAGTGTAACATTACCCCCAGCTCAGTTCTTGTGATGGTCACTACCACAGGCTGTGTTGTTAACATGAGCTACAGGAGTATAACATTAACCCCAGCTCAGTTCTTCTGATGGTCACTACAACAGGCTGTGTTGTTAACATGAGGTGTAGGAGTGTAACATTAACCCCAGCTCAGTTCTTGTGATGGTCAATACGACAGGCTGTGTTGTTAACATGAGCTACAGGAGTGTAACATTACCCCCAGCTTAGTTCTTGTGATGGTCACTACCACAGGCTGTGTTGTTAACATGAGCTGTAGGAGCGTAACATTAACCCCAGCTCAGTTCTTCTGATAGTCAGTCACTACCACAGGCTGTGTTGTTAACATGAGCTGTAGGAGTGTAACATTACCCCCGCTCAGTTCTTCTGATGGTCACTACCACAGGCTGTGTTAACATGAGGTGTAGGAGTGTAACATTAACCCCAGCTCAGTTCTTCTGATGGTCACTACCACAGGCTGTGTTGTTAACATGAGGTGTAGGAGTGTAACATTACCCCCAGCTCAGTTCTTCTGATGGTCACTACCACAAGCTGTGTTGTTAACATGAGCTACAGGAGTGTAACATTACCCCCATCTCAGTTCTTGTGATGGTCAGTCACTACCACAGGCTGTGTTGTTAACATGAGCTACAGGAGTATAACATTAACCCCAGCTCAGTTCTTCTGATGGTCACTACCACAGGCTGTGTTGTTAACATGAGCTACAGGAGTGTAACATTAACCCCAGCTCAGTTCTTGTGATGGTCAATACGACAGGCTGTGTTGTTAACATGAGCTACAGGAGTGTAACATTACCCCCAGCTTAGTTCTTGTGATGGTCACTACCACAGGCTGTGTTGTTAACATGAGCTGTAGGAGTGTAACATTACCCCCAGCTCAGTTCTTGTGATGGTCACTACCACAGGCTGTGTTGTTAACATCAGCTGTAGGAGCGTAACATTATCCCAAGCTCAGTTCTTCTGATGGTCACTACCACAGGCTGTGTTGTTAACATGAGGTGTAGGAGTGTAACATTACCCCCAGCTCAGTTCTTCTGATGGTCACTACCACAGATTGTGTTGTTAACATGAGCTACAGGAGTGTAACATTACCCCGAGCTCAGTTCTTCTGATGGTCACTACCACAGGCTGTGTTGTTAACATGAGCTGTAGGAGAGTAACATTAACCCCAGCTCAGTTCTTCTGATAGTCAGTCACTACCACAGGCTGTGTTGTTAACATGAGCTGTAGGAGTGTAACATTACCCCCGCTCAGTTCTTCTGATGGTCACTACCACAGGCTGTGTTAACATGAGGTGTAGGAGTGTAACATTAACCCCAGCTCAGTTCTTCTGATGGTCACTACCACAGGCTGTGTTGTTAACATGAGGTGTAGGAGTGTAACATTACCCCCAGCTCAGTTCTTGTGATGGTCACTACCACAGGCTGTGTTGTTAACATGAGCTACAGGAGTGTAACATTACGCCCATCTCAGTTCTTGTGATGGTCAGTCACTACCACAGGCTGTTTTGTTAACATGAGCTACAGGAGTATAACATTAACCCCAGCTCAGTTCTTCTGATGGTCACTACCACAGGCTGTGTTGTTAACATGAGCTACAGGAGTGTAACATTACCCCCAGCTCAGTTCTTCTGATGGTCACTACCACAGGCTGTGTTGTTAACATGAGGTGTAGGAGCGTAACACTAACCCCAGCTCAGTTCTTGTGATGGTCAATACGACAGGCTGTGTTGTTAACATGAGCTACAGGAGTGTAACATTACCCCCAGCTTAGTTCTTGTGATGGTCACTACCACAGGCTGTGTTGTTAACATAAGCTGTAGGAGTGTAACATTACCCCCAGCTCAGTTCTTGTGATGGTCACTACCACAGGCTGTGTTGTTAACATGAGCTGTAGGAGCGTAACATTACCCCCAGCTCAGTTATTCTGATGGCCATTACCACAGGCTGTGTTGTTAATATGAGCTACAGGAGTATAACATTAACCCCAGCTCAGTTCTTCTGATGGTCACTACCACAGGCTGTGTTGTTAACATGAGCTGCAGGTGCGTAACATTAACCCCAGCTCAGTTCTTGTGATGGTCACTACCACAGGCTGTGTTGTTAACATGAGGTGTAGGAGTGTAACATTACCCCAGCTCAGTTCTTCTGATGGTCACTACCACAGGCTGTGTTGTTAACATGAGCTGCAGGTGCGTAACATTAACCCCAGCTCAGTTCTTGTGATGGTCACTACCACAGGCTGTGTTGTTATCATGAGCTACAGGAGTGTAAAATTACCCCCAGCTCCGTTCTTCTGATGGTCAGTCACTACCACAGGCTGTGTTGTTAACATGAGCTACAGGAGTATAACATTACCCCCAGCTCAGTTCTTGTGATGGTCACTACCACAGGCTGTGTTGTTAACATGAGCTACAGGAGTGTAACATTACCCCCATCTCAGTTCTTGTGATGGTCAGTCACTACCACAGGCTGTGTTGTTAACATGAGCTACAGGAATATAACATTAACCCCAGCTCAGTTCTTCTGATGGTCACTACCACAGGCTGTGTTGTTAACATGAGCTACAGGAGTGTAACATTAACCCCAGCTCAGCTCTTGTGATGGTCAATACGACAGGCTGTGTTGTTAACATGAGCTACAGGAGTGTAACATTAACCCCAGCTCAGTTCTTCTGATGGTCACTACCACAGGCTGTGTTGTTAACATGAGCTACAGGAGTGTAACATTAACCCCAGCTCAGTTCTTGTGATGGTCAATACGACAGGCTGTGTTCTTAACATGAGCTACAGGAGTGTAACATTACCCCCAGCTCAGTTCTTGTGATGGTCACTACCACAGGCTGTGTTGTTAACATGAGCTACAGGAGTGTAACATTACCCCCATCTCAGTTCTTGTGATGGTCAGTCACTACCACAGGCTGTGTTGTTAACATGAGCTACAGGAGTATAACATTAACCCCAGCTCAGTTCTTGTGATGGTCACTACCACAGGCTGTGTAGTTAACATGAGCTACAGGAGTGTAACATTAACCCCAGCTCAGTTCTTGTGATGGTCAATACGACAGGCTGTGTTGTTAACATGAGCTACAGGTGTGTAACATTACCCCCAGCTTAGTTCTTGTGATGGTCACTACCACAGGCTGTGTTATTAACATGAGCTGTAGGAGCGTAACATTACCCCCAGCTCAGTTCTTGTGATGGTCACTACCACAGAATGTGTTGTTAACATGAGCTGTAGGAGTGTACCATTACCCCCAGCTCAGTTCTTGTGATGGTCACTACCACAGGCTGTGTTGTTAACATGAGCTGTAGGAGCGTAACATTACCCCCAGCTCAGTTATTCTGATGGCCATTAACACAGGCTGTGTTGTTAATATTAGCGACAGGAGTATAACATTAACCCCACCTCAGTTCTTCTGATGGTCACTACCACAGGCTGTGTTGTTATCATGAGCTACAGGAGCGTAACATTACCCCCAGCTCAGTTCTTCTGATGGTCAGTACCACAGGCTGTGTTGTTAACATGAGCTGTAGGAGCGTAACATTACCCCCAGCTCAGTTCTTCTGATAGTCAGTCACTACCACAGGCTGTGTTGTTAACATGAGCTGTAGGAGTGTAACATTACCCCAGCTCAGTTCTTCTGATGGTAGCTACCACAGGCGGTGTAAACATGAGGTGTAGGAGTGTAACATTACCCCCAGCTCAGTTCTTGTGATGGTCACTACCACAGGCTGTGTTGTTAACATGAGCTACAGGAGTGTAACATTACCCCCAGCTTAGTTCTTGTGATGGTCAGTCACTACCACAGGCGGTGTTGTTAACATCAGCTACAGGACTATAACATTAACCCCAGCTCAGTTCTTCTGATGGTCACTACCACAGGCTGTGTTGTTAACATGAGGTGTAGGAGTGTAACATTACCCCAGCTCAGTTCTTCTGATGGTCACTACCACAGGCTGTGTTGTTAACATGAGGTGTAGGAGTGTAACATTACCCCAGCTCAGTTCTTCTGATGGTCACTACCACAGGCTGTGTTGTTAACATGAGGTGTAGGAGTGTAACATTACCCCAGCTCAGTTCTTCTGATGGTCACTACCACAGGCTGTGTTGTTAACATGAGCTGTAGGAGTGTAACATTACCCCCAGCTCAGTTATTGTGATGGTCACTACCACAGGCTGTGTTGGTAACATGAGCTACAGGAGTATAACATTAACCCCAGCTCAGTTCTTCTGATGGTCACTACCACAGGCTGTGTTGTTAACATGAGGTGTAGGAGTGTAACATTAACCCCAGCTCAGTTCTTGTGATGGTCAATACGACAGGCTGTGTTGTTAACATGAGCTACAGGAGTGTAACATTACCCCCAGCTTAGTTCTTGTGATGGTCACTACCACAGGCTGTGTTGTTAACATGAGCTGTAGGAGCGTAACATTAACCCCAGCTCAGTTCTTCTGATAGTCAGTCACTACCACAGGCTGTGTTGTTAACATGAGCTGTAGGAGTGTAACATTACCCCCGCTCAGTTCTTCTGATGGTCACTACCACAGGCTGTGTTAACATGAGGTGTAGGAGTGTAACATTAACCCCAGCTCAGTTCTTCTGATGGTCACTACCACAGGCTGTGTTGTTAACATGAGGTGTAGGAGTGTAACATTACCCCCAGCTCAGTTCTTCTGATGGTCACTACAACAGGCTGTGTTGTTAACATGAGCTACAGGAGTGTAACATTACCCCCATCTCAGTTCTTGTGATGCTCAGTCACTACCACAGGCTGTGTTGTTAACATGAGCTACAGGAGTATAACATTAACCCCAGCTCAGTTCTTCTGATGGTCACTACCACAGGCTGTGTTGTTAACATGAGCTACAGGAGTGTAACATTAACCCCAGCTCAGTTCTTGTGATTGTCAATACGACAGGCTGTGTTGTTAACATGAGCTACAGGAGTGTAACATTACCCCCAGCTTAGTTCTTGTGATGGTCACTACCACAGGCTGTGTTGTTAACATGAGCTGTAGGAGTGTAACATTACCCCCAGCTCAGTTCTTGTGATGGTCACTACCACAGGCTGTGTTGTTAACATCAGCTGTAGGAGCGTAACATTATCCCAAGCTCAGTTCTTCTGATGGTCACTACCACAGGCTGTGTTGTTAACATGAGGTGTAGGAGTGTAACATTACCCCCAGCTCAGTTCTTCTGATGGTCACTACCACAGATTGTGTTGTTAACATGAGCTACAGGAGTGTAACATTACCCCGAGCTCAGTTCTTCTGATGGTCACTACCACAGGCTGTGTTGTTAACATGAGCTGTAGGAGAGTAACATTAACCCCAGCTCAGTTCTTCTGATAGTCAGTCACTACCACAGGCTGTGTTGTTAGTATGAGCTGTAGGAGTGTAACATTACCCCCGCTCAGTTCTTCTGATGGTCACTACCACAGGCTGTGTTAACATGAGGTGTAGGAGTGTAACATTAACCCCAGCTCAGTTCTTCTGATGGTCACTACCACAGGCTGTGTTGTTAACATGAGGTGTAGGAGTGTAACATTACCCCCAGCTCACTTCTTGTGATGGTCACTACCACAGGCTGTGTTGTTAACATGAGCTACAGGAGTGTAACATTACGACCATCTCAGTTCTTGTGATGGTCAGTCACTACCACTGGCTGTTTTGTTAACATGAGCTACAGGAGTATAACATTAACCCCATCTCAGTTCTTCTGATGGTCACTACCACAGGCTGTGTTGTTAACATGAGCTACAGGAGTGTAACATTACCCCCAGCTCAGTTCTTCTGATGGTCACTACCACAGGCTGTGTTGTTAACATGAGGTGTAGGAGCGTAACATTAACCCCAGCTCAGTTCTTGTGATGGTCAATACGACAGGCTGTGTTGTTAACATGAGCTACAGGAGTGTAACATTACCCCCAGCTTAGTTCTTGTGATGGTCACTACCACAGGCTGTGTTGTTAACATAAGCTGTAGGAGTGTAACATTACCCCCAGCTCAGTTCTTGTGATGGTCACTACCACAGGCTGTGTTGTTAACATGAGCTGTAGGAGCGTAACATTACCCCCAGCTCAGTTATTCTGATGGCCATTACCACAGGCTGTGTTGTTAATATGAGCTACAGGAGTATAACATTAACCCCAGCTCAGTTCTTCTGATGGTCACTACCACAGGCTGTGTTGTTAACATGAGCTGCAGGTGCGTAACATTAACCCCAGCTCAGTTCTTGTGATGGTCACTACCACAGGCTGTGTTGTTAACATGAGGTGTAGGAGTGTAACATTACCCCAGCTCAGTTCTTCTGATGGTCACTACCACAGGCTGTGTTGTTAACATGAGCTGCAGGTGCGTAACATTAACCCCAGCTCAGTTCTTGTGATGGTCACTACCACAGGCTGTGTTGTTATCATGAGCTACAGGAGTGTAACATTACCCCCAGCTCCGTTCTTCTGATGGTCAGTCACTACCACAGGCTGTGTTGTTAACATGAGCTACAGGAGTATAACATTACCCCCAGCTCAGTTCTTGTGATGGTCACTACCACAGGCTGTGTTGTTAACATGAGCTACAGGAGTGTAACATTACCCCCATCTCAGTTCTTGTGATGGTCAGTCACTACCACAGGCTGTGTTGTTAACATGAGCTACAGGAGTATAACATTAACCCCAGCTCAGTTCTTCTGATGGTCACTACCACAGGCTGTGTTGTTAACATGAGCTACAGGAGTGTAACATTACCCCCAGCTCAGTTCTTCTGATGGTCACTACCACAGGCTGTGTTGTTAACATGAGCTGTAGGAGAGTAACATTAACCCCAGCTCAGTTCTTCTGATAGTCAGTCACTACCACAGGCTGTGTTGTTAACATGAGCTACAGGAGTATAACATTAACCCCAGCTCAGTTCTTCTGATGGTCACTACCACAGGCTGTGTTGTTAACATGAGCTACAGGAGTGTAACATTAACCCCAGCTCAGTTCTTGTGATGGTCAATACGACAGGCTGTGTTCTTAACATGAGCTACAGGAGTGTAACATTACCCCCAGCTCAGTTCTTGTGATGGTCACTACCACAGGCTGTGTTGTTAACATGAGCTACAGGAGTGTAACATTACCCCCATCTCAGTTCTTGTGATGGTCAGTCACTACCACAGGCTGTGTTGTTAACATGAGCTACAGGAGTATAACATTAACCCCAGCTCAGTTCTTCTGATGGTCACTACCACAGGCTGTGTAGTTAACATGAGCTACAGGAGTGTAACAATAACCCGAGCTCAGTTCTTGTGATGGTCAATACGACAGGCTGTGTGGTTAACATGAGCTACAGGAGTGTAACATTACCCCCAGCTTAGTTCTTGTGATGGTCACTACCACAGGCTGTGTTATTAACATGAGCTGTAGGAGCGTAACATTACCCACAGCTCAGTTCTTGTGATGGTCACTACCACAGAATGTGTTGTTAACATGAGCTGTAGGAGTGTACCATTACCCCCAGCTCAGTTCTTGTGATGGTCACTACCACAGGCTGTGTTGTTAACATGAGCTGTAGGAGCGTAACATTACCCCCAGGTCAGTTATTCTGATGGCCATTAAAACAGGCTGTGTTGTTAATATTAGCTACAGGATTATAACATTAACCCCACCTCAGTTCTTCTGATGGTCACTACCACAGGCTGTGTTGTTATCATGAGCTACAGGAGCGTAACATTACCCCCAGCTCAGTTCTTCTGATGGTCAGTACCACAGGCTGTGTTGTTAACATGAGCTGTAGGAGCGTAACATTACCCCCAGCTCAGTTCTTCTGATAGTCAGTCACTACCACAGGCTGTGTTGTTAACATGAGCTGTAGGAGTGTAACATTACCCCAGCTCAGTTCTTCTGATGGTCACTACCACAGGCTGTGTAAACATGAGGTGTAGGAGTGTAACATTACCCCCAGCTCAGTTCTTCTGATGGTCACTACCACAGGCTGTGTTGTTAACATGAGGTGTAGGAGTGTAACATTACCCCCAGCTCAGTTCTTGTGATGGTCCTAACCACAGGCTGTGTTGTTAACATGAGCTACAGGAGTGTAACATTAACCCCAGCTCAGTTCTTCTGATGGTCACTACCACAGGCTGTGTTTTTAACATGAGCTGTAGGAGCATAACATTAACCCCAGCTCAGTTCTTCTGCTGGTCACTACCACAGGCTGTGTTGCTAACATGAGCTGTAGGAGTGTAACATTACCCCCAGCTCCGTTCTTCTGATGGTCAGCACCACAGGCTGTGTTGTTAACATGAGCTGTAGGAGCGTAACATTACCCCCAGCTCAGTACTTCTGATAGTCAGTCACTACCACAGGCTGTGTTGTTAACATGAGCTGTAGGAGTGTAACATTACCCCAGCTCAGTTCTTCTGATGGTAGCTACCACAGGCGGTGTAAACATGAGGTGTAGGAGTGTAACATTACCCCCAGCTCAGTTCTTGTGATGGTCACTACCACAGGCTGTGTTGTTAACATGAGCTACAGGAGTGTAACATTACCCCCAGCTTAGTTCTTGTGATAGTCAGTCACTACCACAGGCTGTGTTGTTAACATCAGCTACAGGACTATAACATTAACCCCAGCTCAGTTCTTCTGATGGTCACTACCACAGGCTGTGTTGTTAACATGAGGTGTAGGAGTGTAACATTACCCCAGCTCCGTTCTTTTGATCGTCACTACCACAGGCTGTGTTGTTAACATGAGCTACAGGAGTGTAACGTTACCCCCAGCTCAGTTCTTCAGATGGTCACTACCACAGGCTGTGTTGTTAACATGAGCTGTAGGAGTGTAACATTACCCCCAGCTCAGTTATTGTGATGGTCACTACCACAGGCTGTGTTGTTAACATGAGCTGTAGGAGTGTAACATTACCCCAGCTCAGTTCTTCTGATGGTCACTACCACAGGCTGTGTTGTTAACATGAGGTGTAGGAGTGTAACATTACCCCCAGCTCAGTTCTTCTGATAGTATGTCACTACCACAGGCTGTGTTGTTAACATGAGCTACAGGAGTATAACATTACCCCCAGCTCAGTTCTTCTGATGGTCACTACCACAGGCTGTGTTGTTAACATGAGCTGTAGGAGCGTAACATTAACCCAGGCTCAGTTCTTGTGATGGTCAATATGACAGGCTGTGTTGTTAACATGAGCTACAGGAGTGTAACATTACCCCCAGCTTAGTTCTTCTGATGGTCACTACCACAGGCTGTGTTGTTAACATGAGCTGTAGGAGTGTAACATTACCCCCAGCTCAGTTCTTGTGATGGTCACTACCACAGGCTGTGTTGTTAACATGAGCTGTAGGAGCGTAACATTATCCCAAGCTCAGTTCTTCTGATGGTCACTACCACAGGCTGTGTTGTTAACATGAGGTGTAGGAGTGTAACATTACCCCCAGCTCAGTTCTTCTGATGGTCACTACCACAGACTGTGTTGTTAACATGAGCTACAGGAGTGTAACATTACCCCCAGCTCAGTTCTTCTGATGGTCACTACCACAGGCTGTGTTGTTAACATGAGCTGTAGGAGCGTAACATTAACCCCAGCTCAGTTCTTCTGATAGTCAGTCACTACCACAGGCTGTGTTGTTAACATGAGCTGTAGGAGTGTAACATTACCCCCGCTCAGTTCTTCTGATGGTCACTACCACAGGCTGTGTTAACATGAGGTGTAGGAGTGTAACATTACCCCCAGCTCAGTTCTTCTGATGGTCACTACCACAGGCTGTGTTGTTAACATGAGGTGTAGGAGTGTAACATTACCCCCAGCTCAGTTCTTGTGATGGTCACTACCACAGGCTGTGTTGTTAACATGAGCTAGAGGAGTGTAACATTACCCCCATCTCAGTTCTTGTGATGGTCAGTCACTACCACAGGCTGTGTTGTTAACATGAGCTACAGGAGTATAACATTAACCCCAGCTCAGTTCTTCTGATGGTCACTACCACAGGCTGTGTTGTTAACATGAGCTACAGGAGTGTAACATTAACCCCAGCTCAGTTCTTGTGATGGTCAATACGACAGGCTGTGTTGTTAACATGAGCTACAGGAGTGTAACATTACCCCCAGCTTAGTTCTTGTGATGGTCACTACCACAGGCTGTGTTGTTAACATGAGCTGTAGGAGTGTAACATTACCCCCAGCTCAGTTCTTGTGATGGTCACTACCACAGGCTGTGTTGTTAACATGAGCTGTAGGAGCGTAACATTATCCCAAGCTCAGTTCTTCTGATGGTCACTACCACAGGCTGTGTTGTTAACATGAGGTGTAGGAGTGTAACATTACCCCCAGCTCAGTTCTTCTGATGGTCACTACCACAGGCTGTGTTGTTAACATGAGGTGTAGGAGTGTAACATTACCCCCAGCTCAGTTCTTCTGATGGTCACTACCACAGATTGTGTTGTTAACATGAGCTACAGGAGTGTAACATTAACCCCAGCTCAGTTCTTGTGATGGTCACTACCACAGGCTGTGTTGTTATCATGAGCTACAGGAGTGTAACATTACCCCCAGCTCCGTTCTTCTGATGGTCAGTCACTACCACAGGCTGTGTTGTTAACATGAGGTGTAGGAGCGTAACATTAACCCCAGCTCAGTTCTTGTGATGGTCAATACGACAGGCTGTGTTGTTAACATGAGCTACAGGAGTGTAACATTACCCCCAGCTTAGTTCTTGTGATGGTCACTACCACAGGCTGTGTTGTTAACATAAGCTGTAGGAGTGTAACATTACCCCCAGCTCAGTTCTTGTGATGGTCACTACCACAGGCTGTGTTGTTAACATGAGCTGTAGGAGCGTAACATTACCCCCAGCTCAGTTATTCTGATGGCCATTACCACAGGCTGTGTTGTTAATATGAGCTACAGGAGTATAACATTAACCCCAGCTCAGTTCTTCTGATGGTCACTACCACAGGCTGTGTTGTTAACATGAGCTGCATGTGCGTAACATTAACCCCAGCTCAGTTCTTGTGATGGTCACTACCACAGGCTGTGTTGTTAACATGAGGTGTAGGAGTGTAACATTACCCCAGCTCAGTTCTTCTGATGGTCACTACCACAGGCTGTGTTGTTAACATGAGCTGCAGGTGCGTAACATTAACCCCAGCTCAGTTCTTGTGATGGTCACTACCACAGGCTGTGTTGTTATCATGAGCTACAGGAGTGTAACATTACCCCCAGCTCCGTTCTTCTGATGGTCAGTCACTACCACAGGCTGTGTTGTTAACATGAGCTACAGGAGTATAACATTACCCCCAGCTCAGTTCTTGTGATGGTCACTACCACAGGCTGTGTTGTTAACATGAGCTACAGGAGTGTAACATTACCCCCATCTCAGTTCTTGTGATGGTCAGTCACTACCACAGGCTGTGTTGTTAACATGAGCTACAGGAGTATAACATTAACCCCAGCTCAGTTCTTCTGATGGTCACTACCACAGGCTGTGTTGTTAACATGAGCTACAGGAGTGTAACATTACCCCCAGCTCAGTTCTTCTGATGGTCACTACCACAGGCTGTGTTGTTAACATGAGCTGTAGGAGAGTAACATTAACCCCAGCTCAGTTCTTCTGATAGTCAGTCACTACCACAGGCTGTGTTGTTAACATGAGCTACAGGAGTATAACATTAACCCCAGCTCAGTTCTTCTGATGGTCACTACCACAGGCTGTGTTGTTAACATGAGCTACAGGAGTGTAACATTAACCCCAGCTCAGTTCTTGTGATGGTCAATACGACAGGCTGTGTTCTTAACATGAGCTACAGGAGTGTAACATTACCCCCAGCTCAGTTCTTGTGATGGTCACTACCACAGGCTGTGTTGTTAACATGAGCTAGAGGAGTGTAACATTACCCCCATCTCAGTTCTTGTGATGGTCAGTCACTACCACAGGCTGTGTTGTTAACATGAGCTACAGGAGTATAACATTAACCCCAGCTCAGTTCTTCTGATGGTCACTACCACAGGCTGTGTAGTTAACATGAGCTACAGGAGTGTAACAATAACCCCAGCTCAGTTCTTGTGATGGTCAATACGACAGGCTGTGTTGTTAACATGAGCTACAGGAGTGTAACATTACCCCCAGCTTAGTTCTTGTGATGGTCACTACCACAGGCTGTGTTATTAACATGAGCTGTAGGAGCGTAACATTACCCACAGCTCAGTTCTTCAGATGGTCACTACCACAGAATGTGTTGTTAACATGAGCTGTAGGAGTGTACCATTACCCCCAGCTCAGTTCTTGTGATGGTCACTACCACAGGCTGTGTTGTTAACATGAGCTGTAGGAGCGTAACATTACCCCCAGCTCAGTTATTCTGATGGCCATTAACACAGGCTGTGTTGTTAATATTAGCTATAGGATTATAACATTAACCCCACCTCAGTTCTTCTGATGGTCACTACCACAGGCTGTGTTGTTATCATGAGCTACAGGAGCGTAACATTACCCCCAGCTCAGTTCTTCTGATGGTCAGTACCACAGGCTGTGTTGTTAACATGAGCTGTAGGAGCGTAACATTACCCCCAGCTCAGTTCTTCTGATAGTCAGTCACTACCACAGGCTGTGTTGTTAACATGAGCTGTAGGAGTGTAACATTACCCCAGCTCAGTTCTTCTGATGGTCACTACCACAGGCTGTGTAAACATGAGGTGTAGGAGTGTAACATTACCCCCAGCTCAGTTCTTCTGATGGTCACTACCACAGGCTGTGTTGTTAACATGAGGTGTAGGAGTGTAACATTACCCCCAGCTCAGTTCTTGTGATGGTCCTAACCACAGGCTGTGTTGTTAACATGAGCTACAGGAGTGTAACATTAACCCCAGCTCAGTTCTTCTGATGGTCACTACCACAGGCTGTGTTTTTAACATGAGCTGTAGGAGCATAACATTAACCCCAGCTCAGTTCTTCTGCTGGTCACTACCACAGGCTGTGTTGCTAACATGAGCTGTAGGAGTGTAACATTACCCCCAGCTCCGTTCTTCTGATGGTCAGCACCACAGGCTGTGTTGTTAACATGAGCTGTAGGAGCGTAACATTACCCCCAGCTCAGTACTTCTGATAGTCAGTCACTACCACAGGCTGTGTTGTTAACATGAGCTGTAGGAGTGTAACATTACCCCAGCTCAGTTCTTCTGATGGTAGCTACCACAGGCGGTGTAAACATGAGGTGTAGGAGTGTAACATTACCCCCAGCTCAGTTCTTGTGATGGTCACTACCACAGGCTGTGTTGTTAACATGAGCTACAGGAGTGTAACATTACCCCCAGCTTAGTTCTTGTGATAGTCAGTCACTACCACAGGCTGTGTTGTTAACATCAGCTACAGGACTATAACATTAACCCCAGCTCAGTTCTTCTGATGGTCACTACCACAGGCTGTGTTGTTAACATGAGGTGTAGGAGTGTAACATTACCCCAGCTCAGTTCTTTTGATGGTCACTACCACAGGCTGTGTTGTTAACATGAGCTACAGGAGTGTAACGTTACCCCCAGCTCAGTTCTTCAGATGGTCACTACCACAGGCTGTGTTGTTAACATGAGCTGTAGGAGTGTAACATTACCCCCAGCTCAGTTATTGTGATGGTCACTACCACAGGCTGTGTTGTTAACATGAGGTGTAGGAGTGTAACATTACCCCAGCTCAGTTCTTCTGATGGTCACTACCACAGGCTGTGTTGTTAACATGAGGTGTAGGAGTGTAACATTACCCCCAGCTCAGTTCTTCTGATAGTATGTCACTACCACAGGCTGTGTTGTTAACATGAGCTACAGGAGTATAACATTACCCCCAGCTCAGTTCTTCTGATGGTCACTACCACAGGCTGTGTTGTTAACATGAGCTGTAGGAGCGTAACATTAACCCAGGCTCAGTTCTTGTGATGGTCAATATGACAGGCTGTGTTGTTAACATGAGCTACAGGAGTGTAACATTACCCCCAGCTTAGTTCTTCTGATGGTCACTACCACAGGCTGTGTTGTTAACATGAGCTGTAGGAGTGTAACATTACCCCCAGCTCAGTTCTTGTGATGGTCACTACCACAGGCTGTGTTGTTAACATGAGCTGTAGGAGCGTAACATTATCCCAAGCTCAGTTCTTCTGATGGTCACTACCACAGGCTGTGTTGTTAACATGAGGTGTAGGAGTGTAACATTACCCCCAGCTCAGTTCTTCTGATGGTCACTACCACAGACTGTGTTGTTAACATGAGCTACAGGAGTGTAACATTACCCCCAGCTCAGTTCTTCTGATGGTCACTACCACAGGCTGTGTTGTTAACATGAGCTGTAGGAGCGTAACATTAACCCCAGCTCAGTTCTTCTGATAGTCAGTCACTACCACAGGCTGTGTTGTTAACATGAGCTGTAGGAGTGTAACATTACCCCCGCTCAGTTCTTCTGATGGTCACTACCACAGGCTGTGTTAACATGAGGTGTAGGAGTGTAACATTAACCCCAGCTCAGTTCTTCTGATGGTCACTACCACAGGCTGTGTTGTTAACATGAGGTGTAGGAGTGTAACATTACCCCCAGCTCAGTTCTTGTGATGGTCACTACCACAGGCTGTGTTGTTAACATGAGCTAGAGGAGTGTAACATTACCCCCATCTCAGTTCTTGTGATGGTCAGTCACTACCACAGGCTGTGTTGTTAACATGAGCTACAGGAGTATAACATTAACCCCAGCTCAGTTCTTCTGATGGTCACTACCACAGGCTGTGTTGTTAACATGAGCTACAGGAGTGTAACATTAACCCCAGCTCAGTTCTTGTGATGGTCAATACGACAGGCTGTGTTGTTAACATGAGCTACAGGAGTGTAATATTACCCCCAGCTTAGTTCTTGTGATGGTCACTACCACAGGCTGTGTTGTTAACATGAGCTGTAGGAGTGTAACATTACCCCCAGCTCAGTTCTTGTGATGGTCACTACCACAGGCTGTGTTGTTAACATGAGCTGTAGGAGCGTAACATTATCCCAAGCTCAGTTCTTCTGATGGTCACTACCACAGGCTGTGTTGTTAACATGAGGTGTAGGAGTGTAACATTACCCCCAGCTCAGTTCTTCTGATGGTCACTACCACAGATTGTGTTGTTAACATGAGCTACAGGAGTGTAACATTACCCCGAGCTCAGTTCTTCTGATGGTCACTACCACAGGCTGTGTTGTTAACATGAGCTGTAGGAGAGTAACATTAACCCCAGCTCAGTTCTTCTGATAGTCAGTCACTACCACAGGCTGTGTAGTTAGTATGAGCTGTAGGAGTGTAACATTACCCCCGCTCAGTTCTTCTGATGGTCACTACCACAGGCTGTGTTAACATGAGGTGTAGGAGTGTAACATTAACCCCAGCTCAGTTCTTCTGATGGTCACTACCACAGGCTGTGTTGTTAACATGAGGTGTAGGAGTGTAACATTACCCCCAGCTCAGTTCTTGTGATGGTCACTACCACAGGCTGTGTTGTTAACATGAGCTACAGGAGTGTAACATTACGCCCATCTCAGTTCTTGTGATGGTCAGTCACTACCACAGGCTGTTTTGTTAACATGAGCTACAGGAGTATAACATTAACCCCAGCTCAGTTCTTCTGATGGTCACTACCACAGGCTGTGTTGTTAACATGAGCTACAGGAGTGTAACATTACCCCCAGCTCAGTTCTTCTGATGGTCACTACCACAGGCTGTGTTGTTAACATGAGGTGTAGGAGCGTAACATTAACCCCAGCTCAGTTCTTGTGATGGTCAATACGACAGGCTGTGTTGTTAACATGAGCTACAGGAGTGTAACATTACCCCCAGCTTAGTTCTTGTGATGGTCACTACCACAGGCTGTGTTGTTAACATAAGCTGTAGGAGTGTAACATTACCCCCAGCTCAGTTCTTGTGATGGTCACTACCACAGGCTGTGTTGTTAACATGAGCTACAGGAGTGTAACATTACCCCCATCTCAGTTCTTGTGATGGTCAGTCACTACCACAGGCTGTGTTGTTAACATGAGCTACAGGAGTATAACATTAACCCCAGCTCAGTTCTTCTGATGGTCACTACCACAGGCTGTGTTGTTAACATGAGCTACAGGAGTGTAACATTAACCCCAGCTCAGCTCTTGTGATGGTCAATACGACAGGCTGTGTTGTTAACATGAGCTACAGGAGTGTAACATTACCCCCAGCTTAGTTCTTGTGATGGTCACTACCACAGGCTGTGTTGTTAACATGAGCTGTAGGAGTGTAACATTACCCCCAGCTCAGTTCTTGTGATGGTCACTACCACAGAATGTGTTGTTAACATGTGCTGTAGGAGTGTAACATTACCCCCAGCTCAGTTCTTGTGATGGTCACTACCACAGGCTGTGTTGTTAACATGAGCTGTAGGAGCGTAACATTACCCCCAGCTCAGTTATTCTGATGGCCATTAACACAGGCTGTGTTGTTAATATTACCTACAGGAGTATAACATTAACCCCACCTCGGTTCTTCTGATGGTCACTACCAAAGGCTGTGTTGTTATCATGAGCTACAGGAGCGTAACATTACCCCCAGCTCAGTTCTTCTGATGGTCAGTACCACAGGCTGTGTTGTTAACATGAGCTGTAGGAGCGTAACATTACCCCCAGCTCAGTTCTTCTGATAGTCAGTCACTACCACAGGCTGTGTTGTTAACATGAGCTGTAGGAGTGTAACATTACCCCAGCTCAGTTCTTCTGATGGTAGCTACCACAGAGGGTGTAAATATGAGGTGTAGGAGTGTAACATTACCCCCAGCTCAGTTCTTGTGATGGTCACTACCACAGGCTGTGTTGTTAACATGAGCTACAGGAGTGTAACATTACCCCCAGCTTAGTTCTTGTGATGGTCAGTCACTACCACAGGTGGTGTTGTTAACATCAGCTACAGGACTATAACATTAACCCCAGCTCAGTTCTTCAGA
Source organism: Lampris incognitus (assembly GCF_029633865.1). NCBI lineage: Eukaryota > Metazoa > Chordata > Actinopteri > Lampriformes > Lampridae > Lampris > Lampris incognitus. The sequence goes on along the minus strand of NC_079212.1, from coordinate 61,850,204 downwards.
TGGTCACTACCACAGGCTGTGTTGTTAACATGAGCTGTAGGAGTGTAACATTACCCCCAGCTCAGTTATTGTGATGGTCACTACCACAGGCTGTGTTGTTAACATGAGGTGTAGGAGTGTAACATTACCCCAGCTCAGTTCTTCTGATGGTCACTACCACAGGCTGTGTTGTTAACATGAGGTGTAGGAGTGTAACATTACCCCCAGCTCAGTTCTTCTGATGGTCAGTCACTACCACAGGCTGTGTTGTTAACATGAGCTACAGGAGTATAACATTACCCCCAGCTCAGTTCTTCTGATGGTCACTACCACAGGCTGTGTTGTTAACATGAGCTGTAGGAGCGTAACATTTACCCAGGCTCAGTTCTTGTGATGGTCAATATGACAGGCTGTGTTGTTAACATGAGCTACAGGAGTGTAACATTACCCCCAGCTTAGTTCTTGTGATGGTCACTACCACAGGCTGTGTTGTTAACATGAGCTGTAGGAGTGTAACATTACCCCCAGCTCAGTTCTTGTGATGGTCACTACCACAGGCTGTGTTGTTAACATGAGCTGTAGGAGCGTAACATTATCCCAAGCTCAGTTCTTCTGATGGTCACTACCACAGGCTGTGTTGTTAACATGAGGTGTAGGAGTGTAACATTACCCCCAGCTCAGTTCTTCTGATGGTCACTACCACAGGCTGTGTTGTTAACATGAGCTGTAGGAGCGTAACATTAACCCCAGCTCAGTTCTTCTGATAGTCAGTCACTACCACAGGCTGTGTTGTTAACATGAGCTGTAGGAGTGTAACATTACCCCCGCTCAGTTCTTCTGATGGTCACTACCACAGGCTGTGTTAACATGAGGTGTAGGAGTGTAACATTAACCCCAGCTCAGTTCTTCTGATGGTCACTACCACAGGCTGTGTTGTTAACATGAGGTGTAGGAGTGTAACATTACCCCCAGCTCAGTTCTTGTGATGGTCACTACCACAGGCTGTGTTGTTAACATGAGCTACAGGAGTGTAACATTACCCCCATCTCAGTTCTTGTGATGGTCAGTCACTACCACAGGCTGTGTTGTTAACATGAGTTACAGGAGTATAACATTAACCCCAGCTCAGTTCTTCTGATGGTCACTACCACAGGCTGTGTTGTTAACATGAGCTACAGGAGTGTAACATTAACCCCAGCTCAGTTCTTGTGATGGTCAATACGACAGGCTGTGTTGTTAACATGAGCTACAGGAGTGTAACATTACCCCCAGCTTAGTTCTTGTGATGGTCACTACCACAGGCTGTGTTGTTAACATGAGCTGTAGGAGTGTAACATTACCCCCAGCTCAGTTCTTGTGATGGTCACTACCACAGGCTGTGTTGTTAACATGAGCTGTAGGAGCGTAACATTATCCCAAGCTCAGTTCTTCTGATGGTCACTACCACAGGCTGTGTTGTTAACATGAGGTGTAGGAGTGTAACATTACCCCCAGCTCAGTTCTTCTGGTGGTCACTACCACAGACTGTGTTGTTAACATGAGCTACAGGAGTGTAACATTTACCCAGGCTCAGTTCTTGTGATGGTCAATATGACAGGCTGTGTTGTTAACATGAGCTACAGGAGTGTAACATTACCCCCAGCTTAGTTCTTGTGATGGTCACTACCACAGGCTGTGTTGTTAACATGAGCTGTAGGAGTGTAACATTACCCCCAGCTCAGTTCTTGTGATGGTCACTACCACAGGCTGTGTTGTTAACATGAGCTGTAGGAGCGTAACATTATCCCAAGCTCAGTTCTTCTGATGGTCACTACCACAGGCTGTGTTGTTAACATGAGGTGTAGGAGTGTAACATTACCCCCAGCTCAGTTCTTCTGATGGTCACTACCACAGGCTGTGTTGTTAACATGAGCTGTAGGAGCGTAACATTAACCCCAGCTCAGTTCTTCTGATAGTCAGTCACTACCACAGGCTGTGTTGTTAACATGAGCTGTAGGAGTGTAACATTACCCCCGCTCAGTTCTTCTGATGGTCACTACCACAGGCTGTGTTGTTAACATGAGGTGTAGGAGTGTAACATTACCCCCAGCTCAGTTCTTCTGATGGTCACTACCACAGGCTGTGTTGTTAACATGAGGTGTAGGAGTGTAACATTACCCCCAGCTCAGTTCTTGTGATGGTCACTACCACAGGCTGTGTTGTTAACATGAGCTACAGGAGTGTAACATTACCCCCATCTCAGTTCTTGTGATGGTTAGTCACTACCACAGGCTGTGTTGTTAACATGAGCTACAGGAGTATAACATTAACCCCAGCTCAGTTCTTCTGATGGTCACTACCACAGGCTGTGTTGTTAACATGAGCTACAGGAGTGTAACATTAACCCCAGCTCAGTTCTTGTGATGGTCAATACGACAGGCTGTGTTGTTAACATGAGCTACAGGAGTGTAACATTACCCCCAGCTTAGTTCTTGTGATGGTCACTACCACAGGCTGTGTTGTTAACATGAGCTGTAGGAGTGTAACATTACCCCCAGCTCAGTTCTTGTGATGGTCACTACCACAGGCTGTGTTGTTAACATGAGCTGTAGGAGCGTAACATTATCCCAAGCTCAGTTCTTCTGATGGTCACTACCACAGGCTGTGTTGTTAACATGAGGTGTAGGAGTGTAACATTACCCCCAGCTCAGTTCTTCTGATGGTCACTACCACAGACTGTGTTGTTAACATGAGCTACAGAAGTGTAACATTACCCCCAGCTCAGTTCTTCTGATGGTCACTACCACAGGCTGTGTTGTTAACATGAGCTGTAGGAGAGTAACATTAACCCCAGCTCAGTTCTTCTGATAGTCAATCACTACCACAGGCTGTGTTGTTAACATGAGCTGTAGGAGTGTAACATTACCCCCGCTCAGTTCTTCTGATGGTCACTACCACAGGCTGTGTTAACATGAGGTGTAGGAGTGTAACATTAACCCCAGCTCAGTTCTTCTGATGGTCACTACCACAGGCTGTGTTGTTAACATGAGCTACAGGAGTGTAACATTACCCCCAGCTCAGTTCTTCTGATGGTCAGTACCACAGGCTGTGTTGTTAACATGAGCTGTAGCAGCGTAACATTACCCCCAGCTCAGTTCTTCTGATAGTCAGTCACTACCACAGGCTGTGTTGTTAACATGAGCTGTAGGAGTGTAACATTACCCCAGCTCAGTTCTTCTGATGGTCACTACCACAGGCTGTGTTAACATGAGGTGTAGGAGTGTAACATTACCCCCAGCTCAGTTCTTCTGATGGTCACTACCACAGGCTGTGTTGTTAACATGAGGTGTAGGAGTGTAACATTACCCCCAGCTCAGTTCTTGTGATGGTCACTACCACAGGCTGTGTTGTTAACATGAGCTACAGGAGTGTAACATTACCCCCAGCTCAGTTCTTGTGATGGTCAGTCACTACCACAGGCTGTGTTGTTAACATGAGCTACAGGAGTATAACATTAACCCCAGCTCTGTTCTTCTGATGGTCACTACCACAGGCTGTGTTGTTAACATGAGCTACAGGTGTGTAACATTAACCCCAGCTCAGTTCTTGTGATGGTCAATACGACAGGCTGTGTTGTTAACATGAGCTACAGGAGTGTAACATTACCCCCAGCTTAGTTCTTGTGATGGTCACTACCACAGGCTGTGTTGTTAACATGAGCTGTAGGAGTGTAACATTACCCCCAGCTCAGTTCTTGTGATGGTCACTACCACAGAATGTGTTGTTAACATGTGCTGTAGGAGTGTAACATTACCCCCAGCTCAGTTCTTGTGATGGTCACTACCACAGGCTGTGTTGTTAACATGAGCTACAGGAGCGTAACATTACCCCCAGCTCAGTTCTTCTGATGGTCAGTCACTACCACAGGCTGTGTTGTTAACATGAGGTGTAGGAGTGTAACATTACCCCAGCTCAGTTCTTCTGATGGTCACTACCACAGGCTGTGTTGTTAACATGAGCTACAGGAGTATAACATTAACCCCAGCTCAGTTCTTCTGATGGTCACTACCACAGGCTGTGTTGTTAACATGAGGTGTAGGAGCATAACATTAACCCCAACTCAGTTCTTCTGATGGTCACTACCACAGGCTGTGTTTTTAACATGAGCTGTAGGAGGGTAACATTACCCCCAGCTCAGTTCTTCTGCTGGTCACTACCACAGGCTGTGTTGCTAACATGAGCTGTAGGAGTGTGACATTACCCCAGCTCAGTTCTTCTGATGGTCACTACCACAGGCTGTGTAAACATGAGGTGTAGGAGTGTAACATTACCCCCAGCTCAGTTCTTCTGATGGTCACTACCACAGGCTGTGTTGTTAACATGAGGTGTAGGAGTGTAACATTACCCCCAGCTCAGTTCTTGTGATGGTCCTAACCACAGGCTGTGTTGTTAACATGAGCTACAGGAGTGTAACATTACCCCCAGCTCAGTTCTTCTGATAGTCAGTCACTACCACAGGCTGTGTTTTTAACATGAGCTGTAGGAGCATAACATTAACCCCAGCTCAGTTCTTCTGCTGGTCACTACCACAGGCTGTGTTGCTAACATGAGCTGTAGGAGTGTAACATTACCCCCAGCTCAGTTCTTCTGATGGTCAGTACCACAGGCTGTGTTGTTAACATGAGCTGTAGGAGCGTAACATTACCCCCAGCTCAGTTCTTCTGATAGTCAGTCACTACCACAGGCTGTGTTGTTAACATGAGCTGTAGGAGTGTAACATTACCCCAGCTCAGTTCTTCTGATGGTAGCTACCACAGGCGGTGTAAACATGAGGTGTAGGAGTGTAACATTACCCCCAGCTCAGTTCTTGTGATGGTCACTACCACAGGCTGTGTTGTTAACATGAGCTACAGGAGTGTAACATTACCCCTAGCTTAGTTCTTGTGATGGTCAGTCACTACCACAGGCTGTGTTGTTAACATCAGCTACAGGACTATAACATTAACCCCAGCTCAGTTCTTCTGATGGTCACTACCACAGGCTGTGTTGTTAACATGAGGTGTAGGAGTGTAACATTACCCCCAGCTCAGTTCTTGTGATGGTCACTACAACAGGCTGTGTTGTTAACATGAGCTGTAGGAGTGTAACATTACCCCCAGCTCAGTTATTGTGATGGTCACTACCACAGGCTGTGTTGTTAACATGAGGTGTAGGAGTGTAACATTACCCCAGCTCAGTTCTTCTGATGGTCACTACCACAGGCTGTGTTGTTAACATGAGGTGTAGGAGTGTAACATTACCCCCAGCTCAGTTCTTCTGATAGTATGTCACTACCACAGGCTGTGTTGTTAACATGAGCTACAGGAGTATAACATTACCCCCAGCTCAGTTCTTCTGATGGTCACTACCACAGGCTGTGTTGTTAACATGAGCTGTAGGAGCGTAACATTAACCCAGGCTCAGTTCTTGTGATGGTCAATATGACAGGCTGTGTTGTTAACATGAGCTACAGGAGTGTAACATTACCCCCAGCTTAGTTCTTGTGATGGTCACTACCACAGGCTGTGTTGTTAACATGAGCTGTAGGAGTGTAACATTACCCCCAGCTCAGTTCTTGTGATGGTCACTACCACAGGCTGTGTTGTTAACATGAGCTGTAGGAGCGTAACATTATCCCAAGCTCAGTTCTTCTGATGGTCACTACCACAGGCTGTGTTGTTAACATGAGGTGTAGGAGTGTACCATTACCCCCAGCTCAGTTCTTCTGATGGTCACTACCACAGACTGTGTTATTAACATGAGCTACAGGAGTGTAACATTACCCCCAGCTCAGTTCTTCTGATGGTCACTACCACAGGCTGTGTTGTTAACATGAGCTGTAGGAGCGTAACATTAACCCCAGCTCAGTTCTTCTGATAGTCAGTCACTACCACAGGCTGTGTTGTTAACATGAGCTGTAGGAGTGTAACATTACCCCCGCTCAGTTCTTCTGATGGTCACTACCACAGGCTGTGTTAACATGAGGTGTAGGAGTGTAACATTAACCCCAGCTCAGTTCTTCTGATGGTCACTACCACAGGCTGTGTTGTTAACATGAGGTGTAGGAGTGTAACATTACCCCCAGCTCAGTTCTTGTGATGGTCACTACCACAGGCTGTGTTGTTAACATGAGCTGCAGGAGTGTAACATTACCCCCATCTCAGTTCTTGTGATGGTCAGTCACTACCACAGGCTGTGTTGTTAACATGAGCTACAGGAGTATAACATTAACCCAAGCTCAGTTCTTCTGATGGTCACTACCACAGGCTGTGTTGTTAACATGAGCTACAGGAGTGTAACATTAACCCCAGCTCAGTTCTTGTGATGGTCAATACGACAGGCTGTGTTGTTAACATGAGCTACAGGAGTGTAACATTACCCCCAGCTTAGTTCTTGTGATGGTCACTACCACAGGCTGTGTTGTTAACATGAGCTGTAGGAGTGTAACATTACCCCCAGCTCAGTTCTTGTGATGGTCACTACCACAGGCTGTGTTGTTAACATGAGCTGTAGGAGCGTAACATTATCCCAAGCTCAGTTCTTCTGATGGTCACTACCACAGGCTGTGTTGTTAACATGAGGTGTAGGAGTGTAACATTACCCCCAGCTCAGTTCTTCTGATGGTCACTACCACAGACTGTGTTGTTAACATGAGCTACAGGAGTGTAACATTACCCCCAACTCAGTTCTTCTGATGGTCACTACCACAGGCTGTGTTGTTAACATGAGCTGTAGGAGAGTAACATTAACCCAAGCTCAGTTCTTCTGATAGTCAGTCACTACCACAGGCTGTGTTGTTAACATGAGCTACAGGAGTATAACATTAACCCCAGCTCAGTTCTTCTGATGGTCACTACCACAGGCTGTGTTGTTAACATGAGCTACAGGAGTGTAACATTAACCCCAGCTCAGTTCTTGTGATGGTCAATACGACAGGCTGTGTTGTTAACATGAGCTACAGGAGTGTAACATTACCCCCAGCTCAGTTCTTGTGATGGTCACTACCACAGGCTGTGTTGTTAACATGAGCTACAGGAGTGTAACATTACCCCCATCTCAGTTCTTGTGATGGTCAGTCACTACCACAGGCTGTGTTGTTAACATGAGCTACAGGAGTATAACATTAACCCAAGCTCAGTTCTTCTGATGGTCACTACCACAGGCTGTGTTGTTAACATGAGCTACAGGAGTGTAACATTAACCCCAGCTCAGTTCTTGTGATGGTCAATACGACAGGCTGTGTTGTTAACATGAGCTACAGGAGTGTAACATTACCCCCAGCTTAGTTCTTGTGATGGTCACTACCACAGGCTGTGTTGTTAACATGAGCTGTAGGAGTGTAACATTACCCCCAGCTCAGTTCTTGTGATGGTCACTACCACAGGCTGTGTTGTTAACATGAGCTGTAGGAGCGTAACATTATCCCAAGCTCAGTTCTTCTGATGGTCACTACCACAGGCTGTGTTGTTAACATGAGGTGTAGGAGTGTAACATTACCCCCAGCTCAGTTCTTCTGATGGTCACTACCACAGACTGTGTTGTTAACATGAGCTACAGGAGTGTAACATTACCCCCAGCTCAGTTCTTCTGATGGTCACTACCACAGGCTGTGTTGTTAACATGAGCTGTAGGAGAGTAACATTAACCCAAGCTCAGTTCTTCTGATAGTCAGTCACTACCACAGGCTGTGTTGTTAACATGAGCTACAGGAGTATAACATTAACCCCAGCTCAGTTCTTCTGATGGTCACTACCACAGGCTGTGTTGTTAACATGAGCTACAGGAGTGTAACATTAACCCCAGCTCAGTTCTTGTGATGGTCAATACGACAGGCTGTGTTGTTAACATGAGCTACAGGAGTGTAACATTACCCCCAGCTCAGTTCTTGTGATGGTCACTACCACAGGCTGTGTTGTTAACATGAGCTACAGGAGTGTAACATTACCCCCATCTCAGTTCTTGTGATGGTCAGTCACTACCACAGGCTGTGTTGTTAACATGAGCTACAGGAGTATAACATTAACCCCAGCTCAGTTCTTCTGATGGTCACTATCACAGGCTGTGTTGTTAACATGAGCTACAGGAGTGTAACATTAACCCCAGCTCAGTTCTTGTGATGGTCAATACGACAGGCTGTGTTGTTAACATGAGCTACAGGAGTGTAACATTACCCCCAGCTTAGTTCTTGTGATGGTCACTACCACAGGCTGTGTTGTTAACATGAGCTGTAGGAGCGTAACATTACCCCCAGCTGAGTTCTTGTGATGGTCACTACCACAGAATGTGTTGTTAACATGAGCTGTAGGAGTGTACCATTACCCCCAGCTCAGTTCTTGTGATGGTCACTACCACAGGCTGTGTTGTTAACATGAGCTGTAGGAGCGTAACATTACCCCCAGCTCAGTTATTCTGATGGCCATTAACACAGGCTGTGTTGTTAATATTAGCTACAGGAGTATAACATTAACCCCACCTCAGTTCTTCTGATGGTCACTACCACAGGCTGTGTTGTTATCATGAGCTACAGGAGCGTAACATTACCCCAGCTCAGTTCTTCTGATGGTCAGTACCACAGGCTGTGTTGTTAACATGAGCAGTAGGAGCGTAACATTACCCCCAGCTCAGTTCTTCTGATAGTCAGTCACTACCACAGGCTGTGTTGTTAACATGAGCTGTAGGAGTGTAACATTACCCCAGCTCAGTTCTTCTGATGGTAGCTACCACAGGCGGTGTAAACATGAGGTGTAGGAGTGTAACATTACCCCCAGCTCAGTTCTTGTGATGGTCACTACCACAGGCTGTGTTGTTAACATGAGCTACAGGAGTGTAACATTACCCCCAGCTTAGTTCTTGTGATGGTCAGTCACTACCACAGGCGGTGTTGTTAACATCAGCTACAGGACTATAACATTAACCCCAGCTCAGTTCTTCTGATGGTCACTACCACAGGCTGTGTTGTTAACATGAGGTGTAGGAGTGTAACATTACCCCAGCTCAGTTCTTCTGATGGTCACTACCACAGGCTGTGTTGTTAACATGAGGTGTAGGAGTGTAACATTACCCCAGCTCAGTTCTTCTGATGGTCACTACCACAGGCTGTGTTGTTAACATGAGGTGTAGGAGTGTACCATTACCCCCAGCTCAGTTCTTCTGATGGTCAGTCACTACCACAGGCTGTGTTGTTAACATGAGCTACAGGAGTATAACATTACCCCCAGCTCAGTTCTTCTGATGGTCACTACCACAGGCTGTGTTGTTAACATGAGCTGTAGGAGCGTAACATTAACCCAGGCTCAGTTCTTGTGATGGTCAATATGACAGGCTGTGTTGTTAACATGAGCTACAGGAGTGTAACATTACCCCCAGCTTAGTTCTTGTGATGGTCACTACCACAGGCTGTGTTGTTAACATGAGCTGTAGGAGTGTACCATTACCCCCAGCTCAGTTCTTGTGATGGTCACTACCACAGGCTGTGTTGTTAACATGAGCTACAGGAGTATAACATTAACCCCAGCTCAGTTCTTCTGATGGTCACTACCACAGGCTGTGTTGTTAACATGAGGTGTAGGAGTGTAACATTAACCCCAGCTCAGTTCTTGTGATGGTCAATACCACAGGCTGTGTTGTTAACATGAGCTACAGGAGTGTAACATTACCCCCAGCTTAGTTCTTGTGATGGTCACTACCACAGGCTGTGTTGTTAACATGAGCTGTAGGAGCGTAACATTAACCCCAGCTCAGTTCCTCTGATAGTCAGTCACTACCACAGGCTGTGTTGTTAACATGAGCTGTAGGAGTGTAACATTACCCCCGCTCAGTTCTTCTGATGGTCACTACCACAGGCTGTGTTAACATCAGGTGTAGGAGTGTAACATTAACCCCAGCTCAGTTCTTCTGATGGTCACTACCACAGGCTGTGTTGTTAACATGAGCTGTAGGAGTGTAACATTACCCCCAGCTCAGTTCTTGTGATGGTCACTACCACAGGCTGTGTTGTTAACATCAGCTGTAGGAGCGTAACATTATCCCAAGCTCAGTTCTTCTGATGGTCACTACCACAGGCTGTGTTGTTAAAATGAGGTGTAGGAGTGTAACATTACCCCCAGCTCAGTTCTTCTGATGGTCACTACCACAGACTGTGTTGTTAACATGAGCTACAGGAGTGTAACATTACCCCGAGCTCAGTTCTTCTGATGGTCACTACCACAGGCTGTGTTGTTAACATGAGCTGTAGGAGAGTAACATTAACCCCAGCTCAGTTCTTCTGATAGTCAGTCACTACCACAGGCTGTGTTGTTAACATGAGCTGTAGGAGTGTAACATTACCCCCGCTCAGTTCTTCTGATGGTCACTACCACAGGCTGTGTTAACATGAGGTGTAGGAGTGTAACATTAACCCCAGCTCAGTTCTTCTGATGGTCACTACCACAGGCTGTGTTGTTAACATGAGGTGTAGGAGTATAACATTACCCCCAGCTCAGTTCTTGTGATGGTCACTACCACAGGCTGTGTTGTTAACATGAGCTACAGGAGTGTAACATTACCCCCATCTCAGTTCTTGTGATGGTCAGTCACTACCACAGGCTGTGTTGTTAACATGAGCTACAGGAGTATAACATTAACCCCAGCTCAGTTCTTCTGATGGTCACTACCACAGGCTGTGTTGTTAACCTGAGCTACAGGAGTGTAACATTACCCCCAGCTCAGTTCTTCTGATGGTCACTACCACAGGCTGTGTTGTTAACATGAGGTGTAGGAGCGTAACATTAACCCCAGCTCAGTTCTTGTGATGGTCAATACGACAGGCTGTGTTGTTAACATGAGCTACAGGAGTGTAACATTACCCCCAGCTTAGTTCTTGTGATGGTCACTACCACAGGCTGTGTTGTTAACATAAGCTGTAGGAGTGTAACATTACCCCCAGCTCAGTTCTTGTGATGGTCACTACCACAGGCTGTGTTGTTAACATGAGGTGTAGGAGTGTAACATTACCCCCAGCTCAGTTCTTCTGATGGTCACTACCACAGACTGTGTTGTTAACATGAGCTACAGGAGTGTAACATTACCCCCAGCTCAGTTCTTCTGATGGTCACTACCACAGGCTGTGTTGTTAACATGAGGTGTAGGAGTGTAACATTACCCCAGCTCAGTTCTTCTGATGGTCACTACCACAGGCTGTGTTGTTAACATGAGCTACAGCAGTATAACATTAACCCCAGCTCAGTTCTTCTTATGGTCACTACCACAGGCTGTGTTGTTAACATGAGCTGTAGGAGCGTAACATTAACCCCAGCTCAGTTCTTCTGATGGTCACTACCACAGGCTGTGTTTTTAACATGAGCTGTAGGAGGGTAACATTACCCCCAGCTCAGTTCTTCTGCTGGTCACTACCACAGGCTGTGTTGTTAACATGAGCTGTAGGAGTGTAACATTACCCCCAGCTCAGGTCTTCTGATAGTCAGTCACTACCACAGGCTGTGTTGTTAACATGAGCTGTAGGAGCGTAGCATTACCCCCAGCTCGGTTCTTCTGATAGTCAGTCACTACCACAGGCTGTGTTGTTAACATGAGCTGTAGGAGTGTAACATTACCCCAGCTCAGTTCTTCTGATGGTCACTACCACAGGCTGTGTTAACATGAGGTGTAGGAGTGTAACATTACCCCCATTTCAGTTCTTCTGATGGTCACTGACACAGGCTGTGTTGTTAACATGAGGTGTAGGAGTGTAACATTACCCCCAGCTCAGTTCTTGTGATGGTCACTACCACAGGCTGTGTTGTTAACATGAGCTACAGGAGTGTAACATTACCCCCAGCTCAGTTCTTGTGATGGTCAGTCACTACCACAGGCTGTGTTGTTAACATCAGCTACAGGAGTATAACATTAACCCCAGCTCAGTTCTTCTGATGGTCACTACCACAGGCTGTGTTGTTAACATGAGCTGTAGGAGCGTAACATTAACCCCAGCTCAGTTCTTGTGATGGTCACTACCACAGGCTGTGTTATTAACATGAGCTACAGGAGTGTAACATTACCCCCAGCTCAGTTCTTCTGATGGTCACTACCACAGGCTGTGTTGTTAACATGAGCTGTAGGAGTGTAACATTACCCCCAGCTCAGTTCTTCTGATAGTCACTACCACAGGCTGTGTTGTTAACATGAGGTGTAGGAGTGTAACATTACCCCCAGCTCAGTTCTTGTGATGGTCACTACCACAGGCTGTGTTGTTAACATGAGCTACAGGAGTGTAACATTACCCCCAGCTCAGTTCTTGTGATGGTCAGTCACTACCACAGGCTGTGTTGTTAACATCAGCTACAGGACTATAACATTAACCCCAGCTCAGTTCTTCTGATGGTCACTACCACAGGCTGTGTTGTTAACATGAGCTACAGGAGTATAACATTAACCCCAGCTCAGTTCTTCTGATGGTCACTACCACAGGCTGTGTTGTTAACATGAGCTGCAGGTGCGTAACATTAACCCCAGCTCAGTTCTTGTGATGGTCACTACCACAGGCTGTGTTGTTAACATGAGGTGTAGGAGTGTAACATTACCCCAGCTCAGTTCTTCTGATGGTTAATACCACAGGCTGTGTTGTTATCATGAGCTACAGGAGTGTAACATTACCCCCAGCTCCGTTCTTCTGATGGTCAGTCACTACCACAGGCTGTGTTGTTAACATGAGCTACAGGAGTATAACATTAACCCCAGCTCAGTTCTTCTGATGGTCACTACCACAGGCTGTGTTGTTAACATGAGCTGTAGGAGCGTAACATTAACCCCAGCTCAGTTCTTCTGATGGTCAATACGACAGGCTGTGTTGTTAACATGAGCTACAGGAGTGTAACATTACCCCCAGCTTAGTTCTTGTGATGGTCACTACCACAGGCTGTGTTGTTAACATGAGCTGTAGGAGTGTAACATTACCCCCAGCTCAGTTCTTGTGATGGTCACTACCACAGGCTGTGTTGTTAACATGAGCTGTAGGAGCGTAACATTATCCCAAGGTCAGTTCTTCTGATGGTCACTACAACAGGCTGTGTTGTTAACATGAGGTGTAGGAGTGTAACATTACCCCCAGCTCAGTTCTTCTGATGGTCACTACCACAGACTGTGTTGTTAACATGAGCTACAGGAGTGTAACATTACCCCCAGCTCAGTTCTTCTGATGGTCACTACCACAGGCTGTGTTGTTAACATGAGGTGTAGGAGTGTAACATTACCCCAGCTCAGTTCTTCTGATGGTCACTACCACAGGCTGTGTTGTTAACATGAGCTACAGCAGTATAACATTAACCCCAGCTCAGTTCTTCTTATGGTCACTACCACAGGCTGTGTTGTTAACATGAGCTGTAGGAGCGTAACATTAACCCCAGCTCAGTTCTTCTGATGGTCACTACCACAGGCTGTGTTTTTAACATGAGCTGTAGGAGGGTAACATTACCCCCAGCTCAGTTCTTCTGCTGGTCACTACCACAGGCTGTGTTGTTAACATGAGCTGTAGGAGTGTAACATTACCCCCAGCTCAGTTCTTCTGATAGTCAGTCACTACCATAGGCTGTGTTGTTAACATGAGCTGTAGGAGCGTAACATTACCCCCAGCTCAGTTCTTCTGATAGTCAGTCACTACCACAGGCTGTGTTGTTAACATGAGCCGTAGGAGTGTAACATTACCCCAGCTCAGTTCTTCTGATGGTCACTACCACAGGCTGTGTTAACATGAGGTGTAGGAGTGTAACATTACCCCCAGCTCAGTTCTTCTGATGGTCACTACCACAGGCTGTGTTGTTAACATGAGGTGTAGGAGTGTAACATTACCCCCAGCTCAGTTCTTGTGATGGTCACTACCACAGGCTGTGTTGTTAACATGAGCTACAGGAGTGTAACATTACCCCCAGCTCAGTTCTTGTGATGGTCAGTCACTACCACAGGCTGTGTTGTTGATTTCAGCTACAGGAGTATAAAATTAACCCCAGCTCAGTTCTTCTGATGGTCACTACCACAGGCTGTGTTGTTAACATGAGCTGTAGGAGCGTAACATTAACCCCAGCTCAGTTCTTGTGATGGTCAATACGACAGGCTGTGTTATTAACATGAGCTACAGGAGTGTAACATTACCCCCAGCTCAGTTCTTCTGATGGTCACTACCACAGGCTGTGTTGTTAACATGAGCTGTAGGAGTGTAACATTACCCCCAGCTCAGTTATTCTGATGGTCACTACCACAGGCTGTGTTGTTAACATGAGGTGTAGGAGTGTAACATTACCCCAGCTCAGTTCTTCTGATGGTCACTACCACAGGCTGTGTTAACATGAGGTGTAGGAGTGTAACATTACCCCCAGCTCAGTTCTTCTGATGGTCACTACCACAGGCTGTGTTGTTAACATGAGCTGTAGGAGCGTAACATTAACCCCAGCTCAGTTCTTCTGATGGTCACTACCACAGGCTGTGTTGTTAACATGAGCTGTAGGAGTGTAACATTAACCCCAGCTCAGTTCTTCTGATGGTCACTACCACAGGCTGTGTTGTTAACATGAGCTGTAGGAGCGTAACATTACCCCCAGCTCAGTTCTTGTGATGGTTACTACCACAGGCTGTGTTGTTAACATGAGCTACAGGAGTGCAACATTAACCCCAGCTCAGTTATTCTGATGGTCACTACCACAGGCTGTGTTGTTAACATGAGGTGTAGGAGTGTAACATTACCCCCAGCTCAGTTCTTGTGATGGTCACTACCGCAGGCTGTGTTGTTAACCTGAGCTACAGGAGTGTAACATTACCCCCAGCTCAGTTCTTGTAATGGTCACTACCACAGGCTGTGTTGTTAACATGAGCTGTAGGAGCGTAACATTACCCCCAGCTCAGTTCTTGTGATGGTCACTACCACAGGCTGTGTTGTTAACATGAGCTACAGGAGTGTAACATTAACCCCAGCTCAGTTCTTCTGATGGTCACTGCCACAGGCTGTGTTATTTACATGAGGTGTAGGAGTGTAACATTACCCCCAGCTCAGTTCTTCTGATGGTCACTACCACAGGCTATGTTGTTAACATGAGCTACAGGAGTGTAACATTACCCCCAGCTTAGTTCTTCTGATGGTCACTACCACAGGCTGTGTTGTTAACATGAGCTGTAGGAGTGTAACATTACCCCCAGCTCAGTTCTTGTAATGGTCACTACCACAGGCTGTGTTGTTACAATGAGCTGTAGGAGCGTAACATTATCCCAAGCTCAGTTCTTCTGATGGTCACTACCACAGGCTGTGTTGTTAACATGAGGTGTAGGAGTGTAACATTACCCCCAGCTCAGTTCTTCTGATGGTCGCTACCACAGACTGTGTTGTTAACATGAGCTACAGGAGTGTAACATTACCCCCAGCTCAGTTCTTCTGATGGTCACTACCACAGGCTGTGTTCTTAACATGAGGTGTAGGAGTGTAACATTACCCCCAGCTCAGTTCTTCTGATGGTCACTACCACAGGCTGTGTTATTAACATGAGCTGTAGGAGCGTAACATTAACCCCCGCTCAGTTCTTCTGATGGTCACTACCACAGGCTGTATTGTTAACATGAGCTGTAGGAGTGTAACATTACCCCCAGCTCAGTTCTTCTGATGGTCAGTACCACAGGCTGTGTTGTTAACATGAGCTGTAGGAGCGTAACATTACCCCCAGCTCAGTTCTTCTGATAGTCAGTCACTACCACAGGCTGTGTTGTTAACATGAGCTGTAGGAGTGTAACATTACCCCAGTTCAGTTCTTCTGATGGTCACTACCACAGGCTGTGTTAACATGAGGTGTAGGAGTGTAACATTACCCCCAGCTCAGTTCTTCTGATGGTCACTACCACAGGCTGTGTTGTTAACAAGAGGTGTAGGAGTGTAACATTACCCCCAGCTCAGTTCTTGTGATGGTCACTACCACAGGCTGTGTTGTTAATATGAGCTACAGGAGTGTAACATTACCCCCAGCTCAGTTCTTGTGATGGTCAGTCACTACCATAGGCTGTGTTGTTAACATCAGCTACAGGACTATAACATTAACCCCAGCTCAGTTCTTCTGATGGTCACTACCACAAGCTGTGTTGTTAACATGAGCTGTAGGAGCGTAACATTAACCCCGGCTCAGTTCTTGTGATGGTCAATACGACAGGCTGTGTTGTTAACAAGAGCTACAGAAGTATAATGTTACCCCCAGCTCAGTTCTTCAGATGGTCACTACCACAGGCTGTGTTGTTAACATGAGCTGTAGGAGTGTAACATTACCCCCAGCTCAGTTATTGTGATGGTCACTACCACAGGCTGTGTTGTTAACATGAGGTGTAGGAGTGTAACATTACCCCAGCTCAGTTCTTCTGATGGTCACTACCATTGGCTGTGTTGTTAACATGAGGTGTAGGAGTGTAACATTACCCCCAGCTCAGTTCTTCTGATGGTCAGTCACTACCACAGGCTGTGTTGTTAACATGAGCTACAGGAGTATAACATTAACCCCAGCTCAGTTCTTCTGATGGTCACTACCACAGGCTTTGTTGTTAACATGAGCTGTAGGAGCGTAACATTAACCCCAGCTCAGTTCTTGTGATGGTCAATACGACAGGCTGTGTTGTTAACATGAGCTACAGGAGTGTAACATTACCCCCAGCTTAGTTCTTGTGATGGTCACTACAACAGGCTGTGTTGTTAACATGAGCTGTAGGAGTGTAACATTACCCCCAGCTCAGTTCTTGTGATGGTCACTACCACAGGCTGTGTTGTTAACATGAGCTGTAGGAGCGTAACATTATCCCAAGCTCAGTTCTTCTGATGGTCACTACCACAGGCTGTGTTGTTAACATGAGGTGTAGGAGTGTAACATTACCCCCAGCTCAGTTCTTCTAATGGTCACTACCACAGACTGTGTTGTTAACATGAGCTACAGGAGTGTAACATTACCCCCAGCTCAGTTCTTCTGATGGTCACTACCACAGGCTGTGTTGTTAACATGAGGTGTAGGAGTGTAACATTACCCCCAGCTCAGTTCTTCTGATGGTCACTACCACAGGCTGTGTTGTTAACATGAGCTGTAGGAGCGTAACATTAACCCCAGCTCAGTTCTTCTGATGGTCACTACCACAGGCTGTATTGTTAACATGAGCTGTAGGAGTGTAACATTACCCCCAGCTCAGTTCTTCTGATGGTCACTACCACAGGCTGTGTTGTTAACATGAGCTGTAGGAGCGTAACATTACCCCCAGCTCAGTTCTTCTGATAGTCAGTCACTACCACAGGCTGTGTTGTTAACATGAGCTGTAGGAGTGTAACATTACCCCAGCTCAGTTCTTCTGATGGTCACTAACCACAGGCTTTGTTAACATGAGGTGTAGGAGTGTAACATTACCCCCAGCTCAGTTCTTCTGATGGTCACTACCACAGGCTGTGTTGTTAACATGAGGTGTAGGAGTGTAACATTACCCCCAGCTCAGTTCTTGTGATGGTCACTACCACAGGCTGTGTTGTTAACATGAGCTACAGGAGTGTAACATTAACCCCAGCTCAGTTCTTGTGATGGTCAGTCACTACCATAGGCTGTGTTGTTAACATCAGCTACAGGACTATAACATTAACCCCAGCTCAGTTCTTCTGATGGTCACTACCACAGGCTGTGTTGTTAACATGAGCTGTAGGAGCGTAACATTAACCCCGGCTCAGTTCTTGTGATGGTCAATACGACAGGCTGTGTTGTTAACAAGAGCTACAGGAGTGTAACGTTACCCCCAGCTCAGTTCTTCAGATGGTCACTACCACAGGCTGTGTTGTTAACATGAGCTGTAGGAGTGTAACATTACCCCCAGCTCAGTTATTGTGATGGTCACTACCACAGGCTGTGTTGTTAACATGAGGTGTAGGAGTGTAACATTACCCCAGCTCAGTTCTTCTGATGGTCACTACCATTGGCTGTGTTGTTAACATGAGGTGTAGGAGTGTAACATTACCCCCAGCTCAGTTCTTCTGATGGTCAGTCACTACCACAGGCTGTGTTGTTAACATGAGCTACAGGAGTATAACATTAACCCCAGCTCAGTTCTTCTGATGGTCACTACCACAGGCTTTGTTGTTAACATGAGCTGTAGGAGCGTAACATTAACCCCAGCTCAGTTCTTGTGATGGTCAATACGACAGGCTGTGTTGTTAACATGAGCTGTAGGAGCGTAACATTAACCCCAGCTCAGTTCTTCTGATGGTCACTACCACAGGCTGTATTGTTAACATGAGCTGTAGGAGTGTAACATTACCCCCAGCTCAGTTCTTCTGATGGTCAGTACCACAGGCTGTGTTGTTAACATGAGCTGTAGGAGCGTAACATTACCCCCAGATCAGTTCTTCTGATAGTCAGTCACTACCACAGGCTGTGTTGTTAACATGAGCTGTAGGAGTGTAACATTACCCCAGCTCAGTTCTTCTGATGGTCACTACCACAGGCTGTGTTAACATGAGGTGTAGGAGTGTAACATTACCCCCAGCTCAGTTCTTCTGATGGTCACTACCACAGGCTGTGTTGTTAACATGAGGTGTAGGAGTGTAACATTACCCCCAGCTCAGTTCTTGTGATGGTCACTACCACAGGCTGTGTTGTTAACATGAGCTGTAGGAGCGTAACATTAACCCCAGCTCAGTTCTTGTGATGGTCACTACCACAGGCTGTGTTATTAACATGAGCTACAGGAGTGTAACATTACCCCCAGCTCAGTTCTTCTGATGGTCACTACCACAGG
The DNA here is from genome assembly GCF_029633865.1 of Lampris incognitus. NCBI lineage: Eukaryota > Metazoa > Chordata > Actinopteri > Lampriformes > Lampridae > Lampris > Lampris incognitus. The sequence continues at coordinate 61,831,451 of NC_079212.1, read as the reverse complement.
CTGTGTTGTTAACATGAGCTATAGGAGTGTAACATTACCCCCAGCTCAGTTCTTCTGATAGTCACTACCACAGGCTGTGTTGTTAACATGAGGTGTAGGAGTGTAACATTACCCCCAGCTCAGTTCTTGTGATGGTCACTACCACAGGCTGTGTTGTTAACATGAGCTACAGGAGTGTAACATTACCCCCAGCTCAGTTCTTGTGATGGTCAGTCACTACCACAGGCTGTGTTGTTAACATCAGCTACAGGACTATAACATTAACCCCAGCTCAGTTCTTCTGATGGTCACTACCACAGGCTGTGTTGTTAACATGAGCTACAGGAGTATAACATTAACCCCAGCTCAGTTCTTCTGATGGTCACTACCACAGGCTGTGTTGTTAACATGAGCTGCAGGTGCGTAACATTAACCCCAGCTCAGTTCTTGTGATGGTCACTACCACAGGCTGTGTTGTTAACATGAGGTGTAGGAGTGTAACATTACCCCAGCTCAGTTCTTCTGATGGTTAATACCACAGGCTGTGTTGTTATCATGAGCTACAGGAGTGTAACATTACCCCCAGCTCCGTTCTTCTGATGGTCAGTCACTACCACAGGCTGTGTTGTTAACATGAGCTACAGGAGTATAACATTAACCCCAGCTCAGTTCTTCTGATGGTCACTACCACAGGCTGTGTTGTTAACATGAGCTGTAGGAGCGTAACATTAACCCCAGCTCAGTTCTTCTGATGGTCAATACGACAGGCTGTGTTGTTAACATGAGCTACAGGAGTGTAACATTACCCCCAGCTTAGTTCTTGTGATGGTCACTACCACAGGCTGTGTTGTTAACATGAGCTGTAGGAGTGTAACATTACCCCCAGCTCAGTTCTTGTGATGGTCACTACCACAGGCTGTGTTGTTAACATGAGCTGTAGGAGCGTAACATTATCCCAAGCTCAGTTCTTCTGATGGTCACTACAACAGGCTGTGTTGTTAACATGAGGTGTAGGAGTGTAACATTACCCCCAGCTCAGTTCTTCTGATGGTCACTACCACAGACTGTGTTGTTAACATGAGCTACAGGAGTGTAACATTACCCCCAGCTCAGTTCTTCTGATGGTCACTACCACAGGCTGTGTTGTTAACATGAGGTGTAGGAGTGTAACATTACCCCAGCTCAGTTCTTCTGATGGTCACTACCACAGGCTGTGTTGTTAACATGAGCTACAGCAGTATAACATTAACCCCAGCTCAGTTCTTCTTATGGTCACTACCACAGGCTGTGTTGTTAACATGAGCTGTAGGAGCGTAACATTAACCCCAGCTCAGTTCTTCTGATGGTCACTACCACAGGCTGTGTTTTTAACATGAGCTGTAGGAGGGTAACATTACCCCCAGCTCAGTTCTTCTGCTGGTCACTACCACAGGCTGTGTTGTTAACATGAGCTGTAGGAGTGTAACATTACCCCCAGCTCAGTTCTTCTGATAGTCAGTCACTACCATAGGCTGTGTTGTTAACATGAGCTGTAGGAGCGTAACATTACCCCCAGCTCAGTTCTTCTGATAGTCAGTCACTACCACAGGCTGTGTTGTTAACATGAGCCGTAGGAGTGTAACATTACCCCAGCTCAGTTCTTCTGATGGTCACTACCACAGGCTGTGTTAACATGAGGTGTAGGAGTGTAACATTACCCCCAGCTCAGTTCTTCTGATGGTCACTACCACAGGCTGTGTTGTTAACATGAGGTGTAGGAGTGTAACATTACCCCCAGCTCAGTTCTTGTGATGGTCACTACCACAGGCTGTGTTGTTAACATGAGCTACAGGAGTGTAACATTACCCCCAGCTCAGTTCTTGTGATGGTCAGTCACTACCACAGGCTGTGTTGTTGATTTCAGCTACAGGAGTATAAAATTAACCCCAGCTCAGTTCTTCTGATGGTCACTACCACAGGCTGTGTTGTTAACATGAGCTGTAGGAGCGTAACATTAACCCCAGCTCAGTTCTTGTGATGGTCAATACGACAGGCTGTGTTATTAACATGAGCTACAGGAGTGTAACATTACCCCCAGCTCAGTTCTTCTGATGGTCACTACCACAGGCTGTGTTGTTAACATGAGCTGTAGGAGTGTAACATTACCCCCAGCTCAGTTATTCTGATGGTCACTACCACAGGCTGTGTTGTTAACATGAGGTGTAGGAGTGTAACATTACCCCAGCTCAGTTCTTCTGATGGTCACTACCACAGGCTGTGTTAACATGAGGTGTAGGAGTGTAACATTACCCCCAGCTCAGTTCTTCTGATGGTCACTACCACAGGCTGTGTTGTTAACATGAGCTGTAGGAGCGTAACTTTAACCCCAGCTCAGTTCTTCTGATGGTCACTACCACAGGCTGTGTTGTTAACATGAGCTGTAGGAGTGTAACATTAACCCCAGCTCAGTTCTTCTGATGGTCACTACCACAGGCTGTGTTGTTAACATGAGCTGTAGGAGCGTAACATTACCCCCAGCTCAGTTCTTGTGATGGTTACTACCACAGGCTGTGTTGTTAACATGAGCTACAGGAGTGTAACATTAACCCCAGCTCAGTTATTCTGATGGTCACTACCACAGGCTGTGTTGTTAACATGAGGTGTAGGAGTGTAACATTACCCCCAGCTCAGTTCTTGTGATGGTCACTACCGCAGGCTGTGTTGTTAACCTGAGCTACAGGAGTGTAACATTACCCCCAGCTCAGTTCTTGTAATGGTCACTACCACAGGCTGTGTTGTTAACATGAGCTGTAGGAGCGTAACATTACCCCCAGCTCAGTTCTTGTGATGGTCACTACCACAGGCTGTGTTGTTAACATGAGCTACAGGAGTGTAACATTAACCCCAGCTCAGTTCTTCTGATGGTCACTGCCACAGGCTGTGTTATTTACATGAGGTGTAGGAATGTAACATTACCCCCAGCTCAGTTCTTCTGATGGTCACTACCACAGGCTATGTTGTTAACATGAGCTACAGGAGTGTAACATTACCCCCAGCTTAGTTCTTCTGATGGTCACTACCACAGGCTGTGTTGTTAACATGAGCTGTAGGAGTGTAACATTACCCCCAGCTCAGTTCTTGTAATGGTCACTACCACAGGCTGTGTTGTTAACATGAGCTGTAGGAGCGTAACATTATCCCAAGCTCAGTTCTTCTGATGGTCACTACCACAGGCTGTGTTGTTAACATGAGGTGTAGGAGTGTAACATTACCCCCAGCTCAGTTCTTCTGATGGTCGCTACCACAGACTGTGTTGTTAACATGAGCTACAGGAGTGTAACATTACCCCCAGCTCAGTTCTTCTGATGGTCACTACCACAGGCTGTGTTCTTAACATGAGGTGTAGGAGTGTAACATTACCCCCAGCTCAGTTCTTCTGATGGTCACTACCACAGGCTGTGTTATTAACATGAGCTGTAGGAGCGTAACATTAACCCCCGCTCAGTTCTTCTGATGGTCACTACCACAGGCTGTATTGTTAACATGAGCTGTAGGAGTGTAACATTACCCCCAGCTCAGTTCTTCTGATGGTCAGTACCACAGGCTGTGTTGTTAACATGAGCTGTAGGAGCGTAACATTACCCCCAGCTCAGTTCTTCTGATAGTCAGTCACTACCACAGGCTGTGTTGTTAACATGAGCTGTAGGAGTGTAACATTACCCCAGTTCAGTTCTTCTGATGGTCACTACCACAGGCTGTGTTAACATGAGGTGTAGGAGTGTAACATTACCCCCAGCTCAGTTCTTCTGATGGTCACTACCACAGGCTGTGTTGTTAACAAGAGGTGTAGGAGTGTAACATTACCCCCAGCTCAGTTCTTGTGATGGTCACTACCACAGGCTGTGTTGTTAATATGAGCTACAGGAGTGTAACATTACCCCCAGCTCAGTTCTTGTGATGGTCAGTCACTACCATAGGCTGTGTTGTTAACATCAGCTACAGGACTATAACATTAACCCCAGCTCAGTTCTTCTGATGGTCACTACCACAAGCTGTGTTGTTAACATGAGCTGTAGGAGCGTAACATTAACCCCGGCTCAGTTCTTGTGATGGTCAATACGACAGGCTGTGTTGTTAACAAGAGCTACAGAAGTATAATGTTACCCCCAGCTCAGTTCTTCAGATGGTCACTACCACAGGCTGTGTTGTTAACATGAGCTGTAGGAGTGTAACATTACCCCCAGCTCAGTTATTGTGATGGTCACTACCACAGGCTGTGTTGTTAACATGAGGTGTAGGAGTGTAACATTACCCCAGCTCAGTTCTTCTGATGGTCACTACCATTGGCTGTGTTGTTAACATGAGGTGTAGGAGTGTAACATTACCCCCAGCTCAGTTCTTCTGATGGTCAGTCACTACCACAGGCTGTGTTGTTAACATGAGCTACAGGAGTATAACATTAACCCCAGCTCAGTTCTTCTGATGGTCACTACCACAGGCTTTGTTGTTAACATGAGCTGTAGGAGCGTAACATTAACCCCAGCTCAGTTCTTGTGATGGTCAATACGACAGGCTGTGTTGTTAACATGAGCTACAGGAGTGTAACATTACCCCCAGCTTAGTTCTTGTGATGGTCACTACAACAGGCTGTGTTGTTAACATGAGCTGTAGGAGTGTAACATTACCCCCAGCTCAGTTCTTGTGATGGTCACTACCACAGGCTGTGTTGTTAACATGAGCTGTAGGAGCGTAACATTATCCCAAGCTCAGTTCTTCTGATGGTCACTACCACAGGCTGTGTTGTTAACATGAGGTGTAGGAGTGTAACATTACCCCCAGCTCAGTTCTTCTAATGGTCACTACCACAGACTGTGTTGTTAACATGAGCTACAGGAGTGTAACATTACCCCCAGCTCAGTTCTTCTGATGGTCACTACCACAGGCTGTGTTGTTAACATGAGGTGTAGGAGTGTAACATTACCCCCAGCTCAGTTCTTCTGATGGTCACTACCACAGGCTGTGTTGTTAACATGAGCTGTAGGAGCGTAACATTAACCCCAGCTCAGTTCTTCTGATGGTCACTACCACAGGCTGTATTGTTAACATGAGCTGTAGGAGTGTAACATTACCCCCAGCTCAGTTCTTCTGATGGTCACTACCACAGGCTGTGTTGTTAACATGAGCTGTAGGAGCGTAACATTACCCCCAGCTCAGTTCTTCTGATAGTCAGTCACTACCACAGGCTGTGTTGTTAACATGAGCTGTAGGAGTGTAACATTACCCCAGCTCAGTTCTTCTGATGGTCACTAACCACAGGCTTTGTTAACATGAGGTGTAGGAGTGTAACATTACCCCCAGCTCAGTTCTTCTGATGGTCACTACCACAGGCTGTGTTGTTAACATGAGGTGTAGGAGTGTAACATTACCCCCAGCTCAGTTCTTGTGATGGTCACTACCACAGGCTGTGTTGTTAACATGAGCTACAGGAGTGTAACATTAACCCCAGCTCAGTTCTTGTGATGGTCAGTCACTACCATAGGCTGTGTTGTTAACATCAGCTACAGGACTATAACATTAACCCCAGCTCAGTTCTTCTGATGGTCACTACCACAGGCTGTGTTGTTAACATGAGCTGTAGGAGCGTAACATTAACCCCGGCTCAGTTCTTGTGATGGTCAATACGACAGGCTGTGTTGTTAACAAGAGCTACAGGAGTGTAACGTTACCCCCAGCTCAGTTCTTCAGATGGTCACTACCACAGGCTGTGTTGTTAACATGAGCTGTAGGAGTGTAACATTACCCCCAGCTCAGTTATTGTGATGGTCACTACCACAGGCTGTGTTGTTAACATGAGGTGTAGGAGTGTAACATTACCCCAGCTCAGTTCTTCTGATGGTCACTACCATTGGCTGTGTTGTTAACATGAGGTGTAGGAGTGTAACATTACCCCCAGCTCAGTTCTTCTGATGGTCAGTCACTACCACAGGCTGTGTTGTTAACATGAGCTACAGGAGTATAACATTAACCCCAGCTCAGTTCTTCTGATGGTCACTACCACAGGCTTTGTTGTTAACATGAGCTGTAGGAGCGTAACATTAACCCCAGCTCAGTTCTTGTGATGGTCAATACGACAGGCTGTGTTGTTAACATGAGCTGTAGGAGCGTAACATTAACCCCAGCTCAGTTCTTCTGATGGTCACTACCACAGGCTGTATTGTTAACATGAGCTGTAGGAGTGTAACATTACCCCCAGCTCAGTTCTTCTGATGGTCAGTACCACAGGCTGTGTTGTTAACATGAGCTGTAGGAGCGTAACATTACCCCCAGCTCAGTTCTTCTGATAGTCAGTCACTACCACAGGCTGTGTTGTTAACATGAGCTGTAGGAGTGTAACATTACCCCAGCTCAGTTCTTCTGATGGTCACTACCACAGGCTGTGTTAACATGAGGTGTAGGAGTGTAACATTACCCCCAGCTCAGTTCTTCTGATGGTCACTACCACAGGCTGTGTTGTTAACATGAGGTGTAGGAGTGTAACATTACCCCCAGCTCAGTTCTTGTGATGGTCACTACCACAGGCTGTGTTGTTAACATGAGCTACAGGAGTGTAACATTACCCCCAGCTCAGTTCTTGTGATGGTCAGTCACTACCATAGGCTGTGTTGTTAACATCAGCTACAGGACTATAACATTAACCCCAGCTCAGTTCTTCTGATGGTCACTACCACAGGCTGTGTTGTTAACATGAGCTGTAGGAGCGTAACATTAACCCCGGCTCAGTTCTTGTGATGGTCAATACGACAGGCTGTGTTGTTAACAAGAGCTACAGGAGTGTAACATTACCCCCAGCTCAGTTCTTCTGATGGTCAGTCACTACCACAGGCTGTGTTGTTAACATGAGCTACAGGAGTATAACATTAACCCCAGCTCAGTTCTTCTGATGGTCACTACCACAGGCTGTGTTGTTAACATGAGCTACAGGAGTATAACATTAACCCCAGCTCAGTTCTTCTGATGGTCACTACCACAGGCTGTGTTGTTAACATGAGCTGTAGGAGCGTAACATTAACCCCGGCTCAGTTCTTGTGATGGTCAATACGACAGGCTGTGTTGTTAACAAGAGCTACAGGAGTGTAACGTTACCCCCAGCTCAGTTCTTCAGATGGTCACTACCACAGGCTGTGTTGTTAACATGAGCTGTAGGAGTGTAACATTACCCCAGCTCAGTTCTTCTGATGGTCACTACCACAGGCTGTGTTAACATGAGGTGTAGGAGTGTAACATTACCCCCAGCTCAGTTCTTCTGATGGTCACTACCACAGGCTGTGTTGTTAACATGAGGTGTAGGAGTGTAACATTACCCCCAGCTCAGTTCTTGTGATGGTCAGTCACTACCATAGGCTGTGTTGTTAACATCAGCTACAGGACTATAACATTAACCCCAGCTCAGTTCTTCTGATGGTCACTACCACAGGCTGTGTTGTTAACATGAGCTGTAGGAGCGTAACATTAACCCCGGCTCAGTTCTTGTGATGGTCAATACGACAGGCTGTGTTGTTAACAAGAGCTACAGGAGTGTAACGTTACCCCCAGCTCAGTTCTTCAGATGGTCACTACCACAGGCTGTGTTGTTAACATGAGCTGTAGGAGTGTAACATTACCCCCAGCTCAGTTATTGTGATGGTCACTACCACAGGCTGTGTTGTTAACATGAGGTGTAGGAGTGTAACATTACCCCAGCTCAGTTCTTCTGATGGTCACTACCACAGGCTGTGTTGTTAACATGAGCTACAGGAGTGTAACATTACCCCCATTTCAGTTCTTGTGATGGTCAGTCACTACCACAGGCTGTGTTGTTAACATGAGCTACAGGAGTATAACATTAACCCCAGCTCAGTTCTTCTGATGGTCACTACCACAGGCTGTGTTGTTAACATGAGCTACAGGAGTGTAACATTACCCCCAGCTCAGTTCTTCTGATGGTCACTACCACAGGCTGTGTTGTTAACATGAGCTGTAGGAGAGTAACATTAACCCCAGCTCAGTTCTTCTGATAGTCAGTCACTACCACAGGCTGTGTTGTTAACATGAGCTACAGGAGTATAACATTAACCCCAGCTCAGTTCTTCTGATGGTCACTACCACAGGCTGTGTTGTTAACATGAGCTACAGGAGTGTAACATTAACCCCAGCTCAGTTCTTGTGATGGTCAATACGACAGGCTGTGTTCTTAACATGAGCTACAGGAGTGTAACATTACCCCCAGCTCAGTTCTTGTGATGGTCACTACCACAGGCTGTGTTGTTAACATGAGCTACAGGAGTGTAACATTACCCCCATCTCAGTTCTTGTGATGGTCAGTCACTACCACAGGCTGTGTTGTTAACATGAGCTACAGGAGTATAACATTAACCCCAGCTCAGTTCTTCTGATGGTCACTACCACAGGCTGTGTAGTTAACATGAGCTACAGGAGTGTAACAATAACCCCAGTTCAGTTCTTGTGATGGTCAATACGACAGGCTGTGTTGTTAACATGAGCTACAGGAGTGTAACATTACCCCTAGCTTAGTTCTTGTGATGGTCACTACCACAGAATGTGTTGTTAACATGAGCTGTAGGAGTGTACCATTACCCCCAGCTCAGTTCTTGTGATGGTCACTACCACAGGCTGTGTTGTTAACATGAGCTACAGGAGTGTAACATTACCCCCATCTCAGTTCTTGTGATGGTCAGTCACTACCACAGGCTGTGTTGTTAACATGAGCTACAGGAGCGTAACATTAACCCCAGCTCAGTTCTTCTGATGGTCAGTACCACAGGCTGTGTTGTTAACATGAGCTGTAGGAGCGTAACATTACCCCCAGCTCAGTTCTTCTGATAGTCAGTCACTACCACAGGCTGTGTTGTTAACATGAGCTGTAGGAGTGTAACATTACCCCAGCTCAGTTCTTCTGATGGTCACTACCACAGGCTGTGTAAACATGAGGTGTAGGAGTGTAACATTACCCCCAGCTCAGTTCTTCTGATGGTCACTACCACAGGCTGTGTTGTTAACATGAGGTGTAGGAGTGTAACATTACCCCCAGCTCAGTTCTTGTGATGGTCCTAACCACAGGCTGTGTTGTTAACATGAGCTACAGGAGTGTAACATTAACCCCAGCTCAGTTCTTCTGATGGTCACTACCACAGGCTGTGTTTTTAACATGAGCTGTAGGAGCATAACATTAACCCCAGCTCAGTTCTTCTGCTGGTCACTACCACAGGCTGTGTTGCTAACATGAGCTGTAGGAGTGTAACATTACCCCCAGCTCCGTTCTTCTGATGGTCAGCACCACAGGCTGTGTTGTTAACATGAGCTGTAGGAGCGTAACATTACCCCCAGCTCAGTACTTCTGATAGTCAGTCACTACCACAGGCTGTGTTGTTAACATGAGCTGTAGGAGTGTAACATTACCCCAGCTCAGTTCTTCTGATGGTAGCTACCACAGGCGGTGTAAACATGAGGTGTAGGAGTGTAACATTACCCCCAGCTCAGTTCTTGTGATGGTCACTACCACAGGCTGTGTTGTTAACATGAGCTACAGGAGTGTAACATTACCCCCAGCTTAGTTCTTGTGATAGTCAGTCACTACCACAGGCTGTGTTGTTAACATCAGCTACAGGACTATAACATTAACCCCAGCTCAGTCCTTCTGATGGTCACTACCACAGGCTGTGTTGTTAACATGAGGTGTAGGAGTGTAACATTACCCCAGCTCCGTTCTTTTGATCGTCACTACCACAGGCTGTGTTGTTAACATGAGCTACAGGAGTGTAACGTTACCCCCAGCTCAGTTCTTCAGATGGTCACTACCACAGGCTGTGTTGTTAACATGAGCTGTAGGAGTGTAACATTACCCCCAGCTCAGTTATTGTGATGGTCACTACCACAGGCTGTGTTGTTAACATGAGGTGTAGGAGTGTAACATTACCCCAGCTCAGTTCTTCTGATGGTCACTACCACAGGCTGTGTTGTTAACATGAGGTGTAGGAGTGTAACATTACCCCCAGCTCAGTTCTTCTGATAGTATGTCACTACCACAGGCTGTGTTGTTAACATGAGCTACAGGAGTATAACATTACCCCCAGCTCAGTTCTTCTGATGGTCACTACCACAGGCTGTGTTGTTAACATGAGCTGTAGGAGCGTAACATTAACCCAGGCTCAGTTCTTGTGATGGTCAATATGACAGGCTGTGTTGTTAACATGAGCTACAGGAGTGTAACATTACCCCCAGCTTAGTTCTTCTGATGGTCACTACCACAGGCTGTGTTGTTAACATGAGCTGTAGGAGTGTAACATTACCCCCAGCTCAGTTCTTGTGATGGTCACTACCACAGGCTGTGTTGTTAACATGAGCTGTAGGAGCGTAACATTATCCCAAGCTCAGTTCTTCTGATGGTCACTACCACAGGCTGTGTTGTTAACATGAGGTGTAGGAGTGTAACATTACCCCCAGCTCAGTTCTTCTGATGGTCACTACCACAGACTGTGTTGTTAACATGAGCTACAGGAGTGTAACATTACCCCCAGCTCAGTTCTTCTGATGGTCACTACCACAGGCTGTGTTGTTAACATGAGCTGTAGGAGCGTAACATTAACCCCAGCTCAGTTCTTCTGATAGTCAGTCACTACCACAGGCTGTGTTGTTAACATGAGCTGTAGGAGTGTAACATTACCCCCGCTCAGTTCTTCTGATGGTCACTACCACAGGCTGTGTTAACATGAGGTGTAGGAGTGTAACATTAACCCCAGCTCAGTTCTTCTGATGGTCACTACCACAGGCTGTGTTGTTAACATGAGGTGTAGGAGTGTAACATTACCCCCAGCTCAGTTCTTGTGATGGTCACTACCACAGGCTGTGTTGTTAACATGAGCTAGAGGAGTGTAACATTACCCCCATCTCAGTTCTTGTGATGGTCAGTCACTACCACAGGCTGTGTTGTTAACATGAGCTACAGGAGTATAACATTAACCCCAGCTCAGTTCTTCTGATGGTCACTACCACAGGCTGTGTTGTTAACATGAGCTACAGGAGTGTAACATTAACCCCAGCTCAGTTCTTGTGATGGTCAATACGACAGGCTGTGTTGTTAACATGAGCTACAGGAGTGTAACATTACCCCCAGCTTAGTTCTTGTGATGGTCACTACCACAGGCTGTGTTGTTAACATGAGCTGTAGGAGTGTAACATTACCCCCAGCTCAGTTCTTGTGATGGTCACTACCACAGGCTGTGTTTTTAACATGAGCTGTAGGAGCGTAACATTATCCCAAGCTCAGTTCTTCTGATGGTCACTACCACAGGCTGTGTTGTTAACATGAGGTGTAGGAGTGTAACATTACCCCCAGCTCAGTTCTTCTGATGGTCACTACCACAGGCTGTGTTGTTAACATGAGCTGTAGGAGTGTAACATTACCCCCAGCTCAGTTCTTGTGATGGTCACTACCACAGGCTGTGTTGTTAACATGAGCTGTAGGAGCGTAACATTATCCCAAGCTCAGTTCTTCTGATGGTCACTACCACAGGCTGTGTTGTTAACATGAGGTGTAGGAGTGTAACATTACCCCCAGCTCAGTTCTTCTGATGGTCACTACCACAGATTGTGTTGTTAACATGAGCTACAGGAGTGTAACATTACCCCGAGCTCAGTTCTTCTGATGGTCACTACCACAGGCTGTGTTGTTAACATGAGCTGTAGGAGAGTAACATTAACCCCAGCTCAGTTCTTCTGATAGTCAGTCACTAACACAGGCTGTGTTGTTAGTATGAGCTGTAGGAGTGTAACATTACCCCCGCTCAGTTCTTCTGATGGTCACTACCACAGGCTGTGTTAACATGAGGTGTAGGAGTGTAACATTAACCCCAGCTCAGTTCTTGTGATGGTCACTTCCACAGGCTGTGTTGTTAACATGAGCTACAGGAGTGTAACATTACGCCCATCTCAGTTCTTGTGATGGTCAGTCACTACCACTGGCTGTTTTGTTAACATGAGCTACAGGAGTATAACATTAACCCCATCTCAGTTCTTCTGATGGTCACTACCACAGGCTGTGTTGTTAACATGAGCTACAGGAGTGTAACATTACCCCCAGCTCAGTTCTTCTGATGGTCACTACCACAGGCTGTGTTGTTAACATGAGGTGTAGGAGCGTAACATTAACCCCAGCTCAGTTCTTGTGATGGTCAATACGACAGGCTGTGTTGTTAACATGAGCTACAGGAGTGTAACATTACCCCCAGCTTAGTTCTTGTGATGGTCACTACCACAGGCTGTGTTGTTAACATAAGCTGTAGGAGTGTAACATTACCCCCAGCTCAGTTCTTGTGATGGTCACTACCACAGGCTGTGTTGTTAACATGAGCTGTAGGAGCGTAACATTACCCCCAGCTCAGTTATTCTGATGGCCATTACCACAGGCTGTGTTGTTAATATGAGCTACAGGAGTATAACATTAACCCCAGCTCAGTTCTTCTGATGGTCACTACCACAGGCTGTGTTGTTAACATGAGCTGCAGGTGCGTAACATTAACCCCAGCTCAGTTCTTGTGATGGTCACTACCACAGGCTGTGTTGTTAACATGAGGTGTAGGAGTGTAACATTACCCCAGCTCAGTTCTTCTGATGGTCACTACCACAGGCTGTGTTGTTAACATGAGCTGCAGGTGCGTAACATTAACCCCAGCTCAGTTCTTGTGATGGTCACTACCACAGGCTGTGTTGTTATCATGAGCTACAGGAGTGTAACATTACCCCCAGCTCCGTTCTTCTGATGGTCAGTCACTACCACAGGCTGTGTTGTTAACATGAGCTACAGGAGTATAACATTACCCCCAGCTCAGTTCTTGTGATGGTCACTACCACAGGCTGTGTTGTTAACATGAGCTACAGGAGTGTAACATTACCCCCATCTCAGTTCTTGTGATGGTCAGTCACTACCACAGGCTGTGTTGTTAACATGAGCTACAGGAGTATAACATTAACCCCAGCTCAGTTCTTCTGATGGTCACTACCACAGGCTGTGTTGTTAACATGAGCTACAGGAGTGTAACATTACCCCCAGCTCAGTTCCTCTGATGGTCACTACCACAGGCTGTGTTGTTAACATGAGCTGTAGGAGAGTAACATTAACCCCAGCTCAGTTCTTCTGATAGTCAGTCACTACCACAGGCTGTGTTGTTAACATGAGCTACAGGAGTATAACATTAACCCCAGCTCAGTTCTTCTGATGGTCACTACCACAGGCTGTGTTGTTAACATGAGCTACAGGAGTGTAACATTAACCCCAGCTCAGTTCTTGTGATGGTCAATACGACAGGCTGTGTTCTTAACATGAGCTACAGGAGTGTAACATTACCCCCAGCTCAGTTCTTGTGATGGTCACTACCACAGGCTGTGTTGTTAACATGAGCTACAGGAGTGTAACATTACCCCCATCTCAGTTCTTGTGATGGTCAGTCACTACCACAGGCTGTGTTGTTAACATGAGCTACAGGAGTATAACATTAACCCCAGCTCAGTTCTTCTGATGGTCACTACCACAGGCTGTGTAGTTAACATGAGCTACAGGAGTGTAACAATAACCCCAGCTCAGTTCTTGTGATGGTCAATACGACAGGCTGTGTTGTTAACATGAGCTACAGGAGTGTAACATTACCCCCAGCTTAGTTCTTGTGATGGTCACTACCACAGGCTGTGTTATTAACATGAGCTGTAGGAGCGTAACATTACCCCCAGCTCAGTTCTTGTGATGGTCACTACCACAGAATGTGTTGTTAACATGAGCTGTAGGAGTGTACCATTACCCCCAGCTCAGTTCTTGTGATGGTCACTACCACAGGCTGTGTTGTTAACATGAGCTGTAGGAGCGTAACATTACCCCCAGCTCAGTTATTCTGATGGCCATTAACACAGGCTGTGTTGTTAATATTAGCTACAGGATTATAACATTAACCCCACCTCAGTTCTTCTGATGGTCACTACCACAGGCTGTGTTGTTATCATGAGCTACAGGAGCGTAACATTACCCCCAGCTCAGTTCTTCTGATGGTCAGTACCACAGGCTGTGTTGTTAACATGAGCTGTAGGAGCGTAACATTACCCCCAGCTCAGTTCTTCTGATAGTCAGTCACTACCACAGGCTGTGTTGTTAACATGAGCTGTAGGAGTGTAACATTACCCCAGCTCAGTTCTTCTGATGGTCACTACCACAGGCTGTGTAAACATGAGGTGTAGGAGTGTAACATTACCCCCAGCTCAGTTCTTCTGATGGTCACTACCACAGGCTGTGTTGTTAACATGAGGTGTAGGAGTGTAACATTACCCCCAGCTCAGTTCTTGTGATGGTCCTAACCACAGGCTGTGTTGTTAACATGAGCTACAGGAGTGTAACATTAACCCCAGCTCAGTTCTTCTGATGGTCACTACCACAGGCTGTGTTTTTAACATGAGCTGTAGGAGCATAACATTAACCCCAGCTCAGTTCTTCTGCTGGTCACTACCACAGGCTGTGTTGCTAACATGAGCTGTAGGAGTGTAACATTACCCCCAGCTCCGTTCTTCTGATGGTCAGCACCACAGGCTGTGTTGTTAACATGAGCTGTAGGAGCGTAACATTACCCCCAGCTCAGTACTTCTGATAGTCAGTCACTACCACAGGCTGTGTTGTTAACATGAGCTGTAGGAGTGTAACATTACCCCAGCTCAGTACTTCTGATGGTAGCTACCACAGGCGGTGTAAACATGAGGTGTAGGAGTGTAACATTACCCCCAGCTCAGTTCTTGTGATGGTCACTACCACAGGCTGTGTTGTTAACATGAGCTACAGGAGTGTAACATTACCCCCAGCTTAGTTCTTGTGATAGTCAGTCACTACCACAGGCTGTGTTGTTAACATCAGCTACAGGACTATAACATTAACCCCAGCTCAGTTCTTCTGATGGTCACTACCACAGGCTGTGTTGTTAACATGAGGTGTAGGAGTGTAACATTACCCCAGCTCAGTTCTTTTGATGGTCACTACCACAGGCTGTGTTGTTAACATGAGCTACAGGAGTGTAACATTACCCCCAGCTCAGTTCTTCAGATGGTCACTACCACAGGCTGTGTTGTTAACATGAGCTGTAGGAGTGTAACATTACCCCCAGCTCAGTTATTGTGATGGTCTCTACCACAGGCTGTGTTGTTAACATGAGGTGTAGGAGTGTAACATTACCCCAGCTCAGTTCTTCTGATGGTCACTACCACAGGCTGTGTTGTTAACATGAGGTGTAGGAGTGTAACATTACCCCCAGCTCAGTTCTTCTGATAGTATGTCACTACCACAGGCTGTGTTGTTAACATGAGCTACAGGAGTATAACATTACCCCCAGCTCAGTTCTTCTGATGGTCACTACCACAGGCTGTGTTGTTAACATGAGCTGTAGGAGCGTAACATTAACCCAGGCTCAGTTCTTGTGATGGTCAATATGACAGGCTGTGTTGTTAACATGAGCTACAGGAGTGTAACATTACCCCCAGCTTAGTTCTTCTGATGGTCACTACCACAGGCTGTGTTGTTAACATGAGCTGTAGGAGTGTAACATTATCCCCAGCTCAGTTCTTGTGATGGTCACTACCACAGGCTGTGTTGTTAACATGAGCTGTAGGAGCGTAACATTATCCCAAGCTCAGTTCTTCTGATGGTCACTACCACAGGCTGTGTTGTTAACATGAGGTGTAGGAGTGTAACATTACCCCCAGCTCAGTTCTTCTGATGGTCACTACCACAGACTGTGTTGTTAACATGAGCTACAGGAGTGTAACATTACCCCCAGCTCAGTTCTTCTGATGGTCACTACCAAAGGCTGTGTTGTTAACATGAGCTGTAGGAGCGTAACATTAACCCCAGCTCAGTTCTTCTGATAGTCAGTCACTACCACAGGCTGTGTTGTTAACATGAGCTGTAGGAGTGTAACATTACCCCCGCTCAGTTCTTCTGATGGTCACTACCACAGGCTGTGTTAACATGAGGTGTAGGAGTGTAACATTAACCCCAGCTCAGTTCTTCTGATGGTCACTACCACAGGCTGTGTTGTTAACATGAGGTGTAGGAGTGTAACATTACCCCCAGCTCAGTTCTTGTGATGGTCACTACCACAGGCTGTGTTGTTAACATGAGCTAGAGGAGTGTAACATTACCCCCATCTCAGTTCTTGTGATGGTCAGTCACTACCACAGGCTGTGTTGTTAACATGAGCTACAGGAGTATAACATTAACCCCAGCTCAGTTCTTCTGATGGTCACTACCACAGGCTGTGTTGTTAACATGAGCTACAGGAGTGTAACATTAACCCCAGCTCAGTTCTTGTGATGGTCAATACGACAGGCTGTGTTGTTAACATGAGCTACAGGAGTGTAACATTACCCCCAGCTTAGTTCTTGTGATGGTCACTACCACAGGCTGTGTTGTTAACATGAGCTGTAGGAGTGTAACATTACCCCCAGCTCAGTTCTTGTGATGGTCACTACCACAGGCTGTGTTGTTAACATGAGCTGTAGGAGCGTAACATTATCCCAAGCTCAGTTCTTCTGATGGTCAATACCACAGGCTGTGTTGTTAACATGAGGTGTAGGAGTGTAACATTACCCCCAGCTCAGTTCTTCTGATGGTCACTACCACAGATTGTGTTGTTAACATGAGCTACAGGAGTGTAACATTACCCCGAGCTCAGTTCTTCTGATGGTCACTACCACAGGCTGTGTTGTTAACATGAGCTGTAGGAGAGTAACATTAACCCCAGCTCAGTTCTTCTGATAGTCAGTCACTACCACAGGCTGTGTTGTTAGTATGAGCTGTAGGAGTGTAACATTACCCCCGCTCAGTTCTTCTGATGGTCACTACCACAGGCTGTGTTAACATGAGGTGTAGGAGTGTAACATTAACCCCAGCTCAGTTCTTCTGATGGTCACTACCACAGGCTGTGTTGTTAACATGAGGTGTAGGAGTGTAACATTACCCCCAGCTCAGTTCTTGTGATGGTCACTACCACAGGCTGTGTTGTTAACATGAGCTACAGGAGTGTAACATTACGCCCATCTCAGTTCTTGTGATGGTCAGTCACTACCACAGGCTGTTTTGTTAACATGAGCTACAGGAGTATAACATTAACCCCAGCTCAGTTCTTCTGATGGTCACTACCACAGGCTGTGTTGTTAACATGAGCTACAGGAGTGTAACATTACCCCCAGCTCAGTTCTTCTGATGGTCACTACCACAGGCTGTGTTGTTAACATGAGGTGTAGGAGCGTAACATTAACCCCAGCTCAGTTCTTGTGATGGTCAATACGACAGGCTGTGTTGTTAACATGAGCTACAGGAGTGTAACATTACCCCCAGCTTAGTTCTTGTGATGGTCACTACCACAGGCTGTGTTGTTAACATAAGCTGTAGGAGTGTAACATTACCCCCAGCTCAGTTCTTGTGATGGTCACTACCACAGGCTGTGTTGTTAATATGAGCTACAGGAGTATAACATTAACCCCAGCTCAGTTATTCTGATGGCCATTACCACAGGCTGTGTTATTAATATGAGCTACAGGAGTATAACATTAACCCCAGCTCAGTTCTTCTGATGGTCACTACCACAGGCTGTGTTGTTAACATGAGCTGCAGGTGCGTAACATTAACCCCAGCTCAGTTCTTGTGATGGTCACTACCACAGGCTGTGTTGTTATCATGAGCTACAGGAGTGTAACATTACCCCCAGCTCCGTTCTTCTGATGGTCAGTCACTACCACAGGCTGTGTTGTTAACATGAGCTACAGGAGTATAACATTACCCCCAGCTCAGTTCTTGTGATGGTCACTACCACAGGCTGTGTTGTTAACATGAGCTACAGGAGTGTAACATTACCCCCATCTCAGTTCTTGTGATGGTCAGTCACTACCACAGGCTGTGTTGTTAACATGAGCTACAGGAGTATAACATTAACCCCAGCTCAGTTCTTCTGATGGTCACTACCACAGGCTGTGTTGTTAACATGAGCTACAGGAGTGTAACATTAACCCCAGCTCAGCTCTTGTGATGGTCAATACGACAGGCTGTGTTGTTAACATGAGCTACAGGAGTGTAACATTACCCCCAGCTTAGTTCTTGTGATGGTCACTACCACAGGCTGTGTTGTTAACATGAGCTGTAGGAGTGTAACATTACCCCCAGCTCAGTTCTTGTGATGGTCACTACCACAGAATGTGTTGTTAACATGTGCTGTAGGAGTGTAACATTACCCCCAGCTCAGTTCTTGTGATGGTCACTACCACAGGCTGTGTTGTTAACATGAGCTGTAGGAGCGTAACATTACCCCCAGCTCAGTTATTCTGATGGCCATTAACACAGGCTGTGTTGTTAATATTACCTACAGGAGTATAACATTAACCCCACCTCAGTTCTTCTGATGGTCACTACCACAGGCTGTGTTGTTATCATGAGCTACAGGAGCGTAACATTACCCCCAGCTCAGTTCTTCTGATGGTTAGTACCACAGGCTGTGTTGTTAACATGAGCTGTAGGAGCGTAACATTACCCCCAGCTCAGTTCTTCTGATAGTCAGTCACTACCACAGGCTGTGTTGTTAACATGAGCTGTAGGAGTGTAACATTACCCCAGCTCAGTTCTTCTGATGGTAGCTACCACAGAGGGTGTAAATATGAGGTGTAGGAGTGTAACATTACCCCCAGCTCAGTTCTTGTGATGGTCACTACCACAGGCTGTGTTGTTAACATGAGCTACAGGAGTGTAACATTACCCCCAGCTTAGTTCTTGTGATGGTCAGACACTACCACAGGTGGTGTTGTTAACATCAGCTACAGGACTATAACATTAACCCCAGCTCAGTTCTTCAGATGGTCACTACCACAGGCTGTGTTGTTAACATGAGCTGTAGGAGTGTAACATTACCCCCAGCTCAGTTATTGTGATGGTCACTACCACAGGCTGTGTTGTTAACATGAGGTGTAGGAGTGTAACATTACCCCAGCTCAGTTCTTCTGATGGTCACTACCACAGGCTGTGTTGTTAACATGAGGTGTAGGAGTGTAACATTACCCCCAGCTCAGTTCTTCTGATGGTCAGTCACTACCACAGGCTGTGTTGTTAACATGAGCTACAGGAGTATAACATTACCCCCAGCTCAGTTCTTCTGATGGTCACTACCACAGGCTGTGTTGTTAACATGAGCTGTAGGAGCGTAACATTTACCCAGGCTCAGTTCTTGTGATGGTCAATATGACAGGCTGTGTTGTTAACATGAGCTACAGGAGTGTAACATTACCCCCAGCTTAGTTCTTGTGATGGTCACTACCACAGGCTGTGTTGTTAACATGAGCTGTAGGAGTGTAACATTACCCCCAGCTCAGTTCTTGTGATGGTCACTACCACAGGCTGTGTTGTTAACATGAGCTGTAGGAGCGTAACATTATCCCAAGCTCAGTTCTTCTGATGGTCACTACCACAGGCTGTGTTGTTAACATGAGGTGTAGGAGTGTAACATTACCCCCAGCTCAGTTCTTCTGATGGTCACTACCACAGGCTGTGTTGTTAACATGAGCTGTAGGAGTGTAACATTACCCCCAGCTCAGTTATTGTGATGGTCACTACCACAGGCTGTGTTGTTAACATGAGGTGTAGGAGTGTAACATTACCCCAGCTCAGTTCTTCTGATGGTCACTACCACAGGCTGTGTTGTTAACATGAGCTGTAGGAGTGTAACATTACCCCCAGCTCAGTTCTTGTGATGGTCACTACCACAGGCTGTGTTGTTAACATGAGCTGTAGGAGCGTAACATTATCCCAAGCTCAGTTCTTCTGATGGTCACTACCACAGGCTGTGTTGTTAACATGAGCTACAGGAGTGTAACGTTACCCCCAGCTCAGTTCTTCAGATGGTCACTACCACAGGCTGTGTTGTTAACATGAGCTGTAGGAGTGTAACATTACCCCCAGCTCAGTTATTGTGATGGTCACTACCACAGGCTGTGTTGTTAACATGAGGTGTAGGAGTGTAACATTACCCCAGCTCAGTTCTTCTGATGGTCACTACCACAGGCTGTGTTGTTAACATGAGGTGTAGGAGTGTAACATTACCCCCAGCTCAGTTCTTCTGATAGTATGTCACTACCACAGGCTGTGTTGTTAACATGAGCTACAGGAGTATAACATTACCCCCAGCTCAGTTCTTCTGATGGTCACTACCACAGGCTGTGTTGTTAACATGAGCTGTAGGAGCGTAACATTAACCCAGGCTCAGTTCTTGTGATGGTCAATATGACAGGCTGTGTTGTTAACATGAGCTACAGGAGTGTAACATTACCCCCAGCTTAGTTCTTCTGATGGTCACTACCACAGGCTGTGTTGTTAACATGAGCTGTAGGAGTGTAACATTACCCCCAGCTCAGTTCTTGTGATGGTCACTACCACAGGCTGTGTTGTTAACATGAGCTGTAGGAGCGTAACATTATCCCAAGCTCAGTTCTTCTGATGGTCACTACCACAGGCTGTGTTGTTAACATGAGGTGTAGGAGTGTAACATTACCCCCAGCTCAGTTCTTCTGATGGTCACTACCACAGACTGTGTTGTTAACATGAGCTACAGGAGTGTAACATTACCCCCAGCTCAGTTCTTCTGATGGTCACTACCACAGGCTGTGTTGTTAACATGAGCTGTAGGAGCGTAACATTAACCCCAGCTCAGTTCTTCTGATAGTCAGTCACTACCACAGGCTGTGTTGTTAACATGAGCTGTAGGAGTGTAACATTACCCCCGCTCAGTTCTTCTGATGGTCACTACCACAGGCTGTGTTAACATGAGGTGTAGGAGTGTAACATTAACCCCAGCTCAGTTCTTCTGATGGTCACTACCACAGGCTGTGTTGTTAACATGAGGTGTAGGAGTGTAACATTACCCCCAGCTCAGTTCTTGTGATGGTCACTACCACAGGCTGTGTTGTTAACATGAGCTAGAGGAGTGTAACATTACCCCCATCTCAGTTCTTGTGATGGTCAGTCACTACCACAGGCTGTGTTGTTAACATGAGCTACAGGAGTATAACATTAACCCCAGCTCAGTTCTTCTGATGGTCACTACCACAGGCTGTGTTGTTAACATGAGCTACAGGAGTGTAACATTAACCCCAGCTCAGTTCTTGTGATGGTCAATACGACAGGCTGTGTTGTTAACATGAGCTACAGGAGTGTAACATTACCCCCAGCTTAGTTCTTGTGATGGTCACTACCACAGGCTGTGTTGTTAACATGAGCTGTAGGAGTGTAACATTACCCCCAGCTCAGTTCTTGTGATGGTCACTACCACAGGCTGTGTTGTTAACATGAGCTGTAGGAGCGTAACATTATCCCAAGCTCAGTTCTTCTGATGGTCACTACCACAGGCTGTGTTGTTAACATGAGGTGTAGGAGTGTAACATTACCCCCAGCTCAGTTCTTCTGATGGTCACTACCACAGATTGTGTTGTTAACATGAGCTACAGGAGTGTAACATTACCCCGAGCTCAGTTCTTCTGATGGTCACTACCACAGGCTGTGTTGTTAACATGAGCTGTAGGAGAGTAACATTAACCCCAGCTCAGTTCTTCTGATAGTCAGTCACTACCACAGGCTGTGTTGTTAGTATGAGCTGTAGGAGTGTAACATTACCCCCGCTCAGTTCTTCTGATGGTCACTACCACAGGCTGTGTTAACATGAGGTGTAGGAGTGTAACATTAACCCCAGCTCAGTTCTTGTGATGGTCACTACCACAGGCTGTGTTGTTAACATGAGCTACAGGAGTGTAACATTACGCCCATCTCAGTTCTTGTGATGGTCAGTCACTACCACAGGCTGTTTTGTTAACATGAGCTACAGGAGTATAACATTAACCCCAGCTCAGTTCTTCTGATGGTCACTACCACAGGCTGTGTTGTTAACATGAGCTACAGGAGTGTAACATTACCCCCAGCTCAGTTCTTCTGATGGTCACTACCACAGGCTGTGTTGTTAACATGAGGTGTAGGAGCGTAACATTAACCCCAGCTCAGTTCTTGTGATGGTCAATACGACAGGCTGTGTTGTTAACATGAGCTACAGGAGTGTAACATTACCCCCAGCTTAGTTCTTGTGATGGTCACTACCACAGGCTGTGTTGTTAACATAAGCTGTAGGAGTGTAACATTACCCCCAGCTCAGTTCTTGTGATGGTCACTACCACAGGCTGTGTTGTTAATATGAGCTACAGGAGTATAACATTAACCCCAGCTCAGTTATTCTGATGGCCATTACCACAGGCTGTGTTGTTAATATGAGCTACAGGAGTATAACATTAACCCCAGCTCAGTTCTTCTGATGGTCACTACCACAGGCTGTGTTGTTAACATGAGCTGCAGGTGCGTAACATTAACCCCAGCTCAGTTCTTGTGATGGTCACTACCACAGGCTGTGTTGTTATCATGAGCTACAGGAGTGTAACATTACCCCCAGCTCCGTTCTTCTGATGGTCAGTCACTACCACAGGTTGTGTTGTTAACATGAGCTACAGGAGTATAACATTACCCCCAGCTCAGTTCTTGTGATGGTCACTACCACAGGCTGTGTTGTTAACATGAGCTACAGGAGTGTAACATTACCCCCATCTCAGTTCTTGTGATGGTCAGTCACTACCACAGGCTGTGTTGTTAACATGAGCTACAGGAGTATAACATTAACCCCAGCTCAGTTCTTCTGATGGTCACTACCACAGGCTGTGTTGTTAACATGAGCTACAGGAGTGTAACATTAACCCCAGCTCAGCTCTTGTGATGGTCAATACGACAGGCTGTGTTGTTAACATGAGCTACAGGAGTGTAACATTACCCCCAGCTTAGTTCTTGTGATGGTCACTACCACAGGCTGTGTTGTTAACATGAGCTGTAGGAGTGTAACATTACCCCCAGCTCAGTTCTTGTGATGGTCACTACCACAGAATGTGTTGTTAACATGTGCTGTAGGAGTGTAACATTACCCCCAGCTCAGTTCTTGTGATGGTCACTACCACAGGCTGTGTTGTTAACATGAGCTGTAGGAGCGTAACATTACCCCCAGCTCAGTTATTCTGATGGCCATTAACACAGGCTGTGTTGTTAATATTACCTACAGGAGTATAACATTAACCCCACCTCAGTTCTTCTGATGGTCACTACCACAGGCTGTGTTGTTATCATGAGCTACAGGAGCGTAACATTACCCCCAGCTCAGTTCTTCTGATGGTCAGTACCACAGGCTGTGTTGTTAACATGAGCTGTAGGAGCGTAACATTACCCCCAGCTCAGTTCTTCTGATAGTCAGTCACTACCACAGGCTGTGTTGTTAACATGAGCTGTAGGAGTGTAACATTACCCCAGCTCAGTTCTTCTGATGGTAGCTACCACAGAGGGTGTAAATATGAGGTGTAGGAGTGTAACATTACCCCCAGCTCAGTTCTTGTGATGGTCACTACCACAGGCTGTGTTGTTAACATGAGCTACAGGAGTGTAACATTACCCCCAGCTTAGTTCTTGTGATGGTCAGTCACTACCACAGGTGGTGTTGTTAACATCAGCTACAGGACTATAACATTAACCCCAGCTCAGTTCTTCAGATGGTCACTACCACAGGCTGTGTTGTTAACATGAGGTGTAGGAGTGTAACATTACCCCAGCTCAGTTCTTCTGATGGTCACTACCACAGGCTGTGTTGTTAACATGAGCTGTAGGAGTGTAACATTACCCCCAGCTCAGTTCTTGTGATGGTCACTACCACAGGCTGTGTTGTTAACATGAGCTGTAGGAGCGTAACATTATCCCAAGCTCAGTTCTTCTGATGGTCACTACCACAGGCTGTGTTGTTAACATGAGCTACAGGAGTGTAACGTTACCCCCAGCTCAGTTCTTCAGATGGTCACTACCACAGGCTGTGTTGTTAACATGAGCTGTAGGAGTGTAACATTACCCCCAGCTCAGTTATTGTGATGGTCACTACCACAGGCTGTGTTGTTAACATGAGGTGTAGGAGTGTAACATTACCCCAGCTCAGTTCTTCTGATGGTCAATACCACAGGCTGTGTTGTTAACATGAGGTGTAGGAGTGTAACATTACCCCCAGCTCAGTTCTTCTGATAGTATGTCACTACCACAGGCTGTGTTGTTAACATGAGCTACAGGAGTATAACATTACCCCCAGCTCAGTTCTTCTGATGGTCACTACCACAGGCTGTGTTGTTAACATGAGCTGTAGGAGCGTAACATTAACCCAGGCTCAGTTCTTGTGATGGTCAATATGACAGGCTGTGTTGTTAACATGAGCTACAGGAGTGTAACATTACCCCCAGCTTAGTTCTTCTGATGGTCACTACCACAGGCTGTGTTGTTAACATGAGCTGTAGGAGTGTAACATTACCCCCAGCTCAGTTCTTGTG
Organism: Lampris incognitus; assembly: GCF_029633865.1. NCBI lineage: Eukaryota > Metazoa > Chordata > Actinopteri > Lampriformes > Lampridae > Lampris > Lampris incognitus. The sequence continues at coordinate 61,806,992 of NC_079212.1, read as the reverse complement.
ATGGTCACTACCACAGGCTGTGTTGTTAACATGAGCTGTAGGAGCGTAACATTATCCCAAGCTCAGTTCTTCTGATGGTCACTACCACAGGCTGTGTTGTTAACATGAGGTGTAGGAGTGTAACATTACCCCCAGCTCAGTTCTTCTGATGGTCACTACCACAGACTGTGTTGTTAACATGAGCTACAGGAGTGTAACATTACCCCCAGCTCAGTTCTTCTGATGGTCACTACCACAGGCTGTGTTGTTAACATGAGCTGTAGGAGCGTAACATTAACCCCAGCTCAGTTCTTCTGATAGTCAGTCACTACCACAGGCTGTGTTGTTAACATGAGCTGTAGGAGTGTAACATTACCCCCGCTCAGTTCTTCTGATGGTCACTACCACAGGCTGTGTTAACATGAGGTGTAGGAGTGTAACATTAACCCCAGCTCAGTTCTTCTGATGGTCACTACCACAGGCTGTGTTGTTAACATGAGGTGTAGGAGTGTAACATTACCCCCAGCTCAGTTCTTGTGATGGTCACTACCACAGGCTGTGTTGTTAACATGAGCTAGAGGAGTGTAACATTACCCCCATCTCAGTTCTTGTGATGGTCAGTCACTACCACAGGCTGTGTTGTTAACATGAGCTACAGGAGTATAACATTAACCCCAGCTCAGTTCTTCTGATGGTCACTACCACAGGCTGTGTTGTTAACATGAGCTACAGGAGTGTAACATTAACCCCAGCTCAGTTCTTGTGATGGTCAATACGACAGGCTGTGTTGTTAACATGAGCTACAGGAGTGTAACATTACCCCCAGCTTAGTTCTTGTGATGGTCACTACCACAGGCTGTGTTGTTAACATGAGCTGTAGGAGTGTAACATTACCCCCAGCTCAGTTCTTGTGATGGTCACTACCACAGGCTGTGTTGTTAACATGAGCTGTAGGAGCGTAACATTATCCCAAGCTCAGTTCTTCTGATGGTCACTACCACAGGCTGTGTTGTTAACATGAGGTGTAGGAGTGTAACATTACCCCCAGCTCAGTTCTTCTGATGGTCACTACCACAGATTGTGTTGTTAACATGAGCTACAGGAGTGTAACATTACCCCGAGCTCAGTTCTTCTGATGGTCACTACCACAGGCTGTGTTGTTAACATGAGCTGTAGGAGAGTAACATTAACCCCAGCTCAGTTCTTCTGATAGTCAGTCACTACCACAGGCTGTGTTGTTAGTATGAGCTGTAGGAGTGTAACATTACCCCCGCTCAGTTCTTCTGATGGTCACTACCACAGGCTGTGTTAACATGAGGTGTAGGAGTGTAACATTAACCCCAGCTCAGTTCTTCTGATGGTCACTACCACAGGCTGTGTTGTTAACATGAGGTGTAGGAGTGTAACATTACCCCCAGCTCAGTTCTTGTGATGGTCACTACCACAGGCTGTGTTGTTAACATGAGCTACAGGAGTGTAACATTACGCCCATCTCAGTTCTTGTGATGGTCAGTCACTACCACAGGCTGTTTTGTTAACATGAGCTACAGGAGTATAACATTAACCCCAGCTCAGTTCTTCTGATGGTCACTACCACAGGCTGTGTTGTTAACATGAGCTACAGGAGTGTAACATTACCCCCAGCTCAGTTCTTCTGATGGTCACTACCACAGGCTGTGTTGTTAACATGAGGTGTAGGAGCGTAACATTAACCCCAGCTCAGTTCTTGTGATGGTCAATACGACAGGCTGTGTTGTTAACATGAGCTACAGGAGTGTAACATTACCCCCAGCTTAGTTCTTGTGATGGTCACTACCACAGGCTGTGTTGTTAACATAAGCTGTAGGAGTGTAACATTACCCCCAGCTCAGTTCTTGTGATGGTCACTACCACAGGCTGTGTTGTTAATATGAGCTACAGGAGTATAACATTAACCCCAGCTCAGTTATTCTGATGGCCATTACCACAGGCTGTGTTGTTAATATGAGCTACAGGAGTATAACATTAACCCCAGCTCAGTTCTTCTGATGGTCACTACCACAGGCTGTGTTGTTAACATGAGCTGCAGGTGCGTAACATTAACCCCAGCTCAGTTCTTGTGATGGTCACTACCACAGGCTGTGTTGTTATCATGAGCTACAGGAGTGTAACATTACCCCCAGCTCCGTTCTTCTGATGGTCAGTCACTACCACAGGCTGTGTTGTTAACATGAGCTACAGGAGTATAACATTACCCCCAGCTCAGTTCTTGTGATGGTCACTACCACAGGCTGTGTTGTTAACATGAGCTACAGGAGTGTAACATTACCCCCATCTCAGTTCTTGTGATGGTCAGTCACTACCACAGGCTGTGTTGTTAACACGAGCTACAGGAGTATAACATTAACCCCAGCTCAGTTCTTCTGATGGTCACTACCACAGGCTGTGTTGTTAACATGAGCTACAGGAGTGTAACATTAACCCCAGCTCAGCTCTTGTGATGGTCAATACGACAGGCTGTGTTGTTAACATGAGCTACAGGAGTGTAACATTACCCCCAGCTTAGTTCTTGTGATGGTCACTACCACAGGCTGTGTTGTTAACATGAGCTGTAGGAGTGTAACATTACCCCCAGCTCAGTTCTTGTGATGGTCACTACCACAGAATGTGTTGTTAACATGTGCTGTAGGAGTGTAACATTACCCCCAGCTCAGTTCTTGTGATGGTCACTACCACAGGCTGTGTTGTTAACATGAGCTGTAGGAGCGTAACATTACCCCCAGCTCAGTTATTCTGATGGCCATTAACACAGGCTGTGTTGTTAATATTACCTACAGGAGTATAACATTAACCCCACCTCAGTTCTTCTGATGGTCACTACCACAGGCTGTGTTGTTATCATGAGCTACAGGAGCGTAACATTACCCCCAGCTCAGTTCTTCTGATGGTCAGTACCACAGGCTGTGTTGTTAACATGAGCTGTAGGAGCGTAACATTACCCCCAGCTCAGTTCTTCTGATAGTCAGTCACTACCACAGGCTGTGTTGTTAACATGAGCTGTAGGAGTGTAACATTACCCCAGCTCAGTTCTTCTGATGGTAGCTACCACAGAGGGTGTAAATATGAGGTGTAGGAGTGTAACATTACCCCCAGCTCAGTTCTTGTGATGGTCACTACCACAGGCTGTGTTGTTAACATGAGCTACAGGAGTGTAACATTACCCCCAGCTTAGTTCTTGTGATGGTCAGTCACTACCACAGGTGGTGTTGTTAACATCAGCTACAGGACTATAACATTAACCCCAGCTCAGTTCTTCAGATGGTCACTACCACAGGCTGTGTTGTTAACATGAGCTGTAGGAGTGTAACATTACCCCCAGCTCAGTTATTGTGATGGTCACTACCACAGGCTGTGTTGTTAACATGAGGTGTAGGAGTGTAACATTACCCCAGCTCAGTTCTTCTGATGGTCACTACCACAGGCTGTGTTGTTAACATGAGGTGTAGGAGTGTAACATTACCCCCAGCTCAGTTCTTCTGATGGTCAGTCACTACCACAGGCTGTGTTGTTAACATGAGCTACAGGAGTATAACATTACCCCCAGCTCAGTTCTTCTGATGGTCACTACCACAGGCTGTGTTGTTAACATGAGCTGTAGGAGCGTAACATTTACCCAGGCTCAGTTCTTGTGATGGTCAATATGACAGGCTGTGTTGTTAACATGAGCTACAGGAGTGTAACATTACCCCCAGCTTAGTTCTTGTGATGGTCACTACCACAGGCTGTGTTGTTAACATGAGCTGTAGGAGTGTAACATTACCCCCAGCTCAGTTCTTGTGATGGTCACTACCACAGGCTGTGTTGTTAACATGAGCTGTAGGAGCGTAACATTATCCCAAGCTCAGTTCTTCTGATGGTCACTACCACAGGCTGTGTTGTTAACATGAGGTGTAGGAGTGTAACATTACCCCCAGCTCAGTTCTTCTGATGGTCACTACCACAGGCTGTGTTGTTAACATGAGCTGTAGGAGCGTAACATTAACCCCAGCTCAGTTCTTCTGATAGTCAGTCACTACCACAGGCTGTGTTGTTAACATGAGCTGTAGGAGTGTAACATTACCCCCGCTCAGTTCTTCTGATGGTCACTACCACAGGCTGTGTTAACATGAGGTGTAGGAGTGTAACATTAACCCCAGCTCAGTTCTTCTGATGGTCACTACCACAGGCTGTGTTGTTAACATGAGGTGTAGGAGTGTAACATTACCCCCAGCTCAGTTCTTGTGATGGTCACTACCACAGGCTGTGTTGTTAACATGAGCTACAGGAGTGTAACATTACCCCCATCTCAGTTCTTGTGATGGTCAGTCACTACCACAGGCTGTGTTGTTAACATGAGCTACAGGAGTATAACATTAACCCCAGCTCAGTTCTTCTGATGGTCACTACCACAGGCTGTGTTGTTAACATGAGCTACAGGAGTGTAACATTAACCCCAGCTCAGTTCTTGTGATGGTCAATACGACAGGCTGTGTTGTTAACATGAGCTACAGGAGTGTAACATTACCCCCAGCTTAGTTCTTGTGATGGTCACTACCACAGGCTGTGTTGTTAACATGAGCTGTAGGAGTGTAACATTACCCCCAGCTCAGTTCTTGTGATGGTCACTACCACAGGCTGTGTTGTTAACATGAGCTGTAGGAGCGTAACATTATCCCAAGCTCAGTTCTTCTGATGGTCACTACCACAGGCTGTGTTGTTAACATGAGGTGTAGGAGTGTAACATTACCCCCAGCTCAGTTCTTCTGATGGTCACTACCACAGACTGTGTTGTTAACATGAGCTACAGGAGTGTAACATTACCCCCAGCTCAGTTCTTCTGATGGTCACTACCACAGGCTGTGTTGTTAACATGAGCTGTAGGAGAGTAACATTAACCCCAGCTCAGTTCTTCTGATAGTCAATCACTACCACAGGCTGTGTTGTTAACATGAGCTACAGGAGTATAACATTACCCCCAGCTCAGTTCTTCTGATGGTCACTACCACAGGCTGTGTTGTTAACATGAGCTGTAGGAGCGTAACATTACCCCCAGCTCAGTTCTTCTGATAGTCAGTCACTACCACAGGCTGTGTTGTTAACATGAGCTGTAGGAGTGTAACATTACCCCAGCTCAGTTCTTCTGATGGTAGCTACCACAGAGGGTGTAAATATGAGGTGTAGGAGTGTAACATTACCCCCAGCTCAGTTCTTGTGATGGTCACTACCACAGGCTGTGTTGTTAACATGAGCTACAGGAGTGTAACATTACCCCCAGCTTAGTTCTTGTGATGGTCAGTCACTACCACAGGTGGTGTTGTTAACATCAGCTACAGGACTATAACATTAACCCCAGCTCAGTTCTTCAGATGGTCACTACCACAGGCTGTGTTGTTAACATGAGGTGTAGGAGTGTAACATTACCCCAGCTCAGTTCTTCTGATGGTCACTACCACAGGCTGTGTTGTTAACATGAGCTGTAGGAGTGTAACATTACCCCCAGCTCAGTTCTTGTGATGGTCACTACCACAGGCTGTGTTGTTAACATGAGCTGTAGGAGCGTAACATTATCCCAAGCTCAGTTCTTCTGATGGTCACTACCACAGGCTGTGTTGTTAACATGAGCTACAGGAGTGTAACGTTACCCCCAGCTCAGTTCTTCAGATGGTCACTACCACAGGCTGTGTTGTTAACATGAGCTGTAGGAGTGTAACATTACCCCCAGCTCAGTTATTGTGATGGTCACTACCACAGGCTGTGTTGTTAACATGAGGTGTAGGAGTGTAACATTACCCCAGCTCAGTTCTTCTGATGGTCAATACCACAGGCTGTGTTGTTAACATGAGGTGTAGGAGTGTAACATTACCCCCAGCTCAGTTCTTCTGATAGTATGTCACTACCACAGGCTGTGTTGTTAACATGAGCTACAGGAGTATAACATTACCCCCAGCTCAGTTCTTCTGATGGTCACTACCACAGGCTGTGTTGTTAACATGAGCTGTAGGAGCGTAACATTAACCCAGGCTCAGTTCTTGTGATGGTCAATATGACAGGCTGTGTTGTTAACATGAGCTACAGGAGTGTAACATTACCCCCAGCTTAGTTCTTCTGATGGTCACTACCACAGGCTGTGTTGTTAACATGAGCTGTAGGAGTGTAACATTACCCCCAGCTCAGTTCTTGTGATGGTCACTACCACAGGCTGTGTTGTTAACATGAGCTGTAGGAGCGTAACATTATCCCAAGCTCAGTTCTTCTGATGGTCACTACCACAGGCTGTGTTGTTAACATGAGGTGTAGGAGTGTAACATTACCCCCAGCTCAGTTCTTCTGATGGTCACTACCACAGACTGTGTTGTTAACATGAGCTACAGGAGTGTAACATTACCCCCAGCTCAGTTCTTCTGATGGTCACTACCACAGGCTGTGTTGTTAACATGAGCTGTAGGAGCGTAACATTAACCCCAGCTCAGTTCTTCTGATAGTCAGTCACTACCACAGGCTGTGTTGTTAACATGAGCTGTAGGAGTGTAACATTACCCCCGCTCAGTTCTTCTGATGGTCACTACCACAGGCTGTGTTAACATGAGGTGTAGGAGTGTAACATTAACCCCAGCTCAGTTCTTCTGATGGTCACTACCACAGGCTGTGTTGTTAACATGAGGTGTAGGAGTGTAACATTACCCCCAGCTCAGTTCTTGTGATGGTCACTACCACAGGCTGTGTTGTTAACATGAGCTAGAGGAGTGTAACATTACCCCCATCTCAGTTCTTGTGATGGTCAGTCACTACCACAGGCTGTGTTGTTAACATGAGCTACAGGAGTATAACATTAACCCCAGCTCAGTTCTTCTGATGGTCACTACCACAGGCTGTGTTGTTAACATGAGCTACAGGAGTGTAACATTAACCCCAGCTCAGTTCTTGTGATGGTCAATACGACAGGCTGTGTTGTTAACATGAGCTACAGGAGTGTAACATTACCCCCAGCTTAGTTCTTGTGATGGTCACTACCACAGGCTGTGTTGTTAACATGAGCTGTAGGAGTGTAACATTACCCCCAGCTCAGTTCTTGTGATGGTCACTACCACAGGCTGTGTTGTTAACATGAGCTGTAGGAGCGTAACATTATCCCAAGCTCAGTTCTTCTGATGGTCACTACCACAGGCTGTGTTGTTAACATGAGGTGTAGGAGTGTAACATTACCCCCAGCTCAGTTCTTCTGATGGTCACTACCACAGATTGTGTTGTTAACATGAGCTACAGGAGTGTAACATTACCCCGAGCTCAGTTCTTCTGATGGTCACTACCACAGGCTGTGTTGTTAACATGAGCTGTAGGAGAGTAACATTAACCCCAGCTCAGTTCTTCTGATAGTCAGTCACTACCACAGGCTGTGTTGTTAGTATGAGCTGTAGGAGTGTAACATTACCCCCGCTCAGTTCTTCTGATGGTCACTACCACAGGCTGTGTTAACATGAGGTGTAGGAGTGTAACATTAACCCCAGCTCAGTTCTTCTGATGGTCACTACCACAGGCTGTGTTGTTAACATGAGGTGTAGGAGTGTAACATTACCCCCAGCTCAGTTCTTGTGATGGTCACTACCACAGGCTGTGTTGTTAACATGAGCTACAGGAGTGTAACATTACGCCCATCTCAGTTCTTGTGATGGTCAGTCACTACCACAGGCTGTTTTGTTAACATGAGCTACAGGAGTATAACATTAACCCCAGCTCAGTTCTTCTGATGGTCACTACCACAGGCTGTGTTGTTAACATGAGCTACAGGAGTGTAACATTACCCCCAGCTCAGTTCTTCTGATGGTCACTACCACAGGCTGTGTTGTTAACATGAGGTGTAGGAGCGTAACATTAACCCCAGCTCAGTTCTTGTGATGGTCAATACGACAGGCTGTGTTGTTAACATGAGCTACAGGAGTGTAACATTACCCCCAGCTTAGTTCTTGTGATGGTCACTACCACAGGCTGTGTTGTTAACATAAGCTGTAGGAGTGTAACATTACCCCCAGCTCAGTTCTTGTGATGGTCACTACCACAGGCTGTGTTGTTAATATGAGCTACAGGAGTATAACATTAACCCCAGCTCAGTTATTCTGATGGCCATTACCACAGGCTGTGTTGTTAATATGAGCTACAGGAGTATAACATTAACCCCAGCTCAGTTCTTCTGATGGTCACTACCACAGGCTGTGTTGTTAACATGAGCTGCAGGTGCGTAACATTAACCCCAGCTCAGTTCTTGTGATGGTCACTACCACAGGCTGTGTTGTTATCATGAGCTACAGGAGTGTAACATTACCCCCAGCTCCGTTCTTCTGATGGTCAGTCACTACCACAGGCTGTGTTGTTAACATGAGCTACAGGAGTATAACATTACCCCCAGCTCAGTTCTTGTGATGGTCACTACCACAGGCTGTGTTGTTAACATGAGCTACAGGAGTGTAACATTACCCCCATCTCAGTTCTTGTGATGGTCAGTCACTACCACAGGCTGTGTTGTTAACACGAGCTACAGGAGTATAACATTAACCCCAGCTCAGTTCTTCTGATGGTCACTACCACAGGCTGTGTTGTTAACATGAGCTACAGGAGTGTAACATTAACCCCAGCTCAGCTCTTGTGATGGTCAATACGACAGGCTGTGTTGTTAACATGAGCTACAGGAGTGTAACATTACCCCCAGCTTAGTTCTTGTGATGGTCACTACCACAGGCTGTGTTGTTAACATGAGCTGTAGGAGTGTAACATTACCCCCAGCTCAGTTCTTGTGATGGTCACTACCACAGAATGTGTTGTTAACATGTGCTGTAGGAGTGTAACATTACCCCCAGCTCAGTTCTTGTGATGGTCACTACCACAGGCTGTGTTGTTAACATGAGCTGTAGGAGCGTAACATTACCCCCAGCTCAGTTATTCTGATGGCCATTAACACAGGCTGTGTTGTTAATATTACCTACAGGAGTATAACATTAACCCCACCTCAGTTCTTCTGATGGTCACTACCACAGGCTGTGTTGTTATCATGAGCTACAGGAGCGTAACATTACCCCCAGCTCAGTTCTTCTGATGGTCAGTACCACAGGCTGTGTTGTTAACATGAGCTGTAGGAGCGTAACATTACCCCCAGCTCAGTTCTTCTGATAGTCAGTCACTACCACAGGCTGTGTTGTTAACATGAGCTGTAGGAGTGTAACATTACCCCAGCTCAGTTCTTCTGATGGTAGCTACCACAGAGGGTGTAAATATGAGGTGTAGGAGTGTAACATTACCCCCAGCTCAGTTCTTGTGATGGTCACTACCACAGGCTGTGTTGTTAACATGAGCTACAGGAGTGTAACATTACCCCCAGCTTAGTTCTTGTGATGGTCAGTCACTACCACAGGTGGTGTTGTTAACATCAGCTACAGGACTATAACATTAACCCCAGCTCAGTTCTTCAGATGGTCACTACCACAGGCTGTGTTGTTAACATGAGCTGTAGGAGTGTAACATTACCCCCAGCTCAGTTATTGTGATGGTCACTACCACAGGCTGTGTTGTTAACATGAGGTGTAGGAGTGTAACATTACCCCAGCTCAGTTCTTCTGATGGTCACTACCACAGGCTGTGTTGTTAACATGAGGTGTAGGAGTGTAACATTACCCCCAGCTCAGTTCTTCTGATGGTCAGTCACTACCACAGGCTGTGTTGTTAACATGAGCTACAGGAGTATAACATTACCCCCAGCTCAGTTCTTCTGATGGTCACTACCACAGGCTGTGTTGTTAACATGAGCTGTAGGAGCGTAACATTTACCCAGGCTCAGTTCTTGTGATGGTCAATATGACAGGCTGTGTTGTTAACATGAGCTACAGGAGTGTAACATTACCCCCAGCTTAGTTCTTGTGATGGTCACTACCACAGGCTGTGTTGTTAACATGAGCTGTAGGAGTGTAACATTACCCCCAGCTCAGTTCTTGTGATGGTCACTACCACAGGCTGTGTTGTTAACATGAGCTGTAGGAGCGTAACATTATCCCAAGCTCAGTTCTTCTGATGGTCACTACCACAGGCTGTGTTGTTAACATGAGGTGTAGGAGTGTAACATTACCCCCAGCTCAGTTCTTCTGATGGTCACTACCACAGGCTGTGTTGTTAACATGAGCTGTAGGAGCGTAACATTAACCCCAGCTCAGTTCTTCTGATAGTCAGTCACTACCACAGGCTGTGTTGTTAACATGAGCTGTAGGAGTGTAACATTACCCCCGCTCAGTTCTTCTGATGGTCACTACCACAGGCTGTGTTAACATGAGGTGTAGGAGTGTAACATTAACCCCAGCTCAGTTCTTCTGATGGTCACTACCACAGGCTGTGTTGTTAACATGAGGTGTAGGAGTGTAACATTACCCCCAGCTCAGTTCTTGTGATGGTCACTACCACAGGCTGTGTTGTTAACATGAGCTACAGGAGTGTAACATTACCCCCATCTCAGTTCTTGTGATGGTCAGTCACTACCACAGGCTGTGTTGTTAACATGAGCTACAGGAGTATAACATTAACCCCAGCTCAGTTCTTCTGATGGTCACTACCACAGGCTGTGTTGTTAACATGAGCTACAGGAGTGTAACATTAACCCCAGCTCAGTTCTTGTGATGGTCAATACGACAGGCTGTGTTGTTAACATGAGCTACAGGAGTGTAACATTACCCCCAGCTTAGTTCTTGTGATGGTCACTACCACAGGCTGTGTTGTTAACATGAGCTGTAGGAGTGTAACATTACCCCCAGCTCAGTTCTTGTGATGGTCACTACCACAGGCTGTGTTGTTAACATGAGCTGTAGGAGCGTAACATTATCCCAAGCTCAGTTCTTCTGATGGTCACTACCACAGGCTGTGTTGTTAACATGAGGTGTAGGAGTGTAACATTACCCCCAGCTCAGTTCTTCTGATGGTCACTACCACAGACTGTGTTGTTAACATGAGCTACAGGAGTGTAACATTACCCCCAGCTCAGTTCTTCTGATGGTCACTACCACAGGCTGTGTTGTTAACATGAGCTGTAGGAGAGTAACATTAACCCCAGCTCAGTTCTTCTGATAGTCAATCACTACCACAGGCTGTGTTGTTAACATGAGCTACAGGAGTATAACATTACCCCCAGCTCAGTTCTTCTGATGGTCACTACCACAGGCTGTGTTGTTAACATGAGCTGTAGGAGCGTAACATTACCCCCAGCTCAGTTATTCTGATGGCCATTAACACAGGCTGTGTTGTTAATATTACCTACAGGAGTATAACATTAACCCCACCTCAGTTCTTCTGATGGTCACTACCACAGGCTGTGTTGTTATCATGAGCTACAGGAGCGTAACATTACCCCCAGCTCAGTTCTTCTGATGGTCAGTACCACAGGCTGTGTTGTTAACATGAGCTGTAGGAGCGTAACATTACCCCCAGCTCAGTTCTTCTGATAGTCAGTCACTACCAAAGGCTGTGTTGTTAACATGAGCTGTAGGAGTGTAACATTACCCCAGCTCAGTTCTTCTGATGGTAGCTACCACAGAGGGTGTAAATATGAGGTGTAGGAGTGTAACATTACCCCCAGCTCAGTTCTTGTGATGGTCACTACCACAGGCTGTGTTGTTAACATGAGCTACAGGAGTGTAACATTACCCCCAGCTTAGTTCTTGTGATGGTCAGTCACTACCACAGGTGGTGTTGTTAACATCAGCTACAGGACTATAACATTAACCCCAGCTCAGTTCTTCAGATGGTCACTACCACAGGCTGTGTTGTTAACATGAGCTGTAGGAGTGTAACATTACCCCCAGCTCAGTTATTGTGATGGTCACTACCACAGGCTGTGTTGTTAACATGAGGTGTAGGAGTGTAACATTACCCCAGCTCAGTTCTTCTGATGGTCACTACCACAGGCTGTGTTGTTAACATGAGGTGTAGGAGTGTAACATTACCCCCAGCTCAGTTCTTCTGATGGTCAGTCACTACCACAGGCTGTGTTGTTAACATGAGCTACAGGAGTATAACATTACCCCCAGCTCAGTTCTTCTGATGGTCACTACCACAGGCTGTGTTGTTAACATGAGCTGTAGGAGCGTAACATTTACCCAGGCTCAGTTCTTGTGATGGTCAATATGACAGGCTGTGTTGTTAACATGAGCTACAGGAGTGTAACATTACCCCCAGCTTAGTTCTTGTGATGGTCACTACCACAGGCTGTGTTGTTAACATGAGCTGTAGGAGTGTAACATTACCCCCAGCTCAGTTCTTGTGATGGTCACTACCACAGGCTGTGTTGTTAACATGAGCTGTAGGAGCGTAACATTATCCCAAGCTCAGTTCTTCTGATGGTCACTACCACAGGCTGTGTTGTTAACATGAGGTGTAGGAGTGTAACATTACCCCCAGCTCAGTTCTTCTGATGGTCACTACCACAGGCTGTGTTGTTAACATGAGCTGTAGGAGCGTAACATTAACCCCAGCTCAGTTCTTCTGATAGTCAGTCACTACCACAGGCTGTGTTGTTAACATGAGCTGTAGGAGTGTAACATTACCCCCGCTCAGTTCTTCTGATGGTCACTACCACAGGCTGTGTTAACATGAGGTGTAGGAGTGTAACATTAACCCCAGCTCAGTTCTTCTGATGGTCACTACCACAGGCTGTGTTGTTAACATGAGGTGTAGGAGTGTAACATTACCCCCAGCTCAGTTCTTGTGATGGTCACTACCACAGGCTGTGTTGTTAACATGAGCTACAGGAGTGTAACATTACCCCCATCTCAGTTCTTGTGATGGTCAGTCACTACCACAGGCTGTGTTGTTAACATGAGCTACAGGAGTATAACATTAACCCCAGCTCAGTTCTTCTGATGGTCACTACCACAGGCTGTGTTGTTAACATGAGCTACAGGAGTGTAACATTAACCCCAGCTCAGTTCTTGTGATGGTCAATACGACAGGCTGTGTTGTTAACATGAGCTACAGGAGTGTAACATTACCCCCAGCTTAGTTCTTGTGATGGTCACTACCACAGGCTGTGTTGTTAACATGAGCTGTAGGAGTGTAACATTACCCCCAGCTCAGTTCTTGTGATGGTCACTACCACAGGCTGTGTTGTTAACATGAGCTGTAGGAGCGTAACATTATCCCAAGCTCAGTTCTTCTGATGGTCACTACCACAGGCTGTGTTGTTAACATGAGGTGTAGGAGTGTAACATTACCCCCAGCTCAGTTCTTCTGATGGTCACTACCACAGACTGTGTTGTTAACATGAGCTACAGGAGTGTAACATTACCCCCAGCTCAGTTCTTCTGATGGTCACTACCACAGGCTGTGTTGTTAACATGAGCTGTAGGAGAGTAACATTAACCCCAGCTCAGTTCTTCTGATAGTCAATCACTACCACAGGCTGTGTTGTTAACATGAGCTGTAGGAGTGTAACATTACCCCCGCTCAGTTCTTCTGATGGTCACTACCACAGGCTGTGTTAACATGAGGTGTAGGAGTGTAACATTAACCCCAGCTCAGTTCTTCTGATGGTCACTACCACAGGCTGTGTTGTTAACATGAGCTACAGGAGTGTAACATTACCCCCAGCTCAGTTCTTCTGATGGTCAGTACCACAGGCTGTGTTGTTAACATGAGCTGTAGCAGCGTAACATTACCCCCAGCTCAGTTCTTCTGATAGTCAGTCACTACCACAGGCTGTGTTGTTAACATGAGCTGTAGGAGTGTAACATTACCCCAGCTCAGTTCTTCTGATGGTCACTACCACAGGCTGTGTTAACATGAGGTGTAGGAGTGTAACATTACCCCCAGCTCAGTTCTTCTGATGGTCACTACCACAGGCTGTGTTGTTAACATGAGGTGTAGGAGTGTAACATTACCCCCAGCTCAGTTCTTGTGATGGTCACTACCACAGGCTGTGTTGTTAACATGAGCTACAGGAGTGTAACATTACCCCCAGCTCAGTTCTTGTGATGGTCAGTCACTACCACAGGCTGTGTTGTTAACATGAGCTACAGGAGTATAACATTAACCCCAGCTCTGTTCTTCTGATGGTCACTACCACAGGCTGTGTTGTTAACATGAGCTACAGGTGTGTAACATTAACCCCAGCTCAGTTCTTGTGATGGTCAATACGACAGGCTGTGTTGTTAACATGAGCTACAGGAGTGTAACATTACACCCAGCTTAGTTCTTGTGATGGTCACTACCACAGGCTGTGTTGTTAACATGAGCTGTAGGAGTGTAACATTACCCCCAGCTCAGTTCTTGTGATGGTCACTACCACAGAATGTGTTGTTAACATGTGCTGTAGGAGTGTAACATTACCCCCAGCTCAGTTCTTGTGATGGTCACTACCAGAGGCTGTGTTGTTAACATGAGCTACAGGAGCGTAACATTACCCCCAGCTCAGTTCTTCTGATGGTCAGTCACTACCACAGGCTGTGTTGTTAACATGAGGTGTAGGAGTGTAACATTACCCCAGCTCAGTTCTTCTGATGGTCACTACCACAGGCTGTGTTGTTAACATGAGCTACAGGAGTATAACATTAACCCCAGCTCAGTTCTTCTGATGGTCACTACCACAGGCTGTGTTGTTAACATGAGGTGTAGGAGCATAACATTAACCCCAACTCAGTTCTTCTGATGGTCACTACCACAGGCTGTGTTTTTAACATGAGCTGTAGGAGGGTAACATTACCCCCAGCTCAGTTCTTCTGCTGGTCACTACCACAGGCTGTGTTGCTAACATGAGCTGTAGGAGTGTGACATTACCCCAGCTCAGTTCTTCTGATGGTCACTACCACAGGCTGTGTAAACATGAGGTGTAGGAGTGTAACATTACCCCCAGCTCAGTTCTTCTGATGGTCACTACCACAGGCTGTGTTGTTAACATGAGGTGTAGGAGTGTAACATTACCCCCAGCTCAGTTCTTGTGATGGTCCTAACCACAGGCTGTGTTGTTAACATGAGCTTCAGGAGTGTAACATTACCCCCAGCTCAGTTCTTCTGATAGTCAGTCACTACCACAGGCTGTGTTTTTAACATGAGCTGTAGGAGCATAACATTAACCCCAGCTCAGTTCTTCTGCTGGTCACTACCACAGGCTGTGTTGCTAACATGAGCTGTAGGAGTGTAACATTACCCCCAGCTCAGTTCTTCTGATGGTCAGTACCACAGGCTGTGTTGTTAACATGAGCTGTTGGAGCGTAACATTACCCCCAGCTCATTTCTTCTGATAGTCAGTCACTACCACAGGCTGTGTTGTTAACATGAGCTGTAGGAGTGTAACATTACCCCAGCTCAGTTCTTCTGATGGTAGCTACCACAGGCGGTGTAAACATGAGGTGTAGGAGTGTAACATTACCCCCAGCTCAGTTCTTGTGATGGTCACTACCACAGGCTGTGTTGTTAACATGAGCTACAGGAGTGTAACATTACCCCCAGCTTAGTTCTTGTGATGGTCAGTCACTACCACAGGCTGTGTTGTTAACATCAGCTACAGGACTATAACATTAACCCCAGCTCAGTTCTTCTGATGGTCACTACCACAGGCTGTGTTGTTAACATGAGGTGTAGGAGTGTAACATTACCCCCAGCTCAGTTCTTGTGATGGTCACTACCACAGGCTGTGTTGTTAACATGAGCTACAGGAGTGTAACGTTACCCCCAGCTCAGTTCTTCAGATGGTCACTACCACAGGCTGTGTTGTTAACATGAGCTGTAGGAGTGTAACATTACCCCCAGCTCAGTTATTGTGATGGTCACTACCACAGGCTGTGTTGTTAACATGAGGTGTAGGAGTGTAACATTACCCCAGCTCAGTTCTTCTGATGGTCACTACCACAGGCTGTGTTGTTAACATGAGGTGTAGGAGTGTAACATTACCCCCAGCTCAGTTCTTCTGATAGTATGTCACTACCACAGGCTGTGTTGTTAACATGAGCTACAGGAGTATAACATTACCCCCAGCTCAGTTCTTCTGATGGTCACTACCACAGGCTGTGTTGTTAACATGAGCTGTAGGAGCGTAACATTAACCCAGGCTCAGTTCTTGTGATGGTCAATATGACAGGCTGTGTTGTTAACATGAGCTACAGGAGTGTAACATTACCCCCAGCTTAGTTCTTGTGATGGTCACTACCACAGGCTGTGTTGTTAACATGAGCTGTAGGAGTGTAACATTACCCCCAGCTCAGTTCTTGTGATGGTCACTACCACAGGCTGTGTTGTTAACATGAGCTGTAGGAGCGTAACATTATCCCAAGCTCAGTTCTTCTGATGGTCACTACCACAGGCTGTGTTGTTAACATGAGTTGTAGGAGTGTACCATTACCCCCAGCTCAGTTCTTCTGATGGTCACTACCACAGACTGTGTTGTTAACATGAGCTACAGGAGTGTAACATTACCCCCAGCTCAGTTCTTCTGATGGTCACTACCACAGGCTGTGTTGTTAACATGAGCTGTAGGAGCGTAACATTAACCCCAGCTCAGTTCTTCTGATAGTCAGTCACTACCACAGGCTGTGTTGTTAACATGAGCTGTAGGAGTGTAACATTACCCCCGCTCAGTTCTTCTGATGGTCACTACCACAGGCTGTGTTAACATGAGGTGTAGGAGTGTAACATTAACCCCAGCTCAGTTCTTCTGAGGGTCACTACCACAGGCTGTGTTGTTAACATGAGGTGTAGGAGTGTAACATTACCCCCAGCTCAGTTCTTGTGATGGTCACTACCACAGGCTGTGTTGTTAACATGAGCTGCAGGAGTGTAACATTACCCCCATCTCAGTTCTTGTGATGGTCAGTCACTACCACAGGCTGTGTTGTTAACATGAGCTACAGGAGTATAACATTAACCCCAGCTCAGTTCTTCTGATGGTCACTACCACAGGCTGTGTTGTTAACATGAGCTACAGGAGTGTAACATTAACCCCAGCTCAGTTCTTGTGATGGTCAATACGACAGGCTGTGTTGTTAACATGAGCTACAGGAGTGTAACATTACCCCCAGCTTAGTTCTTGTGATGGTCACTACCACAGGCTGTGTTGTTAACATGAGCTGTAGGAGTGTAACATTACCCCCAGCTCAGTTCTTGTGATGGTCACTACCACAGGCTGTGTTGTTAACATGAGCTGTAGGAGCGTAACATTATCCCAAGCTCAGTTCTTCTGATGGTCACTACCACAGGCTGTGTTGTTAACATGAGGTGTAGGAGGGTAACATTACCCCCAGCTCAGTTCTTCTGATGGTCACTACCACAGACTGTGTTGTTAACATGAGCTACAGGAGTGTAACATTACCCCCAGCTCAGTTCTTCTGATGGTCACTACCACAGGCTGTGTTGTTAACATGAGCTGTAGGAGAGTAACATTAACCCCAGCTCAGTTCTTCTGATAGTCAGTCACTACCACAGGCTGTGTTGTTAACATGAGCTGTAGGAGCGTAACATTACCCCCAGCTCAGTTCTTCTGATAGTCAGTCACTACCACAGGCTGTGTTGTTAACATGAGCTACAGGAGTGTAACATTAACCCCAGCTCAGTTCTTGTGATGGTCAATACGACAGGCTGTGTTGTTAACATGAGCTACAGGAGTGTAACATTACCCCCAGCTCAGTTCTTGTGATGGTCACTACCACAGGCTGTGTTGTTAACATGAGCTACAGGAGTGTAACATTACCCCCATCTCAGTTCTTGTGATGGTCAGTCACTACCACAGGCTGTGTTGTTAACATGAGCTACAGGAGTATAACATTAACCCCAGCTCAGTTCTTCTGATGGTCACTATCACAGGCTGTGTTGTTAACATGAGCTACAGGAGTGTAACATTAACCCCAGCTCAGTTCTTGTGATGGTCAATACGACAGGCTGTGTTGTTAACATGAGCTACAGGAGTGTAACATTACCCCCAGCTTAGTTCTTGTGATGGTCACTACCACAGGCTGTGTTGTTAACATGAGCTGTAGGAGCGTAACATTACCCCCAGCTGAGTTCTTGTGATGGTCACTACCACAGAATGTGTTGTTAACATGAGCTGTAGGAGTGTACCATTACCCCCAGCTCAGTTCTTGTGATGGTCACTACCACAGGCTGTGTTGTTAACATGAGCTGTAGGAGCGTAACATTACCCCCAGCTCAGTTATTCTGATGGCCATTAACACAGGCTGTGTTGTTAATATTAGCTACAGGAGTATAACATTAACCCCACCTCAGTTCTTCTGATGGTCACTACCACAGGCTGTGTTGTTATCATGAGCTACAGGAGCGTAACATTACCCCAGCTCAGTTCTTCTGATGGTCAGTACCACAGGCTGTGTTGTTAACATGAGCAGTAGGAGCGTAACATTACCCCCAGCTCAGTTCTTCTGATAGTCAGTCACTACCACAGGCTGTGTTGTTAACATGAGCTGTAGGAGTGTAACATTACCCCAGCTCAGTTCTTCTGATGGTAGCTACCACAGGCGGTGTAAACATGAGGTGTAGGAGTGTAACATTACCCCCAGCTCAGTTCTTGTGATGGTCACTACCACAGGCTGTGTTGTTAACATGAGCTACAGGAGTGTAACATTACCCCCAGCTTAGTTCTTGTGATGGTCAGTCACTACCACAGGCGGTGTTGTTAACATCAGCTACAGGACTATAACATTAACCCCAGCTCAGTTCTTCTGATGGTCACTACCACAGGCTGTGTTGTTAACATGAGGTGTAGGAGTGTAACATTACCCCAGCTCAGTTCTTCTGATGGTCACTACCACAGGCTGTGTTGTTAACATGAGGTGTAGGAGTGTAACATTACCCCAGCTCAGTTCTTCTGATGGTCACTACCACAGGCTGTGTTGTTAACATGAGGTGTAGGAGTGTACCATTACCCCCAGCTCAGTTCTTCTGATGGTCAGTCACTACCACAGGCTGTGTTGTTAACATGAGCTACAGGAGTATAACATTACCCCCAGCTCAGTTCTTCTGATGGTCACTACCACAGGCTGTGTTGTTAACATGAGCTGTAGGAGCGTAACATTAACCCAGGCTCAGTTCTTGTGATGGTCAATATGACAGGCTGTGTTGTTAACATGAGCTACAGGAGTGTAACATTACCCCCAGCTTAGTTCTTGTGATGGTCACTACCACAGGCTGTGTTGTTAACATGAGCTGTAGGAGTGTAACATTACCCCCAGCTCAGTTCTTGTGATGGTCACTACCACAGGCTGTGTTGTTAACATGAGCTACAGGAGTATAACATTAACCCCAGCTCAGTTCTTCTGATGGTCACTACCACAGGCTGTGTTGTTAACATGAGGTGTAGGAGTGTAACATTAACCCCAGCTCAGTTCTTGTGATGGTCAATACGACAGGCTGTGTTGTTAACATGAGCTACAGGAGTGTAACATTACCCCCAGCTTAGTTCTTGTGATGGTCACTACCACAGGCTGTGTTGTTAACATGAGCTGTAGGAGCGTAACATTAACCCCAGCTCAGTTCCTCTGATAGTCAGTCACTACCACAGGCTGTGTTGTTAACATGAGCTGTAGGAGTGTAACATTACCCCCGCTCAGTTCTTCTGATGGTCACTACCACAGGCTGTGTTGTTAACATGAGGTGTAGGAGTGTAACATTAACCCCAGCTCAGTTCTTCTGAGGGTCACTACCACAGGCTGTGTTGTTAACATGAGGTGTAGGAGTGTAACATTACCCCCAGCTCAGTTCTTGTGATGGTCACTACCACAGGCTGTGTTGTTAACATGAGCTGCAGGAGTGTAACATTACCCCCATCTCAGTTCTTGTGATGGTCAGTCACTACCACAGGCTGTGTTGTTAACATGAGCTACAGGAGTATAACATTAACCCCAGCTCAGTTCTTCTGATGGTCACTACCACAGGCTGTGTTGTTAACATGAGCTACAGGAGTGTAACATTAACCCCAGCTCAGTTCTTGTGATGGTCAATACGACAGGCTGTGTTGTTAACATGAGCTACAGGAGTGTAACATTACCCCCAGCTTAGTTCTTGTGATGGTCACTACCACAGGCTGTGTTGTTAACATGAGCTGTAGGAGTGTAACATTACCCCCAGCTCAGTTCTTGTGATGGTCACTACCACAGGCTGTGTTGTTAACATGAGCTGTAGGAGCGTAACATTATCCCAAGCTCAGTTCTTCTGATGGTCACTACCACAGACTGTGTTGTTAACATGAGGTGTAGGAGGGTAACATTACCCCCAGCTCAGTTCTTCTGATGGTCACTACCACAGACTGTGTTGTTAACATGAGCTACAGGAGTGTAACATTACCCCCAGCTCAGTTCTTCTGATGGTCACTACCACAGGCTGTGTTGTTAACATGAGCTGTAGGAGAGTAACATTAACCCCAGCTCAGTTCTTCTGATAGTCAGTCACTACCACAGGCTGTGTTGTTAACATGAGCTGTAGGAGCGTAACATTACCCCCAGCTCAGTTCTTCTGATAGTCAGTCACTACCACAGGCTGTGTTGTTAACATGAGCTACAGGAGTGTAACATTAACCCCAGCTCAGTTCTTGTGATGGTCAATACGACAGGCTGTGTTGTTAACATGAGCTACAGGAGTGTAACATTACCCCCAGCTCAGTTCTTGTGATGGTCACTACCACAGGCTGTGTTGTTAACATGAGCTAAAGGAGTGTAACATTACCCCCATCTCAGTTCTTGTGATGGTCAGTCACTACCACAGGCTGTGTTGTTAACATGAGCTACAGGAGTATAACATTAACCCCAGCTCAGTTCTTCTGATGGTCACTATCACAGGCTGTGTTGTTAACATGAGCTACAGGAGTGTAACATTAACCCCAGCTCAGTTCTTGTGATGGTCAATACGACAGGCTGTGTTGTTAACATGAGCTACAGGAGTGTAACATTACCCCCAGCTTAGTTCTTGTGATGGTCACTACCACAGGCTGTGTTGTTAACATGAGCTGTAGGAGCGTAACATTACCCCCAGCTGAGTTCTTGTGATGGTCACTACCACAGAATGTGTTGTTAACATGAGCTGTAGGAGTGTACCATTACCCCCAGCTCAGTTCTTGTGATGGTCACTACCACAGGCTGTGTTGTTAACATGAGCTGTAGGAGCGTAACATTACCCCCAGCTCAGTTATTCTGATGGCCATTAACACAGGCTGTGCTGTTAATATTAGCTACAGGAGTATAACATTAACCCCACCTCAGTTCTTCTGATGGTCACTACCACAGGCTGTGTTGTTATCATGAGCTACAGGAGCGTAACATTACCCCAGCTCAGTTCTTCTGATGGTCAGTACCACAGGCTGTGTTGTTAACATGAGCAGTAGGAGCGTAACATTACCCCCAGCTCAGTTCTTCTGATAGTCAGTCACTACCACAGGCTGTGTTGTTAACATGAGCTGTAGGAGTGTAACATTACCCCAGCTCAGTTCTTCTGATGGTAGCTACCACAGGCGGTGTAAACATGAGGTGTAGGAGTGTAACATTACCCCCAGCTCAGTTCTTGTGATGGTCACTACCACAGGCTGTGTTGTTAACATGAGCTACAGGAGTGTAACATTACCCCCAGCTTAGTTCTTGTGATGGTCAGTCACTACCACAGGCGGTGTTGTTAACATCAGCTACAGGACTATAACATTAACCCCAGCTCAGTTCTTCTGATGGTCACTACCACAGGCTGTGTTGTTAACATGAGGTGTAGGAGTGTAACATTACCCCAGCTCAGTTCTTCTGATGGTCACTACCACAGGCTGTGTTGTTAACATGAGGTGTAGGAGTGTAACATTACCCCAGCTCAGTTCTTCTGATGGTCACTACCACAGGCTGTGTTGTTAACATGAGGTGTAGGAGTGTACCATTACCCCCAGCTCAGTTCTTCTGATGGTCAGTCACTACCACAGGCTGTGTTGTTAAC
This sequence comes from Lampris incognitus, assembly GCF_029633865.1. Classification (NCBI taxonomy): domain Eukaryota; kingdom Metazoa; phylum Chordata; class Actinopteri; order Lampriformes; family Lampridae; genus Lampris; species Lampris incognitus. The sequence goes on along the minus strand of NC_079212.1, from coordinate 61,785,068 downwards.
ATGAGCTACAGGAGTATAACATTACCCCCAGCTCAGTTCTTCTGATGGTCACTACCACAGGCTGTGTTGTTATCATGAGCTGTAGGAGCGTAACATTACCCCCAGCTCAGTTCTTGTGATGGTCAATATGACAGGCTGTGTTGTTAACATGAGCTACAGGAGTGTAACATTACCCCCAGCTTAGTTCTTGTGATGGTCACTACCACAGGCTGTGTTGTTAACATGAGCTGTAGGAGTGTAACATTACCCCCAGCTCAGTTCTTGTGATGGTCACTACCACAGGCTGTGTTGTTAACATGAGCTACAGGAGTATAACATTAACCCCAGCTCAGTTCTTCTGATGGTCACTACCACAGGCTGTGTTGTTAACATGAGGTGTAGGAGTGTAACATTAACCCCAGCTCAGTTCTTGTGATGGTCAATACGACAGGCTGTGTTGTTAACATGAGCTACAGGAGTGTAACATTACCCCCAGCTTAGTTCTTGTGATGGTCACTACCACAGGCTGTGTTGTTAACATGAGCTGTAGGAGCGTAACATTAACCCCAGCTCAGTTCCTCTGATAGTCAGTCACTACCACAGGCTGTGTTGTTAACATGAGCTGTAGGAGTGTAACATTACCCCCGCTCAGTTCTTCTGATGGTCACTACCACAGGCTGTGTTAACATGAGGTGTAGGAGTGTAACATTAACCCCAGCTCAGTTCTTCTGATGGTCACTACCACAGGCTGTGTTGTTAACATGAGCTGTAGGAGTGTAACATTACCCCCAGCTCAGTTCTTGTGATGGTCACTACCACAGGCTGTGTTGTTAACATCAGCTGTAGGAGCGTAACATTATCCCAAGCTCAGTTCTTCTGATGGTCACTACCACAGGCTGTGTTGTTAAAATGAGGTGTAGGAGTGTAACATTACCCCCAGCTCAGTTCTTCTGATGGTCACTACCACAGACTGTGTTGTTAACATGAGCTACAGGAGTGTAACATTACCCCGAGCTCAGTTCTTCTGATGGTCACTACCACAGGCTGTGTTGTTAACATGAGCTGTAGGAGAGTAACATTAACCCCAGCTCAGTTCTTCTGATAGTCAGTCACTACCACAGGCTGTGTTGTTAACATGAGCTGTAGGAGTGTAACATTACCCCCGCTCAGTTCTTCTGATGGTCACTACCACAGGCTGTGTTAACATGAGGTGTAGGAGTGTAACATTAACCCCAGCTCAGTTCTTCTGATGGTCACTACCACAGGCTGTGTTGTTAACATGAGGTGTAGGAGTGTAACATTACCCCCAGCTCAGTTCTTGTGATGGTCACTACCACAGGCTGTGTTGTTAACATGAGCTACAGGAGTGTAACATTACCCCCATCTCAGTTCTTGTGATGGTCAGTCACTACCACAGGCTGTGTTGTTAACATGAGCTACAGGAGTATAACATTAACCCCAGCTCAGTTCTTCTGATGGTCACTACCACAGGCTGTGTTGTTAACATGAGCTACAGGAGTGTAACATTACCCCCAGCTCAGTTCTTCTGATGGTCACTACCACAGGCTGTGTTGTTAACATGAGGTGTAGGAGCGTAACATTAACCCCAGCTCAGTTCTTGTGATGGTCAATACGACAGGCTGTGTTGTTAACATGAGCTACAGGAGTGTAACATTACCCCCAGCTTAGTTCTTGTGATGGTCACTACCACAGGCTGTGTTGTTAACATAAGCTGTAGGAGTGTAACATTACCCCCAGCTCAGTTCTTGTGATGGTCACTACCACAGGCTGTGTTGTTAACATGAGGTGTAGGAGTGTAACATTACCCCCAGCTCAGTTCTTCTGATGGTCACTACCACAGACTGTGTTGTTAACATGAGCTACAGGAGTGTAACATTACCCCCAGCTCAGTTCTTCTGATGGTCACTACCACAGGCTGTGTTGTTAACATGAGGTGTAGGAGTGTAACATTACCCCAGCTCAGTTCTTCTGATGGTCACTACCACAGGCTGTGTTGTTAACATGAGCTACAGCAGTATAACATTAACCCCAGCTCAGTTCTTCTTATGGTCACTACCACAGGCTGTGTTGTTAACATGAGCTGTAGGAGCGTAACATTAACCCCAGCTCAGTTCTTCTGATGGTCACTACCACAGGCTGTGTTTTTAACATGAGCTGTAGGAGGGTAACATTACCCCCAGCTCAGTTCTTCTGCTGGTCACTACCACAGGCTGTGTTGTTAACATGAGCTGTAGGAGTGTAACATTACCCCCAGCTCAGGTCTTCTGATAGTCAGTCACTACCACAGGCTGTGTTGTTAACATGAGCTGTAGGAGCGTAGCATTACCCCCAGCTCAGTTCTTCTGATAGTCAGTCACTACCACAGGCTGTGTTGTTAACATGAGCTGTAGGAGTGTAACATTACCCCAGCTCAGTTCTTCTGATGGTCACTACCACAGGCTGTGTTAACATGAGGTGTAGGAGTGTAACATTACCCCCATTTCAGTTCTTCTGATGGTCACTGACACAGGCTGTGTTGTTAACATGAGGTGTAGGAGTGTAACATTACCCCCAGCTCAGTTCTTGTGATGGTCACTACCACAGGCTGTGTTGTTAACATGAGCTACAGGAGTGTAACATTACCCCCAGCTCAGTTCTTGTGATGGTCAGTCACTACCACAGGCTGTGTTGTTAACATCAGCTACAGGAGTATAACATTAACCCCAGCTCAGTTCTTCTGATGGTCACTACCACAGGCTGTGTTGTTAACATGAGCTGTAGGAGCGTAACATTAACCCCAGCTCAGTTCTTGTGATGGTCACTACCACAGGCTGTGTTATTTACATGAGCTACAGGAGTGTAACATTACCCCCAGCTCAGTTCTTCTGATGGTCACTACCACAGGCTGTGTTGTTAACATGAGCTGTAGGAGTGTAACATTACCCCCAGCTCAGTTCTTCTGATAGTCACTACCACAGGCTGTGTTGTTAACATGAGGTGTAGGAGTGTAACATTACCCCCAGCTCAGTTCTTGTGATGGTCACTACCACAGGCTGTGTTGTTAACAAGAGCTACAGGAGTGTAACATTACCCCCAGCTCAGTTCTTGTGATGGTCAGTCACTACCACAGGCTGTGTTGTTAACATCAGCTACAGGACTATAACATTAACCCCAGCTCAGTTCTTCTGATGGTCACTACCACAGGCTGTGTTGTTAACATGAGCTACAGGAGTATAACATTAACCCCAGCTCAGTTCTTCTGATGGTCACTACCACAGGCTGTGTTGTTAACATGAGCTGCAGGTGCGTAACATTAACCCCAGCTCAGTTCTTGTGATGGTCACTACCACAGGCTGTGTTGTTAACATGAGGTGTAGGAGTGTAACATTACCCCAGCTCAGTTCTTCTGATGGTTAATACCACAGGCTGTGTTGTTATCATGAGCTACAGGAGTGTAACATTACCCCCAGCTCCGTTCTTCTGATGGTCAGTCACTACCACAGGCTGTGTTGTTAACATGAGCTACAGGAGTATAACATTAACCCCAGCTCAGTTCTTCTGATGGTCACTACCACAGGCTGTGTTGTTAACATGAGCTGTAGGAGCGTAACATTAACCCCAGCTCAGTTCTTCTGATGGTCAATACGACAGGCTGTGTTGTTAACATGAGCTACAGGAGTGTAACATTACCCCCAGCTTAGTTCTTGTGATGGTCACTACCACAGGCTGTGTTGTTAACATGAGCTGTAGGAGTGTAACATTACCCCCAGCTCAGTTCTTGTGATGGTCACTACCACAGGCTGTGTTGTTAACATGAGGTGTAGGAGTGTAACATTACCCCAGCTCAGTTCTTCTGATGGTCACTACCACAGGCTGTGTTGTTAACATGAGCTACAGCAGTATAACATTAACCCCAGCTCAGTTCTTCTTATGGTCACTACCACAGGCTGTGTTGTTAACATGAGCTGTAGGAGCGTAACATTAACCCCAGCTCAGTTCTTCTGATGGTCACTACCACAGGCTGTGTTTTTAACATGAGCTGTAGGAGGGTAACATTACCCCCAGCTCAGTTCTTCTGCTGGTCACTACCACAGGCTGTGTTGTTAACATGAGCTGTAGGAGTGTAACATTACCCCCAGCTCAGTTCTTCTGATAGTCAGTCACTACCATAGGCTGTGTTGTTAACATGAGCTGTAGGAGTGTAACATTACCCCCAGCTCAGTTCTTCTGATAGTCAGTCACTACCACAGGCTGTGTTGTTAACATGAGCCGTAGGAGTGTAACATTACCCCAGCTCAGTTCTTCTGATGGTCACTACCACAGGCTGTGTTAACATGAGGTGTAGGAGTGTAACATTACCCCCAGCTCAGTTCTTCTGATGGTCACTACCACAGGCTGTGTTGTTAACATGAGGTGTAGGAGTGTAACATTACCCCCAGCTCAGTTCTTGTGATGGTCACTACCACAGCTGTGTTGTTAACATGAGCTACAGGAGTGTAACATTACCCCCAGCTCAGTTCTTGTGATGGTCAGTCACTACCACAGGCTGTGTTGTTGATTTCAGCTACAGGAGTATAAAATTAACCCCAGCTCAGTTCTTCTGATGGTCACTACCACAGGCTGTGTTGTTAACATGAGCTGTAGGAGCGTAACATTAACCCCAGCTCAGTTCTTGTGATGGTCAATACGACAGGCTGTGTTATTAACATGAGCTACAGGAGTGTAACATTACCCCCAGCTCAGTTCTTCTGATGGTCACTACCACAGGCTGTGTTGTTAACATGAGCTGTAGGAGTGTAACATTACCCCCAGCTCAGTTATTCTGATGGTCACTACCACAGGCTGTGTTGTTAACATGAGGTGTAGGAGTGTAACATTACCCCAGCTCAGTTCTTCTGATGGTCACTACCACAGGCTGTGTTGTTAACATGAGCTGTAGGAGCGTAACATTAACCCCAGCTCAGTTCTTCTGATGGTCACTACCACAGGCTGTGTTGTTAACATGAGCTGTAGGAGTGTAACATTAACCCCAGCTCAGTTCTTCTGATGGTCACTACCACAGGCTGTGTTGTTAACATGAGCTGTAGGAGCGTAACATTACCCCCAGCTCAGTTCTTGTGATGGTTACTACCACAGGCTGTGTTGTTAACATGAGCTACAGGAGTGTAACATTAACCCCAGCTCAGTTATTCTGATGGTCACTACCACAGGCTGTGTTGTTAACATGAGGTGTAGGAGTGTAACATTACCCCCAGCTCAGTTCTTGTGATGGTCACTACCGCAGGCTGTGTTGTTAACCTGAGCTACAGGAGTGTAACATTACCCCCAGCTCAGTTCTTGTAATGGTCACTACCACAGGCTGTGTTGTTAACATGAGCTGTAGGAGCTTAACATTACCCCCAGCTCAGTTCTTGTGATGGTTACTACCACAGGCTGTGTTGTTAACATGAGCTACAGGAGTGTAACATTAACCCCAGCTCAGTTATTCTGATGGTCACTACCACAGGCTGTGTTGTTAACATGAGGTGTAGGAGTGTAACATTACCCCCAGCTCAGTTCTTGTGATGGTCACTACCGCAGGCTGTGTTGTTAACCTGAGCTACAGGAGTGTAACATTACCCCCAGCTCAGTTCTTGTAATGGTCACTACCACAGGCTGTGTTGTTAACATGAGCTGTAGGAGCGTAACATTACCCCCAGCTCAGTTCTTGTGATGGTCACTACCACAGGCTGTGTTGTTAACATGAGCTACAGGAGTGTAACATTAACCCCAGCTCAGTTCTTCTGATGGTCACTGCCACAGGCTGTGTTGTTAACATGAGGTGTAGGAGTGTAACATTACCCCCAGCTCAGTTCTTCTGATGGTCACTACCACAGGCTATGTTGTTAACATGAGCTACAGGAGTGTAACATTACCCCCAGCTTAGTTCTTCTGATGGTCACTACCACAGGCTGTGTTGTTAACATGAGCTGTAGGAGTGTAACATTACCCCCAGCTCAGTTCTTGTAATGGTCACTACCACAGGCTGTGTTGTTAACATGAGCTGTAGGAGCGTAACATTATCCCAAGCTCAGTTCTTCTGATGGTCACTACCACAGGCTGTGTTGTTAACATGAGGTGTAGGAGTGTAACATTACCCCCAGCTCAGTTCTTCTGATGGTCGCTACCACAGACTGTGTTGTTAACATGAGCTACAGGAGTGTAACATTACCCCCAGCTCAGTTCTTCTGATGGTCACTACCACAGGCTGTGTTCTTAACATGAGGTGTAGGAGTGTAACATTACCCCCAGCTCAGTTCTTCTGATGGTCACTACCACAGGCTGTGTTATTAACATGAGCTGTAGGAGCGTAACATTAACCCCCGCTCAGTTCTTCTGATGGTCACTACCACAGGCTGTATTGTTAACATGAGCTGTAGGAGTGTAACATTACCCCCAGCTCAGTTCTTCTGATGGTCAGTACCACAGGCTGTGTTGTTAACATGAGCTGTAGGAGCGTAACATTACCCCCAGCTCAGTTCTTCTGATAGTCAGTCACTACCACAGGCTGTGTTGTTAACATGAGCTGTAGGAGTGTAACATTACCCCAGCTCAGTTCTTCTGATGGTCACTACCACAGGCTGTGTTAACATGAGGTGTAGGAGTGTAACATTACCCCCAGCTCAGTTCTTCTGATGGTCACTACCACAGGCTGTGTTGTTAACATGAGGTGTAGGAGTGTAACATTACCCCCAGCTCAGTTCTTGTGATGGTCACTACCACAGGCTGTGTTGTTAACATGAGCTACAGGAGTGTAACATTACCCCCAGCTCAGTTCTTGTGATGGTCAGTCACTACCATAGGCTGTGTTGTTAACATCAGCTACAGGACTATAACATTAACCCCAGCTCAGTTCTTCTGATGGTCACTACCATAGGCTGTGTTGTTAACATGAGCTGTAGGAGCGTAACATTAACCCCGGCTCAGTTCTTGTGATGGTCAATACGACAGGCTGTGTTGTTAACAAGAGCTACAGGAGTGTAACGTTACCCCCAGCTCAGTTCTTCAGATGGTCACTACCACAGGCTGTGTTGTTAACATGAGCTGTAGGAGTGTAACATTACCCCCAGCTCAGTTATTGTGATGGTCACTACCACAGGCTGTGTTGTTAACATGACGTGTAGGAGTGTAACATTACCCCAGCTCAGTTCTTCTGATGGTCACTACCATTGGCTGTGTTGTTAACATGAGGTGTAGGAGTGTAACATTACCCCCAGCTCAGTTCTTCTGATGGTCAGTCACTACCACAGGCTGTGTTGTTAACATGAGCTACAGGAGTATAACATTAACCCCAGCTCAGTTCTTCTGATGGTCACTACCACAGGCTTTGTTGTTAACATGAGCTGTAGGAGCGTAACATTAACCCCAGCTCAGTTCTTGTGATGGTCAATACGACAGGCTGTGTTGTTAACATGAGCTACAGGAGTGTAACATTACCCCCAGCTTAGTTCTTGTGATGGTCACTACAACAGGCTGTGTTGTTAACATGAGCTGTAGGAGTGTAACATTACCCCCAGCTCAGTTCTTGTGATGGTCACTACCACAGGCTGTGTTGTTAACATGAGCTGTAGGAGCGTAACATTATCCCAAGCTCAGTTCTTCTGATGGTCACTACCACAGGCTGTGTTGTTAACATGAGGTGTAGGAGTGTAACATTACCCCCAGCTCAGTTCTTCTAATGGTCACTACCACAGACTGTGTTGTTAACATGAGCTACAGGAGTGTAACATTACCCCCAGCTCAGTTCTTCTGATGGTCACTACCACAGGCTGTGTTGTTAACATGAGGTGTAGGAGTGTAACATTACCCCCAGCTCAGTTCTTCTGATGGTCACTACCACAGGCTGTGTTGTTAACATGAGCTGTAGGAGCGTAACATTAACCCCAGCTCAGTTCTTCTGATGGTCACTACCACAGGCTGTATTGTTAACATGAGCTGTAGGAGTGTAACATTACCCCCAGCTCAGTTCTTCTGATGGTCACTACCACAGGCTGTGTTGTTAACATGAGCTGTAGGAGCGTAACATTACCCCCAGCTCAGTTCTTCTGATAGTCAGTCACTACCACAGGCTGTGTTGTTAACATGAGCTGTAGGAGTGTAACATTACCCCAGCTCAGTTCTTCTGATGGTCACTAACCACAGGCTGTGTTAACATGAGGTGTAGGAGTGTAACATTACCCCCAGCTCAGTTCTTCTGATGGTCACTACCACAGGCTGTGTTGTTAACATGAGGTGTAGGAGTGTAACATTACCCCCAGCTCAGTTCTTGTGATGGTCACTACCACAGGCTGTGTTGTTAACATGAGCTACAGGAGTGTAACATTAACCCCAGCTCAGTTCTTGTGATGGTCAGTCACTACCATAGGCTGTGTTGTTAACATCAGCTACAGGACTATAACATTAACCCCAGCTCAGTTCTTCTGATGGTCACTACCACAGGCTGTGTTGTTAACATGAGCTGTAGGAGCGTAACATTAACCCCGGCTCAGTTCTTGTGATGGTCAATACGACAGGCTGTGTTGTTAACAAGAGCTACAGGAGTGTAACGTTACCCCCAGCTCAGTTCTTCAGATGGTCACTACCACAGGCTGTGTTGTTAACATGAGCTGTAGGAGTGTAACATTACCCCCAGCTCAGTTATTGTGATGGTCACTACCACAGGCTGTGTTGTTAACATGAGGTGTAGGAGTGTAACATTACCCCAGCTCAGTTCTTCTGATGGTCACTACCATTGGCTGTGTTGTTAACATGAGGTGTAGGAGTGTAACATTACCCCCAGCTCAGTTCTTCTGATGGTCAGTCACTACCACAGGCTGTGTTGTTAACATGAGCTACAGGAGTATAACATTAACCCCAGCTCAGTTCTTCTGATGGTCACTACCACAGGCTTTGTTGTTAACATGAGCTGTAGGAGCGTAACATTAACCCCAGCTCAGTTCTTGTGATGGTCAATACGACAGGCTGTGTTGTTAACATGAGCTGTAGGAGCGTAACATTAACCCCAGCTCAGTTCTTCTGATGGTCACTACCACAGGCTGTATTGTTAACATGAGCTGTAGGAGTGTAACATTACCCCCAGCTCAGTTCTTCTGATGGTCAGTACCACAGGCTGTGTTGTTAACATGAGCTGTAGGAGCGTAACATTACCCCCAGCTCAGTTCTTCTGATAGTCAGTCACTACCACAGGCTGTGTTGTTAACATGAGCTGTAGGAGTGTAACATTACCCCAGCTCAGTTCTTCTGATGGTCACTACCACAGGCTGTGTTAACATGAGGTGTAGGAGTGTAACATTACCCCCAGCTCAGTTCTTCTGATGGTCACTACCACAGGCTGTGTTGTTAACATGAGGTGTAGGAGTGTAACATTACCCCCAGCTCAGTTCTTGTGATGGTCACTACCACAGGCTGTGTTGTTAACATGAGCTACAGGAGTGTAACATTACCCCCAGCTCAGTTCTTGTGATGGTCAGTCACTACCATAGGCTGTGTTGTTAACATCAGCTACAGGACTATAACATTAACCCCAGCTCAGTTCTTCTGATGGTCACTACCACAGGCTGTGTTGTTAACATGAGCTGTAGGAGCGTAACATTAACCCCGGCTCAGTTCTTGTGATGGTCAATACGACAGGCTGTGTTGTTAACAAGAGCTACAGGAGTGTAACATTACCCCCAGCTCAGTTCTTCTGATGGTCAGTCACTACCACAGGCTGTGTTGTTAACATGAGCTGTAGGAGCGTAACATTACCCCCAGCTCAGTTCTTCTGATAGTCAGTCACTACCACAGGCTGTGTTGTTAACATGAGCTGTAGGAGTGTAACATTACCCCAGCTCAGTTCTTCTGATGGTCACTAACCACAGGCTGTGTTAACATGAGGTGTAGGAGTGTAACATTACCCCCAGCTCAGTTCCTCTGATGGTCACTACCACAGGCTGTGTTGTTAACATGAGGTGTAGGAGTGTAACATTACCCCCAGCTCAGTTCTTGTGATGGTCACTACCACAGGCTGTGTTGTTAACATGAGCTACAGGAGTGTAACATTAACCCCAGCTCAGTTCTTGTGATGGTCAGTCACTACCATAGGCTGTGTTGTTAACATCAGCTACAGGACTATAACATTAACCCCAGCTCAGTTCTTCTGATGGTCACTACCACAGGCTGTGTTGTTAACATGAGCTGTAGGAGCGTAACATTAACCCCGGCTCAGTTCTTGTGATGGTCAATACGACAGGCTGTGTTGTTAACAAGAGCTACAGGAGTGTAACGTTACCCCCAGCTCAGTTCTTCAGATGGTCACTACCACAGGCTGTGTTGTTAACATGAGCTGTAGGAGTGTAACATTACCCCCAGCTCAGTTATTGTGATGGTCACTACCACAGGCTGTGTTGTTAACATGAGGTGTAGGAGTGTAACATTACCCCAGCTCAGTTCTTCTGATGGTCACTACCATTGGCTGTGTTGTTAACATGAGGTGTAGGAGTGTAACATTACCCCCAGCTCAGTTCTTCTGATGGTCAGTCACTACCACAGGCTGTGTTGTTAACATGAGCTACAGGAGTATAACATTAACCCCAGCTCAGTTCTTCTGATGGTCACTACCACAGGCTTTGTTGTTAACATGAGCTGTAGGAGCGTAACATTAACCCCAGCTCAGTTCTTGTGATGGTCAATACGACAGGCTGTGTTGTTAACATGAGCTGTAGGAGCGTAACATTAACCCCAGCTCAGTTCTTCTGATGGTCACTACCACAGGCTGTATTGTTAACATGAGCTGTAGGAGTGTAACATTACCCCCAGCTCAGTTCTTCTGATGGTCAGTACCACAGGCTGTGTTGTTAACATGAGCTGTAGGAGCGTAACATTACCCCCAGCTCAGTTCTTCTGATAGTCAGTCACTACCACAGGCTGTGTTGTTAACATGAGCTGTAGGAGTGTAACATTACCCCAGCTCAGTTCTTCTGATGGTCACTACCACAGGCTGTGTTAACATGAGGTGTAGGAGTGTAACATTACCCCCAGCTCAGTTCTTCTGATGGTCACTACCACAGGCTGTGTTGTTAACATGAGGTGTAGGAGTGTAACATTACCCCCAGCTCAGTTCTTGTGATGGTCACTACCACAGGCTGTGTTGTTAACATGAGCTACAGGAGTGTAACATTACCCCCAGCTCAGTTCTTGTGATGGTCAGTCACTACCATAGGCTGTGTTGTTAACATCAGCTACAGGACTATAACATTAACCCCAGCTCAGTTCTTCTGATGGTCACTACCACAGGCTGTGTTGTTAACATGAGCTGTAGGAGCGTAACATTAACCCCGGCTCAGTTCTTGTGATGGTCAATACGACAGGCTGTGTTGTTAACAAGAGCTACAGGAGTGTAACATTACCCCCAGCTCAGTTCTTCTGATGGTCAGTCACTACCACAGGCTGTGTTGTTAACATGAGCTACAGGAGTATAACATTAACCCCAGCTCAGTTCTTCTGATGGTCACTACCACAGGCTGTGTTGTTAACATGAGCTGTAGGAGTGTAAAATTACCCCCAGCTCAGTTATTCTGATGGTCACTACCACAGGCTGTGTTGTTAACATGAGGTGTAGGAGTGTAACATTACCCCAGCTCAGTTCTTCTGATGGTCACTACCACAGGCTGTGTTGTTAACATGAGCTGTAGGAGCGTAACATTAACCCCAGCTCAGTTCTTCTGATGGTCACTACCACAGGCTGTGTTGTTAACATGAGCTACAGGAGTATAACATTAACCCCAGCTCAGTTCTTCTGATGGTCACTACCACAGGCTGTGTTGTTAACATGAGCTGTAGGAGCGTAACATTAACCCCGGCTCAGTTGTTGTGATGGTCAATACGACAGGCTGTGTTGTTAACAAGAGCTACAGGAGTGTAACGTTACCCCCAGCTCAGTTCTTCAGATGGTCACTACCACAGGCTGTGTTGTTAACATGAGCTGTAGGAGTGTAACATTACCCCCAGCTCAGTTATTGTGATGGTCACTACCACAGGCTGTGTTAACATGAGGTGTAGGAGTGTAACATTACCCCCAGCTCAGTTCTTCTGATGGTCACTACCACAGGCTGTGTTGTTAACATGAGGTGTAGGAGTGTAACATTACCCCCAGCTCAGTTCTTGTGATGGTCACTACCACAGGCTGTGTTGTTAACATGAGCTACAGGAGTGTAACATTACCCCCAGCTCAGTTCTTGTGATGGTCAGTCACTACCATAGGCTGTGTTGTTAACATCAGCTACAGGACTATAACATTAACCCCAGCTCAGTTCTTCTGATGGTCACTACCACAGGCTGTGTTGTTAACATGAGCTGTAGGAGCGTAACATTAACCCCGGCTCAGTTCTTGTGATGGTCAATACGACAGGCTGTGTTGTTAACAAGAGCTACAGGAGTGTAACGTTACCCCCAGCTCAGTTCTTCAGATGGTCACTACCACAGGCTGTGTTGTTAACATGAGCTGTAGGAGTGTAACATTACCCCCAGCTCAGTTATTGTGATGGTCACTACCACAGGCTGTGTTGTTAACATGAGGTGTAGGAGTGTAACATTACCCCAGCTCAGTTCTTCTGATGGTCACTACCATTGGCTGTGTTGTTAACATGAGGTGTAGGAGTGTAACATTACCCCCAGCTCAGTTCTTCTGATGGTCAGTCACTACCACAGGCTGTGTTGTTAACATGAGCTACAGGAGTATAACATTAACCCCAGCTCAGTTCTTCTGATGGTCACTACCACAGGCTTTGTTGTTAACATGAGCTGTAGGAGCGTAACATTAACCCCAGCTCAGTTCTTGTGATGGTCAATACGACAGGCTGTGTTGTTAACATGAGCTACAGGAGTGTAACATTACCCCCAGCTTAGTTCTTGTGATGGTCACTACAACAGGCTGTGTTGTTAACATGAGCTGTAGGAGTGTAACATTACCCCCAGCTCAGTTCTTGTGATGGTCACTACCACAGGCTGTGTTGTTAACATGAGCTGTAGGAGCGTAACATTATCCCAAGCTCAGTTCTTCTGATGGTCACTACCACAGGCTGTGTTGTTAACATGAGGTGTAGGAGTGTAACATTACCCCCAGCTCAGTTCTTCTAATGGTCACTACCACAGACTCTGTTGTTAACATGAGCTACAGGAGTGTAACATTACCCCCAGCTCAGTTCTTCTGATGGTCACTACCACAGGCTGTGTTGTTAACATGAGGTGTAGGAGTGTAACATTACCCCCAGCTCAGTTCTTCTGATGGTCACTACCACAGGCTGTGTTGTTAACATGAGCTGTAGGAGCGTAACATTAACCCCAGCTCAGTTCTTCTGATGGTCACTACCACAGGCTGTATTGTTAACATGAGCTGTAGGAGTGTAACATTACCCCCAGCTCAGTTCTTCTGATGGTCACTACCACAGGCTGTGTTGTTAACATGAGCTGTAGGAGCGTAACATTACCCCCAGCTCAGTTCTTCTGATAGTCAGTCACTACCACAGGCTGTGTTGTTAACATGAGCTGTAGGAGTGTAACATTACCCCAGCTCAGTTCTTCTGATGGTCACTAACCACAGGCTGTGTTAACATGAGGTGTAGGAGTGTAACATTACCCCCAGCTCAGTTCTTCTGATGGTCACTACCACAGGCTGTGTTGTTAACATGAGGTGTAGGAGTGTAACATTACCCCCAGCTCAGTTCTTGTGATGGTCACTACCACAGGCTGTGTTGTTAACATGAGCTACAGGAGTGTAACATTAACCCCAGCTCAGTTCTTGTGATGGTCAGTCACTACCATAGGCTGTGTTGTTAACATCAGCTACAGGACTATAACATTAACCCCAGCTCAGTTCTTCTGATGGTCACTACCACAGGCTGTGTTGTTAACATGAGCTGTAGGAGCGTAACATTAACCCCGGCTCAGTTCTTGTGATGGTCAATACGACAGGCTGTGTTGTTAACAAGAGCTACAGGAGTGTAACGTTACCCCCAGCTCAGTTCTTCAGATGGTCACTACCACAGGCTGTGTTGTTAACATGAGCTGTAGGAGTGTAACATTACCCCCAGCTCAGTTATTGTGATGGTCACTACCACAGGCTGTGTTGTTAACATGAGGTGTAGGAGTGTAACATTACCCCAGCTCAGTTCTTCTGATGGTCACTACCATTGGCTGTGTTGTTAACATGAGGTGTAGGAGTGTAACATTACCCCCAGCTCAGTTCTTCTGATGGTCAGTCACTACCACAGGCTGTGTTGTTAACATGAGCTACAGGAGTATAACATTAACCCCAGCTCAGTTCTTCTGATGGTCACTACCACAGGCTTTGTTGTTAACATGAGCTGTAGGAGCGTAACATTAACCCCAGCTCAGTTCTTGTGATGGTCAATACGACAGGCTGTGTTGTTAACATGAGCTGTAGGAGCGTAACATTAACCCCAGCTCAGTTCTTCTGATGGTCACTACCACAGGCTGTATTGTTAACATGAGCTGTAGGAGTGTAACATTACCCCCAGCTCAGTTCTTCTGATGGTCAGTACCACAGGCTGTGTTGTTAACATGAGCTGTAGGAGCGTAACATTACCCCCAGCTCAGTTCTTCTGATAGTCAGTCACTACCACAGGCTGTGTTGTTAACATGAGCTGTAGGAGTGTAACATTACCCCAGCTCAGTTCTTCTGATGGTCACTACCACAGGCTGTGTTAACATGAGGTGTAGGAGTGTAACATTACCCCCAGCTCAGTTCTTCTGATGGTCACTACCACAGGCTGTGTTGTTAACATGAGGTGTAGGAGTGTAACATTACCCCCAGCTCAGTTCTTGTGATGGTCACTACCACAGGCTGTGTTGTTAACATGAGCTACAGGAGTGTAACATTACCCCCAGCTCAGTTCTTGTGATGGTCAGTCACTACCATAGGCTGTGTTGTTAACATCAGCTACAGGACTATAACATTAACCCCAGCTCAGTTCTTCTGATGGTCACTACCACAGGCTGTGTTGTTAACATGAGCTGTAGGAGCGTAACATTAACCCCGGCTCAGTTCTTGTGATGGTCAATACGACAGGCTGTGTTGTTAACAAGAGCTACAGGAGTGTAACATTACCCCCAGCTCAGTTCTTCTGATGGTCAGTCACTACCACAGGCTGTGTTGTTAACATGAGCTACAGGAGTATAACATTAACCCCAGCTCAGTTCTTCTGATGGTCACTACCACAGGCTGTGTTGTTAACATGAGCTACAGGAGTATAACATTAACCCCAGCTCAGTTCTTCTGATGGTCACTACCACAGGCTGTGTTGTTAACATCAGGTGTAGGAGTGTAACATTACCCCAGCTCAGTTCTTCTGATGGTCAATACCACAGGCTGTGTTGTTATCATGAGCTACAGGAGTGTAACATTACCCCCAGCTCCGTTCTTCTGATGGTCAGTCACTACCACAGGCTGTGTTGTTAACATGAGCTACAGGAGTATAACATTAACCCCAGCTCAGTTCTTCTGATGGTCACTACCACAGGCTGTGTTGTTAACATGAGCTGTAGGAGCGTAACATTAACCCCAGCTCAGTTCTTGTGATGGTCAATACGACAGGCTGTGTTGTTAACATGAGCTACAGGAGTGTAACATTACCCCCAGCTTAGTTCTTGTGATGGTCACTACCACAGGCTGTGTTGTTAACATGAGCTGTAGGAGTGTAACATTACCCCCAGCTCAGTTCTTGTGATGGTCACTACCACAGGCTGTGTTGTTAACATGAGCTGTAGGAGCGTAACATTATCCCAAGCTCAGTTCTTCTGATGGTCACTACCACAGACTGTGTTGTTAACATGAGCTACAGGAGTGTAACATTACCCCCAGCTCAGTTCTTCTGATGGTCACTACCACAGGCTGTGTTGTTAACATGAGGTGTAGGAGTGTAACATTACCCCAGCTCAGTTCTTCTGATGGTCACTACCACAGGCTGTGTTGTTAACATGAGCTACAGCAGTATAACATTAACCCCAGCTCAGTTCTTCTTATGGTCACTACCACAGGCTGTGTTGTTAACATGAGCTGTAGGAGCGTAACATTAACCCCAGCTCAGTTCTTCTGATGGTCACTACCACAGGCTGTGTTTTTAACATGAGCTGTAGGAGGGTAACATTACCCCCAGCTCAGTTCTTCTGCTGGTCACTACCACAGGCTGTGTTGTTAACATGAGCTGTAGGAGTGTAACATTACCCCCAGCTCAGTTCTTCTGATAGTCAGTCACTACCATAGGCTGTGTTGTTAACATGAGCTGTAGGAGCGTAACATTACCCCCAGCTCAGTTCTTCTGATAGTCAGTCACTACCACAGGCTGTGTTGTTAACATGAGCTGTAGGAGTGTAACATTACCCCAGCTCAGTTCTTCTGATGGTCACTACCACAGGCTGTGTTAACATGAGGTGTAGGAGTGTAACATTACCCCCAGCTCAGTTCTTCTGATGGTCACTACCACAGGCTGTGTTGTTAACATGAGGTGTAGGAGTGTAACATTACCCCCAGCTCAGTTCTTGTGATGGTCACTACCACAGGCTGTGTTGTTAACATGAGCTACAGGAGTGTAACATTACCCCCAGCTCAGTTCTTGTGATGGTCAGTCACTACCACAGGCAGTGTTGTTGATTTCAGCTACAGGAGTATAAAATTAACCCCAGCTCAGTTCTTCTGATGGTCACTACCACAGGCTGTGTTGTTAACATGAGCTGTAGGAGCGTAACATTAACCCCAGCTCAGTTCTTGTGATGGTCAATACGACAGGCTGTGTTATTAACATGAGCTACAGGAGTGTAACATTACCCCCAGCTCAGTTCTTCTGATGGTCACTACCACAGGCTGTGTTGGTAACATGAGCTGTAGGAGTGTAACATTACCCCCAGCTCAGTTATTCTGATGGTCACTACCACAGGCTGTGTTGTTAACATGAGGTGTAGGAGTGTAACATTACCCCAGCTCAGTTCTTCTGATGGTCACTACCACAGGCTGTGTTAACATGAGGTGTAGGAGTGTAACATTACCCCCAGCTCAGTTCTTCTGATGGTCACTACCACAGGCTGTGTTGTTAACATGAGCTGTAGGAGCGTAACATTAACCCCAGCTCAGTTCTTCTGATGGTCACTACCACAGGCTGTGTTGTTAACATGAGCTGTAGGAGTGTAACATTAACCCCAGCTCAGTTCTTCTGATGGTCACTGCCACAGGCTGTGTTGTTAACATGAGCTGTAGGAGCGTAACATTACCCCCAGCTCAGTTCTTGTGATGGTTACTACCACAGGCTGTGTTGTTAACATGAGCTACAGGAGTGTAACATTAACCCCAGCTCAGTTATTCTGATGGTCACTACCACAGGCTGTGTTGTTAACATGAGGTGTAGGAGTGTAACATTACCCCCAGCTCAGTTCTTGTGATGGTCACTACCGCAGGCTGTGTTGTTAACCTGAGCTACAGGAGTGTAACATTACCCCCAGCTCAGTTCTTGTAATGGTCACTACCACAGGCTGTGTTATTAACATGAGCTGTAGGAGCGTAACATTACCCCCAGCTCAGTTCTTGTGATGGTCACTACCACAGGCTGTGTTGTTAACATGAGCTACAGGAGTGTAACATTAACCCCAGCTCAGTTCTTCTGATGGTCACTGCCACAGGCTGTGTTGTTAACATGAGGTGTAGGAGTGTAACATTACCCCCAGCTCAGTTCTTCTGATGGTCACTACCACAGGCTATGTTGTTAACATGAGCTACAGGAGTGTAACATTACCCCCAGCTTAGTTCTTCTGATGGTCACTACCACAGGCTGTGTTGTTAACATGAGCTGTAGGAGTGTAACATTACCCCCAGCTCAGTTCTTGTAATGGTCACTACCACAGGCTGTGTTGTTAACATGAGCTGTAGGAGCGTAACATTATCCCAAGCTCAGTTCTTCTGATGGTCACTACCACAGGCTGTGTTGTTAACATGAGGTGTAGGAGTGTAACATTACCCCCAGCTCAGTTCTTCTGATGGTCGCTACCACAGACTGTGTTGTTAACATGAGCTACAGGAGTGTAACATTACCCCCAGCTCAGTTCTTCTGATGGTCACTACCACAGGCTGTGTTGTTAACATGAGGTGTAGGAGTGTAACATTACCCCCAGCTCAGTTCTTCTGATGGTCACTACCACAGGCTGTGTTGTTAACATGAGCTGTAGGAGCGTAACATTAACCCCAGCTCAGTTCTTCTGATGGTCACTACCACAGGCTGTATTGTTAACATGAGCTGTAGGAGTGTAACATTACCCCCAGCTCAGTTCTTCTGATGGTCAGTACCACAGGCTGTGTTGTTAACATGAGCTGTAGGAGCGTAACATTACCCCCAGCTCAGTTCTTCTGATAGTCAGTCACTACCATAGGCTGTGTTGTTAACATGAGCTGTAGGAGTGTAACATTACCCCAGCTCAGTTCTTCTGATGGTCACTACCACAGGCTGTGTTAACATGAGGTGTAGGAGTGTAACATTACCCCCAGCTCAGTTCTTCTGATGGTCACTACCACAGGCTGTGTTGTTAACATGAGGTGTAGGAGTGTAACATTACCCCCAGCTCAGTTCTTGTGATGGTCAGTCACTACCACAGGCTGTGTTGTTAACATGAGCTACAGGAGTGTAACATTACCCCCAGCTCAGTTCTTGTGATGGTCAGTCACTACCATAGGCTGTGTTGTTAACATCAGCTACAGGACTATAACATTAACCCCAGCTCAGTTCTTCTGATGGTCACTACTACAGGCTGTGTTGTTAACATGAGCTGTAGGAGCGTAACATTAACCCCGGCTCAGTTCTTGTGATGGTCAATACGACAGGCTGTGTTGTTAACAAGAGCTACAGGAGTGTAACGTTACCCCCAGCTCAGTTCTTCAGATGGTCACTACCACAGGCTGTGTTGTTAACATGAGCTGTAGGAGTGTAACATTACCCCCAGCTCAGTTATTGTGATGGTCACTACCACAGGCTGTGTTGTTAACATGAGGTGTAGGAGTGTAACATTACCCCAGCTCAGTTCTTCTGATGGTCACTACCATTGGCTGTGTTGTTAACATGAGGTGTAGGAGTGTAACATTACCCCCAGCTCAGTTCTTCTGATGGTCAGTCACTACCACAGGCTGTGTTGTTAACATGAGCTACAGGAGTATAACATTAACCCCAGCTCAGTTCTTCTGATGGTCACTACCACAGGCTTTGTTGTTAACATGAGCTGTAGGAGCGTAACATTAACCCCAGCTCAGTTCTTGTGATGGTCAATACGACAGGCTGTGTTGTTAACATGAGCTACAGGAGTGTAACATTACCCCCAGCTTAGTTCTTGTGATGGTCACTACCACAGGCTGTGTTGTTAACATGAGCTGTAGGAGTGTAACATTACCCCCAGCTCAGTTCTTGTGATGGTCACTACCACAGGCTGTGTTGTTAACATGAGCTGTAGGAGCGTAACATTATCCCAAGCTCAGTTCTTCTGATGGTCACTACCACAGGCTGTGTTGTTAACATGAGGTGTAGGAGTGTAACATTACCCCCAGCTCAGTTCTTCTAATGGTCACTACCACAGACTGTGTTGTTAACATGAGCTGCAGGAGTGTAATATTACCCCCAGCTCAGTTCTTCTGATGGTCACTACCACAGGCTGTGTTGTTAACATGAGGTGTAGGAGTGTAACATTACCCCCAGCTCAGTTCTTCTGATGGTCACTACCACAGGCTGTGTTGTTAACATGAGCTGTAGGAGCGTAACATTAACCCCAGCTCAGTTCTTCTGATGGTCACTACCACAGGCTGTATTGTTAACATGAGCTGTAGGAGTGTAACATTACCCCCATCTCAGTTCTTCTGATGGTCACTACCACAGGCTGTGTTGTTAATATGAGCTGTAGGAGCGTAACATTACCCCCAGCTCAGTTCTTCTGATAGTCAGTCACTACCACAGGCTGTGTTGTTAACATGAGCTGTAGGAGTGTAACATTACCCCAGCTCAGTTCTTCTGATGGTCACTACCACAGGCTGTGTTAACATGAGGTGTAGGAGTGTAACATTACCCCCAGCTCAGTTCTTCTGATGGTCACTACCACAGGCTGTGTTGTTAACATGAGGTGTAGGAGTGTAACATTACCCCCAGCTCAGTTCTTGTGATGGTCACTACCACAGGCTGTGTTGTTAACATGAGCTACAGGAGTGTAACGTTACCCCCAGCTCAGTTCTTGTGATGGTCAATACGACAGGCTGTGTTGTTAACATGAGCTACAGGAGTGTAACATTAACCCCAGCTCAGTTGTTCTGATGGTCACTACCACAGGCTGTGTTGTTAACATGAGCTGTAGGAGCGTAACATTAACCCCGGCTCAGTTCTTGTGATGGTCAATACGACAGGCTGTGTTGTTAACAAGAGCTACAGGAGTGTAACGTTACCCCCAGTTCAGTTCTTCAGATGGTCACTACCACAGGCTGTGTTGTTAACATGAGCTGTAGGAGTGTAACATTACCCCCAACTCAGTTATTGTGATGGTCACTACCACAGGCTGTGTTGTTAACATGAGGTGTAGGAGTGTAACATTACCCCAGCTCAGTTCTTCTGATGGTCACTACCATTGGCTGTGTTGTTAACATGAGGTGTAGGAGTGTAACATTACCCCCAGCTCAGTTCTTCTGATGGTCAGTCACTACCACAGGCTGTGTTGTTAACATGAGCTACAGGAGTATAACATTAACCCCAGCTCAGTTCTTCTGATGGTCACTACCACAGGCTTTGTTGTTAACATGAGCTGTAGGAGCGTAACATTAACCCCAGCTCAGTTCTTGTGATGGTCAATACGACAGGCTGTGTTGTTAACATGAGCTGTAGGAGCGTAACATTAACCCCAGCTCAGTTCTTCTGATGGTCACTACCACAGGCTGTATTGTTAACATGAGCTGTAGGAGTGTAACATTACCCCCAGCTCAGTTCTTCTGATGGTCAGTACCACAGGCTGTGTTGTTAACATGAGCTGTAGGAGCGTAACATTACCCCCAGTTCAGTTCTTCTGATAGTCAGTCACTACCACAGGCTGTGTTGTTAACATGAGCTGTAGGAGTGTAACATTACCCCAGCTCAGTTCTTCTGATGGTCACTACCACAGGCTGTGTTAACATGAGGTGTAGGAGTGTAACATTACCCCCAGCTCAGTTCTTCTGATGGTCACTACCACAGGCTGTGTTGTTAACATGAGGTGTAGGAGTGTAACATTACCCCCAGCTCAGTTCTTCTGATGGTCACTACCACAGGCTGTGTTGTTAACATGAGCTACAGGAGTGTAACATTACCCCCAGCTCAGTTCTTGTGATGGTCAGTCACTACCAAAGGCTGTGTTGTTAACATCAGCTACAGGACTATAACATTAACCCCAGCTCAGTTCTTCTGATGGTCACTACCACAGGCTGTGTTGTTAACATGAGCTGTAGGAGCGTAACATTAACCCCGGCTCAGTTCTTGTGATGGTCAATACGACAGGCTGTGTTGTTAACAAGAGCTACAGGAGTGTAACGTTACCCCCAGCTCAGTTCTTCAGATGGTCACTACCACAGGCTGTGTTGTTAACATGAGCTGTAGGAGTGTAACATTACCCCCAGCTCAGTTATTGTGATGGTCACTACCACAGGCTGTGTTGTTAACATGAGGTGTAGGAGTGTAACATTACCCCAGCTCAGTTCTTCTGATGGTCACTACCATTGGCTGTGTTGTTAACATGAGGTGTAGGAGTGTAACATTACCCCCAGCTCAGTTCTTCTGATGGTCAGTCACTACCACAGGCTGTGTTGTTAACATGAGCTACAGGAGTATAACATTAACCCCAGCTCAGTTCTTCTGATGGTCACTACCACAGGCTTTGTTGTTAACATGAGCTGTAGGAGCGTAACATTAACCCCAGCTCAGTTCTTGTGATGGTCAATACGACAGGCTGTGTTGTTAACATGAGCTACAGGAGTGTAACATTACCCCCAGCTTAGTTCTTGTGATGGTCACTACCACAGGCTGTGTTGTTAACATGAGCTGTAGGAGTGTAACATTACCCCCAGCTCAGTTCTTGTGATGGTCACTACCACAGGCTGTGTTGTTAACATGAGCTGTAGGAGCGTAACATTATCCCAAGCTCAGTTCTTCTGATTGTCACTACCACAGGCTGTGTTGTTAACATGAGGTGTAGGAGTGTAACATTACCCCCAGCTCAGTTCTTCTAATGGTCACTACCACAGACTGTGTTGTTAACATGAGCTACAGGAGTGTAACATTACCCCCAGCTCAGTTCCTCTGATGGTCACTACCACAGGCTGTGTTGTTAACATGAGGTGTAGGAGTGTAACATTACCCCCAGCTCAGTTCTTCTGATGGTCACTACCACAGGCTGTGTTGTTAACATGAGCTGTAGGAGCGTAACATTAACCCCAGCTCAGTTCTTCTGATGGTCACTACCACAGGCTGTATTGTTAACATGAGCTGTAGGAGTGTAACATTACCCCCAGCTCAGTTCTTCTGATGGTCACTACCACAGGCTGTGTTGTTAACATGAGCTGTAGGAGCGTAACATTACCCCCAGCTCAGTTCTTCTGATAGTCAGTCACTACCACAGGCTGTGTTGTTAACATGAGCTGTAGGAGTGTAACATTACCCCAGCTCAGTTCTTCTGATGGTCACTACCACAGGCTGTGTTAACATGAGGTGTAGGAGTGTAACATTACCCCCAGCTCAGTTCTTCTGATGGTCACTGCCACAGGCTGTGTTGTTAACATGAGGTGTAGGAGTGTAACATTACCCCCAGCTCAGTTCTTGTGATGGTCACTACCACAGGCTGTGTTGTTAACATGAGCTACAGGAGTGTAATATTACCCCCAGCTCAGTTCTTGTGATGGTCAGTCACTACCATAGGCTGTGTTGTTAACATCAGCTACAGGACTATAACATTAACCCCAGCTCAGTACTTCTGATGGTCACTACCACAGGCTGTGTTGTTAACATGAGCTGTAGGAGTGTAACATTACCCCCAGCTCAGTTATTGTGATGGTCACTACCACAGGCTGTGTTGTTAACATCAGCTACAGGACTATAACATTAACCCCAGCTCAGTACTTCTGATGGTCACTACCACAGGCTGTGTTGTTAACATGAGCTGTAGGAGTGTAACATTACCCCCAGCTCAGTTATTGTGATGGTCACTACCACAGGCTGTGTTGTTAACATGAGCTGTAGGAGCGTAACATTAACCCCGGCTCAGTTCTTGTGATGGTCAATACGACAGGCTGTGTTGTTAACAAGAGCTACAGGAGTGTAACGTTACCCCCAGCTCAGTTCTTCAGATGGTCACTACCACAGGCTGTGTTGTTAACATGAGCTGTAGGAGTGTAACATTACCCCCAGCTCAGTTATTGTGATGGTCACTACCACAGGCTGTGTTGTTAACATGAGGTGTAGGAGTGTAACATTACCCCAGCTCAGTTCTTCTGATGGTCACTACCATTGGCTGTGTTGTTAAAATGAGGTGTAGGAGTGTAACATTACCCCCAGCTCAGTTCTTCTGATGGTCAGTCACTACCACAGGCTGTGTTGTTAACATGAGCTACAGGAGTATAACATTAACCCCAGCTCAGTTCTTCTGATGGTCACTACCACAGGCTTTGTTGTTAACATGAGCTGTAGGAGCGTAACATTAACCCCAGCTCAGTTCTTGTGATGGTCAATACGACAGGCTGTGTTGTTAACATGAGCTACAGGAGTGTAACATTACCCCCAGCTTAGTTCTTGTGATGGTCACTACCACAGGCTGTGTTGTTAACATGAGGTGTAGGAGTGTAACATTACCCCCAGCTCAGTTCTTGTGATGGTCACTACCACAGGCTGTGTTGTTAACATGAGCTGTAGGAGCGTAACATTATCCCAAGCTCAGTTCTTCTGATGGTCACTACCACAGGCTGTGTTGTTAACATGAGGTGTAGGAGTGTAACATTACCCCCAGCTCAGTTCTTCTAATGGTCACTACCACAGACTGTGTTGTTAACATGAGCTACAGGAGTGTAACATTACCCCCAGCTCAGTTCTTCTGATGGTCACTACCACAGGCTGTGTTGTTAACATGAGGTGTAGGAGTGTAACATTACCCCCAGCTCAGTTCTTCTGATGGTCACTACCACAGGCTGTGTTGTTAACATGAGCTGTAGGAGCGTAACATTAACCCCAGCTCAGTTCTTCTGATGGTCACTACCACAGGCTGTATTGTTAACATGAGCTGTAGGAGTGTAACATTACCCCCAGCTCAGTTCTTCTGATGGTCACTACCACAGGCTGTGTTGTTAACATGAGCTGTAGGAGCGTAACATTACCCCCAGCTCAGTTCTTCTGATAGTCAGTCACTACCACAGGCTGTGTTGTTAACATGAGCTGTAGGAGTGTAACATTACCCCAGCTCAGTTCTTCTGATGGTCACTACCACAGGCTGTGTTAACATGAGGTGTAGGAGTGTAACATTACCCCCAGCTCAGTTCTTCTGATGGTCACTACCACAGGCTGTGTTGTTAACATGAGGTGTAGGAGTGTAACATTACCCCCAGCTCAGTTCTTGTGATGGTCACTACCACAGGCTGTGTTGTTAACATGAGCTACAGGAGTGTAACATTACCCCCAGCTCAGTTCTTGTGATGGTCAGTCACTACCATAGGCTGTGTTGTTAACATCAGCTACAGGACTATAACATTAACCCCAGCTCAGTACTTCTGATGGTCACTACCACAGGCTGTGTTGTTAACATGAGCTGTAGGAGTGTAACATTACCCCCAGCTCAGTTATTGTGATGGTCACTACCACAGGCTGTGTTGTTAACATGAGCTACAGGAGTGTAACATTACCCCCAGCTCAGTTCTTGTGATGGTCAGTCACTACCATAGGCTGTGTTGTTAACATCAGCTACAGGACTATAACATTAACCCCAGCTCAGTACTTCTGATGGTCACTACCACAGGCTGTGTTGTTAACATGAGCTGTAGGAGTGTAACATTACCCCCAGCTCAGTTATTGTGATGGTCACTACCACAGGCTGTGTTGTTAACATGAGCTGTAGGAGCGTAACATTAACCCCGGCTCAGTTCTTGTGATGGTCAATACGACAGGCTGTGTTGTTAACAAGAGCTACAGGAGTGTAACGTTACCCCCAGCTCAGTTCTTCAGATGGTCACTACCACAGGCTGTGTTGTTAACATGAGCTGTAGGAGTGTAACATTACCCCCAGCTCAGTTATTGTGATGGTCACTACCACAGGCTGTGTTGTTAACATGAGGTGTAGGAGTGTAACATTACCCCAGCTCAGTTCTTCTGATGGTCACTACCATTGGCTGTGTTGTTAACATGAGGTGTAGGAGTGTAACATTACCCCCAGCTCAGTTCTTCTGATGGTCAGTCACTACCACAGGCTGTGTTGTTAACATGAGCTACAGGAGTATAACATTAACCCCAGCTCAGTTCTTCTGATGGTCACTACCACAGGCTTTGTTGTTAACATGAGCTGTAGGAGCGTAACATTAACCCCAGCTCAGTTCTTGTGATGGTCAATACGACAGGCTGTGTTGTTAACATGAGCTACAGGAGTGTAACATTACCCCCAGCTTAGTTCTTGTGATGGTCACTACCACAGGCTGTGTTGTTAACATGAGCTGTAGGAGTGTAACATTACCCCCAGCTCAGTTCTTCTGATGGTCACTACCACAGGCTGTGTTGTTAACATGAGCTGTAGGAGCGTAACATTATCCCAAGCTCAGTTCTTCTGATGGTCACTACCACAGGCTGTGTTGTTAACATGAGGTGTAGGAGTGTAACATTACCCCCAGCTCAGTTCTTCTAATGGTCACTACCACAGACTGTGTTGTTAACATGAGCTACAGGAGTGTAACATTACCCCCAGCTCAGTTCTTCTGATGGTCACTACCACAGGCTGTGTTGTTAACATGAGGTGTAGGAGTGTAACATTACCCCCAGCTCAGTTCTTCTGATGGTCACTACCACAGGCTGTGTTGTTAACATGAGCTGTAGGAGCGTAACATTAACCCCAGCTCAGTTCTTCTGATGGTCACTACCACAGGCTGTATTGTTAACATGAGCTGTAGGAGTGTAACATTACCCCCAGCTCAGTTCTTCTGATGGTCACTACCACAGGCTGTGTTGTTAACATGAGCTGTAGGAGCGTAACATTACCCCCAGCTCAGTTCTTCTGATAGTCAGTCACTACCACAGGCTGTGTTGTTAACATGAGCTGTAGGAGTGTAAAATTACCCCAGCTCAGTTCTTCTGATGGTCACTACCACAGGCTGTGTTAACATGAGGTGTAGGAGTGTAACATTACCCCCAGCTCAGTTCTTCTGATGGTCACTACCACAGGCTGTGTTGTTAACATGAGGTGTAGGAGTGTAACATTACCCCCAGCTCAGTTCTTGTGATGGTCACTACCACAGGCTGTGTTGTTAACATGAGCTACAGGAGTGTAACATTACCCCCAGCTCAGTTCTTGTGATGGTCAGTCACTACCATAGGCTGTGTTGTTAACATCAGCTACAGGACTATAACATTAACCCCAGCTCAGTTCTTCTGATGGTCACTACCACAGGCTGTGTTGTTAACATGAGCTGTAGGAGCGTAACATTAACCCCGGCTCAGTTCTTGTGATGGTCAATACGACAGGCTGTGTTGTTAACAAGAGCTACAGGAGTGTAACGTTACCCCCAGCTCAGTTCTTCAGATGGTCACTACCACAGGCTGTGTTGTTAACATGAGCTGTAGGAGTGTAACATTACCCCCAGCTCAGTTATTGTGATGGTCACTACCACAGGCTGTGTTGTTAACATGAGGTGTAGTTGTGTAACATTACCCCAGCTCAGTTCTTCTGATGGTCACTACCATTGGCTGTGTTGTTAACATGAGGTGTAGGAGTGTAACATTACCCCCAGCTCAGTTCTTCTGATGGTCAGTCACTACCACAGGCTGTGTTGTTAACATGAGCTACAGGAGTATAACATTAACCCCAGCTCAGTTCTTCTGATGGTCACTACCACAGGCTTTGTTGTTAACATGAGCTGTAGGAGCGTAACATTAACCCCAGCTCAGTTCTTGTGATGGTCAATACGACAGGCTGTGTTGTTAACATGAGCTACAGGAGTGTAACATTACCCCCAGCTTAGTTCTTGTGATGGTCACTACCACAGGCTGTGTTGTTAACATGAGCTGTAGGAGTGTAACATTACCCCCAGCTCAGTTCTTGTGATGGTCACTACCACAGGCTGTGTTGTTAACATGAGCTGTAGGAGCGTAACATTATCCCAAGCTCAGTTCTTCTGATGGTCACTACCACAGGCTGTGTTGTTAACATGAGGTGTAGGAGTGTAACATTACCCCCAGCTCAGTTCTTCTAATGGTCACTACCACAGACTGTGTTGTTAACATGAGCTACAGGAGTGTAACATTACCCCCAGCTCAGTTCTTCTGATGGTCATTACCACAGGCTGTGTTGTTAACATGAGGTGTAGGAGTGTAACATTACCCCAGCTCAGTTCTTCTGATAGTCACTACCACAGGCTGTGTTGTTAACATGAGCTACAGCAGCATAACATTAACCCCAGCTCAGTTCTTCTGATGGTCACTACCACAGGCTGTGTTGTTAACATGAGCTGTAGGAGCGTAAGATTAACCCCAGCTCAGTTCTTCTGATGGTCACTACCACAGGCTGTGTTTTTAACATGAGCTGTAGGAGGGTAACATTACCCCCAGCTCAGTTCTTCTGCTGGTCACTACCACAGGCTGTGTTGTTAACATGAGCTGTAGGAGTGTAACATTACCCCCAGGTCAGTTCTTCTGATAGTCAGTCAATACCACAGGCTGTGTTGTTAACATGAGCTGTAGGAGCGTAACATTAACCCCAGCTCAGTTCTTGTGATGGTCAATACGACAGGCTGTGTTGTTAACATGAGCTGTAGGAGCGTAACATTAACCCCAGCTCAGTTCTTCTGATGGTCACTACCACAGGCTGTATTGTTAACATGAGCTGTAGGAGTGTAACATTACCCCCAGCTCAGTTCTTCTGATGGTCAGTACCACAGGCTGTGTTGTTAACATGAGCTGTAGGAGCGTAACATTACCCCCAGCTCAGTTCTTCTGATAGTCAGTCACTACCACAGGCTGTGTTGTTAACATGAGCTGTAGGAGTGTAACATTACCCCAGCTCAGTTCTTCTGATGGTCACTACCACAGGCTGTGTTAACATGAGGTGTAGGAGTGTAACATTACCCCCAGCTCAGTTCTTCTGATGGTCACTACCACAGGCTGTGTTGTTAACATGAGGTGTAGGAGTGTAACATTAACCCCAGCTCAGTTCTTCTGATGGTCACTACCACAGGCTGTGTTGTTAACATGAGCTACAGGAGTGTAACATTACCCCCAGCTCAGTTCTTGTGATGGTCAGTCACTACCAAAGGCTGTGTTGTTAACATCAGCTACAGGACTATAACATTAACCCCAGCTCAGTTCTTCTGATGGTCACTACCACAGGCTGTGTTGTTAACATGAGCTGTAGGAGCGTAACATTAACCCCGGCTCAGTTCTTGTGATGGTCAATACGACAGGCTGTGTTGTTAACAAGAGCTACAGGAGTGTAACGTTACCCCCAGCTCAGTTCTTCAGATGGTCACTACCACAGGCTGTGTTGTTAACATGAGCTGTAGGAGTGTAACATTACCCCCAGCTCAGTTATTGTGATGGTCACTACCACAGGCTGTGTTGTTAACATGAGGTGTAGGAGTGTAACATTACCCCAGCTCAGTTCTTCTGATGGTCACTACCATTGGCTGTGTTGTTAACATGAGGTGTAGGAGTGTAACATTACCCCCAGCTCAGTTCTTCTGATGGTCAGTCACTACCACAGGCTGTGTTGTTAACATGAGCTACAGGAGTATAACATTAACCCCAGCTCAGTTCTTCTGATGGTCACTACCACAGGCTTTGTTGTTAACATGAGCTGTAGGAGCGTAACATTAACCCCAGCTCAGTTCTTGTGATGGTCAATACGACAGGCTGTGTTGTTAACATGAGCTACAGGAGTGTAACATTACCCCCAGCTTAGTTCTTGTGATGGTCACTACCACAGGCTGTGTTGTTAACATGAGCTGTAGGAGTGTAACATTACCCCCAGCTCAGTTCTTGTGATGGTCACTACCACAGGCTGTGTTGTTAACATGAGCTGTAGGAGCGTAACATTATCCCAAGCTCAGTTCTTCTGATGGTCACTACCACAGGCTGTGTTGTTAACATGAGGTGTAGGAGTGTAACATTACCCCCAGCTCAGTTCTTCTAATGGTCACTACCACAGACTGTGTTGTTAACATGAGCTACAGGAGTGTAACATTACCCCCAGCTCAGTTCTTCTGATGGTCACTACCACAGGCTGTGTTGTTAACATGAGGTGTAGGAGTGTAACATTACCCCCAGCTCAGTTCTTCTGATGGTCACTACCACAGGCTGTGTTGTTAACATGAGCTGTAGGAGCGTAACATTAACCCCAGCTCAGTTCTTCTGATGGTCACTACCACAGGCTGTATTGTTAACATGAGCTGTAGGAGTGTAACATTACCCCCAGCTCAGTTCTTCTGATGGTCACTACCACAGGCTGTGTTGTTAACATGAGCTGTAGGAGCGTAATATTACCCCCAGCTCAGTTCTTCTGATAGTCAGTCACTACCACAGGCTGTGTTGTTAACATGAGCTGTAGGAGTGTAACATTACCCCAGCTCAGTTCTTCTGATGGTCACTACCACAGGATGTGTTAACATGAGGTGTAGGAGTGTAACATTACCCCCAGCTCAGTTCTTCTGATAGTCAGTCACTACCACAGGCTGTGTTGTTAACATGAGCTGTAGGAGTGTAACATTACCCCAGCTCAGTTCTTCTGATGGTCACTACCACAGGCTGTGTTAACATGAGGTGTAGGAGTGTAACATTACCCCCAGCTCAGTTCTTCTGATGGTCACTACCACAGGCTGTGTTGTTAACATGAGGTGTAGGAGTGTAACATTAACCCCAGCTCAGTTCTTCTGATGGTCACTACCACAGGCTGTGTTGTTAACATGAGCTACAGGAGTGTAACATTACCCCCAGCTCAGTTCTTGTGATGGTCAGTCACTACCAAAGGCTGTGTTGTTAACATCAGCTACAGGACTATAACATTAACCCCAGCTCAGTTCTTCTGATGGTCACTACCACAGGCTGTGTTGTTAACATGAGCTGTAGGAGCGTAACATTAACCCCGGCTCAGTTCTTGTGATGGTCAATACGACAGGCTGTGTTGTTAACAAGAGCTACAGGAGTGTAACGTTACCCCCAGCTCAGTTCTTCAGATGGTCACTACCACAGGCTGTGTTGTTAACATGAGCTGTAGGAGTGTAACATTACCCCCAGCTCAGTTATTGTGATGGTCACTACCACAGGCTGTGTTGTTAACATGAGGTGTAGGAGTGTAACATTACCCCAGCTCAGTTCTTCTGATGGTCACTACCATTGGCTGTGTTGTTAACATGAGGTGTAGGAGTGTAACATTACCCCCAGCTCAGTTCTTCTGATGGTCAGTCACTACCACAGGCTGTGTTGTTAACATGAGCTACAGGAGTATAACATTAACCCCAGCTCAGTTCTTCTGATGGTCACTACCACAGGCTTTGTTGTTAACATGAGCTGTAGGAGCGTAACATTAACCCCAGCTCAGTTCTTGTGATGGTCAATACGACAGGCTGTGTTGTTAACATGAGCTACAGGAGTGTAACATTACCCCCAGCTTAGTTCTTGTGATGGTCACTACCACAGGCTGTGTTGTTAACATGAGCTGTAGGAGTGTAACATTACCCCCAGCTCAGTTCTTGTGATGGTCACTACCACAGGCTGTGTTGTTAACATGAGCTGTAGGAGCGTAACATTATCCCAAGCTCAGTTCTTCTGATGGTCACTACCACAGGCTGTGTTGTTAACATGAGGTGTAGGAGTGTAACATTACCCCCAGCTCAGTTCTTCTAATGGTCACTACCACAGACTGTGTTGTTAACATGAGCTACAGGAGTGTAACATTACCCCCAGCTCAGTTCTTCTGATGGTCACTACCACAGGCTGTGTTGTTAACATGAGGTGTAGGAGTGTAACATTACCCCCAGCTCAGTTCTTCTGATGGTCACTACCACAGGCTGTGTTGTTAACATGAGCTGTAGGAGCGTAACATTAACCCCAGCTCAGTTCTTCTGATGGTCACTACCACAGGCTGTATTGTTAACATGAGCTGTAGGAGTGTAACATTACCCCCAGCTCAGTTCTTCTGATGGTCACTACCACAGGCTGTGTTGTTAACATGAGCTGTAGGAGCGTAACATTACCCCCAGCTCAGTTCTTCTGATAGTCAGTCACTACCACAGGCTGTGTTGTTAACATGAGCTGTAGGAGTGTAACATTACCCCAGCTCAGTTCTTCTGATGGTCACTACCACAGGATGTGTTAACATGAGGTGTAGGAGTGTAACATTACCCCCAGCTCAGTTCTTCTGATGGTCACTACCACAGGCTGTGTTGTTAACATGAGGTGTAGGAGTGTAACATTACCCCCAGCTCAGTTCTTGTGATGGTCACTACCACAGGCTGTGTTGTTAACATGAGCTACAGGAGTGTAACATTACCCCCAGCTCAGTTCTTGTGATGGTCAGTCACTACCATAGGCTGTGTTGTTAACATCAGCTACAGGACTATAACATTAACCCCAGCTCAGTACTTCTGATGGTCACTACCACAGGCTGTGTTGTTAACATGAGCTGTAGGAGTGTAACATTACCCCCAGCTCAGTTATTGTGATGGTCACTACCACAGGCTGTGTTGTTAACATGAGCTACAGGAGTGTAACATTACCCCCAGCTCAGTTCTTGTGATGGTCAGTCACTACCATAGGCTGTGTTGTTAACATCAGCTACAGGACTATAACATTAACCCCAGCTCAGTACTTCTGATGGTCACTACCACAGGCTGTGTTGTTAACATGAGCTGTAGGAGTGTAACATTACCCCCAGCTCAGTTATTGTGATGGTCACTACCACAGGCTGTGTTGTTAACATGAGCTGTAGGAGCGTAACATTAACCCCGGCTCAGTTCTTGTGATGGTCAATACGACAGGCTGTGTTGTTAACAAGAGCTACAGGAGTGTAACGTTACCCCCAGCTCAGTTCTTCAGATGGTCACTACCACAGGCTGTGTTGTTAACATGAGCTGTAGGAGTGTAACATTACCCCCAGCTCAGTTATTGTGATGGTCACTACCACAGGCTGTGTTGTTAACATGAGGTGTAGGAGTGTAACATTACCCCAGCTCAGTTCTTCTGATGGTCACTACCATTGGCTGTGTTGTTAACATGAGGTGTAGGAGTGTAACATTACCCCCAGCTCAGTTCTTCTGATGGTCAGTCACTACCACAGGCTGTGTTGTTAACATGAGCTACAGGAGTATAACATTAACCCCAGCTCAGTTCTTCTGATGGTCACTACCACAGGCTTTGTTGTTAACATGAGCTGTAGGAGCGTAACATTAACCCCAGCTCAGTTCTTGTGATGGTCAATACGACAGGCTGTGTTGTTAACATGAGCTACAGGAGTGTAACATTACCCCCAGCTTAGTTCTTGTGATGGTCACTACCACAGGCTGTGTTGTTAACATGAGCTGTAGGAGTGTAACATTACCCCCAGCTCAGTTCTTGTGATGGTCACTACCACAGGCTGTGTTGTTAACATGAGCTGTAGGAGCGTAACATTATCCCAAGCTCAGTTCTTCTGATGGTCACTACCACAGGCTGTGTTGTTAACATGAGGTGTAGGAGTGTAACATTACCCCCAGCTCAGTTCTTCTAATGGTCACTACCACAGACTGTGTTGTTAACATGAGCTACAGGAGTGTAACATTACCCCCAGCTCAGTTCTTCTGATGGTCACTACCACAGGCTGTGTTGTTAACATGAGGTGTAGGAGTGTAACATTACCCCCAGCTCAGTTCTTCTGATGGTCACTACCACAGGCTGTGTTGTTAACATGAGCTGTAGGAGCGTAACATTAACCCCAGCTCAGTTCTTCTGATGGTCACTACCACAGGCTGTATTGTTAACATGAGCTGTAGGAGTGTAACATTACCCCCAGCTCAGTTCTTCTGATGGTCACTACCACAGGCTGTGTTGTTAACATGAGCTGTAGGAGCGTAACATTACCCCCAGCTCAGTTCTTCTGATAGTCAGTCACTACCACAGGCTGTGTTGTTAACATGAGCTGTAGGAGTGTAACATTACCCCAGCTCAGTTCTTCTGATGGTCACTACCACAGGCTGTGTTAACATGAGGTGTAGGAGTGTAACATTACCCCCAGCTCAGTTCTTCTGATGGTCACTACCACAGGCTGTGTTGTTAACATGAGGTGTAGGAGTGTAACATTACCCCAGCTCAGTTCTTTTGATGGTCACTACCACAGGCTGTGTTGTTAACATGAGCTACAGGAGTGTAACATTACCCCCATCTCAGTTCTTGTGATGGTCAGTCACTACCATAGGCTGTGTTGTTAACATCAGCTACAGGACTATAACATTAACCCCAGCTCAGTACTTCTGATGGTCACTACCACAGGCTGTGTTGTTAACATGAGCTGTAGGAGTGTAACATTACCCCCAGCTCAGTTATTGTGATGGTCACTACCACAGGCTGTGTTGTTAACATGAGCTACAGGAGTGTAACATTACCCCCAGCTCAGTTCTTGTGATGGTCAGTCACTACCATAGGCTGTGTTGTTAACATCAGCTACAGGACTATAACATTAACCCCAGCTCAGTACTTCTGATGGTCACTACCACAGGCTGTGTTGTTAACATGAGCTGTAGGAGTGTAACATTACCCCCAGCTCAGTTATTGTGATGGTCACTACCACAGGCTGTGTTGTTAACATGAGCTGTAGGAGCGTAACATTAACCCCGGCTCAGTTCTTGTGATGGTCAATACGACAGGCTGTGTTGTTAACAAGAGCTACAGGAGTGTAACGTTACCCCCAGCTCAGTTCTTCAGATGGTCACTACCACAGGCTGTGTTGTTAACATGAGCTGTAGGAGTGTAACATTACCCCCAGCTCAGTTATTGTGATGGTCACTACCACAGGCTGTGTTGTTAACATGAGGTGTAGGAGTGTAACATTACCCCAGCTCAGTTCTTCTGATGGTCACTACCATTGGCTGTGTTGTTAACATGAGGTGTAGGAGTGTAACATTACCCCCTGCTCAGTTCTTCTGATGGTCAGTCACTACCACAGGCTGTGTTGTTAACATGAGCTACAGGAGTATAACATTAACCCCAGCTCAGTTCTTCTGATGGTCACTACCACAGGCTTTGTTGTTAACATGAGCTGTAGGAGCGTAACATTAACCCCAGCTCAGTTCTTGTGATGGTCAATACGACAGGCTGTGTTGTTAACATGAGCTACAGGAGTGTAACATTACCCCCAGCTTAGTTCTTGTGATGGTCACTACCACAGGCTGTGTTGTTAACATGAGCTGTAGGAGTGTAACATTACCCCCAGCTCAGTTCTTCTGATGGTCACTACCACAGGCTGTGTTGTTAACATGAGCTGTAGGAGCGTAACATTATCCCACGCTCAGTTCTTCTGATGGTCACTACCACAGGCTGTGTTGTTAACATGAGGTGTAGGAGTGTAACATTACCCCCAGCTCAGTTCTTCTAATGGTCACTACCACAGACTGTGTTGTTAACATGAGCTACAGGAGTGTAACATTACCCCCAGCTCAGTTCTTCTGATGGTCACTACCACAGGCTGTGTTGTTAACATGAGGTGTAGGAGTGTAACATTACCCCCAGCTCAGTTCTTCTGATGGTCACTACCACAGGCTGTGTTGTTAACATGAGCTGTAGGAGCGTAACATTAACCCCAGCTCAGTTCTTCTGATGGTCACTACCACAGGCTGTATTGTTAACATGAGCTGTAGGAGTGTAACATTACCCCCAGCTCAGTTCTTCTGATGGTCACTACCACAGGCTGTGTTGTTAACATGAGCTGTAGGAGCGTAACATTACCCCCAGCTCAGTTCTTCTGATAGTCAGTCACTACCACAGGCTGTGTTGTTAACATGAGCTGTAGGAGTGTAACATTACCCCAGCTCAGTTCTTCTGATGGTCACTACCACAGGCTGTGTTAACATGAGGTGTAGGAGTGTAACATTACCCCCAGCTCAGTTCTTCTAATGGTCACTACCACAGACTGTGTTGTTAACATGAGCTACAGGAGTGTAACATTACCCCCAGCTCAGTTCTTCTGATGGTCACTACCACAGGCTGTGTTGTTAACATGAGGTGTAGGAGTGTAACATTACCCCCAGCTCAGTTCTTCTGATGGTCACTACCACAGGCTGTGTTGTTAACATGAGCTGTAGGAGCGTAACATTAACCCCAGCTCAGTTCTTCTGATGGTCACTACCACAGGCTGTATTGTTAACATGAGCTGTAGGAGTGTAACATTACCCCCAGCTCAGTTCTTCTGATGGTCACTACCACAGGCTGTGTTGTTAACATGAGCTGTAGGAGCGTAACATTACCCCCAGCTCAGTTCTTCTGATAGTCAGTCACTACCACAGGCTGTGTTGTTAACATGAGCTGTAGGAGTGTAAAATTACCCCAGCTCAGTTCTTCTGATGGTCACTACCACAGGCTGTGTTAACATGAGGTGTAGGAGTGTAACATTACCCCCAGCTCAGTTCTTCTGATGGTCACTACCACAGGCTGTGTTGTTAACATGAGGTGTAGGAGTGTAACATTACCCCCAGCTCAGTTCTTGTGATGGTCACTACCACAGGCTGTGTTGTTAACATGAGCTACAGGAGTGTAACATTACCCCCAGCTCAGTTCTTGTGATGGTCAGTCACTACCATAGGCTGTGTTGTTAACATCAGCTACAGGACTATAACATTAACCCCAGCTCAGTTCTTCTGATGGTCACTACCACAGGCTGTGTTGTTAACATGAGCTACAGGAGTGTAACATTACCCCCAGCTCAGTTATTGTGATGGTCACTACCACAGGCTGTGTTGTTAACATGAGGTGTAGTTGTATAACATTACCCCAGCTCAGTTCTTCTGATGGTCACTACCATTGGCTGTGTTGTTAACATGAGGTGTAGGAGTGTAACATTACCCCCAGCTCAGTTCTTCTGATGGTCAGTCACTACCACAGGCTGTGTTGTTAACATGAGCTACAGGAGTATAACATTAACCCCAGCTCAGTTCTTCTGATGGTCACTACCACAGGCTTTGTTGTTAACATGAGCTGTAGGAGCGTAACATTAACCCCAGCTCAGTTCTTGTGATGGTCAATACGACAGGCTGTGTTGTTAACATGAGCTACAGGAGTGTAACATTACCCCCAGCTTAGTTCTTGTGATGGTCACTACCACAGGCTGTGTTGTTAACATGAGCTGTAGGAGTGTAACATTACCCCCAGCTCAGTTCTTGTGATGGTCACTACCACAGGCTGTGTTGTTAACATGAGCTGTAGGAGCGTAACATTATCCCAAGCTCAGTTCTTCTGATGGTCACTACCACAGGCTGTGTTGTTAACATGAGGTGTAGGAGTGTAACATTACCCCCAGCTCAGTTCTTCTAATGGTCACTACCACAGACTGTGTTGTTAACATGAGCTACAGGAGTGTAACATTACCCCCAGCTCAGTTCTTCTGATGGTCATTACCACAGGCTGTGTTGTTAACATGAGGTGTAGGAGTGTAACATTACCCGAGCTCAGTTCTTCTGATAGTCACTACCACAGGCTGTGTTGTTAACATGAGCTACAGCAGCATAACATTAACCCCAGCTCAGTTCTTCTGATGGTCACTACCACAGGCTGTGTTGTTAACATGAGCTGTAGGAGCGTAAGATTAACCCCAGCTCAGTTCTTCTGATGGTCACTACCACAGGCTGTGTTTTTAACATGAGCTGTAGGAGGGTAACATTACCCCCAGCTCAGTTCTTCTGCTGGTCACTACCACAGGCTGTGTTGTTAACATGAGCTGTAGGAGTGTAACATTACCCCCAGGTCAGTTCTTCTGATAGTCAGTCAATACCACAGGCTGTGTTGTTAACATGAGCTGTAGGAGCGTAACATTAACCCCAGCTCAGTTCTTGTGATGGTCAATACGACAGGCTGTGTTGTTAACATGAGCTGTAGGAGCGTAACATTAACCCCAGCTCAGTTCTTCTGATGGTCACTACCACAGGCTGTATTGTTAACATGAGCTGTAGGAGTGTAACATTACCCCCAGCTCAGTTCTTCTGATGGTCAGTACCACAGGCTGTGTTGTTAACATGAGCTGTAGGAGCGTAACATTACCCCCAGCTCAGTTCTTCTGATAGTCAGTCACTACCACAGGCTGTGTTGTTAACATGAGCTGTAGGAGTGTAACATTACCCCAGCTCAGTTCTTCTGATGGTCACTACCACAGGCTGTGTTAACATGAGGTGTAGGAGTGTAACATTACCCCCAGCTCAGTTCTTCTGATGGTCACTACCACAGGCTGTGTTGTTAACATGAGGTGTAGGAGTGTAACATTAACCCCAGCTCAGTTCTTCTGATGGTCACTACCACAGGCTGTGTTGTTAACATGAGCTACAGGAGTGTAACATTACCCCCAGCTCAGTTCTTGTGATGGTCAGTCACTACCAAAGGCTGTGTTGTTAACATCAGCTACAGGACTATAACATTAACCCCAGCTCAGTTCTTCTGATGGTCACTACCACAGGCTGTGTTGTTAACATGAGCTGTAGGAGCGTAACATTAACCCCGGCTCAGTTCTTGTGATGGTCAATACGACAGGCTGTGTTGTTAACAAGAGCTACAGGAGTGTAACGTTACCCCCAGCTCAGTTCTTCAGATGGTCACTACCACAGGCTGTGTTGTTAACATGAGCTGTAGGAGTGTAACATTACCCCCAGCTCAGTTATTGTGATGGTCACTACCACAGGCTGTGTTGTTAACATGAGGTGTAGGAGTGTAACATTACCCCAGCTCAGTTCTTCTGATGGTCACTACCATTGGCTGTGTTGTTAACATGAGGTGTAGGAGTGTAACATTACCCCCAGCTCAGTTCTTCTGATGGTCAGTCACTACCACAGGCTGTGTTGTTAACATGAGCTACAGGAGTATAACATTAACCCCAGCTCAGTTCTTCTGATGGTCACTACCACAGGCTTTGTTGTTAACATGAGCTGTAGGAGCGTAACATTAACCCCAGCTCAGTTCTTGTGATGGTCAATACGACAGGCTGTGTTGTTAACATGAGCTACAGGAGTGTAACATTACCCCCAGCTTAGTTCTTGTGATGGTCACTACCACAGGCTGTGTTGTTAACATGAGCTGTAGGAGTGTAACATTACCCCCAGCTCAGTTCTTGTGATGGTCACTACCACAGGCTGTGTTGTTAACATGAGCTGTAGGAGCGTAACATTATCCCAAGCTCAGTTCTTCTGATGGTCACTACCACAGGCTGTGTTGTTAACATGAGGTGTAGGAGTGTAACATTACCCCCAGCTCAGTTCTTCTAATGGTCACTACCACAGACTGTGTTGTTAACATGAGCTACAGGAGTGTAACATTACCCCCAGCTCAGTTCTTCTGATGGTCACTACCACAGGCTGTGTTGTTAACATGAGGTGTAGGAGTGTAACATTACCCCCAGCTCAGTTCTTCTGATGGTCACTACCACAGGCTGTGTTGTTAACATGAGCTGTAGGAGCGTAACATTAACCCCAGCTCAGTTCTTCTGATGGTCACTACCACAGGCTGTATTGTTAACATGAGCTGTAGGAGTGTAACATTACCCCCAGCTCAGTTCTTCTGATGGTCACTACCACAGGCTGTGTTGTTAACATGAGCTGTAGGAGCGTAATATTACCCCCAGCTCAGTTCTTCTGATAGTCAGTCACTACCACAGGCTGTGTTGTTAACATGAGCTGTAGGAGTGTAACATTACCCCAGCTCAGTTCTTCTGATGGTCACTACCACAGGATGTGTTAACATGAGGTGTAGGAGTGTAACATTACCCCCAGCTCAGTTCTTCTGATAGTCAGTCACTACCACAGGCTGTGTTGTTAACATGAGCTGTAGGAGTGTAACATTACCCCAGCTCAGTTCTTCTGATGGTCACTACCACAGGCTGTGTTAACATGAGGTGTAGGAGTGTAACATTACCCCCAGCTCAGTTCTTCTGATGGTCACTACCACAGGCTGTGTTGTTAACATGAGGTGTAGGAGTGTAACATTAACCCCAGCTCAGTTCTTCTGATGGTCACTACCACAGGCTGTGTTGTTAACATGAGCTACAGGAGTGTAACATTACCCCCAGCTCAGTTCTTGTGATGGT
Source organism: Lampris incognitus (assembly GCF_029633865.1). NCBI lineage: Eukaryota > Metazoa > Chordata > Actinopteri > Lampriformes > Lampridae > Lampris > Lampris incognitus. The sequence goes on along the minus strand of NC_079212.1, from coordinate 61,745,537 downwards.
CAGTCACTACCAAAGGCTGTGTTGTTAACATCAGCTACAGGACTATAACATTAACCCCAGCTCAGTTCTTCTGATGGTCACTACCACAGGCTGTGTTGTTAACATGAGCTGTAGGAGCGTAACATTAACCCCGGCTCAGTTCTTGTGATGGTCAATACGACAGGCTGTGTTGTTAACAAGAGCTACAGGAGTGTAACGTTACCCCCAGCTCAGTTCTTCAGATGGTCACTACCACAGGCTGTGTTGTTAACATGAGCTGTAGGAGTGTAACATTACCCCCAGCTCAGTTATTGTGATGGTCACTACCACAGGCTGTGTTGTTAACATGAGGTGTAGGAGTGTAACATTACCCCAGCTCAGTTCTTCTGATGGTCACTACCATTGGCTGTGTTGTTAACATGAGGTGTAGGAGTGTAACATTACCCCCAGCTCAGTTCTTCTGATGGTCAGTCACTACCACAGGCTGTGTTGTTAACATGAGCTACAGGAGTATAACATTAACCCCAGCTCAGTTCTTCTGATGGTCACTACCACAGGCTTTGTTGTTAACATGAGCTGTAGGAGCGTAACATTAACCCCAGCTCAGTTCTTGTGATGGTCAATACGACAGGCTGTGTTGTTAACATGAGCTACAGGAGTGTAACATTACCCCCAGCTTAGTTCTTGTGATGGTCACTACCACAGGCTGTGTTGTTAACATGAGCTGTAGGAGTGTAACATTACCCCCAGCTCAGTTCTTGTGATGGTCACTACCACAGGCTGTGTTGTTAACATGAGCTGTAGGAGCGTAACATTATCCCAAGCTCAGTTCTTCTGATGGTCACTACCACAGGCTGTGTTGTTAACATGAGGTGTAGGAGTGTAACATTACCCCCAGCTCAGTTCTTCTAATGGTCACTACCACAGACTGTGTTGTTAACATGAGCTACAGGAGTGTAACATTACCCCCAGCTCAGTTCTTCTGATGGTCACTACCACAGGCTGTGTTGTTAACATGAGGTGTAGGAGTGTAACATTACCCCCAGCTCAGTTCTTCTGATGGTCACTACCACAGGCTGTGTTGTTAACATGAGCTGTAGGAGCGTAACATTAACCCCAGCTCAGTTCTTCTGATGGTCACTACCACAGGCTGTATTGTTAACATGAGCTGTAGGAGTGTAACATTACCCCCAGCTCAGTTCTTCTGATGGTCACTACCACAGGCTGTGTTGTTAACATGAGCTGTAGGAGCGTAACATTACCCCCAGCTCAGTTCTTCTGATAGTCAGTCACTACCACAGGCTGTGTTGTTAACATGAGCTGTAGGAGTGTAACATTACCCCAGCTCAGTTCTTCTGATGGTCACTACCACAGGATGTGTTAACATGAGGTGTAGGAGTGTAACATTACCCCCAGCTCAGTTCTTCTGATGGTCACTACCACAGGCTGTGTTGTTAACATGAGGTGTAGGAGTGTAACATTACCCCCAGCTCAGTTCTTGTGATGGTCACTACCACAGGCTGTGTTGTTAACATGAGCTACAGGAGTGTAACATTACCCCCAGCTCAGTTCTTGTGATGGTCAGTCACTACCATAGGCTGTGTTGTTAACATCAGCTACAGGACTATAACATTAACCCCAGCTCAGTACTTCTGATGGTCACTACCACAGGCTGTGTTGTTAAATTGAGCTGTAGGAGTGTAACATTACCCCCAGCTCAGTTATTGTGATGGTCACTACCACAGGCTGTGTTGTTAACATGAGCTACAGGAGTGTAACATTACCCCCAGCTCAGTTCTTGTGATGGTCAGTCACTACCATAGGCTGTGTTGTTAACATCAGCTACAGGACTATAACATTAACCCCAGCTCAGTACTTCTGATGGTCACTACCACAGGCTGTGTTGTTAACATGAGCTGTAGGAGTGTAACATTACCCCCAGCTCAGTTATTGTGATGGTCACTACCACAGGCTGTGTTGTTAACATGAGCTGTAGGAGCGTAACATTAACCCCGGCTCAGTTCTTGTGATGGTCAATACGACAGGCTGTGTTGTTAACAAGAGCTACAGGAGTGTAACGTTACCCCCAGCTCAGTTCTTCAGATGGTCACTACCACAGGCTGTGTTGTTAACATGAGCTGTAGGAGTGTAACATTACCCCCAGCTCAGTTATTGTGATGGTCACTACCACAGGCTGTGTTGTTAACATGAGGTGTAGGAGTGTAACATTACCCCAGCTCAGTTCTTCTGATGGTCACTACCATTGGCTGTGTTGTTAACATGAGGTGTAGGAGTGTAACATTACCCCCAGCTCAGTTCTTCTGATGGTCAGTCACTACCACAGGCTGTGTTGTTAACATGAGCTACAGGAGTATAACATTAACCCCAGCTCAGTTCTTCTGATGGTCACTACCACAGGCTTTGTTGTTAACATGAGCTGTAGGAGCGTAACATTAACCCCAGCTCAGTTCTTGTGATGGTCAATACGACAGGCTGTGTTGTTAACATGAGCTACAGGAGTGTAACATTACCCCCAGCTTAGTTCTTGTGATGGTCACTACCACAGGCTGTGTTGTTAACATGAGCTGTAGGAGTGTAACATTACCCCCAGCTCAGTTCTTGTGATGGTCACTACCACAGGCTGTGTTGTTAACATGAGCTGTAGGAGCGTAACATTATCCCAAGCTCAGTTCTTCTGATGGTCACTACCACAGGCTGTGTTGTTAACATGAGGTGTAGGAGTGTAACATTACCCCCAGCTCAGTTCTTCTAATGGTCACTACCACAGACTGTGTTGTTAACATGAGCTACAGGAGTGTAACATTACCCCCAGCTCAGTTCTTCTGATGGTCACTACCACAGGCTGTGTTGTTAACATGAGGTGTAGGAGTGTAACATTACCCCCAGCTCAGTTCTTCTGATGGTCACTACCACAGGCTGTGTTGTTAACATGAGCTGTAGGAGCGTAACATTAACCCCAGCTCAGTTCTTCTGATGGTCACTACCACAGGCTGTATTGTTAACATGAGCTGTAGGAGTGTAACATTACCCCCAGCTCAGTTCTTCTGATGGTCACTACCACAGGCTGTGTTGTTAACATGAGCTGTAGGAGCGTAACATTACCCCCAGCTCAGTTCTTCTGATAGTCAGTCACTACCACAGGCTGTGTTGTTAACATGAGCTGTAGGAGTGTAACATTACCCCAGCTCAGTTCTTCTGATGGTCACTACCACAGGCTGTGTTAACATGAGGTGTAGGAGTGTAACATTACCCCCAGCTCAGTTCTTCTGATGGTCACTACCACAGGCTGTGTTGTTAACATGAGGTGTAGGAGTGTAACATTACCCCAGCTCAGTTCTTGTGATGGTCACTACCACAGGCTGTGTTGTTAACATGAGCTACAGGAGTGTAACATTACCCCCATCTCAGTTCTTGTGATGGTCAGTCACTACCATAGGCTGTGTTGTTAACATCAGCTACAGGACTATAACATTAACCCCAGCTCAGTACTTCTGATGGTCACTACCACAGGCTGTGTTGTTAACATGAGCTGTAGGAGTGTAACATTACCCCCAGCTCAGTTATTGTGATGGTCACTACCACAGGCTGTGTTGTTAACATGAGCTACAGGAGTGTAACATTACCCCCAGCTCAGTTCTTGTGATGGTCAGTCACTACCATAGGCTGTGTTGTTAACATCAGCTACAGGACTATAACATTAACCCCAGCTCAGTACTTCTGATGGTCACTACCACAGGCTGTGTTGTTAACATGAGCTGTAGGAGTGTAACATTACCCCCAGCTCAGTTATTGTGATGGTCACTACCACAGGCTGTGTTGTTAACATGAGCTGTAGGAGCGTAACATTAACCCCGGCTCAGTTCTTGTGATGGTCAATACGACAGGCTGTGTTGTTAACAAGAGCTACAGGAGTGTAACGTTACCCCCAGCTCAGTTCTTCAGATGGTCACTACCACAGGCTGTGTTGTTAACATGAGCTGTAGGAGTGTAACATTACCCCCAGCTCAGTTATTGTGATGGTCACTACCACAGGCTGTGTTGTTAACATGAGGTGTAGGAGTGTAACATTACCCCAGCTCAGTTCTTCTGATGGTCACTACCATTGGCTGTGTTGTTAACATGAGGTGTAGGAGTGTAACATTACCCCCAGCTCAGTTCTTCTGATGGTCAGTCACTACCACAGGCTGTGTTGTTAACATGAGCTACAGGAGTATAACATTAACCCCAGCTCAGTTCTTCTGATGGTCACTACCACAGGCTTTGTTGTTAACATGAGCTGTAGGAGCGTAACATTAACCCCAGCTCAGTTCTTGTGATGGTCAATACGACAGGCTGTGTTGTTAACATGAGCTACAGGAGTGTAACATTACCCCCAGCTTAGTTCTTGTGATGGTCACTACCACAGGCTGTGTTGTTAACATGAGCTGTAGGAGTGTAACATTACCCCCAGCTCAGTTCTTCTGATGGTCACTACCACAGGCTGTGTTGTTAACATGAGCTGTAGGAGCGTAACATTATCCCAAGCTCAGTTCTTCTGATGGTCACTACCACAGGCTGTGTTGTTAACATGAGGTGTAGGAGTGTAACATTACCCCCAGCTCAGTTCTTCTAATGGTCACTACCACAGACTGTGTTGTTAACATGAGCTACAGGAGTGTAACATTACCCCCAGCTCAGTTCTTCTGATGGTCACTACCACAGGCTGTGTTGTTAACATGAGGTGTAGGAGTGTAACATTACCCCCAGCTCAGTTCTTCTGATGGTCACTACCACAGGCTGTGTTGTTAACATGAGCTGTAGGAGCGTAACATTAACCCCAGCTCAGTTCTTCTGATGGTCACTACCACAGGCTGTATTGTTAACATGAGCTGTAGGAGTGTAACATTACCCCCAGCTCAGTTCTTCTGATGGTCACTACCACAGGCTGTGTTGTTAACATGAGCTGTAGGAGCGTAACATTACCCCCAGCTCAGTTCTTCTGATAGTCAGTCACTACCACAGGCTGTGTTGTTAACATGAGCTGTAGGAGTGTAACATTACCCCAGCTCAGTTCTTCTGATGGTCACTACCACAGGCTGTGTTAACATGAGGTGTAGGAGTGTAACATTACCCCCAGCTCAGTTCTTCTGATGGTCACTACCACAGGCTGTGTTGTTAACATGAGGTGTAGGAGTGTAACATTACCCCCAGCTCAGTTCTTGTGATGGTCACTACCATAGGCTGTGTTGTTAACATCAGCTACAGGACTATAACATTAACCCCAGCTCAGTTCTTCTGATGGTCACTACCACAGGCTGTGTTGTTAACATGAGCTGTAGGAGCGTAACATTAACCCCGGCTCAGTTCTTGTGATGGTCAATACGACAGGCTGTGTTGTTAACAAGAGCTACAGGAGTGTAACGTTACCCCCAGCTCAGTTCTTCAGATGGTCACTACCACAGGCTGTGTTGTTAACATGAGCTGTAGGAGTGTAACATTACCCCCAGCTCAGTTATTGTGATGGTCACTACCACAGGCTGTGTTGTTAACATGAGGTGTAGGAGTGTAACATTACCCCAGCTCAGTTCTTCTGATGGTCACTACCATTGGCTGTGTTGTTAACATGAGGTGTAGGAGTGTAACATTACCCCCAGCTCAGTTCTTCTGATGGTCAGTCACTACCACAGGCTGTGTTGTTAACATGAGCTACAGGAGTATAACATTAACCCCAGCTCAGTTCTTCTGATGGTCACTACCACAGGCTTTGTTGTTAACATGAGCTGTAGGAGCGTAACATTAACCCCAGCTCAGTTCTTGTGATGGTCAATACGACAGGCTGTGTTGTTAACATGAGCTACAGGAGTGTAACATTACCCCCAGCTTAGTTCTTGTGATGGTCACTACCACAGGCTGTGTTGTTAACATGAGCTGTAGGAGTGTAACATTACCCCCAGCTCAGTTCTTGTGATGGTCACTACCACAGGCTGTGTTGTTAACATGAGCTGTAGGAGCGTAACATTATCCCAAGCTCAGTTCTTCTGATGGTCACTACCACAGGCTGTGTTGTTAACATGAGGTGTAGGAGTGTAACATTACCCCCAGCTCAGTTCTTCTAATGGTCACTACCACAGACTGTGTTGTTAACATGAGCTACAGGAGTGTAACATTACCCCCAGCTCAGTTCTTCTGATGGTCATTACCACAGGCTGTGTTGTTAACATGAGGTGTAGGAGTGTAACATTACCCCAGCTCAGTTCTTCTGATAGTCACTACCACAGGCTGTGTTGTTAACATGAGCTACAGCAGCATAACATTAACCCCAGCTCAGTTCTTCTGATGGTCACTACCACAGGCTGTGTTGTTAACATGAGCTGTAGGAGCGTAAGATTAACCCCAGCTCAGTTCTTCTGATGGTCACTACCACAGGCTGTGTTTTTAACATGAGCTGTAGGAGGGTAACATTACCCCCAGCTCAGTTCTTCTGCTGGTCACTACCACAGGCTGTGTTGTTAACATGAGCTGTAGGAGTGTAACATTACCCCCAGGTCAGTTCTTCTGATAGTCAGTCACTACCACAGGCTGTGTTGTTAACATGAGCTGTAGGAGCGTAACATTACCCCCAGCTCAGTTCTTCTGATAGTCAGTCACTACCACAGGCTGTGTTGTTAACATGAGCTGTAGCAGTGTAACATTACCCCCAGCTCAGTTCTTGTGATGGACACTACCACAGGCTGTGTTGTTAACATGAGCTGTAGGAGCGTAACATTATCCCAAGCTCAGTTCTTCTGATGGTCACTACCACAGGCTGTGTTGTTAACATGAGGTGTAGGAGTGTAACATTACCCCAGCTCAGTTCTTCTGATGGTCACTACCATTGGCTGTGTTGTTGACATGAGGTGTAGGAGTGTAACATTACCCCCAGCTCAGTTCTTCCGATGGTCAGTCACTACCACAGGCTGTGTTATTAACATGAGCTACAGGAGTATAACATTAACCCCAGCTCAGTTCTTCTGATGGTCACTACCACAGGCTGTGTTGTTAACATGAGCTGTAGGAGCGTAACATTAACCCCAGCTCAGTTCTTGTGATGGTCAATACGACAGGCTGTGTTGTTAACATGAGCTACAGGAGTGTAACATTACCCCCAGCTTAGTTCTTGTGATGGTCACTACCACAGGCTGTGTTGTTAACATGAGCTGTAGGAGTGTAACATTACCCCCAGCTCAGTTCTTGTGATAGTCACTACCACAGGCTGTGTTGTTAACATGAGCTGTAGGAGCGTAACATTATCCCAAGCTCAGTTCTTCTGATGGTCACTACCACAGGCTGTGTTGTTAACATGAGGTGTAGGAGTGTAACATTACCCCCAGCTCAGTTCTTCTGATGGTCACTACCACAGACTGTGTTGTTAACATGAGCTACAGGAGTGTAACATTACCCCCAGCTCAGTTCTTCTGATGGTCACTACCACAGGCTGTGTTGTTAACATGAGGTGTAGGAGTGTAACATTACCCCAGCTCAGTTCTTCTGATGGTCACTACCACAGGCTGTGTTGTTAACATGAGCTACAGCAGCATAACATTAACCCCAGCTCAGTTCTTCTGATGGTCACTACCACTGGCTGTGTTGTTAACATGAGCTGTAGGAGCGTAAGATTAACCCCAGCTCAGTTCTTCTGATGGTCACTACCACAGGCTGTGTTGTTAACATGAGGTGTAGGAGTGTAACATTACCCCCAGCTCAGTTCTTCTGATGGTCACTACCACAGGCTGTGTTGTTAACATGAGCTACAGCAGCATAACATTAACCCCAGCTCAGTTCTTCTGATGGTCACTACCACAGGCTGTGTTGTTAACATGAGCTGTAGGAGCGTAAGATTAACCCCAGCTCAGTTCTTCTGATGGTCACTACCACAGGCTGTGTTTTTAACATGAGCTGTAGGAGGGTAACATTACCCCCAGCTCAGTTCTTCTGCTGGTCACTACCACAGGCTGTGTTGTTAACATGAGCTGTAGGAGTGTATGATTACTCCCAGGTCAGTTCTTCTGATAGTCAGTCACTACCACAGGCTGTGTTGTTAACATGAGCTGTAGGAGCGTAACATTACCCCCAGCTCAGTTCTTCTGATAGTCAGTCACTACCACAGGCTGTGTTGTTAACATGAGCTGTAGGAGTGTAACATTACCCCCAGCTCAGTTCTTGTGATGGTCACTACCACAGGCTGTGCTGTTAACATGAGCTGTAGGAGCGTAACATTATCCCAAGCTCAGTTCTTCTGATGGTCACTACCACAGGCTGTGTTGTTAACATGAGGTGTAGGAGTGTAACATTACCCCCAGCTCAGTTCTTCTGATGGTCACTACCACAGACTGTGTTGTTAACATGAGCTACAGGAGTGTAACATTACCCCCAGCTCAGTTCTTCTGATGGTCACTACCACAGAATGTGTTGTTAACATGAGCTACAGGAGTATAACATTAACCCCAGCTCAGTTCTTCTGATGGTCACTACCACAGGCTGTGTTGTTAACATGAGCTGTAGGAGCGTAACATTAACCCCAGCTCAGTTCTTCTGCTGGTCACTACCACAGGCTGTATTGTTAACATGAGCTGTAGGAGTGTAAGATTACCCCCAGCTCAGTTCTTCTGATGGTCAGTACCACAGGCTGTGTTGTTAACATGAGCTGTAGGAGCGTAACATTACCCCCAGCTCAGTTCTTCTGATAGTCAGTCACTACCACAGGCTGTGTTGTTAACATGAGCTGTAGGAGTGTAACATTACCCCAGCTCAGTTCTTCTGATGGTCACTACCACAGGCTGTGTTAACATGAGGTGTAGGAGTGTAACATTACCCCCAGCTAAGTTCTTCTGATGGTCACTACCACAGGCTGTGTTGTTAACATGAGGTGTAGGAGTGTAACATTACCCCCAGCTCAGTTCTTGTGATGGTCATTACCACAGCGTGTGTTGTTAACATGAGCTACAGGAGTGTAACATTACCCCCAGCTCAGTTCTTGTGATGGTCAGTCACTAACACAGGCTGTGTTGTTAACATGAGCTACAGGAGTATAACATTACCCCCAGCTCAGTTCTTCTGATGGTCACTACCACAGGCTGTGTTGTTAACATGAGCTACAGGAGTGTAACATTAACCCCAGCTCAGTTCTTGTGATGGTCAATACGACAGGCTGTGTTGTTAACATGAGCTACAGGAGTGTAACATTACCCCCAGCTTAGTTCTTGTGATGGTCACTACCACAGGCTGTGTTGTTAACATGAGCTGTAGGAGTGTAACATTACCCCCAGCTCAGTTCTTGTGATGGTCACTACCACAGAATGTGTTGTTAACATTAGCTGTAGGAGTGTAACATTACCTCCAGCTCAGTTCTTGTGATGGTCACTACCACAGGCTGTGTTGTTAACATGAGCTGTAGGAGCGTAACATTACCCCCAGCTCAGTTATTCTGATGGCCATTAACACAGGCTGTGTTGTTAATATGAGCTACAGGAGTATAACATTAACCCCACCTCAGTTCTTCTGATGGTCACTACCACAGGCTGTGTTGTTATCATGAGCTACAGGAGCGTAACATTATCCCAGCTCAGTTCTTCTGATGGTCAGTCACTACCACAGGCTGTGTTGTTAACATGAGCGACAGGAGTGTAACATTACCCCCAGCTAAGTTCTTCTGATGGTCACTACCACAGGCTGTGTTGTTAACATGAAGTGTAGGAGCGTAACATTAACCCCAGCTCAGTTCTTGTGATGGTCAATACGACAGGCTGTGTTGTTAACATGAGCTGTAGGAGCGTAACATTACCGCCAGCTCAGTTCTTCTGATAGTCAGTCACTACCACAGGCTGTGTTGTTAACATGAGCTGTAGGAGTGTGATTACCCCAGCTCAGTTCTTCTGATGGTCACTACCACAGGCTGTGTTAACATGAGGTGTAGGAGTGTAACATTACCCCAGCTCAGTTCTTCTGATGGTCACTACCACAGGCTGTGTTAACATGAGGTGTAGGAGTGTAACATTACCCCCAGCTCAGTTCTTGTGATGGTCACTACCACAGGCTGTGTTGTTAACATGAGCTACAGGAGTGTAACATTACCCCCAGCTCAGTTCTTGTGATGGTCAGTCACTACCACAGGCTGTGTTGTTAACATGAGCTACAGGAGTATAACATTAACCCTAGCTCAGTTCTTCTGATGGTCACTACCACAGGCTGTGTTGTTAACATGAGCTACAGGAGTGTAACATTAACCCCAGCTCAGTTCTTGTGATGGTCACTACCACAGAATGTGTTGTTAACATGAGCTGTAGGAGTGTAACATTACCCCCAGCTCAGTTCTTCTGATGGTCACTACCACAGGCTGTGTTGTTAACATGAGCTGTAGGAGCGTAACATTACCCCCAGCTCAGTTATTCTGATGGCCATTAACACAGGCTGTGTTGTTAATATGAGCTACAGGCGTATAACATTAACCCCACCTCAGTTCTTCTGATGGTCACTACCACAGGCTGTTTTGTTATCTTGAGCTACAGGAGCGTAACATTACCCCCAGCTCAGTTCTTCCGATGGTCAGTCACTACCACAGGCTGTGTTGTTAACATGCGCTACAGGAGTGTAACATTACCCCCAGCTCAGTTCTTCTGATGGTCACTACCACAGGCTGTGTTGTTAACATGAGCTACAGGAGTGTAACATTACCCCCAGCTTAGTTCTTGTGATGGTCACTACCACAGGCTGTGTTGTTAACATGAGCTACAGGAGTGGAACATTACCCCCAGCTCAGTTCTTGTGATGGTCACTACCACAGGCTGTGTTGTTAACATAAGCTGTAGGAGTGTAACATTACCCCCAGCTCAGTTCTTGTGATGGTCACTACCACAGGCTGTGTTGTTAACATAAGCTGTAGGAGTGTAACATTACCCCCAGCTCAGTTCTTGTGATGGTCACTACCACAGGCTGTGTTGTTAACATGAGCTGTAGGAGCGTAACATTACCCCCAGCTCAGTTATTCTGATGGCCATTACCACAGGCTGTGTTGTTAATATGAGCTACAGGAGTATAACATTAACCCCAGCTCAGTTCTTCTGATGGTCAGTCACTACCACAGGCTGTGTTGTTAACATGACCTACAGGAGTATAACTTTAACCCCAGCTCAGTTCTTCTGATGGTCACTACCACAGGCTGTGTTGTTAACATGAGCTGTAGGAGCGTAACATTAACCCCAGCTCAGTTCTTGTGATGGTCAATACGACAGGCTGTGTTGTTAACATGAGCTACAGGAGTGTAACCTTACCCCCAGCTTAGTTCTTCTGATGGTCACTACCACAGAATGTGTTGTTAACATGAGCTACAGGAGTATAACATTAACCCCAGCTCAGTTCTTCTGATGGTCACTACCACAGGCTGTGTTGTTAACATGAGCTGTAGGAGCGTAACATTAACCCCAGCTCAGTTCTTCTGCTGGTCACTACCACAGGCTGTATTGTTAACATGAGCTGTAGGAGTGTAACATTACCCCCAGCTCAGTTCTTCTGATGGTCACTACCACAGACTGTGTTGTTAACATGAGCTACAGGAGTGTAACATTACCCCCAGCTCAGTTCTTCTGATGGTCACTACCACAGGTTGTGTTGTTAACATGAGGTGTAGGAGTGTAACATTACCCCAGCTCAGTTCTTCTGACGGTCACTACCACAGGCTGTGTTGTTAACATGAGTTACAGCAGTATAACATTAACTCCAGCTCAGTTCTTCTGATGGTCACTACCACAGGCTGTGTTGTTAACATCAGCTGTAGGAGCGTAACATTAACCCCAGCCCAGTTCTTCTGATGGTCACTACCACAGGCTGTGTTTTTAACATGAGCTGTAGGAGGGTAACATTACCCCCAGCTCAGTTCTTCTGCTGGTCACTACCACATGCTGTGTTGTTAACATGAGCTGTAGGAGTGTAACATTACCCCCAGCTCAGTTCTTCTGATAGTCAGTCACTACCATAGGCTGTGTTGTTAACATGAGCTGTAGGAGCGTAACATTACCCCCAGCTCAGTTCTTCTGATAGTCAGTCACTACCACAGGCTGTGTTGTTAACATGAGCTGTAGGAGTGTAACATTACCCCAGCTCAGTTCTTCTGATGGTCACTACCACAGGCTGTGTTAACATGAGGTGTAGGAGTGTAACATTACCCCCAGCTCAGTTCTTCTGATGGTCACTACCACAGGCTGTGTTGTTAACATGAGGTGTAGGAGTGTAACATTAACCCCAGCTCAGTTCTTCTGATGGTCACTACCACAGGCTGTGTTGTTAACATGAGCTGTAGGAGCGTAACATTAACCCCAGCTCAGTTCTTGTGATGGTCAATACGACAGGCTGTGTTGTTAACATGAGCTACAGGAGTGTAACCTTACCCCCAGCTTAGTTCTTCTGATGGTCACTACCACAGAATGTGTTGTTAACATGAGCTACAGGAGTATAACATTAACCCCAGCTCAGTTCTTCTGATGGTCACTACCACAGGCTGTGTTGTTAACATGAGCTGTAGGAGCGTAACATTAACCCCAGCTCAGTTCTTCTGCTGGTCACTACCACAGGCTGTATTGTTAACATGAGCTGTAGGAGTGTAACATTACCCCCAGCTCAGTTCTTCTGATGGTCACTACCACAGACTGTGTTGTTAACATGAGCTACAGGAGTGTAACATTACCCCCAGCTCAGTTCTTCTGATGGTCACTACCACAGGCTGTGTTGTTAACATGAGGTGTAGAGGTGTAACATTACCCCAGCTCAGTTCTTCTGACGGTCACTACCACAGGCTGTGTTGTTAACATGAGCTACAGCAGTATAACATTAACTCCAGCTCAGTTCTTCTGATGGTCACTACCACAGGCTGTGTTGTTAACATGAGCTGTAGGAGGGTAACATTACCCCCAGCTCAGTTCTTCTGCTGGTCACTACCACATGCTGTGTTGTTAACATGAGCTGTAGGAGTGTAACATTACCCCCAGCTCAGTTCTTCTGATAGTCAGTCACTACCATAGGCTGTGTTGTTAACATGAGCTGTAGGAGCGTAACATTACCCCCAGCTCAGTTCTTCTGATAGTCAGTCACTACCACAGGCTGTGTTGTTAACATGAGCTGTAGGAGTGTAACATTACCCCCAGCTCAGTTCTTGTGATGGTCACTACCACAGGCTGTGTTGTTAACATGAGCTACAGGAGTGTAACATTACCCCCAGCTCAGTTCTTGTGATGGTCAGTCACTACCACAGGCTGTGTTGTTGATTTCAGCTACAGGAGTATAACATTAACCCCAGCTCAGTTCTTCTGATGGTCACTACCACAGTGTGTTGTTAACATGAGCTGTAGGAGCGTAACATTAACCCCAGCTCAGTTCTTGTGATGGTCAATACGACAGGCTGTGTTATTAACATGAGCTACAGGAGTGTAACCTTACCCCCAGCTCAGGTCTTCTGATGGTCACTACCACAGGCTGTGTTGTTAACATGAGCTGTAGGAGTGTAACATTACCCCCAGCTCAGTCATTCTGATGGTCACTACCACAGGCTGTGTTGTTAACATGAGCTGTAGGAGCGTAACATTACCCCCAGCTCAGTTCTTGTGATGGTCACTACCACAGGCTGTGTTGTTAACATGAGCTACAGGAGTGTAACATTAACCCCAGCTCAGTTATTCTGATGGTCACTACCACAGGCTGTGTTGTTAACATGAGGTGTAGGAGTGTAACATTACCCCCAGCTCAGTTCTTGTGATGGTCACTACCGCAGGCTGTGTTGTTAACCTGAGCTACAGGAGTGTAACATTACCCCCAGCTCAGTTCTTGTAATGGTCACTACCACAGGCTGTGTTGTTAACATGAGCTGTAGGAGCGTAACATTACCCCCAGCTCAGTTCTTGTGATGGTCACTACCACAGGCTGTGTTGTTAACATGAGCTACAGGAGTGTAACATTAACCCCAGCTCAGTTCTTCTGATGGTCACTACCACAGGCTGTGTTGTTAACATGAGGTGTAGGAGTGTAACATTACCCCCAGCTCTGTTCTTCTGATGGTCACTACCACAGGCTATGTTGTTAACATGAGCTACAGGAGTGTAACATTAACCCCAGCTCAGTTCTTCTGATGGTCACTACCACAGGCTGTGTTGTTAACATGAGCTGTAGGAGTGTAACATTACCCCCAGCTCAGTTCTTGTGATGGTCACTACCACAGGCTGTGTTGTTAACATGAGCTGTAGGAGCGTAACATTATCCCAAGCTCAGTTCTTCTGATGGTCACTACCACAGGCTGTGTTGTTAACATGAGGTGTAGGAGTGTAACATTACCCCCAGCTCAGTTCTTCTGATGGTCGCTACCACAGACTGTGTTGTTAACATGAGCTACAGGAGTGTAACATTACCCCCTGCTCAGTTCTTCTGATGGTCACTACCACAGGCTGTGTTGTTAACATGAGGTGTAGGAGTGTAACATTACCCCCAGCTCAGTTCTTCTGATGGTCACTACCACAGGCTGTGTTGTTAACATGAGCTGTAGGAGCGTAACATTAACCCCAGCTCAGTTCTTCTGATGGTCACTACCACAGGCTGTATTGTTAACATGAGCTGTAGGAGTGTAACATTACCCCCAGCTCAGTTCTTCTGATGGTCAGTACCACAGGCTGTGTTGTTAACATGAGCTGTAGGAGCGTAACATTACCCCCAGCTCAGTTCTTCTGATAGTCAGTCACTACCACAGGCTGTGTTGTTAACATGAGCTGTAGGAGTGTAACATTACCCCAGCTCAGTTCTTCTGATGGTCACTACCACAGGCTGTGTTAACATGAGGTGTAGGAGTGTAACATTACCCCCAGCTCAGTTCTTCTGATGGTCACTTCCACAGGCTGTGTTGTTAACATGAGGTGTAGGAGTGTAACATTACCCCCAGCTCAGTTCTTGTGATGGTCACTACCACAGGCTGTGTTGTTAACATGAACAGGAGTGTAACATTACCCCCAGCTCAGTTCTTGTGATGGTCAGTCACTACCACAGGCTGTGTTGTTGACATGAGCTACAGGAGTATAACATTAACCCCAGCTCAGTTCTTCTGATGGTCACTACCACAGGCTGTGTTGTTAACATGAGCTACAGGAGTGTAACATTAACCCCAGCTCAGTTCTTGTGATGGTCAATACGACAGGCTGTGTTGTTAACATGAGCTACAGGAGTGTAACATTACCCCCAGCTTAGTTCTTGTGATGGTCACTACCACAGGCTGTGTTGTTAACATGAGCTGTAGGAGTGTAACATTACCCCCAGCTCAGTTCTTTGATGGTCACTACCACAGAATGTGTTGTTAACATGAGCTGTAGGAGTGTAACATTACCCCCAGCTCAGTTCTTGTGATGGTCACTACCACAGGCTGTGTTGTTAACATGAGCTGTAGGAGCGTAACATTACCCCCAGCTCAGTTATTCTGATGGCCATTAACACAGGCTGTGTTGTTAATATGAGCTACAGGAGTATAACATTAACCCCACCTCAGTTCTTCTGATGGTCACTACCACAGGCTGTGTTGTTATCATGAGCTACAGGAGCGTAACATTAACCCCAGCTCAGTTCTTGTGATGGTCAATACGACAGGCTGTGTTGTTAACATGAGCTACAAGAGTGTAACATTACCCCCAGCTTAGTTCTTGTGATGGTCACTACCACAGGCTGTGTTGTTAACATAAGCTGTAGGAGTGTAACATTACCCCCAGCTCAGTTCTTGTGATGGTCACTACCACAGGCTGTGTTGTTAACATGAGCTGTAGGAGCGTAACATTACCCCCAGCTCAGTTCTTCTGAGGGTCACTACCACAGGCTGTGTTGTTAACATGAGCTGCAGGTGCGTAACATTAACCCCAGCTCAGTTCTTGTGATGGTCACTACCACAGGCTGTGTTGTTAACATGAGGTGTAGGAGTGTAACATTACCCCAGCTCAGTTCTTCTGATGGTCAATACCACAGGCTGTGTTGCTATCATGAGCTACAGGAGCGTAACATTACCCCCAGCTCAGTTCTTCTGATGGTCAGTCACTACCACAGGCTGTGTTGTTAACATGAGCTACAGGAGTATAACATTAACCCCAGCTCAGTTCTTCTGATGGTCACTACCACAGGCTGTGTTGTTAACATGAGCTGTAGGAGCGTAACATTAACCCCAGCTCAATTTTTGTGATGGTCAATACGACATGCTGTGTTGTTAACATGAGCTACAGGAGTGTAACATTACCCCCAGCTTAGTTCTTGTGATGGTCACTACCACAGGCTGTGTTGTTAACATAAGCTGTAGGAGTGTAACATTACCCCCAGCTCAGTTCTTGTGATGGTCACTACCACAGGCTGTGTTGTTAACATGAGCTGTAGGAGCGTAACATTACCCCCAGCTCAGTTATTCTGATGGCCATTACCACAGGCTGTGTTGCTATCATGAGCTACAGGAGCGTAACATTACCCCCAGCTCAGTTCTTCTGATGGTTAGTCACTACCACAGGCTGTGTTGTTAACATGAGCTACAGGAGTATAACATTAACCCCAGCTCAGTTCTTCTGATGGTCACTACCACAGGCTGTGTTGTTAACATGAGCTGTAGGAGCGTAACATTAACCCCAGCTCAATTCTTGTGATGGTCAATACGACATGCTGTGTTGTTAACATGAGCTACAGGAGTGTAACATTACCCCCAGCTTAGTTCTTGTGATGGTCACTACCACAGGCTGTGTTGTTAACATAAGCTGTAGGAGTGTAACATTACCCCCAGCTCAGTTCTTGTGATGGTCACTACCACAGGCTGTGTTGTTAACATGAGCTGTAGGAGCGTAACATTACCCCCAGCTCAGTTATTCTGATGGCCATTACCACAGGCTGTGTTGTTAATATGAGCTACAGGAGTATAAAATTAACCCCAGCTCAGTTCTTCTGAGGGTCACTACCACAGGCTGTGTTGTTAACATGAGCTGCAGGTGCGTAACATTAACCCCAGCTCAGTTCTTGTGATGGTCACTACCACATGCTGTGTTGTTAACATGAGGTGTAGGAGTGTAACATTACCCCAGCTCAGTTCTTCTGATGGTCAATACCACAGGCTGTGTTGCTATCATGAGCTACAGGAGCGTAACATTACCCCCAGCTCAGTTCTTCTGATGGTCAGTCACTACCACAGGCTGTGTTGTTAACATGAGCTACAGGAGTATAACATTAACCCCAGCTCAGTTCTTCTGATGGTCACTACCACAGGCTGTGTTGTTAACATGAGCTGTAGGAGCGTAACATTAACCCCAGCTCAGTTCTTGTGATGGTCAATACGACAGGCTGTGTTGTTAACATGAGCTACAGGAGTGTAACATTACCCCCAGCTTAGTTCTTGTGATGGTCACTACCACAGGCTGTGTTGTTAACATGAGCTGTAGGAGTGTAACATTACCCCCAGCTCAGTTCTTGTGATGGTCACTACCACAGGCTGTGTTGTTAACATGAGCTGTAGGAGCGTAACATTATCCCAAGCTCAGTTCTTCTGATGGTCACTACCACAGGCTGTGTTGTTAACATGAGGTGTAGGAGTGTAAAATTACCCCCAGCTCAGTTCTTCTGATGGTCACTACCACAGGCTGTGTTGTTAACATGAGCTACAGGAGTGTAACATTACCCCCAGCTCAGTTCTTCTGATGGTCACTACCACAGGCTGTGTTGTTAACATGAGGTGTAGGAGTGTAACATTACCCCAGCTCAGGTCTTCTGATGGTCACTACCACAGGCTGTGTTGTTAACATGAGCTACAGCAGTATAACATTAACCCCAGCTCAGTTCTTCTGATGGTCACTACCACAGGCTGTGTTGTTAACATGAGCTGTAGGAGCGTAACATTAACCCCAGCTCAGTTCTTCTGATGGTCACTACCACAGGCTGTGTTTTTAACATGAGCTGTAGGAGGGTAACATTACCCCCAGCTCAGTTCTTCTGCTGGTCACTACCACAGGCTGTGTTGTTAACATGAGCTGTAGGAGTGTAACATTACCCCCAGCTCAGTTCTTCTGATAGTCAGTCACTACCACAGGCTGTGTTGTTAACATGAGCTGTAGGAGCGTAACATTACCCCCAGATCAGTTCTTCTGATAGTCAGTCACTACCACAGGCTGTGTTGTTAACATGAGCTGTAGGAGTGTAACATTACCCCAGCTCAGTTCTTCTGATGGTCACTACCACAGGCTGTGTTAACATGAGGTGTAGGAGTGTAACATTACCCCCAGCTCAGTTCTTCTGATGGTCACTACCACAGGCTGTGTTGTTAACATGAGGTGTAGGAGTGTAACATTACCCCCAGCTCAGTTCTTGTGATGGTCACTACCACAGGCTGTGTTGTTAACATGAGCTACAGGAGTGTAACATTACCCCCAGCTCAGTTCTTGTGATGGTCAGTCACTACCACAGGCTGTGTTGTTAACATCAGCTACAGGAGTATAACATTAACCCCAGCTCAGTTCTTCTGATGGTCACTACCACAGGCTGTGTTGTTAACATGAGCTGTAGGAGCGTAACATTAACCCCAGCTCAGTTCTTGTGATGGTCAATACGACAGGCTGTGTTATTAACATGAGCTACAGGAGTGTAACATTACCCCCAGCTCAGTTCTTCTGATGGTCACTACCACAGGCTGTGTTGTTAACATGAGCTGTAGGAGTGTAACATTACCCCCAGCTTAGTTCTTCTGATGGTCACTACCACAGGCTGTGTTGTTAACATGAGGTGTAGGAGTGTAACATTACCCCCAGCTCAGTTCTTGTGATGGTCACTACCACAGGCTGTGTTGTTAACACGAGCTACAGGAGTGTAACATTACCCCCAGCTCAGTTCTTGTGATGGTCAGTCACTACCAAATGCTGTGTTGTTAATATCAGCTACAGGACTATAACATTAACCCCAGCTCAGTTCTTCTGATGGTCACTACCACAGGCTGTGTTGTTAACATGAGCTGTAGGAGCATAACATTAACCCCGGCTCAGTTCTTGTGATGGTCAATACGACAGGCTGTGTTGTTAACATGAGCTACAGGAGTGTAAAGTTACCCCCAGCTCAGTTCTTCAGATGGTCCCTACCACAAGCTGTGTTGTTGTCATGAGCTACAGGAGCGTAACATTACCCCCAGCTCAGTTCTACTGATGGTCACTACCACAGGCTGTGTTGTTAATATGAGGTGTAGGAGCGTAACATTAACCCCAGCTCAGTTCTTGTGATGGTCACTACCACAGGCTGTGTTGTTAACATGAGGTGTAGGAGTGTAACATTACCCCAGCTCAGTTCTTCTGATGGTCAATACCACAGGCTGTGTTGCTATCATGAGCTACAGGAGCGTAACATTACCCCCAGCTCAGTTCTTCTGATGGTCAGTCACTACCACAGGCTGTGTTGTTAACATGAGCTACAGGAGTATAACATTAACCCCAGCTCAGTTCTTCTGATGGTCACTACCACAGGCTGTGTTGTTAACATGAGCTGTAGGAGCGTAACATTAACCCCAGCTCAGTTCTTGTGATGGTCAATACGACAGGCTGTGTTGTTAACATGAGCTACAGGAGTGTAACATTACCCCCAGCTTAGTTCTTGTGATGGTCACTACCACAGGCTGTGTTGTTAACATGAGCTGTAGGAGTGTAACATTACCCCCAGCTCAGTTCTTGTGATGGTCACTACCACAGGCTGTGTTGTTAACATGAGCTGTAGGAGCGTAACATTATCCCAAGCTCAGTTCTTCTGATGGTCACTACCACAGGCTGTGTTGTTAACATGAGGTGTAGGAGTGTAACATTACCCCCAGCTCAGTTCTTCTGATGGTCACTACCACACACTGTGTTGTTAACATGAGCTACAGGAGTGTAACATTACCCCCAGCTCAGTTCTTCTGATGGTCACTACCACAGGCTGTGTTGTTAACATGAGGTGTAGGAGTGTAACATTACCCCAGCTCAGGTCTTCTGATGGTCACTACCACAGGCTGTGTTGTTAACATGAGCTACAGCAGTATAACATTAACCCCAGCTCAGTTCTTCTGATGGTCACTACCACAGGCTGTGTTGTTAACATGAGCTGTAGGAGCGTAACATTAACCCCAGCTCAGTTCTTCTGATGGTCACTACCACAGGCTGTGTTTTTAACATGAGCTGTAGGAGGGTAACATTACCCCCAGCTCAGTTCTTCTGCTGGTCACTACCACAGGCTGTGTTGTTAACATGAGCTGTAGGAGTGTAACATTACCCCCAGCTCAGTTCTTCTGATAGTCAGTCACTACCACAGGCTGTGTTGTTAACATGAGCTGTAGGAGCGTAACATTACCCCCAGATCAGTTCTTCTGATAGTCAGTCACTACCACAGGCTGTGTTGTTAACATGAGCTGTAGGAGTGTAACATTACCCCAGCTCAGTTCTTCTGATGGTCACTACCACAGGCTGTGTTAACATGAGGTGTAGGAGTGTAACATTACCCCCAGCTCAGTTCTTCTGATGGTCACTACCACAGGCTGTGTTGTTAACATGAGGTGTAGGAGTGTAACATTACCCCCAGCTCAGTTCTTGTGATGGTCACTACCACAGGCTGTGTTGTTAACATGAGCTACAGGAGTGTAACATTACCCCCAGCTCAGTTCTTGTGATGGTCAGTCACTACCACAGGCTGTGTTGTTAACATCAGCTACAGGAGTATAACATTAACCCCAGCTCAGTTCTTCTGATGGTCACTACCACAGGCTGTGTTGTTAACATGAGCTGTAGGAGCGTAACATTAACCCCAGCTCAGTTCTTGTGATGGTCAATACGACAGGCTGTGTTATTAACATGAGCTACAGGAGTGTAACATTACCCCCAGCTCAGTTCTTCTGATGGTCACTACCAGAGGCTGTGTTGTTAACATGAGCTGTAGGAGTGTAACATTACCCCCAGCTCAGTTCTTGTGATGGTCACTACCACAGGCTGTGTTGTTAACATGAGCTACAGGAGTGTAACATTACCCCCAGCTCAGTTCTTGTGATGGTCAGTCACTACCACATGCTGTGTTGTTAATATCAGCTACAGGACTATAACATTAACCCCAGCTCAGTTCTTCTGATGGTCACTACCACAGGCTGTGTTGTTAACATGAGCTGTAGGAGCATAACATTAACCCCGGCTCAGTTCTTGTGATGGTCAATACGACAGGCTGTGTTGTTAACATGAGCTACAGGAGTGTAACGTTACCCCCAGCTCAGTTCTTCAGATGGTCACTACCACAAGCTGTGTTGTTGTCATGAGCTACAGGAGCGTAACATTACCCCCAGCTCAGTTCTTCTGATGGTCAGTCACTACCACAGGCTGTGTTGTTAACATCAGCTACAGGAGTGTAACATTACCCCCAGCTCAGTTCTTCTGATGGTCACTACCACAGGCTGTGTTGTTAACATGAGGTGTAGGAGCGTAACATTAACCCCAGCTCAGTTCTTGTGATGGTCAATACGACAGGCTGTGTTGTTAACATGAGCTACAGGAGTGTAACATTACCCCCAGCTTAGTTCTTGTGATGGTCACTACCACAGGCTGTGTTGTTAACATAAGCTATAGGAGTGTAACATTACCCCCAGCTCAGTTCTTGTGATGGTCACTACCACAGGCTGTGTTGTTAACATGAGCTGTAGGAGCGTAACATTACCCCCAGCTCAGTTATTCTGATGGCCATTACCACAGGCTGTGTTGTTAATATGAGCTACAGGAGTATAACATTAACCCCAGCTCAGTTCTTCTGAGGGTCACTACCACAGGCTGTGTTGTTAACATGAGCTGCAGGTGCGTAACATTAACCCCAGCTCAGTTCTTGTGATGGTCACTAACACAGGCTGTGTTGTTATCATGAGCTACAGGAGCGTAACATTACCCCCAGCTCAGTTCTTCTGATGGTCAGTCACTACCACAGGCTGTGTTGTTAACATCAGCTACAGGAGTGTAACATTACCCCCAGCTCAGTTCTTCTGATGGTCGATACCACAGACTGTGTTGTTAACATGAGCTACAGGAGGGTAACATTACCCCCAGCTCAGTTCTTCTGATGGTCACTACCACAGGCTGTGTTGTTAACATGAGCTACAGGAGTATAACATTAACCCCAGCTCAGTTCTTCTGATGGTAACTACCACAGGCTGTGTTGTTAACATGAGCTGTAGGAGCGTAACATTAACCCCAGCTCAGTTATTCTGATGGTCACTACCACAGGCTGTATTGTTAACATGAGCTGTAGGAGTGTAACATTACCCCCAGCTCAGTTCTTCTGATGGTCAGTACCACAGGCTGTGTTGTTAACATGAGCTGTAGGAGCGTAACATTACCCCCAGCTCAGTTCTTCTGATAGTCAGTCACTACCACAGGCTGTGTTGTTAACATGAGCTGTAGGAGTGTAACATTACCCCAGCTCAGTTCTTCTGATGGTCACTACCACAGGCTGTGTTAACATGAGGTGTAGGAGTGTAACATTACCCCCAGCTCAGTTCTTCTGATGGTCACTACCACAGGCTGTGTTGTTAACCTGAGGTGTAGGAGTGTAACATTACCCCCAGCTCAGTTCTTGTGATGGTCACTACCACAGGCTGTGTTGTTAACATGAGCTACAGGAGTGTAACATTACCCCCAGCTCAGTTCTTGTGATGGTCAGTCACTACCACAGGCTGTGTTGTTGACATGAGCTACAGGAGTATAACATTAACCCCAGCTCAGATCTTCTGATGGTCACTACCACAGGCTGTGTTGTTAACATGAGCTACAGGAGTGTAACATTAACCCCAGCTCAGTTCTTGTGATGGTCAATACGACAGGCTGTGTTGTTAACATGAGCTACAGGAGTGTAACATTACCCCCAGCTTAGTTCTTGTGATGGTCACTACCACAGGCTGTGTTGTTAACATGAGCTGCAGGTGCGTAACATTAACCCCAGCTCAGTTCTTGTGATGGTCACTACCACAGGCTGTGTTGTTAACATGAGCTACAGGAGTGTAAAGTTACCCCCAGCTCAGTTCTTCAGATGGTCCCTACCACAAGCTGTGTTGTTGTCATGAGCTACAGGAGCGTAACATTACCCCCAGCTCAGTTCTACTGATGGTCACTACCACAGGCTGTGTTGTTAATATGAGGTGTAGGAGCGTAACATTAACCCCAGCTCAGTTCTTGTGATGGTCACTACCACAGGCTGTGTTGTTAACATGAGGTGTAGGAGTGTAACATTACCCCAGCTCAGTTCTTCTGATGGTCAATACCACAGGCTGTGTTGCTATCATGAGCTACAGGAGCGTAACATTACCCCCAGCTCAGTTCTTCTGATGGTCAGTCACTACCACAGGCTGTGTTGTTAACATGAGCTACAGGAGTATAACATTAACCCCAGCTCAGTTCTTCTGATGGTCACTACCACAGGCTGTGTTGTTAACATGAGCTGTAGGAGCGTAACATTAACCCCAGCTCAGTTCTTGTGATGGTCAATACGACAGGCTGTGTTGTTAACATGAGCTACAGGAGTGTAACATTACCCCCAGCTTAGTTCTTGTGATGGTCACTACCACAGGCTGTGTTGTTAACATGAGCTGTAGGAGTGTAACATTACCCCCAGCTCAGTTCTTGTGATGGTCACTACCACAGGCTGTGTTGTTAACATGAGCTGTAGGAGCGTAACATTATCCCAAGCTCAGTTCTTCTGATGGTCACTACCACAGGCTGTGTTGTTAACATGAGGTGTAGGAGTGTAACATTACCCCCAGCTCAGTTCTTCTGATGGTCACTACCACACACTGTGTTGTTAACATGAGCTACAGGAGTGTAACATTACCCCCAGCTCAGTTCTTCTGATGGTCACTACCACAGGCTGTGTTGTTAACATGAGGTGTAGGAGTGTAACATTACCCCAGCTCAGGTCTTCTGATGGTCACTACCACAGGCTGTGTTGTTAACATGAGCTACAGCAGTATAACATTAACCCCAGCTCAGTTCTTCTGATGGTCACTACCACAGGCTGTGTTGTTAACATGAGCTGTAGGAGCGTAACATTAACCCCAGCTCAGTTCTTCTGATGGTCACTACCACAGGCTGTGTTTTTAACATGAGCTGTAGGAGGGTAACATTACCCCCAGCTCAGTTCTTCTGCTGGTCACTACCACAGGCTGTGTTGTTAACATGAGCTGTAGGAGTGTAACATTACCCCCAGCTCAGTTCTTCTGATAGTCAGTCACTACCACAGGCTGTGTTGTTAACATGAGCTGTAGGAGTGTAACATTACCCCAGCTCAGTTCTTCTGATGGTCACTACCACAGGCTGTGTTAACATGAGGTGTAGGAGTGTAACATTACCCCCAGCTCAGTTCTTCTGATGGTCACTACCACAGGCTGTGTTGTTAACATGAGGTGTAGGAGTGTAACATTACCCCCAGCTCAGTTCTTGTGATGGTCACTACCACAGGCTGTGTTGTTAACATGAGCTACAGGAGTGTAACATTACCCCCAGCTCAGTTCTTGTGATGGTCAGTCACTACCACAGGCTGTGTTGTTAACATCAGCTACAGGAGTATAACATTAACCCCAGCTCAGTTCTTCTGATGGTCACTACCACAGGCTGTGTTGTTAACATGAGCTGTAGGAGCGTAACATTAACCCCAGCTCAGTTCTTGTGATGGTCAATACGACAGGCTGTGTTATTAACATGAGCTACAGGAGTGTAACATTACCCCCAGCTCAGTTCTTCTGATGGTCACTACCAGAGGCTGTGTTGTTAACATGAGCTGTAGGAGTGTAACATTACCCCCAGCTCAGTTCTTGTGATGGTCACTACCACAGGCTGTGTTGTTAACATGAGCTACAGGAGTGTAACATTACCCCCAGCTCAGTTCTTGTGATGGTCAGTCACTACCACATGCTGTGTTGTTAATATCAGCTACAGGACTATAACATTAACCCCAGCTCAGTTCTTCTGATGGTCACTACCACAGGCTGTGTTGTTAACATGAGCTGTAGGAGCATAACATTAACCCCGGCTCAGTTCTTGTGATGGTCAATACGACAGGCTGTGTTGTTAACATGAGCTACAGGAGTGTAACGTTACCCCCAGCTCAGTTCTTCAGATGGTCACTACCACAAGCTGTGTTGTTGTCATGAGCTACAGGAGCGTAACATTACCCCCAGCTCAGTTCTTCTGATGGTCAGTCACTACCACAGGCTGTGTTGTTAACATCAGCTACAGGAGTGTAACATTACCCCCAGCTCAGTTCTTCTGATGGTCACTACCACAGGCTGTGTTGTTAACATGAGGTGTAGGAGCGTAACATTAACCCCAGCTCAGTTCTTGTGATGGTCAATACGACAGGCTGTGTTGTTAACATGAGCTACAGGAGTGTAACATTACCCCCAGCTTAGTTCTTGTGATGGTCACTACCACAGGCTGTGTTGTTAACATAAGCTATAGGAGTGTAACATTACCCCCAGCTCAGTTCTTGTGATGGTCACTACCACAGGCTGTGTTGTTAACATGAGCTGTAGGAGCGTAACATTACCCCCAGCTCAGTTATTCTGATGGCCATTACCACAGGCTGTGTTGTTAATATGAGCTACAGGAGTATAACATTAACCCCAGCTCAGTTCTTCTGAGGGTCACTACCACAGGCTGTGTTGTTAACATGAGCTGCAGGTGCGTAACATTAACCCCAGCTCAGTTCTTGTGATGGTCACTAACACAGGCTGTGTTGTTATCATGAGCTACAGGAGCGTAACATTACCCCCAGCTCAGTTCTTCTGATGGTCAGTCACTACCACAGGCTGTGTTGTTAACATCAGCTACAGGAGTGTAACATTACCCCCAGCTCAGTTCTTCTGATGGTCGATACCACAGACTGTGTTGTTAACATGAGCTACAGGAGGGTAACATTACCCCCAGCTCAGTTCTTCTGATGGTCACTACCACAGGCTGTGTTGTTAACATGAGCTACAGGAGTATAACATTAACCCCAGCTCAGTTCTTCTGATGGTCACTACCACAGGCTGTGTTGTTAACATGAGCTGTAGGAGCGTAACATTAACCCCAGCTCAGTTATTCTGATGGTCACTACCACAGGCTGTATTGTTAACATGAGCTGTAGGAGTGTAACATTACCCCCAGCTCAGTTCTTCTGATGGTCAGTACCACAGGCTGTGTTGTTAACATGAGCTGTAGGAGCGTAACATTACCCCCAGCTCAGTTCTTCTGATAGTCAGTCACTACCACAGGCTGTGTTGTTAACATGAGCTGTAGGAGTGTAACATTACCCCAGCTCAGTTCTTCTGATGGTCACTACCACAGGCTGTGTTAACATGAGGTGTAGGAGTGTAACATTACCCCCAGCTCAGTTCTTCTGATGGTCACTACCACAGGCTGTGTTGTTAACCTGAGGTGTAGGAGTGTAACATTACCCCCAGCTCAGTTCTTGTGATGGTCACTACCACAGGCTGTGTTGTTAAC
Source organism: Lampris incognitus (assembly GCF_029633865.1). Taxonomy (NCBI): domain Eukaryota; kingdom Metazoa; phylum Chordata; class Actinopteri; order Lampriformes; family Lampridae; genus Lampris; species Lampris incognitus. Next base: position 61,719,030 of record NC_079212.1, on the reverse strand, counting down.
ATGAGCTACAGGAGTGTAACATTACCCCCAGCTCAGTTCTTGTGATGGTCAGTCACTACCACAGGCTGTGTTGTTGACATGAGCTACAGGAGTATAACATTAACCCCAGCTCAGATCTTCTGATGGTCACTACCACAGGCTGTGTTGTTAACATGAGCTACAGGAGTGTAACATTAACCCCAGCTCAGTTCTTGTGATGGTCAATACGACAGGCTGTGTTGTTAACATGAGCTACAGGAGTGTAACATTACCCCCAGCTTAGTTCTTGTGATGGTCACTACCACAGGCTGTGTTGTTAACATGAGCTGCAGGTGCGTAACATTAACCCCAGCTCAGTTCTTGTGATGGTCACTACCACAGGCTGTGTTGTTAACATGAGGTGTAGGAGTGTAACATTACCCCAGCTCAGTTCTTCTGATGGTCAATACCACAGGCTGTGTTGTTATCATGAGCTACAGGAGCTTAACATTACCCCCGGCTCAGTTCTTCTGATGGTCAGTCACTACCACAGGCTGTGTTGTTAACATGAGCTACAGGAGTATAACATTAACCCCAGCTCAGTTCTTCTGATGGTCACTACCACAGGCTGTGTTGTTAACATGAGCTGTCGGAGCGTAACATTAACCCCAGCTCAGTTCTTGTGATGGTCAATACGACAGGCTGTGTTGTTAACATGAGCTACAGGAGTGTAACATTACCCCCAGCTTAGTTCTTGTGATGGTCACTACCACAGGCTGTGTTGTTAACATGAGCTGTAGGAGTGTAACATTACCCCCAGCTCAGTTCTTGTGATGGTCACTACCACAGGCTGTGTTGTTAACATGAGCTGTAGGAGCGTAACATTATCCCAAGCTCAGTTCTTCTGATGGTCACTACCACAGGCTGTGTTGTTAACATGAGGTGTAGGAGTGTAACATTACCCCCAGCTCAGTTCTTCTGATGGTCATTACCACAGGCTGTGTTGTTAACATGAGCTACAGGAGTGTAACATTACCCCCAGCTCAGTTCTTCTGATGGTCACTACCACAGGCTGTGTTGTTAACATGAGGTGTAGGAGTGTAACATTACCCCAGCTCAGTTCTTCTGATGGTCACAACCACAGGCTGTGTTGTTAACATGAGCTACAGCAGTATAACATTAACCCCAGCTCAGTTCTTCTGATGGTCACTACCACAGGCTGTGTTGTTAACATGAGCTGTAGGAGCGTAACATTAACCCCAGCTCAGTTCTTCTGATGGTCACTACCACAGGCTGTGTTTTTAACATGAGCTGTAGGAGGGTAACATTACCCCCAGCTCAGTTCTTCTGCTGGTCACTACCACAGGCTGTGTTGTTAACATGAGCTGTAGGAGTGTAACATTACCCCCAGCTCAGTTCTTCTGATAGTCAGTCACTACCACAGGCTGTGTTGTTAACATGAGCTGTAGGAGCGTAACATTACCCCCAGCTCAGTTCTTCTGATAGTCAGTCACTACCACAGGCTGTGTTGTTAACATGAGCTGTAGGAGTGTAACATTACCCCAGCTCAGTTCTTCTGATGGTCACTAACACTGGCTGTGTTAACATGAGGTGTAGGAGTGTAACATTACCCCCAGCTCAGTTCTTCTGATGGTCACTACCACAGGCTGTGTTGTTAACATGAGCTACAGGAGTGTAACATTACCCCCAGCTCAGTTCTTGTGATGGTCACTACCACAGGCTGTGTTGTTAACATGAGCTACAGGAGTGTAACATTACCCCCAGCTCAGTTCTTGTGATGGTCAGTCACTACCACAGGCTGTGTTGTTGACATGAGCTACAGGAGTATAACATTAACCCCAGCTCAGATCTTCTGATGGTCACTACCACAGGCTGTGTTGTTAACATGAGCTACAGGAGTGTAACATTAACCCCAGCTCAGTTCTTGTGATGGTCAATACGACAGGCTGTGTTGTTAACATGAGCTACAGGAGTGTAACATTACCCCCAGCTTAGTTCTTGTGATGGTCACTACCACAGGCTGTGTTGTTAACATGAGCTGCAGGTGCGTAACATTAACCCCAGCTCAGTTCTTGTGATGGTCACTACCACAGGCTGTGTTGTTAACATGAGGTGTAGGAGTGTAACATTACCCCAGCTCAGTTCTTCTGATGGTCAATACCACAGGCTGTGTTGCTATCATGAGCTACAGGAGCGTAACATTACCCCCAGCTCAGTTCTTCTGATGGTCAGTCACTACCACAGGCTGTGTTGTTAACATGAGCTACAGGAGTATAACATTAACCCCAGCTCAGTTCTTCTGATGGTCACTACCACAGGCTGTGTTGTTAACATGAGCTGTAGGAGCGTAACATTAACCCCAGCTCAGTTCTTGTGATGGTCAATACGACAGGCTGTGTTGTTAACATGAGCTACAGGAGTGTAACATTACCCCCAGCTTAGTTCTTGTGATGGTCACTACCACAGGCTGTGTTGTTAACATGAGCTGTAGGAGTGTAACATTACCCCCAGCTCAGTTCTTGTGATGGTCACTACCACAGGCTGTGTTGTTAACATGAGCTGTAGGAGCGTAACATTATCCCAAGCTCAGTTCTTCTGATGGTCACTACCACAGGCTGTGTTGTTAACATGAGGTGTAGGAGTGTAACATTACCCCCAGCTCAGTTCTTCTGATGGTCACTACCACACACTGTGTTGTTAACATGAGCTACAGGAGTGTAACATTACCCCCAGCTCAGTTCTTCTGATGGTCACTACCACAGGCTGTGTTGTTAACATGAGGTGTAGGAGTGTAACATTACCCCAGCTCAGGTCTTCTGATGGTCACTACCACAGGCTGTGTTGTTAACATGAGCTACAGCAGTATAACATTAACCCCAGCTCAGTTCTTCTGATGGTCACTACCACAGGCTGTGTTGTTAACATGAGCTGTAGGAGCGTAACATTAACCCCAGCTCAGTTCTTCTGATGGTCACTACCACAGGCTGTGTTTTTAACATGAGCTGTAGGAGGGTAACATTACCCCCAGCTCAGTTCTTCTGCTGGTCACTACCACAGGCTGTGTTGTTAACATGAGCTGTAGGAGTGTAACATTACCCCCAGCTCAGTTCTTCTGATAGTCAGTCACTACCACAGGCTGTGTTGTTAACATGAGCTGTAGGAGCGTAACATTACCCCCAGATCAGTTCTTCTGATAGTCAGTCACTACCACAGGCTGTGTTGTTAACATGAGCTGTAGGAGTGTAACATTACCCCAGCTCAGTTCTTCTGATGGTCACTACCACAGGCTGTGTTAACATGAGGTGTAGGAGTGTAACATTACCCCCAGCTCAGTTCTTCTGATGGTCACTACCACAGGCTGTGTTGTTAACATGAGGTGTAGGAGTGTAACATTACCCCCAGCTCAGTTCTTGTGATGGTCACTACCACAGGCTGTGTTGTTAACATGAGCTACAGGAGTGTAACATTACCCCCAGCTCAGTTCTTGTGATGGTCAGTCACTACCACAGGCTGTGTTGTTAACATCAGCTACAGGAGTATAACATTAACCCCAGCTCAGTTCTTCTGATGGTCACTACCACAGGCTGTGTTGTTAACATGAGCTGTAGGAGCGTAACATTAACCCCAGCTCAGTTCTTGTGATGGTCAATACGACAGGCTGTGTTATTAACATGAGCTACAGGAGTGTAACATTACCCCCAGCTCAGTTCTTCTGATGGTCACTACCAGAGGCTGTGTTGTTAACATGAGCTGTAGGAGTGTAACATTACCCCCAGCTCAGTTCTTGTGATGGTCACTACCACAGGCTGTGTTGTTAACATGAGCTACAGGAGTGTAACATTACCCCCAGCTCAGTTCTTGTGATGGTCAGTCACTACCACATGCTGTGTTGTTAATATCAGCTACAGGACTATAACATTAACCCCAGCTCAGTTCTTCTGATGGTCACTACCACAGGCTGTGTTGTTAACATGAGCTGTAGGAGCATAACATTAACCCCGGCTCAGTTCTTGTGATGGTCAATACGACAGGCTGTGTTGTTAACATGAGCTACAGGAGTGTAACGTTACCCCCAGCTCAGTTCTTCAGATGGTCACTACCACAAGCTGTGTTGTTGTCATGAGCTACAGGAGCGTAACATTACCCCCAGCTCAGTTCTTCTGATGGTCAGTCACTACCACAGGCTGTGTTGTTAACATCAGCTACAGGAGTGTAACATTACCCCCAGCTCAGTTCTTCTGATGGTCACTACCACAGGCTGTGTTGTTAACATGAGGTGTAGGAGCGTAACATTAACCCCAGCTCAGTTCTTGTGATGGTCAATACGACAGGCTGTGTTGTTAACATGAGCTACAGGAGTGTAACATTACCCCCAGCTTAGTTCTTGTGATGGTCACTACCACAGGCTGTGTTGTTAACATAAGCTATAGGAGTGTAACATTACCCCCAGCTCAGTTCTTGTGATGGTCACTACCACAGGCTGTGTTGTTAACATGAGCTGTAGGAGCGTAACATTACCCCCAGCTCAGTTATTCTGATGGCCATTACCACAGGCTGTGTTGTTAATATGAGCTACAGGAGTATAACATTAACCCCAGCTCAGTTCTTCTGAGGGTCACTACCACAGGCTGTGTTGTTAACATGAGCTGCAGGTGCGTAACATTAACCCCAGCTCAGTTCTTGTGATGGTCACTAACACAGGCTGTGTTGTTATCATGAGCTACAGGAGCGTAAAATTACCCCCAGCTCAGTTCTTCTGATGGTCAGTCACTACCACAGGCTGTGTTGTTAACATCAGCTACAGGAGTGTAACATTACCCCCAGCTCAGTTCTTCTGATGGTCGATACCACAGACTGTGTTGTTAACATGAGCTACAGGAGTGTAACATTACCCCCAGCTCAGTACTTCTGATGGTCACTACCACAGGCTGTGTTGTTAACATGAGCTACAGGAGTATAACATTAACCCCAGCTCAGTTCTTCTGATGGTCACTACCACAGGCTGTGTTGTTAACATGAGCTGTAGGAGCGTAACATTAACCCCAGCTCAGTTATTCTGATGGTCACTACCACAGGCTGTATTGTTAACATGAGCTGTAGGAGTGTAACATTACCCCCAGCTCAGTTCTTCTGATGGTCAGTACCACAGGCTGTGTTGTTAACATGAGCTGTAGGAGCGTAACATTACCCCCAGCTCAGTTCTTCTGATAGTCAGTCACTACCACAGGCTGTGTTGTTAACATGAGCTGTAGGAGTGTAACATTACCCCAGCTCAGTTCTTCTGATGGTCACTACCACAGGCTGTGTTAACATGAGGTGTAGGAGTGTAACATTACCCCCAGCTCAGTTCTTCTGATGGTCACTACCACAGGCTGTGTTGTTAACCTGAGGTGTAGGAGTGTAACATTACCCCCAGCTCAGTTCTTGTGATGGTCACTACCACAGGCTGTGTTGTTAACATGAGCTACAGGAGTGTAACATTACCCCCAGCTCAGTTCTTGTGATGGTCAGTCACTACCACAGGCTGTGTTGTTGACATGAGCTACAGGAGTATAACATTAACCCCAGCTCAGATCTTCTGATGGTCACTACCACAGGCTGTGTTGTTAACATGAGCTACAGGAGTGTAACATTAACCCCAGCTCAGTTCTTGTGATGGTCAATACGACAGGCTGTGTTGTTAACATGAGCTACAGGAGTGTAACATTACCCCCAGCTTAGTTCTTGTGATGGTCACTACCACAGGCTGTGTTGTTAACATGAGCTGCAGGTGCGTAACATTAACCCCAGCTCAGTTCTTGTGATGGTCACTACCACAGGCTGTGTTGTTAACATGAGGTGTAGGAGTGTAACATTACCCCAGCTCAGTTCTTCTGATGGTCAATACCACAGGCTGTGTTGTTATCATGAGCTACAGGAGCGTAACATTACCCCCGGCTCAGTTCTTCTGATGGTCAGTCACTACCACAGGCTGTGTTGTTAACATGAGCTACAGGAGTATAACATTAACCCCAGCTCAGTTCTTCTGATGGTCACTACCACAGGCTGTGTTGTTAACATGAGCTGTCGGAGCGTAACATTAACCCCAGCTCAGTTCTTGTGATGGTCAATACGACAGGCTGTGTTGTTAACATGAGCTACAGGAGTGTAACATTACCCCCAGCTTAGTTCTTGTGATGGTCACTACCACAGGCTGTGTTGTTAACATGAGCTGTAGGAGTGTAACATTACCCCCAGCTCAGTTCTTGTGATGGTCACTACCACAGGCTGTGTTGTTAACATGAGCTGTAGGAGCGTAACATTATCCCAAGCTCAGTTCTTCTGATGGTCACTACCACAGGCTGTGTTGTTAACATGAGGTGTAGGAGTGTAACATTACCCCCAGCTCAGTTCTTCTGATGGTCATTACCACAGGCTGTGTTGTTAACATGAGCTACAGGAGTGTAACATTACCCCCAGCTCAGTTCTTCTGATGGTCACTACCACAGGCTGTGTTGTTAACATGAGGTGTAGGAGTGTAACATTACCCCAGCTCAGTTCTTCTGATGGTCACAACCACAGGCTGTGTTGTTAACATGAGCTACAGCAGTATAACATTAACCCCAGCTCAGTTCTTCTGATGGTCACTACCACAGGCTGTGTTGTTAACATGAGCTGTAGGAGCGTAACATTAACCCCAGCTCAGTTCTTCTGATGGTCACTACCACAGGCTGTGTTTTTAACATGAGCTGTAGGAGGGTAACATTACCCCCAGCTCAGTTCTTCTGCTGGTCACTACCACAGGCTGTGTTGTTAACATGAGCTGTAGGAGTGTAACATTACCCCCAGCTCAGTTCTTCTGATAGTCAGTCACTACCACAGGCTGTGTTGTTAACATGAGCTGTAGGAGCGTAACATTACCCCCAGCTCAGTTCTTCTGATAGTCAGTCACTACCACAGGATGTGTTGTTAACATGAGCTGTAGGAGTGTAACATTACCCCAGCTCAGTTCTTCTGATGGTCACTAACACTGGCTGTGTTAACATGAGGTGTAGGAGTGTAACATTACCCCCAGCTCAGTTCTTCTGATGGTCACTACCACAGGCTGTGTTGTTAACATGAGCTACAGGAGTGTAACATTACCCCCAGCTCAGTTCTTGTGATGGTCACTACCACAGGCTGTGTTGTTAACATGAGCTACAGGAGTGTAACATTACCCCCAGCTCAGTTCTTGTGATGGTCAGTCACTACCACAGGCTGTGTTGTTGACATGAGCTACAGGAGTATAACATTAACCCCAGCTCAGATCTTCTGATGGTCACTACCACAGGCTGTGTTGTTAACATGAGCTACAGGAGTGTAACATTAACCCCAGCTCAGTTCTTGTGATGGTCAATACGACAGGCTGTGTTGTTAACATGAGCTACAGGAGTGTAACATTACCCCCAGCTTAGTTCTTGTGATGGTCACTACCACAGGCTGTGTTGTTAACATGAGCTGCAGGTGCGTAACATTAACCCCAGCTCAGTTCTTGTGATGGTCACTACCACAGGCTGGGTTGTTAACATGAGGTGTAGGAGTGTAACATTACCCCAGCTCAGTTCTTCTGATGGTCAATACCACAGGCTGTGTTGTTATCATGAGCTACAGGAGCGTAACATTACCCCCGGCTCAGTTCTTCTGATGGTCAGTCACTACCACAGGCTGTGTTGTTAACATGAGCTACAGGAGTATAACATTAACCCCAGCTCAGTTCTTCTGATGGTCACTACCACAGGCTGTGTTGTTAACATGAGCTGTCGGAGCGTAACATTAACCCCAGCTCAGTTCTTGTGATGGTCAATACGACAGGCTGTGTTGTTAACATGAGCTACAGGAGTGTAACATTACCCCCAGCTTAGTTCTTGTGATGGTCACTACCACAGGCTGTGTTGTTAACATGAGCTGTAGGAGTGTAACATTACCCCCAGCTCAGTTCTTGTGATGGTCACTACCACAGGCTGTGTTGTTAACATGAGCTGTAGGAGCGTAACATTATCCCAAGCTCAGTTCTTCTGATGGTCACTACCACAGGCTGTGTTGTTAACATGAGGTGTAGGAGTGTAACATTACCCCCAGCTCAGTTCTTCTGATGGTCATTACCACAGGCTGTGTTGTTAACATGAGCTACAGGAGTGTAACATTACCCCCAGCTCAGTTCTTCTGATGGTCACTACCACAGGCTGTGTTGTTAACATGAGGTGTAGGAGTGTAACATTACCCCAGCTCAGTTCTTCTGATGGTCACAACCACAGGCTGTGTTGTTAACATGAGCTACAGCAGTATAACATTAACCCCAGCTCAGTTCTTCTGATGGTCACTACCACAGGCTGTGTTGTTAACATGAGCTGTAGGAGCGTAACATTAACCCCAGCTCAGTTATTCTGATGGTCACTACCACAGGCTGTATTGTTAACATGAGCTGTAGGAGTGTAACATTACCCCCAGCTCAGTTCTTCTGATGGTCAGTACCACAGGCTGTGTTGTTAACATGAGCTGTAGGAGCGTAACATTACCCCCAGCTCAGTTCTTCTGATAGTCAGTCACTACCACAGGCTGTGTTGTTAACATGAGCTGTAGGAGTGTAACATTACCCCAGCTCAGTTCTTCTGATGGTCACTACCACAGGCTGTGTTAACATGAGGTGTAGGAGTGTAACATTACCCCCAGCTCAGTTCTTCTGATGGTCACTACCACAGGCTGTGTTGTTAACCTGAGGTGTAGGAGTGTAACATTACCCCCAGCTCAGTTCTTGTGATGGTCACTACCACAGGCTGTGTTGTTAACATGAGCTACAGGAGTGTAACATTACCCCCAGCTCAGTTCTTGTGATGGTCAGTCACTACCACAGGCTGTGTTGTTGACATGAGCTACAGGAGTATAACATTAACCCCAGCTCAGATCTTCTGATGGTCACTACCACAGGCTGTGTTGTTAACATGAGCTACAGGAGTGTAACATTAACCCCAGCTCAGTTCTTGTGATGGTCAATACGACAGGCTGTGTTGTTAACATGAGCTACAGGAGTGTAACATTACCCCCAGCTTAGTTCTTGTGATGGTCACTACCACAGGCTGTGTTGTTAACATGAGCTGCAGGTGCGTAACATTAACCCCAGCTCAGTTCTTGTGATGGTCACTACCACAGGCTGGGTTGTTAACATGAGGTGTAGGAGTGTAACATTACCCCAGCTCAGTTCTTCTGATGGTCAATACCACAGGCTGTGTTGTTATCATGAGCTACAGGAGCGTAACATTACCCCCGGCTCAGTTCTTCTGATGGTCAGTCACTACCACAGGCTGTGTTGTTAACATGAGCTACAGGAGTATAACATTAACCCCAGCTCAGTTCTTCTGATGGTCACTACCACAGGCTGTGTTGTTAACATGAGCTGTCGGAGCGTAACATTAACCCCAGCTCAGTTCTTGTGATGGTCAATACGACAGGCTGTGTTGTTAACATGAGCTACAGGAGTGTAACATTACCCCCAGCTTAGTTCTTGTGATGGTCACTACCACAGGCTGTGTTGTTAACATGAGCTGTAGGAGTGTAACATTACCCCCAGCTCAGTTCTTGTGATGGTCACTACCACAGGCTGTGTTGTTAACATGAGCTGTAGGAGCGTAACATTATCCCAAGCTCAGTTCTTCTGATGGTCACTACCACAGGCTGTGTTGTTAACATGAGGTGTAGGAGTGTAACATTACCCCCAGCTCAGTTCTTCTGATGGTCATTACCACAGGCTGTGTTGTTAACATGAGCTACAGGAGTGTAACATTACCCCCAGCTCAGTTCTTCTGATGGTCACTACCACAGGCTGTGTTGTTAACATGAGGTGTAGGAGTGTAACATTACCCCAGCTCAGTTCTTCTGATGGTCACAACCACAGGCTGTGTTGTTAACATGAGCTACAGCAGTATAACATTAACCCCAGCTCAGTTCTTCTGATGGTCACTACCACAGGCTGTGTTGTTAACATGAGCTGTAGGAGCGTAACATTAACCCCAGCTCAGTTCTTCTGATGGTCACTACCACAGGCTGTGTTTTTAACATGAGCTGTAGGAGGGTAACATTACCCCCAGCTCAGTTCTTCTGCTGGTCACTACCACAGGCTGTGTTGTTAACATGAGCTGTAGGAGTGTAACATTACCCCCAGCTCAGTTCTTCTGATAGTCAGTCACTACCACAGGCTGTGTTGTTAACATGAGCTGTAGGAGCGTAACATTACCCCCAGCTCAGTTCTTCTGATAGTCAGTCACTACCACAGGCTGTGTTGTTAACATGAGCTGTAGGAGTGTAACATTACCCCAGCTCAGTTCTTCTGATGGTCACTAACACTGGCTGTGTTAACATGAGGTGTAGGAGTGTAACATTACCCCCAGCTCAGTTCTTCTGATGGTCACTACCACAGGCTGTGTTGTTAACATGAGCTACAGGAGTGTAACATTACCCCCAGCTCAGTTCTTGTGATGGTCAGTCACTACCACAGGCTGTGTTGTTAACATGAGCTACAGGAGTATAACATTAACCCCAGCTCAGTTCTTCTGATGGTCACTACCACAGGCTGTGTTGTTAACATGAGCTGTAGGAGCGTAACATTAACCCCAGCTCAGTTCTTGTGATGGTCAATACGACAGGCTGTGTTGTTAACATGAGCTACAGGAGTGTAACATTACCCCCAGCTCAGTTCTTGTGATGGTCACTACCACAGGCTGTGTTGTTAACATGAGCTGTAGGAGCGTAACATTATCCCAAGCTCAGTTCTTCTGATGGTCACTATCACAGGCTGTGTTGTTAACATGAGGTGTAGGAGTGTAACATTACCCCCAGCTCAGTTCTTCTGATGGTCACTACCACAGACTGTGTTGTTAACATGAGCTACAGGAGTGTAACATTACCCCCAGCTCAGTTCTACTGATGGTCACTACCACAGGCTGTGTTGTTAACATGAGGTGTAGGAGTGTAACATTACCCCAGCTCAGTTCTTCTGATGGTCACAACCACAGGCTGTGTTGTTAACATGAGCTACAGCAGTATAACATTAACCCCAGCTCAGTTCTTCTGATGGTCACTACCACAGGCTGTGTTGTTAACATGAGCTGTAGGAGCGTAACATTAACCCCAGCTCAGTTCTTCTGATGGTCACTACCACAGGATGTGTTTTTAACATGAGCTGTAGGAGGGTAACATTACCCTCAGCTCAGTTCTTCTGCTGGTCACTGCCACAGGCTGTGTTGTTAACATGAGCTGTAGGAGTGTAACATTACCCCCAGCTCAGTTCTTCTGATGGTCAGTCACTACCACAGGCTGTGTTGTTAACATGAGCTGTAGGAGCGTATCATTACCCCCAGCTCAGTTCTTCTGATAGTCAGTCACTACCACAGGCTGTGTTGTTAACATGAGCTGTAGGAGTGTAACATTACCCCAGCTCAGTTCTTCTGATGGTCACTACCACTGGCTGTGTTAACATGAGGTGTAGGAGTGTAACATTACTCCCAGCTCAGTTCTTCTGATGGTCACTACCACAGGCTGTGTTGTTAACATGAGCTACAGGAGTGTAACATTACCCCCAGCTCAGTTCTTGTGATGGTCAGTCACTACCACAGGCTGTGTTGTTAACATCAGCTACAGGAGTATAACATTAACCCCAGCTCAGTTCTTGTGATGGTCACTACCACAGGCTGTGTTGTTAACATGAGCTGTAGGAGCGTAACATTAACCCCAGCTCAGTTCTTGTGATGGTCAATACGACAGGCTGTGTTATTAACATGAGCTACAGGAGTGTAACATTACCCCCAGCTCAGTTCTTCTGATGGTCACTACCACAGGCTGTGTTGTTAACATGAGCTGTAGGAGTGTAACATTACCCCCAGCTCAGTTCTTCTGATGGTCACTACCACAGGCTGTGTTGTTAACATGAGGTGTAGGAGTGTAACATTACCCCCAGCTCAGTTCTTGTGATGGTCACTACCACAGGCTGTGTTGTTAACATGAGCTACAGGAGTGTAACATTACCCCCAGCTCAGTTCTTGTGATGGTCAGTCACTACCACATGCTGTGTTGTTAACATCAGCTACAGGACTATAACATTAACCCCAGCTCAGTTCTTCTGATGGTCACTACCACAGGCTGTGTTGTTAACATGAGCTGTAGGAGCATAACATTAACCCCGGCTCAGTTCTTGTGATGGTCAATACGACAGGCTGTGTTGTTAACATGAGCTACAGGAGTGTAACGTTACCCCCAGCTCAGTTCTTCAGATGGTCACTACCACAGGCTGTGTTGTTATCATGAGCTACAGGAGCGTAACATTACCCCCAGCTCAGTTCTTCTGATGGTCAGTCACTACCACAGGCTGTGTTGTTAACATCAGCTACAGGATTATAACATTAACCCCAGCTCAGTTCTTCTGATGGTCACTACCACAGGCTGTGTTGTTAACATGAGCTGTAGGAGCGTAACATTAACCCCAGCTCAGTTCTTGTGATGGTCAATACGACAGGCTGTGTTATTAACATGAGCTACAGGAGTGTAACATTACCCCGAGCTCAGTTCTTCCGATGGTCACTACCACAGGCTGTGTTGTTAACATCAGCTACAGGAGTATAACATTACCCCTAGCTCAGTTCTTCTGATGGTCACTACCACAGGCTGTGTGGTTAACATGAGGTGTAGGAGCGTAACATTAACCCCAGCTCAGTTCTTGTGATGGTCAATACGACAGGCTGTGTTATTAACATGAGCTACAGGAGTGTAACATTACCCCGAGCTCAGTTCTTCTGATGGTCACTACCACAGCCTGTGTTGTTAACATGAGCTACAGGAGTGTAACGTTACCCCCAGCTCAGTTCTTCAGATGGTCACTACCACAGGCTGTGTTGTTATCATGAGCTACAGGAGCGTAACATTACCCCCAGCTCAGTTCTTCTGATGGTCAATCACTACCACAGGCTGTGTTGTTAACATCAGCTACAGGAGTATAACATTAACCCCAGCTCAGTTCTTTTGATGGTCACTACCACAGGCTGTGTTGTTAACATGAGCTGTAGGAGCGTAACATTAACCCCAGCTCAGTTCTTGTGATGGTCACTACCACAGGCTGTGTTGTTAACATCAGCTACAGGAATATAACATTAACCCCAGCTCAGTTCTTCTGATGGTCACTACCACAGGCTGTGTTGTTAACATGAGCTGTAGGAGCGTAACATTAACCCCAGCTCAGTTCTTGTGATGGTCAATACGACAGGCTGTGTTATTAACATGAGCTACAGGAGTGTAACATTACCCCGAGCTCAGTTCTTCTGATGGTCACTACCACAGACTGTGTTGTTAACATGAGCTACAGGAGTGTAACATTACCCCCAGCTCAGTTCTTCTGATGGTCACTACCACAGGCTGTGTTGTTAACATGAGGTGTAGGAGTGTAACATTACCCCAGCTCAGTTCTTCTGATGGTCACAACCACAGGCTGTGTTGTTAACATGAGCTACAGCAGTATAACATTAACCCCAGCTCAGTTCTTGTGATGGTCACTACCACAGGCTGTGTTGTTAACATGAGCTGTAGGAGCGTAACATTAACCCCAGCTCAGTTCTTGTGATGGTCACTACCACAGGCTGTGTTTTTAACATGAGCTGTAGGAGGGTAACATTACCCCCAGCTCAGTTCTTCTGCTGGTCACTACCACAGGCTGTGTTGTTAACATGAGCTGTAGGAGTGTAACATTACCCCCAGCTCAGTTCTTCTGATAGTCAGTCACTACCACAGGCTGTGTTGTTAACATGAGCTGTAGGAGCGTAACATTACCCCCAGCTCAGTTCTTCTGATAGTCAGTCACTACCACAGGCTGTGTTGTTAACATGAGCTGTAGGAGTGTAACATTACCCCAGCTCAGTTCTTCTGATTGTCACTACCACTGGCTGTGTTAACATGAGGTGTAGGAGTGTAACATTACCCCCAGCTCAGTTCTTCTGATGGTCACTACCACAGCCTGTGTTGTTAACATGAGCTATAGGAGTGTAACATTACCCCCAGCTCAGTTCTTGTGATGGTCAGTCACTACCACAGGCTGTGTTGTTAACATGAGCTGTAGGAGCGTAACATTAACCCCAGCTCAGTTCTTGTGATGGTCAATACGACAGGCTGTGTTATTAACATGAGCTACAGGAGTGTAACATTACCCCCAGCTCAGTTCTTCTGATGGTCACTACCACAGGCTGTGTTGTTAACATGAGCTGTAGGAGTGTAACATTACCCCCAGCTCAGTTCTTCTGATGGTCACTACCACAGGCTGTGTTGTTAACATGAGGTGTAGGAGTGTAACATTACCCCCAGCTCAGTTCTTGTGATGGTCACTACCACAGGCTGTGTTGTTAACATGAGCTACAGGAGTGTAACATTACCCCCAGCTCAGTTCTTGTGATGGTCAGTCACTACCACATGCTGTGTTGTTAACATCAGCTACAGGACTATAACATTAACCCCAGCTCAGTTCTTCTGATGGTCACTACCACAGGCTGTGTTGTTAACATGAGCTGTAGGAGCATAACATTAACCCCGGCTCAGTTCTTGTGATGGTCAATACGACAGGCTGTGTTGTTAACATGAGCTACAGGAGTGTAACGTTACCCCCAGCTCAGTTCTTCAGATGGTCACTACCACAGGCTGTGTTGTTATCATGAGCTACAGGAGCGTAACATTACCCCCAGCTCAGTTCTTCTGATGGTCAGTCACTACCACAGGCTGTGTTGTTAACATCAGCTACAGGAGTATAACATTAACCCCAGCTCAGTTCTTCTGATGGTCACTACCACAGGCTGTGTTGTTAACATGAGCTGTAGGAGCGTAACATTAACCCCAGCTCAGTTCTTGTGATGGTCAATACGACAGGCTGTGTTATTAACATGAGCTACAGGAGTGTAACATTACCCCGAGCTCAGTTCTTCCGATGGTCACTACCACAGGCTGTGTTGTTAACATGAGCTGTCGGAGTGTAACATTACCCCCAGCTCAGTTCTTCTGATGGTCACTACCACAGGCTGTGTGGTTAACATGAGGTGTAGGAGTGTAACATTACCCCCAGCTCAGTTCTTGTGATGGTCACTACCACAGGCTGTGTTGTTAACATGAGCTACAGGAGTGTAACATTACCCCCAGCTCAGTTCTTGTGATGGTCAGTCACTACCACATGCTGTGTTGTTAACATCAGCTACAGGGCTATAACATTAACCCCAGCTCAGTTCTTCTGATGGTCACTACCACAGGCTGTGTTGTTAACATGAGCTGTAGGAGCATAACATTAACCCCGGCTCAGTTCTTGTGATGGTCAATACGACAGGCTGTGTTGTTAACATAAGCAATAGGAGTGTAACATTACCCCCAGCTCAGTTCTTGTGATGGTCACTACCACAGGCTGTGTTGTTAACATGAGCTGTAGGAGCGTAACATTACCCCCAGCTCAGTTATTCTGATGGCCATTACCACAGGCTGTGTTGTTAATATGAGCTACAGGAGTATAACATTAACCCCAGCTCAGTTCTTCTGAGGGTCACTACCACAGGCTGTGTTGTTAACATGAGCTGCAGGTGCGTAACATTAACCCCAGCTCAGTTCTTGTGATGGTCACTAACACAGGCTGTGTTGTTAAAATGAGGCGTAAGAGTGTAACATTTCCCCAGCTCAGTTCTTCTGATGGTCAATACCACAGGCTGTGTTGTTATCATGAGCTACAGGAGCGTAACATTACCCCCAGCTCAGTTCTTCTGATGGTCAGTCACTACCACAGGCTGTGTTGTTAACATGAGGTGTAGGAGTGTAACATTACCCCAGCTCAGTTCTTCTGATGGTCAATACCACAGGCTGTGTTGCTATCATGAGCTACAGGAGCGTAACATTACCCCCAGCTCAGTTCTTCTGATGGTCAGTCACTACCACAGGCTGTGTTGTTAACATGAGCTACAGGAGTATAACATTAACCCCAGCTCAGTTCTTCTGATGGTCACTACCACAGGCTGTGTTGTTAACATGAGCTCTAGGAGCGTAACATTAACCCCAGCTCAGTTCTTGTGATGGTCAATACGACAGGCTGTGTTG
The DNA here is from genome assembly GCF_029633865.1 of Lampris incognitus. NCBI lineage: Eukaryota > Metazoa > Chordata > Actinopteri > Lampriformes > Lampridae > Lampris > Lampris incognitus. The sequence goes on along the minus strand of NC_079212.1, from coordinate 61,702,941 downwards.
TTAACATGAGCTACAGGAGTGTAACATTACCCCCAGCTTAGTTCTTGTGATGGTCACTACCACAGGCTGTGTTGTTAACATGAGCTGTAGGAGTGTAACATTACCCCCAGCTCAGTTCTTGTGATGGTCACTACCACAGGCTGTGTTGTTAACATGAGCTGTAGGAGCGTAACATTATCCCAAGCTCAGTTCTTCTGATGGTCACTACCACAGGCTGTGTTGTTAACATGAGGTGTAGGAGTGTAACATTACCCCCAGCTCAGTTCTTCTGATGGTCACTACCACACACTGTGTTGTTAACATGAGCTACAGGAGTGTAACATTACCCCCAGCTCAGTTCTTCTGATGGTCACTACCACAGGCTGTGTTGTTAACATGAGGTGTAGGAGTGTAACATTACCCCAGCTCAGGTCTTCTGATGGTCACTACCACAGGCTGTGTTGTTAACATGAGCTACAGCAGTATAACATTAACCCCAGCTCAGTTCTTCTGATGGTCACTACCACAGGCTGTGTTGTTAACATGAGCTGTAGGAGCGTAACATTAACCCCAGCTCAGTTCTTCTGATGGTCACTACCACAGGCTGTGTTTTTAACATGAGCTGTAGGAGGGTAACATTACCCCCAGCTCAGTTCTTCTGCTGGTCACTACCACAGGCTGTGTTGTTAACATGAGCTGTAGGAGTGTAACATTACCCCCAGCTCAGTTCTTCTGATAGTCAGTCACTACCACAGGCTGTGTTGTTAACATGAGCTGTAGGAGCGTAACATTACCCCCAGATCAGTTCTTCTGATAGTCAGTCACTACCACAGGCTGTGTTGTTAACATGAGCTGTAGGAGTGTAACATTACCCCAGCTCAGTTCTTCTGATGGTCACTACCACAGGCTGTGTTAACATGAGGTGTAGGAGTGTAACATTACCCCCAGCTCAGTTCTTCTGATGGTCACTACCACAGGCTGTGTTGTTAACATGAGGTGTAGGAGTGTAACATTACCCCCAGCTCAGTTCTTGTGATGGTCACTACCACAGGCTGTGTTGTTAACATGAGCTACAGGAGTGTAACATTACCCCCAGCTCAGTTCTTGTGATGGTCAGTCACTACCACAGGCTGTGTTGTTAACATCAGCTACAGGAGTATAACATTAACCCCAGCTCAGTTCTTCTGATGGTCACTACCACAGGCTGTGTTGTTAACATGAGCTGTAGGAGCGTAACATTAACCCCAGCTCAGTTCTTGTGATGGTCAATACGACAGGCTGTGTTATTAACATGAGCTACAGGAGTGTAACATTACCCCCAGCTCAGTTCTTCTGATGGTCACTACCAGAGGCTGTGTTGTTAACATGAGCTGTAGGAGTGTAACATTACCCCCAGCTCAGTTCTTGTGATGGTCACTACCACAGGCTGTGTTGTTAACATGAGCTACAGGAGTGTAACATTACCCCCAGCTCAGTTCTTGTGATGGTCAGTCACTACCACATGCTGTGTTGTTAATATCAGCTACAGGACTATAACATTAACCCCAGCTCAGTTCTTCTGATGGTCACTACCACAGGCTGTGTTGTTAACATGAGCTGTAGGAGCATAACATTAACCCCGGCTCAGTTCTTGTGATGGTCAATACGACAGGCTGTGTTGTTAACATGAGCTACAGGAGTGTAACGTTACCCCCAGCTCAGTTCTTCAGATGGTCACTACCACAAGCTGTGTTGTTGTCATGAGCTACAGGAGCGTAACATTACCCCCAGCTCAGTTCTTCTGATGGTCAGTCACTACCACAGGCTGTGTTGTTAACATCAGCTACAGGAGTGTAACATTACCCCCAGCTCAGTTCTTCTGATGGTCACTACCACAGGCTGTGTTGTTAACATGAGGTGTAGGAGCGTAACATTAACCCCAGCTCAGTTCTTGTGATGGTCAATACGACAGGCTGTGTTGTTAACATGAGCTACAGGAGTGTAACATTACCCCCAGCTTAGTTCTTGTGATGGTCACTACCACAGGCTGTGTTGTTAACATAAGCTATAGGAGTGTAACATTACCCCCAGCTCAGTTCTTGTGATGGTCACTACCACAGGCTGTGTTGTTAACATGAGCTGTAGGAGCGTAACATTACCCCCAGCTCAGTTATTCTGATGGCCATTACCACAGGCTGTGTTGTTAATATGAGCTACAGGAGTATAACATTAACCCCAGCTCAGTTCTTCTGAGGGTCACTACCACAGGCTGTGTTGTTAACATGAGCTGCAGGTGCGTAACATTAACCCCAGCTCAGTTCTTGTGATGGTCAATAACACAGGCTGTGTTGTTATCATGAGCTACAGGAGCGTAACATTACCCCCAGCTCAGTTCTTCTGATGGTCAGTCACTACCACAGGCTGTGTTGTTAACATCAGCTACAGGAGTGTAACATTACCCCCAGCTCAGTTCTTCTGATGGTCGATACCACAGACTGTGTTGTTAACATGAGCTACAGGAGTGTAACATTACCCCCAGCTCAGTTCTTCTGATGGTCACTACCACAGGCTGTGTTGTTAACATGAGCTACAGGAGTATAACATTAACCCCAGCTCAGTTCTTCTGATGGTCACTACCACAGGCTGTGTTGTTAACATGAGCTGTAGGAGCGTAACATTAACCCCAGCTCAGTTATTCTGATGGTCACTACCACAGGCTGTATTGTTAACATGAGCTGTAGGAGTGTAACATTACCCCCAGCTCAGTTCTTCTGATGGTCAGTACCACAGGCTGTGTTGTTAACATGAGCTGTAGGAGCGTAACATTACCCCCAGCTCAGTTCTTCTGATAGTCAGTCACTACCACAGGCTGTGTTGTTAACATGAGCTGTAGGAGTGTAACATTACCCCAGCTCAGTTCTTCTGATGGTCACTACCACAGGCTGTGTTAACATGAGGTGTAGGAGTGTAACATTACCCCCAGCTCAGTTCTTCTGATGGTCACTACCACAGGCTGTGTTGTTAACCTGAGGTGTAGGAGTGTAACATTACCCCCAGCTCAGTTCTTGTGATGGTCACTACCACAGGCTGTGTTGTTAACATGAGCTACAGGAGTGTAACATTACCCCCAGCTCAGTTCTTGTGATGGTCAGTCACTACCACAGGCTGTGTTGTTGACATGAGCTACAGGAGTATAACATTAACCCCAGCTCAGATCTTCTGATGGTCACTACCACAGGCTGTGTTGTTAACATGAGCTACAGGAGTGTAACATTAACCCCAGCTCAGTTCTTGTGATGGTCAATACGACAGGCTGTGTTGTTAACATGAGCTACAGGAGTGTAACATTACCCCCAGCTTAGTTCTTGTGATGGTCACTACCACAGGCTGTGTTGTTAACATGAGCTGCAGGTGCGTAACATTAACCCCAGCTCAGTTCTTGTGATGGTCACTACCACAGGCTGTGTTGTTAACATGAGGTGTAGGAGTGTAACATTACCCCAGCTCAGTTCTTCTGATGGTCAATACCACAGGCTGTGTTGTTATCATGAGCTACAGGAGCGTAACATTACCCCCGGCTCAGTTCTTCTGATGGTCAGTCACTACCACAGGCTGTGTTGTTAACATGAGCTACAGGAGTATAACATTAACCCCAGCTCAGTTCTTCTGATGGTCACTACCACAGGCTGTGTTGTTAACATGAGCTGTCGGAGCGTAACATTAACCCCAGCTCAGTTCTTGTGATGGTCAATACGACAGGCTGTGTTGTTAACATGAGCTACAGGAGTGTAACATTACCCCCAGCTTAGTTCTTGTGATGGTCACTACCACAGGCTGTGTTGTTAACATGAGCTGTAGGAGTGTAACATTACCCCCAGCTCAGTTCTTGTGATGGTCACTACCACAGGCTGTGTTGTTAACATGAGCTGTAGGAGCGTAACATTATCCCAAGCTCAGTTCTTCTGATGGTCACTACCACAGGCTGTGTTGTTAACATGAGGTGTAGGAGTGTAACATTACCCCCAGCTCAGTTCTTCTGATGGTCATTACCACAGGCTGTGTTGTTAACATGAGCTACAGGAGTGTAACATTACCCCCAGCTCAGTTCTTCTGATGGTCACTACCACAGGCTGTGTTGTTAACATGAGGTGTAGGAGTGTAACATTACCCCAGCTCAGTTCTTCTGATGGTCACAACCACAGGCTGTGTTGTTAACATGAGCTACAGCAGTATAACATTAACCCCAGCTCAGTTCTTCTGATGGTCACTACCACAGGCTGTGTTGTTAACATGAGCTGTAGGAGCGTAACATTAACCCAAGCTCAGTTCTTCTGATGGTCACTACCACAGGCTGTGTTTTTAACATGAGCTGTAGGAGGGTAACATTACCCCCAGCTCAGTTCTTCTGCTGGTCACTACCACAGGCTGTGTTGTTAACATGAGCTGTAGGAGTGTAACATTACCCCCAGCTCAGTTCTTCTGATAGTCAGTCACTACCACAGGCTGTGTTGTTAACATGAGCTGTAGGAGCGTAACATTACCCCCAGCTCAGTTCTTCTGATAGTCAGTCACTACCACAGGCTGTGTTGTTAACATGAGCTGTAGGAGTGTAACATTACCCCAGCTCAGTTCTTCTGATGGTCACTAACACTGGCTGTGTTAACATGAGGTGTAGGAGTGTAACATTACCCCCAGCTCAGTTCTTCTGATGGTCACTACCACAGGCTGTGTTGTTAACATGAGCTACAGGAGTGTAACATTACCCCCAGCTCAGTTCTTGTGATGGTCACTACCACAGGCTGTGTTGTTAACATGAGCTACAGGAGTGTAACATTACCCCCAGCTCAGTTCTTGTGATGGTCAGTCACTACCACAGGCTGTGTTGTTGACATGAGCTACAGGAGTATAACATTAACCCCAGCTCAGATCTTCTGATGGTCACTACCACAGGCTGTGTTGTTAACATGAGCTACAGGAGTGTAACATTAACCCCAGCTCAGTTCTTGTGATGGTCAATGCGACAGGCTGTGTTGTTAACATGAGCTACAGGAGTGTAACATTACCCCCAGCTTAGTTCTTGTGATGGTCACTACCACAGGCTGTGTTGTTAACATGAGCTGCAGGTGCGTAACATTAACCCCAGCTCAGTTCTTGTGATGGTCACTACCACAGGCTGGGTTGTTAACATGAGGTGTAGGAGTGTAACATTACCCCAGCTCAGTTCTTCTGATGGTCAATACCACAGGCTGTGTTGTTATCATGAGCTACAGGAGCGTAACATTACCCCCGGCTCAGTTCTTCTGATGGTCAGTCACTACCACAGGCTGTGTTGTTAACATGAGCTACAGGAGTATAAAATTAACCCCAGCTCAGTTCTTCTGATGGTCACTACCACAGGCTGTGTTGTTAACATGAGCTGTCGGAGCGTAACATTAACCCCAGCTCAGTTCTTGTGATGGTCAATACGACAGGCTGTGTTGTTAACATGAGCTACAGGAGTGTAACATTACCCCCAGCTTAGTTCTTGTGATGGTCACTACCACAGGCTGTGTTATTAACATGAGCTGTAGGAGTGTAACATTACCCCCAGCTCAGTTCTTGTGATGGTCACTACCACAGGCTGTGTTGTTAACATGAGCTGTAGGAGCGTAACATTATCCCAAGCTCAGTTCTTCTGATGGTCACTACCACAGGCTGTGTTGTTAACATGAGGTGTAGGAGTGTAACATTACCCCCAGCTCAGTTCTTCTGATGGTCATTACCACAGGCTGTGTTGTTAACATGAGCTACAGGAGTGTAACATTACCCCCAGCTCAGTTCTTCTGATGGTCACTACCACAGGCTGTGTTGTTAACATGAGGTGTAGGAGTGTAACATTACCCCAGCTCAGTTCTTCTGATGGTCACAACCACAGGCTGTGTTGTTAACATGAGCTACAGCAGTATAACATTAACCCCAGCTCAGTTCTTCTGATGGTCACTACCACAGGCTGTGTTGTTAACATGAGCTGTAGGAGCGTAACATTAACCCCAGCTCAGTTCTTCTGATGGTCACTACCACAGGCTGTGTTTTTAACATGAGCTGTAGGAGGGTAACATTACCCCCAGCTCAGTTCTTCTGCTGGTCACTACCACAGGCTGTGTTGTTAACATGAGCTGTAGGAGTGTAACATTACCCCCAGCTCAGTTCTTCTGATAGTCAGTCACTACCACAGGCTGTGTTGTTAACATGAGCTGTAGGAGTGTAACATTACCCCAGCTCAGTTCTTCTGATGGTCACTAACACTGGCTGTGTTAACATGAGGTGTAGGAGTGTAACATTACCCCCAGCTCAGTTCTTCTGATGGTCACTACCACAGGCTGTGTTGTTAACATGAGCTACAGGAGTGTAACATTACCCCCAGCTCAGTTCTTGTGATGGTCAGTCACTACCACAGGCTGTGTTGTTAACATGAGCTACAGGAGTATAACATTAACCCCAGCTCAGTTCTTCTGATGGTCACTACCACAGGCTGTGTTGTTAACATGAGCTGTAGGAGCGTAACATTAACCCCAGCTCAGTTCTTGTGATGGTCAATACGACAGGCTGTGTTGTTAACATGAGCTACAGGAGTGTAACATTACCCCCAGCTCAGTTCTTGTGATGGTCACTACCACAGGCTGTGTTGTTAACATGAGGTGTAGGAGCGTAACATTATCCCAAGCTCAGTTCTTCTGATGGTCACTATCACAGGCTGTGTTGTTAACATGAGGTGTAGGAGTGTAACATTACCCCCAGCTCAGTTCTTCTGATGGTCACTACCACAGACTGTGTTGTTAACATGAGCTACAGGAGTGTAACATTACCCCCAGCTCAGTTCTACTGATGGTCACTACCACAGGCTGTGTTGTTAACATGAGGTGTAGGAGTGTAACATTACCCCAGCTCAGTTCTTCTGATGGTCACAACCACAGGCTGTGTTGTTAACATGAGCTACAGCAGTATAACATTAACCCCAGCTCAGTTCTTCTGATGGTCACTACCACAGGCTGTGTTGTTAACATGAGCTGTAGGAGCGTAACATTAACCCCAGCTCAGTTCTTCTGATGGTCACTACCACAGGCTGTGTTTTTAACATGAGCTGTAGGAGGGTAACATTACCCTCAGCTCAGTTCTTCTGATGGTCACTACCACAGGCTGTGTTGTTAACATGAGCTGTAGGAGTGTAACATTACCCCCAGCTCAGTTCTTCTGATGGTCAGTCACTACCACAGGCTGTGTTGTTAACATGAGCTGTAGGAGCGTAACATTACCCCCAGCTCAGTTCTTCTGATAGTCAGTCACTACCACAGGCTGTGTTGTTAACATGAGCTGTAGGAGTGTAACATTACCCCAGCTCAGTTCTTCTGATGGTCACTACCACTGGCTGTGTTAACATGAGGTGTAGGAGTGTAACATTACTCCCAGCTCAGTTCTTCTGATGGTCACTACCACAGGCTGTGTTGTTAACATGAGCTACAGGAGTGTAACATTACCCCCAGCTCAGTTCTTGTGATGGTCAGTCACTACCACAGGCTGTGTTGTTAACATCAGCTACAGGAGTATAACATTAACCCCAGCTCAGTTCTTGTGATGGTCACTACCACAGGCTGTGTTGTTAACATGAGCTGTAGGAGCGTAACATTAACCCCAGCTCAGTTCTTGTGATGGTCAATACGACAGGCTGTGTTATTAACATGAGCTACAGGAGTGTAACATTACCCCCAGCTCAGTTCTTCTGATGGTCACTACCACAGGCTGTGTTGTTAACATGAGCTGTAGGAGTGTAACATTACCCCCAGCTCAGTTCTTCTGATGGTCACTACCACAGGCTGTGTTGTTAACATGAGGTGTAGGAGTGTAACATTACCCCCAGCTCAGTTCTTGTGATGGTCACTACCACAGGCTGTGTTGTTAACATGAGCTACAGGAGTGTAACATTACCCCCAGCTCAGTTCTTGTGATGGTCAGTCACTACCACATGCTGTGTTGTTAACATCAGCTACAGGACTATAACATTAACCCCAGCTCAGTTCTTCTGATGGTCACTACCACAGGCTGTGTTGTTAACATGAGCTGTAGGAGCATAACATTAACCCCGGCTCAGTTCTTGTGATGGTCAATACGACAGGCTGTGTTGTTAACATGAGCTACAGGAGTGTAACGTTACCCCCAGCTCAGTTCTTCAGATGGTCACTACCACAGGCTGTGTTGTTATCATGAGCTACAGGAGCGTAACATTACCCCCAGCTCAGTTCTTCTGATGGTCAGTCACTACCACAGGCTGTGTTGTTAACATCAGCTACAGGAGTATAACATTAACCCCAGCTCAGTTCTTCTGATGGTCACTACCACAGGCTGTGTTGTTAACATGAGCTGTAGGAGCGTAACATTAACCCCAGCTCAGTTCTTGTGATGGTCAATACGACAGGCTGTGTTATTAACATGAGCTACAGGAGTGTAACATTACCCCGAGCTCAGTTCTTCCGATGGTCACTACCACAGGCTGTGTTGTTAACATCAGCTACAGGAGTATAACATTACCCCCAGCTCAGTTCTTCTGATGGTCACTACCACAGGCTGTGTGGTTAACATGAGGTGTAGGAGCGTAACATTAACCCCAGCTCAGTTCTTGTGATGGTCAATACGACAGGCTGTGTTATTAACATGAGCTACAGGAGTGTAACATTACCCCGAGCTCAGTTCTTCTGATGGTCACTACCACAGCCTGTGTTGTTAACATGAGCTACAGGAGTGTAACGTTACCCCCAGCTCAGTTCTTCAGATGGTCACTACCACAGGCTGTTTTGTTATCATGAGCTACAGGAGCGTAACATTACCCCCAGCTCAGTTCTTCTGATGGTCAATCACTACCACAGGCTGTGTTGTTAACATCAGCTACAGGAGTATAACATTAACCCCAGCTCAGTTCTTCTGATGGTCACTACCACAGGCTGTGTTGTTAACATGAGCTGTAGGAGCGTAACATTAACCCCAGCTCAGTTCTTGTGATGGTCAATACGACAGGCTGTGTTATTAACATGAGCTACAGGAGTGTAACATTACCCCGAGCTCAGTTCTTCCGATGGTCACTACCACAGGCTGTGTTGTTAACATCAGCTACAGGAGTATAACATTAACCCCAGCTCAGTTCTTCTGATGGTCACTACCACAGGCTGTGTTGTTAACATGAGCTGTAGGAGCGTAACATTAACCCCAGCTCAGTTCTTGTGATGGTCAATACGACAGGCTGTGTTATTAACATGAGCTACAGGAGTGTAACATTACCCCGAGCTCAGTTCTTCTGATGGTCACTACCACAGACTGTGTTGTTAACATGAGCTACAGGAGTGTAACATTACCCCCAGCTCAGTTCTTCTGATGGTCACTACCACAGGCTGTGTTGTTAACATGAGGTGTAGGAGTGTAACATTACCCCAGCTCAGTTCTTCTGATGGTCACAACCACAGGCTGTGTTGTTAACATGAGCTACAGCAGTATAACATTAACCCCAGCTCAGTTCTTGTGATGGTCACTACCACAGGCTGTGTTGTTAACATGAGCTGTAGGAGCGTAACATTAACCCCAGCTCAGTTCTTCTGATGGTCACTACCACAGGCTGTGTTTTTAACATGAGCTGTAGGAGGGTAACATTACCCCCAGCTCAGTTCTTCTGCTGGTCACTACCACAGGCTGTGTTGTTAACATGAGCTGTAGGAGTGTAACATTACCCCCAGCTCAGTTCTTCTGATAGTCAGTCACTACCACAGGCTGTGTTGTTAACATGAGCTGTAGGAGCGTAACATTACCCCCAGCTCAGTTCTTCTGATAGTCAGTCACTACCACAGGCTGTGTTGTTAACATGAGCTGTAGGAGTGTAACATTACCCCAGCTCAGTTCTTCTGATTGTCACTACCACTGGCTGTGTTAACATGAGGTGTAGGAGTGTAACATTACCCCCAGCTCAGTTCTTCTGATGGTCACTACCACAGCCTGTGTTGTTAACATGAGCTATAGGAGTGTAACATTACCCCCAGCTCAGTTCTTGTGATGGTCAGTCACTACCACAGGCTGTGTTGTTAACATGAGCTACAGGAGTGTAACATTACCCCCAGCTCAGTTCTTCTGATGGTCACTACCACAGGCTGTGTTGTTAACATGAGCTGTAGGAGTGTAACATTACCCCCAGCTCAGTTCTTCTGATGGTCACTACCACAGGCTGTGTTGTTAACATGAGGTGTAGGAGTGTAACATTACCCCCAGCTCAGTTCTTGTGATGGTCACTACCACAGGCTGTGTTGTTAACATGAGCTACAGGAGTGTAACATTACCCCCAGCTCAGTTCTTGTGATGGTCAGTCACTACCACATGCTGTGTTGTTAACATCAGCTACAGGACTATAACATTAACCCCAGCTCAGTTCTTCTGATGGTCACTACCACAGGCTGTGTTGTTAACATGAGCTGTAGGAGCATAACATTAACCCCGGCTCAGTTCTTGTGATGGTCAATACGACAGGCTGTGTTGTTAACATGAGCTACAGGAGTGTAACGTTACCCCCAGCTCAGTTCTTCTGATGGTCAGTCACTACCACAGGCTGTGTTGTTAACATCAGCTACAGGAGTATAACATTAACCCCAGCTCAGTTCTTCTGATGGTCACTACCACAGGCTGTGTTGTTAACATGAGCTGTAGGAGCGTAACATTAACCCCAGCTCAGTTCTTGTGATGGTCAATACGACAGGCTGTGTTATTAACATGAGCTACAGGAGTGTAACATTACCCCGAGCTCAGTTCTTCCGATGGTCACTACCACAGGCTGTGTTGTTAACATGAGCTGTCGGAGTGTAACATTACCCCCAGCTCAGTTCTTCTGATGGTCACTACCACAGGCTGTGTGGTTAACATGAGGTGTAGGAGTGTAACATTACCCCCAGCTCAGTTCTTGTGATGGTCACTACCACAGGCTGTGTTGTTAACATGAGCTACAGGAGTGTAACATTACCCCCAGCTCAGTTCTTGTGATGGTCAGTCACTACCACATGCTGTGTTGTTAACATCAGCTACAGGGCTATAACATTAACCCCAGCTCAGTTCTTCTGATGGTCACTACCACAGGCTGTGTTGTTAACATGAGCTGTAGGAGCATAACATTAACCCCGGCTCAGTTCTTGTGATGGTCAATACGACAGGCTGTGTTGTTAACATAAGCAATAGGAGTGTAACATTACCCCCAGCTCAGTTCTTGTGATGGTCACTACCACAGGCTGTGTTGTTAACATGAGCTGTAGGAGCGTAACATTACCCCCAGCTCAGTTATTCTGATGGCCATTACCACAGGCTGTGTTGTTAATATGAGCTACAGGAGTATAACATTAACCCCAGCTCAGTTCTTCTGAGGGTCACTACCACAGGCTGTGTTGTTAACATGAGCTGCAGGTGCGTAACATTAACCCCAGCTCAGTTCTTGTGATGGTCACTAACACAGGCTGTGTTGTTAAAATGAGGCGTAAGAGTGTAACATTTCCCCAGCTCAGTTCTTCTGATGGTCAATACCACAGGCTGTGTTGTTATCATGAGCTACAGGAGCGTAACATTACCCCCAGCTCAGTTCTTCTGATGGTCAGTCACTACCACAGGCTGTGTTGTTAACATGAGGTGTAGGAGTGTAACATTACCCCCAGCTCAGTTCTTGTGATGGTCACTACCACAGGCTGTGTTCTTAACATGAGCTACAGGAGTGTAACATTACCCCCAGCTCAGTTCTTGTGATGGTCAGTCACTACCACAGGCTGTGTTGTTAACATCAGCTACAGGAGTATAACATTAACCCCCAGCTCAGTTCTTCTGATGGTCACTACCACAGGCTGTGTTGTTAACATGAGCTGTAGGAGCGTAACATTAACCCCAGCTCAGTTCTTGTGATGGTCAATACGACAGGCTGTGTTATTAACATGAGCTACAGGAGTGTAACATTACCCCCAGCTCAGTTCTTCTGATGGTCACTACCACAGGCTGTGTTGTTAACATGAGCTGTAGGAGTATAACATTACCCCCAGCTCAGTTCTTCTGATGGTCACTACCACAGGCTGTGTTGTTAACATGAGGTGTAGGAGTGTAACATTACCCCCAGCTCAGTTCTTGTGATGGTCACTACCACAGGCTGTGTTGTTAACATGAGCTACAGGAGTGTAACATTACCCCCAGCTCAGTTCTTGTGATGGTCAGTCACTACCATATGCTGTGTTGTTAACATCAGCTACAGGACTATAACATTAACCCCAGCTCAGTTCTTCTGATGGTCACTACCACAGGCTGTGTTGTTAACATGAGCTGTAGGAGCATAACATTACCCCCAGCTCAGTTCTTCTGATGGTCACTACCACAGGCTGTGTTGTTAACATGAGGTGTAGGAGCGTAACATTAACCCCAGCTCAGTTCTTGTGATGGTCAATACGACAGGCTGTGTTGTTAACATGAGCTACAGGAGTGTAACATTACCCCCAGCTCAGTTCTTCTGATGGTCAGTCACTACCACAGGCTGTGTTGTTAACATCAGCTACAGGAGTATAACATTAACCCCAGCTCAGTTCTTCTGATGGTCACTACCACAGGCTGTGTTGTTAACATGAGGTGTAGGAGCGTAACATTAACCCCAGCTCAGTTCTTGTGATGGTCAATACGACAGGCTGTGTTATTAACATGAGCTACAGGAGTGTAACATTACCCCGAGCTCAGTTCTTCTGATGGTCACTACCACAGCCTGTGTTGTTAACATGAGCTACAGGAGTGTAACGTTACCCCCAGCTCAGTTCTTCAGATGGTCACTACCACAGGCTGTGTTGTTATCATGAGCTACAGGAGCGTAACATTACCCCCAGCTCAGTTCTTCTGATGGTCAATCACTACCACAGGCTGTGTTGTTAACATCAGCTACAGGAGTATAACATTAACCCCAGCTCAGTTCTTCTGATGGTCACTACCACAGGCTGTGTTGTTAACATGAGCTGTAGGAGCGTAACATTAACCCCAGCTCAGTTCTTGTGATGGTCAATACGACAGGCTGTGTTATTAACATGAGCTACAGGAGTGTAACATTACCCCGAGCTCAGTTCTTCCGATGGTCACTACCACAGGCTGTGTTGTTAACATCAGCTACAGGAGTATAACATTAACCCCAGCTCAGTTCTTCTGATGGTCACTACCACAGGCTGTGTTGTTAACATGAGCTGTAGGAGCGTAACAATAACCCCAGCTCAGTTCTTGTGATGGTCAATACGACAGGCTGTGTTATTAACATGAGCTACAGGAGTGTAACATTACCCCGAGCTCAGTTCTTCTGATGGTCACTACCACAGACTGTGTTGTTAACATGAGCTACAGGAGTGTAACATTACCCCCAGCTCAGTTCTTCTGATGGTCACTACCACAGGCTGTGTTGTTAACATGAGGTGTAGGAGTGTAACATTACCCCAGCTCAGTTCTTCTGATGGTCACAACCACAGGCTGTGTTGTTAACATGAGCTACAGCAGTATAACATTAACCCCAGCTCAGTTCTTGTGATGGTCACTACCACAGGCTGTGTTGTTAACATGAGCTGTAGGAGCGTAACATTAACCCCAGCTCAGTTCTTCTGATGGTCACTACCACAGGCTGTGTTTTTAACATGAGCTGTAGGAGGGTAACATTACCCCCAGCTCAGTTCTTCTGCTGGTCACTACCACAGGCTGTGTTGTTAACATGAGCTGTAGGAGTGTAACATTACCCCCAGCTCAGTTCTTCTGATAGTCAGTCACTACCACAGGCTGTGTTGTTAACATGAGCTGTAGGAGCGTAACATTACCCCCAGCTCAGTTCTTCTGATAGTCAGTCACTACCACAGGCTGTGTTGTTAACATGAGCTGTAGGAGTGTAACATTACCCCAGCTCAGTTCTTCTGATTGTCACTACCACTGGCTGTGTTAACATGAGGTGTAGGAGTGTAACATTACCCCCAGCTCAGTTCTTCTGATGGTCACTACCACAGCCTGTGTTGTTAACATGAGCTATAGGAGTGTAACATTACCCCCAGCTCAGTTCTTGTGATGGTCAGTCACTACCACAGGCTGTGTTGTTAACATGAGCTGTAGGAGCGTAACATTAACCCCAGCTCAGTTCTTGTGATGGTCAATACGACAGGCTGTGTTATTAACATGAGCTACAGGAGTGTAACATTACCCCCAGCTCAGTTCTTCTGATGGTCACTACCACAGGCTGTGTTGTTAACATGAGCTGTAGGAGTGTAACATTACCCCCAGCTCAGTTCTTCTGATGGTCACTACCACAGGCTGTGTTGTTAACATGAGGTGTAGGAGTGTAACGTTACCCCCAGCTCAGTTCTTCAGATGGTCACTACCACAGGCTGTGTTGTTATCATGAGCTACAGGAGCGTAACATTACCCCCAGCTCAGTTCTTCTGATGGTCAGTCACTACCACAGGCTGTGTTGTTAACATCAGCTACAGGAGTATAACATTAACCCCAGCTCAGTTCTTCTGATGGTCACTACCACAGGCTGTGTTGTTAACATGAGCTGTAGGAGCGTAACATTAACCCCAGCTCAGTTCTTGTGATGGTCAATACGACAGGCTGTGTTATTAACATGAGCTACAGGAGTGTAACATTACCCCGAGCTCAGTTCTTCCGATGGTCACTACCACAGGCTGTGTTGTTAACATGAGCTGTCGGAGTGTAACATTACCCCCAGCTCAGTTCTTCTGATGGTCACTACCACAGGCTGTGTGGTTAACATGAGGTGTAGGAGTGTAACATTACCCCCAGCTCAGTTCTTGTGATGGTCACTACCACAGGCTGTGTTGTTAACATGAGCTACAGGAGTGTAACATTACCCCCAGCTCAGTTCTTGTGATGGTCAGTCACTACCACATGCTGTGTTGTTAACATCAGCTACAGGGCTATAACATTAACCCCAGCTCAGTTCTTCTGATGGTCACTACCACAGGCTGTGTTGTTAACATGAGCTGTAGGAGCATAACATTAACCCCGGCTCAGTTCTTGTGATGGTCAATACGACAGGCTGTGTTGTTAACATAAGCAATAGGAGTGTAACATTACCCCCAGCTCAGTTCTTGTGATGGTCACTACCACAGGCTGTGTTGTTAACATGAGCTGTAGGAGCGTAACATTACCCCCAGCTCAGTTATTCTGATGGCCATTACCACAGGCTGTGTTGTTAATATGAGCTACAGGAGTATAACATTAACCCCAGCTCAGTTCTTCTGAGGGTCACTACCACAGGCTGTGTTGTTAACATGAGCTGCAGGTGCGTAACATTAACCCCAGCTCAGTTCTTGTGATGGTCACTAACACAGGCTGTGTTGTTAAAATGAGGCGTAAGAGTGTAACATTTCCCCAGCTCAGTTCTTCTGATGGTCAATACCACAGGCTGTGTTGTTATCATGAGCTACAGGAGCGTAACATTACCCCCAGCTCAGTTCTTCTGATGGTCAGTCACTACCACAGGCTGTGTTGTTAACATGAGGTGTAGGAGTGTAACATTACCCCCAGCTCAGTTCTTGTGATGGTCACTACCACAGGCTGTGTTCTTAACATGAGCTACAGGAGTGTAACATTACCCCCAGCTCAGTTCTTGTGATGGTCAGTCACTACCACAGGCTGTGTTGTTAACATCAGCTACAGGAGTATAACATTAACCCCCAGCTCAGTTCTTCTGATGGTCACTACCACAGGCTGTGTTGTTAACATGAGCTGTAGGAGCGTAACATTAACCCCAGCTCAGTTCTTGTGATGGTCAATACGACAGGCTGTGTTATTAACATGAGCTACAGGAGTGTAACATTACCCCCAGCTCAGTTCTTCTGATGGTCACTACCACAGGCTGTGTTGTTAACATGAGCTGTAGGAGTATAACATTACCCCCAGCTCAGTTCTTCTGATGGTCACTACCACAGGCTGTGTTGTTAACATGAGGTGTAGGAGTGTAACATTACCCCCAGCTCAGTTCTTGTGATGGTCACTACCACAGGCTGTGTTGTTAACATGAGCTACAGGAGTGTAACATTACCCCCAGCTCAGTTCTTGTGATGGTCAGTCACTACCATATGCTGTGTTGTTAACATCAGCTACAGGACTATAACATTAACCCCAGCTCAGTTCTTCTGATGGTCACTACCACAGGCTGTGTTGTTAACATGAGCTGTAGGAGCATAACATTACCCCCAGCTCAGTTCTTCTGATGGTCACTACCACAGGCTGTGTTGTTAACATGAGGTGTAGGAGCGTAACATTAACCCCAGCTCAGTTCTTGTGATGGTCAATACGACAGGCTGTGTTGTTAACATGAGCTACAGGAGTGTAACATTACCCCCAGCTCAGTTCTTCTGATGGTCAGTCACTACCACAGGCTGTGTTGTTAACATCAGCTACAGGAGTATAACATTAACCCCAGCTCAGTTCTTGTGATGGTCACTACCACAGGCTGTGTTGTTAACATGAGGTGTAGGAGCGTAACATTAACCCCAGCTCAGTTCTTGTGATGGTCAATACGACAGGCTGTGTTGTTAACATGAGCTACAGGAGTGTAACATTACCCCCAGCTCAGTTCTTGTGATGGTCAGTCACTACCATATGCTGTGTTGTTAACATCAGCTACAGGACTATAACATTAACCCCAGCTCAGTTCTTCTGATGGTCACTACCACAGGCTGTGTTGTTAACATGAGCTGTAGGAGCATAACATTACCCCCAGCTCAGTTCTTCTGATGGTCACTACC
This sequence comes from Lampris incognitus, assembly GCF_029633865.1. Taxonomy (NCBI): domain Eukaryota; kingdom Metazoa; phylum Chordata; class Actinopteri; order Lampriformes; family Lampridae; genus Lampris; species Lampris incognitus. Next base: position 61,686,172 of record NC_079212.1, on the reverse strand, counting down.
ACAGGCTGTGTTGTTAACATGAGGTGTAGGAGCGTAACATTAACCCCAGCTCAGTTCTTGTGATGGTCAATACGACAGGCTGTGTTGTTAACATGAGCTACAGGAGTGTAACATTACCCCCAGCTCAGTTCTTCTGATGGTCAGTCACTACCACAGGCTGTGTTGTTAACATGAGCTACAGCAGTATAACATTAACCCCAGCTCAGTTCTTGTGATGGTCACTACCACAGGCTGTGTTGTTAACATGAGCTGTAGGAGCGTAACATTAACCCCAGCTCAGTTCTTCTGATGGTCACTACCACAGGCTGTGTTTTTAACATGAGCTGTAGGAGGGTAACATTACCCCCAGCTCAGTTCTTCTGCTGGTCACTACCACAGGCTGTGTTGTTAACATGAGCTGTAGGAGTGTAACATTACCCCCAGCTCAGTTCTTCTGATAGTCAGTCACTACCACAGGCTGTGTTGTTAACATGAGCTGTAGGAGCGTAACATTACCCCCAGCTCAGTTCTTCTGATAGTCAGTCACTACCACAGGCTGTGTTGTTAACATGAGCTGTAGGAGTGTAACATTACCCCAGCTCAGTTCTTCTGATTGTCACTACCACTGGCTGTGTTAACATGAGGTGTAGGAGTGTAACATTACCCCCAGCTCAGTTCTTCTGATGGTCACTACCACAGCCTGTGTTGTTAACATGAGCTATAGGAGTGTAACATTACCCCCAGCTCAGTTCTTGTGATGGTCAGTCACTACCACAGGCTGTGTTGTTAACATGAGCTGTAGGAGCGTAACATTAACCCCAGCTCAGTTCTTGTGATGGTCAATACGACAGGCTGTGTTATTAACATGAGCTACAGGAGTGTAACATTACCCCCAGCTCAGTTCTTCTGATGGTCACTACCACAGGCTGTGTTGTTAACATGAGCTGTAGGAGTGTAACATTACCCCCAGCTCAGTTCTTCTGATGGTCACTACCACAGGCTGTGTTGTTAACATGAGGTGTAGGAGTGTAACATTACCCCCAGCTCAGTTCTTGTGATGGTCACTACCACAGGCTGTGTTGTTAACATGAGCTACAGGAGTGTAACATTACCCCCAGCTCAGTTCTTGTGATGGTCAGTCACTACCACATGCTGTGTTGTTAACATCAGCTACAGGACTATAACATTAACCCCAGCTCAGTTCTTCTGATGGTCACTACCACAGGCTGTGTTGTTAACATGAGCTGTAGGAGCATAACATTAACCCCGGCTCAGTTCTTGTGATGGTCAATACGACAGGCTGTGTTGTTAACATGAGCTACAGGAGTGTAACGTTACCCCCAGCTCAGTTCTTCTGATGGTCAGTCACTACCACAGGCTGTGTTGTTAACATCAGCTACAGGAGTATAACATTAACCCCAGCTCAGTTCTTCTGATGGTCACTACCACAGGCTGTGTTGTTAACATGAGCTGTAGGAGCGTAACATTAACCCCAGCTCAGTTCTTGTGATGGTCAATACGACAGGCTGTGTTATTAACATGAGCTACAGGAGTGTAACATTACCCCGAGCTCAGTTCTTCCGATGGTCACTACCACAGGCTGTGTTGTTAACATGAGCTGTCGGAGTGTAACATTACCCCCAGCTCAGTTCTTCTGATGGTCACTACCACAGGCTGTGTGGTTAACATGAGGTGTAGGAGTGTAACATTACCCCCAGCTCAGTTCTTGTGATGGTCACTACCACAGGCTGTGTTGTTAACATGAGCTACAGGAGTGTAACATTACCCCCAGCTCAGTTCTTGTGATGGTCAGTCACTACCACATGCTGTGTTGTTAACATCAGCTAGAGGGCTATAACATTAACCCCAGCTCAGTTCTTCTGATGGTCACTACCACAGGCTGTGTTGTTAACATGAGCTGTAGGAGCATAACATTAACCCCGGCTCAGTTCTTGTGATGGTCAATACGACAGGCTGTGTTGTTAACATAAGCAATAGGAGTGTAACATTACCCCCAGCTCAGTTCTTGTGATGGTCACTACCACAGGCTGTGTTGTTAACATGAGCTGTAGGAGCGTAACATTACCCCCAGCTCAGTTATTCTGATGGCCATTACCACAGGCTGTGTTGTTAATATGAGCTACAGGAGTATAACATTAACCCCAGCTCAGTTCTTCTGAGGGTCACTACCACAGGCTGTGTTGTTAACATGAGCTGCAGGTGCGTAACATTAACCCCAGCTCAGTTCTTTTGATGGTCACTAACACAGGCTGTGTTGTTAAAATGAGGCGTAAGAGTGTAACATTTCCCCAGCTCAGTTCTTCTGATGGTCAATACCACAGGCTGTGTTGTTATCATGAGCTACAGGAGCGTAACATTACCCCCAGCTCAGTTCTTCTGATGGTCAGTCACTACCACAGGCTGTGTTGTTAACATGAGGTGTAGGAGTGTAACATTACCCCCAGCTCAGTTCTTGTGATGGTCACTACCACAGGCTGTGTTCTTAACATGAGCTACAGGAGTGTAACATTACCCCCAGCTCAGTTCTTGTGATGGTCAGTCACTACCACAGGCTGTGTTGTTAACATCAGCTACAGGAGTATAACATTAACCCCCAGCTCAGTTCTTCTGATGGTCACTACCACAGGCTGTGTTGTTAACATGAGCTGTAGGAGCGTAACATTAACCCCAGCTCAGTTCTTGTGATGGTCAATACGACAGGCTGTGTTATTAACATGAGCTACAGGAGTGTAACATTACCCCCAGCTCAGTTCTTCTGATGGTCACTACCACAGGCTGTGTTGTTAACATGAGCTGTAGGAGTATAACATTACCCCCAGCTCAGTTCTTCTGATGGTCACTACCACAGGCTGTGTTGTTAACATGAGGTGTAGGAGTGTAACATTACCCCCAGCTCAGTTCTTGTGATGGTCACTACCACAGGCTGTGTTGTTAACATGAGCTACAGGAGTGTAACATTACCCCCAGCTCAGTTCTTGTGATGGTCAGTCACTACCATATGCTGTGTTGTTAACATCAGCTACAGGACTATAACATTAACCCCAGCTCAGTTCTTCTGATGGTCACTACCACAGGCTGTGTTGTTAACATGAGCTGTAGGAGCATAACATTACCCCCAGCTCAGTTCTTCTGATGGTCACTACCACAGGCTGTGTTGTTAACATGAGGTGTAGGAGCGTAACATTAACCCCAGCTCAGTTCTTGTGATGGTCAATACGACAGGCTGTGTTGTTAACATGAGCTACAGGAGTGTAACATTACCCCCAGCTCAGTTCTTCTGATGGTCAGTCACTACCACAGGCTGTGTTGTTAACATCAGCTACAGGAGTATAACATTAACCCCAGCTCAGTTCTTCTGATGGTCACTACCACAGGCTGTGTTGTTAACATGAGGTGTAGGAGCGTAACATTAACCCCAGCTCAGTTCTTGTGATGGTCAATACGACAGGCTGTGTTATTAACATGAGCTACAGGAGTGTAACATTACCCCGAGCTCAGTTCTTCTGATGGTCACTACCACAGCCTGTGTTGTTAACATGAGCTACAGGAGTGTAACGTTACCCCCAGCTCAGTTCTTCAGATGGTCACTACCACAGGCTGTGTTGTTATCATGAGCTACAGGAGCGTATCATTACCCCCAGCTCAGTTCTTCTGATGGTCAATCACTACCACAGGCTGTGTTGTTAACATCAGCTACAGGAGTATAACATTAACCCCAGCTCAGTTCTTCTGATGGTCACTACCACAGGCTGTGTTGTTAACATGAGCTGTAGGAGCGTAACATTAACCCCAGCTCAGTTCTTGTGATGGTCAATACGACAGGCTGTGTTATTAACATGAGCTACAGGAGTGTAACATTACCCCGAGCTCAGTTCTTCCGATGGTCACTACCACAGGCTGTGTTGTTAACATCAGCTACAGGAGTATAACATTAACCCCAGCTCAGTTCTTCTGATGGTCACTACCACAGGCTGTGTTGTTAACATGAGCTGTAGGAGCGTAACATTAACCCCAGCTCAGTTCTTGTGATGGTCAATACGACAGGCTGTGTTATTAACATGAGCTACAGGAGTGTAACATTACCCCGAGCTCAGTTCTTCTGATGGTCACTACCACAGACTGTGTTGTTAACATGAGCTACAGGAGTGTAACATTACCCCCAGCTCAGTTCTTCTGATGGTCACTACCACAGGCTGTGTTGTTAACATGAGGTGTAGGAGTGTAACATTACCCCCAGCTCAGTTCTTCTGATGGTCACAACCACAGGCTGTGTTGTTAACATGAGCTACAGCAGTATAACATTAACCCCAGCTCAGTTCTTGTGATGGTCACTACCACAGGCTGTGTTGTTAACATGAGCTGTAGGAGCGTAACATTAACCCCAGCTCAGTTCTTCTGATGGTCACTACCACAGGCTGTGTTTTTAACATGAGCTGTAGGAGGGTAACATTACCCCCAGCTCAGTTCTTCTGCTGGTCACTACCACAGGCTGTGTTGTTAACATGAGCTGTAGGAGTGTAACATTACCCCCAGCTCAGTTCTTCTGATAGTCAGTCACTACCACAGGCTGTGTTGTTAACATGAGCTGTAGGAGCGTAACATTACCCCCAGCTCAGTTCTTCTGATAGTCAGTCACTACCACAGGCTGTGTTGTTAACATGAGCTGTAGGAGTGTAACATTACCCCAGCTCAGTTCTTCTGATTGTCACTACCACTGGCTGTGTTAACATGAGGTGTAGGAGTGTAACATTACCCCCAGCTCAGTTCTTCTGATGGTCACTACCACAGCCTGTGTTGTTAACATGAGCTATAGGAGTGTAACATTACCCCCAGCTCAGTTCTTGTGATGGTCAGTCACTACCACAGGCTGTGTTGTTAACATGAGCTGTAGGAGCGTAACATTAACCCCAGCTCAGTTCTTGTGATGGTCAATACGACAGGCTGTGTTATTAACATGAGCTACAGGAGTGTAACATTACCCCCAGCTCAGTTCTTCTGATGGTCACTACCACAGGCTGTGTTGTTAACATGAGCTGTAGGAGTGTAACATTACCCCCAGCTCAGTTCTTCTGATGGTCACTACCACAGGCTGTGTTGTTAACATGAGGTGTAGGAGTGTAACATTACCCCCAGCTCAGTTCTTGTGATGGTCACTACCACAGGCTGTGTTGTTAACATGAGCTACAGGAGTGTAACATTACCCCCAGCTCAGTTCTTGTGATGGTCAGTCACTACCACATGCTGTGTTGTTAACATCAGCTACAGGACTATAACATTAACCCCAGCTCAGTTCTTCTGATGGTCACTACCACAGGCTGTGTTGTTAACATGAGCTGTAGGAGCATAACATTAACCCCGGCTCAGTTCTTGTGATGGTCAATACGACAGGCTGTGTTGTTAACATGAGCTACAGGAGTGTAACGTTACCCCCAGCTCAGTTCTTCAGATGGTCACTACCACAGGCTGTGTTGTTATCATGAGCTACAGGAGCGTAACATTACCCCCAGCTCAGTTCTTCTGATGGTCAGTCACTACCACAGGCTGTGTTGTTAACATCAGCTACAGGAGTATAACATTAACCCCAGCTCAGTTCTTCTGATGGTCACTACCACAGGCTGTGTTGTTAACATGAGCTGTAGGAGCGTAACATTAACCCCAGCTCAGTTCTTGTGATGGTCAATACGACAGGCTGTGTTATTAACATGAGCTACAGGAGTGTAACATTACCCCGAGCTCAGTTCTTCCGATGGTCACTACCACAGGCTGTGTTGTTAACATGAGCTGTCGGAGTGTAACATTACCCCCAGCTCAGTTCTTCTGATGGTCACTACCACAGGCTGTGTGGTTAACATGAGGTGTAGGAGTGTAACATTACCCCCAGCTCAGTTCTTGTGATGGTCACTACCACAGGCTGTGTTGTTAAAATGAGCTACAGGAGTGTAACATTACCCCCAGCTCAGTTCTTGTGATGGTCAGTCACTACCACATGCTGTGTTGTTAACATCAGCTACAGGGCTATAACATTAACCCCAGCTCAGTTCTTCTGATGGTCACTACCACAGGCTGTGTTGTTAACATGAGCTGTAGGAGCATAACATTAACCCCGGCTCAGTTCTTGTGATGGTCAATACGACAGGCTGTGTTGTTAACATAAGCAATAGGAGTGTAACATTACCCCCAGCTCAGTTCTTGTGATGGTCACTACCACAGGCTGTGTTGTTAACATGAGCTGTAGGAGCGTAACATTACCCCCAGCTCAGTTATTCTGATGGCCATTACCACAGGCTGTGTTGTTAATATGAGCTACAGGAGTATAACATTAACCCCAGCTCAGTTCTTCTGAGGGTCACTACCACAGGCTGTGTTGTTAACATGAGCTGCAGGTGCGTAACATTAACCCCAGCTCAGTTCTTGTGATGGTCACTAACACAGGCTGTGTTGTTAAAATGAGGCGTAAGAGTGTAACATTTCCCCAGCTCAGTTCTTCTGATGGTCAATACCACAGGCTGTGTTGTTATCATGAGCTACAGGAGCGTAACATTACCCCCAGCTCAGTTCTTCTGATGGTCAGTCACTACCACAGGCTGTGTTGTTAACATGAGGTGTAGGAGTGTAACATTACCCCCAGCTCAGTTCTTGTGATGGTCACTACCACAGGCTGTGTTCTTAACATGAGCTACAGGAGTGTAACATTACCCCCAGCTCAGTTCTTGTGATGGTCAGTCACTACCACAGGCTGTGTTGTTAACATCAGCTACAGGAGTATAACATTAACCCCCAGCTCAGTTCTTCTGATGGTCACTACCACAGGCTGTGTTGTTAACATGAGCTGTAGGAGCGTAACATTAACCCCAGCTCAGTTCTTGTGATGGTCAATACGACAGGCTGTGTTATTAACATGAGCTACAGGAGTGTAACATTACCCCCAGCTCAGTTCTTCTGATGGTCACTACCACAGGCTGTGTTGTTAACATGAGCTGTAGGAGTATAACATTACCCCCAGCTCAGTTCTTCTGATGGTCACTACCACAGGCTGTGTTGTTAACATGAGGTGTAGGAGTGTAACATTACCCCCAGCTCAGTTCTTGTGATGGTCACTACCACAGGCTGTGTTGTTAACATGAGCTACAGGAGTGTAACATTACCCCCAGCTCAGTTCTTGTGATGGTCAGTCACTACCATATGCTGTGTTGTTAACATCAGCTACAGGACTATAACATTAACCCCAGCTCAGTTCTTCTGATGGTCACTACCACAGGCTGTGTTGTTAACATGAGCTGTAGGAGCATAACATTACCCCCAGCTCAGTTCTTCTGATGGTCACTACCACAGGCTGTGTTGTTAACATGAGGTGTAGGAGCGTAACATTAACCCCAGCTCAGTTCTTGTGATGGTCAATACGACAGGCTGTGTTGTTAACATGAGCTACAGGAGTGTAACATTACCCCCAGCTCAGTTCTTCTGATGGTCAGTCACTACCACAGGCTGTGTTGTTAACATCAGCTACAGGAGTATAACATTAACCCCAGCTCAGTTCTTCTGATGGTCACTACCACAGGCTGTGTTGTTAACATGAGGTGTAGGAGCGTAACATTAACCCCAGCTCAGTTCTTGTGATGGTCAATACGACAGGCTGTGTTATTAACATGAGCTACAGGAGTGTAACATTACCCCCAGCTTAGTTCTTGTGATGGTCACTACCACAGGCTGTGTTGTTAACAAAAGCAATAGGAGTGTAACATTACCCCCAGCTCAGTTCTTGTGATGGTCACTACCACAGGCTGTGTTGTTAACATGAGCTGTAGGAGCGTAACATTAACCCCAGCTCAGTTCTTGTGATGGTCAATACGACAGGCTGTGTTATTAACATGAGCTACAGGAGTGTAACATTACCCCGAGCTCAGTTCTTCCGATGGTCACTACCACAGGCTGTGTTGTTAACATCAGCTACAGGAGTATAACATTACCCCCAGCTCAGTTCTTCTGATGGTCACTACCACAGGCTGTGTGGTTAACATGAGGTGTAGGAGCGTAACATTAACCCCAGCTCAGTTCTTGTGATGGTCAATACGACAGGCTGTGTTATTAACATGAGCTAAAGGAGTGTAACATTACCCCGAGCTCAGTTCTTCTGATGGTCACTACCACAGCCTGTGTTGTTAACATGAGCTACAGGAGTGTAACGTTACCCCCAGCTCAGTTCTTCAGATGGTCACTACCACAGGCTGTGTTGTTATCATGAGCTACAGGAGCGTAACATTACCCCCAGCTCAGTTCTTCTGATGGTCAGTCACTACCACAGGCTGTGTTGTTAACATCAGCTACAGGAGTATAACATTAACCCCAGCTCAGTTCTTCTGATGGTCACTACCACAGGCTGTGTTGTTAACATGAGCTGTAGGAGCGTAACATTAACCCCAGCTCAGTTCTTGTGATGGTCAATACGACAGGCTGTGTTATTAACATGAGCTACAGGAGTGTAACATTACCCCGAGCTCAGTTCTTCCGATGGTCACTACCACAGGCTGTGTTGTTAACATCAGCTACAGGAGTATAACATTAACCCCAGCTCAGTTCTTCTGATGGTCACTACCACAGGCTGTGTTGTTAACATGAGCTGTAGGAGCGTAACATTAACCCCAGCTCAGTTCTTGTGATGGTCAATACGACAGGCTGTGTTATTAACATGAGCTACAGGAGTGTAACATTACCCCGAGCTCAGTTCTTCTGATGGTCACTACCACACACTGTGTTGTTAACATGAGCTACAGGAGTGTAACATTACCCCCAGCTCAGTTCTTCTGATGGTCACTACCACAGGCTGTGTTGTTAACATGAGGTGTAGGAGTGTAACATTACCCCAGCTCAGTTCTTCTGATGGTCACAACCACAGGCTGTGTTGTTAACATGAGCTACAGCAGTATAACATTAACCCCAGCTCAGTTCTTGTGATGGTCACTACCACAGGCTGTGTTGTTAACATGAGCTGTAGGAGCGTAACATTAACCCCAGCTCAGTTCTTCTGATGGTCACTACCACAGGCTGTGTTTTTAACATGAGCTGTAGGAGGGTAACATTACCCCCAGCTCAGTTCTTCTGCTGGTCACTACCACAGGCTGTGTTGTTAACATGAGCTGTAGGAGTGTAACATTACCCCCAGCTCAGTTCTTCTGATAGTCAGTCACTACCACAGGCTGTGTTGTTAACATGAGCTGTAGGAGCGTAACATTACCCCCAGCTCAGTTCTTCTGATAGTCAGTCACTACCACAGGCTGTGTTGTTAACATGAGCTGTAGGAGTGTAACATTACCCCAGCTCAGTTCTTCTGATGGTCACTACCACTGGCTGTGTTAACATGAGGTGTAGGAGTGTAACATTACCCCCAGCTCAGTTCTTCTGATGGTCACTACCACAGCCTGTGTTGTTAACATGAGCTACAGGAGTGTAACATTACCCCCAGCTCAGTTCTTGTGATGGTCAGTCACTACCACAGGCTGTGTTGTTAACATCAGCTACAGGAGTATAACATTAACCCCAGCTCAGTTCTTGTGATGGTCACTACCACAGTCTGTGTTGTTAACATGAGCTGTAGGAGCGTAACATTAACCCCAGCTCAGTTCTTGTGATGGTCAATACGACAGGCTGTGTTATTAACATGAGCTACAGGAGTGTAACATTACCCCCAGCTCAGTTCTTCTGATGATCACTACCACAGGCTGTGTTGTTAACATGAGCTGTAGGAGTGTAACATTACCCCCAGCTCAGTTCTTCTGATGGTCACTACCACAGGCTGTGTTGTTAACATGAGGTGTAGGAGTGTAACATTACCCCCAGCTCAGTTCTTGTGATGGTCACTACCACAGGCTGTGTTGTTAACATGAGCTACAGGAGTGTAACATTACCCCCAGCTCAGTTCTTGTGATGGTCAGTCACTACCACATGCTGTGTTGTTAACATCAGCTACAGGACTATAACATTAACCCCAGCTCAGTTCTTCTGATGGTCACTACCACAGGCTGTGTTGTTAACATGAGCTGTAGGAGCATAACATTAACCCCGGCTCAGTTCTTGTGATGGTCAATACGACAGGCTGTGTTGTTAACATGAGCTACAGGAGTGTAACGTTACCCCCAGCTCAGTTCTTCAGATGGTCACTACCACAGGCTGTGTTGTTATCATGAGCTACAGGAGCGTAACATTACCCCCAGCTCAGTTCTTCTGATGGTCAGTCACTACCACAGGCTGTGTTGTTAACATCAGCTACAGGAGCGTAACATTACCCCCAGCTCAGTTCTTCTGATGGTCACTACCACAGGCTGTGTTGTTAACATGAGCTGTAGGAGCGTAACATTAACCCCAGCTCAGTTCTTGTGATGGTCAATACGACAGGCTGTGTTATTAACATGAGCTACAGGAGTGTAACATTACCCCGAGCTCAGTTCTTCCGATGGTCACTACCACAGGCTGTGTTGTTAACATGAGCTGTCGGAGTGTATCATTACCCCCAGCTCAGTTCTTCTGATGGTCACTACCACAGGCTGTGTGGTTAACATGAGGTGTAGGAGTGTAACATTACCCCCAGCTCAGTTCTTGTGATGGTCACTACCACAGGCTGTGTTGTTAACATGAGCTACAGGAGTGTAACATTACCCCCAGCTCAGTTCTTGTGATGGTCAGGCACTACCACATGCTGTGTTGTTAACATCAGCTACAGGGCTATAACATTAACCCCAGCTCAGTTCTTCTGATGGTCACTACCACAGGCTGTGTTGTTAACATGAGCTGTAGGAGCATAACATTAACCCCGGCTCAGTTCTTGTGATGGTCAATACGACAGGCTGTGTTGTTAACATGTGCTACAGGAGTGTAACGTTACCCCCAGCTCAGTTCTTCAGATGGTCACTACCACAAGCTGTGTTGTTATCATGAGCTACAGGAGCGTAACATTAACCCCAGCTCAGTTCTTGTGATGGTCAATACGACAGGCTGTGTTGTTAACATGAGCTACAGGAGTGTAACATTACCCCCAGCTTAGTTCTTGTGATGGTCACTACCACAGGCTGTGTTGTTAACATAAGCAATAGGAGTGTAACATTACCCCCAGCTCAGTTCTTGTGATGGTCACTACCAGAGGCTGTGTTGTTAACATGAGCTGTAGGAGCGTAACATTACCCCCAGCTCAGTTATTCTGATGGCCATTACCACAGGCTGTGTTGTTAATATGAGCTACAGGAGTATAACATTAACCCCAGCTCAGTTCTTCTGAGGGTCACTACCACAGGCTGTGTTGTTAACATGAGCTGCAGGTGCGTAACATTAACCCCAGCTCAGTTCTTGTGATGGTCACTACCACAGGCTGTGTTGTTAACATGAGGCGTAAGAGTGTAACATTTCCCCAGCTCAGTTCTTCTGATGGTCAATACCACAGGCTGTGTTGTTATCATGAGCTACAGGAGCGTAACATTACCCCCAGCTCAGTTCTTCTGATGGTCAGTCACTACCACAGGCTGTGTTGTTAACATGAGGTGTAGGAGTGTAACATTACCCCCAGCTCAGTTCTTGTGATGGTCACTACCACAGGCTGTGTTGTTAACATGAGCTACAGGAGTATAACATTAACCCCCAGCTCAGTTCTTGTGATGGTCAGTCACTACCACAGGCTGTGTTGTTAACATCAGCTACAGGAGTATAACATTAACCCTCAGCTCAGTTCTTCTGATGGTCACTACCACAGGCTGTGTTGTTAACATGAGCTGTAGGAGCGTAACATTAACCCCAGCTCAGTTCTTGTGATGGTCAATACGACAGGCTGTGTTATTAACATGAGCTACAGGAGTGTAACATTACCCCCAGCTCAGTTCTTCTGATGGTCACTACCACAGGCTGTGTTGTGAACATGAGCTCTAGGAGTGTAACATTACCCCCAGCTCAGTTCTTCTGATGGTCACTACCACAGGCTGTGTTGTTAACATGAGGTGTAGGAGTGTAACATTACCCCCAGCTCAGTTCTTGTGATGGTCACTACCACAGGCTGTGTTGTTAACATGAGCTACAGGAGTGTAACATTACCCCCAGCTCAGTTCTTGTGATGGTCAGTCACTACCACATGCTGTGTTGTTAACATCAGCTACAGGACTATAACATTAACCCCAGCTCAGTTCTTCTGATGGTCACTACCACAGGCTGTGTTGTTAACATGAGCTGTAGGAGCATAACATTACCCCCAGCTCAGTTCTTCTGATGGTCACTACCACAGGCTGTGTTGTTAACATGAGGTGTAGGAGCGTAACATTAACCCCAGCTCAGTTCTTGTGATGGTCAATACGACAGGCTGTGTTGTTAACATGAGCTACAGGAGTGTAACATTACCCCCAGCTTAGTTCTTGTGATGGTCACTACCACAGGCTGTGTTGTTAACATAAGCTATAGGAGTGTAACATTACCCCCAGCTCAGTTCTTGTGATGGTCACTACCACAGGCTGTGTTGTTAACATGAGCTGTAGGAGCGTAACATTACCCCCAGCTCAGTTATTCTGATGGCCATTACCACAGGCTGTGTTGCTAATATGAGCTACAGGACTATAACATTAACCCCAGCTCAGTTCTTCTGATGGTCACTACCACAGGCTGTGTTGTTAACATGAGCTGTAGGAGCATATTATTAACCCCGGCTCAGTTCTTGTGATGGTCAATACGACAGGCTGTGTTGTTAACATGAGCTACAGGAGTGTAACGTTACCCCCAGCTCAGTTCTTCAGATGGTCACTACCACAGGCTGTGTTGTTATCATGAGCTACAGGAGCGTAACATTACCCCCAGCTCAGTTCTTCTGATGGTCAGTCACTACCACAGGCTGTGTTGTTAACATCAGCTACAGGAGTATAACATTAACCCCAGCTCAGTTCTTCTGATGGTCACTACCACAGGCTGTGTTGTTAACATGAGCTGTAGGAGCGTAACATTAACCCCAGCTCAGTTCTTGTGATGGTCAATACGACAGGCTGTGTTATTAACATGAGCTACAGGAGTGTAACATTACCCCGAGCTCAGTTCTTCCGATGGTCACTACCACAGGCTGTGTTGTTAACATGAGCTGTCGGAGTGTAACATTACCCCCAGCTCAGTTCTTCTGATGGTCACTACCACAGGCTGTGTGGTTAACATGAGGTGTAGGAGTGTAACATTACCCCCAGCTCAGTTCTTGTGATGGTCACTACCACAGGCTGTGTTGTTAACATGAGCTACAGGAGCGTAACATTACCCCCAGCTCAGTTCTTCTGATGGTCAGTCACTACCACAGGCTGTGTTGTTAACATGAGGTGTAGGAGTGTAACATTACCCCCAGCTCAGTTCTTGTGATGGTCACTACCACAGGCTGTGTTGTTAACATGAGCTACAGGAGTGTAACATTACCCCCAGCTCAGTTCTTGTGATGGTCAGTCACTACCACAGGCTGTGTTGTTAACATCAGCTACAGGAGTATAACATTACCCCCAGCTCAGTTCTTCTGATGGTCACTACCACAGGCTGTGTTGTTAACATGAGCTGTAGGAGCGTAACATTAACCCCAGCTCAGTTCTTGTGATGGTCAATACGACAGGCTGTGTTATTAACATGAGCTACAGGAGTGTAACATTACCCCCGGCTCAGTTCTTCTGATGGTCACTACCACAGGCTGTGTTGTTAACATGAGCTGTAGGAGTGTAACATTACCCCCAGCTCAGTTCTTCTGATGGTCACTACCACAGGCTGTGTTGTTAACATGAGGTGTAGGAGTGTAACATTACCCCCAGCTCAGTTCTTGTGATGGTCACTACCACAGGCTGTGTTGTTAACATGAGCTACAGGAGTGTAACATTACCCCCAGCTCAGTTCTTGTGATGGTCAGTCACTACCACATGCTGTGTTGTTAACATCAGCTACAGGACTATAACATTAACCCCAGCTCAGTTCTTCTGATGGTCACTACCACAGGCTGTGTTGTTAACATGAGCTGTAGGAGCATAACATTACCCCCAGCTCAGTTCTTCTGATGGTCACTACCACAGGCTGTGTTGTTAACATGAGGTGTAGGAGCGTAACATTAACCCCAGCTCAGTTCTTGTGATGGTCAATACGACAGGCTGTGTTGTTAACATGAGCTACAGGAGTGTAACATTACCCCCAGCTTAGTTCTTGTGATGGTCACTACCACAGGCTGTGTTGTTAACATAAGCTATAGGAGTGTAACATTACCCCCAGCTCAGTTCTTGTGATGGTCACTACCACAGGCTGTGTTGTTAACATGAGCTGTAGGAGCGTAACATTACCCCCAGCTCAGTTATTCTGATGGCCATTACCACAGGCTGTGTTGTTAATATGAGCTACAGGACTATAACATTAACCCCAGCTCAGTTCTTCTGATGGTCACTACCACAGGCTGTGTTGTTAACATGAGCTGTAGGAGCATAACATTAACCCCGGCTCAGTTCTTGTGATGGTCAATACGACAGGCTGTGTTGTTAACATGAGCTACAGGAGTGTAACGTTACCCCCAGCTCAGTTCTTCAGATGGTCACTACCACAGGCTGTGTTGTTATCATGAGCTACAGGAGCGTAACATTACCCCCAGCTCAGTTCCTCTGATGGTCAGTCACTACCACAGGCTGTGTTGTTAACATCAGCTACAGGAGTATAACATTAACCCCAGCTCAGTTCTTCTGATGGTCACTACCACAGGCTGTGTTGTTAACATGAGCTGCAGGAGCGTAACATTAACCCCAGCTCAGTTCTTGTGATGGTCAATACGACAGGCTGTGTTGTTAACATGAGCATTAGGAGCGTAACATTACCCCCAGCTCAGTTATTCTGATGGCCATCACCACAGGCTGTGTTGTTAATATGAGCTACAGGAGTATAACATTAACCCAAGCTCAGTTCTTCTGAGGGTCACTACCACAGGCTGTGTTGTTAACATGAGCTGCAGGTGCGTAACATTAACCCCAGCTCAGTTCTTGTGATGGTCACTAACACAGGCTGTGTTGTTAACATGAGGCGTAAGAGTGTAACATTTCCCCAGCTCAGTTCTTCTGATGGTCAATACCACAGGCTGTGTTGTTATCATGAGCTACAGGAGCGTAACATTACCCCCAGCTCAGTTCTTCTGATGGTCAGTCACTACCACAGGCTGTGTTGTTAACATGAGGTGTAGGAGTGTAACATTACCCCCAGCTCAGTTCTTGTGATGGTCACTACCACAGGCTGTGTTGTTAACATGAGCTACAGGATTGTAACATTACCCCCAGCTCAGTTCTTCTGATGGTCAGTCACTACCACAGGCTGTGTTGTTAACATCAGCTACAGGAGTATAACATTACCCCCAGCTCAGTTCTTCTGATGGTCACTACCACAGGCTGTGTTGTTAACATGAGGTGTAGGAGTGTAACATTACCCCCAGCTCAGTTCTTGTGATGGTCACTACCACAGGCTGTGTTGTTAACATGAGCTACAGTAGTGTAACATTACCCCCAGCTCAGTTCTTGTGATGGTCAGTCACTACCACATGCTGTGTTGTTAACATCAGCTACAGGACTATAACATTAACCCCAGCTCAGTTCTTCTGATGGTCACTACCACAGGCTGTGTTGTTAACATGAGCTGTAGGAGCATAACATTAACCCCGGCTCAGTTCTTGTGATGGTCAATACGACATGCTGTGTTGTTAACATGAGCTACAGGAGTGTAACGTTACCCCCAGCTCAGTTCTTCAGATGGTCACTACCACAGGCTGTGTTGTTATCATGAGCTACAGGAGCGTAACATTACCCCCAGCTCAGTTCTTCTGATGGTCAGTCACTACCACAGGCTGTGTTGTTAACATCAGCTACAGGAGTATAACATTAACCCCAGCTCAGTTCTTCTGATGGTCACTACCACAGGCTGTGTTGTTAACATGAGCTGTAGGAGCGTAACATTAACCCCAGCTCAGTTCTTGTGATGGTCAATACGACAGCTGTGTTATTAACATGAGCTACAGGAGTGTAACATTACCCCGAGCTCAGTTCTTCCGATGGTCACTACCACAGGCTGTGTTGTTAACATCAGCTACAGGAGTATAACATTACCCCCAGCTCAGTTCTTCTGATGGTCACTACCACAGGCTGTGTGGTTAACATGAGGTGTAGGAGCGTAACATTAACCCCAGCTCAGTTCTTGTGATGGTCAATACGACAGGCTGTGTTATTAACATGAGCTACAGGAGTGTAACATTACCCCGAGCTCAGTTCTTCTGATGGTCACTACCACAGCTTGTGTTGTTAACATGAGCTACAGGAGTGTAACGTTACCCCCAGCTCAGTTCTTCAGATGGTCACTACCACAGGCTGTGTTGTTATCATGAGCTACAGGAGCGTAACATTACCCCCAGCTCAGTTCTTCTGATGGTCAGTCACTACCACAGGCTGTGTTGTTAACATCAGCTACAGGAGTATAACATTAACCCCAGCTCAGTTCTTCTGATGGTCACTACCACAGGCTGTGTTGTTAACATGAGCTGTAGGAGCATAACATTAACCCCGGCTCAGTTCTTTTGATGGTCAATACGACAGGCTGTGTTGTTAACATGAGCTACAGGAGTGTAACGTTACCCCCAGCTCAGTTCTTCAGATGGTCACTACCACAGGCTGTGTTGTTATCATGAGCTACAGGAGCGTAACATTACCCCCAGCTCAGTTCTTCTGATGGTCAGTCACTACCACAGGCTGTGTTGTTAACATCAGCTACAGGAGTATAACATTAACCCCAGCTCAGTTCTTCTGATGGTCACTACCACAGGCTGTGTTGTTAACATGAGCTGTAGGAGCGTAACATTAACCCCAGCTCAGTTCTTGTGATGGTCAATACGACAGGCTGTGTTATTAACATGAGCTACAGGAGTGTAACATTACCCCGAGCTCAGTTCTTCCGATGGTCACTACCACAGGCTGTGTTGTTAACATGAGCTGTCGGAGTGTAACATTACCCCCAGCTCAGTTCTTCTGATGGTCACTACCACAGGCTGTGTGGTTAACATGAGGTGTAGGAGTGTAACATTACCCCCAGCTCAGTTCTTGTGATGGTCACTACCACAGGCTGTGTTGTTAACATGAGCTACAGGAGTGTAACATTACCCCCAGCTCAGTTCTTGTGATGGTCACTACCACAGGCTGTGTTGTTAACATGAGCTGTAGGAGCATAACATTACCCCCAGCTCAGTTCTTCTGATGGTCACTACCACAGGCTGTGTTGTTAACATGAGGTGTAGGAGTGTAACATTACCCCCAGCTCAGTTCTTGTGATGGTCACTACCACAGGCTGTGTTGTTAACATGAGCTACAGGAGTGTAACATTACCCCCAGCTCAGTTCTTGTGATGGTCAGTCACTACCACATGCTGTGTTGTTAACATCAGCTACAGGACTATAACATTAACCCCAGCTCAGTTCTTCTGATGGTCACTACCACAGGCTGTGTTGTTAACATGAGCTGTAGGAGCATAACATTACCCCCAGCTCAGTTCTTCTGATGGTCACTACCACAGGCTGTGTTGTTAACATGAGGTGTAGGAGCGTAACATTAACCCCAGCTCAGTTCTTGTGATGGTCAATACGACAGGCTGTGTTGTTAACATGAGCTACAGGAGTGTAACATTACCCCCAGCTTAGTTCTTGTGATGGTCACTACCACAGGCTGTGTTGTTAACATAAGCTATAGGAGTGTAACATTACCCCCAGCTCAGTTCTTGTGATGGTCACTACCACAGGCTGTGTTGTTAACATGAGCTGTAGGAGCGTAACATTACCCCCAGCTCAGTTATTCTGATGGCCATTACCACAGGCTGTGTTGCTAATATGAGCTACAGGACTATAACATTAACCCCAGCTCAGTTCTTCTGATGGTCACTACCACAGGCTGTGTTGTTAACATGAGCTGTAGGAGCATATTATTAACCCCGGCTCAGTTCTTGTGATGGTCAATACGACAGGCTGTGTTGTTAACATGAGCTACAGGAGTGTAACGTTACCCCCAGCTCAGTTCTTCAGATGGTCACTACCACAGGCTGTGTTGTTATCATGAGCTACAGGAGCGTAACATTACCCCCAGCTCAGTTCTTCTGATGGTCAGTCACTACCACAGGCTGTGTTGTTAACATCAGCTACAGGAGTATAACATTAACCCCAGCTCAGTTCTTCTGATGGTCACTACCACAGGCTGTGTTGTTAACATGAGCTGTAGGAGCGTAACATTAACCCCAGCTCAGTTCTTGTGATGGTCAATACGACAGGCTGTGTTATTAACATGAGCTACAGGAGTGTAACATTACCCCGAGCTCAGTTCTTCCGATGGTCACTACCACAGGCTGTGTTGTTAACATGAGCTGTCGGAGTGTAACATTACCCCCAGCTCAGTTCTTCTGATGGTCACTACCACAGGCTGTGTGGTTAACATGAGGTGTAGGAGTGTAACATTACCCCCAGCTCAGTTCTTGTGATGGTCACTACCACAGGCTGTGTTGTTAACATGAGCTACAGGAGCGTAACATTACCCCCAGCTCAGTTCTTCTGATGGTCAGTCACTACCACAGGCTGTGTTGTTAACATGAGGTGTAGGAGTGTAACATTACCCCCAGCTCAGTTCTTGTGATGGTCACTACCACAGGCTGTGTTGTTAACATGAGCTACAGGAGTGTAACATTACCCCCAGCTCAGTTCTTGTGATGGTCAGTCACTACCACAGGCTGTGTTGTTAACATCAGCTACAGGAGTATAACATTACCCCCAGCTCAGTTCTTCTGATGGTCACTACCACAGGCTGTGTTGTTAACATGAGCTGTAGGAGCGTAACATTAACCCCAGCTCAGTTCTTGTGATGGTCAATACGACAGGCTGTGTTATTAACATGAGCTACAGGAGTGTAACATTACCCCCGGCTCAGTTCTTCTGATGGTCACTACCACAGGCTGTGTTGTTAACATGAGCTGTAGGAGTGTAACATTACCCCCAGCTCAGTTCTTCTGATGGTCACTACCACAGGCTGTGTTGTTAACATGAGGTGTAGGAGTGTAACATTACCCCCAGCTCAGTTCTTGTGATGGTCACTACCACAGGCTGTGTTGTTAACATGAGCTACAGGAGTGTAACATTACCCCCAGCTCAGTTCTTGTGATGGTCAGTCACTACCACATGCTGTGTTGTTAACATCAGCTACAGGACTATAACATTAACCCCAGCTCAGTTCTTCTGATGGTCACTACCACAGGCTGTGTTGTTAACATGAGCTGTAGGAGCATAACATTACCCCCAGCTCAGTTCTTCTGATGGTCACTACCACAGGCTGTGTTGTTAACATGAGGTGTAGGAGCGTAACATTAACCCCAGCTCAGTTCTTGTGATGGTCAATACGACAGGCTGTGTTGTTAACATGAGCTACAGGAGTGTAACATTACCCCCAGCTTAGTTCTTGTGATGGTCACTACCACAGGCTGTGTTGTTAACATAAGCTATAGGAGTGTAACATTACCCCCAGCTCAGTTCTTGTGATGGTCACTACCACAGGCTGTGTTGTTAACATGAGCTGTAGGAGCGTAACATTACCCCCAGCTCAGTTATTCTGATGGCCATTACCACAGGCTGTGTTGTTAATATGAGCTACAGGACTATAACATTAACCCCAGCTCAGTTCTTCTGATGGTCACTACCACAGGCTGTGTTGTTAACATGAGCTGTAGGAGCATAACATTAACCCCGGCTCAGTTCTTGTGATGGTCAATACGACAGGCTGTGTTGTTAACATGAGCTACAGGAGTGTAACGTTACCCCCAGCTCAGTTCTTCAGATGGTCACTACCACAGGCTGTGTTGTTATCATGAGCTACAGGAGCGTAACATTACCCCCAGCTCAGTTCCTCTGATGGTCAGTCACTACCACAGGCTGTGTTGTTAACATCAGCTACAGGAGTATAACATTAACCCCAGCTCAGTTCTTCTGATGGTCACTACCACAGGCTGTGTTGTTAACATGAGCTGCAGGAGCGTAACATTAACCCCAGCTCAGTTCTTGTGATGGTCAATACGACAGGCTGTGTTGTTAACATGAGCATTAGGAGCGTAACATTACCCCCAGCTCAGTTATTCTGATGGCCATCACCACAGGCTGTGTTGTTAATATGAGCTACAGGAGTATAACATTAACCCAAGCTCAGTTCTTCTGAGGGTCACTACCACAGGCTGTGTTGTTAACATGAGCTGCAGGTGCGTAACATTAACCCCAGCTCAGTTCTTGTGATGGTCACTAACACAGGCTGTGTTGTTAACATGAGGCGTAAGAGTGTAACATTTCCCCAGCTCAGTTCTTCTGATGGTCAATACCACAGGCTGTGTTGTTATCATGAGCTACAGGAGCGTAACATTACCCCCAGCTCAGTTCTTCTGATGGTCAGTCACTACCACAGGCTGTGTTGTTAACATGAGGTGTAGGAGTGTAACATTACCCCCAGCTCAGTTCTTGTGATGGTCACTACCACAGGCTGTGTTGTTAACATGAGCTACAGGATTGTAACATTACCCCCAGCTCAGTTCTTCTGATGGTCAGTCACTACCACAGGCTGTGTTGTTAACATCAGCTACAGGAGTATAACATTACCCCCAGCTCAGTTCTTCTGATGGTCACTACCACAGGCTGTGTTGTTAACATGAGGTGTAGGAGTGTAACATTACCCCCAGCTCAGTTCTTGTGATGGTCACTACCACAGGCTGTGTTGTTAACATGAGCTACAGTAGTGTAACATTACCCCCAGCTCAGTTCTTGTGATGGTCAGTCACTACCACATGCTGTGTTGTTAACATCAGCTACAGGACTATAACATTAACCCCAGCTCAGTTCTTCTGATGGTCACTACCACAGGCTGTGTTGTTAACATGAGCTGTAGGAGCATAACATTAACCCCGGCTCAGTTCTTGTGATGGTCAATACGACATGCTGTGTTGTTAACATGAGCTACAGGAGTGTAACGTTACCCCCAGCTCAGTTCTTCAGATGGTCACTACCACAGGCTGTGTTGTTATCATGAGCTACAGGAGCGTAACATTACCCCCAGCTCAGTTCTTCTGATGGTCAGTCACTACCACAGGCTGTGTTGTTAACATCAGCTACAGGAGTATAACATTAACCCCAGCTCAGTTCTTCTGATGGTCACTACCACAGGCTGTGTTGTTAACATGAGCTGTAGGAGCGTAACATTAACCCCAGCTCAGTTCTTGTGATGGTCAATACGACAGCTGTGTTATTAACATGAGCTACAGGAGTGTAACATTACCCCGAGCTCAGTTCTTCCGATGGTCACTACCACAGGCTGTGTTGTTAACATCAGCTACAGGAGTATAACATTACCCCCAGCTCAGTTCTTCTGATGGTCACTACCACAGGCTGTGTGGTTAACATGAGGTGTAGGAGCGTAACATTAACCCCAGCTCAGTTCTTGTGATGGTCAATACGACAGGCTGTGTTATTAACATGAGCTACAGGAGTGTAACATTACCCCGAGCTCAGTTCTTCTGATGGTCACTACCACAGCTTGTGTTGTTAACATGAGCTACAGGAGTGTAACGTTACCCCCAGCTCAGTTCTTCAGATGGTCACTACCACAGGCTGTGTTGTTATCATGAGCTACAGGAGCGTAACATTACCCCCAGCTCAGTTCTTCTGATGGTCAGTCACTACCACAGGCTGTGTTGTTAACATCAGCTACAGGAGTATAACATTAACCCCAGCTCAGTTCTTCTGATGGTCACTACCACAGGCTGTGTTGTTAACATGAGCTGTAGGAGCATAACATTAACCCCGGCTCAGTTCTTTTGATGGTCAATACGACAGGCTGTGTTGTTAACATGAGCTACAGGAGTGTAACGTTACCCCCAGCTCAGTTCTTCAGATGGTCACTACCACAGGCTGTGTTGTTATCATGAGCTACAGGAGCGTAACATTACCCCCAGCTCAGTTCTTCTGATGGTCAGTCACTACCACAGGCTGTGTTGTTAACATCAGCTACAGGAGTATAACATTAACCCCAGCTCAGTTCTTCTGATGGTCACTACCACAGGCTGTGTTGTTAACATGAGCTGTAGGAGCGTAACATTAACCCCAGCTCAGTTCTTGTGATGGTCAATACGACAGGCTGTGTTATTAACATGAGCTACAGGAGTGTAACATTACCCCGAGCTCAGTTCTTCCGATGGTCACTACCACAGGCTGTGTTGTTAACATGAGCTGTCGGAGTGTAACATTACCCCCAGCTCAGTTCTTCTGATGGTCACTACCACAGGCTGTGTGGTTAACATGAGGTGTAGGAGTGTAACATTACCCCCAGCTCAGTTCTTGTGATGGTCACTACCACAGGCTGTGTTGTTAACATGAGCTACAGGAGTGTAACATTACCCCCAGCTCAGTTCTTGTGATGGTCAGTCACTACCACATGCTGTGTTGTTAACATCAGCTACAGGACTATAACATTAACCCCAGCTCAGTTCTTCTGATGGTCACTACCACAGGCTGTGTTCTTAACATGAGCTGTAGGAGCATAACATTAACCCCGGCTCAGTTCATGTGATGGTCAATACGACAGGCTGTGTTGTTAACATGAGCTACAGGAGTGTAACGTTACCCCCAGCTCAGTTCTTCAGATGGTCACTACCACAAGCTGTGTTGTTATCATGAGCTACAGTAGCGTAACATTACCCCCAGCTCAGTTCTTCTGATGGTCAGTCACTACCACAGGCTGTGTTGTTAACATCAGCTACAGGAGTGTAACATTACCCCCAGCTCAGTTCTTCTGATGGTCACTACCACAGGCTGTGTTGTTAACATGAGGTGTAGGAGCGTAACTTTAACCCCAGCTCAGTTCTTGTGATGGTCAATACGACAGGCTGTGTTGTTAACATGAGCTACAGGAGTGTAACATTACCCCCAGCTTAGTTCTTGTGATGTTCACTACCACAGGCTGTGTTGTTAACATAAGCAATAGGAGTGTAACATTACCCCCAGCTCAGTTCTTGTGATGGTCACTACCACAGGCTGTGTTGTTAACATGAGCTTTAGGAGCGTAACATTTCCCCAGCTCAGTTCTTCTGATGGTCAATACCACAGGCTGTGTTGTTATCATGAGCTACAGGAGCGTAACATTACCCCCAGCTCAGTTCTTCTGATGGTCAGTCACTACCACAGGCTGTGTTGTTAACATCAGCTACAGGAGTGTAACATTACCCCCAGCTCAGTTCTTCTGATGGTCACTACCACAGGCTGTGTTGTTAACATGAGGTGTAGGAGCGTAACTTTAACCCCAGCTCAGTTCTTGTGATGGTCAATACGACAGGCTGTGTTGTTAACATGAGCTACAGGAGTGTAACATTACCCCCAGCTTAGTTCTTCTGATGGTCAATACCACAGGCTGTGTTGTTATCATGAGCTACAGGAGCGTAACATTACCCCCAGCTCAGTTCTTCTGATGGTCAGTCACTACCACAGGCTGTGTTGTTAACATGAGGTGTAGGAGTGTAACATTACCCCCAGCTCAGTTCTTCTGATGGTCAATACCACAGGCTGTGTTGTTATCATGAGCTACAGGAGCGTAACATTACCCCCAGCTCAGTTCTTCTGATGGTCAGTCACTACCACAGGCTGTGTTGTTAACATGAGGTGTAGGAGTGTAACATTACCCCCAGCTCAGTTCTTGTGATGGTCACTACCACAGGCTGTGTTGTTAACATGAGCTACAGGAGTGTAACATTACCCCCAGCTCAGTTCTTGTGATGGTCAGTCACTACCACAGGCTGTGTTGTTAACATCAGCTACAGGAGTATAACATTAACCCCCAGCTCAGTTCTTCTGATGGTCACTACCACAGGCTGTGTTGTTAACATGAGCTGTAGGAGCGTAACATTAACCCCAGGTCAGTTCTTGTGATGGTCAATACGACAGGCTGTGTTATTAACATGAGCTACAGGAGTGTAACATTACCCCCAGCTCAGTTCTTCTGATGGTCACTACCACAGGCTGTGTTGTTAACATGAGCTGTAGGAGTGTAACATTACCCCCAGCTCAGTTCTTCTGATGGTCACTACCACAGGCTGTGTTGTTAACATGAGGTGTAGGAGTGTAACATTACCCCCAGCTCAGTTCTTGTGATGGTCACTACCACAGGCTGTGTTGTTAACATGAGCTACAGGAGTGTAACATTACCCCCAGCTCAGTTCTTGTGATGGTCAGTCACTACCACATGCTGTGTTGTTAACATCAGCTACAGGACTATAACATTAACCCCAGCTCAGTTCTTCTGATGGTCACTACCACAGGCTGTGTTGTTAACATGAGCTGTAGGAGCATAACATTACCCCCAGCTCAGTTCTTCTGATGGTCACTACCACAGGCTGTGTTGTTAACATGAGGTGTAGGAGCGTAACATTAACCCCAGCTCAGTTCTTGTGATGGTCAATACGACAGGCTGTGTTGTTAACATGAGCTACAGGAGTGTAACATTACCCCCAGCTTAGTTCTTGTGATGGTCACTACCACAGGCTGTGTTGTTAACATAAGCTATAGGAGTGTAACATTACCCCCAGCTCAGTTCTTGTGATGGTCACTACCACAGGCTGTGTTGTTAACATGAGCTGTAGGAGCGTAACATTACCCCCAGCTCAGTTATTCTGATGGCCATTACCACAGGCTGTGTTGTTAATATGAGCTACAGGACTATAACATTAACCCCAGCTCAGTTCTTCTGATGGTCACTACCACAGGCTGTGTTGTTAACATGAGCTGTAGGAGCATAACATTAACCCCGGCTCAGTTCTTGTGATGGTCAATACGACAGGCTGTGTTGTTAACATGAGCTACAGGAGTGTAACGTTACCCCCAGCTCAGTTCTTCAGATGGTCACTACCACAGGCTGTGTTGTTATCATGAGCTACAGGAGCGTAACATTACCCCCAGCTCAGTTCTTCTGATGGTCAGTCACTACCACAGGCTGTGTTGTTAACATCAGCTACAGGAGTATAACATTAACCCCAGCTCAGTTCTTCTGATGGTCACTACCACAGGCTGTGTTGTTAACATGAGCTGTAGGAGCGTAACATTAACCCCAGCTCAGTTCTTGTGATGGTCAATACGACAGGCTGTGTTATTAACATGAGCTACAGGAGTGTAACATTACCCCGAGCTCAGTTCTTCCGATGGTCACTACCACAGGCTGTGTTGTTAACATGAGCTGTCGGAGTGTAACATTACCCCCAGCTCAGTTCTTCTGATGGTCACTACCACAGGCTGTGTGGTTAACATGAGGTGTAGGAGTGTAACATTACCCCCAGCTCAGTTCTTGTGATGGTCACTACCACAGGCTGTGTTGTTAACATGAGGTGTAGGAGCGTAACATTACCCCCAGCTCAGTTCTTGTGATGGTCACTACCACAGGCTGTGTTGTTAACATGAGCTGTAGGAGCGTAACATTACCCCCAGCTCAGTTATTCTGATGGCCATTACCACAGGCTGTGTTGTTAATATGAGCTACAGGACTATAACATTAACCCCAGCTCAGTTCTTCTGATGGTCACTACCACAGGCTGTGTTGTTAACATGAGCTGTAGGAGCATAACATTAACCCCGGCTCAGTTCTTGTGATGGTCAATACGACAGGCTGTGTTGTTAACATGAGCTACAGGAGTGTAACGTTACCCCCAGCTCAGTTCTTCAGATGGTCACTACCACAGGCTGTGTTGTTATCATGAGCTACAGGAGCGTAACATTACCCCCAGCTCAGTTCTTCTGATGGTCAGTCACTACCACAGGCTGTGTTGTTAACATCAGCTACAGGAGTATAACATTAACCCCAGCTCAGTTCTTCTGATGGTCACTACCACAGGCTGTGTTGTTAACATGAGCTGTAGGAGCGTAACATTAACCCCAGCTCAGTTCTTGTGATGGTCAATACGACAGGCTGTGTTATTAACATGAGCTACAGGAGTGTAACATTACCCCGAGCTCAGTTCTTCCGATGGTCACTACCACAGGCTGTGTTGTTAACATGAGCTGTCGGAGTGTAACATTACCCCCAGCTCAGTTCTTCTGATGGTCACTACCACAGGCTGTGTGGTTAACATGAGGTGTAGGAGTGTAACATTACCCCCAGCTCAGTTCTTGTGATGGTCACTACCACAGGCTGTGTTGTTAACATGAGCTACAGGAGTGTAACATTACCCCCAGCTCAGTTCTTGTGATGGTCAGTCACTACCACATGCTGTGTTGTTAACATCAGCTACAGGACTATAACATTAACCCCAGCTCAGTTCTTCTGATGGTCACTACCACAGGCTGTGTTGTTAACATGAGCTGTAGGAGCATAACATTAACCCCGGCTCAGTTCTTGTGATGGTCAATACGACAGGCTGTGTTGTTAACATGAGCTACAGGAGTGTAACGTTACCCCCAGCTCAGTTCTTCAGATGGTCACTACCACAAGCTGTGTTGTTATCATGAGCTACAGGAGCGTAACATTACCCCCAGCTCAGTTCTTCTGATGGTCAGTCACTACCACAGGCTGTGTTGTTAACATCAGCTACAGGAGTGTAACATTACCCCCAGCTCAGTTCTTCTGATGGTCACTACCACAGGCTGTGTTGTTAACATGAGGTGTAGGAGCGTAACATTAACCCCAGCTCAGTTCTTGTGATGGTCAATACGACAGGCTGTGTTGTTAACATGAGCTACAGGAGTGTAACATTACCCCCAGCTTAGTTCTTGTGATGTTCACTACCACAGGCTGTGTTGTTAACATAAGCAATAGGAGTGTAACATTACCCCCAGCTCAGTTCTTGTGATGGTAACTACCACAGGCTGTGTTGTTAACATGAGCATTAGGAGCGTAACATTACCCCCAGCTCAGTTATTCTGATGGCCATTACCACAGGCTGTGTTGTTAATATGAGCTACAGGAGTATAACATTAACCCAAGCTCAGTTCTTCTGAGGGTCACTACCACAGGCTGTGTTGTTAACATGAGCTGCAGGTGCGTAACATTAACCCCAGCTCAGTTCTTGTGATGGTCACTAACACAGGCTGTGTTGTTAACATGAGGCGTAAGAGTGTAACATTTCCCCAGCTCAGTTCTTCTGATGGTCAATACCACAGGCTGTGTTGTTATCATGAGCTACAGGAGCGTAACATTACCCCCAGCTCAGTTCTTCTGATGGTCAGTCACTACCACAGGCTGTGTTGTTAACATGAGGTGTAGGAGTGTAACATTACCCCAGCTCAGTTCTTGTGATGGTCACTACCACAGGCTGTGTTGTTAACATGAGCTACAGGATTGTAACATTACCCCCAGCTCAGTTCTTCTGATGGTCAGTCACTACCACAGGCTGTGTTGTTAACATCAGCTACAGGAGTATAACATTACCCCCAGCTCAGTTCTTCTGATGGTCACTACCACAGGCTGTGTTGTTAACATGAGGTGTAGGAGTGTAACATTACCCCCAGCTCAGTTCTTGTGATGGTCACTACCACAGGCTGTGTTGTTAACATGAGCTACAGGAGTGTAACATTACCCCCAGCTCAGTTCTTGTGATGGTCAGTCACTACCACATGCTGTGTTGTTAACATCAGCTACAGGACTATAACATTAACCCCAGCTCAGTTCTTCTGATGGTCACTACCACAGGCTGTGTTGTTAACATGAGCTGTAGGAGCATAACATTAACCCCGGCTCAGTTCTTGTGATGGTCAATACGACAGGCTGTGTTGTTAACATGAGCTACAGGAGTGTAACGTTACCCCCAGCTCAGTTCTTCAGATGGTCACTACCACAGGCTGTGTTGTTATCATGAGCTACAGGAGCGTAACATTACCCCCAGCTCAGTTCTTCTGATGGTCAGTCACTACCACAGGCTGTGTTGTTAACATCAGCTACAGGAGTATATCATTAACCCCAGCGCAGTTCTTCTGATGGTCACTACCACATGCTGTGTTGTTAACATGAGCTGTAGGAGCGTAACATTAACCCCAGCTCAGTTCTTGTGATGGTCAATACGACAGGCTGTGTTATTAACATGAGCTACAGGAGTGTAACATTACCCCGAGCTCAGTTCTTCCGATGGTCACTACCACAGGCTGTGTTGTTAACATCAGCTACAGGAGTATAACATTACCCCCAGCTCAGTTCTTCTGATGGTCACTACCACAGGCTGTGTGGTTAACATGAGGTGTAGGAGCGTAACATTAACCCCAGCTCAGTTCTTGTGATGGTCAATACGACAGGCTGTGTTATTAACATGAGCTACAGGAGTGTAACATTACCCCGAGCTCAGTTCTTCTGATGGTCACTACCACAGCCTGTGTTATTAACATAAGCTACAGGAGTGTAACATTACCCCGAGCTCAGTTCTTCCGATGGTCACTACCACAGGCTGTGTTGTTAACATCAGCTACAGGAGTATAACATTAACCCCAGCTCAGTTCTTCTGATGGTCACTACCACAGGCTGTGTTGTTAACATGAGCTGTAGGAGCGTAACATTAACCCCAGCTCAGTTCTTGTGATGGTCAATACGACAGGCTGTGTTATTAACATGAGCTACAGGAGTGTAACATTACCCCGAGCTCAGTTCTTCTGATGGTCACTACCACAGACTGTGTAGTTAACATGAGCAACAGGAGTGTAACATTAACCCCAGCTCAGTTCTTCTGATGGTCACTACCACAGGCTGTGTTGTTAACATGAGGTGTAGGAGTGTAACATTACCCCAGCTCAGTTCTTCTGATGGTCACAACCACAGGCTGTGTTGTTAACATGAGCTACAGCAGTATAACATTAACCCCAGCTCAGTTCTTGTGATGGTCACTACCAGAGGCTGTGTTGTTAACATGAGCTGTAGGAGCGTAACATTAACCCCAGCTCAGTTCTTCTGATGGTCACTACCACAGGCTGTGTTTTTAACATGAGCTGTAGGAGGGTAACATTACCCCCAGCTCAGTTCTTCTGCTGGTCACTACCACAGGCTGTGTTGTTAACATGAGCTGTAGGAGTGTAACATTACCCCCAGCTCAGTTCTTCTGATAGTCAGTCACTACCACAGGCTGTGTTGTTAACATGAGCTGTAGGAGCGTAACATTACCCCCAGCTCAGTTCTTCTGATAGTCAGTCACTACCACAGGCTGTGTTGTTAACATGAGCTGTAGGAGTGTAACATTACCCCAGCTCAGTTCTTCTGATTGTCACTACCACTGGCTGTGTTAACATGAGGTGTAGGAGTGTAACATTACCCCCAGCTCAGTTCTTCTGATGGTCACTACCACAGCCTATGTTGTTAACATGAGCTACAGGAGTGTAACATTACCCCCAGCTCAGTTCTTGTGATGGTCAGTCACTACCACAGGCTGTGTTGTTAACATCAGCTACAGGAGTATAACATTAACCCCAGCTCAGTTCTTGTGATGGTCACTACCACAGGCTGTGTTGTTAACATGAGCTGTAGGAGCGTAACATTAACCCCAGCTCAGTTCTTGTGATGGTCAATACGACAGGCTGTGTTATTAACATGAGCTACAGGAGTGTAACATTACCCCCAGCTCAGTTCTTCTGATGGTCACTACCACAGGCTGTGTTGTTAACATGAGCTGTAGGAGTGTAACATTACCCCCAGCTCAGTTCTTCTGATGGTCACTACCACAGGCTGTGTTGTTAACATGAGGTGTAGGAGTGTAACATTACCCCCAGCTCAGTTCTTGTGATGGTCACTACCACAGGCTGTGTTGTTAACATGAGCTACAGGAGTGTAACATTACCCCCAGCTCAGTTCTTGTGATGGTCAGTCACTACCACATGCTGTGTTGTTAACATCAGCTACAGGACTATAACATTAACCCCAGCTCAGTTCTTCTGATGGTCACTACCACAGGCTGTGTTGTTAACATGAGCTGTAGGAGCATAACATTAACCCCGGCTCAGTTCTTGTGATGGTCAATACGACAGGCTGTGTTGTTAACATGAGCTACAGGAGTGTAACGTTACCCCCAGCTCAGTTCTTCAGATGGTCACTACCACAGGCTGTGTTGTTATCATGAGCTACAGGAGCGTAACATTACCCCCAGCTCAGTTCTTCTGATGGTCAGTCACTACCACAGGCTGTGTTGTTAACATCAGCTACAGGAGTATAACATTAACCCCAGCTCAGTTCTTCTGATGGTCACTACCACAGGCTGTGTTGTTAACATGAGCTGTAGGAGCGTAACATTAACCCCAGCTCAGTTCTTGTGATGGTCAATACGACAGGCTGTGTTATTAACATGAGCTACAGGAGTGTAACATTACCCCGAGCTCAGTTCTTCCGATGGTCACTACCACAGGCTGTGTTGTTAACATGAGCTGTCGGAGTGTATCATTACCCCCAGCTCAGTTCTTCTGATGGTCACTACCACAGGCTGTGTGGTTAACATGAGGTCTAGGAGTGTAACATTACCCCCAGCTCAGTTCTTGTGATGGTCACTACCACAGGCTGTGTTGTTAACATGAGCTACAGGAGTGTAACATTACCCCCAGCTCAGTTCTTGTGATGGTCTGTCACTACCACATGCTGTGTTGTTAACATCAGCTACAGGGCTATAACATTAACCCCAGCTCAGTTCTTCTCATGATCACTACCACAGGCTGTGTTGTTAACATGAGCTGTAGGAGCATAACATTAACCCCGGCTCAGTTCTTGTGATGGTCAATACGACAGGCTGTGTTGTTAACATGTGCTACAGGAGTGTAACGTTACCCCCAGCTCAGTTCTTCAGATGGTCACTACCACAAGCTGTGTTGTTATCATGAGCTACAGGAGCGTAACATTAACCCCAGCTCAGTTCTTCTGATGGTCACTACCACAGGCTGTGTTGTTAACATGAGCTGTAGGAGCGTAACATTAACCCCAGCTCAGTTCTTGTGATGGTCAATACGACAGGCTGTGTTATTAACATGAGCTACAGGAGTGTAACATTACCCCGAGCTCAGTTCTTCCGATGGTCACTACCACAGGCTGTGTTGTTAACATGAGCTGTCGGAGTGTATCATTACCCCCAGCTCAGTTCTTCTGATGGTCACTACCACAGGCTGTGTGGTTAACATGAGGTCTAGGAGTGTAACATTACCCCCAGCTCAGTTCTTGTGATGGTCACTACCACAGGCTGTGTTGTTAACATGAGCTACAGGAGTGTAACATTACCCCCAGCTCAGTTCTTGTGATGGTCTGTCACTACCACATGCTGTGTTGTTAACATCAGCTACAGGGCTATAACATTAACCCCAGCTCAGTTCTTCTCATGATCACTACCACAGGCTGTGTTGTTAACATGAGCTGTAGGAGCATAACATTAACCCCGGCTCAGTTCTTGTGATGGTCAATACGACAGGCTGTGTTGTTAACATGTGCTACAGGAGTGTAACGTTACCCCCAGCTCAGTTCTTCAGATGGTCACTACCACAAGCTGTGTTGTTATCATGAGCTACAGGAGCGTAACATTAACCCCAGCTCAGTTCTTCTGATGGTCACTACCACAGGCTGTGTTGTTAACATGAGCTGTAGGAGCGTAACATTAACCCCAGCTCAGTTCTTGTGATGGTCAATACGACAGGCTGTGTTATTAACATGAGCTACAGGAGTGTAACATTACCCCGAGCTCAGTTCTTCCGATGGTCACTACCACAGGCTGTGTTGTTAACATCAGCTACAGGAGTATAACATTAACCCCAGCTCAGTTCTTCTGATGGTCTGTCACTACCACATGCTGTGTTGTTAACATCAGCTACAGGGCTATAACATTAACCCCAGCTCAGTTCTTCTGATGATCACTACCACAGGCTGTGTTGTTAACATGAGCTGTAGGAGCATAACATTAACCCCGGCTCAGTTCTTGTGATGGTCAATACGACAGGCTGTGTTGTTAACATGTGCTACAGGAGTGTAACGTTACCCCCAGCTCAGTTCTTCAGATGGTCACTACCACAAGCTGTGTTGTTATCATGAGCTACAGGAGCGTAACATTAACCCCAGCTCAGTTCTTCTGATGGTCACTACCACAGGCTGTGTTGTTAACATGAGCTGTAGGAGCGTAACATTAACCCCAGCTCAGTTCTTGTGATGGTCAATACGACAGGCTGTGTTATTAACATGAGCTACAGGAGTGTAACATTACCCCGAGCTCAGTTCTTCCGATGGTCACTACCACAGGCTGTGTTGTTAACATCAGCTACAGGAGTATAACATTAACCCCAGCTCAGTTCTTCTGATGGTCACTACCACAGGCTGTGTTGTTAACATGAGCTGTAGGAGCGTAACATTAACCCCAGCTCAGTTCTTGTGATGGTCAATACGACAGGCTGTGTTATTAACATGAGCTACAGGAGTGTAACATTACCCCGAGCTCAGTTCTTCTGATGGTCACTACCACAGACTGTGTAGTTAACATGAGCTACAGGAGTGTAACATTACCCCCAGCTCAGTTCTTCTGATGGTCACTACCACAGGCTGTGTTGTTAACATGAGGTGTAGGAGTGTAACATTACCCCAGCTCAGTTCTTCTGATGGTCACAACCACAGGCTGTGTTGTTAACATGAGCTACAGCAGTATAACATTAACCCCAGCTCAGTTCTTGTGATGGTCACTACCAGAGGCTGTGTTGTTAACATGAGCTGTAGGAGCGTAACATTAACCCCAGCTCAGTTCTTCTGATGGTCACTACCACAGGCTGTGTTTTTAACATGAGCTGTAGGAGGGTAACATTACCCCCAGCTCAGTTCTTCTGCTGGTCACTACCACAGGCTGTGTTGTTAACATGAGCTGTAGGAGTGTAACATTACCCCCAGCTCAGTTCTTCTGATAGTCAGTCACTACCACAGGCTGTGTTGTTAACATGAGCTGTAGGAGCGTAACATTACCCCCAGCTCAGTTCTTCTGATAGTCAGTCACTACCACAGGCTGTGTTGTTAACATGAGCTGTAGGAGTGTAACATTACCCCAGCTCAGTTCTTCTGATTGTCACTACCACTGGCTGTGTTAACATGAGGTGTAGGAGTGTAACATTACCCCCAGCTCAGTTCTTCTGATGGTCACTACCACAGCCTGTGTTGTTAACATGAGCTACAGGAGTGTAACATTACCCCCAGCTCAGTTCTTGTGATGGTCAGTCACTACCACAGGCTGTGTTGTTAACATCAGCTACAGGAGTATAACATTAACCCCAGCTCAGTTCTTGTGATGGTCACTACCACAGGCTGTGTTGTTAACATGAGCTGTAGGAGCGTAACATTAACCCCAGCTCAGTTCTTGTGATGGTCAATACGACAGGCTGTGTTATTAACATGAGCTACAGGAGTGTAACATTACCCCCAGCTCAGTTCTTCTGATGGTCACTACCACAGGCTGTGTTGTTAACATGAGCTGTAGGAGTGTAACATTACCCCCAGCTCAGTTCTTCTGATGGTCACTACCACAGGCTGTGTTGTTAACATGAGGTGTAGGAGTGTAACATTACCCCCAGCTCAGTTCTTGTGATGGTCACTACCACAGGCTGTGTTGTTAACATGAGCTACAGGAGTGTAACATTACCCCCAGCTCAGTTCTTCTGATGGTCACTACCACAGGCTGTGTTGTTAACATGAGCTGTAGGAGTGTAACATTACCCCAGCTCAGTTCTTCTGATTGTCACTACCACTGGCTGTGTTAACATGAGGTGTAGGAGTGTAACATTACCCCCAGCTCAGTTCTTCTGATGGTCACTACCACAGCCTGTGTTGTTAACATGAGCTACAGGAGTGTAACATTACCCCCAGCTCAGTTCTTGTGATGGTCAGTCACTACCACAGGCTGTGTTGTTAACATCAGCTACAGGAGTATAACATTAACCCCAGCTCAGTTCTTGTGATGGTCACTACCACAGGCTGTGTTGTTAACATGAGCTGTAGGAGCGTAACATTAACCCCAGCTCAGTTCTTGTGATGGTCAATACGACAGGCTGTGTTATTAACATGAGCTACAGGAGTGTAACGTTACCCCCAGCTCAGTTCTTCAGATGGTCACTACCACAGGCTGTGTTGTTATCATGAGCTACAGGAGCGTAACATTACCCCCAGCTCAGTTCTTCTGATGGTCAGTCACTACCACATGCTGTGTTGTTAACATCAGCTACAGGACTATAACATTAACCCCAGCTCAGTTCTTCTGATGGTCACTACCACAGGCTGTGTTGTTAACATGAGCTGTAGGAGCATAACATTAACCCCGGCTCAGTTCTTGTGATGGTCAATACGACAGGCTGTGTTGTTAACATGAGCTACAGGAGTGTAACGTTACCCCCAGCTCAGTTCTTCAGATGGTCACTACCACAGGCTGTGTTGTTATCATGAGCTACAGGAGCGTAACATTACCCCCAGCTCAGTTCTTCTGATGGTCAGTCACTACCACAGGCTGTGTTGTTAACATCAGCTACAGGAGTATAACATTAACCCCAGTTCAGTTCTTCTGATGGTCAATACCACATGCTGTGTTGTTAACATGAGCTGTAGGAGCGTAACATTAACCCCAGCTCAGTTCTTGTGATGGTCAATACGACAGGCTGTGTTATTAACAT
This sequence comes from Lampris incognitus, assembly GCF_029633865.1. Taxonomy (NCBI): domain Eukaryota; kingdom Metazoa; phylum Chordata; class Actinopteri; order Lampriformes; family Lampridae; genus Lampris; species Lampris incognitus. The sequence continues at coordinate 61,651,512 of NC_079212.1, read as the reverse complement.
GAGCTACAGGAGTGTAACATTACCCCGAGCTCAGTTCTTCCGATGGTCACTACCACAGGCTGTGTTGTTAACATCAGCTACAGGAGTATAACATTACCCCCAGCTCAGTTCTTCTGATGGTCACTACCACAGGCTGTGTGGTTAACATGAGGTGTAGGAGCGTAACATTAACCCCAGCTCAGTTCTTGTGATGGTCAATACGACAGGCTGTGTTATTAACATGAGCTACAGGAGTGTAACATTACCCCGAGCTCAGTTCTTCTGATGGTCACTACCACAGCCTGTGTTGTTAACATGAGCTACAGGAGTGTAACGTTACCCCCAGCTCAGTTCTTCAGATGGTCACTACCACAGGCTGTGTTGTTATCATGAGCTACAGGAGCGTAACATTACCCCCAGCTCAGTTCTTCTGATGGTCAGTCACTACCACAGGCTGTGTTGTTAACATCAGCTACAGGAGTATAACATTAACCCCAGCTCAGTTCTTCTGATGGTCACTACCACAGGCTGTGTTGTTAACATGAGCTGTAGGAGCGTAACATTAACCCCAGCTCAGTTCTTGTGATGGTCAATACGACAGGCTGTGTTATTAACATGAGCTACAGGAGTGTAACATTACCCCGAGCTCAGTTCTTCTGATGGTCACTACCACAGACTGTGTAGTTAACATGAGCTACAGGAGTGTAACATTACCCCCAGCTCAGTTCTTCTGATGGTCACTACCACAGGCTGTGTTGTTAACATGAGGTGTAGGAGTGTAACATTACCCCAGCTCAGTTCTTCTGATGGTCACAACCACAGGCTGTGTTGTTAACATGAGCTACAGCAGTATAACATTAACCCCAGCTCAGTTCTTGTGATGGTCACTACCAGAGGCTGTGTTGTTAACATGAGCTGTAGGAGCGTAACATTAACCCCAGCTCAGTTCTTCTGATGGTCACTACCACAGGCTGTGTTTTTAACATGAGCTGTAGGAGGGTTACATTACCCCCAGCTCAGTTCTTCTGCTGGTCACTACCACAGGCTGTGTTGTTAACATGAGCTGTAGGAGTGTAACATTACCCCCAGCTCAGTTCTTCTGATAGTCAGTCACTACCACAGGCTGTGTTGTTAACATGAGCTGTAGGAGCGTAACATTACCCCCAGCTCAGTTCTTCTGATAGTCAGTCACTACCACAGGCTGTGTTGTTAACATGAGCTGTAGGAGTGTAACATTACCCCAGCTCAGTTCTTCTGATTGTCACTACCACTGGCTGTGTTAACATGAGGTGTAGGAGTGTAACATTACCCCCAGCTCAGTTCTTCTGATGGTCACTACCACAGCCTGTGTTGTTAACATGAGCTACAGGAGTGTAACATTACCCCCAGCTCAGTTCTTGTGATGGTCAGTCACTACCACAGGCTGTGTTGTTAACATCAGCTACAGGAGTATAACATTAACCCCAGCTCAGTTCTTGTGATGGTCACTACCACAGGCTGTGTTGTTAACATGAGCTGTAGGAGCGTAACATTAACCCCAGCTCAGTTCTTGTGATGGTCAATACGACAGGCTGTGTTATTAACATGAGCTACAGGAGTGTAACATTACCCCCAGCTCAGTTCTTCTGATGGTCACTACCACAGGCTGTGTTGTTAACATGAGCTGTAGGAGTGTAACATTACCCCCAGCTCAGTTCTTCTGATGGTCACTACCACAGGCTGTGTTGTTAACATGAGGTGTAGGAGTGTAACATTACCCCCAGCTCAGTTCTTGTGATGGTCACTACCACAGGCTGTGTTGTTAACATGAGCTACAGGAGTGTAACATTACCCCCAGCTCAGTTCTTGTGATGGTCAGTCACTACCACATGCTGTGTTGTTAACATCAGCTACAGGACTATAACATTAACCCCAGCTCAGTTCTTCTGATGGTCACTACCACAGGCTGTGTTGTTAACATGAGCTGTAGGAGCATAACATTAACCCCGGCTCAGTTCTTGTGATGGTCAATACGACAGGCTGTGTTGTTAACATGAGCTACAGGAGTGTAACGTTACCCCCAGCTCAGTTCTTCAGATGGTCACTACCACAGGCTGTGTTGTTATCATGAGCTACAGGAGCGTAACATTACCCCCAGCTCAGTTCTTCTGATGGTCAGTCACTACCACAGGCTGTGTTGTTAACATCAGCTACAGGAGTATAACATTAACCCCAGCTCAGTTCTTCTGATGGTCACTACCACAGGCTGTGTTGTTAACATGAGCTGTAGGAGCGTAACATTAACCCCAGCTCAGTTCTTGTGATGGTCAATACGACAGGCTGTGTTATTAACATGAGCTACAGGAGTGTAACATTACCCCGAGCTCAGTTCTTCCGATGGTCACTACCACAGGCTGTGTTGTTAACATGAGCTGTCGGAGTGTATCATTACCCCCAGCTCAGTTCTTCTGATGGTCACTACCACAGGCTGTGTGGTTAACATGAGGTGTAGGAGTGTAACATTACCCCCAGCTCAGTTCTTGTGATGGTCACTACCACAGGCTGTGTTGTTAACATGAGCTACAGGAGTGTAACATTACCCCCAGCTCAGTTCTTGTGATGGTCTGTCACTACCAAATGCTGTGTTGTTAACATCAGCTACAGGGCTATAACATTAACCCCAGCTCAGTTCTTCTGATGGTCACTACCACAGGCTGTGTTGTTAACATGAGCTGTAGGAGCATAACATTAACCCCGGCTCAGTTCTTGTGATGGTCAATACGACAGGCTGTGTTGTTAACATGTGCTACAGGAGTGTAACGTTACCCCCAGCTCAGTTCTTCAGATGGTCACTACCACAAGCTGTGTTGTTATCATGAGCTACAGGAGCGTAACATTAACCCCAGCTCAGTTCTTCTGATGGTCACTACCACAGGCTGTGTTGTTAACATGAGCTGTAGGAGCGTAACATTAACCCCAGCTCAGTTCTTGTGATGGTCAATACGACAGGCTGTGTTATTAACATGAGCTACAGGAGTGTAACATTACCCCGAGCTCAGTTCTTCCGATGGTCACTACCACAGGCTGTGTTGTTAACATCAGCTACAGGAGTATAACATTAACCCCAGCTCAGTTCTTCTGATGGTCACTACCACAGGCTGTGTTGTTAACATGAGCTGTAGGAGCGTAACATTAACCCCAGCTCAGTTCTTGTGATGGTCAATACGACAGGCTGTGTTATTAACATGAGCTACAGGAGTGTAACATTACCCCGAGCTCAGTTCTTCTGATGGTCACTACCACAGACTGTGTTGTTAACATGAGCTACAGGAGTGTAACATTACCCCCAGCTCAGTTCTTCTGATGGTCACTACCACAGGCTGTGTTGTTAACATGAGGTGTAGGAGTGTAACATTACCCCAGCTCAGTTCTTCTGATGGTCACAACCACAGGCTGTGTTGTTAACATGAGCTACAGCAGTATAACATTAACCCCAGCTCAGTTCTTGTGATGGTCACTACCAGAGGCTGTGTTGTTAACATGAGCTGTAGGAGCGTAACATTAACCCCAGCTCAGTTCTTCTGATGGTCACTACCACAGGCTGTGTTTTTAACATGAGCTGTAGGAGGGTAACATTACCCCCAGCTCAGTTCTTCTGCTGGTCACTACCACAGGCTGTGTTGTTAACATGAGCTGTAGGAGTGTAACATTACCCCCAGCTCAGTTCTTCTGATAGTCAGTCACTACCACAGGCTGTGTTGTTAACATGAGCTGTAGGAGCGTAACATTACCCCCAGCTCAGTTCTTCTGATAGTCAGTCACTACCACAGGCTGTGTTGTTAACATGAGCTGTAGGAGTGTAACATTACCCCAGCTCAGTTCTTCTGATTGTCACTACCACTGGCTGTGTTAACATGAGGTGTAGGAGTGTAACATTACCCCCAGCTCAGTTCTTCTGATGGTCACTACCACAGCCTGTGTTGTTAACATGAGCTACAGGAGTGTAACATTACCCCCAGCTCAGTTCTTGTGATGGTCAGTCACTACCACAGGCTGTGTTGTTAACATCAGCTACAGGAGTATAACATTAACCCCAGCTCAGTTCTTGTGATGGTCACTACCACAGGCTGTGTTGTTAACATGAGCTGTAGGAACGTAACATTAACCCCAGCTCAGTTCTTGTGATGGTCAATACGACAGGCTGTGTTATTAACATGAGCTACAGGAGTGTAACATTACCCCCAGCTCAGTTCTTCTGATGGTCACTACCACAGGCTGTGTTGTTAACATGAGGTGTAGGAGTGTAACATTACCCCCAGCTCAGTTCTTGTGATGGTCACTACCACAGGCTGTGTTGTTAACATGAGCTACAGGAGTGTAACATTACCCCCAGCTCAGTTCTTCTGATGGTCACTACCACAGGCTGTGTTGTTAACATGAGCTGTAGGAGTGTAACATTACCCCAGCTCAGTTCTTCTGATTGTCACTACCACTGGCTGTGTTAACATGAGGTGTAGGAGTGTAACATTACCCCCAGCTCAGTTCTTCTGATGGTCACTACCACAGCCTGTGTTGTTAACATGAGCTACAGGAGTGTAACATTACCCCCAGCTCAGTTCTTGTGATGGTCAGTCACTACCACAGGCTGTGTTGTTAACATCAGCTACAGGAGTATAACATTAACCCCAGCTCAGTTCTTGTGATGGTCACTACCACAGGCTGTGTTGTTAACATGAGCTGTAGGAGCGTAACATTAACCCCAGCTCAGTTCTTGTGATGGTCAATACGACAGGCTGTGTTATTAACATGAGCTACAGGAGTGTAACGTTACCCCCAGCTCAGTTCTTCAGATGGTCACTACCACAGGCTGTGTTGTTATCATGAGCTACAGGAGCGTAACATTACCCCCAGCTCAGTTCTTCTGATGGTCAGTCACTACCACATGCTGTGTTGTTAACATCAGCTACAGGACTATAACATTAACCCCAGCTCAGTTCTTCTGATGGTCACTACCACAGGCTGTGTTGTTAACATGAGCTGTAGGAGCATAACATTAACCCCGGCTCAGTTCTTGTGATGGTCAATACGACAGGCTGTGTTGTTAACATGAGCTACAGGAGTGTAACGTTACCCCCAGCTCAGTTCTTCAGATGGTCACTACCACAGGCTGTGTTGTTATCATGAGCTACAGGAGCGTAACATTACCCCCAGCTCAGTTCTTCTGATGGTCAGTCACTACCACAGGCTGTGTTGTTAACATCAGCTACAGGAGTATAACATTAACCCCAGTTCAGTTCTTCTGATGGTCAATACCACATGCTGTGTTGTTAACATGAGCTGTAGGAGCGTAACATTAACCCCAGCTCAGTTCTTGTGATGGTCAATACGACAGGCTGTGTTATTAACATGAGCTACAGGAGTGTAACATTACCCCGAGCTCAGTTCTTCCGATGGTCACTACCACAGGCTGTGTTGTTAACATCAGCTACAGGAGTATAACATTACCCCCAGCTCAGTTCTTCTGATGGTCACTACCACAGGCTGTGTGGTTAACATGAGGTGTAGGAGCGTAACATTAACCCCAGCTCAGTTCTTGTGATGGTCAATACGACAGGCTGTGTTATTAACATGAGCTACAGGAGTGTAACATTACCCCGAGCTCAGTTCTTCTGATGGTCACTACCACAGCCTGTGTTGTTAACATGAGCTACAGGAGTGTAACGTTACCCCCAGCTCAGTTCTTCAGATGGTCACTACCACAGGCTGTGTTGTTATCATGAGCTACAGGAGCGTAACATTACCCCCAGCTCAGTTCTTCTGATGGTCAGTCACTACCACAGGCTGTGTTGTTAACATCAGCTACAGGAGTATAACATTAACCCCAGCTCAGTTCTTCTGATGGTCACTACCACAGGCTGTGTTGTTAACATGAGCTGTAGGAGCGTAACATTAACCCCAGCTCAGTTCTTGTGATGGTCAATACGACAGGCTGTGTTATTAACATAAGCTACAGGAGTGTAACATTACCCCGAGCTCAGTTCTTCCGATGGTCACTACCACAGGCTGTGTTGTTAACATCAGCTACAGGAGTATAACATTAACCCCAGCTCAGTTCTTCTGATGGTCACTACCACAGGCTGTGTTGTTAACATGAGCTGTAGGAGCGTAACATTAACCCCAGCTCAGTTCTTGTGATGGTCAATACGACAGGCTGTGTTATTAACATGAGCTACAGGAGTGTAACATTACCCCGAGCTCAGTTCTTCTGATGGTCACTACCACAGACTGTGTAGTTAACATGAGCTACAGGAGTGTAACATTACCCCCAGCTCAGTTCTTCTGATGGTCACTACCACAGGCTGTGTTGTTAACATGAGGTGTAGGAGTGTAACATTACCCCAGCTCAGTTCTTCTGATGGTCACAACCACAGGCTGTGTTGTTAACATGAGCTACAGCAGTATAACATTAACCCCAGCTCAGTTCTTGTGATGGTCACTACCAGAGGCTGTGTTGTTAACATGAGCTGTAGGAGCGTAACATTAACCCCAGCTCAGTTCTTCTGATGGTCACTACCACAGGCTGTGTTTTTAACATGAGCTGTAGGAGGGTAACATTACCCCCAGCTCAGTTCTTCTGCTGGTCACTACCACAGGCTGTGTTGTTAACATGAGCTGTAGGAGTGTAACATTACCCCCAGCTCAGTTCTTCTGATAGTCAGTCACTACCACAGGCTGTGTTGTTAACATGAGCTGTAGGAGCGTAACATTACCCCCAGCTCAGTTCTTCTGATAGTCAGTCACTACCACAGGCTGTGTTGTTAACATGAGCTGTAGGAGTGTAACATTACCCCAGCTCAGTTCTTCTGATTGTCACTACCACTGGCTGTGTTAACATGAGGTGTAGGAGTGTAACATTACCCCCAGCTCAGTTCTTCTGATGGTCACTACCACAGCCTGTGTTGTTAACATGAGCTACAGGAGTGTAACATTACCCCCAGCTCAGTTCTTGTGATGGTCAGTCACTACCACAGGCTGTGTTGTTAACATCAGCTACAGGAGTATAACATTAACCCCAGCTCAGTTCTTGTGATGGTCACTACCACAGGCTGTGTTGTTAACATGAGCTGTAGGAGCGTAACATTAACCCCAGCTCAGTTCTTGTGATGGTCAATACGACAGGCTGTGTTATTAACATGAGCTACAGGAGTGTAACATTACCCCCAGCTCAGTTCTTCTGATGGTCACTACCACAGGCTGTGTTGTTAACATGAGCTGTAGGAGTGTAACATTACCCCCAGCTCAGTTCTTCTGATGGTCACTACCACAGGCTGTGTTGTTAACATGAGGTGTAGGAGTGTAACATTACCCCCAGCTCAGTTCTTGTGATGGTCACTACCACAGGCTGTGTTGTTAACATGAGCTACAGGAGTGTAACATTACCCCCAGCTCAGTTCTTGTGATGGTCACTACCACATGCTGTGTTGTTAACATCAGCTACAGGACTATAACATTAACCCCAGCTCAGTTCTTCTGATGGTCACTACCACAGGCTGTGTTGTTAACATGAGCTGTAGGAGCATAACATTAACCCCGGCTCAGTTCTTGTGATGGTCAATACGACAGGCTGTGTTGTTAACATGAGCTACAGGAGTGTAACGTTACCCCCAGCTCAGTTCTTCAGATGGTCACTACCACAGGCTGTGTTGTTATCATGAGCTACAGGAGCGTAACATTACCCCCAGCTCAGTTCTTCTGATGGTCAGTCACTACCACAGGCTGTGTTGTTAACATCAGCTACAGGAGTATAACATTAACCCCAGCTCAGTTCTTCTGATGGTCACTACCACAGGCTGTGTTGTTAACATGAGCTGTAGGAGCGTAACATTAACCCCAGCTCAGTTCTTGTGATGGTCAATACGACAGGCTGTGTTATTAACATGAGCTACAGGAGTGTAACATTACCCCGAGCTCAGTTCTTCCGATGGTCACTACCACAGGCTGTGTTGTTAACATGAGCTGTCGGAGTGTATCATTACCCCCAGCTCAGTTCTTCTGATGGTCACTACCACAGGCTGTGTGGTTAACATGAGGTGTAGGAGTGTAACATTACCCCCAGCTCAGTTCTTGTGATGGTCACTACCACAGGCTGTGTTGTTAACATGAGCTACAGGAGTGTAACATTACCCCCAGCTCAGTTCTTGTGATGGTCTGTCACTACCACATGCTGTGTTGTTAACATCAGCTACAGGGCTATAACATTAACCCCAGCTCAGTTCTTCTGATGGTCACTACCACAGGCTGTGTTGTTAACATGAGCTGTAGGAGCATAACATTAACCCCGGCTCAGTTCTTGTGATGGTCAATACGACAGGCTGTGTTGTTAACATGTGCTACAGGAGTGTAACGTTACCCCCAGCTCAGTTCTTCAGATGGTCACTACCACAAGCTGTGTTGTTATCATGAGCTACAGGAGCGTAACATTAACCCCAGCTCAGTTCTTCTGATGGTCACTACCACAGGCTGTGTTGTTAACATGAGCTGTAGGAGCGTAACATTAACCCCAGCTCAGTTCTTGTGATGGTCAATACGACAGGCTGTGTTATTAACATGAGCTACAGGAGTGTAACATTACCCCGAGCTCAGTTCTTCCGATGGTCACTACCACAGGCTGTGTTGTTAACATCAGCTACAGGAGTATAACATTAACCCCAGCTCAGTTCTTCTGATGGTCACTACCACAGGCTGTGTTGTTAACATGAGCTGTAGGAGCGTAACATTAACCCCAGCTCAGTTCTTGTGATGGTCAATACGACAGGCTGTGTTATTAACATGAGCTACAGGAGTGTAACATTACCCCGAGCTCAGTTCTTCTGATGGTCACTACCACAGACTGTGTTGTTAACATGAGCTACAGGAGTGTAACATTACCCCCAGCTCAGTTCTTCTGATGGTCACTACCACAGGCTGTGTTGTTAACATGAGGTGTAGGAGTGTAACATTACCCCAGCTCAGTTCTTCTGATGGTCACAACCACAGGCTGTGTTGTTAACATGAGCTACAGCAGTATAACATTAACCCCAGCTCAGTTCTTGTGATGGTCACTACCAGAGGCTGTGTTGTTAACATGAGCTGTAGGAGCGTAACATTAACCCCAGCTCAGTTCTTCTGATGGTCACTACCACAGGCTGTGTTTTTAACATGAGCTGTAGGAGGGTAACATTACCCCCAGCTCAGTTCTTCTGCTGGTCACTACCACAGGCTGTGTTGTTAACATGAGCTGTAGGAGTGTAACATTACCCCCAGCTCAGTTCTTCTGATAGTCAGTCACTACCACAGGCTGTGTTGTTAACATGAGCTGTAGGAGCGTAACATTACCCCCAGCTCAGTTCTTCTGATAGTCAGTCACTACCACAGGCTGTGTTGTTAACATGAGCTGTAGGAGTGTAACATTACCCCAGCTCAGTTCTTCTGATTGTCACTACCACTGGCTGTGTTAACATGAGGTGTAGGAGTGTAACATTACCCCCAGCTCAGTTCTTCTGATGGTCACTACCACAGCCTGTGTTGTTAACATGAGCTACAGGAGTGTAACATTACCCCCAGCTCAGTTCTTGTGATGGTCAGTCACTACCACAGGCTGTGTTGTTAACATCAGCTACAGGAGTATAACATTAACCCCAGCTCAGTTCTTGTGATGGTCACTACCACAGGCTGTGTTGTTAACATGAGCTGTAGGAGCGTAACATTAACCCCAGCTCAGTTCTTGTGATGGTCAATACGACAGGCTGTGTTATTAACATGAGCTACAGGAGTGTAACATTACCCCCAGCTCAGTTCTTCTGATGGTCACTACCACAGGCTGTGTTGTTAACATGAGCTGTAGGAGTGTAGCATTACCCCCAGCTCAGTTCTTCTGATGGTCACTACCACAGGCTGTGTTGTTAACATGAGGTGTAGGAGTGTAACATTACCCCCAGCTCAGTTCTTGTGATGGTCACTACCACAGGCTGTGTTGTTAACATGAGCTACAGGAGTGTAACATTACCCCCAGCTCAGTTCTTGTGATGGTCAGTCACTACCACATGCTGTGTTGTTAACATCAGCTACAGGACTATAACATTAACCCCAGCTCAGTTCTTCTGATGGTCACTACCACAGGCTGTGTTGTTAACATGAGCTGTAGGAGCATAACATTAACCCCGGCTCAGTTCTTGTGATGGTCAATACGACAGGCTGTGTTGTTAACATGAGCTACAGGAGTGTAACGTTACCCCCAGCTCAGTTCTTCAGATGGTCACTACCACAGGCTGTGTTGTTATCATGAGCTACAGGAGCGTAACATTACCCCCAGCTCAGTTCTTCTGATGGTCAGTCACTACCACAGGCTGTGTTGTTAACATCAGCTACAGGAGTATAACATTAACCCCAGCTCAGTTCTTCTGATGGTCACTACCACAGGCTGTGTTGTTAACATGAGCTGTAGGAGCGTAACATTAACCCCAGCTCAGTTCTTGTGATGGTCAATACGACAGGCTGTGTTATTAACATGAGCTACAGGAGTGTAACATTACCCCGAGCTCAGTTCTTCCGATGGTCACTACCACAGGCTGTGTTGTTAACATGAGCTGTCGGAGTGTAACATTACCCCCAGCTCAGTTCTTCTGATGGTCACTACCACAGGCTGTGTGGTTAACATGAGGTGTAGGAGTGTAACATTACCCCCAGCTCAGTTCTTGTGATGGTCACTACCACAGGCTGTGTTGTTAACATGAGCTACAGGAGTGTAACATTACCCCCAGCTCAGTTCTTGTGATGGTCAGTCACTACCACATGCTGTGTTGTTAACATCAGCTACAGGGCTATAACATTAACCCCAGCTCAGTTCTTCTGATGGTCACTACCACAGGCTGTGTTGTTAACATGAGCTGTAGGAGCATAACATTAACCCCGGCTCAGTTCTTGTGATGGTCAATACGACAGGCTGTGTTGTTAACATGTGCTACAGGAGTGTAACGTTACCCCCAGCTCAGTTCTTCAGATGGTCACTACCACAAGCTGTGTTGTTATCATGAGCTACAGGAGCGTAACATTACCCCCAGCTCAGTTCTTCTGATGGTCAGTCACTACCACAGGCTGTGTTGTTAACATCAGCTACAGGAGTGTAACATTACCCCCAGCTCAGTTCTTCTGATGGTCACTACCACAGGCTGTGTTGTTAACATGAGGTGTAGGGAGCGTAACATTAACCCCAGCTCAGTTCTTGTGATGGTCAATACGACAGGCTGTGTTGTTAACATGAGCTACAGGAGTGTAACATTACCCCCAGCTTAGTTCTTGTGATGGTCACTACCACAGGCTGTGTTGTTAACATAAGCAATAGGAGTGTAACATTACCCCCAGCTCAGTTCTTGTGATGGTCACTACCACAGGCTGTGTTGTTAACATGAGCTGTAGGAGCGTAACATTACCCCCAGCTCAGTTATTCTGATGGCCATTACCACAGGCTGTGTTGTTAATATGAGCTACAGGAGTATAACATTAACCCCAGCTCAGTTCTTCTGAGGGTCACTACCACAGGCTGTGTTGTTAACATGAGCTGCAGGTGCGTAACATTAACCCCAGCTCAGTTCTTGTGATGGTCACTAGCACAGGCTGTGTTGTTAACATGAGGCGTAAGAGTGTAACATTTCCCCAGCTCAGTTCTTCTGATGGTCAATACCACAGGCTGTGTTGTTATCATGAGCTACAGGAGCGTAACATTACCCCCAGCTCAGTTCTTCTGATGGTCAGTCACTACCACAGGCTGTGTTGTTAACATGAGGTGTAGGAGTGTAACATTACCCCCAGCTCAGTTCTTGTGATGGTCACTACCACAGGCTGTGTTCTTAACATGAGCTACAGGAGTGTAACATTACCCCCAGCTCAGTTCTTGTGATGGTCAGTCACTACCACAGGCTGTGTTGTTAACATCAGCTACAGGAGTATAACATTAACCCCCAGCTCAGTTCTTCTGATGGTCACTACCACAGGCTGTGTTGTTAACATGAGCTGTAGGAGCGTAACATTAACCCCAGCTCAGTTCTTGTGATGGTCAATACGACAGGCTGTGTTATTAACATGAGCTACAGGAGTGTAACATTACCCCCAGCTCAGTTCTTCTGATGGTCACTACCACAGGCTGTGTTGTTAACATGAGCTACAGGAGTGTAACATTACCCCCAGCTCAGTTCTTCTGATGGTCACTACCACAGGCTGTGTTGTTAACATGAGGTGTAGGAGTGTAACATTACCCCCAGCTCAGTTCTTGTGATGGTCACTACCACAGGCTGTGTTGTTAACATGAGCTACAGGAGTGTAACATTACCCCCAGCTCAGTTCTTGTGATGGTCAGTCACTACCATATGCTGTGTTGTTAACATCAGCTACAGGACTATAACATTAACCCCAGCTCAGTTCTTCTGATGGTCACTACCACAGGCTGTGTTGTTAACATGAGCTGTAGGAGCATAACATTACCCCCAGCTCAGTTCTTCTGATGGTCACTACCACAGGCTGTGTTGTTAACATGAGGTGTAGGAGCGTAACATTAACCCCAGCTCAGTTCTTGTGATGGTCAATACGACAGGCTGTGTTGTTAACATGAGCTACAGGAGTGTAACATTACCCCCAGCTCAGTTCTTCTGATGGTCAGTCACTACCACAGGCTGTGTTGTTAACATCAGCTACAGGAGTATAACATTAACCCCAGCTCAGTTCTTCTGATGGTCACTACCACAGGCTGTGTTGTTAACATGAGGTGTAGGAGCGTAACATTAACCCCAGCTCAGTTCTTGTGATGGTCAATACGACAGGCTGTGTTATTAACATGAGCTACAGGAGTGTAACATTACCCCCAGCTTAGTTCTTGTGATGGTCACTACCACAGGCTGTGTTGTTAACATAAGCAATAGGAGTGTAACATTACCCCCAGCTCAGTTCTTGTGATGGTCACTACCACAGGCTGTGTTGTTAACATGAGCTGTAGGAGCGTAACATTACCCCCAGCTCAGTTATTCTGATGGCCATTACCACAGGCTGTGTTGTTAATATGAGCTACAGGAGTATAACATTAACCCCAGCTCAGTTCTTCTGAGGGTCACTACCACAGGCTGTGTTGTTAACATGAGCTGCAGGTGCGTAACATTAACCCCAGCTCAGTTCTTCTGATGGTCAGTCACTACCACAGGCTGTGTTGTTAACATGAGCTACAGGAGTATAACATTAACCCCAGCTCAGTTCTTCTGAGGGTCACTACCACAGGCTGTGTTGTTATCATGAGCTACAGGAGCGTAACATTACCCCCAGCTCAGTTCTTCTGATGGTCAGTCACTACCACAGGCTGTGTTGTTAACATGAGGTGTAGGAGTGTAACATTACCCCCAGCTCAGTTCTTGTGATGGTCACTACCACAGGCTGTGTTCTTAACATGAGCTACAGGAGTGTAACATTACCCCCAGCTCAGTTCTTGTGATGGTCAGTCACTACCACAGGCTGTGTTGTTAACATCAGCTACAGGAGTATAACATTAACCCCCAGCTCAGTTCTTCTGATGGTCACTACCACAGGCTGTGTTGTTAACATGAGCTGTAGGAGCGTAACATTAACCCCAGCTCAGTTCTTGTGATGGTCAATACGACAGGCTGTGTTATTAACATGAGCTACAGGAGTGTAACATTACCCCCAGCTCAGTTCTTCTGATGGTCACTACCACAGGCTGTGTTGTTAACATGAGGTGTAGGAGTGTAACATTACCCCCAGCTCAGTTCTTGTGATGGTCACTACCACAGGCTGTGTTGTTAACATGAGCTACAGGAGTGTAACATTACCCCCAGCTCAGTTCTTGTGATGGTCACTACCACAGGCTGTGTTGTTAACATCAGCTACAGGAGTATAACATTAACCCCAGCTCAGTTCTTCTGATGGTCACTACCACAGGCTGTGTTGTTAACATGAGGTGTAGGAGCGTAACATTAACCCCAGCTCAGTTCTTGTGATGGTCAATACGACAGGCTGTGTTATTAACATGAGCTACAGGAGTGTAACATTACCCCCAGCTTAGTTCTTGTGATGGTCACTACCACAGGCTGTGTTGTTAACATAAGCAATAGGAGTGTAACATTACCCCCAGCTCAGTTCTTGTGATGGTCACTACCACAGGCTGTGTTGTTAACATGAGCTGTAGGAGCGTAACATTACCCCCAGCTCAGTTATTCTGATGGCCATTACCACAGGCTGTGTTGTTAATATGAGCTACAGGAGTATAACATTAACCCCAGCTCAGTTCTTCTGATGGTCACTACCACAGGCTGTGTTGTTATCATGAGCTACAGGAGCGTAACATTACCCCCAGCTCAGTTCTTCTGATGGTCAGTCACTACCACAGGCTGTGTTGTTAACATGAGGTGTAGGAGTGTAACATTACCCCCAGCTCAGTTCTTGTGATGGTCAGTCACTACCACATGCTGTGTTGTTAACATCAGCTACAGGACTATAACATTAACCCCAGCTCAGTTCTTCTGATGGTCACTACCACAGGCTGTGTTGTTAACATGAGCTGTAGGAGCATAACATTAACCCCGGCTCAGTTCTTGTGATGGTCAATACGACAGGCTGTGTTGTTAACATGAGCTACAGGAGTGTAACGTTACCCCCAGCTCAGTTCTTCAGATGGTCACTACCACAGGCTGTGTTGTTATCATGAGCTACAGGAGCGTAACATTACCCCCAGCTCAGTTCTTCTGATGGTCAGTCACTACCACAGGCTGTGTTGTTAACATCAGCTACAGGAGTATAACATTAACCCCAGCTCAGTTCTTCTGATGGTCACTACCACAGGCTGTGTTGTTAACATGAGCTGTAGGAGCGTAACATTAACCCCAGCTCAGTTCTTGTGATGGTCAATACGACAGGCTGTGTTATTAACATGAGCTACAGGAGTGTAACATTACCCCGAGCTCAGTTCTTCCGATGGTCACTACCACAGGCTGTGTTGTTAACATGAGCTGTCGGAGTGTATCATTACCCCCAGCTCAGTTCTTCTGATGGTCACTACCACAGGCTGTGTGGTTAACATGAGGTGTAGGAGTGTAACATTACCCCCAGCTCAGTTCTTGTGATGGTCACTACCACAGGCTGTGTTGTTAACATGAGCTACAGGAGTGTAACATTACCCCCAGCTCAGTTCTTGTGATGGTCTGTCACTACCACATGCTGTGTTGTTAACATCAGCTACAGGGCTATAACATTAACCCCAGCTCAGTTCTTCTGATGGTCACTACCACAGGCTGTGTTGTTAACATGAGCTGTAGGAGCATAACATTAACCCCGGCTCAGTTCTTGTGATGGTCAATACGACAGGCTGTGTTGTTAACATGTGCTACAGGAGTGTAACGTTACCCCCAGCTCAGTTCTTCAGATGGTCACTACCACAAGCTGTGTTGTTATCATGAGCTACAGGAGCGTAACATTAACCCCAGCTCAGTTCTTCTGATGGTCACTACCACAGGCTGTGTTGTTAACATGAGCTGTAGGAGCGTAACATTAACCCCAGCTCAGTTCTTGTGATGGTCAATACGACAGGCTGTGTTATTAACATGAGCTACAGGAGTGTAACATTACCCCGAGCTCAGTTCTTCCGATGGTCACTACCACAGGCTGTGTTGTTAACATCAGCTACAGGAGTATAACATTAACCCCAGCTCAGTTCTTCTGATGGTCACTACCACAGGCTGTGTTGTTAACATGAGCTGTAGGAGCGTAACATTAACCCCAGCTCAGTTCTTGTGATGGTCAATACGACAGGCTGTGTTATTAACATGAGCTACAGGAGTGTAACATTACCCCGAGCTCAGTTCTTCTGATGGTCACTACCACAGACTGTGTTGTTAACATGAGCTACAGGAGTGTAACATTACCCCCAGCTCAGTTCTTCTGATGGTCACTACCACAGGCTGTGTTGTTAACATGAGGTGTAGGAGTGTAACATTACCCCAGCTCAGTTCTTCTGATGGTCACAACCACAGGCTGTGTTGTTAACATGAGCTACAGCAGTATAACATTAACCCCAGCTCAGTTCTTGTGATGGTCACTACCAGAGGCTGTGTTGTTAACATGAGCTGTAGGAGCGTAACATTAACCCCAGCTCAGTTCTTCTGATGGTCACTACCACAGGCTGTGTTTTTAACATGAGCTGTAGGAGGGTAACATTACCCCCAGCTCAGTTCTTCTGCTGGTCACTACCACAGGCTGTGTTGTTAACATGAGCTGTAGGAGTGTAACATTACCCCCAGCTCAGTTCTTCTGATAGTCAGTCACTACCACAGGCTGTGTTGTTAACATGAGCTGTAGGAGCGTAACATTACCCCCAGCTCAGTTCTTCTGATAGTCAGTCACTACCACAGGCTGTGTTGTTAACATGAGCTGTAGGAGTGTAACATTACCCCAGCTCAGTTCTTCTGATTGTCACTACCACTGGCTGTGTTAACATGAGGTGTAGGAGTGTAACATTACCCCCAGCTCAGTTCTTCTGATGGTCACTACCACAGCCTGTGTTGTTAACATGAGCTACAGGAGTGTAACATTACCCCCAGCTCAGTTCTTGTGATGGTCAGTCACTACCACAGGCTGTGTTGTTAACATCAGCTACAGGAGTATAACATTAACCCCAGCTCAGTTCTTGTGATGGTCACTACCACAGGCTGTGTTGTTAACATGAGCTGTAGGAGCGTAACATTAACCCCAGCTCAGTTCTTGTGATGGTCAATACGACAGGCTGTGTTATTAACATGAGCTACAGGAGTGTAACATTACCCCCAGCTCAGTTCTTCTGATGGTCACTACCACAGGCTGTGTTGTTAACATGAGCTGTAGGAGTGTAGCATTACCCCCAGCTCAGTTCTTCTGATGGTCACTACCACAGGCTGTGTTGTTAACATGAGGTGTAGGAGTGTAACATTACCCCCAGCTCAGTTCTTGTGATGGTCACTACCACAGGCTGTGTTGTTAACATGAGCTACAGGAGTGTAACATTACCCCCAGCTCAGTTCTTGTGATGGTCAGTCACTACCACATGCTGTGTTGTTAACATCAGCTACAGGACTATAACATTAACCCCAGCTCAGTTCTTCTGATGGTCACTACCACAGGCTGTGTTGTTAACATGAGCTGTAGGAGCATAACATTAACCCCGGCTCAGTTCTTGTGATGGTCAATACGACAGGCTGTGTTGTTAACATGAGCTACAGGAGTGTAACGTTACCCCCAGCTCAGTTCTTCAGATGGTCACTACCACAGGCTGTGTTGTTATCATGAGCTACAGGAGCGTAACATTACCCCCAGCTCAGTTCTTCTGATGGTCAGTCACTACCACAGGCTGTGTTGTTAACATCAGCTACAGGAGTATAACATTAACCCCAGCTCAGTTCTTCTGATGGTCACTACCACAGGCTGTGTTGTTAACATGAGCTGTAGGAGCGTAACATTAACCCCAGCTCAGTTCTTGTGATGGTCAATACGACAGGCTGTGTTATTAACATGAGCTACAGGAGTGTAACATTACCCCGAGCTCAGTTCTTCCGATGGTCACTACCACAGGCTGTGTTGTTAACATGAGCTGTCGGAGTGTAACATTACCCCCAGCTCAGTTCTTCTGATGGTCACTACCACAGGCTGTGTGGTTAACATGAGGTGTAGGAGTGTAACATTACCCCCAGCTCAGTTCTTGTGATGGTCACTACCACAGGCTGTGTTGTTAACATGAGCTACAGGAGTGTAACATTACCCCCAGCTCAGTTCTTGTGATGGTCAGTCACTACCACATGCTGTGTTGTTAACATCAGCTACAGGGCTATAACATTAACCCCAGCTCAGTTCTTCTGATGGTCACTACCACAGGCTGTGTTGTTAACATGAGCTGTAGGAGCATAACATTAACCCCGGCTCAGTTCTTGTGATGGTCAATACGACAGGCTGTGTTGTTAACATGTGCTACAGGAGTGTAACGTTACCCCCAGCTCAGTTCTTCAGATGGTCACTACCACAAGCTGTGTTGTTATCATGAGCTACAGGAGCGTAACATTACCCCCAGCTCAGTTCTTCTGATGGTCAGTCACTACCACAGGCTGTGTTGTTAACATCAGCTACAGGAGTGTAACATTACCCCCAGCTCAGTTCTTCTGATGGTCACTACCACAGGCTGTGTTGTTAACATGAGGTGTAGGGAGCGTAACATTAACCCCAGCTCAGTTCTTGTGATGGTCAATACGACAGGCTGTGTTGTTAACATGAGCTACAGGAGTGTAACATTACCCCCAGCTTAGTTCTTGTGATGGTCACTACCACAGGCTGTGTTGTTAACATAAGCAATAGGAGTGTAACATTACCCCCAGCTCAGTTCTTGTGATGGTCACTACCACAGGCTGTGTTGTTAACATGAGCTGTAGGAGCGTAACATTACCCCCAGCTCAGTTATTCTGATGGCCATTACCACAGGCTGTGTTGTTAATATGAGCTACAGGAGTATAACATTAACCCCAGCTCAGTTCTTCTGAGGGTCACTACCACAGGCTGTGTTGTTAACATGAGCTGCAGGTGCGTAACATTAACCCCAGCTCAGTTCTTGTGATGGTCACTAGCACAGGCTGTGTTGTTAACATGAGGCGTAAGAGTGTAACATTTCCCCAGCTCAGTTCTTCTGATGGTCAATACCACAGGCTGTGTTGTTATCATGAGCTACAGGAGCGTAACATTACCCCCAGCTCAGTTCTTCTGATGGTCAGTCACTACCACAGGCTGTGTTGTTAACATGAGGTGTAGGAGTGTAACATTACCCCCAGCTCAGTTCTTGTGATGGTCACTACCACAGGCTGTGTTCTTAACATGAGCTACAGGAGTGTAACATTACCCCCAGCTCAGTTCTTGTGATGGTCAGTCACTACCACAGGCTGTGTTGTTAACATCAGCTACAGGAGTATAACATTAACC
Source organism: Lampris incognitus (assembly GCF_029633865.1). NCBI lineage: Eukaryota > Metazoa > Chordata > Actinopteri > Lampriformes > Lampridae > Lampris > Lampris incognitus. The sequence continues at coordinate 61,632,534 of NC_079212.1, read as the reverse complement.
CCCAGCTCAGTTCTTCTGATGGTCACTACCACAGGCTGTGTTGTTAACATGAGCTGTAGGAGCGTAACATTAACCCCAGCTCAGTTCTTGTGATGGTCAATACGACAGGCTGTGTTATTAACATGAGCTACAGGAGTGTAACATTACCCCCAGCTCAGTTCTTCTGATGGTCACTACCACAGGCTGTGTTGTTAACATGAGCTACAGGAGTGTAACATTACCCCCAGCTCAGTTCTTCTGATGGTCACTACCACAGGCTGTGTTGTTAACATGAGGTGTAGGAGTGTAACATTACCCCCAGCTCAGTTCTTGTGATGGTCACTACCACAGGCTGTGTTGTTAACATGAGCTACAGGAGTGTAACATTACCCCCAGCTCAGTTCTTGTGATGGTCAGTCACTACCATATGCTGTGTTGTTAACATCAGCTACAGGACTATAACATTAACCCCAGCTCAGTTCTTCTGATGGTCACTACCACAGGCTGTGTTGTTAACATGAGCTGTAGGAGCATAACATTACCCCCAGCTCAGTTCTTCTGATGGTCACTACCACAGGCTGTGTTGTTAACATGAGGTGTAGGAGCGTAACATTAACCCCAGCTCAGTTCTTGTGATGGTCAATACGACAGGCTGTGTTGTTAACATGAGCTACAGGAGTGTAACATTACCCCCAGCTCAGTTCTTCTGATGGTCAGTCACTACCACAGGCTGTGTTGTTAACATCAGCTACAGGAGTATAACATTAACCCCAGCTCAGTTCTTCTGATGGTCACTACCACAGGCTGTGTTGTTAACATGAGGTGTAGGAGCGTAACATTAACCCCAGCTCAGTTCTTGTGATGGTCAATACGACAGGCTGTGTTATTAACATGAGCTACAGGAGTGTAACATTACCCCCAGCTTAGTTCTTGTGATGGTCACTACCACAGGCTGTGTTGTTAACATAAGCAATAGGAGTGTAACATTACCCCCAGCTCAGTTCTTGTGATGGTCACTACCACAGGCTGTGTTGTTAACATGAGCTGTAGGAGCGTAACATTACCCCCAGCTCAGTTATTCTGATGGCCATTACCACAGGCTGTGTTGTTAATATGAGCTACAGGAGTATAACATTAACCCCAGCTCAGTTCTTCTGAGGGTCACTACCACAGGCTGTGTTGTTAACATGAGCTGCAGGTGCGTAACATTAACCCCAGCTCAGTTCTTCTGATGGTCAGTCACTACCACAGGCTGTGTTGTTAACATGAGCTACAGGAGTATAACATTAACCCCAGCTCAGTTCTTCTGAGGGTCACTACCACAGGCTGTGTTGTTATCATGAGCTACAGGAGCGTAACATTACCCCCAGCTCAGTTCTTCTGATGGTCAGTCACTACCACAGGCTGTGTTGTTAACATGAGGTGTAGGAGTGTAACATTACCCCCAGCTCAGTTCTTGTGATGGTCACTACCACAGGCTGTGTTCTTAACATGAGCTACAGGAGTGTAACATTACCCCCAGCTCAGTTCTTGTGATGGTCAGTCACTACCACAGGCTGTGTTGTTAACATCAGCTACAGGAGTATAACATTAACCCCCAGCTCAGTTCTTCTGATGGTCACTACCACAGGCTGTGTTGTTAACATGAGCTGTAGGAGCGTAACATTAACCCCAGCTCAGTTCTTGTGATGGTCAATACGACAGGCTGTGTTATTAACATGAGCTACAGGAGTGTAACATTACCCCCAGCTCAGTTCTTCTGATGGTCACTACCACAGGCTGTGTTGTTAACATGAGGTGTAGGAGTGTAACATTACCCCCAGCTCAGTTCTTGTGATGGTCACTACCACAGGCTGTGTTGTTAACATGAGCTACAGGAGTGTAACATTACCCCCAGCTCAGTTCTTGTGATGGTCACTACCACAGGCTGTGTTGTTAACATCAGCTACAGGAGTATAACATTAACCCCAGCTCAGTTCTTCTGATGGTCACTACCACAGGCTGTGTTGTTAACATGAGGTGTAGGAGCGTAACATTAACCCCAGCTCAGTTCTTGTGATGGTCAATACGACAGGCTGTGTTATTAACATGAGCTACAGGAGTGTAACATTACCCCCAGCTTAGTTCTTGTGATGGTCACTACCACAGGCTGTGTTGTTAACATAAGCAATAGGAGTGTAACATTACCCCCAGCTCAGTTCTTGTGATGGTCACTACCACAGGCTGTGTTGTTAACATGAGCTGTAGGAGCGTAACATTACCCCCAGCTCAGTTATTCTGATGGCCATTACCACAGGCTGTGTTGTTAATATGAGCTACAGGAGTATAACATTAACCCCAGCTCAGTTCTTCTGATGGTCACTACCACAGGCTGTGTTGTTATCATGAGCTACAGGAGCGTAACATTACCCCCAGCTCAGTTCTTCTGATGGTCAGTCACTACCACAGGCTGTGTTGTTAACATGAGGTGTAGGAGTGTAACATTACCCCCAGCTCAGTTCTTGTGATGGTCACTACCACAGGCTGTGTTCTTAACATGAGCTACAGGAGTGTAACATTACCCCCAGCTCAGTTCTTGTGATGGTCAGTCACTACCACAGGCTGTGTTGTTAACATCAGCTACAGGAGTATAACATTAACCCCCAGCTCAGTTCTTCTGATGGTCACTACCACAGGCTGTGTTGTTAACATGAGCTGTAGGAGCGTAACATTAACCCCAGCTCAGTTCTTGTGATGGTCAATACGACAGGCTGTGTTATTAACATGAGCTACAGGAGTGTAACATTACCCCCAGCTCAGTTCTTCTGATGGTCACTACCACAGGCTGTGTTGTTAACATGAGCTGTAGGAGCGTAACATTAACCCCAGCTCAGTTCTTGTGATGGTCAATACGACAGGCTGTGTTATTAACATGAGCTACAGGAGTGTAACATTACCCCCAGCTCAGTTCTTCTGATGGTCACTACCACAGGCTGTGTTGTTAACATGAGGTGTAGGAGTGTAACATTACCCCCAGCTCAGTTCTTGTGATGGTCACTACCACAGGCTGTGTTGTTAACATGAGCTACAGGAGTGTAACATTACCCCCAGCTCAGTTCTTGTGATGGTCACTACCACAGGCTGTGTTGTTAACATCAGCTACAGGAGTATAACATTAACCCCAGCTCAGTTCTTCTGATGGTCACTACCACAGGCTGTGTTGTTAACATGAGGTGTAGGAGCGTAACATTAACCCCAGCTCAGTTCTTGTGATGGTCAATACGACAGGCTGTGTTATTAACATGAGCTACAGGAGTGTAACATTACCCCCAGCTTAGTTCTTGTGATGGTCACTACCACAGGCTGTGTTGTTAACATAAGCAATAGGAGTGTAACATTACCCCCAGCTCAGTTCTTGTGATGGTCACTACCACAGGCTGTGTTGTTAACATGAGCTGTAGGAGCGTAACATTACCCCCAGCTCAGTTATTCTGATGGCCATTACCACAGGCTGTGTTGTTAATATGAGCTACAGGAGTATAACATTAACCCCAGCTCAGTTCTTCTGATGGTCACTACCACAGGCTGTGTTGTTATCATGAGCTACAGGAGCGTAACATTACCCCCAGCTCAGTTCTTCTGATGGTCAGTCACTACCACAGGCTGTGTTGTTAACATGAGGTGTAGGAGTGTAACATTACCCCCAGCTCAGTTCTTGTGATGGTCACTACCACAGGCTGTGTTCTTAACATGAGCTACAGGAGTGTAACATTACCCCCAGCTCAGTTCTTGTGATGGTCAGTCACTACCACAGGCTGTGTTGTTAACATCAGCTACAGGAGTATAACATTAACCCCCAGCTCAGTTCTTCTGATGGTCACTACCACAGGCTGTGTTGTTAACATGAGCTGTAGGAGCGTAACATTAACCCCAGCTCAGTTCTTGTGATGGTCAATACGACAGGCTGTGTTATTAACATGAGCTACAGGAGTGTAACATTACCCCCAGCTCAGTTCTTCTGATGGTCACTACCACAGGCTGTGTTGTTAACATGAGCTGTAGGAGTGTAATATTACCCCCAGCTCAGTTCTTCTGATGGTCACTACCACAGGCTGTGTTGTTAACATGAGGTGTAGGAGTGTAACATTACCCCCAGCTCAGTTCTTGTGATGGTCACTACCACAGGCTGTGTTGTTAACATGAGCTACAGGAGTGTAACATTACCCCCAGCTCAGTTCTTGTGATGGTCAGTCACTACCATATGCTGTGTTGTTAACATCAGCTACAGGACTATAACATTAACCCCAGCTCAGTTCTTCTGATGGTCACTACCACAGGCTGTGTTGTTAACATGAGCTGTAGGAGCATAACATTACCCCCAGCTCAGTTCTTCTGATGGTCACTACCACAGGCTGTGTTGTTAACATGAGGTGTAGGAGCGTAACATTAACCCCAGCTCAGTTCTTGTGATGGTCAATACGACAGGCTGTGTTGTTAACATGAGCTACAGGAGTGTAACATTACCCCCAGCTCAGTTCTTCTGATGGTCAGTCACTACCACAGGCTGTGTTGTTAACATCAGCTACAGGAGTATAACATTAACCCCAGCTCAGTTCTTCTGATGGTCACTACCACAGGCTGTGTTGTTAACATGAGCTGTAGGAGCGTAACATTAACCCCAGCTCAGTTCTTGTGATGGTCAATACGACAGGCTGTGATATTAACATGTGCTACAGGAGTGTAACATTACCCCGAGCTCAGTTCTTCCGATGGTCACTACCACAGGCTGTGTTGTTAACATCAGCTACAGGAGTATAACATTACCCCCAGCTCAGTTCTTCTGATGGTCACTACCACAGGCTGTGTGGTTAACATGAGGTGTAGGAGCGTAACATTAACCCCAGCTCAGTTCTTGTGATGGTCAATACGACAGGCTGTGTTATTAACATGAGCTACAGGAGTGTAACATTACCCCGAGCTCAGTTCTTCTGATGGTCACTACCACAGCCTGTGTTGTTAACATGAGCTACAGGAGTGTAACGTTACCCCCAGCTCAGTTCTTCAGATGGTCACTACCACAGGCTGTGTTGTTATCATGAGCTACAGGAGCGTAACATTACCCCCAGCTCAGTTCTTCTGATGGTCAGTCACTACCACAGGCTGTGTTGTTAACATCAGCTACAGGAGTATAACATTAACCCCAGCTCAGTTCTTCTGATGGTCACTACCACAGGCTGTGTTGTTAACATGAGCTGTAGGAGCGTAACATTAACCCCAGCTCAGTTCTTGTGATGGTCAATACGACAGGCTGTGTTATTAACATGAGCTACAGGAGTGTAACATTACCCCGAGCTCAGTTCTTCCGATGGTCACTACCACAGGCTGTGTTGTTAACATCAGCTACAGGAGTATAACATTAACCCCAGCTCAGTTCTTCTGATGGTCACTACCACAGTCTGTGTTGTTAACATGAGCTGTAGGAGCGTAACATTAACCCCAGCTCAGTTCTTGTGATGGTCAATACGACAGGCTGTGTTATTAACATGAGCTACAGGAGTGTAACATTACCCCGAGCTCAGTTCTTCTGATGGTCACTACCACAGACTGTGTTGTTAACATGAGCTACAGGAGTGTAACATTACCCCCAGCTCAGTTCTTCTGATGGTCACTACCACAGGCTGTGTTGTTAACATGAGGTGTAGGAGTGTAACATTACCCCAGCTCAGTTCTTCTGATGGTCACAACCACAGGCTGTGTTGTTAACATGAGCTACAGCAGTATAACATTAACCCCAGCTCAGTTCTTGTGATGGTCACTACCACAGGCTGTGTTTTTAACATGAGCTGTAGGAGGGTAACATTACCCCTAGCTCAGTTCTTCTGCTGGTCACTACCACAGGCTGTGTTGTTAACATGAGCTGTAGGAGTGTAACATTACCCCCAGCTCAGTTCTTCTGATAGTCAGTCACTACCACAGGCTGTGTTGTTAACATGAGCTGTAGGAGCGTAACATTACCCCCAGCTCAGTTCTTCTGATAGTCAGTCACTACCACAGGCTGTGTTGTTAACATGAGCTGTAGGAGTGTAACATTACCCCCAGCTCAGTTCTTCTGATGGTCACTACCACAGCCTGTGTTGTTAACATGAGCTACAGGAGTGTAACATTACCCCCAGCTCAGTTCTTGTGATGGTCAGTCACTACCACAGGCTGTGTTGTTAACATCAGCTACAGGAGTATAACATTAACCCCAGCTCAGTTCTTGTGATGGTCACTACCACAGGCTGTGTTGTTAACATGAGCTGTAGGAGCGTAACATTAACCCCAGCTCAGTTCTTGTGATGGTCAATACGACAGGCTGTGTTATTAACATGAGCTACAGGAGTGTAACATTACCCCCAGCTCAGTTCTTCTGATGGTCACTACCACAGGCTGTGTTGTTAACATGAGCTGTAGGAGTGTAACATTACCCCCAGCTCAGTTCTTCTGATGGTCACTACCACAGGCTGTGTTGTTAACATGAGGTGTAGGAGTGTAACATTACCCCCAGCTCAGTTCTTGTGATGGTCACTACCACAGGCTGTGTTGTTAACATGAGCTACAGGAGTGTAACATTACCCCCAGCTCAGTTCTTGTGATGGTCAGTCACTACCACATGCTGTGTTGTTAACATCAGCTACAGGACTATAACATTAACCCCAGCTCAGTTCTTCTGATGGTCACTACCACAGGCTGTGTTGTTAACATGAGCTGTAGGAGCATAACATTAACCCCGGCTCAGTTCTTGTGATGGTCAATACGACAGGCTGTGTTGTTAACATGAGCTACAGGAGTGTAACGTTACCCCCAGCTCAGTTCTTCAGATGGTCACTACCACAGGCTGTGTTGTTATCATGAGCTACAGGAGCGTAACATTACCCCCAGCTCAGTTCTTCTGATGGTCAGTCACTACCACAGACTGTGTTGTTAACATCAGCTACAGGAGTATAACATTAACCCCAGCTCAGTTCTTCTGATGGTCACTACCACAGGCTGTGTTGTTAACATGAGCTGTAGGAGCGTAACATTAACCCCAGCTCAGTTCTTGTGATGGTCAATACGACAGGCTGTGTTATTAACATGAGCTACAGGAGTGTAACATTACCCCCAGCTCAGTTCTTCTGATGGTCACTACCACAGGCTGTGTTGTTAACATGAGCTGTAGGAGTGTAACATTACCCCCAGCTCAGTTCTTCTGATGGCCACTACCACAGGCTGTGTTGTTAACATGAGGTGTATGAGTGTAACATTACCCCCAGCTCAGTTCTTGTGATGGTCACTACCACAGGCTGTGTTGTTAACATGAGCTACAGGAGTGTAACATTACCCCCAGCTCAGTTCTTGTGATGGTCAGTCACTACCACATGCTGTGTTGTTAACATCAGCTACAGGACTATAACATTAACCCCAGCTCAGTTCTTCTGATGGTCACTACCACAGGCTGTGTTGTTAACATGAGCTGTAGGAGCATAACATTAACCCCGGCTCAGTTCTTGTGATGGTCAATACGACAGGCTGTGTTGTTAACATGAGCTACAGGAGTGTAACGTTACCCCCAGCTCAGTTCTTCAGATGGTCACTACCACAGGCTGTGTTGTTATCATGAGCTACAGGAGCGTAACATTACCCCCAGCTCAGTTCTTCTGATGGTCAGTCACTACCACAGGCTGTGTTGTTAACATCAGCTACAGGAGTATAACATTAACCCCAGCTCAGTTCTTCTGATGGTCACTACCACAGGCTTTGTTGTTAACATGAGCTGTAGGAGCGTAACATTAACCCCAGCTCAGTTCTTGTGATGGTCAATACGACAGGCTGTGTTATTAACATGAGCTACAGGAGTGTAACATTACCCCGAGCTCAGTTCTTCCGATGGTCACTACCACAGGCTGTGTTGTTAACATGAGCTGTCGGAGTGTATCATTACCCCCAGCTCAGTTCTTCTGATGGTCACTACCACAGGCTGTGTGGTTAACATGAGGTGTAGGAGTGTAACATTACCCCCAGCTCAGTTCTTGTGATGGTCACTACCACAGGCTGTGTTGTTAACATGAGCTACAGGAGTGTAACATTACCCCCAGCTCAGTTCTTGTGATGGTCAGTCACTACCACATGCTGTGTTGTTAACATCAGCTACAGGGCTATAACATTAACCCCAGCTCAGTTCTTCTGATGGTCACTACCACAGGCTGTGTTGTTAACATGAGCTGTAGGAGCATAACATTAACCCCGGCTCAGTTCTTGTGATGGTCAATACGACAGGCTGTGTTGTTAACCTGTGCTACAGGAGTGTAACGTTACCCCCAGCTCAGTTCTTCTGAGGGTCACTACCACAAGCTGTGTTGTTATCATGAGCTACAGGAGCGTAACATTACCCCCAGCTCAGTTCTTCTGATGGTCAGTCACTACCACAGGCTGTGTTGTTAACATCAGCTACAGGAGTGTAACATTACCCCCAGCTCAGTTCTTCTGATGGTCACTACCACAGGCTGTGTTGTTAACATGAGGTGTAGGAGCGTAACATTAACCCCAGCTCAGTTCTTGTGATGGTCAATACGACAGGCTGTGTTGTTGACATGAGCTACAGGAGTGTAACATTACCCCCAGCTTAGTTCTTGTGATGGTCACTACCACAGGCTGTGTTGTTAACATAAGCAATAGGAGTGTAACATTACCCCCAGCACAGTTCTTGTGATGGTCACTACCACAGGCTGTGTTGTTAACATGAGGTGTAGGAGTGTAACATTACCCCCAGCTCAGTTCTTGTGATGGTCACTACCACAGGCTGTGTTGTTAACATGAGCTAAAGGAGTGTAACATTACCCCCAGCTCAGTTCTTGTGATGTTCAGTCACTACCACATGCTGTGTTGTTAACATCAGCTACAGGACTATAACATTAACCCCAGCTCAGTTCTTCTGATGGTCACTACCACAGGCTGTGTTGTTAACATGAGCTGTAGGAGCATAACATTACCCCCAGCTCAGTTCTTCTGATGGTCACTACCACAGGCTGTGTTGTTAACATGAGGTGTAGGAGCGTAACATTAACCCCAGCTCAGTTCTTGTGATGGTCAATACGACAGGCTGTGTTGTTAACATGAGCTACAGGAGTGTAACATTACCCCCAGCTTAGTTCTTGTGATGGTCACTACCACAGGCTGTGTTGTTAACATAAGCTATAGGAGTGTAACATTACCCCCAGCTCAGTTCTTGTGATGGTCACTACCACAGGCTGTGTTGTTAACATGAGCTGTAGGAGCGTAACATTACCCCCAGCTCAGTTATTCTGATGGCCATTACCACAGGCTGTGTTGTTAATATGAGCTACAGGACTATAACATTAACCCCAGCTCAGTTCTTCTGATGGTCACTACCACAGGCTGTGTTGTTAACATGAGCTGTAGGAGCATAACATTAACCCCGGCTCAGTTCTTGTGATGGTCAATACGACAGGCTGTGTTGTTAACATGAGCTACAGGAGTGTAACGTTACCCCCAGCTCAGTTCTTCAGATGGTCACTACCACAGGCTGTGTTGTTATCATGAGCTACAGGAGCGTAACATTACCCCCAGCTCAGTTCTTCTGATGGTCAGTCACTACCACAGGCTGTGTTGTTAACATCAGCTACAGGAGTATAACATTAACCCCAGCTCAGTTCTTCTGATGGTCACTACCACAGGCTGTGTTGTTAACATGAGCTGTAGGAGCGTAACATTAACCCCAGCTCAGTTCTTGTGATGGTCAATACGACAGGCTGTGTTATTAACATGAGCTACAGGAGTGTAACATTACCCCGAGCTCAGTTCTTCCGATGGTCACTACCACAGGCTGTGTTGTTAACATGAGCTGTCGGAGTGTAACATTACCCCCAGCTCAGTTCTTCTGATGGTCACTACCACAGGCTGTGTGGTTAACATGAGGTGTAGGAGTGTAACATTACCCCCAGCTCAGTTCTTGTGATGGTCACTACCACAGGCTGTGTTGTTAACATGAGCTACAGGAGTGTAACATTACCCCCAGCTCAGTTCTTGTGATGGTCAGTCACTACCACAGGCTGTGTTGTTAACATGAGCTACAGGAGTATAACATTAACCCCAGCTCAGTTCTTCTGATGGTCACTACCACAGGCTGTGTTGTTAACATGAGCTACAGGAGTGTAACATTAACCCCAGCTCAGTTCTTGTGATGGTCAATACGACAGGCTGTGTTGTTAACATGAGCTACAGGAGTGTAACATTACCCCCAGCTTAGTTCTTGTGATGGTCACTACCACAGGCTGTGTTGTTAACATGAGCTGTCGGAGTGTAACATTACCCCCAGCTCAGTTCTTCTGATGGTCACTACCACAGGCTGTGTTGTTAACATGAGCTGTAGGAGCATAACATTAACCCCGGCTCAGTTCTTGTGATGGTCAATACGACAGGCTGTGTTGTTAACATGAGCTACAGGAGTGTAACGTTACCCCCAGCTCAGTTCTTCAGATGGTCACTACCACAAGCTGTGTTGTTATCATGAGCTACAGGAGCGTAACATTACCCCCAGCTCAGTTCTTCTGATGGTCAGTCACTACCACAGGCTGTGTTGTTAACATCAGCTACAGGAGTGTAACATTACCCCCAGCTCAGTTCTTCTGATGGTCACTACCACAGGCTGTGTTGTTAACATGAGGTGTAGGAGCGTAACATTAACCCCAGCTCAGTTCTTGTGATGGTCAATACGACAGGCTGTGTTGTTGACATGAGCTACAGGAGTGTAACATTACCCCCAGCTTAGTTCTTGTGATGGTCACTACCACAGGCTGTGTTGTTAACATAAGCAATAGGAGTGTAACATTACCCCCAGCTCAGTTCTTGTGATGGTCACTACCACAGGCTGTGTTGTTAACATGAGCTGTAGGAGCGTAACATTACCCCCAGCTCAGTTATTCTGATGGCCATTACCACAGGCTGTGTTGTTAATATGAGCTACAGGAGTATAACATTAACCCCAGCTCAGTTCTTCTGAGGGTCACTACCACAGGCTGTGTTGTTAACATGAGCTGCAGGTGCGTAACATTAACCCCAGCTCAGTTCTTGTGATGGTCACTACCACAGGCTGTGTTGTTAACATGAGGCGTAAGAGTGTAACATTTCCCCAGCTCAGTTCTTCTGATGGTCAATACCACAGGCTGTGTTGTTATCATGAGCTACAGGAGCGTAACATTACCCCCAGCTCAGTTCTTCTGATGGTCAGTCACTACCACAGGCTGTGTTGTTAACATGAGGTGTAGGAGTGTAACATTACCCCCAGCTCAGTTTTTTGTGATGGTCACTACCACAGGCTGTGTTGTTAACATGAGCTACAGGAGTGTAACATTACCCCCAGCTCAGTTCTTGTGATGGTCAGTCACTACCACAGGCTGTGTTGTTAACATCAGCTACAGGAGTATAACATTAACCCCCAGCTCAGTTCTTCTGATGGTCACTACCACAGGCTGTGTTGTTAACATGAGCTGTAGGAGCGTAACATTAACCCCAGCTCAGTTCTTGTGATGGTCAATACGACAGGCTGTGTTATTAACATGAGCTACAGGAGTGTAACATTACCCCCAGCTCAGTTCTTCTGATGGTCACTACCACAGGCTGTGTTGTTAACATGAGCTGTAGGAGTGTAACATTACCCCCAGCTCAGTTCTTCTGATGGTCACTACCACAGGCTGTGTTGTTAACATGAGGTGTAGGAGTGTAACATTACCCCCAGCTCAGTTCTTGTGATGGTCACTACCACAGGCTGTGTTGTTAACATGAGCTACAGGAGTGTAACATTACCCTCAGCTCAGTTCTTGTGATGGTCAGTCACTACCACATGCTGTGTTGTTAACATCAGCTACAGGACTATAACATTAACCCCAGCTCAGTTCTTCTGATGGTCACTACCACAGGCTGTGTTGTTAACATGAGCTGTAGGAGCATAACATTACCCCCAGCTCAGTTCTTCTGATGGTCACTACCACAGGCTGTGTTGTTAACATGAGGTGTAGGAGCGTAACATTAACCCCAGCTCAGTTCTTGTGATGGTCAATACGACAGGCTGTGTTTTTAACATGAGCTACAGGAGTGTAACATTACCCCCAGCTTAGTTCTTGTGATGGTCACTACCACAGGCTGTGTTGTTAACATAAGCTATAGGAGTGTAACATTACCCCCAGCTCAGTTCTTGTGATGGTCACTACCACAGGCTGTGTTGTTAACATGAGCTGTAGGAGCGTAACATTACCCCCAGCTCAGTTATTCTGATGGCCATTACCACAGGCTGTGTTGTTAATATGAGCTACAGGACTATAACATTAACCCCAGCTCAGTTCTTCTGATGGTCACTACCACAGGCTGTGTTGTTAACATGAGCTGTAGGAGCATAACATTAACCCCGGCTCAGTTCTTGTGATGGTCAATACGACAGGCTGTGTTGTTAACATGAGCTACAGGAGTGTAACGTTACCCCCAGCTCAGTTCTTCAGATGGTCACTACCACAGGCTGTGTTGTTATCATGAGCTACAGGAGCGTAACATTACCCCCAGCTCAGTTCTTCTGATGGTCAGTCACTACCACAGGCTGTGTTGTTAACATCAGCTACAGGAGTATAACATTAACCCCAGCTCAGTTCTTCTGATGGTCACTACCACAGGCTCTGTTGTTAACATGAGCTGTAGGAGCGTAATATTAACCCCAGCTCAGTTCTTGTGATGGTCAATACGACAGGCTGTGTTATTAACATGAGCTACAGGAGTGTAACATTACCCCGAGCTCAGTTCTTCCGATGGTCACTACCACAGGCTGTGTTGTTAACATGAGCTGTCGGAGTGTAACATTACCCCCAGCTCAGTTCTTCTGATGGTCACTACCACAGGCTGTGTGGTTAACATGAGGTGTAGGAGTGTAACATTACCCCCAGCTCAGTTCTTGTGATGGTCACTACCACAGGCTGTGTTGTTAACATGAGCTACAGGAGTGTAACATTACCCCCAGCTCAGTTCTTGTGATGGTCAGTCACTACCACATGCTGTGTTGTTAACATCAGCTACAGGACTATAACATTAACCCCAGCTCAGTTCTTCTGATGGTCACTACCACAGGCTGTGTTGTTAACATGAGCTGTAGGAGCATAACATTAACCCCGGCTCAGTTCTTGTGATGGTCAATACGACAGGCTGTGTTGTTAACATGAGCTACAGGAGTGTAACGTTACCCCCAGCTCAGTTCTTCAGATGGTCACTACCACAAGCTGTGTTGTTATCATGAGCTACAGGAGCGTAACATTACCCCCAGCTCAGTTCTTCTGATGGTCAGTCACTACCACAGGCTGTGTTGTTAACATCAGCTACAGGAGTGTAACATTACCCCCAGCTCAGTTCTTCTGATGGTCACTACCACAGGCTGTGTTGTTAACATAAGCAATAGGAGTGTAACATTACCCCCAGCTCAGTTCTTGTGATGGTCACTACCACAGGCTGTGTTGTTAACATGAGCTTTAGGAGCGTAACATTTCCCCAGCTCAGTTCTTCTGATGGTCAATACCACAGGCTGTGTTGTTATCATGAGCTACAGGAGCGTAACATTACCCCCAGCTCAGTTCTTCTGATGGTCAGTCACTACCACAGGATGTGTTGTTAACATGAGGTGTAGGAGTGTAACATTACCCCCAGCTCAGTTCTTCTGATGGTCAATACCACAGGCTGTGTTGTTATCATGAGCTACAGGAGCGTAACATTACCCCCAGCTCAGTTCTTCTGATGGTCAGTCACTACCACAGGCTGTGTTGTTAACATGAGGTGTAGGAGTGTAACATTACCCCCAGCTCAGTTCTTGTGATGGTCACTACCACAGGCTGTGTTGTTAACATGAGCTACAGGAGTGTAACATTACCCCCAGCTCAGTTCTTGTGATGGTCAGTCACTACCACAGGCTGTGTTGTTAACATCAGCTACAGGAGTATAACATTAACCCCCAGCTCAGTTCTTCTGATGGTCACTACCACAGGCTGTGTTGTTAACATGAGCTGTAGGAGCGTAACATTAACCCCAGCTCAGTTCTTGTGATGGTCAATACGACAGGCTGTGTTATTAACATGAGCTACAGGAGTGTAACATAACCCCCAGCTCAGTTCTTCTGATGGTCACTACCACAGGCTGTGTTGTTAACATGAGCTGTAGGAGTGTAACATTACCCCCAGCTCAGTTCTTCTGATGGTCACTACCACAGGCTGTGTTGTTAACATGAGGTGTAGGAGTGTAACATTACCCCCAGCTCAGTTCTTGTGATGGTCACTACCACAGGCTGTGTTGTTAACATGAGCTACAGGAGTGTAACATTACCCCCAGCTCAGTTCTTCTGATGGTCAGTCACTACCACATGCTGTGTTGTTAACATCAGCTACAGGACTATAACATTAACCCCAGCTCAGTTCTTCTGATGGTCACTACCACAGGCTGTGTTGTTAACATGAGCTGTAGGAGCATAACATTACCCCCAGCTCAGTTCTTCTGATGGTCACTACCACAGGCTGTGTTGTTAACATGAGGTGTAGGAGCGTAACATTAACCCCAGCTCAGTTCTTGTGATGGTCAATACGACAGGCTGTGTTGTTAACATGAGCTACAGGAGTCTAACATTACCCCCAGCTTAGTTCTTGTGATGGTCACTACCACAGGCTGTGTTGTTAACATAAGCTATAGGAGTGTAACATTACCCCCAGCTCAGTTCTTGTGATGGTCACTACCACAGGCTGTGTTGTTAACATGAGCTGTAGGAGCGTAACATTACCCCCAGCTCAGTTATTCTGATGGCCATTACCACAGGCTGTGTTGTTAATATGAGCTACAGGACTATAACATTAACCCCAGCTCAGTTCTTCTGATGGTCACTACCACAGGCTGTGTTGTTAACATGAGCTACAGGAGTGTAACATTACCCCCAGCTCAGTTCTTGTGATGGTCAGTCACCACCACAGGCTGTGTTGTTAACATCAGCTACAGGAGTATAACATTAACCCCCAGCTCAGTTCTTCTGATGGTCACTACCACAGGCTGTGTTGTTAACATGAGCTGTAGGAGCGTAACATTAACCCCAGCTCAGTTCTTGTGATGGTCAATACGACAGGCTGTGTTATTAACATGAGCTACAGGAGTGTAACATTACCCCCAGCTCAGTTCTTCTGATGGTCACTACCACAGGCTGTGTTGTTAACATGAGCTGTAGGAGTGTAACATTACCCAAAGCTCAGTTCTTCTGATGGTCACTACCACAGGCTGTGTTGTTAACATGAGGTGTAGGAGTGTAACATTACCCCCAGCTCAGTTCTTGTGATGGTCATTACCACAGGCTGTGTTGTTAACATGAGCTACAGGAGTGTAACATTACCCCCAGCTCAGTTCTTGTGATGGTCAGTCACTACCACATGCTGTGTTGTTAACATCAGCTACAGGACTATAACATTAACCCCAGCTCAGTTCTTCTGATGGTCACTACCACAGGCTGTGTTGTTAACATGAGCTGTAGGAGCATAACATTACCCCCAGCTCAGTTCTTCTGATGGTCACTACCACAGGCTGTGTTGTTAACATGAGGTGTAGGAGCGTAACATTAACCCCAGCTCAGTTCTTGTGATGGTCAATACGACAGGCTGTGTTGTTAACATGAGCTACAGGAGTGTAACATTACCCCCAGCTTAGTTCTTGTGATGGTCACTACCACAGGCTGTGTTGTTAACATAAGCTATAGGAGTGTAACATTACCCCCAGCTCAGTTCTTGTGATGGTCACTACCACAGGCTGTGTTGTTAACATGAGCTGTAGGAGCGTAATATTACCCCCAGCTCAGTTATTCTGATGGCCATTACCACAGGCTGTGTTGTTAATATGAGCTACAGGACTATAACATTAACCCCAGCTCAGTTCTTCTGATGGTCACGACCACAGGCTGTGTTGTTAACATGAGCTGTAGGAGCATAACATTAACCCCGGCTCAGTTCTTGTGATGGTCAATACGACAGGCTGTGTTGTTAACATGAGCTACAGGAGTGTAACGTTACCCCCAGCTCAGTTCTTCAGATGGTCACTACCACAGGCTGTGTTGTTATCATGAGCTACAGGAGCGTAACATTACCCCCAGCTCAGTTCTTCTGATGGTCAGTCACTACCACAGGCTGTGTTGTTAACATCAGCTACAGGAGTATAACATTAACCCCAGCTCAGTTCTTCTGATGGTCACTACCACAGGCTGTGTTGTTAACATGAGCTGTAGGAGCGTAACATTAACCCCAGCTCAGTTCTTGTGATGGTCAATACGACAGGCTGTGTTATTAACATGAGCTACAGGAGTGTAACATTACCCCGAGCTCAGTTCTTCCGATGGTCACTACCACAGGCTGTGTTGTTAACATGAGCTGTCGGAGTGTAACATTACCCCCAGCTCAGTTCTTCTGATGGTCACTACCACAGGCTGTGTGGTTAACATGAGGTGTAGGAGTGTAACATTACCCCCAGCTCAGTTCTTGTGATGGTCACTACCACAGGCTGTGTTGTTAACATGAGCTACAGGAGTGTAACATTACCCCCAGCTCAGTTCTTGTGATGGTCAGTCACTACCACATGCTGTGTTGTTAACATCAGCTACAGGACTATAACATTAACCCCAGCTCAGTTCTTCTGATGGTCACTACCACAGGCTGTGTTGTTAACATGAGCTGTAGGAGTGTAACATTACCCCCAGCTCAGTTCTTGTGATGGTCACTACCACAGAATGTGTTGTTAACATGAGCTACAGGAGTGTAACGTTACCCCCAGCTCAGTTCTTCAGATGGTCACAACCACAAGCTGTGTTGTTATCATGAGCTACAGGAGCGTAACATTACCCCCAGCTCAGTTCTTCTGATGGTCAGTCACTACCACAGGCTGTGTTGTTAACATCAGCTACAGGAGTGTAACATTACCCCCAGCTCAGTTCTTCTGATGGTCACTACCACAGGCTGTGTTGTTAACATGAGGTGTAGGAGCGTAACATTAACCCCAGCTCAGTTCTTGTGATGGTCAATACGACAGGCTGTGTTGTTAACATGAGCTACAGGAGTGTAACATTACCCCCAGCTTAGTTCTTGTGATGTTCACTACCACAGGCTGTGTTGTTAACATAAGCAATAGGAGTGTAACATTACCCCCAGCTCAGTTCTTGTGATGGTCACTACCACAGGCTGTGTTGTTAACATGAGCTTTAGGAGCGTAACATTACCCCCAGCTCAGTTATTCTGATGGCCATTACCACAGGCTGTGTTGTTAATATGAGCTACAGGAGTATAACATTAACCCAAGCTCAGTTCTTCTGAGGGTCACTACCACAGGCTGTGTTGTTAACATGAGCTGCAGGTGCGTAACATTAACCCCAGCTCAGTTCTTGTGATGGTCACTAACACAGGCTGTGTTGTTAACATGAGGCGTAAGAGTGTAACATTTCCCCAGCTCAGTTCTTCTGATGGTCAATACCACAGGCTGTGTTGTTATCATGAGCTACAGGAGCGTAACATTACCCCCAGCTCAGTTCTTCTGATGGTCAGTCACTACCACAGGCTGTGTTGTTAACATGAGGTGTAGGAGTGTAACATTACCCCCAGCTCAGTTCTTGTGATGGTCACTACCACAGGCTGTGTTGTTAACATGAGCTACAGGAGTGTAACATTACCCCCAGCTCAGTTCTTGTGATGGTCAGTCACTACCACAGGCTGTGTTGTTAACATCAGCTACAGGAGTATAACATTAACCCCAGCTCAGTTCTTCTGATGGTCACTACCACAGGCTGTGTTGTTAACATGAGCTTTGGAGCGTAACATTAACCCCAGCTCAGTTCTTTTGATGGTCAATACGACAGGCTGTGTTATTAACATGAGCTACAGGAGTGTAACATTACCCCCAGCTTAGTTCTTGTGATGTTCACTACCACAGGCTGTGTTGTTAACATAAGCAATAGGAGTGTAACATTACCCCCAGCTCAGTTCTTGTGATGGTCACTACCACAGGCTGTGTTGTTAACATGAGCTTTAGGAGCGTAACATTACCCCCAGCTCAGTTATTCTGATGGCCATTACCACAGGCTGTGTTGTTAATATGAGCTACAGGAGTATAACATTAACCCAAGCTCAGTTCTTCTGAGGGTCACTACCACAGGCTGTGTTGTTAACATGAGCTGCAGGTGCGTAACATTAACCCCAGCTCAGTTCTTGTGATGGTCACTACCACAGGCTTTGTTGTTAACATGAGGCGTAAGAGTGTAACATTTCCCCAGCTCAGTTCTTCTGATGGTCAATACCACAGGCTGTGTTGTTATCATGAGCTACAGGAGCGTAACATTACCCCCAGCTCAGTTCTTCTGATGGTCAGTCACTACCACAGGCTGTGTTGTTAACATGAGCTACAGGAGTGTAACATTACCCCCAGCTCAGTTCTTGTGATGGTCAGTCACTACCACAGGCTGTGTTGTTAACATCAGCTACAGGAGTATAACATTAACCCCAGCTCAGTTCTTCTGATGGTCACTACCACAGGCTGTGTTGTTAACATGAGCTTTGGAGCGTAACATTAACCCCAGCTCAGTTCTTTTGATGGTCAATACGACAGGCTGTGTTATTAACATGAGCTACAGGAGTGTAACATTACCCCCAGCTCAGTTCTTCTGATGGTCACTACCACAGGCTGTGTTGTTAACATGAGCTGTAGGAGTGTAACATTACCCCCAGCTCAGTTCTTCTGATGGTCACTACCACAGGCTGTGTGGTTAACATGAGGTGTAGGAGTGTAACATTACCCCCAGCTCAGTTCTTGTGATGGTCACTACCACAGGCTGTGTTGTTAACATGAGCTACAGGAGTGTAACATTACCCCCAGCTCAGTTCTTGTGATGGTCAGTCACTACCACATGCTGTGTTGTTAACATCAGCTACAGGACTATAACATTAACCCCAGCTCAGTTCTTCTGATGGTCACTACCACAGGCTGTGTTGTTAACATGAGCTGTAGGAGCATAACATTAACCCCGGCTCAGTTCTTGTGATGGTCAATACGACAGGCTGTGTTGTTGACATGAGCTACAGGAGTGTAACGTTACCCCCAGCTCAGTTCTTCAGATGGTCACTACCACAGGCTGTGTTGTTATCATGAGCTACAGGAGCGTAACATTACCCCCAGCTCAGTTCTTGTGATGGTCACTACCACAGGCTGTGTTGTTAACATGAGGTGTAAGAGTGTAAAATTTCCCCAGCTCAGTTCTTCTGATGGTCACTACCACAGGCTGTGTTGTTAACACTAGGTGTAGGAGTGTAACATTACCCCCAGCTCAGTTCTTCTGATGGTCACTACCACAGACTGTGTTGTTAACATGAGCTACAGGAGTGTAACATTACCCCCAGCTCAGTTCATCTGATGGTCACTACCACAGGCTGTGTTGTTAACATGAGGTGTAGGAGTGTAACATTACCCCAGCTCAGTTCTTCTGATGGTCACTACCACAGGCTGTGTTGTTAACATGAGCTACAGCAGTATAACATTACCCCCAGCTCAGTTCTTCTGCTGGTCACTACCACAGGCTGTGTTGTTAACATGAGCTGTAGGAGTGTAACATTACCCCCAGCTCAGTTCTTCTGATAGTCAGTCACTACCACAGGCTGTATTGTTAACATGAGCTGTAGGAGTGTAACATTACCCCAGCTCAGTTCTTCTGATGGTCACTACCACAGGCTGTGTTAACATGAGGTGTAGGAGTGTAACATTACCCCCAGCTCAGTTCTTCTGATGGTCACTACCACAGGCTGTGTTGTTAACATGAGGTGTAGGAGTGTAACATTACCCCCAGCTCAGTTCTTGTGATGGTCACTACCACAGGCTGTGTTGTTAACATGAGCTACAGGAGTGTAACATTACCCCCCGGTCAGTTCTTGTGATGGTCAGTCACTACCACAGGCTGTGTTGTTGACATGAGCTACAGGAGTATAACATTAACCCCGGCTCATTTCTTCTGATGGTCACTACCACAGGCTGTGTTGTTAACATGAGCTGTAGGAGTGTAACATTACCCCCAGCTCAGTTCTTGTGATGGTCACTACCACAGAATGTGTTGTTAACATGAGCTGTAGGAGTGTAACATTACCCCCAGCTCAGTTCTTGTGATGGTCAGTCACTACCACAGGCTGTGTTGTTAACATCAGCTACAGGAGTGTAACATTACCCCCAGCTCAGTTCTTCTGATGGTCACTACCACAGGCTGTGTTAACATGAGGTGTAGGAGCGTAACATTAACCCCAGCTCAGTTCTTGTGATGGTCTATACGACAGGCTGTGTTGTTAACATGAGCTACAGGAGTGTAACATCACCCCCAGCTTAGTTCTTGTGATGGTCACTACCACAGGCTGTGTTGTTAACATAAGCTGTAGGAGTGTAACATTACCCCCAGCTCAGTTCTTGTGATGGTCACTACCACAGGCTGTGTTGTTAATATGAGCTACAGGAGTGTAACATTACCCCCAGCTCAGTTCTTCTGATGGTCACTACCACAGGCTGTGATGTTAACATGAGGTGTAGGAGTGTAACATTACCCCAGCTCAGTTCTTCTGATGGTCACTACCACAGGCTGTGTTGTTAACATGAGCTACAGCAGTATAACATTAACCCCAGCTCAGTTCTTCTGATGGTCAGTCACTACCACATGCTGTGTTGTTAACATCAGCTACAGGACTATAACATTAACCCCAGCTCAGTTCTTCTGATGGTCACTACCACAGGCTGTGTTGTTAACATGAGCTGTAGGAGCATAACATTAACCCCGGCTCAGTTCTTGTGATGGTCAATACGACAGGCTGTGTTGTTAACATGAGCTACAGGAGTGTAACATTAACCCCAGCTCAGTTCTTCAGATGGTCACTACCACAAGCTGTGTTGTTATCATGAGCTACAGGAGCGTAACATTACCCCCAGCTCAGTTCTTCTGATGGTCAGTCACTACCACAGGCTGTGTTGTTAACATCAGCTACAGGAGTGTAACATTACCCCCAGCTCAGTTCTTGTGATGGTCACTACCACAGGCTGTGTTGTTAACATGAGGTGTAGGAGCGTAACATTAACCCCAGCTCAGTTCTTGTGATGGTCAATACGACAGGCTGTGTTGTTAACATGAGCTACAGGAGTGTAACATTACCCCCAGCTTAGTTCTTGTGATGTTCACTACCACAGGCTGTGTTGTTAACATAAGCAATAGGAGTGTAACATTACCCCCAGCTCAGTTCTTGTGATGGTCACTACCACAGGCTGTGTTGTTAACATGAGCTGTAGGAGCCTAACATTACCCCCAGCTCAGTTATTCTGATGGCCATTACCACAGGCTGTGTTGTTAATATGAGCTACAGGAGTATAACATTAACCCCAGCTCAGTTCTTCTGAGGGTCACTACCACAGGCTGTGTTGTTAACATTAGCTGCAGGTCCGTAACATTAACCCCAGCTCAGTTCTTGTGATGGTCACTAACACAGGCTGTGTTGTTAACATGAGGCGTAAGAGTGTAACATTTCCCCAGCTCAGTTCTTCTGATGGTCAATACCACAGGCTGTGTTGTTATCATGAGCTACAGGAGCGTAACATTACCCCCAGCTCAGTTCTTCTGATGGTCAGTCACTACCACAGGCTGTGTTGTTAACATGAGGTGTAGGAGTGTAACATTACCCCCAGCTCAGTTCTTGTGATGGTCACTACCACAGGCTGTGTTGTTAACATGAGCTACAGGAGTGTAACATTACCCCCAGCTCAGTTCTTGTGATGGTCAGTCACTACCACAGGCTGTGTTGTTAACATCAGCTACAGGAGTATAACATTAACCCCAGCTCAGTTCTTCTGATGGTCACTACCACAGGCTGTGTTGTTAACATGAGCTGTAGGAGCGTAACATTAACCCCAGCTCAGTTCTTGTGATGGTCAATACGACAGGCTGTGTTATTAACATGAGCTACAGGAGTGTAACATTACCCCCAGCTCAGTTCTTCTGATGGTCACTACCACAGGCTGTGTTGTTAACATTCGCTGTAGGAGTGTAACATTACCCCCAGCTCAGTTCTTCTGATGGTCACTACCACAGGCTGTGTTGTTAACATGAGGTGTAGGAGTGTAACATTACCCCCAGCTCAGTTCTTGTGATGGTCACTACCACATGCTGTGTTGTTAACATGAGCTACAGGAGTGTAACATTACCCCCAGCTCAGTTCTTGTGATGGTCAGTCACTACCACATGCTGTGTTGTTAACATCAGCTACAGGACTATAACATTAACCCCAGCTCAGTTCTTCTGATGGTCACTACCACAGGCTGTGTTGTTAACATGAGCTGTAGGAGCATAACATTACCCCCAGCTCAGTTCTTCTGATGGTCACTACCACAGGCTGTGTTGTTAACATGAGGTGTAGGAGCGTAACATTAACCCCAGCTCAGTTCTTGTGATGGTCAATACGACAGGCTGTGTTGTTAACATGAGCTACAGGAGTGTAACATTACCCCCAGCTTAGTTCTTGTGATGGTCACTACCACAGGCTGTGTTGTTAACATAAGCTATAGGAGTGTAACATTACCCCCAGCTCAGTTCTTGTGATGGTCACTACCACAGGCTGTGTTGTTAACATGAGCTGTAGGAGCGTAACATTACCCCCAGCTCAGTTATTCTGATGGCCATTACCACAGGCTGTGTTGTTAATATGAGCTACAGGAGTATAACATTAACCCCAGCTCAGTTCTTCTGAGGGTCACTACCACAGGCTGTGTTGTTAACATGAGCTGCAGGTGCGTAACATTAACCTCAGCTCAGTTCTTGTGATGGTCACTAACACAGGCTGTGTTGTTAACATGAGGCGTAAGAGTGTAACATTTCCCCAGCTCAGTTCTTCTGATGGTCAATACCACAGGCTGTGTTGTTATCATGAGCTACAGGAGCGTAACATTACCCCCAGCTCAGTTCTTCTGATGGTCAGTCACTACCACAGGCTGTGTTGTTAACATGAGCTACAGGAGTATAACATTAACCCCAGCTCAGTTCTTCTGATGGTCACTACCACAGGCTGTGTTGTTAACATGAGCTGTAGGAGCGTAACATTAACCCCAGCTCAGTTCTTGTGATGGTCAATACGACAGGCTGTGTTGTTAACATGAGCTACAGGAGTGTAACATTACCCCCAGCTTAGTTCTTGTGATGGTCACTACCACAGGCTGTGTTGTTAACATGAGCTGTAGGAGTGTAACATTACCCCCAGCTCAGTTCTTGTGATGGTCACTACCACAGGCTGTGTTGTTAACATGAGCTGTAGGAGCGTAACATTATCCCAAGCTCAGTTCTTCTGATGGTCACTACCACAGGCTGTGTTGTTAACATGAGGTGTAGGAGTGTAACATTACCCCCAGCTCAGTTCTTCTGATGGTCACTACCACAGACTGTGTTGTTAACATGAGCTACAGGAGTGTAACATTACCCCCAGCTCAGTTCTTCTGATGGTCACTACCACAGGCTGTGATGTTAACATGAGGTGTAGGAGTGTAACATTACCCCAGCTCAGTTCTTCTGATGGTCACTACCACAGGCTGTGTTGTTAACATGAGCTACAGCAGTATAACATTAACCCCAGCTCAGTTCTTCTGATGGTCACTACCACAGGCTGTGTTGTTAACATGAGCTGTAGGAGCGTAACATTAACCCCAGCTCAGTTCTTCTGATGGTCACTACCACAGGCTGTGTGGTTAACATGAGGTGTAGGAGTGTAACATTACCCCCAGCTCAGTTCTTGTGATGGTCACTACCACAGGCTATGTTGTTAACATGAGCTACAGGAGTGTAACATTACCCCCAGCTCAGTTCTTGTGATGGTCAGTCACTACCACATGCTGTGTTGTTAACATCAGCTACAGGAGTATAACATTAACCCCAGCTCAGTTCTTCTGAGGGTCACTACCACAGGCTGTGTTGTTAACATTAGCTGCAGGTCCGTAACATTAACCCCAGCTCAGTTCTTGTGATGGTCACTAACACAGGCTGTGTTGTTAACATGAGGCGTAAGAGTGTAACATTTCCCCAGCTCAGTTCTTCTGATGGTCAATACCACAGGCTGTGTTGTTATCATGAGCTACAGGAGCGTAACATTACCCCCAGCTCAGTTCTTCTGATGGTCAGTCACTACCACAGGCTGTGTTGTTAACATGAGGTGTAGGAGTGTAACATTACCCCCAGCTCAGTTCTTGCGATGGTCACTACCACAGGCTGTGTTGTTAACATGAGCTACAGGAGTGTAACATTACCCCCAGCTCAGTTCTTGTGATGGTCAGTCACTACCACAGGCTGTGTTGTTAACATCAGCTACAGGAGTATAACATTAACCCCAGCTCAGTTCTTCTGATGGTCACTACCACAGGCTGTGTTGTTAACATGAGCTGTAGGAGCGTAACATTAACCCCAGCTCAGTTATTGTGATGGTCAATACGACAGGCTGTGTTATTAACATGAGCTACAGGAGTGTAACATTACCCCCAGCTCAGTTCTTCTGATGGTCACTACCACAGGCTGTGTTGTTAACATTCGCTGTAGGAGTGTAACATTACCCCCAGCTCAGTTCTTCTGATGGTCACTACCACAGGCTGTGTTGTTAACATGAGGTGTAGGAGTGTAACATTACCCCCAGCTCAGTTCTTGTGATGGTCACTACCACATGCTGTGTTGTTAACATGAGCTACAGGAGTGTAACATTACCCCCAGCTCAGTTCTTGTGATGGTCAGTCACTACCACATGCTGTGTTGTTAACATCAGCTACAGGACTATAACATTAACCCCAGCTCAGTTCTTCTGATGGTCACTACCACAGGCTGTGTTGTTAACATGAGCTGTAGGAGCATAACATTACCCCCAGCTCAGTTCTTCTGATGGTCACTACCACAGGCTGTGTTGTTAACATGAGGTGTAGGAGCGTAACATTAACCCCAGCTCAGTTCTTGTGATGGTCAATACGACAGGCTGTGTTGTTAACATGAGCTACAGGAGTGTAACATTACCCCCAGCTTAGTTCTTGTGATGGTCACTACCACAGGCTGTGTTGTTAACATAAGCTATAGGAGTGTAACATTACCCCCAGCTCAGTTCTTGTGATGGTCACTACCACAGGCTGTGTTGTTAACATGAGCTGTAGGAGCGTAACATTACCCCCAGCTCAGTTATTCT
The DNA here is from genome assembly GCF_029633865.1 of Lampris incognitus. Classification (NCBI taxonomy): domain Eukaryota; kingdom Metazoa; phylum Chordata; class Actinopteri; order Lampriformes; family Lampridae; genus Lampris; species Lampris incognitus. Next base: position 61,607,287 of record NC_079212.1, on the reverse strand, counting down.
GATGGCCATTACCACAGGCTGTGTTGTTAATATGAGCTGCAGGAGTATAACATTAACCCCAGCTCAGTTCTTCTGAGGGTCACTACCACAGGCTGTGTTGTTAACATGAGCTGCAGGTGCGTAACATTAACCTCAGCTCAGTTCTTGTGATGGTCACTAACACAGGCTGTGTTGTTAACATGAGGCGTAAGAGTGTAACATTTCCCCAGCTCAGTTCTTCTGATGGTCAATACCACAGGCTGTGTTGTTATCATGAGCTACAGGAGCGTAACATTACCCCCAGCTCAGTTCTTCTGATGGTCAGTCACTACCACAGGCTGTGTTGTTAACATGAGCTACAGGAGTATAACATTAACCCCAGCTCAGTTCTTCTGATGGTCACTACCACAGGCTGTGTTGTTAACATGAGCTGTAGGAGCGTAACATTAACCCCAGCTCAGTTCTTGTGATGGTCAATACGACAGGCTGTGTTGTTAACATGAGCTACAGGAGTGTAACATTACCCCCAGCTTAGTTCTTGTGATGGTCACTACCACAGGCTGTGTTGTTAACATGAGCTGTAGGAGTGTAACATTACCCCCAGCTCAGTTCTTGTGATGGTCACTACCACAGGCTGTGTTGTTAACATGAGCTGTAGGAGCGTAACATTATCCCAAGCTCAGTTCTTCTGATGGTCACTACCACAGGCTGTGTTGTTAACATGAGGTGTAGGAGTGTAACATTACCCCCAGCTCAGTTCTTCTGATGGTCACTACCACAGACTGTGTTGTTAACATGAGCTACAGGAGTGTAACATTACCCCCAGCTCAGTTCTTCTGATGGTCACTACCACAGGCTGTGATGTTAACATGAGGTGTAGGAGTGTAACATTACCCCAGCTCAGTTCTTCTGATGGTCACTACCACAGGCTGTGTTGTTAACATGAGCTACAGCAGTATAACATTAACCCCAGCTCAGTTCTTCTGATGGTCACTACCACAGGCTGTGTTGTTAACATGAGCTGTAGGAGCGTAACATTAACCCCAGCTCAGTTCTTCTGATGGTCACTACCACAGGCTGTGTGGTTAACATGAGGTGTAGGAGTGTAACATTACCCCCAGCTCAGTTCTTGTGATGGTCACTACCACAGGCTATGTTGTTAACATGAGCTACAGGAGTGTAACATTACCCCCAGCTCAGTTCTTGTGATGGTCAGTCACTACCACATGCTGTGTTGTTAACATCAGCTACAGGACTATAACATTAACCCCAGCTCAGTTCTTCTGATGGTCACTACCACAGGCTGTGTTGTTAACATGAGCTGTAGGAGCATAACATTAACCCCGGCTCAGTTCTTGTGATGGTCAATACGACAGGCTGTGTTGTTAACATGAGCTACAGGAGTGTAACATTAACCCCAGCTCAGTTCTTCAGATGGTCACTACCACAAGCTGTGTTGTTATCATGAGCTACAGGAGCGTAACATTACCCCCAGCTCAGTTCTTCTGATGGTCAGTCACTACCACAGGCTGTGTTGTTAACATCAGCTACAGGAGTGTAACATTACCCCCAGCTCAGTTCTTCTGATGGTCACTACCACAGGCTGTGTTGTTAACATGAGGTGTAGGAGCGTAACATTAACCCCAGCTCAGTTCTTGTGATGGTCAATACGACAGGCTGTGTTGTTAACATGAGCTACAGGAGTGTAACATTACCCCCAGCTTAGTTCTTGTGATGTTCACTACCACAGGCTGTGTTGTTAACATAAGCAATAGGAGTGTAACATTACCCCCAGCTCAGTTCTTGTGATGGTCACTACCACAGGCTGTGTTGTTAATATGAGCAACAGGAGTATAACATTAACCCCAGCTCAGTTCTTCTGAGGGTCACTACCACAGGCTGTGTTGTTAACATTAGCTGCAGGTCCGTAACATTAACCCCAGCTCAGTTCTTGTGATGGTCACTAACACAGGCTGTGTTGTTAACATGAGGCGTAAGAGTGTAACATTTCCCCAGCTCAGTTCTTCTGATGGTCAATACCACAGGCTGTGTTGTTATCATGAGCTACAGGAGCGTAACATTACCCCCAGCTCAGTTCTTCTGATGGTCAGTCACTACCACAGGCTGTGTTGTTAACATGAGGTGTAGGAGTGTAACATTACCCCCAGCTCAGTTCTTGTGATGGTCACTACCACAGGCTGTGTTGTTAACATGAGCTACAGGAGTGTAACATTACCCCCAGCTCAGTTCTTGTGATGGTCAGTCACTACCACAGGCTGTGTTGTTAACATGAGGTGTAGGAGTGTAACATTACCCCCAGCTCAGTTCTTGTGATGGTCACTACCACAGGCTGTGTTGTTAACATCAGCTACAGGAGTATAACATTAACCCCAGCTCAGTTCTTCTGATGGTCACTACCACAGGCTGTGTTGTTAACATGAGCTGTAGGAGCGTAACATTAACCCCAGCTCAGTTCTTGTGATGGTCAATACGACAGGCTGTGTTATTAACATGAGCTACAGGAGTGTAACATTACCCCCAGCTCAGTTCTTCTGATGGTCACTACCACAGGCTGTGTTGTTAACATTCGCTGTAGGAGTGTAACATTACCCCCAGCTCAGTTCTTCTGATGGTCACTACCACAGGCTGTGTTGTTAACATGAGGTGTAGGAGTGTAACATTACCCCCAGCTCAGTTCTTGTGATGGTCACTACCACATGCTGTGTTGTTAACATGAGCTACAGGAGTGTAACATTACCCCCAGCTCAGTTCTTGTGATGGTCAGTCACTACCACATGCTGTGTTGTTAACATCAGCTACAGGACTATAACATTAACCCCAGCTCAGTTCTTCTGATGGTCACTACCACAGGCTGTGTTGTTAACATGAGCTGTAGGAGCATAACATTACCCCCAGCTCAGTTCTTCTGATGGTCAATACCACAGGCTGTGTTGTTATCATGAGCTACAGGAGCGTAACATTACCCCCAGCTCAGTTCTTCTGATGGTCACTACCACAGGCTGTGTTGTTAACATGAGCTGTAGGAGCATAACATTACCCCCAGCTCAGTTCTTCTGATGGTCACTACCACAGGCTGTGTTGTTAACATGAGGTGTAGGAGCGTAACATTAACCCCAGCTCAGTTCTTGTGATGGTCAATACGACAGGCTGTGTTGTTAACATGAGCTACAGGAGTGTAACATTACCCCCAGCTTAGTTCTTGTGATGGTCACTACCACAGGCTGTGTTGTTAACATAAGCTATAGGAGTGTAACATTACCCCCAGCTCAGTTCTTGTGATGGTCACTACCACAGGCTGTGTTGTTAACATGAGCTGTAGGAGCGTAACATTACCCCCAGCTCAGTTATTCTGATGGCCATTACCACAGGCTGTGTTGTTAATATGAGCTACAGGAGTATAACATTAACCCCAGCTCAGTTCTTCTGAGGGTCACTACCACAGGCTGTGTTGTTAACATGAGCTGCAGGTGCGTAACATTAACCTCAGCTCAGTTCTTGTGATGGTCACTAACACAGGCTGTGTTGTTAACATGAGGCGTAAGAGTGTAACATTTCCCCAGCTCAGTTCTTCTGATGGTCAATACCACAGGCTGTGTTGTTATCATGAGCTACAGGAGCGTAACATTACCCCCAGCTCAGTTCTTCTGATGGTCAGTCACTACCACAGGCTGTGTTGTTAACATGAGCTACAGGAGTATAACATTAACCCCAGCTCAGTTCTTCTGATGGTCACTACCACAGGCTGTGTTGTTAACATGAGCTGTAGGAGCGTAACATTAACCCCAGCTCAGTTCTTGTGATGGTCAATACGACAGGCTGTGTTGTTAACATTAGCTACAGGAGTGTAACATTACCCCCAGCTTAGTTCTTCTGATGGTCACTACCACAGGCTGTGTTGTTAACATGAGCTGTAGGAGTGTAACATTACCCCCAGCTCAGTTCTTGTGATGGTCACTACCACAGGCTGTGTTGTTAACATGAGCTGTAGGAGCGTAACATTATCCCAAGCTCAGTTCTTCTGATGGTCACTACCACAGGCTGTGTTGTTAACATGAGGTGTAGGAGTGTAACATTACCCCCAGCTCAGTTCTTCTGATGGTCACTACCACAGACTGTGTTGTTAACATGAGCTACAGGAGTGTAACATTACCCCCAGCTCAGTTCTTCTGATGGTCACTACCACAGGCTGTGATGTTAACATGAGGTGTAGGAGTGTAACATTACCCCAGCTCAGTTCTTCTGATGGTCACTACCACAGGCTGTGTTGTTAACATGAGCTACAGCAGTATAACATTAACCCCAGCTCAGTTCTTCTGATGGTCACTACCACAGGCTGTGTTGTTAACATGAGCTGTAGGAGCGTAACATTAACCCCAGCTCAGTTCTTCTGATGGTCACTACCACAGGCTGTGTGGTTAACATGAGGTGTAGGAGTGTAACATTACCCCCAGCTCAGTTCTTGTGATGGTCATTACCACAGGCTATGTTGTTAACATGAGCTACAGGAGTGTAACATTACCCCCAGCTCAGTTCTTGTGATGGTCAGTCACTACCACATGCTGTGTTGTTAACATCAGCTACAGGAGTATAACATTAACCCCAGCTCAGTTCTTCTGAGGGTCACTACCACAGGCTGTGTTGTTAACATTAGCTGCAGGTCCGTAACATTAACCCCAGCTCAGTTCTTGTGATGGTCACTAACACAGGCTGTGTTGTTAACATGAGGCGTAAGAGTGTAACATTTCCCCAGCTCAGTTCTTCTGATGGTCAATACCACAGGCTGTGTTGTTATCATGAGCTACAGGAGCGTAACATTACCCCCAGCTCAGTTCTTCTGATGGTCAGTCACCACCACAGGCTGTGTTGTTAACATGAGGTGTAGGAGTGTAACATTACCCCCAGCTCAGTTCTTGTGATGGTCACTACCACAGGCTGTGTTGTTAACATGAGCTACAGGAGTGTAACATTACCCCCAGCTCAGTTCTTGTGATGGTCAGTCACTACCACAGGCTGTGTTGTTAACATCAGCTACAGGAGTATAACATTAACCCCAGCTCAGTTCTTCTGATGGTCACTACCACAGGCTGTGTTGTTAACATGAGCTGTAGGAGCGTAACATTAACCCCAGCTCAGTTCTTGTGATGGTCAATACGACAGGCTGTGTTATTAACATGAGCTACAGGAGTGTAACATTACCCCCAGCTCAGTTCTTCTGATGGTCACTACCACAGGCTGTGTTGTTAACATTCGCTGTAGGAGTGTAACATTACCCCCAGCTCAGTTCTTCTGATGGTCACTACCACAGGCTGTGTTGTTAACATGAGGTGTAGGAGTGTAACATTACCCCCAGCTCAGTTCTTGTGATGGTCACTACCACATGCTGTGTTGTTAACATGAGCTACAGGAGTGTAACATTACCCCCAGCTCAGTTCTTGTGATGGTCAGTCACTACCACATGCTGTGTTGTTAACATCAGCTACAGGACTATAACATTAACCCCAGCTCAGTTCTTCTGATGGTCACTACCACAGGCTGTGTTGTTAACATGAGCTGTAGGAGCATAACATTACCCCCAGCTCAGTTCTTCTGATGGTCACTACCACAGGCTGTGTTGTTAACATGAGGTGTAGGAGCGTAACATTAACCCCAGCTCAGTTCTTGTGATGGTCAATACGACAGGCTGTGTTGTTAACATGAGCTACAGGAGTGTAACATTACCCCCAGCTTAGTTCTTGTGATGGTCAGTCACTACCACAGGCTGTGTTGTTAACATGAGCTGTAGGAGCGTAACATTACCCCCAGCTCAGTTATTCTGATGGCCATTACCACAGGCTGTGTTGTTAATATGAGCTACAGGAGTATAACATTAACCCCAGCTCAGTTCTTCTGAGGGTCACTACCACAGGCTGTGTTGTTAACATGAGCTGCAGGTGCGTAACATTAACCTCAGCTCAGTTCTTGTGATGGTCACTAACACAGGCTGTGTTGTTAACATGAGGCGTAAGAGTGTAACATTTCCCCAGCTCAGTTCTTCTGATGGTCAATACCACAGGCTGTGTTGTTATCATGAGCTACAGGAGCGTAACATTACCCCCAGCTCAGTTCTTCTGATGGTCAGTCACTACCACAGGCTGTGTTGTTAACATGAGCTACAGGAGTATAACATTAACCCCAGCTCAGTTCTTCTGATGGTCACTACCACAGGCTGTGTTGTTAACATGAGCTGTAGGAGCGTAACATTAACCCCAGCTCAGTTCTTGTGATGGTCAATACGACAGGCTGTGTTGTTAACATGAGCTACAGGAGTGTAACATTACCCCCAGCTTAGTTCTTGTGATGGTCACTACCACAGGCTGTGTTGTTAACATGAGCTGTAGGAGTGTAACATTACCCCCAGCTCAGTTCTTGTGATGGTCACTACCACAGGCTGTGTTGTTAACATGAGCTGTAGGAGCGTAACATTATCCCAAGCTCAGTTCTTCTGATGGTCACTACCACAGGCTGTGTTGTTAACATGAGGTGTAGGAGTGTAACATTACCCCCAGCTCAGTTCTTCTGATGGTCACTACCACAGACTGTGTTGTTAACATGAGCTACAGGAGTGTAACATTACCCCCAGCTCAGTTCTTCTGATGGTCACTACCACAGGCTGTGATGTTAACATGAGGTGTAGGAGTGTAACATTACCCCAGCTCAGTTCTTCTGATGGTCACTACCACAGGCTGTGTTGTTAACATGAGCTACAGCAGTATAACATTAACCCCAGCTCAGTTCTTGTGATGGTCACTACCACAGGCTGTGTTGTTAACATGAGCTGTAGGAGCGTAACATTAACCCCAGCTCAGTTCTTCTGATGGTCACTACCACAGGCTGTGTGGTTAACATGAGGTGTAGGAGTGTAACATTACCCCCAGCTCAGTTCTTGTGATGGTCACTACCACAGGCTATGTTGTTAACATGAGCTACAGGAGTGTAACATTACCCCCAGCTCAGTTCTTGTGATGGTCAGTCACTACCACATGCTGTGTTGTTAACATCAGCTACAGGACTATAACATTAACCCCAGCTCAGTTCTTCTGATGGTCACTACCACAGGCTGTGTTGTTAACATGAGCTGTAGGAGCATAACATTAACCCCGGCTCAGTTCTTGTGATGGTCAATACGACAGGCTGTGTTGTTAACATGAGCTACAGGAGTGTAACATTAACCCCAGCTCAGTTCTTCAGATGGTCACTACCACAAGCTGTGTTGTTATCATGAGCTACAGGAGCGTAACATTACCCCCAGCTCAGTTCTTCTGATGGTCAGTCACTACCACAGGCTGTGTTGTTAACATCAGCTACAGGAGTGTAACATTACCCCCAGCTCAGTTCTTCTGATGGTCACTACCACAGGCTGTGTTGTTAACATGAGGTGTAGGAGCGTAACATTAACCCCAGCTCAGTTCTTGTGATGGTCAATACGACAGGCTGTGTTGTTAACATGAGCTACAGGAGTGTAACATTACCCCCAGCTTAGTTCTTGTGATGTTCACTACCACAGGCTGTGTTGTTAACATAAGCAATAGGAGTGTAACATTACCCCCAGCTCAGTTCTTGTGATGGTCACTACCACAGGCTGTGTTGTTAATATGAGCAACAGGAGTATAACATTAACCCCAGCTCAGTTCTTCTGAGGGTCACTACCACAGGCTGTGTTGTTAACATTAGCTGCAGGTCCGTAACATTAACCCCAGCTCAGTTCTTGTGATGGTCACTAACACAGGCTGTGTTGTTAACATGAGGCGTAAGAGTGTAACATTTCCCCAGCTCAGTTCTTCTGATGGTCAATACCACAGGCTGTGTTGTTATCATGAGCTACAGGAGCGTAACATTACCCCCAGCTCAGTTCTTCTGATGGTCAGTCACTACCACAGGCTGTGTTGTTAACATGAGGTGTAGGAGTGTAACATTACCCCCAGCTCAGTTCTTGTGATGGTCACTACCACAGGCTGTGTTGTTAACATGAGCTACAGGAGTGTAACATTACCCCCAGCTCAGTTCTTGTGATGGTCAGTCACTACCACAGGCTGTGTTGTTAACATGAGGTGTAGGAGTGTAACATTACCCCCAGCTCAGTTCTTGTGATGGTCACTACCACAGGCTGTGTTGTTAACATCAGCTACAGGAGTATAACATTAACCCCAGCTCAGTTCTTCTGATGGTCACTACCACAGGCTGTGTTGTTAACATGAGCTGTAGGAGCGTAACATTAACCCCAGCTCAGTTCTTGTGATGGTCAATACGACAGGCTGTGTTATTAACATGAGCTACAGGAGTGTAACATTACCCCCAGCTCAGTTCTTCTGATGGTCACTACCACAGGCTGTGTTGTTAACATTCGCTGTAGGAGTGTAACATTACCCCCAGCTCAGTTCTTGTGATGGTCACTACCACATGCTGTGTTGTTAACATGAGCTACAGGAGTGTAACATTACCCCCAGCTCAGTTCTTGTGATGGTCAGTCACTACCACATGCTGTGTTGTTAACATCAGCTACAGGACTATAACATTAACCCCAGCTCAGTTCTTCTGATGGTCACTACCACAGGCTGTGTTGTTAACATGAGCTGTAGGAGCATAACATTACCCCCAGCTCAGTTCTTCTGATGGTCACTACCACAGGCTGTGTTGTTAACATGAGGTGTAGGAGCGTAACATTAACCCCAGCTCAGTTCTTGTGATGGTCAATACGACAGGCTGTGTTGTTAACATGAGCTACAGGAGTGTAACATTACCCCCAGCTTAGTTCTTGTGATGGTCACTACCACAGGCTGTGTTGTTAACATAAGCTATAGGAGTGTAACATTACCCCCAGCTCAGTTCTTGTGATGGTCACTACCACAGGCTGTGTTGTTAACATGAGCTGTAGGAGCGTAACATTACCCCCAGCTCAGTTATTCTGATGGCCATTACCACAGGCTGTGTTGTTAATATGAGCTACAGGAGTATAACATTAACCCCAGCTCAGTTCTTCTGAGGGTCACTACCACAGGCTGTGTTGTTAACATGAGCTGCAGGTGCGTAACATTAACCTCAGCTCAGTTCTTGTGATGGTCACTAACACAGGCTGTGTTGTTAACATGAGGCGTAAGAGTGTAACATTTCCCCAGCTCAGTTCTTCTGATGGTCAATACCACAGGCTGTGTTGTTATCATGAGCTACAGGAGCGTAACATTACCCCCAGCTCAGTTCTTCTGATGGTCAGTCACTACCACGGGCTGTGTTGTAAACATGAGCTGTAGGAGTGTAACATTACCCCCAGCTCAGTTCTTGTGATGGTCACTACCACAGGCTGTGTTGTTAACATGAGCTACAGGAGTGTAACATTACCCCCAGCTCAGTTCTTGTGATGGTCAGTCACTACCGCAGGCTGTGTTGTTAACATCAGCTACAGGAGTATAACATTACCCCCAGCTCAGTTCTTGTGATGGTCAGTCACCACCACAGGCTCTGTTGTTAACATGAGCTTTGGAGCGTAACATTAACCCCAGCTCAGTTCTTGTGATGGTCAATACGACAGGCTGTGTTATTAACATGAGCTACAGGAGTGTAACATTACCCCCAGCTCAGTTCTTCTGATGGTCACTACCACAGGCTGTGTTGTTAACATGAGCTGTAGGAGTGTAACATTACCCCCAGCTCAGTTCTTCTGATGGTCACTACCACAGGCTGTGTTGTTAACATGAGGTGTAGGAGTGTAACATTACCCCCAGCTCAGTTCTTGTGATGGTCACTACCACAGGCTGTGTTGTTAACATGAGCTACAGGAGTGTAACATTACCCCCAGCTCAGTTCTTGTGATGGTCAGTCACTACCACATGCTGTGTTGTTAACATCAGCTACAGGACTATAACATTAACCCCAGCTCAGTTCTTCTGATGGTCACTACCACAGGCTGTGTTGTTAACATGAGCTGTAGGAGCATAACATTAACCCCGGCTCAGTTCTTGTGATGGTCAATACGACAGGCTGTGTTGTTAACATGAGCTACAGGAGTGTAACGTTACCCCCAGCTCAGTTCTTCAGATGGTCACTACCACAGGCTGTGTTGTTAACATGAGCTACAGGAGTGTAACATTACCCCCAGCTCAGTTCTTCTGATGGTCACTACCACAGGCTGTGTTGTTAACATGAGGTGTAGGAGTGTAACATTACCCCAGCTCAGTTCTTCTGATGGTCACTACCACAGGCTGTGTTGTTAACATGAGCTACAGCAGTATAACATTACCCCCAGCTCAGTTCTTCTGCTGGTCACTACCACAGGCTGTGTTGTTAACATGAGCTGTAGGAGTGTAACATTACCCCCAGCTCAGTTCTTCTGATAGTCAGTCACTACCACAGGCTGTGTTGTTAACATGAGCTGTAGGAGCGTAACATTACCCCCAGCTCAGTTCTTCTGATAGTCAGTCACTACCACAGGCTGTGTTGTTAACATGAGCTGTAGGAGTGTAACATTACCCCAGCTCAGTTCTTCTGATGGTCACTACCACAGGCTGTGTTAACATGAGGTGTAGGAGTGTAACATTACCCCCAGCTCAGTTCTTCTGATGGTCACTACCACAGGCTGTGTTGTTAACATGAGGTGTAGGAGTGTAACATTACCCCCAGCTCAGTTCTTGTGATGGTCACTACCACAGGCTGTGTTGTTAACATGAGCTACAGGAGTGTAACATTACCCCCAGCTCAGTTCTTGTGATGGTCAGTCACTACCACAGGCTGTGTTGTTGACATGAGCTACAGGAGTATAACATTAACCCCAGCTCATTTCTTCTGATGGTCACTACCACAGGCTGTGTTGTTAACATGAGCTGTAGGAGTGTAACATTACCCCCAGCTCAGTTCTTGTGATGGTCACTACCACAGAATGTGTTGTTAACATGAGCTACAGGAGTATAACATTAACCCCACCTCAGTTCTTCTGATGGTCACTACCACAGGCTGTGTTGTTAACATGAGCTGTAGGAGCGTAACATTACCCCCAGCTCAGTTATTCTGATGGCCATTACCACAGGCTGTGTTGTTAATATGAGCTACAGGAGTATAACACTAACCCCAGCTCAGTTCTTCTGAGGGTCACTACCACAGGCTGTGTTGTTAACATGAGCTGCAGGTGCGTAACATTAACCCCAGTTCAGTTCTTGTGATGGTCACTACCACAGGCTGTGTTGTTAACATGAGGTGTAGGAGTGTAACATTACCCCAGCTCAGTTCTTCTGATGGTCAATACCACAGGCTGTGTTGTTATCATGAGCTACAGGAGCGTAACATTACCCCCAGCTCAGTTCTTCTGATGGTCACTACCACAGGCTGTGTTGTTAACATGAGCTGTAGGAGCATAACATTACCCCCAGCTCAGTTCTTCTGATGGTCACTACCACAGGCTGTGTTGTTAACATGAGGTGTAGGAGCGTAACATTAACCCCAGCTCAGTTCTTGTGATGGTCAATACGACAGGCTGTGTTGTTAACATGAGCTACAGGAGTGTAACATTACCCCCAGCTTAGTTCTTGTGATGGTCACTACCACAGGCTGTGTTGTTAACATAAGCTATAGGAGTGTAACATTACCCCCAGCTCAGTTCTTGTGATGGTCACTACCACAGGCTGTGTTGTTAACATGAGCTGTAGGAGCGTAACATTACCCCCAGCTCAGTTATTCTGATGGCCATTACCACAGGCTGTGTTGTTAATATGAGCTACAGGAGTATAACATTAACCCCAGCTCAGTTCTTCTGAGGGTCACTACCACAGGCTGTGTTGTTAACATGAGCTGCAGGTGCGTAACATTAACCTCAGCTCAGTTCTTGTGATGGTCACTAACACAGGCTGTGTTGTTAACATGAGGCGTAAGAGTGTAACATTTCCCCAGCTCAGTTCTTCTGATGGTCAATACCACAGGCTGTGTTGTTATCATGAGCTACAGGAGCGTAACATTACCCCCAGCTCAGTTCTTCTGATGGTCAGTCACTACCACAGGCTGTGTTGTTAACATGAGCTACAGGAGTATAACATTAACCCCAGCTCAGTTCTTCTGATGGTCACTACCACAGGCTGTGTTGTTAACATGAGCTGTAGGAGCGTAACATTAACCCCAGCTCAGTTCTTGTGATGGTCAATACGACAGGCTGTGTTGTTAACATTAGCTACAGGAGTGTAACATTACCCCCAGCTTAGTTCTTGTGATGGTCACTACCACAGGCTGTGTTGTTAACATGAGCTGTAGGAGTGTAACATTACCCCCAGCTCAGTTCTTGTGATGGTCACTACCACAGGCTGTGTTGTTAACATGAGCTGTAGGAGCGTAACATTATCCCAAGCTCAGTTCTTCTGATGGTCACTACCACAGGCTGTGTTGTTAACATGAGGTGTAGGAGTGTAACATTACCCCCAGCTCAGTTCTTCTGATGGTCACTACCACAGACTGTGTTGTTAACATGAGCTACAGGAGTGTAACATTACCCCCAGCTCAGTTCTTCTGATGGTCACTACCACAGGCTGTGATGTTAACATGAGGTGTAGGAGTGTAACATTACCCCAGCTCAGTTCTTCTGATGGTCACTACCACAGGCTGTGTTGTTAACATGAGCTACAGCAGTATAACATTAACCCCAGCTCAGTTCTTCTGATGGTCACTACCACAGGCTGTGTTGTTAACATGAGCTGTAGGAGCGTAACATTAACCCCAGCTCAGTTCTTCTGATGGTCACTACCACAGGCTGTGTGGTTAACATGAGGTGTAGGAGTGTAACATTACCCCCAGCTCAGTTCTTGTGATGGTCATTACCACAGGCTATGTTGTTAACATGAGCTACAGGAGTGTAACATTACCCCCAGCTCAGTTCTTGTGATGGTCAGTCACTACCACATGCTGTGTTGTTAACATCAGCTACAGGAGTATAACATTAACCCCAGCTCAGTTCTTCTGAGGGTCACTACCACAGGCTGTGTTGTTAACATTAGCTGCAGGTCCGTAACATTAACCCCAGCTCAGTTCTTGTGATGGTCACTAACACAGGCTGTGTTGTTAACATGAGGCGTAAGAGTGTAACATTTCCCCAGCTCAGTTCTTCTGATGGTCAATACCACAGGCTGTGTTGTTATCATGAGCTACAGGAGCGTAACATTACCCCCAGCTCAGTTCTTCTGATGGTCAGTCACTACCACAGGCTGTGTTGTTAACATGAGGTGTAGGAGTGTAACATTACCCCCAGCTCAGTTCTTGTGATGGTCACTACCACAGGCTGTGTTGTTAACATGAGCTACAGGAGTGTAACATTACCCCCAGCTCAGTTCTTGTGATGGTCAGTCACTACCACAGGCTGTGTTGTTAACATCAGCTACAGGAGTATAACATTAACCCCAGCTCAGTTCTTCTGATGGTCACTACCACAGGCTGTGTTGTTAACATGAGCTGTAGGAGCGTAACATTAACCCCAGCTCAGTTCTTGTGATGGTCAATACGACAGGCTGTGTTATTAACATGAGCTACAGGAGTGTAACATTACCCCCAGCTCAGTTCTTCTGATGGTCACTACCACAGGCTGTGTTGTTAACATTCGCTGTAGGAGTGTAACATTACCCCCAGCTCAGTTCTTCTGATGGTCACTACCACAGGCTGTGTTGTTAACATGAGGTGTAGGAGTGTAACATTACCCCCAGCTCAGTTCTTGTGATGGTCACTACCACATGCTGTGTTGTTAACATGAGCTACAGGAGTGTAACATTACCCCCAGCTCAGTTCTTGTGATGGTCAGTCACTACCACATGCTGTGTTGTTAACATCAGCTACAGGACTATAACATTAACCCCAGCTCAGTTCTTCTGATGGTCACTACCACAGGCTGTGTTGTTAACATGAGCTGTAGGAGCATAACATTACCCCCAGCTCAGTTCTTCTGATGGTCACTACCACAGGCTGTGTTGTTAACATGAGGTGTAGGAGCGTAACATTAACCCCAGCTCAGTTCTTGTGATGGTCAATACGACAGGCTGTGTTGTTAACATGAGCTACAGGAGTGTAACATTACCCCCAGCTTAGTTCTTGTGATGGTCACTACCACAGGCTGTGTTGTTAACATAAGCTATAGGAGTGTAACATTACCCCCAGCTCAGTTCTTGTGATGGTCACTACCACAGGCTGTGTTGTTAACATGAGCTGTAGGAGCGTAACATTACCCCCAGCTCAGTTATTCTGATGGCCATTACCACAGGCTGTGTTGTTAATATGAGCTACAGGAGTATAACATTAACCCCAGCTCAGTTCTTCTGAGGGTCACTACCACAGGCTGTGTTGTTAACATGAGCTGCAGGTGCGTAACATTAACCTCAGCTCAGTTCTTGTGATGGTCACTAACACAGGCTGTGTTGTTAACATGAGGCGTAAGAGTGTAACATTTCCCCAGCTCAGTTCTTCTGATGGTCAATACCACAGGCTGTGTTGTTATCATGAGCTACAGGAGCGTAACATTACCCCCAGCTCAGTTCTTCTGATGGTCAGTCACTACCACAGGCTGTGTTGTTAACATGAGCTACAGGAGTATAACATTAACCCCAGCTCAGTTCTTCTGATGGTCACTACCACAGGCTGTGTTGTTAACATGAGCTGTAGGAGCGTAACATTAACCCCAGCTCAGTTCTTGTGATGGTCAATACGACAGGCTGTGTTGTTAACATGAGCTACAGGAGTGTAACATTACCCCCAGCTTAGTTCTTGTGATGGTCACTACCACAGGCTGTGTTGTTAACATGAGCTGTAGGAGTGTAACATTACCCCCAGCTCAGTTCTTGTGATGGTCACTACCACAGGCTGTGTTGTTAACATGAGCTGTAGGAGCGTAACATTATCCCAAGCTCAGTTCTTCTGATGGTCACTACCACAGGCTGTGTTGTTAACATGAGGTGTAGGAGTGTAACATTACCCCCAGCTCAGTTCTTCTGATGGTCACTACCACAGACTGTGTTGTTAACATGAGCTACAGGAGTGTAACATTACCCCCAGCTCAGTTCTTCTGATGGTCACTACCACAGGCTGTGATGTTAACATGAGGTGTAGGAGTGTAACATTACCCCAGCTCAGTTCTTCTGATGGTCACTACCACAGGCTGTGTTGTTAACATGAGCTACAGCAGTATAACATTAACCCCAGCTCAGTTCTTCTGATGGTCACTACCACAGGCTGTGTTGTTAACATGAGCTGTAGGAGCGTAACATTAACCCCAGCTCAGTTCTTCTGATGGTCACTACCACAGGCTGTGTGGTTAACATGAGGTGTAGGAGTGTAACATTACCCCCAGCTCAGTTCTTGTGATGGTCACTACCACAGGCTATGTTGTTAACATGAGCTACAGGAGTGTAACATTACCCCCAGCTCAGTTCTTGTGATGGTCAGTCACTACCACATGCTGTGTTGTTAACATCAGCTACAGGACTATAACATTAACCCCAGCTCAGTTCTTCTGATGGTCACTACCACAGGCTGTGTTGTTAACATGAGCTGTAGGAGCATAACATTAACCCCGGCTCAGTTCTTGTGATGGTCAATACGACAGGCTGTGTTGTTAACATGAGCTACAGGAGTGTAACATTAACCCCAGCTCAGTTCTTCAGATGGTCACTACCACAAGCTGTGTTGTTATCATGAGCTACAGGAGCGTAACATTACCCCCAGCTCAGTTCTTCTGATGGTCAGTCACTACCACAGGCTGTATTGTTAACATCAGCTACAGGAGTGTAACATTACCCCCAGCTCAGTTCTTCTGATGGTCACTACCACAGGCTGTGTTGTTAACATGAGGTGTAGGAGCGTAACATTAACCCCAGCTCAGTTCTTGTGATGGTCAATACGACAGGCTGTGTTGTTAACATGAGCTACAGGAGTGTAACATTACCCCCAGCTTAGTTCTTGTGATGTTCACTACCACAGGCTGTGTTGTTAACATAAGCAATAGGAGTGTAACATTACCCCCAGCTCAGTTCTTGTGATGGTCACTACCACAGGCTGTGTTGTTAATATGAGCAACAGGAGTATAACATTAACCCCAGCTCAGTTCTTCTGAGGGTCACTACCACAGGCTGTGTTGTTAACATTAGCTGCAGGTCCGTAACATTAACCCCAGCTCAGTTCTTGTGATGGTCACTAACACAGGCTGTGTTGTTAACATGAGGCGTAAGAGTGTAACATTTCCCCAGCTCAGTTCTTCTGATGGTCAATACCACAGGCTGTGTTGTTATCATGAGCTACAGGAGCGTAACATTACCCCCAGCTCAGTTCTTCTGATGGTCAGTCACTACCACAGGCTGTGTTGTTAACATGAGGTGTAGGAGTGTAACATTACCCCCAGCTCAGTTCTTGTGATGGTCACTACCACAGGCTGTGTTGTTAACATGAGCTACAGGAGTGTAACATTACCCCCAGCTCAGTTCTTGTGATGGTCAGTCACTACCACAGGCTGTGTTGTTAACATGAGGTGTAGGAGTGTAACATTACCCCCAGCTCAGTTCTTGTGATGGTCACTACCACAGGCTGTGTTGTTAACATCAGCTACAGGAGTATAACATTAACCCCAGCTCAGTTCTTCTGATGGTCACTACCACAGGCTGTGTTGTTAACATGAGCTGTAGGAGCGTAACATTAACCCCAGCTCAGTTCTTGTGATGGTCAATACGACAGGCTGTGTTATTAACATGAGCTACAGGAGTGTAACATTACCCCCAGCTCAGTTCTTCTGATGGTCACTACCACAGGCTGTGTTGTTAACATTCGCTGTAGGAGTGTAACATTACCCCCAGCTCAGTTCTTCTGATGGTCACTACCACAGGCTGTGTTGTTAACATGAGGTGTAGGAGTGTAACATTACCCCCAGCTCAGTTCTTGTGATGGTCACTACCACAGGCTGTGTTGTTAATATGAGCAACAGGAGTATAACATTAACCCCAGCTCAGTTCTTCTGAGGGTCACTACCACAGGCTGTGTTGTTAACATTAGCTGCAGGTCCGTAACATTAACCCCAGCTCAGTTCTTGTGATGGTCACTAACACAGGCTGTGTTGTTAACATGAGGCGTAAGAGTGTAACATTTCCCCAGCTCAGTTCTTCTGATGGTCAATACCACAGGCTGTGTTGTTATCATGAGCTACAGGAGCGTAACATTACCCCCAGCTCAGTTCTTCTGATGGTCAGTCACTACCACAGGCTGTGTTGTTAACATGAGGTGTAGGAGTGTAACATTACCCCCAGCTCAGTTCTTGTGATGGTCACTACCACAGGCTGTGTTGTTAACATGAGCTACAGGAGTGTAACATTACCCCCAGCTCAGTTCTTGTGATGGTCAGTCACTACCACAGGCTGTGTTGTTAACATGAGGTGTAGGAGTGTAACATTACCCCCAGCTCAGTTCTTGTGATGGTCACTACCACAGGCTGTGTTGTTAACATCAGCTACAGGAGTATAACATTAACCCCAGCTCAGTTCTTCTGATGGTCACTACCACAGGCTGTGTTGTTAACATGAGCTGTAGGAGCGTAACATTAACCCCAGCTCAGTTCTTGTGATGGTCAATACGACAGGCTGTGTTATTAACATGAGCTACAGGAGTGTAACATTACCCCCAGCTCAGTTCTTCTGATGGTCACTACCACAGGCTGTGTTGTTAACATTCGCTGTAGGAGTGTAACATTACCCCCAGCTCAGTTCTTCTGATGGTCACTACCACAGGCTGTGTTGTTAACATGAGGTGTAGGAGTGTAACATTACCCCCAGCTCAGTTCTTGTGATGGTCACTACCACATGCTGTGTTGTTAACATGAGCTACAGGAGTGTAACATTACCCCCAGCTCAGTTCTTGTGATGGTCAGTCACTACCACATGCTGTGTTGTTAACATCAGCTACAGGACTATAACATTAACCCCAGCTCAGTTCTTCTGATGGTCACTACCACAGGCTGTGTTGTTAACATGAGCTGTAGGAGCATAACATTACCCCCAGCTCAGTTCTTCTGATGGTCACTACCACAGGCTGTGTTGTTAACATGAGGTGTAGGAGCGTAACATTAACCCCAGCTCAGTTCTTGTGATGGTCAATACGACAGGCTGTGTTGTTAACATGAGCTACAGGAGTGTAACATTACCCCCAGCTTAGTTCTTGTGATGGTCACTACCACAGGCTGTGTTGTTAACATAAGCTATAGGAGTGTAACATTACCCCCAGCTCAGTTCTTGTGATGGTCACTACCACAGGCTGTGTTGTTAACATGAGCTGTAGGAGCGTAACATTACCCCCAGCTCAGTTATTCTGATGGCCATTACCACAGGCTGTGTTGTTAATATGAGCTACAGGAGTATAACATTAACCCCAGCTCAGTTCTTCTGAGGGTCACTACCACAGGCTGTGTTGTTAACATGAGCTGCAGGTGCGTAACATTAACCTCAGCTCAGTTCTTTTGATGGTCACTAACACAGGCTGTGTTGTTAACATGAGGCGTAAGAGTGTAACATTTCCCCAGCTCAGTTCTTCTGATGGTCAATACCACAGGCTGTGTTGTTATCATGAGCTACAGGAGCGTAACATTACCCCCAGCTCAGTTCTTCTGATGGTCAGTCACTACCACGGGCTGTGTTGTAAACATGAGCTGTAGGAGTGTAACATTACCCCCAGCTCAGTTCTTGTGATGGTCACTACCACAGGCTGTGTTGTTAACATGAGCTACAGGAGTGTAACATTACCCCCAGCTCAGTTCTTGTGATGGTCAGTCACTACCGCAGGCTGTGTTGTTAACATCAGCTACAGGAGTATAACATTACCCCCAGCTCAGTTCTTGTGATGGTCAGTCACCACCACAGGCTGTGTTGTTAACATGAGCTTTGGAGCGTAACATTAACCCCAGCTCAGTTCTTGTGATGGTCAATACGACAGGCTGTGTTATTAACATGAGC
Source organism: Lampris incognitus (assembly GCF_029633865.1). Taxonomy (NCBI): domain Eukaryota; kingdom Metazoa; phylum Chordata; class Actinopteri; order Lampriformes; family Lampridae; genus Lampris; species Lampris incognitus. Next base: position 61,588,316 of record NC_079212.1, on the reverse strand, counting down.
TACAGGAGTGTAACATTACCCCCAGCTCAGTTCTTCTGATGGTCACTACCACAGGCTGTGTTGTTAACATGAGCTGTAGGAGTGTAACATTACCCCCAGCTCAGTTCTTCTGATGGTCACTACCACAGGCTGTGTTGTTAACATGAGGTGTAGGAGTGTAACATTACCCCCAGCTCAGTTCTTGTGATGGTCACTACCACAGGCTGTGTTGTTAACATGAGCTACAGGAGTGTAACATTACCCCCAGCTCAGTTCTTGTGATGGTCAGTCACTACCACATGCTGTGTTGTTAACATCAGCTACAGGACTATAACATTAACCCCAGCTCAGTTCTTCTGATGGTCACTACCACAGGCTGTGTTGTTAACATGAGCTGTAGGAGCATAACATTAACCCCGGCTCAGTTCTTGTGATGGTCAATACGACAGGCTGTGTTGTTAACATGAGCTACAGGAGTGTAACGTTACCCCCAGCTCAGTTCTTCAGATGGTCACTACCACAGGCTGTGTTGTTAACATGAGCTACAGGAGTGTAACATTACCCCCAGCTCAGTTCTTCTGATGGTCACTACCACAGGCTGTGTTGTTAACATGAGGTGTAGGAGTGTAACATTACCCCAGCTCAGTTCTTCTGATGGTCACTACCACAGGCTGTGTTGTTAACATGAGCTACAGCAGTATAACATTACCCCCAGCTCAGTTCTTCTGCTGGTCACTACCACAGGCTGTGTTGTTAACATGAGCTGTAGGAGTGTAACATTACCCCCAGCTCATTCTTCTGATAGTCAGTCACTACCACAGGCTGTGTTGTTAACATGAGCTGTAGGAGCGTAACATTACCCCCAGCTCAGTTCTTCTGATAGTCAGTCACTACCACAGGCTGTGTTGTTAACATGAGCTGTAGGAGTGTAACATTACCCCAGCTCAGTTCTTCTGATGGTCACTACCACAGGGTGTGTTAACATGAGGTGTAGGAGTGTAACATTACCCCCAGCTCAGTTCTTCTGATGGTCACTACCACAGGCTGTGTTGTTAACATGAGGTGTAGGAGTGTAACATTACCCCCAGCTCAGTTCTTGTGATGGTCACTACCACAGGCTGTGTTGTTAACATGAGCTACAGGAGTGTAACATTACCCCCAGCTCAGTTCTTGTGATGGTCAGTCACTACCACAGGCTGTGTTGTTGACATGAGCTACAGGAGTATAACATTAACCCCAGCTCATTTCTTCTGATGGTCACTACCACAGGCTGTGTTGTTAACATGAGCTGTAGGAGTGTAACATTACCCCCAGCTCAGTTCTTGTGATGGTCACTACCACAGAATGTGTTGTTAACATGAGCTACAGGAGTATAACATTAACCCCACCTCAGTTCTTCTGATGGTCACTACCACAGGCTGTGTTGTTAACATGAGCTGTAGGAGCGTAACATTACCCCCAGCTCAGTTATTCTGATGGCCATTACCACAGGCTGTGTTGTTAATATGAGCTACAGGAGTATAACACTAACCCCAGCTCAGTTCTTCTGAGGGTCACTACCACAGGCTGTGTTGTTAACATGAGCTGCAGGTGCGTAACATTAACCCCAGTTCAGTTCTTGTGATGGTCACTACCACAGGCTGTGTTGTTAACATGAGGTGTAGGAGTGTAACATTACCCCAGCTCAGTTCTTCTGATGGTCAATACCACAGGCTGTGTTGTTATCATGAGCTACAGGAGCGTAACATTACCCCCAGCTCAGTTCTTCTGATGGTCACTACCACAGGCTGTGTTGTTAACATGAGCTGTAGGAGCATAACATTACCCCCAGCTCAGTTCTTCTGATGGTCACTACCACAGGCTGTGTTGTTAACATGAGGTGTAGGAGCGTAACATTAACCCCAGCTCAGTTCTTGTGATGGTCAATACGACAGGCTGTGTTGTTAACATGAGCTACAGGAGTGTAACATTACCCCCAGCTTAGTTCTTGTGATGGTCACTACCACAGGCTGTGTTGTTAACATAAGCTATAGGAGTGTAACATTACCCCCAGCTCAGTTCTTGTGATGGTCACTACCACAGGCTGTGTTGTTAACATGAGCTGTAGGAGCGTAACATTACCCCCAGCTCAGTTATTCTGATGGCCATTACCACAGGCTGTGTTGTTAATATGAGCTACAGGAGTATAACATTAACCCCAGCTCAGTTCTTCTGAGGGTCACTACCACAGGCTGTGTTGTTAACATGAGCTGCAGGTGCGTAACATTAACCTCAGCTCAGTTCTTGTGATGGTCACTAACACAGGCTGTGTTGTTAACATGAGGCGTAAGAGTGTAACATTTCCCCAGCTCAGTTCTTCTGATGGTCAATACCACAGGCTGTGTTGTTATCATGAGCTACAGGAGCGTAACATTACCCCCAGCTCAGTTCTTCTGATGGTCAGTCACTACCACAGGCTGTGTTGTTAACATGAGCTACAGGAGTATAACATTAACCCCAGCTCAGTTCTTCTGATGGTCACTACCACAGGCTGTGTTGTTAACATGAGCTGTAGGAGCGTAACATTAACCCCAGCTCAGTTCTTGTGATGGTCAATACGACAGGCTGTGTTGTTAACATGAGCTACAGGAGTGTAACATTACCCCCAGCTTAGTTCTTGTGATGGTCACTACCACAGGCTGTGTTGTTAACATGAGCTGTAGGAGTGTAACATTACCCCCAGCTCAGTTCTTGTGATGGTCACTACCACAGGCTGTGTTGTTAACATGAGCTGTAGGAGCGTAACATTATCCCAAGCTCAGTTCTTCTGATGGTCACTACCACAGGCTGTGTTGTTAACATGAGGTGTAGGAGTGTAACATTACCCCCAGCTCAGTTCTTCTGATGGTCACTACCACAGACTGTGTTGTTAACATGAGCTACAGGAGTGTAACATTACCCCCAGCTCAGTTCTTCTGATGGTCACTACCACAGGCTGTGATGTTAACATGAGGTGTAGGAGTGTAACATTACCCCAGCTCAGTTCTTCTGATGGTCACTACCACAGGCTGTGTTGTTAACATGAGCTACAGCAGTATAACATTAACCCCAGCTCAGTTCTTCTGATGGTCACTACCACAGGCTGTGTTGTTAACATGAGCTGTAGGAGCGTAACATTAACCCCAGCTCAGTTCTTCTGATGGTCACTACCACAGGCTGTGTGGTTAACATGAGGTGTAGGAGTGTAACATTACCCCCAGCTCAGTTCTTGTGATGGTCACTACCACAGGCTATGTTGTTAACATGAGCTACAGGAGTGTAACATTACCCCCAGCTCAGTTCTTGTGATGGTCAGTCACTACCACATGCTGTGTTGTTAACATCAGCTACAGGACTATAACATTAACCCCAGCTCAGTTCTTCTGATGGTCACTACCACAGGCTGTGTTGTTAACATGAGCTGTAGGAGCATAACATTAACCCCGGCTCAGTTCTTGTGATGGTCAATACGACAGGCTGTGTTGTTAACATGAGCTACAGGAGTGTAACATTAACCCCAGCTCAGTTCTTCAGATGGTCACTACCACAAGCTGTGTTGTTATCATGAGCTACAGGAGCGTAACATTACCCCCAGCTCAGTTCTTCTGATGGTCAGTCACTACCACAGGCTGTGTTGTTAACATCAGCTACAGGAGTGTAACATTACCCCCAGCTCAGTTCTTCTGATGGTCACTACCACAGGCTGTGTTGTTAACATGAGGTGTAGGAGCGTAACATTAACCCCAGCTCAGTTCTTGTGATGGTCAATACGACAGGCTGTGTTGTTAACATGAGCTACAGGAGTGTAACATTACCCCCAGCTTAGTTCTTGTGATGTTCACTACCACAGGCTGTGTTGTTAACATAAGCAATAGGAGTGTAACATTACCCCCAGCTCAGTTCTTGTGATGGTCACTACCACAGGCTGTGTTGTTAACATGAGCTGTAGGAGCCTAACATTACCCCCAGCTCAGTTATTCTGATGGCCATTACCACAGGCTGTGTTGTTAATATGAGCAACAGGAGTATAACATTAACCCCAGCTCAGTTCTTCTGAGGGTCACTACCACAGGCTGTGTTGGTAACATTAGCTGCAGGTCCGTAACATTAACCCCAGCTCAGTTCTTGTGATGGTCACTAACACAGGCTGTGTTGTTAACATGAGGCGTAAGAGTGTAACATTTCCCCAGCTCAGTTCTTCTGATGGTCAATACCACAGGCTGTGTTGTTATCATGAGCTACAGGAGCGTAACATTACCCCCAGCTCAGTTCTTCTGATGGTCAGTCACTACCACAGGCTGTGTTGTTAACATGAGGTGTAGGAGTGTAACATTACCCCCAGCTCAGTTCTTGTGATGGTCACTACCACAGGCTGTGTTGTTAACATGAGCTACAGGAGTGTAACATTACCCCCAGCTCAGTTCTTGTGATGGTCAGTCACTACCACAGGCTGTGTTGTTAACATCAGCTACAGGAGTATAACATTAACCCCAGCTCAGTTCTTCTGATGGTCACTACCACAGGCTGTGTTGTTAACATGAGCTGTAGGAGCGTAACATTAACCCCAGCTCAGTTCTTGTGATGGTCAATACGACAGGCTGTGTTATTAACATGAGCTACAGGAGTGTAACATTACCCCCAGCTCAGTTCTTCTGATGGTCACTACCACAGGCTGTGTTGTTAACATTCGCTGTAGGAGTGTAACATTACCCCCAGCTCAGTTCTTCTGATGGTCACTACCACAGGCTGTGTTGTTAACATGAGGTGTAGGAGTGTAACATTACCCCCAGCTCAGTTCTTGTGATGGTCACTACCACATGCTGTGTTGTTAACATGAGCTACAGGAGTGTAACATTACCCCCAGCTCAGTTCTTGTGATGGTCAGTCACTACCACATGCTGTGTTGTTAACATCAGCTACAGGACTATAACATTAACCCCAGCTCAGTTCTTCTGATGGTCACTACCACAGGCTGTGTTGTTAACATGAGCTGTAGGAGCATAACATTACCCCCAGCTCAGTTCTTCTGATGGTCACTACCACAGGCTGTGTTGTTAACATGAGGTGTAGGAGCGTAACATTAACCCCAGCTCAGTTCTTGTGATGGTCAATACGACAGGCTGTGTTGTTAACATGAGCTACAGGAGTGTAACATTACCCCCAGCTTAGTTCTTGTGATGGTCACTACCACAGGCTGTGTTGTTAACATAAGCTATAGGAGTGTAACATTACCCCCAGCTCAGTTCTTGTGATGGTCACTACCACAGGCTGTGTTGTTAACATGAGCTGTAGGAGCGTAACATTACCCCCAGCTCAGTTATTCTGATGGCCATTACCACAGGCTGTGTTGTTAATATGAGCTACAGGAGTATAACATTAACCCCAGCTCAGTTCTTCTGAGGGTCACTACCACAGGCTGTGTTGTTAACATGAGCTGCAGGTGCGTAACATTAACCTCAGCTCAGTTCTTGTGATGGTCACTAACACAGGCTGTGTTGTTAACATGAGGCGTAAGAGTGTAACATTTCCCCAGCTCAGTTCTTCTGATGGTCAATACCACAGGCTGTGTTGTTATCATGAGCTACAGGAGCGTAACATTACCCCCAGCTCAGTTCTTCTGATGGTCAGTCACTACCACGGGCTGTGTTGTAAACATGAGCTGTAGGAGTGTAACATTACCCCCAGCTCAGTTCTTGTGATGGTCACTACCACAGGCTGTGTTGTTAACATGAGCTACAGGAGTGTAACATTACCCCCAGCTCAGTTCTTGTGATGGTCAGTCACTACCGCAGGCTGTGTTGTTAACATCAGCTACAGGAGTATAACATTAACCCCAGCTCAGTTCTTCTGATGGTCACTACCACAGGCTGTGTTGTTAACATGAGCTTTGGAGCGTAACATTAACCCCAGCTCAGTTCTTGTGATGGTCAATACGACAGGCTGTGTTATTAACATGAGCTACAGGAGTGTAACATTACCCCCAGCTCAGTTCTTCTGATGGTCACTACCACAGGCTGTGTTGTTAACATGAGCTGTAGGAGTGTAACATTACCCCCAGCTCAGTTCTTCTGATGGTCACTACCACAGGCTGTGTTGTTAACATGAGCTGTAGGAGTGTAACATTACCCCCAGCTCAGTTCTTCTGATGGTCACTACCACAGGCTGTGTTGTTAACATGAGGTGTAGGAGTGTAACATTACCCCCAGCTCAGTTCTTGTGATGGTCACTACCACAGGCTGTGTTGTTAACATGAGCTACAGGAGTGTAACATTACCCCCAGCTCAGTTCTTGTGATGGTCAGTCACTACCACAGGCTGTGTTGTTAACATCAGCTACAGGAGTATAACATTAACCCCAGCTCAGTTCTTCTGATGGTCACTACCACAGGCTGTGTTGTTAACATGAGCTGTAGGAGCGTAACATTAACCCCAGCTCAGTTCTTGTGATGGTCAATACGACAGGCTGTGTTATTAACATGAGCTACAGGAGTGTAACATTACCCCCAGCTCAGTTCTTCTGATGGTCACTACCACAGGCTGTGTTGTTAACATTCGCTGTAGGAGTGTAACATTACCCCCAGCTCAGTTCTTCTGATGGTCACTACCACAGGCTGTGTTGTTAACATGAGGTGTAGGAGTGTAACATTACCCCCAGCTCAGTTCTTGTGATGGTCACTACCACATGCTGTGTTGTTAACATGAGCTACAGGAGTGTAACATTACCCCCAGCTCAGTTCTTGTGATGGTCAGTCACTACCACATGCTGTGTTGTTAACATCAGCTACAGGACTATAACATTAACCCCAGCTCAGTTCTTCTGATGGTCACTACCACAGGCTGTGTTGTTAACATGAGCTGTAGGAGCATAACATTACCCCCAGCTCAGTTCTTCTGATGGTCACTACCACAGGCTGTGTTGTTAACATGAGGTGTAGGAGCGTAACATTAACCCCAGCTCAGTTCTTGTGATGGTCAATACGACAGGCTGTGTTGTTAACATGAGCTACAGGAGTGTAACATTACCCCCAGCTTAGTTCTTGTGATGGTCACTACCACAGGCTGTGTTGTTAACATAAGCTATAGGAGTGTAACATTACCCCCAGCTCAGTTCTTGTGATGGTCACTACCACAGGCTGTGTTGTTAACATGAGCTGTAGGAGCGTAACATTACCCCCAGCTCAATTATTCTGATGGCCATTACCACAGGCTGTGTTGTTAATATGAGCTACAGGAGTATAACATTAACCCCAGCTCAGTTCTTCTGAGGGTCACTACCACAGGCTGTGTTGTTAACATGAGCTGCAGGTGCGTAACATTAACCTCAGCTCAGTTCTTGTGATGGTCACTAACACAGGCTGTGTTGTTAACATGAGGCGTAAGAGTGTAACATTTCCCCAGCTCAGTTCTTCTGATGGTCAATACCACAGGCTGTGTTGTTATCATGAGCTACAGGAGCGTAACATTACCCCCAGCTCAGTTCTTCTGATGGTCAGTCACTACCACGGGCTGTGTTGTAAACATGAGCTGTAGGAGTGTAACATTACCCCCAGCTCAGTTCTTGTGATGGTCACTACCACAGGCTGTGTTGTTAACATGAGCTACAGGAGTGTAACATTACCCCCAGCTCAGTTCTTGTGATGGTCAGTCACTACCGCAGGCTGTGTTGTTAACATCAGCTACAGGAGTATAACATTAACCCCAGCTCAGTTCTTCTGATGGTCACTACCACAGGCTGTGTTGTTAACATGAGCTTTGGAGCGTAACATTAACCCCAGCTCAGTTCTTGTGATGGTCAATACGACAGGCTGTGTTATTAACATGAGCTACAGGAGTGTAACATTACCCCCAGCTCAGTTCTTCTGATGGTCACTACCACAGGCTGTGTTGTTAACATGAGCTGTAGGAGTGTAACATTACCCCCAGCTCAGTTCTTCTGATGGTCACTACCACAGGCTGTGTTGTTAACATGAGGTGTAGGAGTGTAACATTACCCCCAGCTCAGTTCTTGTGATGGTCACTACCACAGGCTGTGTTGTTAACATGAGCTACAGGAGTGTAACATTACCCCCAGCTCAGTTCTTGTGATGGTCAGTCACTACCACATGCTGTGTTGTTAACATCAGCTACAGGACTATAACATTAACCCCAGCTCAGTTCTTCTGATGGTCACTACCACAGGCTGTGTTGTTAACATGAGCTGTAGGAGCATAACATTAACCCCGGCTCAGTTCTTGTGATGGTCAATACGACAGGCTGTGTTGTTAACATGAGCTACAGGAGTGTAACGTTACCCCCAGCTCAGTTCTTCAGATGGTCACTACCACAGGCTGTGTTGTTAACATGAGCTACAGGAGTGTAACATTACCCCCAGCTCAGTTCTTCTGATGGTCACTACCACAGGCTGTGTTGTTAACATGAGGTTTAGGAGTGTAACATTACCCCAGCTCAGTTCTTCTGATGGTCACTACCACAGGCTGTGTTGTTAACATGAGCTACAGCAGTATAACATTACCCCCAGCTCAGTTCTTCTGCTGGTCACTACCACAGGCTGTGTTGTTAACATGAGCTGTAGGAGTGTAACATTACCCCCAGCTCAGTTCCTCTGATAGTCAGTCACTACCACAGGCTGTGTTGTTAACATGAGCTGTAGGAGCGTAACATTACCCCCAGCTCAGTTCTTCTGATAGTCAGTCACTACCACAGGCTGTGTTGTTAACATGAGCTGTAGGAGTGTAACATTACCCCAGCTCAGTTCTTCTGATGGTCACTACCACAGGCTGTGTTAACATGAGGTGTAGGAGTGTAACATTACCCCCAGCTCAGTTCTTCTGATGGTCACTACCACAGGCTGTGTTGTTAACATGAGGTGTAGGAGTGTAACATTACCCCCAGCTCAGTTCTTGTGATGGTCACTACCACAGGCTGTGTTGTTAACATGAGCTACAGGAGTGTAACATTACCCCCAGCTCAGTTCTTGTGATGGTCAGTCACTACCACAGGCTGTGTTGTTGACATGAGCTACAGGAGTATAACATTAACCCCAGCTCATTTCTTCTGATGGTCACTACCACAGGCTGTGTTGTTAACATGAGCTGTAGGAGTGTAACATTACCCCCAGCTCAGTTCTTGTGATGGTCACTACCACAGAATGTGTTGTTAACATGAGCTGTAGGAGTGTAACATTACCCCCAGCTCAGTTCTTGTGATGGTCACTACCACAGGCTGTGTTGTTAACATGAGCTGTAGGAGCGTAACATTACCCCCAGCTCAGTTATTCTGATGGCCATTAACACAAGCTGTGTTGTTAAAATGAGCTACAGGAGTATAACATTAACCCCACTTCAGTTCTTCTGATGGTCACTACCACAGGCTGTGTTGTTATCATGAGCTACAGGAGCTTAACATTACCCCCAGCTCAGTTCTTCTGATGGTCAGTCACTACCACAGGCTTTGTTGTTAACATCAGCTACAGGAGTGTAACATTACCCCCAGCTCAGTTCTTCTGATGGTCACTACCACAGGCTGTGTTAACATGAGGTGTAGGAGCGTAACATTAACCCCAGCTAAGTTCTTGTGATGGTCTATACGACAGGCTGTGTTGTTAACATGAGCTACAGGAGTGTAACATTACCCCCAGCTTAGTTCTTGTGATGGTCACTACCACAGGCTGTGTTGTTAACATAAGCTGTAGGAGTGTAACATTACCCCCAGCTCAGTTCTTGTGATGGTCACTACCACAGGCTGTGTTGTTAACATGAGCTGTAGGAGCGTAACATTACCCCCAGCTCAGTTATTCTGATGGCCATTACCACAGGCTGTGTTGTTAATATGAGCTACAGGAGTATAACACTAACCCCAGCTCAGTTCTTCTGAGGGTCACTACCACAGGCTGTGTTGTTAACATGAGCTGCAGGTGCGTAACATTAACCCCAGTTCAGTTCTTGTGATGGTCACTACCACAGGCTGTGTTGTTAACATGAGGTGTAGGAGTGTAACATTACCCCAGCTCAGTTCTTCTGATGGTCAATACCACAGGCTGTGTTGTTATCATGAGCTACAGGAGCGTAACATTACCCCCAGCTCAGTTCTTCTGATGGTCAGTCACTACCACAGGCTGTGTTGTTAACATGAGCTACAGGAGTATAACATTAACCCCAGCTCAGTTCTTCTGATGGTCACTACCACAGGCTGTGTTGTTAACATGAGCTGTAGGAGCGTAACATTAACCCCAGCTCAGTTCTTGTGATGGTCAATACGACAGGCTGTGTTGTTAACATGAGCTACAGGAGTGTAACATTACCCCCAGCTTAGTTCTTGTGATGGTCACTACCACAGGCTGTGTTGTTAACATGAGCTGTAGGAGTGTAACATTACCCCCAGCTCAGTTCTTGTGATGGTCACTACCACAGGCTGTGTTGTTAACATGAGCTGTAGGAGCGTAACATTATCCCAAGCTCAGTTCTTCTGATGGTCACTACCACAGGCTGTGTTGTTAACATGAGGTGTAGGAGTGTAACATTACCCCCAGCTCAGTTCTTCTGATGGTCACTACCACAGACTGTGTTGTTAACATGAGCTACAGGAGTGTAACATTACCCCCAGCTCAGTTCTTCTGATGGTCACTACCACAGGCTGTGATGTTAACATGAGGTGTAGGAGTGTAACATTACCCCAGCTCAGTTCTTCTGATGGTCACTACCACAGGCTGTGTTTTTAACATGAGCTGTAGGAGGGTAACATTACCCCCAGCTCAGTTCTTCTGCTGGTCACTACCACAGGCTGTGTTGTTAACATGAGCTGTAGGAGTGTAACATTACCCCCAGCTCAGTTCTTCTGATAGTCAGTCACTACCACAGGCTGTGTTGTTAACATGAGCTGTAGGAGCGTAACATTACCCCCAGCTCAGTTCTTCTGATAGTCAGTCACTACCACAGGCTGTGTTGTTAACATGAGCTGTAGGAGTTTAACATTACCCCAGCTCAGTTCTTCTGATGGTCACTACCACAGGCTGTGTTAACATGAGGTGTAGGAGTGTAACATTACCCCCAGCTCAGTTCTTGTGATGGTCACTACCACAGGCTGTGTTGTTAACATGAGCTACAGGAGTGTAACATTACCCCCAGCTCAGTTCTTGTGATGGTCAGTCACTACCACAGGCTGTGTTGTTGACATGAGCTACAGGAGTATAACATTACCCCCAGCTCAGTTCTTCTGCTGGTCACTACCACAGGCTGTGTTGTTAACATGAGCTGTAGGAGTGTAACATTACCCCCAGGTCAGTTCTTCTGATAGTCAGTCACTACCACAGGCTGTGTTGTTAACGTGAGCTGTAGGAGCGTAACATTACCCCCAGCTCAGTTCTTCTGATAGTCAGTCACTACCACAGGCTGTGTTGTTAACATGAGCTGTAGGAGCGTAACATTAACCCCAGCTCAGTTCTTCTGCTGGTCACTACCACAGGCTGTATTGTTAACATGAGCTGTAGGAGTGTAACATTACCCCCAGCTCATTTCTTCTGATGGTCAGTACCACAGGCTGTGTTGTTAACATGAGCTGTAGGAGCGTAACATTACCCCCAGCTCAGTTCTTCTGATAGTCAGTCACTACCACAGGCTGTGTTGTTGACATGAGCTGTAGGAGTGTAACATTACCCCAGCTCAGTTCTTCTGATGGTCACTACCACAGGCTGTGTTAACATGAGGTGTAGGTGTGTAACATTACCCCCAGCTCAGTTCTTCTGATGGTCACTACCACAGGCTGTGTTGTTAACATGAGGTGTAGGAGTGTAACATTACCCCCAGCTCAGTTCTTGTGATGGTCACTACCACAGGCTGTGTTGTTAACATGAGATGTAGGAGTGTAACATTACCCCCAGCTCAGTTCTTGTGATGGTCACTACCACAGGCTGTGTTGTTAACATGAGCTACAGGAGTGTAACATTACCCCCAGCTCAGTTCTTGTGATGGTCAGTCACTACCACAGGCTGTGTTGTTCACATGAGCTACAGGAGTATAACATTAACCCCAGCTCAGTTCTTCTGATGGTCACTACCACAGGCTGTGTTGTTAACATGAGCTACAGGAGTGTAACATTAACCCCAGCTCATTTCTTCTGATGGTCAGTACCACAGGCTGTGTTGTTAACATGAGCTGTAGGAGCGTAACATTACCCCCAGCTCAGTTCTTCTGATAGTCAGTCACTACCACAGGCTGTGTTGTTAACATGAGCTTTAGGAGTGTAACATTACCCCAGCTCAGTTCTTCTGATGGTCACTACCACAGGCTGTGTTAACATGAGGTGTAGGTGTGTAACATTACCCCCAGCTCAGTTCTTCTGATGGTCACTACCACAGGCTGTGTTGTTAACATGAGCTACAGGAGTGTAACATTAACCCCAGCTCAGTTCTTGTGATGGTCAATACGACAGGCTGTGTTGTTAACATGAGCTACAGGAGTGTAACATTACCCCCAGCTTAGTTCTTGTGATGGTCACTACCACAGGCTGTGTTGTTAACATGAGCTGTAGGAGTATAACATTACCCCCAGCTCAGTTCTTGTGATGGTCACTACCACAGAATGTGTTGTTAACATGAGCTGTAGGAGTGTAACATTACCCCCAGCTCAGTTCTTGTGATGGTCACTACCACAGGCTGTGTTGTTAACATGAGCTGTAGGAGCGTAACATTACCCCCAGCTCAGTTATTCTGATGGCCATTAACACAGGCTGTGTTGTTAATATGAGCTACAGGAGCGTAACATTACCCCCAGCTCAGTTCTTCTGATGGTCAGTCACTACCACAGGCTGTGTTGTTAACATGAGCTACAGGAGTGTAACATTACCCCCAGCTCAGTTCTTCTGATGGTCACTACCACAGGCTGTGTCGTTAAAATGAGGTGTAGGAGCGTAACATTAACCCCAGCTCAGTTCTTGTGATGGTCAATACGACAGGCTGTGTTGTTAACATGAGCTACAGGAGTGTAACATTACCCCCAGCTTAGTTCTTGTGATGTTCACTACCACAGGCTGTGTTGTTAACATAAGCAATAGGAGTGTAACATTACCCCCAGCTCAGTTCTTGTGATGGTCACTACCACAGGCTGTGTTGTTAACATGAGCTGTAGGAGCGTAACATTACCCCCAGCTCAGTTATTCTGATGGCCATTACCACAGGCTGTGTTGTTAATATGAGCTACAGGAGTATAACATTAACCCCAGCTCAGTTCTTCTGAGGGTCACTACCACAGGCTGTGTTGTTAACATTAGCTGCAGGTGCGTAACATTAACCCCAGCTCAGTTCTTGTGATGGTCACTAACACAGGCTGTGTTGTTAACATGAGGCGTAAGAGTGTAACATTTCCCCAGCTCAGTTCTTCTGATGGTCAATACCACAGGCTGTGTTGTTATCATGAGCTACAGGAGCGTAACATTACCCCCAGCTCAGTTCTTCTGATGGTCAGTCACTACCACAGGCTGTGTTGTTAACATGAGGTGTAGGAGTGTAACATTACCCCCAGCTCAGTTCTTGTGATGGTCACTACCACAGGCTGTGTTGTTAACATGAGCTACAGGAGTGTAACATTACCCCCAGCTCAGTACTTGTGATGGTCAGTCACTACCACAGGCTGTGTTGTTAACATCAGCTACAGGAGTATAACATTAACCCCAGCTCAGTTCTTCTGATGGTCACTACCACAGGCTGTGTTGTTAACATGAGCTGTAGGAGCGTAACATTAACCCCAGCTCAGTTCTTGTGATGGTCAATACGACAGGCTGTGTTATTAACATGAGCTACAGGAGTGTAACATTACCCCCAGCTCAGTTCTTCTGATGGTCACTACCACAGGCTGTGTTGTTAACATGAGCTGTAGGAGTGTAACATTACCCCCAGCTCAGTTCTTCTGATGGTCACTACCACAGGCTGTGTTGTTAACATGAGGTGTAGGAGTGTAACATTACCCCCACCTCAGTTCTTGTGATGGTCACTACCACAGGCTGTGTTGTTAACATGAGCTACAGGAGTGTAACATTACCCCCAGCTCAGTTCTTGTGATGGTCAGTCACTACCACATGCTGTGTTGTTAACATCAGCTACAGGACTATAACATTAACCCCAGCTCAGTTCTTCTGATGGTCACTACCACAGGCTGTGTTGTTAACATGAGCTGTAGGAGCATAACATTACCCCCAGCTCAGTTCTTCTGATGGTCACTACCACAGGCTGTGTTGTTAACATGAGGTGTAGGAGCGTAACATTAACCCCAGCTCAGTTCTTGTGATGGTCAATACGACAGGCTGTGTTGTTAACATGAGCTACAGGAGTGTAACATTACCCCCAGCTTAGTTCTTGTGATGGTCACTACCACAGGCTGTGTTGTTAACATAAGCTATAGGAGTGTAACATTACCCCCAGCTCAGTTCTTGTGATGGTCACTACCACAGGCTGTGTTGTTAACATGAGCTGTAGGAGCGTAACATTACCCCCAGCTCAGTTATTCTGATGGCCATTACCACAGGCTGTGTTGTTAATATGAGCTACAGGAGTATAACATTAACCCCAGCTCAGTTCTTCTGAGGGTCACTACCACAGGCTGTGTTGTTAACATGAGCTGCAGGTGCGTAACATTAACCTCAGCTCAGTTCTTGTGATGGTCACTAACACAGGCTGTGTTGTTAACATGAGGCGTAAGAGTGTAACATTTCCCCAGCTCAGTTCTTCTGATGGTCAATACCACAGGCTGTGTTGTTATCATGAGCTACAGGAGCGTAACATTACCCCCAGCTCAGTTCTTCTGATGGTCAGTCACTACCACAGGCTGTGTTGTAAATATGAGCTGTAGGAGTGTAACATTACCCCCAGCTCAGTTCTTGTGATGGTCACTACCACAGGCTGTGTTGTTAACATGAGCTACAGGAGTGTAACATTACCCCCAGCTCAGTTCTTGTGATGGTCAGTCACTACCACAGGCTGTGTTGTTAACATCAGCTACAGGAGTATAACATTAACCCCAGCTCAGTTCTTCTGATGGTCACTACCACAGGCTGTGTTGTTAACATGAGCTTTGGAGCGTAACATTAACCCCAGCTCAGTTCTTGTGATGGTCAATACGACAGGCTGTGTTATTAACATGAGCTACAGGAGTGTAATCTTACCCCCAGCTCAGTTCTTCTGATGGTCACTACCACAGGCTGTGTTGTTAACATGAGCTGTAGGAGTGTAACATTACCCCCAGCTCAGTTCTTCTGATGGTCACTACCACAGGCTGTGTTGTTAACATGAGGTGTAGGAGTGTAACATTACCCCCAGCTCAGTTCTTGTGATGGTCACTACCACAGGCTGTGTTGTTAACATGAGCTACAGGAGTGTAACATTTATTCCCAGCTCAGTTCTTGTGATGGTCAGTCACTACCACATGCTGTGTTGTTAACATCAGCTACAGGACTATAACATTAACCCCAGCTCAGTTCTTCTGATGGTCACTACCACAGGCTGTGTTGTTAACATGAGCTGTAGGAGCATAACATTAACCCCGGCTCAGTTCTTGTGATGGTCAATACGACAGGCTGTGTTGTTAACATGAGCTACAGGAGTGTAACGTTACCCCCAGCTCAGTTCTTCAGATGGTCACTACCACAGGCTGTGTTGTTATCATGAGCTACAGGAGCGTAACATTACCCCCAGCTCAGTTCTTGTGATGGTCACTACCACAGGCTGTGTTGTTAACATGAGGTGTAAGAGTGTAACATTTCCCCAGCTCAGTTCTTCTGATGGTCACTACCACAGGCTGTGTTGTTAACATGAGCTACAGGAGTGTAACATTACCCCCAGCTCAGTTCTTCTGATGGTCACTACCACAGACTGTGTTGTTAACATGAGCTACAGGAGTGTAACATTACCCCCAGCTCAGTTCTTCTGATGGTCACTACCACAGGCTGTGTTGTTAACATGAGGTGTAGGAGTGTAACATTACCCCAGCTCAGTTCTTCTGATGGTCACTACCACAGGCTGTGTTGTTAACATGAGCTACAGCAGTATAACATTACCCCCAGCTCAGTTCTTCTGCTGGTCACTACCACAGGCTGTGTTGTTAACATGAGCTGTAGGAGTGTAACATTACCCCCAGCTCAGTTCTTCTGATAGTCAGTCACTACCACAGGCTGTGTTGTTAACATGAGCTGTAGGAGCGTAACATTACCCCCAGCTCAGTTCTTCTGATAGTCAGTCACTACCACAGGCTGTGTTGTTAACATGAGCTGTAGGAGTGTAACATTACCCCAGCTCAGTTCTTCTGATGGTCACTACCACAGGCTGTGTTAACATGAGGTGTAGGAGTGTAACATTACCCCCAGCTCAGTTCTTCTGATGGTCACTACCACAGGCTGTGTTGTTAACATGAGGTGTAGGAGTATAACATTACCCCCAGCTCAGTTCTTGTGATGGTCACTACCACAGGCTGTGTTGTTAACATGAGCTACAGGAGTGTAACATTACCCCCAGCTCAGTTCTTGTGATGGTCAGTCACTACCACAGGCTGTGTTGTTGACATGAGCTACAGGAGTATAACATTAACCCCAGCTCATTTCTTCTGATGGTCACTACCACAGGCTGTGTTGTTAACATGAGCTGTAGGAGTGTAACATTACCCCCAGCTCAGTTCTTCTGATGGTCACTACCACAGAATGTGTTGTTAACATGAGCTGTAGGAGTGTAACATTACCCCCAGCTCAGTTCTTGTGATGGTCACTACCACAGGCTGTGTTGTTAACATGAGCTGTAGGAGCGTAACATTACCCCCAGCTCAGTTATTCTGATGGCCATTAACACAGGCTGTGTTGTTAATATGAGCTACAGGAGTATAACATTAACCCCACCTCAGTTCTTCTGATGGTCACTACCACAGGCTGTGTTGTTATCATGAGCTACAGGAGCTTAACATTACCCCCAGCTCAGTTCTTCTGATTGTCAGTCACTACCACAGGCTTTGTTGTTAACATCAGCTACAGGAGTGTAACATTACCCCCAGCTCAGTTCTTCTGATGGTCACTACCACAGGCTGTGTTGTTAACATAAGCTGTAGGAGTGTAACATTACCCCCAGCTCAGTTCTTGTGATGGTCACTACCACAGGCTGTGTTGTTAACATGAGCTGTAGGAGCGTAACATTACCCCCAGCTCAGTTATTCTGATGGCCATTACCACAGGCTGTGTTGTTAATATGAGCTACAGGAGTATAACATTAACCCCAGCTCAGTTCTTCTGAGGGTCACTACCACAGGCTGTGTTGTTAACATGAGCTGCAGGTGCGTAACATTAACCCCAGTTCAGTTCTTGTGATGGTCACTACCACAGGCTGTGTTGTTAACATGAGGTGTAGGAGTGTAACATTACCCCAGCTCAGTTCTTCTGATGGTCAATACCACAGGCTGTGTTGTTATCATGAGCTACAGGAGCGTAACATTACCCCCAGCTCAGTTCTTCTGATGGTCAGTCACTACCACAGGCTGTGTTGTTAACATGAGCTACAGGAGTATAACATTAACCCCAGCTCAGTTCTTCTGATGGTCACTACCACAGGCTGTGTTGTTAACATGAGCTGTAGGAGCGTAACATTAACCCCAGCTCAGTTCTTGTGATGGTCAATACGACAGGCTGTGTTGTTAACATGAGCTACAGGAGTGTAACATTACCCCCAGCTTAGTTCTTGTGATGGTCACTACCACAGGCTGTGTTGTTAACATGAGCTGTAGGAGTGTAACATTACCCCCAGCTCGGTTCTTGTGATGGTCACTACCACAGGCTGTGTTGTTAACATGAGCTGTAGGAGCGTAACATTATCCCAAGCTCAGTTCTTCTGATGGTCACTACCACAGGCTGTGTTGTTAACATGAGGTGTAGGAGTATAACATTAACCCCAGCTCATTTCTTCTGAGGGTCACTACCACAGGCTGTGTTGTTAACATGAGCTGCAGGTGCGTAACATTAACCCCAGTTCAGTTCTTGTGATGGTCACTACCACAGGCTGTGTTGTTAACATGAGGTGTAGGAGTGTAACATTACCCCAGCTCAGTTCTTCTGATGGTCAATACCACAGGCTGTGTTGTTATCATGAGCTACAGGAGCGTAACATTACCCCCAGCTCAGTTCTTCTGATGGTCAGTCACTACCACAGGCTGTGTTGTTAACATGAGCTACAGGAGTATAACATTAACCCCAGCTCAGTTCTTCTGATGGTCACTACCACAGGCTGTGTTGTTAACATGAGCTGTAGGAGCGTAACATTAACCCCAGCTCAGTTCTTGTGATGGTCAATACGACAGGCTGTGTTGTTAACATGAGCTACAGGAGTGTAACATTACCCCCAGCTTAGTTCTTGTGATGGTCACTACCACAGGCTGTGTTGTTAACATGAGCTGTAGGAGTGTAACATTACCCCCAGCTCGGTTCTTGTGATGGTCACTACCACAGGCTGTGTTGTTAACATGAGCTGTAGGAGCGTAACATTATCCCCCAGCTCAGTTCTTCTGATGGTCACTACCACAGGCTGTGTTGTTAACATGAGGTGTAGGAGTGTAACATTACCCCCAGCTCAGTTCTTCTGATGGTCACTACCACAGACTGTGTTGTTAACATGAGCTACAGGAGTGTAACATTACCCCCAGCTCAGTTATTCTGATGGTCACTACCACAGGCTGTGATGTTAACATGAGGTGTAGGAGTGTAACATTACCCCAGCTCAGTTCTTCTGATGGTCACTACCACAGGCTGTGTTGTTAACATGAGCTACAGCAGTATAACATTAACCCCAGCTCAGTTCTTCTGATGGTCACTACCACAGGCTGTGTTGTTAACATGAGCTGTAGGAGCGTAACATTAACCCCAGCTCAGTTCTTCTGATGGTCACTACCACAGGCTGTGTTTTTAACATGAGCTGTAGGAGGGTAACATTACCCCCAGCTCAGTTCTTCTGCTGGTCACTACCACAGGCTTTGTTGTTAACATGAGCTGTAGGAGTGTAACATTACCCCCAGCTCAGTTCTTCTGATAGTCAGTCACTACCACAGGCTGTGTTGTTGACATGAGCTACAGGAGTATAACATTAACCCCAGCTCATTTCTTCTGATGGTCACTACCACAGGCTGTGTTGTTAACGTGAGCTGTAGGAGTGTAACATTACCCCCAGCTCAGTTCTTCTGATGGTCACTACCACAGAATGTGTTGTTAACATGAGCTGTAGGAGTGTAACATTACCCCCAGCTCAGTTCTTGTGATGGTCACTACCACAGGCTGTGTTGTTAACATGAGCTGTAGGAGCGTAACATTACCCCCAGCTCAGTTATTCTGATGGCCATTAACACAGGCTGTGTTGTTAATATGAGCTACAGGAGTATAACATTAACCCCACCTCAGTTCTTCTGATGGTCACTACCACAGGCTGTGTTGTTATCATGAGCTACAGGAGCTTAACATTACCCCCAGCTCAGTTCTTCTGATGGTCAGTCACTACCACAGGCTTTGTTGTTATCATCAGCTACAGGAGTGTAACATTACCCCCAGCTCAGTTCTTCTGATGGTCACTACCACAGGCTGTGTTAACATGAGGTGTAGGAGCGTAACATTAACCCCAGCTCAGTTCTTGTGATAGTCTATACGACAGGCTGTGTTGTTAACATGAGCTACAGGAGTGTAACATTACCCCCAGCTTAGTTCTTGTGATGGTCACTACCACAGGCTGTGTTGTTAACATAAGCTGTAGGAGTGTAACATTACCCCCAGCTCAGTTCTTGTGATGGTCACTACCACAGGCTGTGTTGTTAACATGAGCTGTAGGAGCGTAACATTACCCCCAGCTCAGTTATTCTGATGGCCATTACCACAGGCTGTGTTGTTAATATGAGCTACAGGAGTATAACATTAACCCCAGCTCAGTTCTTCTGAGGGTCACTACCAGAGGCTGTGTTGTTAAAATGAGCTGCAGGTGCGTAACATTAACCCCAGTTCAGTTCTTGTGATGGTCACTACCACAGGCTGTGTTGTTAACATGAGGTGTAGGAGTGTAACATTACCCCAGCTCAGTTCTTCTGATGGTCAATACCACAGGCTGTGTTGTTATCATGAGCTACAGGAGCGTAACATTACCCCCAGCTCAGTTCTTCTGATGATCAGTCACTACCACAGGCTGTGTTGTTAACATGAGCTACAGGAGTATAACATTAACCCCAGCTCAGTTCTTCTGATGGTCACTACCACAGGCTGTGTTGTTAACATGAGCTGTAGGAGCGTAACATTAACCCCAGCTCAGTTCTTGTGATGGTCAATACGACAGGCTGTGTTGTTAACATGAGCTACAGGAGTGTAACATTACCCCCAGCTTAGTTCTTGTGATGGTCACTACCACAGGCTGTGTTGTTAACATGAGCTGTAGGAGTGTAACATTACCCCCAGCTCGGTTCTTGTGATGGTCACTACCACAGGCTGTGTTGTTAACATGAGCTGTAGGAGCGTAACATTATCCCAAGCTCAGTTCTTCTGTTGGTCACTACCACAGGCTGTGTTGTTAACATGAGGTGTAGGAGTGTAACATTACCCCCAGCTCAGTTCTTCTGATGGTCACTACCACAGACTGTGTTGTTAACATGAGCTACAGGAGTGTAACATTACCCCCAGCTCAGTTCTTCTGATGGTCACTACCACAGGCTGTGATGTTAACATGAGGTGTAGGAGTGTAACATTACCCCAGCTCAGTTCTTCTGATGGTCACTACCACAGGCTGTGTTGTTAACATGAGCTACAGCAGTATAACATTAACCCCAGCTCAGTTCTTCTGATGGTCCCTACCACAGGCTGTGTTGTTAACATGAGCTGTAGGAGCGTAACATTAACCCCAGCTCAGTTCTTCTGATGGTCACTACCACAGGCTGTGTTTTTAACATGAGCTGTAGGAGGGTAACATTACCCCCAGCTCAGTTCTTCTGATGGTCACTACCACAGGCTGTGTTGTTAACATGAGCTGTAGGAGTGTAACATTACCCCCAGCTCAGTTCTTCTGATAGTCAGTCACTACCACAGGCTGTGTTGTTAACATGAGCTGTAGGAGCGTAACATTACCCCCAGCTCAGTTCTTCTGATAGTCAGTCACTACCACAGGCTGTGTTGTTAACATGAGCTGTAGGAGTGTAACATTACCCCAGCTCAGTTCTTCTGATGGTCACTACCACAGGCTGTGTTAACATGAGGTGTAGGAGTGTAACATTACCCCCAGCTCAGTTCTTCTGATGGTCACTACCACAGGCTGTGTTGTTAACATGAGGTGTAGGAGTGTAACATTACCCCCAGCTCAGTTCTTGTGATGGTCACTACCACAGGCTGTGTTGTTAACATGAGCTACAGGAGTGTAACATTACCCCCAGCTCAGTTCTTGTGATGGTCAGTCACTACCACAGGCTGTGTTGTTGACATGAGCTACAGGAGTATAACATTAACCCCAGCTCATTTCTTCTGATGGTCACTACCACAGGCTGTGTTGTTAACATGAGCTGTAGGAGTGTAACATTACCCCCAGCTCAGTTCTTGTGATGGTCACTACCACAGGCTGTGTTGTTAACATAAGCTGTAGGAGTGTAACATTACCCCCAGCTCAGTTCTTGTGATGGTCACTACCACAGGCTGTGTTGTTAACATGAGCTGTAGGAGCGTAACATTACCCCCAGCTCAGTTATTCTGATGGCCATTACCACAGGCTGTGTTGTTAATATGATCTACAGGAGTATAACATTAACCCCAGCTCAGTTCTTCTGAGGGTCACTACCACAGGCTGTGTTGTTAACATGAGCTGCAGGTGCGTAACATTAACCCCAGTTCAGTTCTTGTGATGGTCACTACCACAGGCTGTGTTGTTAACATGAGGTGTAGGAGTGTAACATTACTCCAGCTCAGTTCTTCTGATGGTCAATACCACAGGCTGTGTTGTTATCATGAGCTACAGGAGCGTAACATTACCCCCAGCTCAGTTCTTCTGATGGTCAGTCACTACCACAGGCTGTGTTGTTAACATGAGCTACAGGAGTATAACATTAACCCCAGCTCAGTTCTTCTGATGGTCACTACCACAGCCTGTGTTGTTAACATGAGCTGTAGGAGCGTAACATTAACCCCAGCTCAGTTCTTGTGATGGTCAATACGACAGGCTGTGTTGTTAACATGAGCTACAGGAGTGTAACATTACCCCAGCTCAGTTCTTCTGATGGTCAATACCACAGGCTGTGTTGTTATCATGAGCTACAGGAGCGTAACATTACCCCCAGCTCAGTTCTTCTGATGGTCAGTCACTACCACAGGCTGTGTTGTTAACATGAGCTACAGGAGTATAACATTAACCCCAGCTCAGTTCTTCTGATGGTCACTACCACAGGCTGTGTTGTTAACATGAGCTGTAGGAGCGTAACATTAACCCCAGCTCAGTTCTTGTGATGGTCACTACCACAGGCTGTGTTGTTAACATGAGCTGTAGGAGTGTAACATTACCCCCAGCTCGGTTCTTGTGATGGTCACTACCACAGGCTGTGTTGTTAACATGAGCTGTAGGAGCGTAACATTATCCCAAGCTCAGTTCTTCTGATGGTCACTACCACAGGCTGTGTTGTTAACATGAGGTGTAGGAGTGTAACATTACCCCCAGCTCAGTTCTTCTGATGGTCACTACCACAGACTGTGTTGTTAACATGAGCTACAGGAGTGTAACATTACCCCCAGCTCAGTTCTTCTGATGGTCACTACCACAGGCTGTGATGTTAACATGAGGTGTAGGAGTGTAACATTACCCCAGCTCAGTTCTTCTGATGGTCACTACCACAGGCTGTGTTGTTAACATGAGCTACAGCAGTATAACATTAACCCCAGCTCAGTTCTTCTGATGGTCACTACCACAGGCTGTGTTGTTAACATGAGCTGTAGGAGCGTAACATTAACCCCAGCTCAGTTCTTCTGATGGTCACTACCACAGGCTGTGTTTTTAACATAAGCTGTAGGAGGGTAACATTACCCCCAGCTCAGTTCTTCTGCTGGTCACTACCACAGGCTGTGTTGTTAACATGAGCTGTAGGAGTGTAACATTACCCCCAGCTCAGTTCTTCTGATAGTCAGTCACTACCACAGGCTGTGTTGTTAACATGAGCTGTAGGAGCGTAACATTACCCCCAGCTCAGTTCTTCTGATAGTCAGTCACTACCACAGGCTGTGTTGTTAACATGAGCTGTAGGAGTGTAACATTACCCCAGCTCAGTTCTTCTGATGGTCACTACCACAGGCTGTGTTAACATGAGGTGTAGGAGTGTAACATTACCCCCAGCTCAGTTCTTCTGATGGTCACTACCACAGGCTGTGTTGTTAACATGAGCTACAGGAGTGTAACATTACCCCCAGCTCAGTTCTTGTGATGGTCAGTCACTACCACAGGCTGTGTTGTTGACATGAGCTACAGGAGTATAACATTAACCCCAGCTCATTTCTTCTGATGGTCACTACCACAGGCTGTGTTGTTAACATGAGCTGTAGGAGTGTAACATTACCCCCAGCTCAGTTCTTGTGATGGTCACTACCACAGAATGTGTTGTTAACATGAGCTGTAGGAGTGTAACATTACCCCCAGCTCAGTTCTTGTGATGGTCACTACCACAGGCTGTGTTGTTAACATGAGCTGTAGGAGCGTAACATTACCCCCAGCTCAGTTATTCTGATGGCCATTAACACAGGCTGTGTTGTTAATATGAGCTACAGGAGTATAACATTAACCCCACCTCAGTTCTTGTGATGGTCACTACCACAGGCTGTGTTGTTATCATGAGCTACAGGAGCTTAACATTACCCCCAGCTCAGTTCTTCTGATGGTCAGTCACTACCACAGGCTTTGTTGTTAACATCAGCTACAGGAGTGTAACATTACCCCCAGCTCAGTTCTTCTGATGGTCACTACCACAGGCTGTGTTAACATGAGGTGTAGGAGCGTAACATTAACCCCAGCTCAGTTCTTGTGATGGTCTATACGACAGGCTGTGTTGTTAACATGAGCTACAGGAGTGTAACATTACCCCCAGCTTAGTTCTTGTGATGGTCACTACCACAGGCTGTGTTGTTAACATAAGCTGTAGGAGTGTAACATTACCCCCAGCTCAGTTCTTGTGATGGTCACTACCACAGGCTGTGTTGTTAACATGAGCTGTAGGAGCGTAACATTACCCCCAGCTCAGTTATTCTGATGGCCATTACCACAGGCTGTGTTTTTAATATGAGCTACAGGAGTATAACATTAACCCCAGCTCAGTTCTTCTGAGGGTCACTACCACAGGCTGTGTTGTTAACATGAGCTGCAGGTGCGTAACATTAACCCCAGTTCAGTTCTTGTGATGGTCACTACCACAGGCTGTGTTGTTAACATGAGGTGTAGGAGTGTAACATTACCCCAGCTCAGTTCTTCTGATGGTCAATACCACAGGCTGTGTTGTTATCATGAGCTACAGGAGCGTAACATTACCCCCAGCTCAGTTCTTCTGATGGTCAGTCACTACCACAGGCTGTGTTGTTAACATGAGCTACAGGAGTATAACATTAACCCCAGTTCAGTTCTTCTGATGGTCACTACCACAGGCTGTGTTGTTAACATGAGCTGTAGGAGCGTAACATTAACCCCAGCTCAGTTCTTGTGATGGTCAATACGACAGGCTGTGTTGTTAACATGAGCTACAGGAGTGTAACATTACCCCCAGCTTAGTTCTTGTGATGGTCACTACCACAGGCTGTGTTGTTAACATGAGCTGTAGGAGTGTAACATTACCCCCAGCTCAGTTCTTGTGATGGTCACTACCACAGGCTGTGTTGTTAACATGAGCTGTAGGAGCGTAACATTATCCCAAGCTCAGTTCTTCTGATGGTCACTACCACAGGCTGTGTTGTTAACATGAGGTGTAGGAGTGTAACATTACCCCCAGCTCAGTTCTTCTGATGGTCACTACCACAGACTGTGTTGTTAACATGAGCTACAGGAGTGTAACATTACCCCCAGCTCAGTTCTTCTGATGGTCACTACCACAGGCTGTGATGTTAACATGAGGTGTAGGAGTGTAACATTACCCCAGCTCAGTTCTTCTGATGGTCACTACCACAGGCTGTGTTGTTAACATGAGCTACAGCAGTATAACATTAACCCCAGCTCAGTTCTTCTGATGGTCACTACCACAGGCTGTGTTGTTAACATGAGCTGTAGGAGCGTAACATTAACCCCAGCTCAGTTCTTCTGATGGTCACTACCACAGGCTGTGTTTTTAACATGAGCTGTAGGAGGGTAACATTACCCCCAGCTCAGTTCTTCTGCTGGTCACTACCACAGGCTGTGTTGTTAACATGAGCTGTAGGAGTGTAACATTACCCCCAGCTCAGTTCTTCTGTTAGTCAGTCACTACCACAGGCTGTGTTGTTAACATGAGCTGTAGGAGCGTAACATTACCCCCAGCTCAGTTCTTCTGATAGTCAGTCACTACCACAGGCTGTGTTGTTAACATGAGCTGTAGGAGTGTAACATTACCCCAGCTCAGTTCTTCTGATGGTCACTACCACAGGCTGTGTTAACATGAGGTGTAGGAGTGTAACATTACCCCCAGCTCAGTTCTTCTGATGGTCACTACCACAGGCTGTGTTGTTAACATGAGGTGTAGGAGTGTAACATTACCCCCAGCTCAGTTCTTGTGATGGTCACTACCACAGGCTGTGTTGTTAACATGAGCTACAGGAGTGTAACATTACCCCCAGCTCAGTTCTTGTGATGGTCAGTCACTACCACAGGCTGTGTTGTTAACATCAGCTACAGGAGTATAACATTAACCCCAGCTCAGTTCTTCTGATGGTCACTACCACAGGCTGTGTTGTTAACATGAGCTGTAGGAGTGTAACATTACCCCAGCTCAGTTCTTCTGATGGTCACTACCACAGGCTGTGTTAACATGAGGTGTAGGAGTGTAACATTACCCCCAGCTCAGTTCTTCTGATGGTCACTACCACAGGCTGTGTTGTTAACATGAGGTGTAGGAGTGTAACATTACCCCCAGCTCAGTTCTTGTGATGGTCACTACCACAGGCTGTGTTGTTAACATGAGCTACAGGAGTGTAACATTACCCCCAGCTTAGTTCTTGTGATGGTCACTACCAGTGTTGTAGTCGAGTCACTAAACCTCGAGTCCGAGTCAAGTCTCGAGTCCCCAGTGTTCGAGTCCAAGTCCAAGTCCGAGTCACCAAAGAAAAGTCGAGTCGAGTCCGAGTCGAGTCACTATTACCCTAGTCCGAGTCCGAGTCATCAAGGTTGAGTCTGAGTCGAGTTCCAAGATGGCTCCAGTGATCCACTCGGGCACAGTCAAAGATCTGACATACAAATAAAAAAGGTCTACATTAAACAAAAATGACACAGCTGTCACCATTTCAAAGGGAGTTTATTTACTTTGTGACACGATAGCCAAACAAATGCACACCCACACACTCGCACACATGCACGCGCAAGCTCGCACACACACATTTTTAGAACAGTCTGAATTTCTTTGACATTCTGAACATTGGATGTGCTTCAAAACACATTGATAGCTGTGAATAGCATGATATTAGCAAATGGTGGAAACAGTATACAGAAGTAAGTTCTACAGCATACAATACATTCATAAAAACTAGTCAAAAGACATTGTCTCTCAGGAATAGTTAGGAACAAAAGGCTAGTGGCACTAGTTTTAAGCATACATGTTGCATTTCAAAAACATAAGATCTGACAGCATGGAACTACTCAACCTTGCACGGTGAGGCCTCATCAAAATGCCTCCATGACTAAATACCCTTTCAATGGCCGCACTGGAGGCAGGGATAGAGAATACCTGTGTGGCAATCTGATAGAGGGTAGGGAATTTGGATTTGTTTTGCTGCCAAAATCTGAGGCACGGGACTGAGTCAGAGTCCTTCTCAGTGATCAAGTTGAGGTATGCAGTCAACTGAGCCTGGCCAGACGGCTTCTTCTTGGTGGAGGAGGGAGTCCTCCTATAGTGGGAGAACATTCTCAACTGCTTCTCAGGAGGAGACTCTGAAAGTTCACCTTCCCCTGGTCCTGTTGCTTCCGCTGCATCTGCTGTTGATACCGCTTGCTTGTCACCCTCTGCCTTTATATACTCTGAAATGAGAGGGGGCATGGGGGACTCATTACAAATATGTTATTGACTAGGCCTACATGACAAATGACACGCCTATGTGCTTTATTGTAACACCTTCAATGATATAAACATCACAACAATCAAACAGTTAATCACTTAACTAACGTTAATCAAAACATTTCTCACCTTTGATCTCAGTCTTCAGCACATCTTTGATGTCACTGTCCAGCTGCACATCATGTTCTAGCCACTGGAAGCCAAATGCTGGGTCCAACACAGATGCTATGAAGTAGGCATCGGTGAAAGGAAATTTGGTGGGGCCTCTTCCTTCAGCCGGCTCACAGCCTGGTATCTTGACTGCACTGAAAACCTCTGCAAACCTTGTTTTCAAGGAGCTCTCCAGAGCTCTCACCAGAGGCCCACAGTATCTGGCTTTTCCTCTTATTTCCTGCAGGTGACAGCGCAGTGAGGACACAGGGCACAATCACACTGACGGTGACAGTAGTCTCACCCTGAGTTAGGTTGGTTGCCTCTAAGAATGGATCAAGAACTTCGATCAGTTCTTTAAGCTTAGCATACTCTCGCGGGGATAAGATAAGGCTTTTGTGCCCCTCTGATTCCAACACACTGGACAGCTTTTGCATGTCTAAATGCACATAAGCCTTCACCTTCTTCAGAGTGGAATTCCATCGTGTGGCATTCACTGTTGGAATTGTTGCATCACCAAAACACGCTTCAAAGCAGTCTTTAAACGAGGTGCCACTGTGGAGGAGGTTGGCTGCACGGGATAGCTTTGCTAGGGTGCTTGACAGCCCACTGGTGTCTTTCAGACCATCTTTTATGACCAACTGCAGTGAATGTGTGAAGCATGATAGTCTCCGCATCTTACAGTTCTCAGCCAAAGTGTCACTGACTGTCTGTTGATCTTCTGGCATCAGGTCTTGCCATATTTCATCATCCTCCTCAAATGAGCTGGGATCATGAGCTTCAGCATCACAAGGATCCTCTAGGGGAAAGCTGGCCTGGAAAGCTTTTCTCATGTTGGATTCATTGTCAGTTATGACAAAGTTGATCTTGTCCTTAATCAGGTATTCTTCAGCACAGCATTCAAACATCATTGCAATCTTCTCTCCTGAGTGTTTCCCATGCACTCTTTTGCAGGAAAGAAGATATGACTGAAGGCTGAGTTCCTGTTTTTTTTATCCATTGCCACTGTGTGTGCTGTCACTCCAAGGAATGACTGCATCTTTCGATCACTCCAAATGTCTGTGGTAACAGCAACACTCGATGCTTCTGCCAGCTGGTTCTTTATCTGTTCTTTCTTGACTTCCACCATTCCTGGAATGGTCACAGAGGAAATTGTGGATCTTGCTATGGGCCGGTACTGAGGGTCCAGGACATGCAGGAAGTGCTTGAAGTCCTCGTTGTCAACGATGGAGAGTGGCAAGCAGCACTTAATGATTAGATCTTTTACAAGGGCATCACTTATTGCCTTCTGACGTGGATGTTTGAGGTCGTACATCCTTTGCTGTCCATCATTTAAAAATGATGTGATAGTCTTCTGACCTGAAGCAGCTGGCATCACATCTGAAGCAGTGGAGGTACGGTATTCTTGGAACCTAGGGGAAGATAGGATACACACTTTAGCTTGCTGATGCCAAACTGTTTCAAGTAATCTTTCTCACAGCAAAAAATGTGTAACGTTATAGCTATAACAATATGCAATAACAATACAAATGTTACACATTATACATATAGTTGTTTGAACCATAACCAGTTAAGTTACATATTTAGTTATCTATATAACTAACATTACCATATTAGTAGATTAACTAATGTAAACTAGCTGGATAAATGAAAAGTATGAGAAAAGATACATAATTTATGAGACTAACAGGACAGGGATTAATTAGCAAAACCCAGTCATTTAATTATTGATTTAAGTATGTTACATGCTACCTAGCTGAGCTTTAACTCTCTATCCTCCGTGAGTCTGTATGTTTATTCTGTATGGGTCAGGGAGGGTGTGATTTTGTTAGAAGATAGAGCCAGTTCATAGTACTGTTCAAAAGCTACGTCGCGCGTGTCTATTTTTAGAATTTGGCACACCCAATGCTGCATATATGCAAAGAAAAATATCCCCATATTTACAGTAGCCTATGCGGTGTCACGAATCACCATACGGTTCGGTAGTTTTCGGTACATCGGGGGGGGGGGGGAAATGCCACATCCGTCAAATCTCGTACTGTCTCCAGCTCTCAAGAAAACCAGTGGCGGCATCCACATTAGCTTTTTCAATTAGTCCATTTAGCGAGTAATAGCCTACAATTATTTGTATTTGCATTGTAAAGTTGTGCACATTTTATCAACATTATTTGTGGATGCATATAGGCTAGACTTCTTCCTTCTCCGCACTTGGAGAATATTCATGGCGGAGATCTGCAATGTGCGGATTTGTTATTGCTAGTTAAGATAAATGCTAACACGGTAGTTCAGAGTGGTGTGTGTTTTCCGTTAAGTGTATGCTACTTGGTAATTAGCTAAATGATAAATAAGAAAAATCAGTTTTAATCTCCCTATAACACGAAGACGCTGCGTGTTACTTACCAACTCATCATTAGTGAGATCGATGGCACGCTCGTACCGAAAGCGAACCGTACTGTGACTTTTCTGTGCAATGCTGCATTAGCATTCTAACAGTAACGTGTGGTGACCCACATCTATATATCGAGAGACATTCACCTAAGAGGACGGTGTACCTTTAAGGGAAGAGGCGAGGCGTCAGATAATGCACTTCCGCTTCCGGTTCACAGTCAGTTCAGTGTCGTTGTCGAACGTATGACATGCAAAGTTGGAGCTAGTAAACTACCTCGACTACGTCTACTCTCACGTCTCCTGTCTCGTTGTTTTCTAACTCCACATTGGTGACCCCGACGTGATCGAACTACTAATACGAGTATGTCTGACAACGACGACGCCGGTGCTAACAACATGGCTATTGCTAACGCTAGCATTTACACCGCTACTGTGAAGCTACCCGACTTTTGGCAGCATAATCCACGGCCGTGGTTTCAACATGTGGAAGCCCAGTTCCAGCTGAGAGGGATAACGCAGGATGCAACGCAGTACTTCTACGTAGTGGCGGCGTTAGACGCATCGACAACGGCGCGAGCAATGACACTGTTGGAAGCTCCGCCAGCTGCTGGCAAGTACGATGCTATAAAGACATTCCTCCTGAAGCTATTTGAACTGTCGGAGCTGGAGAAGGCAGACCGTTTACTGTCCCCGAATGGCCTCGGCGACGGCAAACCGTCTGAGTTAATGGAAAAAATGCTGTCTGTGCTGGGATCGGCTGATCCGGCCTTTCTTTTCACACACATTTTTCTGAGGCAGCTCCCCGCACCTGTACGCACAGCACTGGCCAGTTCTCCTCTCGCCGCCTCCAAGGACTACCGTTCTCTGGCTGCTGAAGCAGACAGGGTTTTCCTGGCCAACCGGCAACAGTTTGTGCATGCCCTGCTACCCCACCAGACCGCCCCACCACCACCTGTGTACGACTATATGGACACCGCGGCTGCGGTGACAGCCCGCCGCCAACCTGACGACGGGCTCTGTTATTACCATGCCAGGTTTGGGGCAAAAGCAAAACGGTGTCGCAAACCATGCAATTACAGGGTTCAGGGAAACGCCAAGGCCGGCGCTCGTTAACGGCTATGGGCGCCGGCCGTGACTGCAAGCTGTTGTTCATCAGAGACTCCTTGTCGGGCCGGCGGCTGCTGGTTGACTCTGGCGCTCAACGCAGCGTACTACCAGCACAAGCTGTGGACACGATGACCGACAGTCACGGCCCCCAGATGGACGCCGCCAACGGCACGTCCATTCGGACGTACGGTATCAGACATGTGGACGTGTGTTTTGGCGGCCGACGTTTCGGCTGGGACTTTGTGATGGCTGCTGTATCCACCCCGCTCCTAGGTGCGGATTTCCTCTGTGCTTTCAACCTGCTGGTGGATGTTAAAAACTGTCGCGTGATTGATGCCGTCTCTTTTGCGTCATACCCCTGCACGCTTGGGGGGGCTGGAGCGCTGTGCCTCGCTAACACACTCTCCACCGGGGATCCATACCAACGCCTGCTCGCAAATTTCCCCGAGCTCACCACACCCACCTTCTCCTCGGCGGTGGCCAAGCACGGCGTGGAACATCATATCACCACAGTGGGCCCCCCAGTTTACGCCCGGGCCCGACGCCTCGACTCGGCCAAGCTCGCAATAGCCAGGGAGGAGTTTTCGACTATGGAGCGCCTCGGCATTGTCCGCCGTTCTGACAGCCCGTGGGCTTCCCCTCTTCACATGGTTACTAAGGCCGACGGGGGTTGGCGCCCGTGCGGGGACTACCGTCGCCTAAACAATGCCACGACCCCCGACCGGTACCTCATACCGCACATACAAGATTTCTCTACCCATCTGGCGGGCGCTGCCATCTATTCCAAAATCGACTTAGTGCGGGGGTATCACCAAGTGCCGGTCCACCCACTGGATGTCCCAAAAACGGCTGTCATCACACCCTTTGGGCTCTTTGAGTTTTTACGTATGCCTTTCGGCCTTAAAGGGGCGGCGCAGACGTTTCAGCGCCTTATGGATTCTGTGCTCCGCGACATGCCATTTTTGTTTGTGTACTTAGACGACATCCTCGTGGCCAGCGCGTCGGCGGAGGAACACATGACGCACCTCACACAGCTGTTCGACAGGCTCAGCGAACACGGCCTCATCATCAACCCAGCTAAGTGTCAGTTCGGGGAGTCGTCCATCACCTTCCTCGGGCACCACATCACTCCACAGGGGGCCGTTCCCCTCCCTGCCAGGGTTGAGGCTGTCACCATGTTCCCCCGCCCCCGCACTGTACAGTCGCTGCAGGAATTCCTGGGCATGGTGAACTTTTATAACCGTTTCCTGCCCCGTGCCGCCCACATCATGCGTCCCCTGTATGAGGCCCTGCGGGGTAAGAAGTCTAAGGACGAGCTGGACTGGTCTTCGGGGATGGACGAGGCTTTTGTGGCCGCCAAGACCGCGCTGGCCAACGCTGCGCTGCTAGCTCACCCGTCGCCTGCCGCCCCCATAGCCCTTACAACGGATGCCTCCGACTACGCCGTGGGGGCCGTGTGTGAGCAGTGGGTGGAGGGGGGCTGGCAGCCGTTGGCGTTCTTCAGTAAACAACTCCGTGAGAGCGAGCGCAAATACAGCACCTTTGATAGGGAACTACTGGGTCTCTTCCTCGCAACCAGACACTTTAGGTTCCTATTGGAGGGCCGACAGTTCACCGCTTTCGTGGACCACAAACCGCTGACGTTCTGTATGGCCAAAACCTCAGAACCGTGGTCTGGGCGTCAGCAGCGCCATCTCGCGGCGGTTTCCGAGTTTACCACGGACATACAACACGTGTCGGGCAAGGATAACTTCGTCGCCGACTGCCTTTCACGGGCAGTTGTTAACGCCGTTCACTTGGGACTCGACTACGCCGCTATGGCAGCGGACCAAGCCAAGGACGCGACCGTTCAAGACTACCGGTCGACCCCTACGGCGCTACGGCTGGAGGAAGTGACGTTCGACGCGGCCAACACCACCCTCCTCTGTGACATCTCCACCGGTCAACCGCGCCCCCTGGTGCCTACTTCCTGGCGGCGCCGAGTTTTCGACACCGTCCATGGCCTTTCCCACCCGGGAGTGAAGGCCTCGACCAAGCTGGTGAGCGTCAAGTTCGTTTGGCCTGGGCTCCGTAAGGATGTTAGAGCCTGGGCCGGCTCGTGTGTGGCGTGCCAACGCGCCAAGGTGCACCGCCATACCAAGGCCCCTTTGGCGCCGTTTGTGGTTCCAGAGAGGCGGTTTGACCACGTCAATGTTGACCTGGTGGGTCCCCTGCCCCCCTCCCGTGGTTATACGTTCCTCCTCACTATTGTGGACAGGGCCACCAGGTGGCCAGAGGCTATTCCCTTGTCCTCCACGACGGCAGCAGAGGTAGCGCGGGCGTTCATCGGCTGCTGGGTGGCCCGTTTCAGCACGCCTGGTGACATCACGAGCGACCGGGGCTCCCAGTTTACCTCGGAGCTCTGGACGGCGGTCGCTGAGCACCTGGGGATGAAGATCCACCGCACTACGGCGTACAACCCGCAGAGCAACGGACTTTGTGAGCGGTTCCATCGGGACATGAAAGCCGCTCTGCGGGCAAGCCTCACTGGCTACGACTGGATGGACCGGCTCCCGTGGGTCATGCTCGGCCTGCGTTCGGCCCCGAAGGAAGACCTCCAGACCTCCTCCGCTGAGCTGGTGTATGGCCAGCCCCTGCGGGTTCCGGGGGAGTTTCTTCCGGATGCTACGGCTCCCTGGTCGGCCGCCTCTCACCTCAGTGCGTCCCGGAGCGCTGCCGGTGCCTTCGCTCCCGTTCCGATGTCTCAACACTGCCTCCCCCGGTCCTACGTCCCCAAGGATCTGCCATCAGCGAGGTATGTCTTCATTAGGCACGACAGCCATCGGTCCCCGCTGCAGCCCCCATACGACGGGCCCTTCCGCGTCCTGGAGGCGGGGGATAAGAACTTTGTGGTGGACATGGGGGGCAGGCCGGAGCGGGTCGCTATAGACCGTCTCAAGCCCGCTCACTTGGACATTGGGGAGCCAATGCAATTGGCCCTACCCCCGCGGCGGGGGCGCCCTCCTAGGTCGGCCCCGGCACCTGCCTCTGTTCCTGCTTCGGCCCCGCCTATGGCCCGGGTTTCGGCCCCATCTGTTTCCCCTCCTGTGAAGTGCAGCCGTTATGGCCGCAGGGTCCGCCCTCCGACTCGTCACCTGTTTTCCCCGTGACTTTGCACTATGTCATTGACTGTTCTGTTGTAGAGTCTATTTTTATGTTCATGACTTGCACTTTTGCTGTTTTGCATTGTTTTGTTTAGGTGAATTCTGGGGGGGCCTGTGTGGTGACCCACATCTATATATCGAGAGACATTCACCTAAGAGGACGGTGTACCTTTAAGGGAAGAGGCGAGGCGTCAGATAATGCACTTCCGCTTCCGGTTCACAGTCAGTTCAGTGTCGTTGTCGAACGTATGACATGCAAAGTTGGAGCTAGTAAACTACCTCGACTACGTCTACTCTCACGTCTCCTGTCTCGTTTTCTAACTCCACAAACGTTACTTAACTTACCTATACAATCTCACTTGGTTCTAGTGATATGATAAACCCGCCACACCACCTAACCCAACGGTTCTAGTGACATGATATACCCGCCACACGACCCGACCCAGCATCTTGGACCAGTGGTTGAGTTACTTCAGAGGCTATTGTTACCGTAGCTAGATAGCGAGCTAGCTAACGTTAACTGATCACCAACCATATCATCAGCTGACTGCATATCACTTACTTTTCTGGGTGCATCCTTGACAGATGTCTGTTGAAGTTTGAGGTTGTCCCGGTCTTCTCCTCAATATTTCGTTTACATATCGAACATCTAGCAGTGATCTTGCTGGAATTTGTTGTAAAATCTGTGTAAGCAAAGAGCACAATTCGGGGCGTCTCTTTAGGCATCTTCGCGCTACTGAACACGACGGTATGCACGCCACGTGAATCCGCATGTAGGTGGAACACACGTGCCTGCCCTTACACGAAATTGAATAATGTTACAGTATTAATATAGCTATCAATATATTTTAGTAGGGCCTATTATTTAAAAAAAATCTAACAAAAACAGTCTTTATCAATTAAAAAGTCAGAGTCCGGGTCTCCAACTTCCGAGTCCGAATGCAGTAAATTCGCGAGTCCGAGTCCAAGTCCGAGTCATCAGTGCTCAAGTCCAAGTCGAGTCACGAGTCATGAAAATCAGGACTCGAGTCGGACTCGAGTCCGAGTCCTGGACTCGAGTACTACAACACTGGTCACTACCACAGGCTGTGTTGTTAACATAAGCTGTAGGAGTGTAACATTACCCCCAGCTCAGTTCTTGTGATGGTCACTACCACAGGCTGTGTTGTTAACATGAGCTGTAGGAGCGTAACATTAACCCCAGCTCAGTTCTTGTGATGGTCAATACGACAGGCTGTGTTATTAACATGAGCTACAGGAGTGTAACATTACCCCCAGCTCAGTTCTTCTGATGGTCACTACCACAGGCTGTGTTGTTAACATGAGCTGTAGGAGTGTAACATTACCCCCAGCTCAGTTCTTCTGATGGTCACTACCACAGGCTGTGTTGTTAACATGAGGTGTAGGAGTGTAACATTACCCCCAGCTCAGTTCTTGTGATGGTCACTACCACAGGCTGTGTTGTTAACATGAGCTACAGGAGTGTAACATTACCCCCAGCTCAGTTCTTGTGATGGTCAGTCACTACCACATGCTGTGTTGTTAACATCAGCTACAGGACTATAACATTAACCCCAGCTCAGTTCTTCTGATGGTCACTACCACAGGCTGTGTTGTTAACATGAGCTGTAGGAGCATAACATTAACCCCGGCTCAGTTCTTGTGATGGTCAATACGACAGGCTGTGTTGTTAACATGAGCTACAGGAGTGTAACGTTACCCCCAGCTCAGTTCTTCAGATGGTCACTACCACAGGCTGTGTTGTTATCATGAGCTACAGGAGCGTAACATTATCCCCAGCTCAGTTCTTCTGATGGTCAGTCACTACCACAGGCTGTGTTGTTAACATCAGCTACAGGAGTATAACATTAACCCGAGCTCAGTTCTTCTGATGGTCACTACCACAGGCTGTGTTGTTAACATGAGCTGTAAGAGCGTAACATTAACCCCAGCTCAGTTCTTGTGATGGTCAATACGACAGGCTGTGTTATTAACATGAGCTACAGGAGTGTAACATTACCCCCAGCTCAGTTCTTCTGATGGTCACTACCACAGGCTGTGTTGTTAACATGAGCTGTAGGAGTGTAACATTACCCCCAGCTCAGTTCTTCTGATGGTCACTACCACAGGCTGTGTTGTTAACATGAGGTGTAGGAGTGTAACATTACCCCCAGCTCAGTTCTTGTGATGGTCACTACCACAGGCTGTGTTGTTAACATGAGCTACAGGAGTGTAACATTACCCCCAGCTCAGTTCTTGTGATGGTCAGTCACTACCACATGCTGTGTTGTTAACATCAGCTACAGGACTATAACATTAACCCCAGCTCAGTTCTTCTGATGGTCACTACCACAGGCTGTGTTGTTAACATGTGCTGTAGGAGCATAACATTAACCCCGGCTC
This sequence comes from Lampris incognitus, assembly GCF_029633865.1. Taxonomy (NCBI): domain Eukaryota; kingdom Metazoa; phylum Chordata; class Actinopteri; order Lampriformes; family Lampridae; genus Lampris; species Lampris incognitus. Next base: position 61,551,905 of record NC_079212.1, on the reverse strand, counting down.
AGTTCTTGTGATGGTCAATACGACAGGCTGTGTTGTTAACATGAGCTACAGGAGTGTAACGTTACCCCCAGCTCAGTTCTTCAGATGGTCACTACCACAAGCTGTGTTGTTATCATGAGCTACAGGAGCGTAACATTACCCCCAGCTCAGTTCTTCTGATGGTCAGTCACTACCACAGGCTGTGTTGTTAACATCAGCTACAGGAGTGTAACATTACCCCCAGCTCAGTTCTTCTGATGGTCACTACCACAGGCTGTGTTGTTAACATGAGGTGTAGGAGCGTAACATTAACCCCAGCTCAGTTCTTGTGATGGTCAATACGACAGGCTGTGTTGTTAACATGAGCTACAGGAGTGTAACGTTACCCCCAGCTCAGTTCTTCTGATGGTCACTACCACAGGCTGTGTTGTTAACATGAGCTGTAGGAGTGTAACATTACCCCCAGCTCAGTTCTTCTGATGGTCACTACCACAGGCTGTGTTGTTAACATGAGGTGTAGGAGTGTAACATTACCCCCAGCTCAGTTCTTGTGATGGTCACTACCACAGGCTGTGTTGTTAACATGAGCTACAGGAGTGTAACATTACCCCCAGCTCAGTTCTTGTGATGGTCAGTCACTACCACATGCTGTGTTGTTAACATCAGCTACAGGACTATAACATTAACCCCAGCTCAGTTCTTCTGATGGTCACTACCACAGGCTGTGTTGTTAACATGTGCTGTAGGAGCATAACATTAACCCCGGCTCAGTTCTTGTGATGGTCAATACGACAGGCTGTGTTGTTAACATGAGCTACAGGAGTGTAACGTTACCCCCAGCTCAGTTCTTCAGATGGTCACTACCACAAGCTGTGTTGTTATCATGAGCTACAGGAGCGTAACATTACCCCCAGCTCAGTTCTTCTGATGGTCAGTCACTACCACAGGCTGTGTTGTTAACATCAGCTACAGGAGTGTAACATTACCCCCAGCTCAGTTCTTCTGATGGTCACTACCACAGGCTGTGTTGTTAACATGAGGTGTAGGAGCGTAACATTAACCCCAGCTCAGTTCTTGTGATGGTCAATACGACAGGCTGTGTTGTTAACATGAGCTACAGGAGTGTAACGTTACCCCCAGCTCAGTTCTTCAGATGGTCACTACCACAGGCTGTGTTGTTATCATGAGCTACAGGAGCGTAACATTACCCCCAGCTCAGTTCTTCTGATGGTCAGTCACTACCACAGGCTGTGTTGTTAACATCAGCTACAGGAGTATAACATTAACCCCAGCTCAGTTCTTCTGATGGTCACTACCACAGGCTGTGTTGTTAACATGAGCTGTAGGAGCGTAACATTAACCCCAGCTCAGTTCTTGTGATGGTCAATACGACAGGCTGTGTTATTAACATGAGCTACAGGAGTGTAACATTACCCCCAGCTCAGTTCTTCTGATGGTCACTACCACAGGCTGTGTTGTTAACATGAGCTGTAGGAGTGTAACATTACCCCCAGCTCAGTTCTTCTGATGGTCACTACCACAGGCTGTGTTGTTAACATGAGCTGTAGGAGTGTAACATTACCCCCAGCTCAGTTCTTGTGATGGTCACTACCACAGGCTGTGTTGTTAACATGAGCTACAGGAGTGTAACATTACCCCCAGCTCAGTTCTTGTGATGGTCAGTCACTACCACATGCTGTGTTGTTAACATCAGCTACAGGACTATAACATTAACCCCAGCTCAGTTCTTCTGATGGTCACTACCACAGGCTGTGTTGTTAACATGTGCTGTAGGAGCATAACATTAACCCCGGCTCAGTTCTTGTGATGGTCAATACGACAGGCTGTGTTGTTAACATGAGCTACAGGAGTGTAACGTTACCCCCAGCTCAGTTCTTCAGATGGTCACTACCACAAGCTGTGTTGTTATCATGAGCTACAGGAGCGTAACATTACCCCCAGCTCAGTTCTTCTGATGGTCAGTCACTACCACAGGCTGTGTTGTTAACATCAGCTACAGGAGTGTAACATTACCCCCAGCTCAGTTCTTCTGATGGTCACTACCACAGGCTGTGTTGTTAACATGAGGTGTAGGAGCGTAACATTAACCCCAGCTCAGTTCTTGTGATGGTCAATACGACAGGCTGTGTTGTTAACATGAGCTACAGGAGTGTAACGTTACCCCCAGCTCAGTTCTTCAGATGGTCACTACCACAGGCTGTGTTGTTATCATGAGCTACAGGAGCGTAACATTACCCCCAGCTCAGTTCTTCTGATGGTCAGTCACTACCACAGGCTGTGTTGCTAACATCAGCTACAGGAGTATAACATTAACCCCAGCTCAGTTCTTCTGATGGTCACTACCACAGGCTGTGTTGTTAACATGAGCTGTAGGAGCGTAACATTAACCCCAGCTCAGTTCTTGTGATGGTCAATACGACAGGCTGTGTTATTAACATGAGCTACAGGAGTGTAACATTACCCCCAGCTCAGTTCTTCTGATGGTCACTACCACAGGCTGTGTTGTTAACATGAGCTGTAGGAGTGTAACATTACCCCCAGCTCAGTTCTTCTGATGGTCACTACCACAGGCTGTGTTGTTAACATGAGGTGTAGGAGTGTAACATTACCCCCAGCTCAGTTCTTGTGATGGTCACTACCACAGGCTGTGTTGTTAACATGAGCTACAGGAGTGTAACATTACCCCCAGCTCAGTTCTTGTGATGGTCAGTCACTACCACATGCTGTGTTGTTAACATCAGCTACAGGACTATAACATTAACCCCAGCTCAGTTCTTCTGATGGTCACTACCACAGGCTGTGTTGTTAACATGTGCTGTAGGAGCATAACATTAACCCCGGCTCAGTTTTTGTGATGGTCAATACGACAGGCTGTGTTGTTAACATGAGCTACAGGAGTGTAACGTTACCCCCAGCTCAGTTCTTCAGATGGTCACTACCACAAGCTGTGTTGTTATCATGAGCTACAGGAGCGTAACATTACCCCCAGCTCAGTTCTTGTGATGGTCAGTCACTACCACAGGCTGTGTTGTTAACATCAGCTACAGGAGTGTAACATTACCCCCAGCTCAGTTCTTCTGATGGTCACTACCACAGGCTGTGTTGTTAACATGAGGTGTAGGAGCGTAACATTAACCCCAGCTCAGTTCTTGTGATGGTCAATACGACAGGCTGTGTTGTTAACATGAGCTACAGGAGTGTAACGTTACCCCCAGCTCAGTTCTTCAGATGGTCACTACCACAGGCTGTGTTGTTATCATGAGCTACAGGAGCGTAACATTACCCCCAGCTCAGTTCTTCTGATGGTCAGTCACTACCACAGGCTGTGTTGTTAACATCAGCTACAGGAGTATAACATTAACCCCAGCTCAGTTCTTCTGATGGTCACTACCACAGGCTGTGTTGTTAACATGAGCTGTAGGAGCGTAACATTAACCCCAGCTCAGTTCTTGTGATGGTCAATACGACAGGCTGTGTTATTAACATGAGCTACAGGAGTGTAACATTACCCCCAGCTCAGTTCTTCTGATGGTCACTACCACAGGCTGTGTTGTTAACATGAGCTGTAGGAGTGTAACATTACCCCCAGCTCAGTTCTTCTGATGGTCACTACCACAGGCTGTGTTGTTAACATGAGGTGTAGGAGTGTAACATTACCCCCAGCTCAGTTCTTGTGATGGTCACTACCACAGGCTGTGTTGTTAACATGAGCTACAGGAGTGTAACATTACCCCCAGCTCAGTTCTTGTGATGGTCAGTCACTACCACATGCTGTGTTGTTAACATCAGCTACAGGACTATAACATTAACCCCAGCTCAGTTCTTCTGATGGTCACTACCACAGGCTGTGTTGTTAACATGTGCTGTAGGAGCATAACATTAACCCCGGCTCAGTTCTTGTGATGGTCAATACGACAGGCTGTGTTGTTAACATGAGCTACAGGAGTGTAACGTTACCCCCAGCTCAGTTCTTCAGATGGTCACTACCACAAGCTGTGTTGTTATCATGAGCTACAGGAGCGTAACATTACCCCCAGCTCAGTTCTTGTGATGGTCAGTCACTACCACAGGCTGTGTTGTTAACATCAGCTACAGGAGTGTAACATTACCCCCAGCTCAGTTCTTCTGATGGTCACTACCACAGGCTGTGTTGTTAACATGAGGTGTAGGAGCGTAACATTAACCCCAGCTCAGTTCTTGTGATGGTCAATACGACAGGCTGTGTTGTTAACATGAGCTACAGGAGTGTAACGTTACCCCCAGCTCAGTTCTTCAGATGGTCACTACCACAGGCTGTGTTGTTATCATGAGCTACAGGAGCGTAACATTACCCCCAGCTCAGTTCTTCTGATGGTCAGTCACTACCACAGGCTGTGTTGTTAACATCAGCTACAGGAGTGTAACATTAACCCCAGCTCAGTTCTTCTGATGGTCACTACCACAGGCTGTGTTGTTAACATGAGCTGTAGGAGCGTAACATTAACCCCAGCTCAGTTCTTGTGATGGTCAATACGACAGGCTGTGTTATTAACATGAGCTACAGGAGTGTAACATTACCCCCAGCTCAGTTCTTCTGATGGTCACTACCACAGGCTGTGTTGTTAACATGAGCTGTAGGAGTGTAACATTACCCCCAGCTCAGTTCTTCTGATGGTCACTACCACAGGCTGTGTTGTTAACATGAGGTGTAGGAGTGTAACATTACCCCCAGCTCAGTTCTTGTGATGGTCACTACCACAGGCTGTGTTGTTAACATGAGCTACAGGAGTGTAACATTACCCCCAGCTCAGTTCTTGTGATGGTCAGTCACTACCACATGCTGTGTTGTTAACATCAGCTACAGGACTATAACATTAACCCCAGCTCAGTTGTTCTGATGGTCACTACCACAGGCTGTGTTGTTAACATGTGCTGTAGGAGCATAACATTAACCCCGGCTCAGTTCTTGTGATGGTCAATACGACAGGCTGTGTTGTTAACATGAGCTACAGGAGTGTAACGTTACCCCCAGCTCAGTTCTTCAGATGGTCACTACCACAAGCTGTGTTGTTATCATGAGCTACAGGAGCGTAACATTACCCCCAGCTCAGTTCTTCTGATGGTCAGTCACTACCACAGGCTGTGTTGTTAACATCAGCTACAGGAGTGTAACATTACCCCCAGCTCAGTTCTTCTGATGGTCACTACCACAGGCTGTGTTGTTAACATGAGGTGTAGGAGCGTAACATTAACCCCAGCTCAGTTCTTGTGATGGTCAATACGACAGGCTGTGTTGTTAACATGAGCTACAGGAGTGTAACGTTACCCCCAGCTCAGTTCTTCAGATGGTCACTACCACAGGCTGTGTTGTTATCATGAGCTACAGGAGCGTAACATTACCCCCAGCTCAGTTCTTCTGATGGTCAGTCACTACCACAGGCTGTGTTGTTAACATCAGCTACAGGAGTGTAACATTACCCCCAGCTTAGTTCTTCTGATGGTCACTACCACAGGCTGTGTTGTTAACATGAGCTGTAGGAGCGTAACATTAACCCCAGCTCAGTTCTTGTGATGGTCAATACGACAGGCTGTGTTATTAACATGAGCTACAGGAGTGTAACATTACCCCCAGCTCAGTTCTTCTGATGGTCACTACCACAGGCTGTGTTGTTAACATGAGCTGTAGGAGTGTAACATTACCCCCAGCTCAGTTCTTCTGATGGTCACTACCACAGGCTGTGTTGTTAACATGAGGTGTAGGAGTGTAACATTACCCCCAGCTCAGTTCTTGTGATGGTCACTACCACAGGCTGTGTTGTTAACATGAGCTACAGGAGTGTAACATTACCCCCAGCTCAGTTCTTGTGATGGTCAGTCACTACCACATGCTGTGTTGTTAACATCAGCTACAGGACTATAACATTAACCCCAGCTCAGTTCTTCTGATGGTCACTACCACAGGCTGTGTTGTTAACATGTGCTGTAGGAGCATAACATTAACCCCGGCTCAGTTCTTGTGATGGTCAATACCACAGGCTGTGTTGTTAACATGAGCTACAGGAGTGTAACGTTACCCCCAGCTCAGTTCTTCAGATGGTCACTACCACAAGCTGTGTTGTTATCATGAGCTACAGGAGCGTAACATTACCCCCAGCTCAGTTCTTGTGATGGTCAGTCACTACCACAGGCTGTGTTGTTAACATCAGCTACAGGAGTGTAACATTACCCCCAGCTCAGTTCTTCTGATGGTCACTACCACAGGCTGTGTTGTTAACATGAGGTGTAGGAGCGTAACATTAACCCCAGCTCAGTTCTTGTGATGGTCAATACGACAGGCTGTGTTGTTAACATGAGCTACAGGAGTGTAACGTTACCCCCAGCTCAGTTCTTCAGATGGTCACTACCACAGGCTGTGTTGTTATCATGAGCTACAGGAGCGTAACATTACCCCCAGCTCAGTTCTTCTGATGGTCAGTCACTACCACAGGCTGTGTTGTTAACATCAGCTACAGGAGTATAACATTAACCCCAGCTCAGTTCTTCTGATGGTCACTACCACAGGCTGTGTTGTTAACATGAGCTGTAGGAGCGTAACATTAACCCCAGCTCAGTTCTTGTGATGGTCAATACGACAGGCTGTGTTATTAACATGAGCTACAGGAGTGTAACATTACCCCCAGCTCAGTTCTTCTGATGGTCACTACCACAGGCTGTGTTGTTAACATGAGCTGTAGGAGTGTAACATTACCCCCAGCTCAGTTCTTCTGATGGTCACTACCACAGGCTGTGTTGTTAACATGAGGTGTAGGAGTGTAACATTACCCCCAGCTCAGTTCTTGTGATGGTCACTACCACAGGCTGTGTTGTTAACATGAGCTACAGGAGTGTAACATTACCCCCAGCTCAGTTCTTGTGATGGTGAGTCACTACCACATGCTGTGTTGTTAACATCAGCTACAGGACTATAACATTAACCCCAGCTCAGTTCTTCTGATGGTCACTACCACAGGCTGTGTTGTTAACATGTGCTGTAGGAGCATAACATTAACCCCGGCTCAGTTCTTGTGATGGTCAATACGACAGGCTGTGTTGTTAACATGAGCTACAGGAGTGTAACGTTACCCCCAGCTCAGTTCTTCAGATGGTCACTACCACAAGCTGTGTTGTTATCATGAGCTAGAGGAGCGTAACATTACCCCCAGCTCAGTTCTTCTGATGGTCAGTCACTACCACAGGCTGTGTTGTTAACATCAGCTACAGGAGTGTAACATTACCCCCAGCTCAGTTCTTCTGATGGTCACTACCACAGGCTGTGTTGTTAACATGAGGTGTAGGAGCATAACATTAACCCCAGCTCAGTTCTTGTGATGGTCAATACGACAGGCTGTGTTGTTAACATGAGCTACAGGAGTGTAACATTACCCCCAGCTTAGTTCTTGTGATGGTCACTACCACAGGCTGTGTTGTTAACATGAGCTGTAGGAGCGTAACATTACCCCCAGCTCAGTTATTCTGATGGCCATTACCACAGGCTGTGTTGTTAATATGAGCTACAGGAGTATAACATTAACCCCAGCTCAGTTCTTCTGAGGGTCTCTACCACAGGCTGTGTTGTTAACATGAGCTGCAGGTGCGTAACATTAACCCCAGCTCAGTTCTTGTGATGGTCACTACCACAGGCTGTGTTGTTAACCTGAGGCGTAAGAGTGTAACATTTCCCCAGCTCAGTTCTTCTGATGGTCAATACCACAGGCTGTGTTGTTAACATGAGCTACAGGAGTGTTACATTACCCCCAGCTCAGTTCTTGTGATGGTCAGTCACTACCACAGGCTGTGTTGTTAACATCAGCTACAGGTGTATAACATTAACCCCAGCTCAGTTCTTCTGATGGTCACTACCACAGGCTGTGTTGTTAACATGAGGTGTAAGAGTGTAACATTTCCCCAGCTCAGTTCTTCTGATGGTCACTACCACAGGCTGTGTTGTTAACATGAGGTGTAGGAGTGTAACATTACCCCCAGCTCAGTTCTTCTGATGGTCACTACCACAGGCTGTGTTGTTAACATGAGCTACAGGAGTGTAACATTACCCCCAGCTCAGTTCTTCTGATGGTCACTACCACAGGCTGTGTTGTTAACATGAGCTACAGCAGTATAACATTAACCCCAGCTCAGTTCTTCTGATGGTCACTACCACAGGCTGTGTTGTTAACATGAGCTGTAGGAGCGTAACATTAACCCCAGCTCAGTTCTTCTGATGGTCACTACCACAGGCTGTGTTTTTAACATGGGCTGTAGGAGGGTAACATTACCCCCAGCTCAGTTCTTCTGCTGGTCACTACCACAGGCTGTGTTGTTAACATGAGCTGTAGGAGTGTAACATTACCCCCAGCTCAGTTCTTCTGATAGTCAGTCACTACCACAGGCTCTGTTGTTAACATGAGCTGTAGGAGCGTAACATTACCCCCAGCTCAGTTCTTCTGATAGTCAGTCACTACCGCAGGCTGTGTTGTTAACATGAGCTGTAGGAGTGTAACATTACCCCAGCTCAGTTCTTCTGATGGTCACTACCACAGGCTGTGTTAACATGAGGTGTAGGAGTGTAACATTACCCCCAGCTCAGTTCTTCTGATGGTCACTACCACAGGCTGTGTTTTTAACATGAGGTGTAGGAGTGTAACATTACCCCCAGCTCAGTTCTTGTGATGGTCAGTCACTACCACAGGCTGTGTTGTTAACATCAGCTGCAGGAGTATAACATTAACCCCAGCTCAGTTCTTCTGATGGTCACTACCACAGGCTGTGTTGTTAACATGAGCTGTAGGAGCGTAACATTAACCCCAGCTCAGTTATTGTGATGGTCAATACGACAGGCTTTGTTATTAACATGAGCTACAGGAGTGTAACATTACCCCCAGCTCAGTTCTTGTGATGGTCACTACCACAGGCTGTGTTGTTAACATGAGCTGTAGGAGTGTAACATTATCCCCAGCTCAGTTGTTCTGATGGTCACTACCACAGGCTGTGTTGTTAACATGAGGTGTAGGAGTGTAACATTACCCCCAGCTCAGTTCTTGTGATGGTCACTACCACAGGCTGTGTTGTTAACATGAGCTACAGGAGTGTAACATTACCCCCAGCTCAGTTCTTGTGATGGTCAGTCACTACCACAGGCTGTGTTGTTAACATCAGCTACAGGACTATAACATTAACCCCAGCTCAGTTCTTCTGATAGTCACTACCACAGGCTGTGTTGTTAACATGTGCTGTAGGAGCATAACATTAACCCCGGCTCAGTTCTTGTGATGGTCAATACGACAGGCTGTGTTGTTAACATGAGCTACAGGAGTGTAACGTAACCCCCAGCTCAGTTCTTCAGATGGTCACTACCACAAGCTGTGTTGTTATCATGAGCTAGAGGAGCGTAACATTACCCCCAGCTCAGTTCTTCTGATGGTCAGTCACTACCACAGGCTGTGTTGTTAACATCAGCTACAGGAGTGTAACATTACCCCCAGCTCAGTTCTTCTGATGGTCACTACCACAGGCTGTGTTGTTAACATGAGGTGTAGGAGCATAACATTAACCCCAGCTCAGTTCTTGTGATGGTCAATACGACAGGCTGTGTTGTTAACATGAGCTACAGGAGTGTAACATTACCCCCAGCTTAGTTCTTGTGATGGTCACTACCACAGGCTGTGTTGTTAACATAAGCTGTAGGAGTGTAACATTACCCCCAGCTCAGTTCTTGTGATGGTCACTACCACAGGCTGTGTTGTTAACATGAGCTGTAGGAGCGTAACATTACCCCCAGCTCAGTTATTCTGATGGCCATTACCACAGGCTGTGTTGTTAATATGAGCTACAGGAGTATAACATTAACCCCAGCTCAGTTCTTCTGAGGGTCTCTACCACAGGCTGTGTTGTTAACATGAGCTGCAGGTGCGTAACATTAACCCCAGCTCAGTTCTTGTGATGGTCACTACCACAGGCTGTGTTGTTAACCTGAGGCGTAAGAGTGTAACATTTCCCCAGCTCAGTTCTTCTGATGGTCAATACCACAGGCTGTGTTGTTAACATGAGCTACAGGAGTGTTACATTACCCCCAGCTCAGTTCTTGTGATGGCCATTACCACAGGCTGTGTTGTTAACATGAGGTGTAGGAGTGTAACATTACCCAAGCTCAGTTCTTCTGATGGTCACTACCACAGGCTGTGTTGTTAACATGAGCTACAGCAGTATAACATTAACCCCAGCTCAGTTCTTCTGATGGTCACTACCACAGGCTGTGTTGTTAACATGAGCTGTAGGAGCGTAACATTAACCCCAGCTCAGTTCTTCTGATGGTCACTACCACAGGCTGTGTTTTTAACATGGGCTGTAGGAGGGTAACATTACCCCCAGCTCAGTTATTCTGCTGGTCACTACCACAGGCTGTGTTGTTAACATGAGCTGTAGGAGTGTAACATTACCCCCAGCTCAGTTCTTCTGATAGTCAGTCACTACCACAGGCTCTGTTGTTAACATGAGCTGTAGGAGCGTAACATTACCCCCAGCTCAGTTCTTCTGATAGTCAGTCACTACCACAGGCTGTGTTGTTAACATGAGCTGTAGGAGTGTAACATTACCCCAGCTCAGTTCTTCTGATGGTCACTACCACAGGCTGTGTTAACATGAGGTGTAGGAGTGTAACATTACCCCCAGCTCAGTTCTTCAGATGGTCACTACCACAGGCTGTGTTGTTAACATGAGGTGTAGGAGTGTAACATTACCCCCAGCTCAGTTCTTGTTATGGTCACTACCACAGGCTGTGTTGTTAACATGAGCTACAGGAGTGTAACATTACCCCCAGCTCAGTTCTTGTGATGGTCAGTCACTACCACAGGCTGTGTTGTTAACATCAGCTGCAGGAGTATAACATTAACCCCAGCTCAGTTCTTCTGATGGTCACTACCACAGGCTGTGTTGTTAACATGAGCTGTAGGAGCGTAACATTAACCCCAGCTCAGTTATTGTGATGGTCAATACGACAGGCTTTGTTATTAACATGAGCTACAGGAGTGTAACATTACCCCCAGCTCAGTTCTTGTGATGGTCACTACCACAGGCTGTGTTGTTAACATGAGTTGTAGGAGTGTAACATTATCCCCAGCTCAGTTGTTCTGATGGTCACTACCACAGGCTGTGTTGTTAACATGAGGTGTAGGAGTGTAACATTACCCCCAGCTCAGTTCTTGTGATGGTCACTACCACAGGCTGTGTTGTTAACATGAGCTACAGGAGTGTAACATTACCCCCAGCTCAGTTCTTGTGATGGTCAGTCACTACCACAGGCTGTGTTGTTAACATCAGCTACAGGACTATAACATTAACCCCAGCTCAGTTCTTCTGATGGTCACTACCACAGGCTGTGTTGTTAACATGAGCTGTAGGAGCATAACATTAACAGCGGCTCAGTTCTTGTGATGGTCAATACGACAGGCTGTGTTGTTAACATGAGCTACAGGAGTTTAACGTTACCCCCAGCTCAGTTCTTCAGATGGTCACTACCACAAGCTGTGTTGTTATCATGAGCTACAGGAGCGTAACATTACCCCCAGCTCAGTTCTTCTGATGGTCAGTCACTACCACAGGCTGTGTTGTTAACATCAGCTACAGGAGTGTAACATTACCCCCAGCTCAGTTCTTCTGATGGTCACTACCACAGGCTGTGTTGTTAACATGAGGTGTAGGAGCGTAACATTAACCCCAGCTCAGTTCTTGTGATGGTCAATACGACAGGCTGTGTTGTTAACATGAGCTACAGGAGTGTAACATTACCCCCAGCTTAGTTCTTGTGATGGTCACTACCACAGGCTGTGTTGTTAACATAAGCTGTGGGAGTGTAACATTACCCCCAGCTCAGTTCTTGTGATGGTCACTACCACAGGCTGTGTTGTTAACATGACCTGTAGGAGCGTAACATTACCCCCAGCTCAGTTATTCTGATGGCCATTACCACAGGCTTTGTTGTTAATATGAGCTACAGGAGTATAACATTAACCCCAGCTCAGTTCTTCTGAGGGTCACTACCACAGGCTGTGTTGTTAACATGAGCTGCAGGTGCGTAACATTAACCCCAGCTCAGTTCTTGTGATGGTCACTACCACAGGCTGTGTTGTTAACATGAGGCGTAAGAGTGTAACATTTCCCCAGCTCAGTTCTTCTGATGGTCAATACCACAGGCTGTGTTGTTATCATGAGCTACAGGAGCGTAACATTACCCCCAGCTCAGTTCTTCTGATGGTCAGTCACTACCACAGGCTGTGTTGTTAACAAGAGGTGTAGGAGTGTAACATTACCCCCAGCTCAGTTCTTGTGATGGTCACTACCACAGGCTGTGTTGTTAACATGAGGTGTAGGAGTGTAACATTACCCCCAGCTCAGTTCTTGTGATGGTCACTACCACAGGCTGTGTTGTTAACATGAGGTGTAGGAGTGTAACATTACCCCCAGCTTAGTTCTTGTGATGGTCAGTCACTACCACAGGCTGTGTTGTTAACATCAGCTACAGGACTATAACATTAACCCCAGCTCAGTTCTTCTGATGGTCACTACCACAGGCTGTGTTGTTAACATGAGCTGTAGGAGCATAACATTAACCCCAGCTCAGTTCTTGTGATGGTCAATACGACAGGCTGTGTTGTTAACATGAGCTACAGGAGTGTAACGTTACCCCCAGCTCAGTTCTTCAGATGGTCACTACCACAAGCTGTGTTGTTATCATGAGCTACAGGAGCGTAACATTACCCCCAGCTCAGTTCTTCTGATGGTCAGTCACTACCACAGGCTGTGTTGTTAACATCAGCTACAGGAGTGTAACATTACCCCCAGCTCAGTTCTTCTGATGGTCACTACCACAGGCTGTGTTGTTAACATGAGGTGTAGGAGCGTAACATTAACCCCAGCTCAGTTCTTGTGATGGTCAATACGACAGGCTGTGTTGTTAACATGAGCTACAGGAGTGTAACATTACCCCCAGCTTAGTTCTTGTGATGGTCACTACCACAGGCTGTGTTGTTAACATGAGGTGTAGGAGTGTAACATTACCCCCAGCTCAGTTCTTGTGATGGTCACTACCACAGGCTGTGTTGTTAACATGAGCTACAGGAGTGTAACATTACCCCCAGCTCAGTTCTTGTGATGGTCAGTCACTACCACAGGCTGTGTTGTTAACATCAGCTACAGGAGTGTAACATTAACCCCAGCTCAGTTCTTCTGATGGTCACTACCACAGGCTGTGTTGTTAACATGAGGTGTAGGAGCATAACATTAACAGCGGCTCAGGTCTTGTGATGGTCAATACGACAGGCTGTGTTGTTAACATGAGCTACAGGAGTTTAACATTACCCCCAGCTTAGTTCTTGTGATGGTCACTACCACAGGCTGTGTTGTTAACATAAGCTGTAGGAGTGTAACATTACCCCCAGCTCAGTTCTTGTGATGGTCACTACCACAGGCTGTGTTGTTAACATGACCTGTAGGAGCGTAACATTACCCCCAGCTCAGTTATTCTGATGGCCATTACCACAGGCTTTGTTGTTAATATGAGCTACAGGAGTATAACATTAACCCCAGCTCAGTTCTTCTGAGGGTCACTACCACAGGCTGTGTTGTTAACATGAGCTGCAGGTGCGTAACATTAACCCCAGCTCAGTTCTTGTGATGGTCACTACCACAGGCTGTGTTGTTAACATGAGGCGTAAGAGTGTAACATTTCCCCAGCTCAGTTCTTCTGATGGTCAATACCACAGGCTGTGTTGTTATCATGAGCTACAGGAGCGTAACATTACCCCCAGCTCAGTTCTTCTGATGGTCAGTCACTACCACAGGCTGTGTTGTTAACAAGAGGTGTAGGAGTGTAACATTACCCCCAGCTCAGTTCTTGTGATGGTCACTACCACAGGCTGTGTTGTTAACATGAGGTGTAGGAGTGTAACATTACCCCCAGCTCAGTTCTTGTGATGGTCACTACCACAGGCTGTGTTGTTAACATGAGCTACAGGAGTGTAACATTACCCCCAGCTCAGTTCTTGTGATGGTCAGTCACTACCACAGGCTGTGTTGTTAACATCAGCTGCAGGAGTATAACATTAACCCCAGCTCAGTTCTTCTGATGGTCACTACCACAGGCTGTGTTGTTAACATGAGCTGTAGGAGCGTAACATTAACCCCAGCTCAGTTATTGTGATGGTCAATACGACAGGCTTTGTTATTAACATGAGCTACAGGAGTGTAACATTACCCCCAGCTCAGTTCTTGTGATGGTCACTACCACAGGCTGTGTTGTTAACATGAGCTGTAGGAGTGTAACATTACCCCCAGCTCAGTTCTTCTGATGGTCACTACCACAGGCTGTGTTGTTAACATGAGGTGTAGGAGTGTAACATTACCCCCAGCTCAGTTCTTGTGATGGTCACTACCACAGGCTGTGTTGTTAACATGAGCTACAGGAGTGTAACATTACCCCCAGCTCAGTTCTTGTGATGGTCAGTCACTACCACAGGCTGTGTTGTTAACATCAGCTACAGGACTATAACATTAACCCCAGCTCAGTTCTTCTGATGGTCACTACCACAGGCTGTGTTGTTAACATGAGCTGTAGGAGCATAACATTAACAGCGGCTCAGGTCTTGTGATGGTCAATACGACAGGCTGTGTTGTTAACATGAGCTACAGGAGTGTAACGTTACCCCCAGCTCAGTTCTTCAGATGGTCACTACCACAAGCTGTGTTGTTATCATGAGCTACAGGAGCGTAACATTACCCCCAGCTCAGTTCTTCTGATGGTCAGTCACTACCACAGGCTGTGTTGTTAACATCAGCTACAGGAGTGTAACATTACCCCCAGCTCAGCTCTTCTGATGGTCACTACCACAGGCTGTGTTGTTAACATGAGGTGTAGGAGCGTAACATTAACCCCAGCTCAGTTCTTGTGATGGTCAATACGACAGGCTGTGTTGTTAACATGAGCTACAGGAGTGTAACATTACCCCCAGCTTAGTTCTTGTGATGGTCACTACCACATGCTGTGTTGTTAACATAAGCTGTAGGAGTGTAACATTACCCCCAGCTCAGTTCTTGTGATGGTCACTACCACAGGCTCTCTTGTTAACATGAGCTGCAGGTGCGTAACATTAACCCCAGCTCAGTTCTTGTGATGGTCACTACCACAGGCTGTGTTGTTAACATGAGGCGTAAGAGTGTAACATTTCCCCAGTTCAGTTCTTCTGATGGTCAATACCACAGGCTGTGTTGTTATCATGAGCTACAGGAGCGTAACATTACCCCCAGCTCAGTTCTTCTGATGGTCAGTCACTACCACAGGCTGTGTTGTTAACATCAGCTACAGGAGTGTAACATTACCCCCAGCTCAGTTCTTCTGATGGTCAGTCACTACCACAAGCTGTGTTGTTATCATGAGCTACAGGAGCGTAACATTACCCCCAGCTCAGTTCTTCTGATGGTCAGTCACTACCACAAGCTGTGTTGTTATCATGAGCTACAGGAGCGTAACATTACCCCCAGCTCAGTTCTTCTGATGGTCAGTCACTACCACAGGCTGTGTTGTTAACATCAGCTACAGGAGTGTAACATTACCCCCAGCTCAGTTCTTCTGATGGTCACTACCACAGGCTGTGTTGTTAACATGAGGTGTAGGAGCGTAACATTAACCCCAGCTCAGTTCTTGTGATGGTCAATACGACAGGCTGTGTTGTTAACATGAGCTACAGGAGTGTAACGTTACCCCCAGCTCAGTTCTTCAGATGGTCACTACCACAGGCTGTGTTGTTATCATGAGCTACAGGAGCGTAACATTACCCCCAGCTCAGTTCTTCTGATGGTCAGTCACTACCACAGGCTGTGTTGTTAACATCAGCTACAGGAGTATAACATTAACCCCAGCTCAGTTCTTCTGATGGTCACTACCACAGGCTGTGTTGTTAACATCAGCTACAGGAGTGTAACATTACCCCCAGCTCAGTTCTTCTGATGGTCACTACCACAGGCTGTGTTGTTAACATGAGGTGTAGGAGCGTAACATTAACCCCAGCTCAGTTCTTGTGATGGTCAATACGACAGGCTGTGTTGTTAACATGAGCTACAGGAGTGTAACGTTACCCCCAGCTCAGTTCTTCAGATGGTCACTACCACAGGCTGTGTTGTTATCATGAGCTACAGGAGCGTAACATTACCCCCAGCTCAGTTCTTCTGATGGTCAGTCACTACCACAGGCTGTGTTGTTAACATCAGCTACAGGAGTATAACATTAACCCCAGCTCAGTTCTTCTGATGGTCACTACCACAGGCTGTGTTGTTAACATGAGGTGTAGGAGTGTAACATTACCCCCAGCTCAGTTCTTGTGATGGTCACTACCACAGGCTGTGTTGTTAACATGAGCTACAGGAGTGTAACATTACCCCCAGCTCAGTTCTTGTGATGGTCAGTCACTACCACATGCTGTGTTGTTAACATCAGCTACAGGACTATAACATTAACCCCAGCTCAGTTGTTCTGATGGTCACTACCACAGGCTGTGTTGTTAACATGTGCTGTAGGAGCATAACATTAACCCCGGCTCAGTTCTTGTGATGGTCAATACGACAGGCTGTGTTGTTAACATGAGCTACAGGAGTGTAACGTTACCCCCAGCTCAGTTCTTCAGATGGTCACTACCACAAGCTGTGTTGTTATCATGAGCTAGAGGAGCGTAACATTACCCCCAGCTCAGTTCTTCTGATGGTCAGTCACTACCACAGGCTGTGTTGTTAACATCAGCTACAGGAGTGTAACATTACCCCCAGCTCAGTTCTTCTGATGGTCACTACCACAGGCTGTGTTAACATGAGGTGTAGGAGCGTAACATTAACCCCAGCTCAGTTCTTGTGATGGTCAATACGACAGGCTGTGTTGTTAACATGAGCTACAGGAGTGTAACGTTACCCCCAGCTCAGTTCTTCAGATGGTCACTACCACAAGCTGTGTTGTTATCATGAGCTAGAGGAGCGTAACATTACCCCCAGCTCAGTTCTTCTGATGGTCAGTCACTACCACAGGCTGTGTTGTTAACATGAGCTGTAGGAGCGTAACATTACCCCCAGCTCAGTTATTCTGATGGCCATTACCACAGGCTGTGTTGTTAATATGAGCTACAGGAGTATAACATTAACCCCAGCTCAGTTCTTCTGAGGGTCTCTACCACAGGCTGTGTTGTTAACATGAGCTGCAGGTGCGTAACATTAACCCCAGCTCAGTTCTTGTGATGGTCACTACCACAGGCTGTGTTGTTAACCTGAGGCGTAAGAGTGTAACATTTCCCCAGCTCAGTTCTTCTGATGGTCAATACCACAGGCTGTGTTGTTAACATGAGCGAGAGGAGTGTTACATTACCCCCAGCTCAGTTCTTGTGATGGTCAGTCACTACCACAGGCTGTGTTGTTAACATCAGCTACAGGAGTATAACATTAACCCCAGCTCAGTTCTTCTGATGGTCACTACCACAGGCTGTGTTGTTAACATGAGGTGTAAGAGTGTAACATTTCCCCAGCTCAGTTCTTCTGATGGTCACTACCACAGGCTGTGTTGTTAACATGAGGTGTAGGAGTGTAACATTACCCCCAGCTCAGTTCTTCTGATGGTCACTACCACAGGCTGTGTTGTTAACATGAGCTACAGGAGTGTAACATTACCCCCAGCTCAGTTCTTCTGATGGTCACTACCACAGGCTGTGTTGTTAACATGAGGTGTAGGAGTGTAACATTACCCCAGCTCAGTTCTTCTGATGGTCACTACCACAGGCTGTGTTGTTAACATGAGCTACAGCAGTATAACATTAACCCCAGCTCAGTTCTTCTGATGGTCACTACCACAGGCTGTGTTGTTAACATGAGCTGTAGGAGCGTAACATTAACCCCAGCTCAGTTCTTCTGAAGGTCACTACCACAGGCTGTGTTTTTAACATGGGCTGTAGGAGGGTAACATTACCCCCAGCTCAGTTCTTCTGCTGGTCACTACCACAGGCTGTGTTGTTAACATGAGCTGTAGGAGTGTAACATTACCCCCAGCTCAGTTCTTCTGATAGTCAGTCACTACCACAGGCTCTGTTGTTAACATGAGCTGTAGGAGCGTAACATTACCCCCAGCTCAGTTCTTCTGATAGTCAGTCACTACCACAGGCTGTGTTGTTAACATGAGCTGTAGGAGTGTAACATTACCCCAGCTCAGTTCTTCTGATGGTCACTACCACAGGCTGTGTTAACATGAGGTGTAGGAGTGTAACATTACCCCCAGCTCAGTTCTTCTGATGGTCACTACCACAGGCTGTGTTGTTAACATGAGGTGTAGGAGTGTAACATTACCCCCAGCTCAGTTCTTGTGATGGTCACTACCACAGGCTGTGTTGTTAACATGAGCTACAGGAGTGTAACATTACCCCCAGCTCAGTTCTTGTGATGGTCAGTCACTACCACAGGCTGTGTTGTTAACATCAGCTGCAGGAGTATAACATTAACCCCAGCTCAGTTCTTCTGATGGTCACTACCACAGGCTGTGTTGTTAACATGAGCTGTAGGAGCGTAACATTAACCCCAGCTCAGTTATTGTGATGGTCAATACGACAGGCTTTGTTATTAACATGAGCTACAGGAGTGTAACATTACCCCCAGCTCAGTTCTTGTGATGGTCACTACCACAGGCTGTGTTGTTAACATGAGCTGTAGGAGTGTAACATTATCCCCAGCTCAGTTGTTCTGATGGTCACTACCACAGGCTGTGTTGTTAACATGAGGTGTAGGAGTGTAACATTACCCCCAGCTCAGTTCTTGTGATGGTCACTACCACAGGCTGTGTTGTTAACATGAGCTACAGGAGTGTAACATTACCCCCAGCTCAGTTCTTTTGATGGTCAGTCACTACCACAGGCTGTGTTGTTAACATCAGCTACAGGACTATAACATTAACCCCAGCTCAGTTCTTCTGATGGTCACTACCACAGGCTGTGTTGTTAACATGAGCTGTAGGAGCATAACATTAACAGCGGCTCAGTTCTTGTGATGGTCAATACGACAGGCTGTGTTGTTAACATGAGCTACAGGAGTGTAACGTTACCCCCAGCTCAGTTCTTCAGATGGTCACTACCACAAGCTGTGTTGTTATCATGAGCTACAGGAGCGTAACATTACCCCCAGCTCAGTTCTTCTGATGGTCAGTCACTACCACAGGCTGTGTTGTTAACATCAGCTACAGGAGTGTAACATTACCCCCAGCTCAGTTCTTCTGATGGTCACTACCACAGGCTGTGTTGTTAACATGAGGTGTAGGAGCGTAACATTAACCCCAGCTCAGTTCTTGTGATGGTCAATACGACAGGCTGTGTTGTTAACATGAGCTGTAGGAGTGTAACATTACCCCCAGCTCAGTTCTTCTGATAGTCAGTCACTACCACAGGCTCTGTTGTTAACATGAGCTGTAGGAGCGTAACATTACCCCCAGCTCAGTTCTTCTGATAGTCAGTCACTACCACAGGCTGTGTTGTTAACATGAGCTGTAGGAGTGTAACATTACCCCAGCTCAGTTCTTCTGATGGTCACTACCACAGGCTGTGTTAACATGAGGTGTAGGAGTGTAACATTACCCCCAGCTCAGTTCTTCTGATGGTCACTACCACAGGCTGTGTTGTTAACATGAGGTGTAGGAGTGTAACATTACCCCCAGCTCAGTTCTTGTGATGGTCACTACCACAGGCTGTGTTGTTAACATGAGCTACAGGAGTGTAACATTACCCCCAGCTCAGTTCTTGTGATGGTCAGTCACTACCACAGGCTGTGTTGTTAACATCAGCTGCAGGAGTATAACATTAACCCCAGCTCAGTTCTTCTGATGGTCACTACCACAGGCTGTGTTGTTAAAATGAGCTGTAGGAGCGTAACATTAACCCCAGCTCAGTTATTGTGATGGTCAATACGACAGGCTTTGTTATTAACATGAGCTACAGGAGTGTAACATTACCCCCAGCTCAGTTCTTGTGATGGTCACTACCACAGGCTGTGTTGTTAACATGAGCTGTAGGAGTGTAACATTATCCCCAGCTCAGTTGTTCTGATGGTCACTACCACAGGCTGTGTTGTTAACATGAGGTGTAGGAGTGTAACATTACCCCCAGCTCAGTTCTTGTGATGGTCACTACCACAGGTTGTGTTGTTAACATGAGCTACAGGAGTGTAACATTACCCCCAGCTCAGTTCTTTTGATGGTCAGTCACTACCACAGGCTGTGTTGTTAACATCAGCTACAGGACTATAACATTAACCCCAGCTCAGTTCTTCTGATGGTCACTACCACAGGCTGTGTTGTTAACATGAGCTGTAGGAGCATAACATTAACAGCGGCTCAGTTCTTGTGATGGTCAATACGACAGGCTGTGTTGTTAACATGAGCTACAGGAGTGTAACGTTACCCCCAGCTCAGTTCTTCAGATGGTCACTACCACAAGCTGTGTTGTTATCATGAGCTACAGGAGCGTAACATTACCCCCAGCTCAGTTCTTCTGATGGTCAGTCACTACCACAGGCTGTGTTGTTAACATCAGCTACAGGAGTGTAACATTACCCCCAGCTCAGTTCTTCTGATGGTCACTACCACAGGCTGTGTTGTTAACATGAGGTGTAGGAGCATAACATTAACCCCAGCTCAGTTCTTGTGATGGTCAATACGACAGGCTGTGTTGTTAACATGAGCTACAGGAGTGTAACATTACCCCCAGCTTAGTTCTTGTGATGGTCACTACCACAGGCTGTGTTGTTAACATAAGCTGTAGGAGTGTAACATTACCCCCAGCTCAGTTCTTGTGATGGTCACTACCACAGGCTGTGTTGTTAACATGACCTGTAGGAGCGTAACATTACCCCCAGCTCAGTTATTCTGATGGCCATTACCACAGGCTTTGTTGTTAATATGAGCTACAGGAGTATAACATTAACCCCAGCTCAGTTCTTCTGAGGGTCACTACCACAGGCTGTGTTGTTAACATGAGCTGCAGGTGCGTAACATTAACCCCAGCTCAGTTCTTGTGATGGTCACTACCACAGGCTGTGTTGTTAACATGAGGCGTAAGAGTGTAACATTTCCCCAGCTCAGTTCTTCTGATGGTCAATACCACAGGCTGTGTTGTTATCATGAGCTACAGGAGCGTAACATTACCCCCAGCTCAGTTCTTCTGATGGTCAGTCACTACCACAGGCTGTGTTGTTAACAAGAGGTGTAGGAGTGTAACATTACCCCCAGCTCAGTTCTTGTGATGGTCACTACCACAGGCTGTGTTGTTAACATGAGGTGTAGGAGTGTAACATTACCCCCAGCTCAGTTCTTGTGATGGTCACTACCACAGGCTGTGTTGTTAACATGAGGTGTAGGAGTGTAACATTACCCCCAGCTCAGTTCTTGTGATGGTCAGTCACTACCACAGGCTGTGTTGTTAATATGAGCTACAGGACTATAACATTAACCCCAGCTCAGTTCTTCTGAGGGTCTCTACCACAGGCTGTGTTGTTAACATGAGCTGCAGGTGCGTAACATTAACCCCAGCTCAGTTCTTGTGATGGTCACTACCACAGGCTGTGTTGTTAACCTGAGGCGTAAGAGTGTAACATTTCCCCAGCTCAGTTCTTCTGATGGTCAATACCACAGGCTGTGTTGTTAACATGAGCTAGAGGAGTGTTACATTACCCCCAGCTCAGTTCTTGTGATGGTCAGTCACTACCACAGGCTGTGTTGTTAACATCAGCTACAGGAGTATAACATTAACCCCAGCTCAGTTCTTCTGATGGTCACTACCACAGGCTGTGTTGTTAACATGAGGTGTAAGAGTGTAACATTTCCCCAGCTCAGTTCTTCTGATGGTCACTACCACAGGCTGTGTTGTTAACATGAGGTGTAGGAGTGTAACATTACCCCCAGCTCAGTTCTTCTGATGGTCACTACCACAGGCTGTGTTGTTAACATGAGCTACAGGAGTGTAACATTACCCCCAGCTCAGTTCTTCTGATGGTCACTACCACAGGCTGTGTTGTTAACATGAGGTGTAGGAGTGTAACATTACCCCAGCTCAGTTCTTCTGATGGTCACTACCACAGGCTGTGTTGTTAACATGAGCTACAGCAGTATAACATTAACCCCAGCTCAGTTCTTCTGATGGTCACTACCACAGGCTGTGTTGTTAACATGAGCTGTAGGAGCGTAACATTAACCCCAGCTCAGTTCTTCTGAAGGTCACTACCACAGGCTGTGTTTTTAACATGGGCTGTAGGAGGGTAACATTACCCCCAGCTCAGTTCTTCTGCTGGTCACTACCACAGGCTGTGTTGTTAACATGAGCTGTAGGAGTGTAACATTACCCCCAGCTCAGTTCTTCTGATAGTCAGTCACTACCACAGGCTCTGTTGTTAACATGAGCTGTAGGAGCGTAACATTACCCCCAGCTCAGTTCTTCTGATAGTCAGTCACTACCACAGGCTGTGTTGTTAACATGAGCTGTAGGAGTGTAACATTACCCCAGCTCAGTTCTTCTGATGGTCACTACCACAGGCTGTGTTAACATGAGGTGTAGGAGTGTAACATTACCCCCAGCTCAGTTCTTCTGATGGTCACTACCACAGGCTGTGTTGTTAACATGAGGTGTAGGAGTGTAACATTACCCCCAGCTCAGTTCTTGTGATGGTCACTACCACAGGCTGTGTTGTTAACATGAGCTACAGGAGTGTAACATTACCCCCAGCTCAGTTCTTGTGATGGTCAGTCACTACCACAGGCTGTGTTGTTAACATCAGCTGCAGGAGTATAACATTAACCCCAGCTCAGTTCTTCTGATGGTCACTACCACAGGCTGTGTTGTTAACATGAGCTGTAGGAGCGTAACATTAACCCCAGCTCAGTTATTGTGATGGTCAATACGACAGGCTTTGTTATTAACATGAGCTACAGGAGTGTAACATTACCCCCAGCTCAGTTCTTGTGATGGTCACTACCACAGGCTGTGTTGTTAACATGAGCTGTAGGAGTGTAACATTATCCCCAGCTCAGTTGTTCTGATGGTCACTACCACAGGCTGTGTTGTTAACATGAGGTGTAGGAGTGTAACATTACCCCCAGCTCAGTTCTTGTGATGGTCACTACCACAGGCTGTGTTGTTAACATGAGCTACAGGAGTGTAACATTACCCCCAGCTCAGTTCTTTTGATGGTCAGTCACTACCACAGGCTGTGTTGTTAACATCAGCTACAGGACTATAACATTAACCCCAGCTCAGTTCTTCTGATGGTCACTACCACAGGCTGTGTTGTTAACATGAGCTGTAGGAGCATAACATTAACAGCGGCTCAGTTCTTGTGATGGTCAATACGACAGGCTGTGTTGTTAACATGAGCTACAGGAGTGTAACGTTACCCCCAGCTCAGTTCTTCAGATGGTCACTACCACAAGCTGTGTTGTTATCATGAGCTACAGGAGCGTAACATTACCCCCAGCTCAGTTCTTCTGATGGTCAGTCACTACCACAGGCTGTGTTGTTAACATCAGCTACAGGAGTGTAACATTACCCCCAGCTCAGTTCTTCTGATGGTCACTACCACAGGCTGTGTTGTTAACATGAGGTGTAGGAGCGTAACATTAACCCCAGCTCAGTTCTTGTGATGGTCAATACGACAGGCTGTGTTGTTAACATGAGCTGTAGGAGTGTAACATTACCCCCAGCTCAGTTCTTCTGATAGTCAGTCACTACCACAGGCTCTGTTGTTAACATGAGCTGTAGGAGCGTAACATTACCCCCAGCTCAGTTCTTCTGATAGTCAGTCACTACCACAGGCTGTGTTGTTAACATGAGCTGTAGGAGTGTAACATTACCCCAGCTCAGTTCTTCTGATGGTCACTACCACAGGCTGTGTTAACATGAGGTGTAGGAGTGTAACATTACCCCCAGCTCAGTTCTTCTGATGGTCACTACCACAGGCTGTGTTGTTAACATGAGGTGTAGGAGTGTAACATTACCCCCAGCTCAGTTCTTGTGATGGTCACTACCACAGGCTGTGTTGTTAACATGAGCTACAGGAGTGTAACATTACCCCCAGCTCAGTTCTTGTGATGGTCAGTCACTACCACAGGCTGTGTTGTTAACATCAGCTGCAGGAGTATAACATTAACCCCAGCTCAGTTCTTCTGATGGTCACTACCACAGGCTGTGTTGTTAAAATGAGCTGTAGGAGCGTAACATTAACCCCAGCTCAGTTATTGTGATGGTCAATACGACAGGCTTTGTTATTAACATGAGCTACAGGAGTGTAACATTACCCCCAGCTCAGTTCTTGTGATGGTCACTACCACAGGCTGTGTTGTTAACATGAGCTGTAGGAGTGTAACATTATCCCCAGCTCAGTTGTTCTGATGGTCACTACCACAGGCTGTGTTGTTAACATGAGGTGTAGGAGTGTAACATTACCCCCAGCTCAGTTCTTGTGATGGTCACTACCACAGGTTGTGTTGTTAACATGAGCTACAGGAGTGTAACATTACCCCCAGCTCAGTTCTTTTGATGGTCAGTCACTACCACAGGCTGTGTTGTTAACATCAGCTACAGGACTATAACATTAACCCCAGCTCAGTTCTTCTGATGGTCACTACCACAGGCTGTGTTGTTAACATGAGCTGTAGGAGCATAACATTAACAGCGGCTCAGTTCTTGTGATGGTCAATACGACAGGCTGTGTTGTTAACATGAGCTACAGGAGTGTAACGTTACCCCCAGCTCAGTTCTTCAGATGGTCACTACCACAAGCTGTGTTGTTATCATGAGCTACAGGAGCGTAACATTACCCCCAGCTCAGTTCTTCTGATGGTCAGTCACTACCACAGGCTGTGTTGTTAACATCAGCTACAGGAGTGTAACATTACCCCCAGCTCAGTTCTTCTGATGGTCACTACCACAGGCTGTGTTGTTAACATGAGGTGTAGGAGCGTAACATTAACCCCAGCTCAGTTCTTGTGATGGTCAATACGACAGGCTGTGTTGTTAACATGAGCTACAGGAGTGTAACATTACCCCCAGCTTAGTTCTTGTGATGGTCACTACCACAGGCTGTGTTGTTAACATAAGCTGTAGGAGTGTAACATTACCCCCAGCTCAGTTCTTGTGATGGTCACTACCACAGGCTGTGTTGTTAACATGACCTGTAGGAGCGTAACATTACCCCCAGCTCAGTTATTCTGATGGCCATTACCACAGGCTTTGTTGTTAATATGAGCTACAGGAGTATAACATTAACCCCAGCTCAGTTCTTCTGAGGGTCACTACCACAGGCTGTGTTGTTAACATGAGCTGCAGGTGCGTAACATTAACCCCAGCTCAGTTCTTGTGATGGTCACTACCACAGGCTGTGTTGTTAACATGAGGCGTAAGAGTGTAACATTTCCCCAGCTCAGTTCTTCTGATGGTCAATACCACAGGCTGTGTTGTTATCATGAGCTACAGGAGCGTAACATTACCCCCAGCTCAGTTCTTCTGATGGTCAGTCACTACCACAGGCTGTGTTGTTAACAAGAGGTGTAGGAGTGTAACATTACCCCCAGCTCAGTTCTTGTGATGGTCACTACCACAGGCTGTGTTGTTAACATGAGGTGTAGGAGTGTAACATTACCCCCAGCTCAGTTCTTGTGATGGTCACTACCACAGGCTGTGTTGTTAACATGAGGTGTAGGAGTGTAACATTACCCCCAGCTCAGTTCTTGTGATGGTCAGTCACTACCACAGGCTGTGTTGTTAACATCAGCTACAGGACTATAACATTAACCCCAGCTCAGTTCTTCTGATGGTCACTACCACAGGCTGTGTTGTTAACATGAGCTGTAGGAGCATAACATTAACAGCGGCTCAGTTCTTGTGATGGTCAATACGACAGGCTGTGTTGTTAACATGAGCTACAGGAGTGTAACGTTACCCCCAGCTCAGTTCTTCAGACGGTCACTACCACAAGCTGTGTTGTTATCATGAGCTACAGGAGCGTAACATTACCCCCAGCTCAGTTCTTCTGATGGTCAGTCACTACCACAGGCTGTGTTGTTAACATCAGCTACAGGAGTGTAACATTACCCCCAGCTCAGTTCTTCTGATGGTCACTACCACAGGCTGTGTTGTTAACATGAGGTGTAGGAGCGTAACATTAACCCCAGCTCAGTTCTTGTGATGGTCAATACGACAGGCTGTGTTGTTAGCATGAGCTACAGGAGTGTAACATTACCCCCAGCTCAGTTCTTGTGATGGTCACTACCACAGGCTGTGTTGTTAACATAAGCTGTAGGAGTGTAACATTACCCCCAGCTCAGTTCTTGTGATGGTCACTACCACAGGCTGTGTTGTTAACATGACCTGTAGGAGCGTAACATTACCCCCAGCTCAGTTATTCTGATGGCCATTACCACAGGCTTTGTTGTTAATATGAGCTACAGGAGTATAACATTAACCCCAGCTCAGTTCTTCTGAGGGTCACTACCACAGGCTGTGTTGTTAACATGAGCTGCAGGTGCGTAACATTAACCCCAGCTCAGTTCTTGTGATGGTCACTACCACAGGCTGTGTTGTTAACATGAGGCGTAAGAGTGTAACATTTCCCCAGCTCAGTTCTTCTGATGGTCAATACCACAGGCTGTGTTGTTATCATGAGCTACAGGAGCGTAACATTACCCCCAGCTCAGTTCTTCTGATGGTCAGTCACTACCACAGGCTGTGTTGTTAACAAGAGGTGTAGGAGTGTAACATTACCCCCAGCTCAGTTCTTGTGATGGTCACTACCATAGGCTGTGTTGTTAACATGAGGTGTAGGAGTGTAACATTACCCCCAGCTCAGTTCTTGTGATGGTCACTACCACAGGCTGTGTTGTTAACATGAGCTACAGGAGTGTAACATTACCCCCAGCTCAGTTCTTGTGATGGTCATTCACTACCACAGGCTGTGTTGTTAACATCAGCTGCAGGAGTATAACATTAACCCCAGCTCAGTTCTTCTGATGGTCACTACCACAGGCTGTGTTGTTAACATGAGCTGTAGGAGCGTAACATTAACCCCAGCTCAGTTATTGTGATGGTCAATACGACAGGCTTTGTTATTAACATGAGCTACAGGAGTGTAACATTACCCCCAGCTCAGTTCTTCTGATGGTCACTACCACAGGCTGTGTTGTTAACATGAGCTGTAGGAGTGTAACATTACCCCCAGCTCAGTTCTTCTGATGGTCACTACCACAGGCTGTGTTGTTAACATGAGGTGTAGGAGTGTAACATTACCCCCAGCTCAGTTCTTGTGATGGTCACTACCACAGGCTGTGTTGTTAACATGAGCTACAGGAGTGTAACATTACCCCCAGCTCAGTTCTTGTGATGGTCAGTCACTACCACAGGCTGTGTTGTTAACATCAGCTACAGGACTATAACATTAACCCCAGCTCAGTTCTTCTGATGGTCACTACCACAGGCTGTGTTGTTAACATGAGCTGTAGGAGCATAACATTAACAGCGACTCAGGTCTTGTGATGGTCAATACGACAGGCTGTGTTGTTAACATGAGCTACAGGAGTGTAACGTTACCCCCAGCTCAGTTCTTCAGATGGTCACTACCACAAGCTGTGTTGTTATCATGAGCTACAGGAGCGTAACATTACCCCCAGCTCAGTTCTTCTGATGGTCAGTCACTACCACAGGCTGTGTTGTTAACATCAGCTACAGGAGTGTAACATTACCCCCAGCTCAGTTCTTCTGATGGTCACTACCACAGGCTGTGTTGTTAACATGAGGTGTAGGAGCGTAACATTAACCCCAGCTCAGTTCTTGTGATGGTCAATATGACAGGCTGTGTTGTTAACATGAGCTACAGGAGTGTAACATTACCCCCAGCTTAGTTCTTGTGATGGTCACTACCACAGGCTGTGTTGTTAACATAAGCTGTAGGAGTGTAACATTACCCCCAGCTCAGTTCTTGTGATGGTCACTACCACAGGCTGTGTTGTTAACATGACCTGTAGGAGCGTAACATTACCCCCAGCTCAGTTATTCTGATGGCCATTACCACAGGCTTTGTTGTTAATATGAGCTACAGGAGTATAACATTAACCCCAGCTCAGTTCTTCTGAGGGTCACTACCACAGGCTGTGTTGTTAACATGAGCTGCAGGTGCGTAACATTAACCCCAGCTCAGTTCTTGTGATGGTCACTACCACAGGCTGTGTTGTTAACATGAGGCGTAAGAGTGTAACATTTCCCCAGCTCAGTTCTTCTGATGGTCAATACCACAGGCTGTGTTGTTATCATGAGCTACAGGAGCGTAACATTACCCCCAGCTCAGTTCTTCTGATGGTCAGTCACTACCACAGGCTGTGTTGTTAACAAGAGGTGTAGGAGTGTAACATTACCCCCAGCTCAGTTCTTGTGATGGTCACTACCACAGGCTGTGTTGTTAACATGAGGTGTAGGAGTGTAACATTACCCCCAGCTCAGTTCTTGTGATGGTCACTACCACAGGCTGTGTTGTTAACATGAGCTACAGGAGTGTAACATTACCCCCAGCTCAGTTCTTGTGATGGTCAGTCACTACCACAGGCTGTGTTGTTAACATCAGCTGCAGGAGTATAACATTAACCCCAGCTCAGTTCTTCTGATGGTCACTACCACAGGCTGTGTTGTTAACATGAGCTGTAGGAGCGTAACATTAACCCCAGCTCAGTTATTGTGATGGTCAATACGACAGGCTTTGTTATTAACATGAGCTACAGGAGTGTAACATTACCCCCAGCTCAGTTCTTCTGATGGTCACTACCACAGGCTGTGTTGTTAACATGAGCTATAGGAGTGTAACATTACCCCCAGCTCAGTTCTTCTGATGGTCACTACCACAGGCTGTGTTGTTAACATGAGGTGTAGGAGTGTAACATTACCCCCAGCTCAGTTCTTGTGATGGTCACTACCACAGGCTGTGTTGTTAACATGAGCTACAGGAGTGTAACATTACCCCCAGCTCAGTTCTTGTGATGGTCAGTCACTACCACAGGCTGTGTTGTTAACATCAGCTACAGGACTATAACATTAACCCCAGCTCAGTTCTTCTGATGGTCACTACCACAGGCTGTGTTGTTAACATGAGCTGTAGGAGCATAACATTAACAGCGGCTCAGGTCTTGTGATGGTCAATACGACAGGCTGTGTTGTTAACATGAGCTACAGGAGTGTAACGTTACCCCCAGCTCAGTTCTTCAGATGGTCACTACCACAAGCTGTGTTGTTATCATGAGCTACAGGAGCGTAACATTACCCCCAGCTCAGTTCTTCTGATGGTCAGTCACTACCACAGGCTGTGTTGTTAACATCAGCTACAGGAGTGTAACATTACCCCCAGCTCAGTTCTTCTGATGGTCACTACCACAGGCTGTGTTGTTAACATGAGGTGTAGGAGCGTAACATTAACCCCAGCTCAGTTCTTGTGATGGTCAATACGACAGGCTGTGTTGTTAACATGAGCTACAGGAGTGTAACATTACCCCCAGCTTAGTTCTTGTGATGGTCACTACCACAGGCTGTGTTGTTAACATAAGCTGTAGGAGTGTAACATTACCCCCAGCTCAGTTCTTGTGATGGTCACTACCACAGGCTGTGTTGTTAACATGAGCTGTAGGAGCGTAACATTACCCCCAGCTCAGTTATTCTGATGGCCATTACCACAGGCTGTGTAGTTAATATGAGCTACAGGAGTATAACATTAACCCCAGCTCAGTTCTTCTGAGGGTCACTACCACAGGCTGTGTTGTTAACATGAGCTGCAGGTGCGTAACATTAACCCCAGCTCAGTTCTTGTGATGGGCACTACCACAGGCTGTGTTGTTAACATGAGGCGTAAGAGTGTAACATTTCCCCAGCTCAGTTCTTCTGATGGTCAATACCACAGGCTGTGTTGTTATCATGAGCTACAGGAGCGTAACATTACCCCCAGCTCAGTTCTTCTGATGGTCAGTCACTACCACAGGCTGTGTTGTTAACATGAGGTGTAGGAGTGTAACATTACCCCCAGCTCAGTTCTTGTGATGGTCACTACCACAGGCTGTGTTGTTAACATGAGCTACAGGAGTGTAACATTACCCCCAGCTCAGTTCTTGTGATGGTCAGTCACTACCACAGGCTGTGTTGTTAACATCAGCGACAGGAGTATAACATTAACCCCAGCTCAGTTCTTCTGATGGTCACTACCACAGGCTGTGTTGTTAACATGAGCTGTAGGAGCGTAACATTAACCCCAGCTCAGTTCTTGTGATGGTCAATACGACAGGCTGTGTTATTAACATGAGCTACAGAAGTGTAACATTACCCCCAGCTCAGTTCTTCTGATGGTCACTACCACAGGCTGTGTTGTTAACATGAGCTGTAGGAGTGTAAAATTACCCCCAGCTCAGTTCTTCTGATGGTCACTACCACAGGCTGTGTTGTTAACATGAGGTGTAGGAGTGTAACATTACCCCCAGCTCAGTTCTTGTGATGGTCACTACCACAGGCTGTGTTGTTAACATGAGCTACAGGACTATAACATTAACCCCAGCTCAGTTCTTCTGATGGTCACTACCACAGGCTGTGTTGTTAACATGAGCTGTAGGAGCATAACATTAACCCTGGCTCAGTTCTTGTGATGGTCAATACGACAGGCTGTGTTGTTAACATGAGCTACAGGAGTGTAACGTTACCCCCAGCTCAGTTCTTCAGATGGTCACTACCACAGGCTGTGTTGTTATCATGAGCTACAGGAGCGTAACATTACCCCCAGCTCAGTTCTTCTGATAGTCAGTCACTACCACAGGCTGTGTTGTTAACATGAGCTACAGGAGTGTAACGTTACCCCCAGCTCAGTTCTTGTGATGGTCACTACCACAGGCTGTGTTGTTAACATGAGGTGTAAGAGTGTAACATTTCCCCAGCTCAGTTCTTCTGATGGTCACTACCACAGGCTGTGTTGTTAACATGAGGTGTAGGAGTGTAACATTACCCCCAGCTCAGTTCTTCTGATGGTCACTACCACAGACTGTGTTGTTAACATGAGCTACAGGAGTGTAACATTAACCCCAGCTCAGTTCTTCTGATGGTCACTACCACAGGCTGTGTTGTTAACATGAGCTGTAGGAGCGTAACATTAACCCCAGCTCAGTTCTTCTGATGGTCACTACCACAGGCTGTGTTTTTAACATGGGCTGTAGGAGGGTAACATTACCCCCAGCTCAGTTCTTCTGCTGATCACTACCACAGGCTGTGTTGTTAACATGAGCTGTAGGAGTGTAACATTACCCCCAGCTCAGTTCTTCTGATAGTCAGTCACTACCACAGGCTGTGTTGTTAACATGAGCTGTAGGAGCGTAACATTACCCCCAGCTCAGTTCTTCTGATAGTCAGTCACTACCACAGGCTGTGTTGTTAACATGAGCTGTAGGAGTGTAACATTACCCCAGCTCAGTTCTTCTGATGGTCACTACCACAGGCTGTGTTAACATGAGGTGTAGGAGTGTAACATTACCCCCAGCTCAGTTCTTCTGATGGTCACTACCACAGGCTGTGTTGTTAACATGAGGTGTAGGAGTGTAACATTACCCCCAGCTCAGTTCTTGTGATGGTCACTACCACAGGCTGTGTTGTTAACATGAGCTACAGGAGTGTAACATTACCCCCAGCTCAGTTCTTGTGATGGTCAGTCACTACCACATGCTGTGTTGTTAACATCAGCTGCAGGAGTATAACATTAACCCCAGCTCAGTTCTTCTGATGGTCACTACCACAGGCTGTGTTGTTAACATGAGCTGTAGGAGTGTAACATTATCCCCAGCTCAGTTCTTCTGATGGTCACTACCACAGGCTGTGTTGTTAACATGAGGTGTAGGAGTGTAACATTACCCCCAGCTCAGTTCTTGTGATGGTCACTACCACAGGCTGTGTTGTTAACATGAGCTACAGGAGTGTAACATTACCCCCAGCTCAGTTCTTGTGATGGTCAGTCACTACCACAGGCTGTGTTGGTAACATCAGCTACAGGACTATAACATTAACCCCAGCTCAGTTCTTCTGATGGTCACTACCACAGGCTGTGTTGTTAACATGAGCTGTAGGAGCATAACATTAACAGCGGCTCAGTTCTTGTGATGGTCAATACGACAGGCTGTGTTGTTAACATGATCTACAGGAGTGTAACGTTACCCCCAGCTCAGTTCTTCAGATGGTCACTACCACAAGCTGTGTTGTTATCATGACCTACAGGAGCGTAACATTACCCCCAGCTCAGTTCTTCTGATGGTCAGTCACTACCAGAGGCTGTGTTGTTAACATCAGCTACAGGAGTGTAACATTACCCCCAGCTCAGTTCTTCTGATGGTCACTACCACAGGCTGTGTTGTTAACATGAGGTGTAGGAGCGTAACATTAACCCCAGCTCAGTTCTTGTGATGGTCAATACGACAGGCTGTGTTGTTAACATGAGCTACAGGAGTGTAACATTACCCCCAGCTTAGTTCTTGTGATGGTCACTACCACAGGCTGTGTTGTTAACATAAGCTGTAGGAGTGTAACATTACCCCCAGCTCAGTTATTCTGATGGCCATTACCACAGGCTGTGTTGTTAATATGAGCTACAGGAGTATAACATTAACCCCAGCTCAGTTCTTCTGAGGGTCACTACCACAGGCTGTGTTGTTAACATGAGCTGCAGGTGCGTAACATTAACCCCAGCTCAGTTCTTCTGATGGTCAGTCACTACCACAGGCTGTGTTGTTAACATGAGGTGTAGGAGTGTAACATTACCCCCAGCTCAGTTCTTCTGATGGTCACTACCACAGGCTGTGTTGTTAACATGAGCTACAGGAGTGTAACATTACCCCCAGCTCAGTTCTTGTGATGGTCAGTCACTACCACAGGCTTTGTTGTTAACATCAGCTACAGGACTATAACATTAACCCCAGCTCAGTTCTTCTGATGGTCACTACCACAGGCTGTGTTGTTAACATGAGCTGTAGGAGCATAACATTAACCCCGGCTCAGTTCTTGTAATGGTCAATACGACAGGCTGTGCTGTTAACATGAGCTACAGGAGTGTAACGTTACCCCCAGCTCAGTTCTTCTGATAGTCAGTCACTACCACAGGCTGTGTTGTTAACATGAGCTACAGGAGTGTAACGTTACCCCCAGCTCAGTTCTTGTGATGGTCACTACCACAGGCTGTGTTGTTAACATGAGGTGTAAGAGTGTAACATTTCCCCAGCTCAGTTCTTCTGATGGTCACTACCACAGGCTGTGTTGTTAACATGAGGTGTAGGAGTGTAACATTACCCCCAGCTCAGTTCTTCTGATGGTCACTACCACAGACTGTGTTGTTAACATGAGCTACAGGAGTGTAACATTAACCCCAGCTCAGTTCTTCTGATGGTCACTACCACAGGCTGTGTTGTTAACATGAGCTGTAGGAGCGTAACATTAACCCCAGCTCAGTTCTTCTGATGGTCACTACCACAGGCTGTGTTTTTAACATGGGCTGTAGGAGGGTAACATTACCCCCAGCTCAGTTCTTCTGCTGATCACTACCACAGGCTGTGTTGTTAACATGAGCTGTAGGAGTGTAACATTACCCCCAGCTCAGTTCTTCTGATAGTCAGTCACTACCACAGGCTGTGTTGTTAACATGAGCTGTAGGAGCGTAACATTACCCCCAGCTCAGTTCTTCTGATAGTCAGTCACTACCACAGGCTGTGTTGTTAACATGAGCTGTAGGAGTGTAACATTACCCCAGCTCAGTTCTTCTGATGGTCACTACCACAGGCTGTGTTAACATGAGGTGTAGGAGTGTAACATTACCCCCAGCTCAGTTCTTCTGATGGTCACTACCACAGGCTGTGTTGTTAACATGAGGTTTAGGAGTGTAACATTACCCCCAGCTCAGTTCTTGTGATGGTCACTACCACAGGCTGTGTTGTTAACATGAGCTACAGGAGTGTAACATTACCCCCAGCTCAGTTCTTGTGATGGTCAGTCACTACCACATGCTGTGTTGTTAACATCAGCTGCAGGAGTATAACATTAACCCCAGCTCAGTTCTTCTGATGGTCACTACCACAGGCTGTGTTGTTAACATGAGCTGTAGGAGCGTAACATTAACCCCAGCTCAGTTCTTGTGATGGTCAATACGACAGGCTTTGTTATTAACATGAGCTACAGGAGTGTAACATTACCCCCAGCTCAGTTCTTGTGATGGTCAGTCACTACCACAGGCTGTGTTGGTAACATCAGCTACAGGACTATAACATTAACCCCAGCTCAGTTCTTCTGATGGTCACTACCACAGGCTGTGTTGTTAACATGAGCTGTAGGAGCATAACATTAACAGCGGCTCAGTTCTTGTGATGGTCAATACGACAGGCTGTGTTGTTAACATGATCTACAGGAGTGTAACGTTACCCCCAGCTCAGTTCTTCAGATGGTCACTACCACAAGCTGTGTTGTTATCATGACCTACAGGAGCGTAACATTACCCCCAGCTCAGTTCTTCTGATGGTCAGTCACTACCAGAGGCTGTGTTGTTAACATCAGCTACAGGAGTGTAACATTACCCCCAGCTCAGTTCTTCTGATGGTCACTACCACAGGCTGTGTTGTTAACATGAGGTGTAGGAGCGTAACATTAACCCCAGCTCAGTTCTTGTGATGGTCAATACGACAGGCTGTGTTGTTAACATGAGCTACAGGAGTGTAACATTACCCCCAGCTTAGTTCTTGTGATGGT
Organism: Lampris incognitus; assembly: GCF_029633865.1. Taxonomy (NCBI): domain Eukaryota; kingdom Metazoa; phylum Chordata; class Actinopteri; order Lampriformes; family Lampridae; genus Lampris; species Lampris incognitus. Next base: position 61,517,061 of record NC_079212.1, on the reverse strand, counting down.
CACTACCACAGGCTGTGTTGTTAACATAAGCTGTAGGAGTGTAACATTACCCCCAGCTCAGTTCTTGTGATGGTCACTACCACAGGCTGTGTTGTTAACATGAGCTGTAGGAGCGTAACATTACCCCCAGCTCAGTTATTCTGATGGCCATTACCACAGGCTGTGTTGTTAATATGAGCTACAGGAGTATAACATTAACCCCAGCTCAGTTCTTCTGAGGGTCACTACCACAGGCTGTGTTGTTAACATGAGCTGCAGGTGCGTAACATTAACCCCAGCTCAGTTCTTCTGATGGTCAGTCACTACCACAGGCTGTGTTGTTAACATGAGGTGTAGGAGTGTAACATTACCCCCAGCTCAGTTCTTCTGATGGTCACTACCACAGGCTGTGTTGTTAACATGAGCTACAGGAGTGTAACATTACCCCCAGCTCAGTTCTTGTGATGGTCAGTCACTACCACAGGCTTTGTTGTTAACATCAGCTACAGGACTATAACATTAACCCCAGCTCAGTTCTTCTGATGGTCACTACCACAGGCTGTGTTGTTAACATGAGCTGTAGGAGCATAACATTAACCCCGGCTCAGTTCTTGTAATGGTCAATACGACAGGCTGTGCTGTTAACATGAGCTACAGGAGTGTAACGTTACCCCCAGCTCAGTTCTTCAGATGGTCACTACCACAGGCTGTGTTGTTATCATGAGCTACAGGGGCGTAACATTACCCCCAGCTCAGTTCTTGTGATGGTCACTACCACAGGCTGTGTTGTTAACATGAGGTGTAGGAGTGTAACATTACCCCCAGCTCAGTTCTTCTGATGGTCACTACCACAGGCTGTGTTGTTAACATGAGCTGTAGGAGTGTAACATTACCCCCAGCTCAGTTCTTCTGATGGTCACTACCACAGGCTGTGTTTTTAACATGAGGTGTAGGAGTGTAACATTACCCCCAGCTCAGTTCTTGTGATGGTCACTACCACAGGCTGTGTTGTTAACATGAGCTACAGGAGTGTAACATTACCCCCAGCTCAGTTCTTGTGATGGTCAGTCACTACCACAGGCTGTGTTGTTAACATCAGCTACAGGACTATAACATTAACCCCAGCTCAGTTCTTCTGATGGTCACTACCACAGGCTGTGTTGTTAACATGAGCTGTAGGAGCATAACATTAACAGCGGCTCAGGTCTTGTGATGGTCAATACGACAGGCTGTGTTGTTAACATGAGCTACAGGAGTGTAACGTTACCCCCAGCTCAGTTCTTCAGATGGTCACTACCACAAGCTGTGTTGTTATCATGAGCTACAGGAGCGTAACATTACCCCCAGCTCAGTTCTTCTGATGGTCAGTCACTACCAGAGGCTGTGTTGTTAACATCAGCTACAGGAGTGTAACATTACCCCCAGCTCAGTTCTTCTGATGGTCACTACCACAGGCTGTGTTGTTAACATGAGGTGTAGGAGCGTAACATTAACCCCAGCTCAGTTCTTGTGATGGTCAATACGACAGGCTGTGTTGTTAACATGAGCTACAGGAGTGTAACATTACCCCCAGCTTAGTTCTTGTGATGGTCACTACCACAGGCTGTGTTGTTAACATAAGCTGTAGGAGTGTAACATTACCCCCAGCTCAGTTCTTGTGATGGTCACTACCACAGGCTGTGTTGTTAACATGAGCTGTAGGAGCGTAACATTACCCCCAGCTCAGTTATTCTGATGGCCATTACCACAGGCTGTGTTGTTAATATGAGCTACAGGAGTATAACATTAACCCCAGCTCAGTTCTTCTGAGGGTCACTACCACAGGCTGTGTTGTTAACATGAGCTGCAGGTGCGTAACATTAACCCCAGCTCAGTTCTTCTGATGGTCAGTCACTACCACAGGCTGTGTTGTTAACATGAGGTGTAGGAGTGTAACATTACCCCCAGCTCAGTTCTTCTGATGGTCACTACCACAGGCTGTGTTGTTAACATGAGCTACAGGAGTGTAACATTACCCCCAGCTCAGTTCTTGTGATGGTCAGTCACTACCACAGGCTTTGTTGTTAACATCAGCTACAGGACTATAACATTAACCCCAGCTCAGTTCTTCTGATGGTCACTACCACAGGCTGTGTTGTTAACATGAGCTGTAGGAGCATAACATTAACCCCGGCTCAGTTCTTGTAATGGTCAATACGACAGGCTGTGCTGTTAACATGAGCTACAGGAGTGTAACGTTACCCCCAGCTCAGTTCTTCAGATGGTCACTACCACAGGCTGTGTTGTTATCATGAGCTACAGGGGCGTAACATTACCCCCAGCTCAGTTCTTGTGATGGTCACTACCACAGGCTGTGTTGTTAACATGAGGTGTAAGAGTGTAACATTTCCCCAGCTCAGTTCTTCTGATGGTCACTACCACAGGCTGTGTTGTTAACATGAGGTGTAGGAGTGTAACATTACCCCCAGCTCAGTTCTTCTGATGGTCACTACCACAGGCTGTGTTGTTAACATGAGCTGTAGGAGTGTAACATTACCCCCAGCTCAGTTCTTCTGATGGTCACTACCACAGGCTGTGTTTTTAACATGAGGTGTAGGAGTGTAACATTACCCCCAGCTCAGTTCTTGTGATGGTCACTACCACAGGCTGTGTTGTTAACATGAGCTACAGGAGTGTAACATTACCCCCAGCTCAGTTCTTGTGATGGTCAGTCACTACCACAGGCTGTGTTGTTAACATCAGCTACAGGACTATAACATTAACCCCAGCTCAGTTCTTCTGATGGTCACTACCACAGGCTGTGTTGTTAACATGAGCTGTAGGAGCATAACATTAACAGCGGCTCAGGTCTTGTGATGGTCAATACGACAGGCTGTGTTGTTAACATGAGCTACAGGAGTGTAACGTTACCCCCAGCTCAGTTCTTCAGATGGTCACTACCACAAGCTGTGTTGTTATCATGAGCTACAGGAGCGTAACATTACCCCCAGCTCAGTTCTTCTGATGGTCAGTCACTACCACAGGCTGTGTTGTTAACATCAGCTACAGGAGTGTAACATTACCCCCAGCTCAGTTCTTCTGATGGTCACTACCACAGGCTGTGTTGTTAACATGAGGTGTAGGAGCGTAACATTAACCCCAGCTCAGTTCTTGTGATGGTCAATACGACAGGCTGTGTTGTTAACATGAGCTACAGGAGTGTAACATTACCCCCAGCTTAGTTCTTGTGATGGTCACTACCACAGGCTGTGTTGTTAACATAAGCTGTAGGAGTGTAACATTACCCCCAGCTCAGTTCTTGTGATGGTCACTACCACAGGCTGTGTTGTTAACATGAGCTGTAGGAGCGTAACATTACCCCCAGCTCAGTTATTCTGATGGCCTTTACCACAGGCTGTGTTGTTAATATGAGCTACAGGAGTATAACATTAACCCCAGCTCAGTTCTTCTGAGGGTCACTACCACAGGCTGTGTTGTTAACATGAGCTGCAGGTGCGTAACATTAACCCCAGCTCAGTTCTTGTGATGGTCACTACCACAGGCTGTGTTGTTAACATGAGGCGTAAGAGTGTAACATTTCCCCAGCTCAGTTCTTCTGATGGTCAATACCACAGGCTGTGTTGTTATCATGAGCTACAGGAGCGTAACATTACCCCCAGCTCAGTTCTTCTGATGATCAGTCACTACCACAGGCTGTGTTGTTAACATGAGGTGTAGGAGTGTAACATTACCCCCAGCTCAGTTCTTGTGATGGTCAGTCACTACCACAGGCTGTGTTGTTAACATCAGCTACAGGAGTATAACATTAACCCCAGCTCAGTTCTTCTGATGGTCACTACCACAGGCTGTGTTGTTAACATGAGCTGTAGGAGCGTAACATTAACCCCAGCTCAGTTCTTCTGATGATCAGTCACTACCACAGGCTGTGTTGTTAACATGAGCTACAGGAGTGTAACATTACCCCCAGCTCAGTTCTTGTGATGGTCAGTCACTACCACAGGCTGTGTTGTTAACATCAGCTACAGGAGTATAACATTAACCCCAGCTCAGTTCTTCTGATGGTCACTACCACAGGCTGTGTTGTTAACATGAGCTGTAGGAGCGTAACATTAACCCCAGCTCAGTTCTTGTGATGGTCAATACGACAGGCTGTGTTATTAACATGAGCTACAGGAGTGTAACATTACCCCCAGCTCAGTTCTTCTGATGGTCACTACCACAGGCTGTGTTGTTAACATGAGCTGTAGGAGTGTAACATTACCCCCAGCTCAGTTCTTCTGATGGTCACTACCACAGGCTGTGTTGTTAACATGAGGTGTAGGAGTGTAACATTACCCCCAGCTCAGTTCTTGTGATGGTCACTACCACAGGCTGTGTTGTTAAAATGAGCTACAGGAGTGTAACATTACCCCCAGCTCAGTTCTTGTGATGGTCAGTCACTACCACATGCTGTGTTGTTAACATCAGCTACAGGACTATAACATTAACCCCAGCTCAGTTCTTCTGATGGTCACTACCACAGGCTGTGTTGTTAACATGAGCTGTAGGAGCATAACATTAACCCTGGCTCAGTTCTTGTGATGGTCAATACGACAGGCTGTGTTGTTAACATGAGCTACAGGAGTGTAACGTTACCCCCAGCTCAGTTCTTCAGATGGTCACTACCACAGGCTGTGTTGTTATCATGAGCTACAGGAGCGTAACATTACCCCCAGCTCAGTTCTTCTGATGGTCACTACCACAGGCTGTGTTGTTAACATGAGGTGTAAGAGTGTAACATTTCCCCAGCTCAGTTCTTCTGATGGTCACTACCACAGGCTGTGTTGTTAACATGAGGTGTAGGAGTGTAACATTACCCCCAGCTCAGTTCTTCTGATGGTCACTACCACAGACTGTGTTGTTAACATGAGCTACAGGAGTGTAACATTAACCCCAGCTCAGTTCTTCTGATGGTCACTACCACAGGCTGTGTTGTTAACATGAGCTGTAGGAGCGTTACATTAACCCCAGCTCAGTTCTTCTGATGGTCACTACCACAGGCTGTGTTTTTAACATGGGCTGTAGGAGGGTAACATTACCCCCAGCTCAGTTCTTGTGATGGTCACTACCACAGACTGTGTTGTTAACATAAGCTGTAGGAGTGTAACATTACCCCCAGCTCAGTTCTTGTGATGGTCACTACCACAGGCTGTGTTGTTAACATGAGCTGTAGGAGCGTAACATTAACCCCAGCTCAGTTCTTGTGATGGTCAATACGACAGGCTTTGTTATTAACATGAGCTACAGGAGTGTAACATTACCCCCAGCTCAGTTCTTCTGATGGTCACTACCACAGGCTGTGTTGTTAACATGAGCTGTAGGAGTGTAACATTACCCCCAGCTCAGTTCTTCTGATGGTCACTACCACAGGCTGTGTTGTTAACATGAGGTGTAGGAGTGTAACATTACCCCCAGCTCAGTTCTTGTGATGGTCACTACCACAGGCTGTGTTGTTAACATGAGCTACAGGAGTGTAACATTACCCCAGCTCAGTTCTTGTGATGGTCAGTCACTACCACAGGCTGTGTTGGTAACATCAGCTACAGGACTATAACATTAACCCCAGCTCAGTTCTTCTGATGGTCACTACCACAGGCTGTGTTGTTAACATGAGCTGTAGGAGCGTAACATTAACCCCAGCTCAGTTCTTGTGATGGTCAATACGACAGGCTGTGTTATTAACATGAGCTACAGGAGTGTAACATTACCCCCAGCTCAGTTCTTCTGATGGTCACTACCACAGGCTGTGTTGTTAACATGAGCTGTAGGAGTGTAACATTACCCCCAGCTCAGTTCTTCTGATGGTCACTACCACAGGCTGTGTTGTTAACATGAGGTGTAGGAGTGTAACATTACCCCCAGCTCAGTTCTTGTGATGGTCACTACCACAGGCTGTGTTGTTAAAATGAGCTACAGGAGTGTAACATTACCCCCAGCTCAGTTCTTGTGATGGTCAGTCACTACCACATGCTGTGTTGTTAACATCAGCTACAGGACTATAACATTAACCCCAGCTCAGTTCTTCTGATGGTCACTACCACAGGCTGTGTTGTTAACATGAGCTGTAGGAGCATAACATTAACCCTGGCTCAGTTCTTGTGATGGTCAATACGACAGGCTGTGTTGTTAACATGAGCTACAGGAGTGTAACGTTACCCCCAGCTCAGTTCTTCAGATGGTCACTACCACAGGCTGTGTTGTTATCATGAGCTACAGGAGCGTAACATTACCCCCAGCTCAGTTCTTGTGATGGTCACTACCACAGGCTGTGTTGTTAACATGAGGTGTAAGAGTGTAACATTTCCCCAGCTCAGTTCTTCTGATGGTCACTACCACAGGCTGTGTTGTTAACATGAGGTGTAGGAGTGTAACATTACCCCCAGCTCAGTTCTTCTGATGGTCACTACCACAGACTGTGTTGTTAACATGAGCTACAGGAGTGTAACATTAACCCCAGCTCAGTTCTTCTGATGGTCACTACCACAGGCTGTGTTGTTAACATGAGCTGTAGGAGCGTAACATTAACCCCAGCTCAGTTCTTCTGATGGTCACTACCACAGGCTGTGTTTTTAACATGGGCTGTAGGAGGGTAACATTACCCCCAGCTCAGTTCTTGTGATGGTCACTACCACAGACTGTGTTGTTAACATAAGCTGTAGGAGTGTAACATTACCCCCAGCTCAGTTCTTGTGATGGTCACTACCACAGGCTGTGTTGTTAACATGAGCTGTAGGAGCGTAACATTAACCCCAGCTCAGTTCTTGTGATGGTCAATACGACAGGCTTTGTTATTAACATGAGCTACAGGAGTGTAACATTACCCCCAGCTCAGTTCTTCTGATGGTCACTACCACAGGCTGTGTTGTTAACATGAGCTGTAGGAGTGTAACATTACCCCCAGCTCAGTTCTTCTGATGGTCACTACCACAGGCTGTGTTGTTAACATGAGGTGTAGGAGTGTAACATTACCCCCAGCTCAGTTCTTGTGATGGTCACTACCACAGGCTGTGTTGTTAACATGAGCTACAGGAGTGTAACATTACCCCAGCTCAGTTCTTGTGATGGTCAGTCACTACCACAGGCTGTGTTGGTAACATCAGCTACAGGACTATAACATTAACCCCAGCTCAGTTCTTCTGATGGTCACTACCACAGGCTGTGTTGTTAACATGAGCTGTAGGAGCATAACATTAACAGCGGCTCAGTTCTTGTGATGGTCAATACGACAGGCTGTGTTGTTAACATGAGCTACAGGAGTGTAACATTACCCCCAGCTTAGTTCTTGTGATGGTCACTACCACAGGCTGTGTTGTTAACATAAGCTGTAGGAGTGTAACATTACCCCCAGCTCAGTTCTTGTGATGGTCACTACCACAGGCTGTGTTGTTAACATGAGCTGTAGGAGCGTAACATTACCCCCAGCTCAGTTATTCTGATGGCCATTACCACAGGCTGTGTTGTTAATATGAGCTACAGGAGTATAACATTAACCCCAGCTCAGTTCTTCTGAGGGTCACTACCACAGGCTGTGTTGTTAACATGAGCTGCAGGTGCGTAACATTAACCCCAGCTCAGTTCTTCTGATGGTCAGTCACTACCACAGGCTGTGTTGTTAACATGAGGTGTAGGAGTGTAACATTACCCCCAGCTCAGTTCTTCTGATGGTCACTACCACAGGCTGTGTTGTTAACATGAGCTACAGGAGTGTAACATTACCCCCAGCTCAGTTCTTGTGATGGTCAGTCACTACCACAGGCTTTGTTGTTAACATCAGCTACAGGACTATAACATTAACCCCAGCTCAGTTCTTCTGATGGTCACTACCACAGGCTGTGTTGTTAACATGAGCTGTAGGAGCATAACATTAACCCCGGCTCAGTTCTTGTAATGGTCAATACGACAGGCTGTGCTGTTAACATGAGCTACAGGAGTGTAACGTTACCCCCAGCTCAGTTCTTCAGATGGTCACTACCACAGGCTGTGTTGTTATCATGAGCTACAGGGGCGTAACATTACCCCCAGCTCAGTTCTTGTGATGGTCACTACCACAGGCTGTGTTGTTAACATGAGGTGTAAGAGTGTAACATTTCCCCAGCTCAGTTCTTCTGATGGTCACTACCACAGGCTGTGTTGTTAACATGAGGTGTAGGAGTGTAACATTACCCCCAGCTCAGTTCTTCTGATGGTCACTACCACAGGCTGTGTTGTTAACATGAGCTGTAGGAGTGTAACATTACCCCCAGCTCAGTTCTTCTGATGGTCACTACCACAGGCTGTGTTTTTAACATGAGGTGTAGGAGTGTAACATTACCCCCAGCTCAGTTCTTGTGATGGTCACTACCACAGGCTGTGTTGTTAACATGAGCTACAGGAGTGTAACATTACCCCCAGCTCAGTTCTTGTGATGGTCAGTCACTACCACAGGCTGTGTTGTTAACATCAGCTACAGGACTATAACATTAACCCCAGCTCAGTTCTTCTGATGGTCACTACCACAGGCTGTGTTGTTAACATGAGCTGTAGGAGCATAACATTAACAGCGGCTCAGGTCTTGTGATGGTCAATACGACAGGCTGTGTTGTTAACATGAGCTACAGGAGTGTAACGTTACCCCCAGCTCAGTTCTTCAGATGGTCACTACCACAAGCTGTGTTGTTATCATGAGCTACAGGAGCGTAACATTACCCCCAGCTCAGTTCTTCTGATGGTCAGTCACTACCACAGGCTGTGTTGTTAACATCAGCTACAGGAGTGTAACATTACCCCCAGCTCAGTTCTTCTGATGGTCACTACCACAGGCTGTGTTGTTAACATGAGGTGTAGGAGCGTAACATTAACCCCAGCTCAGTTCTTGTGATGGTCAATACGACAGGCTGTGTTGTTAACATGAGCTACAGGAGTGTAACATTACCCCCAGCTTAGTTCTTGTGATGGTCACTACCACAGGCTGTGTTGTTAACATAAGCTGTAGGAGTGTAACATTACCCCCAGCTCAGTTCTTGTGATGGTCACTACCACAGGCTGTGTTGTTAACATGAGCTGTAGGAGCGTAACATTACCCCCAGCTCAGTTATTCTGATGGCCTTTACCACAGGCTGTGTTGTTAATATGAGCTACAGGAGTATAACATTAACCCCAGCTCAGTTCTTCTGAGGGTCACTACCACAGGCTGTGTTGTTAACATGAGCTGCAGGTGCGTAACATTAACCCCAGCTCAGTTCTTGTGATGGTCACTACCACAGGCTGTGTTGTTAACATGAGGCGTAAGAGTGTAACATTTCCCCAGCTCAGTTCTTCTGATGGTCAATACCACAGGCTGTGTTGTTATCATGAGCTACAGGAGCGTAACATTACCCCCAGCTCAGTTCTTCTGATGATCAGTCACTACCACAGGCTGTGTTGTTAACATGAGGTGTAGGAGTGTAACATTACCCCCAGCTCAGTTCTTGTGATGGTCACTACCACAGGCTGTGTTGTTAACATGAGCTACAGGAGTGTAACATTACCCCCAGCTCAGTTCTTGTGATGGTCAGTCACTACCACAGGCTGTGTTGTTAACATCAGCTACAGGAGTATAACATTAACCCCAGCTCAGTTCTTCTGATGGTCACTACCACAGGCTGTGTTGTTAACATGAGCTGTAGGAGCGTAACATTAACCCCAGCTCAGTTCTTGTGATGGTCAATACGACAGGCTGTGTTATTAACATGAGCTACAGGAGTGTAACATTACCCCCAGCTCAGTTCTTCTGATGGTCACTACCACAGGCTGTGTTGTTAACATGAGCTGTAGGAGTGTAACATTACCCCCAGCTCAGTTCTTCTGATGGTCACTACCACAGGCTGTGTTGTTAACATGAGGTGTAGGAGTGTAACATTACCCCCAGCTCAGTTCTTGTGATGGTCACTACCACAGGCTGTGTTGTTAAAATGAGCTACAGGAGTGTAACATTACCCCCAGCTCAGTTCTTGTGATGGTCAGTCACTACCACATGCTGTGTTGTTAACATCAGCTACAGGACTATAACATTAACCCCAGCTCAGTTCTTCTGATGGTCACTACCACAGGCTGTGTTGTTAACATGAGCTGTAGGAGCATAACATTAACCCTGGCTCAGTTCTTGTGATGGTCAATACGACAGGCTGTGTTGTTAACATGAGCTACAGGAGTGTAACGTTACCCCCAGCTCAGTTCTTCAGATGGTCACTACCACAGGCTGTGTTGTTATCATGAGCTACAGGAGCGTAACATTACCCCCAGCTCAGTTCTTGTGATGGTCACTACCACAGGCTGTGTTGTTAACATGAGGTGTAAGAGTGTAACATTTCCCCAGCTCAGTTCTTCTGATGGTCACTACCACAGGCTGTGTTGTTAACATGAGGTGTAGGAGTGTAACATTACCCCCAGCTCAGTTCTTCTGATGGTCACTACCACAGACTGTGTTGTTAACATGAGCTACAGGAGTGTAACATTAACCCCAGCTCAGTTCTTCTGATGGTCACTACCACAGGCTGTGTTGTTAACATGAGCTGTAGGAGCGTAACATTAACCCCAGCTCAGTTCTTCTGATGGTCACTACCACAGGCTGTGTTTTTAACATGGGCTGTAGGAGGGTAACATTACCCCCAGCTCAGTTCTTGTGATGGTCACTACCACAGACTGTGTTGTTAACATAAGCTGTAGGAGTGTAACATTACCCCCAGCTCAGTTCTTGTGATGGTCACTACCACAGGCTGTGTTGTTAACATGAGCTGTAGGAGCGTAACATTAACCCCAGCTCAGTTCTTGTGATGGTCAATACGACAGGCTTTGTTATTAACATGAGCTACAGGAGTGTAACATTACCCCCAGCTCAGTTCTTCTGATGGTCACTACCACAGGCTGTGTTGTTAACATGAGCTGTAGGAGTGTAACATTACCCCCAGCTCAGTTCTTCTGATGGTCACTACCACAGGCTGTGTTGTTAACATGAGGTGTAGGAGTGTAACATTACCCCCAGCTCAGTTCTTGTGATGGTCACTACCACAGGCTGTGTTGTTAACATGAGCTACAGGAGTGTAACATTACCCCAGCTCAGTTCTTGTGATGGTCAGTCACTACCACAGGCTGTGTTGGTAACATCAGCTACAGGACTATAACATTAACCCCAGCTCAGTTCTTCTGATGGTCACTACCACAGGCTGTGTTGTTAACATGAGCTGTAGGAGCGTAACATTAACCCCAGCTCAGTTCTTGTGATGGTCAATACGACAGGCTGTGTTATTAACATGAGCTACAGGAGTGTAACATTACCCCCAGCTCAGTTCTTCTGATGGTCACTACCACAGGCTGTGTTGTTAACATGAGCTGTAGGAGTGTAACATTACCCCCAGCTCAGTTCTTCTGATGGTCACTACCACAGGCTGTGTTGTTAACATGAGGTGTAGGAGTGTAACATTACCCCCAGCTCAGTTCTTGTGATGGTCACTACCACAGGCTGTGTTGTTAAAATGAGCTACAGGAGTGTAACATTACCCCCAGCTCAGTTCTTGTGATGGTCAGTCACTACCACATGCTGTGTTGTTAACATCAGCTACAGGACTATAACATTAACCCCAGCTCAGTTCTTCTGATGGTCACTACCACAGGCTGTGTTGTTAACATGAGCTGTAGGAGCATAACATTAACCCTGGCTCAGTTCTTGTGATGGTCAATACGACAGGCTGTGTTGTTAACATGAGCTACAGGAGTGTAACGTTACCCCCAGCTCAGTTCTTCAGATGGTCACTACCACAGGCTGTGTTGTTATCATGAGCTACAGGAGCGTAACATTACCCCCAGCTCAGTTCTTGTGATGGTCACTACCACAGGCTGTGTTGTTAACATGAGGTGTAAGAGTGTAACATTTCCCCAGCTCAGTTCTTCTGATGGTCACTACCACAGGCTGTGTTGTTAACATGAGGTGTAGGAGTGTAACATTACCCCCAGCTCAGTTCTTCTGATGGTCACTACCACAGACTGTGTTGTTAACATGAGCTACAGGAGTGTAACATTAACCCCAGCTCAGTTCTTCTGATGGTCACTACCACAGGCTGTGTTGTTAACATGAGCTGTAGGAGCGTAACATTAACCCCAGCTCAGTTCTTCTGATGGTCACTACCACAGGCTGTGTTTTTAACATGGGCTGTAGGAGGGTAACATTACCCCCAGCTCAGTTCTTGTGATGGTCACTACCACAGACTGTGTTGTTAACATAAGCTGTAGGAGTGTAACATTACCCCCAGCTCAGTTCTTGTGATGGTCACTACCACAGGCTGTGTTGTTAACATGAGCTGTAGGAGCGTAACATTAACCCCAGCTCAGTTCTTGTGATGGTCAATACGACAGGCTTTGTTATTAACATGAGCTACAGGAGTGTAACATTACCCCCAGCTCAGTTCTTCTGATGGTCACTACCACAGGCTGTGTTGTTAACATGAGCTGTAGGAGTGTAACATTACCCCCAGCTCAGTTCTTCTGATGGTCACTACCACAGGCTGTGTTGTTAACATGAGGTGTAGGAGTGTAACATTACCCCCAGCTAAGTTCTTGTGATGGTCACTACCACAGGCTGTGTTGTTAACATGAGCTACAGGAGTGTAACATTACCCCAGCTCAGTTCTTGTGATGGTCAGTCACTACCACAGGCTGTGTTGGTAACATCAGCTACAGGACTATAACATTAACCCCAGCTCAGTTCTTCTGATGGTCACTACCACAGGCTGTGTTGTTAACATGAGCTGTAGGAGCGTAACATTAACCCCAGCTCAGTTCTTGTGATGGTCAATACGACAGGCTGTGTTATTAACATGAGCTACAGGAGTGTAACATTACCCCCAGCTCAGTTCTTCTGATGGTCACTACCACAGGCTGTGTTGTTAACATGAGCTGTAGGAGTGTAACATTACCCCCAGCTCAGTTCTTCTGATGGTCACTACCACAGGCTGTGTTGTTAACATGAGGTGTAGGAGTGTAACATTACCCCCAGCTCAGTTCTTGTGATGGTCACTACCACAGGCTGTGTTGTTAAAATGAGCTACAGGAGTGTAACATTACCCCCAGCTCAGTTCTTGTGATGGTCAGTCACTACCACATGCTGTGTTGTTAACATCAGCTACAGGACTATAACATTAACCCCAGCTCAGTTCTTCTGATGGTCACTACCACAGGCTGTGTTGTTAACATGAGCTGTAGGAGCATAACATTAACCCTGGCTCAGTTCTTGTGATGGTCAATACGACAGGCTGTGTTGTTAACATGAGCTACAGGAGTGTAACGTTACCCCCAGCTCAGTTCTTCAGATGGTCACTACCACAGGCTGTGTTGTTATCATGAGCTACAGGAGCGTAACATTACCCCCAGCTCAGTTCTTGTGATGGTCACTACCACAGGCTGTGTTGTTAACATGAGGTGTAAGAGTGTAACATTTCCCCAGCTCAGTTCTTCTGATGGTCACTACCACAGGCTGTGTTGTTAACATGAGGTGTAGGAGTGTAACATTACCCCCAGCTCAGTTCTTCTGATGGTCACTACCACAGACTGTGTTGTTAACATGAGCTACAGGAGTGTAACATTAACCCCAGCTCAGTTCTTCTGATGGTCACTACCACAGGCTGTGTTGTTAACATGAGCTGTAGGAGCGTAACATTAACCCCAGCTCAGTTCTTCTGATGGTCACTACCACAGGCTGTGTTTTTAACATGGGCTGTAGGAGGGTAACATTACCCCCAGCTCAGTTCTTGTGATGGTCACTACCACAGACTGTGTTGTTAACATAAGCTGTAGGAGTGTAACATTACCCCCAGCTCAGTTCTTGTGATGGTCACTACCACAGGCTGTGTTGTTAACATGAGCTGTAGGAGCGTAACATTAACCCCAGCTCAGTTCTTGTGATGGTCAATACGACAGGCTTTGTTATTAACATGAGCTACAGGAGTGTAACATTACCCCCAGCTCAGTTCTTCTGATGGTCACTACCACAGGCTGTGTTGTTAACATGAGCTGTAGGAGTGTAACATTACCCCCAGCTCAGTTCTTCTGATGGTCACTACCACAGGCTGTGTTGTTAACATGAGGTGTAGGAGTGTAACATTACCCCCAGCTCAGTTCTTGTGATGGTCACTACCACAGGCTGTGTTGTTAACATGATCTACAGGAGTGTAACATTACCCCAGCTCAGTTCTTGTGATGGTCAGTCACTACCACAGGCTGTGTTGGTAACATCAGCTACAGGACTATAACATTAACCCCAGCTCAGTTCTTCTGATGGTCACTACCACAGGCTGTGTTGTTAACATGAGCTGTAGGAGCATAACATTAACAGCGGCTCAGTTCTTGTGATGGTCAATACGACAGGCTGTGTTGTTAACATGAGCTACAGGAGTGTAACATTACCCCCAGCTTAGTTCTTGTGATGGTCACTACCACAGGCTGTGTTGTTAACATAAGCTGTAGGAGTGTAACATTACCCCCAGCTCAGTTCTTGTGATGGTCACTACCACAGGCTGTGTTGTTAACATGAGCTGTAGGAGCGTAACATTACCCCCAGCTCAGTTATTCTGATGGCCATTACCACAGGCTGTGTTGTTAATATGAGCTACAGGAGTATAACATTAACCCCAGCTCAGTTCTTCTGAGGGTCACTACCACAGGCTGTGTTGTTAACATGAGCTGCAGGTGCGTAACATTAACCCCAGCTCAGTTCTTCTGATGGTCAGTCACTACCACAGGCTGTGTTGTTAACATGAGGTGTAGGAGTGTAACATTACCCCCAGCTCAGTTCTTCTGATGGTCACTACCACAGGCTGTGTTGTTAACATGAGCTACAGGAGTGTAACATTACCCCCAGCTCAGTTCTTGTGATGGTCAGTCACTACCACAGGCTTTGTTGTTAACATCAGCTACAGGACTATAACATTAACCCCAGCTCAGTTCTTCTGATGGTCACTACCACAGGCTGTGTTGTTAACATGAGCTGTAGGAGCATAACATTAACCCCGGCTCAGTTCTTGTAATGGTCAATACGACAGGCTGTGCTGTTAACATGAGCTACAGGAGTGTAACGTTACCCCCAGCTCAGTTCTTCAGATGGTCACTACCACAGGCTGTGTTGTTATCATGAGCTACAGGGGCGTAACATTACCCCCAGCTCAGTTCTTGTGATGGTCACTACCACAGGCTGTGTTGTTAACATGAGGTGTAAGAGTGTAACATTTCCCCAGCTCAGTTCTTCTGATGGTCACTACCACAGGCTGTGTTGTTAACATGAGGTGTAGGAGTGTAACATTACCCCCAGCTCAGTTCTTCTGATGGTCACTACCACAGGCTGTGTTGTTAACATGAGCTGTAGGAGTGTAACATTACCCCCAGCTCAGTTCTTCTGATGGTCACTACCACAGGCTGTGTTTTTAACATGAGGTGTAGGAGTGTAACATTACCCCCAGCTCAGTTCTTGTGATGGTCACTACCACAGGCTGTGTTGTTAACATGAGCTACAGGAGTGTAACATTACCCCCAGCTCAGTTCTTGTGATGGTCAGTCACTACCACAGGCTGTGTTGTTAACATCAGCTACAGGACTATAACATTAACCCCAGCTCAGTTCTTCTGATGGTCACTACCACAGGCTGTGTTGTTAACATGAGCTGTAGGAGCATAACATTAACAGCGGCTCAGGTCTTGTGATGGTCAATACGACAGGCTGTGTTGTTAACATGAGCTACAGGAGTGTAACGTTACCCCCAGCTCAGTTCTTCAGATGGTCACTACCACAAGCTGTGTTGTTATCATGAGCTACAGGAGCGTAACATTACCCCCAGCTCAGTTCTTCTGATGGTCAGTCACTACCACAGGCTGTGTTGTTAACATCAGCTACAGGAGTGTAACATTACCCCCAGCTCAGTTCTTCTGATGGTCACTACCACAGGCTGTGTTGTTAACATGAGGTGTAGGAGCGTAACATTAACCCCAGCTCAGTTCTTGTGATGGTCAATACGACAGGCTGTGTTGTTAACATGAGCTACAGGAGTGTAACATTACCCCCAGCTTAGTTCTTGTGATGGTCACTACCACAGGCTGTGTTGTTAACATAAGCTGTAGGAGTGTAACATTACCCCCAGCTCAGTTCTTGTGATGGTCACTGCCACAGGCTGTGTTGTTAACATGAGCTGCAGGTGCGTAACATTAACCCCAGCTCAGTTCTTGTGATGGTCACTACCACAGGCTGTGTTGTTAACATGAGGCGTAAGAGTGTAACATTTCCCCAGCTCAGTTCTTCTGATGGTCAATACCACAGGCTGTGTTGTTATCATGAGCTACAGGAGCGTAACATTACCCCCAGCTCAGTTCTTCTGATGATCAGTCACTACCACAGGCTGTGTTGTTAACATGAGGTGTAGGAGTGTAACATTACCCCCAGCTCAGTTCTTGTGATGGTCACTACCACAGGCTGTGTTGTTAACATGAGCTACAGGAGTGTAACATTACCCCCAGCTCAGTTCTTGTGATGGTCAGTCACTACCACAGGCTGTGTTGTTAACATCAGCTACAGGAGTATAACATTAACCCCAGCTCAGTTCTTCTGATGGTCACTACCACAGGCTGTGTTGTTAACATGAGCTGTAGGAGCGTAACATTAACCCCAGCTCAGTTCTTGTGATGGTCAATACGACAGGCTGTGTTATTAACATGAGCTACAGGAGTGTAACATTACCCCCAGCTCAGTTCTTCTGATGGTCACTACCACAGGCTGTGTTGTTAACATGAGCTGTAGGAGTGTAACATTACCCCCAGCTCAGTTCTTCTGATGGTCACTACCACAGGCTGTGTTGTTAACATGAGGTGTAGGAGTGTAACATTACCCCCAGCTCAGTTCTTGTGATGGTCACTACCACAGGCTGTGTTGTTAAAATGAGCTACAGGAGTGTAACATTACCCCCAGCTCAGTTCTTGTGATGGTCAGTCACTACCACATGCTGTGTTGTTAACATCAGCTACAGGACTATAACATTAACCCCAGCTCAGTTCTTCTGATGGTCACTACCACAGGCTGTGTTGTTAACATGAGCTGTAGGAGCATAACATTAACCCTGGCTCAGTTCTTGTGATGGTCAATACGACAGGCTGTGTTGTTAACATGAGCTACAGGAGTGTAACGTTACCCCCAGCTCAGTTCTTCAGATGGTCACTACCACAGGCTGTGTTGTTATCATGAGCTACAGGAGCGTAACATTACCCCCAGCTCAGTTCTTGTGATGGTCACTACCACAGGCTGTGTTGTTAACATGAGGTGTAAGAGTGTAACATTTCCCCAGCTCAGTTCTTCTGATGGTCACTACCACAGGCTGTGTTGTTAACATGAGGTGTAGGAGTGTAACATTACCCCCAGCTCAGTTCTTCTGATGGTCACTACCACAGACTGTGTTGTTAACATGAGCTACAGGAGTGTAACATTAACCCCAGCTCAGTTCTTCTGATGGTCACTACCACAGGCTGTGTTGTTAACATGAGCTGTAGGAGCGTAACATTAACCCCAGCTCAGTTCTTCTGATGGTCACTACCACAGGCTGTGTTTTTAACATGGGCTGTAGGAGGGTAACATTACCCCCAGCTCAGTTCTTGTGATGGTCACTACCACAGACTGTGTTGTTAACATAAGCTGTAGGAGTGTAACATTACCCCCAGCTCAGTTCTTGTGATGGTCACTACCACAGGCTGTGTTGTTAACATGAGCTGTAGGAGCGTAACATTAACCCCAGCTCAGTTCTTGTGATGGTCAATACGACAGGCTTTGTTATTAACATGAGCTACAGGAGTGTAACATTACCCCCAGCTCAGTTCTTCTGATGGTCACTACCACAGGCTGTGTTGTTAACATGAGCTGTAGGAGTGTAACATTACCCCCAGCTCAGTTCTTCTGATGGTCACTACCACAGGCTGTGTTGTTAACATGAGGTGTAGGAGTGTAACATTACCCCCAGCTCAGTTCTTGTGATGGTCACTACCACAGGCTGTGTTGTTAACATGAGCTACAGGAGTGTAACATTACCCCAGCTCAGTTCTTGTGATGGTCAGTCACTACCACAGGCTGTGTTGGTAACATCAGCTACAGGACTATAACATTAACCCCAGCTTAGTTCTTCTGATGGTCACTACCACAGGCTGTGTTGTTAACATGAGCTGTAGGAGCATAACATTAACAGCGGCTCAGTTCTTGTGATGGTCAATACGACAGGCTGTGTTGTTAACATGATCTACAGGAGTGTAACGTTACCCCCAGCTCAGTTCTTCAGATGGTCACTACCACAAGCTGTGTTGTTATCATGACCTACAGGAGCGTAACATTACCCCCAGCTCAGTTCTTCTGATGGTCAGTCACTACCACAGGCTGTGTTGTTAACATCAGCTACAGGAGTGTAACATTACCCCCAGCTCAGTTCTTCTGATGGTCACTACCACAGGCTGTGTTGTTAACATGAGGTGTAGGAGCGTAACATTAACCCCAGCTCAGTTCTTGTGATGGTCAATACGACAGGCTGTGTTGTTAACATGAGCTACAGGAGTGTAACATTACCCCCAGCTTAGTTCTTGTGATGGTCACTACCACAGGCTGTGTTGTTAACATAAGCTGTAGGAGTGTAACATTACCCCCAGCTCAGTTCTTGTGATGGTCACTACCACAGGCTGTGTTGTTAACATGAGCTGTAGGAGCGTAACATTACCCCCAGCTCAGTTATTCTGATGGCCATTACCACAGGCTGTGTTGTTAATATGAGCTACAGGAGTATAACATTAACCCCAGCTCAGTTCTTCTGAGGGTCACTACCACAGGCTGTGTTGTTAACATGAGCTGCAGGTGCGTAACATTAACCCCATCTCAGTTCTTCTGATGGTCAGTCACTACCACAGGCTGTGTTGTTAACATGAGGTGTAGGAGTGTAACATTACCCCCAGCTCAGTTCTTCTGATGGTCACTACCACAGGCTGTGTTGTTAACATGAGCTACAGGAGTGTAACATTACCCCCAGCTCAGTTCTTGTGATGGTCAGTCACTACCACAGGCTGTGTTGTTAACATCAGCTACAGGACTATAACATTAACCCCAGCTCAGTTCTTCTGATGGTCACTACCACAGGCTGTGTTGTTAACATGAGCTGTAGGAGCGTAACATTAACCCCAGCTCAGTTCTTGTGATGGTCAATACGACAGGCTGTGTTATTAACATGAGCTACAGGAGTGTAACATTACCCCCAGCTCAGTTCTTCTGATGGTCACTACCACAGGCTGTGTTGTTAACATGAGCTGTAGGAGTGTAACATTACCCCCAGCTCAGTTCTTCTGATGGTCACTACCACAGGCTGTGTTGTTAACATGAGGTGTAGGAGTGTAACATTACCCCCAGCTCAGTTCTTGTGATGGTCACTACCACAGGCTGTGTTGTTAACATGAGCTACAGGAGTGTAACATTACCCCCAGCTCAGTTCTTGTGATGGTCAGTCACTACCACATGCTGTGTTGTTAACATCAGCTACAGGACTATAACATTAACCCCAGCTCAGTTCTTCTGATGGTCACTACCACAGGCTGTGTTGTTAACATGAGCTGTAGGAGTGTAACATTACCCCAGCTCAGTTCTTGTGATGGTCAGTCACTACCACAGGCTGTGTTGGTAACATCAGCTACAGGACTATAACATTAACCCCAGCTCAGTTCTTCTGATGGTCACTACCACAGGCTGTGTTGTTAACATGAGCTGTAGGAGCATAACATTAACAGCGGCTCAGTTCTTGTGATGGTCAATACGACAGGCTGTGTTGTTAACATGATCTACAGGAGTGTAACGTTACCCCCAGCTCAGTTCTTCAGATGGTCACTACCACAAGCTGTGTTGTTATCATGACCTACAGGAGCGTAACATTACCCCCAGCTCAGTTCTTCTGATGGTCAGTCACTACCACAGGCTGTGTTGTTAACATCAGCTACAGGAGTGTAACATTACCCCCAGCTCAGTTCTTCTGATGGTCACTACCACAGGCTGTGTTGTTAACATGAGGTGTAGGAGCGTAACATTAACCCCAGCTCAGTTCTTGTGATGGTCAATACGACAGGCTGTGTTGTTAACATGAGCTACAGGAGTGTAACATTACCCCCAGCTTAGTTCTTGTGATGGTCACTACCACAGGCTGTGTTGTTAACATAAGCTGTAGGAGTGTAACATTACCCCCAGCTCAGTTCTTGTGATGGTCACTACCACAGGCTGTGTTGTTAACATGAGCTGTAGGAGCGTAACATTACCCCCAGCTCAGTTATTCTGATGGCCATTACCACAGGCTGTGTTGTTAATATGAGCTACAGGAGTATAACATTAACCCCAGCTCAGTTCTTCTGAGGGTCACTACCACAGGCTGTGTTGTTAACATGAGCTGCAGGTGCGTAACATTAACCCCAGCTCAGTTCTTCTGATGGTCAGTCACTACCACAGGCTGTGTTGTTAACATGAGGTGTAGGAGTGTAACATTACCCCCAGCTCAGTTCTTCTGATGGTCACTACCACAGGCTGTGTTGTTAACATGAGCTACAGGAGTGTAACATTACCCCCAGCTCAGTTCTTGTGATGGTCAGTCACTACCACAGGCTGTGTTGTTAACATCAGCTACAGGACTATAACATTAACCCCAGCTCAGTTCTTCTGATGGTCACTACCACAGGCTGTGTTGTTAACATGAGCTGTAGGAGCGTAACATTAACCCCAGCTCAGTTCTTGTGATGGTCAATACGACAGGCTGTGTTATTAACATGAGCTACAGGAGTGTAACATTACCCCCAGCTCAGTTCTTCTGATGGTCACTACCACAGGCTGTGTTGTTAACATGAGCTGTAGGAGTGTAACATTACCCCCAGCTCAGTTCTTCTGATGGTCACTACCACAGGCTGTGTTGTTAACATGAGGTGTAGGAGTGTAACATTACCCCCAGCTCAGTTCTTGTGATGGTCACTACCACAGGCTGTGTTGTTAACATGAGCTACAGGAGTGTAACATTACCCCCAGCTCAGTTCTTGTGATGGTCAGTCACTACCACATGCTGTGTTGTTAACATCAGCTACAGGACTATAACATTAACCCCAGCTCAGTTCTTCTGATGGTCACTACCACAGGCTGTGTTGTTAACATGAGCTGTAGGAGCGTAACATTAACCCCAGCTCAGTTCTTGTGATGGTCAATACGACAGGCTGTGTTATTAACATGAGCTACAGGAGTGTAACATTACCCCCAGCTCAGTTCTTCTGATGGTCACTACCACAGGCTGTGTTGTTAACATGAGCTGTAGGAGTGTAACATTACCCCCAGCTCAGTTCTTCTGATGGTCACTACCACAGGCTGTGTTGTTAACATGAGGTGTAGGAGTGTAACATTACCCCCAGCTCAGTTCTTGTGATGGTCACTACCACAGGCTGTGTTGTTAACATGAGCTACAGGAGTGTAACATTACCCCCAGCTCAGTTCTTGTGATGGTCAGTCACTACCACATGCTGTGTTGTTAACATCAGCTACAGGACTATAACATTAACCCCAGCTCAGTTCTTCTGATGGTCACTACCACAGGCTGTGTTGTTAACATGAGCTGTAGGAGTGTAACATTACCCCAGCTCAGTTCTTGTGATGGTCAGTCACTACCACAGGCTGTGTTGGTAACATCAGCTACAGGACTATAACATTAACCCCAGCTCAGTTCTTCTGATGGTCACTACCACAGGCTGTGTTGTTAACATGAGCTGTAGGAGCATAACATTAACAGCGGCTCAGTTCTTGTGATGGTCAATACGACAGGCTGTGTTGTTAACATGATCTACAGGAGTGTAACGTTACCCCCAGCTCAGTTCTTCAGATGGTCACTACCACAAGCTGTGTTGTTATCATGACCTACAGGAGCGTAACATTACCCCCAGCTCAGTTCTTCTGATGGTCAGTCACTACCACAGGCTGTGTTGTTAACATCAGCTACAGGAGTGTAACATTACCCCCAGCTCAGTTCTTCTGATGGTCACTACCACAGGCTGTGTTGTTAACATGAGGTGTAGGAGCGTAACATTAACCCCAGCTCAGTTCTTGTGATGGTCAATACGACAGGCTGTGTTGTTAACATGAGCTACAGGAGTGTAACATTACCCCCAGCTTAGTTCTTGTGATGGTCACTACCACAGGCTGTGTTGTTAACATAAGCTGTAGGAGTGTAACATTACCCCCAGCTCAGTTCTTGTGATGGTCACTACCACAGGCTGTGTTGTTAACATGAGCTGTAGGAGCGTAACATTACCCCCAGCTCAGTTATTCTGATGGCCATTACCACAGGCTGTGTTGTTAATATGAGCTACAGGAGTATAACATTAACCCCAGCTCAGTTCTTCTGAGGGTCACTACCACAGGCTGTGTTGTTAACATGAGCTGCAGGTGCGTAACATTAACCCCAGCTCAGTTCTTCTGATGGTCAGTCACTACCACAGGCTGTGTTGTTAACATGAGGTGTAGGAGTGTAACATTACCCCCAGCTCAGTTCTTCTGATGGTCACTACCACAGGCTGTGTTGTTAACATGAGCTACAGGAGTGTAACATTACCCCCAGCTCAGTTCTTGTGATGGTCAGTCACTACCACAGGCTGTGTTGTTAACATCAGCTACAGGACTATAACATTAACCCCAGCTCAGTTCTTCTGATGGTCACTACCACAGGCTGTGTTGTTAACATGAGCTGTAGGAGCGTAACATTAACCCCAGCTCAGTTCTTGTGATGGTCAATACGACAGGCTGTGTTATTAACATGAGCTACAGGAGTGTAACATTACCCCCAGCTCAGTTCTTCTGATGGTCACTACCACAGGCTGTGTTGTTAACATGAGCTGTAGGAGTGTAACATTACCCCCAGCTCAGTTCTTCTGATGGTCACTACCACAGGCTGTGTTGTTAACATGAGGTGTAGGAGTGTAACATTACCCCCAGCTCAGTTCTTGTGATGGTCACTACCACAGGCTGTGTTGTTAACATGAGCTACAGGAGTGTAACATTACCCCCAGCTCAGTTCTTGTGATGGTCAGTCACTACCACATGCTGTGTTGTTAACATCAGCTACAGGACTATAACATTAACCCCAGCTCAGTTCTTCTGATGGTCACTACCACAGGCTGTGTTGTTAACATGAGCTGTAGGAGCATAACATTAACCCCGGCTCAGTTCTTGTAATGGTCAATACGACAGGCTGTGTTGTTAACATGAGCTACAGGAGTGTAACGTTACCCCCAGCTCAGTTCTTCAGATGGTCACTACCACAGGCTGTGTTGTTATCATGAGCTACAGGAGCGTAACATTACCCCCAGCTCAGTTCTTGTGATGGTCACTACCACAGGCTGTGTTGTTAACATGAGGTGTAAGAGTGTAACATTTCCCCAGCTCAGTTCTTCTGATGGTCACTACCACAGGCTGTGTTGTTAACATGAGGTGTAGGAGTGTAACATTACCCCCAGCTCAGTTCTTCTGATGGTCACTACCACAGACTGTGTTGTTAACATGAGCTACAGGAGTGTAACATTACCCCCAGCTCAGTTCTTCTGATGGTCACTACCACAGGCTGTGTTGTTAACATGAGGTGTAGGAGTGTAACATTACCCCAGCTCAGTTCTTCTGATGGTCACTACCACAGGCTGTGTTGTTAACATGAGCTGTAGGAGCGTAACATTAACCCCAGCTCAGTTCTTCTGATGGTCACTACCACAGGCTGTGTTTTTAACATGGGCTGTAGGAGGGTAACATTACCCCCAGCTCAGTTCTTCTGCTGGTCACTACCCCAGGCTGTGTTGTTAACATGAGCTGTAGGAGTGTAACATTACCCCCAGCTCAGTTCTTCTGATAGTCAGTCACTACCACAGGTTGTGTTGTTAACATGAGCTGTAGGAGCGTAACATTACCCCCAGCTCAGTTCTTCTGATAGTCATTCACTACCACAGGCTGTGTTGTTAACATGAGGTGTAGGAGTGTAACATTACCCCCAGCTCAGTTCTTGTGATCGTCACTACCACAGGCTGTGTTGTTAACATGAGCTACAGGAGTGTAACATTACCCCCAGCTCAGTTCTTGTGATGGTCAGTCACTACCACAGGCTGTGTTGTTAACATCAGCTACAGGACTATAACATTAACCCCAGCTCAGTTCTTCTGATGGTCACTACCACAGGCTGTGTTGTTAACATGAGCTGTAGGAGCATAACATTAACAGCGGCTCAGTTCTTGTGATGGTCAATACGACAGGGTGTGTTGTTAACATGAGCTACAGGAGTGTAACGTTACCCCCAGCTCAGTTTTTCAGATGATCACTACCACAGGCTGTGTTGTTAACATGAGCTGTAGGAGTGTAACATTAACCCCAGCTCAGTTCTTCTGATGGTCACTACCACAGGCTGTGTTGTTAACATGAGCTGTAGGAGCATAACATTAACCCTGGCTCAGTTCTTGTGATGGTCAATACGACAGGCTGTGTTGTTAACATGAGCTACAGGAGTGTAACGTTACCCCCAGCTCAGTTCTTCAGATGGTCACTACCACAGGCTGTGTTGTTATCATGAGCTACAGGAGCGTAACATTACCCCCAGCTCAGTTCTTGTGATGGTCACTACCACAGGCTGTGTTGTTAACATGAGGTGTAAGAGTGTAACATTTCCCCAGCTCAGTTCTTCTGATGGTCACTACCACAGGCTGTGTTGTTAACATGAGGTGTAGGAGTGTAACATTACCCCCAGCTCAGTTCTTCTGATGGTCACTACCACAGACTGTGTTGTTAACATGAGCTACAGGAGTGTAACATTAACCCCAGCTCAGTTCTTCTGATGGTCACTACCACAGGCTGTGTTGTTAACATGAGCTGTAGGAGCGTAACATTAACCCCAGCTCAGTTCTTCTGATGGTCACTACCACAGGCTGTGTTTTTAACATGGGCTGTAGGAGTGTAACATTACCCCCAGCTCAGTTCTTGTGATGGTCACTACCACAGGCTGTGTTGTTAACATGAGCTGTAGGAGCGTAACATTAACCCCAGCTCAGTTCTTGTGATGGTCAATACGACAGGCTTTGTTATTAACATGAGCTACAGGAGTGTAACATTACCCCCAGCTCAGTTCTTCTGATGGTCACTACCACAGGCTGTGTTGTTAACATGAGCTGTAGGAGTGTAACATTACCCCCAGCTCAGTTCTTCTGATGGTCACTACCACAGGCTGTGTTGTTAACATGAGGTGTAGGAGTGTAACATTACCCCCAGCTCAGTTCTTGTGATGGTCACTACCACAGGCTGTGTTGTTAACATGAGCTACAGGAGTGTAACATTACCCCAGCTCAGTTCTTGTGATGGTCAGTCACTACCACAGGCTGTGTTGGTAACATCAGCTACAGGACTATAACATTAACCCCAGCTCAGTTCTTCTGATGGTCACTACCACAGGCTGTGTTGTTAACATGAGCTGTAGGAGCATAACATTAACAGCGGCTCAGTTCTTGTGATGGTCAATACGACAGGCTGTGTTGTTAACATGATCTACAGGAGTGTAACGTTACCCCCAGCTCAGTTCTTCAGATGGTCACTACCACAAGCTGTGTTGTTATCATGACCTACAGGAGCGTAACATTACCCCCAGCTCAGTTCTTCTGATGGTCAGTCACTACCACAGGCTGTGTTGTTAACATCAGCTACAGGAGTGTAACATTACCCCCAGCTCAGTTCTTCTGATGGTCACTACCACAGGCTGTGTTGTTAACATGAGGTGTAGGAGCGTAACATTAACCCCAGCTCAGTTCTTGTGATGGTCAATACGACAGGCTGTGTTGTTAACATGAGCTACAGGAGTGTAACATTACCCCCAGCTTAGTTCTTGTGATGGTCACTACCACAGGCTGTGTTGTTAACATAAGCTGTAGGAGTGTAACATTACCCCCAGCTCAGTTCTTGTGATGGTCACTACCACAGGCTGTGTTGTTAACATGAGCTGTAGGAGCGTAACATTACCCCCAGCTCAGTTATTCTGATGGCCATTACCACAGGCTGTGTTGTTAATATGAGCTACAGGAGTATAACATTAACCCCAGCTCAGTTCTTCTGAGGGTCACTACCACAGGCTGTGTTGTTAACATGAGCTGCAGGTGCGTAACATTAACCCCAGCTCAGTTCATCTGATGGTCAGTCACTACCACAGGCTGTGTTGTTAACATGAGGTGTAGGAGTGTAACATTACCCCCAGCTCAGTTCTTCTGATGGTCACTACCACAGGCTGTGTTGTTAACATGAGCTACAGGAGTGTAACATTACCCCCAGCTCAGTTCTTGTGATGGTCAGTCACTACCACAGGCTGTGTTGTTAACATCAGCTACAGGACTATAACATTAACCCCAGCTCAGTTCTTCTGATGGTCACTACCACAGGCTGTGTTGTTAACATGAGCTGTAGGAGCGTAACATTAACCCCAGCTCAGTTCTTGTGATGGTCAATACGACAGGCTGTGTTATTAACATGAGCTACAGGAGTGTAACATTACCCCCAGCTCAGTTCTTCTGATGGTCACTACCACAGGCTGTGTTGTTAACATGAGCTGTAGGAGTGTAACATTACCTCCAGCTCAGTTCTTCTGATGGTCACTACCACAGGCTGTGTTGTTAACATGAGGTGTAGGAGTGTAACATTACCCCCAGCTCAGTTCTTGTGATGGTCACTACCACAGGCTGTGGTGTTAACATGAGCTACAGGAGTGTAACATTACCCCCAGCTCAGTTCTTGTGATGGTCAGTCACTACCACATGCTGTGTTGTTAACATCAGCTACAGGACTATAACATTAACCCCAGCTCAGTTCTTCTGATGGTCACTACCACAGGCTGTGTTGTTAACTTGAGCTGTAGGAGTGTAACATTACCCCAGCTCAGTTCTTGTGATGGTCAGTCACTACCACAGGCTGTGTTGGTAACATCAGCTACAGGACTATAACATTAACCCCAGCTCAGTTCTTCTGATGGTCACTACCACAGGCTGTGTTGTTAACATGAGCTGTAGGAGCATAACATTAACAGCGGCTCAGTTCTTGTGATGGTCAATACGACAGGCTGTGTTGTTAACATGATCTACAGGAGTGTAACGTTACCCCCAGCTCAGTTCTTCAGATGGTCACTACCACAAGCTGTGTTGTTATCATGACCTACAGGAGCGTAACATTACCCCCAGCTCAGTTCTTCTGATGGTCAGTCACTACCACAGGCTGTGTTGTTAACATCAGCTACAGGAGTGTAACATTACCCCCAGCTCAGTTCTTCTGATGGTCACTACCACAGGCTGTGTTGTTAACATGAGGTGTAGGAGCGTAACATTAACCCCAGCTCAGTTCTTGTGATGGTCAATACGACAGGCTGTGTTGTTAACATGAGCTACAGGAGTGTAACATTACCCCCAGCTTAGTTCTTGTGATGGTCACTACCACAGGCTGTGTTGTTAACATAAGCTGTAGGAGTGTAACATTACCCCCAGCTCAGTTCTTGTGATGGTCACTACCACAGGCTGTGTTGTTAACATGAGCTGTAGGAGCGTAACATTACCCCCAGCTCAGTTATTCTGATGGCCATTACCACAGGCTGTGTTGTTAATATGAGCTACAGGAGTATAACATTAACCCCAGCTCAGTTCTTCTGAGGGTCACTACCACAGGCTGTGTTGTTAACATGAGCTGCAGGTGCGTAACATTAACCCCAGCTCAGTTCTTCTGATGGTCAGTCACTACCACAGGCTGTGTTGTTAACATGAGGTGTAGGAGTGTAACATTACCCCCAGCTCAGTTCTTCTGATGGTCACTACCACAGGCTGTGTTGTTAACATGAGCTACAGGAGTGTAACATTACCCCCAGCTCAGTTCTTGTGATGGTCAGTCACTACCACAGGCTGTGTTGTTAACATCAGCTACAGGACTATAACATTAACCCCAGCTCAGTTCTTCTGATGGTCACTACCACAGGCTGTGTTGTTAACATGAGCTGTAGGAGCGTAACATTAACCCCAGCTCAGTTCTTGTGATGGTCAATACGACAGGCTGTGTTATTAACATGAGCTACAGGAGTGTAACATTACCCCCAGCTCAGTTCTTCTGATGGTCACTACCACAGGCTGTGTTGTTAACATGAGCTGTAGGAGTGTAACATTACCCCCAGCTCAGTTCTTCTGATGGTCACTACCACAGGCTGTGTTGTTAACATGAGGTGTAGGAGTGTAACATTACCCCCAGCTCAGTTCTTGTGATGGTCACTACCACAGGCTGTGTTGTTAACATGAGCTACAGGAGTGTAACATTACCCCCAGCTCAGTTCTTGTGATGGTCAGTCACTACCACATGCTGTGTTGTTAACATCAGCTACAGGACTATAACATTAACCCCAGCTCAGTTCTTCTGATGGTCACTACCACAGGCTGTGTTGTTAACATGAGCTGTAGGAGCATAACATTAACCCCGGCTCAGTTCTTGTAATGGTCAATACGACAGGCTGTGTTGTTAACATGAGCTACAGGAGTGTAACGTTACCCCCAGCTCAGTTCTTCAGATGGTCACTACCACAGGCTGTGTTGTTATCATGAGCTACAGGAGCGTAACATTACCCCCAGCTCAGTTCTTGTGATGGTCACTACCACAGGCTGTGTTGTTAACATGAGGTGTAAGAGTGTAACATTTCCCCAGCTCAGTTCTTCTGATGGTCACTACCACAGGCTGTGTTGTTAACATGAGGTGTAGGAGTGTAACATTACCCCCAGCTCAGTTCTTCTGATGGTCACTACCACAGACTGTGTTGTTAACATGAGCTACAGGAGTGTAACATTACCCCAACTCAGTTATTCTGATGGTCACTACCACAGGCTGTGTTGTTAACATGAGGTGTAGGAGTGTAACATTACCCCAGCTCAGTTCTTCTGATGGTCACTACCACAGGCTGTGTTGTTAACATGAGCTGTAGGAGCGTAACATTAACCCCAGCTCAGTTCTTCTGATGGTCACTACCACAGGCTGTGTTTTTAACATGGGCTGTAGGAGGGTAACATTACCCCCAGCTCAGTTCTTCTGCTGGTCACTACCACAGGCTGTGTTGTTAACATGAGCTGTAGGAGTGTAACATTACCCCCAGCTCAGTTCTTCTGATAGTCAGTCACTACCACAGGTTGTGTTGTTAACATGAGCTGTAGGAGCGTAACATTACCCCCAGCTCAGTTCTTCTGATAGTCATTCACTACCACAGGCTGTGTTGTTAACATGAGGTGTAGGAGTGTAACATTACCCCCAGCTCAGTTCTTGTGATCGTCACTACCACAGGCTGTGTTGTTAACATGAGCTACAGGAGTGTAACATTACCCCCAGCTCAGTTCTTGTGATGGTCAGTCACTACCACAGGCTGTGTTGTTAACATCAGCTACAGGACTATAACATTAACCCCAGCTCAGTTCTTCTGATGGTCACTACCACAGGCTGTGTTGTTAACATGAGCTGTAGGAGCATAACATTAACAGCGGCTCAGTTCTTGTGATGGTCAATACGACAGGGTGTGTTGTTAACATGAGCTACAGGAGTGTAACGTTACCCCCAGCTCAGTTTTTCAGATGGTCACTACCACAGGCTGTGTTGTTAACATGAGCTGTAGGAGTGTAACATTAACCCCAGCTCAGTTCTTCTGATGGTCACTACCACAGGCTGTGTTGTTAACATGAGCTGTAGGAGCATAACATTAACCCTGGCTCAGTTCTTGTGATGGTCAATACGACAGGCTGTGTTGTTAACATGAGCTACAGGAGTGTAACGTTACCCCCAGCTCAGTTCTTCAGATGGTCACTACCACAGGCTGTGTTGTTATCATGAGCTACAGGAGCGTAACATTACCCCCAGCTCAGTTCTTGTGATGGTCACTACCACAGGCTGTGTTGTTAACATGAGGTGTAAGAGTGTAACATTTCCCCAGCTCAGTTCTTCTGATGGTCACTACCACAGGCTGTGTTGTTAACATGAGGTGTAGGAGTGTAACATTACCCCCAGCTCAGTTCTTCTGATGGTCACTACCACAGACTGTGTTGTTAACATGAGCTACAGGAGTGTAACATTAACCCCAGCTCAGTTCTTCTGATGGTCACTACCACAGGCTGTGTTGTTAACATGAGCTGTAGGAGCGTAACATTAACCCCAGCTCAGTTCTTCTGATGGTCACTACCACAGGCTGTGTTTTTAACATGGGCTGTAGGAGGGTGACATTACCCCCAGCTCAGTTCTTGTGATGGTCACTACCACAGACTGTGTTGTTAACATAAGCTGTAGGAGTGTAACATTACCCCCAGCTCAGTTCTTGTGATGGTCACTACCACAGGCTGTGTTGTTAACATGAGCTGTAGGAGCGTAACATTAACCCCAGCTCAGTTCTTGTGATGGTCAATACGACAGGCTTTGTTATTAACATGAGCTACAGGAGTGTAACATTACCCCCAGCTCAGTTCTTCTGATGGTCACTACCACAGGCTGTGTTGTTAACATGAGCTGTAGGAGTGTAACATTACCCCCAGCTCAGTTCTTCTGATGGTCACTACCACAGGCTGTGTTGTTAACATGAGGTGTAGGAGTGTAACATTACCCCCAGCTCAGTTCTTGTGATGGTCACTACCACAGGCTGTGTTGTTAACATGAGCTACAGGAGTGTAACATTACCCCAGCTCAGTTCTTGTGATGGTCAGTCACTACCACAGGCTGTGTTGGTAACATCAGCTACAGGACTATAACATTAACCCCAGCTCAGTTCTTCTGATGGTCACTACCACAGGCTGTGTTGTTAACATGAGCTGTAGGAGCATAACATTAACAGCGGCTCAGTTCTTGTGATGGTCAATACGACAGGCTGTGTTGTTAACATGATCTACAGGAGTGTAACGTTACCCCCAGCTCAGTTCTTCAGATGGTCACTACCACAAGCTGTGTTGTTATCATGACCTACAGGAGCGTAACATTACCCCCAGCTCAGTTCTTCTGATGGTCAGTCACTACCACAGGCTGTGTTGTTAACATCAGCTACAGGAGTGTAACATTACCCCCAGCTCAGTTCTTCTGATGGTCACTACCACAGGCTGTGTTGTTAACATGAGGTGTAGGAGCGTAACATTAACCCCAGCTCAGTTCTTGTGATGGTCAATACGACAGGCTGTGTTGTTAACATGAGCTACAGGAGTGTAACATTACCCCCAGCTTAGTTCTTGTGATGGTCACTACCACAGGCTGTGTTGTTAACATAAGCTGTAGGAGTGTAACATTACCCCCAGCTCAGTTCTTGTGATGGTCACTACCACAGGCTGTGTTGTTAACATGAGCTGTAAGAGCGTAACATTACCCCCAGCTCAGTTATTCTGATGGCCATTACCACAGGCTGTGTTGTTAATATGAGCTACAGGAGTATAACATTAACCCCAGCTCAGTTCTTCTGAGGGTCACTACCACAGGCTGTGTTGTTAACATGAGCTGCAGGTGCGTAACATTAACCCCAGCTCAGTTCTTCTGATGGTCAGTCACTACCACAGGCTGTGTTGTTAACATGAGGTGTAGGAGTGTAACATTACCCCCAGCTCAGTTCTTCTGATGGTCACTACCACAGGCTGTGTTGTTAACATGAGCTACAGGAGTGTAACATTACCCCCAGCTCAGTTCTTGTGATGGTCAGTCACTACCACAGGCTGTGTTGTTAACATCAGCTACAGGACTATAACATTAACCCCAGCTCAGTTCTTCTGATGGTCACTACCACAGGCTGTGTTGTTAACATGAGCTGTAGGAGCGTAACATTAACCCCAGCTCAGTTCTTGTGATGGTCAATACGACAGGCTGTGTTATTAACATGAGCTACAGGAGTGTAACATTACCCCCAGCTCAGTTCTTCTGATGGTCACTACCACAGGCTGTGTTGTTAACATGAGCTGTAGGAGTGTAACATTACCCCCAGCTCAGTTCTTCTGATGGTCACTACCACAGGCTGTGTTGTTAACATGAGGTGTAGGAGTGTAACATTACCCCCAGCTCAGTTCTTGTGATGGTCACTACCACAGGCTGTGTTGTTAACATGAGCTACAGGAGTGTAACATTACCCCCAGCTCAGTTCTTGTGATGGTCAGTCACTACCACATGCTGTGTTGTTAACATCAGCTACAGGACTATAACATTAACCCCAGCTCAGTTCTTCTGATGGTCACTACCACAGGCTGTGTTGTTAACATGAGCTGTAGGAGCATAACATTAACCCCGGCTCAGTTCTTGTAATGGTCAATACGACAGGCTGTGTTGTTAACATGAGCTACAGGAGTGTAACGTTACCCCCAGCTCAGTTCTTCAGATGGTCACTACCACAGGCTGTGTTGTTATCATGAGCTACAGGAGCGTAACATTACCCCCAGCTCAGTTCTTGTGATGGTCACTACCACAGGCTGTGTTGTTAACATGAGGTGTAAGAGTGTAACATTTCCCCAGCTCAGTTCTTCTGATGGTCACTACCACAGGCTGTGTTGTTAACATGAGGTGTAGGAGTGTAACATTACCCCCAGCTCAGTTCTTCTGATGGTCACTACCACAGACTGTGTTGTTAACATGAGCTACAGGAGTGTAACATTACCCCCAGCTCAGTTCTTCTGATGGTCACTACCACAGGCTGTGTTGTTAACATGAGGTGTAGGAGTGTAACATTATCCCAGCTCAGTTCTTCTGATGGTCACTACCACAGGCTGTGTTGTTAACATGAGCTGTAGGAGCGTAACATTAACCCCAGCTCAGTTCTTCTGATGGTCACTACCACAGGCTGTGTTTTTAACATGGGCTGTAGGAGGGTAACATTACCCCCAGCTCAGTTCTTCTGCTGGTCACTACCACAGGCTGTGTTGTTAACATGAGCTGTAGGAGTGTAACATTACCCCCAGCTCAGTTCTTCTGATAGTCAGTCACTACCACAGGTTGTGTTGTTAACATGAGCTGTAGGAGCGTAACATTACCCCCAGCTCAGTTCTTCTGATAGTCATTCACTACCACAGGCTGTGTTGTTAACATGAGGTGTAGGAGTGTAACATTACCCCCAGCTCAGTTCTTGTGATCGTCACTACCACAGGCTGTGTTGTTAACATGAGCTACAGGAGTGTAACATTACCCCCAGCTCAGTTCTTGTGATGGTCAGTCACTACCACAGGCTGTGTTGTTAACATCAGCTACAGGACTATAACATTAACCCCAGCTCAGTTCTTCTGATGGTCACTACCACAGGCTGTGTTGTTAACATGAGCTGTAGGAGCATAACATTAACAGCGGCTCAGTTCTTGTGATGGTCAATACGACAGGGTGTGTTGTTAACATGAGCTACAGGAGTGTAACGTTACCCCCAGCTCAGTTTTTCAGATGGTCACTACCACAGGCTGTGTTGTTAACATGAGCTGTAGGAGTGTAACATTACCCCCAGCTCAGTTATTG
The DNA here is from genome assembly GCF_029633865.1 of Lampris incognitus. Taxonomy (NCBI): domain Eukaryota; kingdom Metazoa; phylum Chordata; class Actinopteri; order Lampriformes; family Lampridae; genus Lampris; species Lampris incognitus. The sequence continues at coordinate 61,483,500 of NC_079212.1, read as the reverse complement.
TGATGGTCACTACCACAGGCTGTGTTGTTAACATGAGGTGTAGGAGTGTAACATTACCCCAGCTCAGTTCTTCTGATGGTCACTACCAAAGGCTGTGTTGTTAACATGAGGTGTAGGAGTGTAACATTACCCCCAGCTCAGTTCTTCTGATGGTCAGTCACTACCACAGGCTGTGTTGTTAACATGAGCTACAGGAGTATAACATTAACCCCAGCTCAGTTCTTCTGATGGTCACTACCACAGGCTGTGTTGTTAACATGAGCTGTAGGAGCGTAACATTAACCCCAGCTCAGTTCTTGTGATGGTCAATACGACAGGCTGTGTTGTTAACATGAGCTACAGGAGTGTAACATTACCCCCAGCTTAGTTCTTGTGATGGTCACTACCACAGGCTGTGTTGTTAACATAAGCTGTAGGAGTGTAACATTACCCCCAGCTCAGTTCTTGTGATGGTCACTACCACAGGCTGTGTTGTTAACATGAGCTGTAGGAGCGTAACATTACCCCCAGCTCAGTTATTCTGATGGTCACTACCACAGGCTGTGTTGTTAACATGAGGTGTAGGAGCGTAACATTAACCCCAGCTCAGTTCTTGTGATGGTCAATACGACAGGCTGTGTTGTTAACATGAGCTACAGGAGTGTAACATTACCCCCAGCTTAGTTCTTGTGATGGTCACTACCACAGGCTGTGTTGTTAACATGAGCTACAGGAGTGTAACATTACCCCCAGCTCAGTTCTTGTGATGGTCAGTCACTACCACAGGCTGTGTTGTTAACATCAGCTACAGGAGTATAACATTAACCCCAGCTCAGTTCTTCTGATGGTCACTACCACAGGCTGTGTTGTTAACATGAGCTGTAGGAGCGTAACATTAACCCCAGCTCAGTTCTTGTGATGGTCAATACGACAGGCTTTGTTATTAACATGAGCTACAGGAGTGTAACATTACCCCCAGCTCAGTTCTTCTGATGGTCACTACCACAGGCTGTGTTGTTAACATGAGCTGTAGGAGTGTAACATTACCCCCAGCTCAGTTCTTCTGATGGTCACTACCACAGGCTGTGTTGTTAACATGAGGTGTAGGAGTGTAACATTACCCCCAGCTCAGTTCTTGTGATCGTCACTACCACAGGCTGTGTTGTTAACATGAGCTACAGGAGTGTAACATTACCCCCAGCTCAGTTCTTGTGATGGTCAGTCACTACCACAGGCTGTGTTGTTAACATCAGCTACAGGACTATAACATTAACCCCAGCTCAGTTCTTCTGATGGTCACTACCACAGGCTGTGTTGTTAACATGAGCTGTAGGAGCATAACATTAACAGCGGCTCAGTTCTTGTGATGGTCAATACGACAGGGTGTGTTGTTAACATGAGCTACAGGAGTGTAACGTTACCCCCAGCTCAGTTTTTCAGATGGTCACTACCACAGGCTGTGTTGTTAACATGAGCTGTAGGAGTGTAACATTACCCCCAGCTCAGTTATTGTGATGGTCACTACCACAGGCTGTGTTGTTAACATGAGGTGTAGGAGTGTAACATTACCCCAGCTCAGTTCTTCTGATGGTCACTACCAAAGGCTGTGTTGTTAACATGAGGTGTAGGAGTGTAACATTACCCCCAGCTCAGTTCTTCTGATGGTCAGTCACTACCACAGGCTGTGTTGTTAACATGAGCTACAGGAGTATAACATTAACCCCAGCTCAGTTCTTCTGATGGTCACTACCACAGGCTGTGTTGTTAACATGAGCTGTAGGAGCGTAACATTAACCCCAGCTCAGTTCTTGTGATGGTCAATACGACAGGCTGTGTTGTTAACATGAGCTACAGGAGTGTAACATTACCCCCAGCTTAGTTCTTGTGATGGTCACTACCACAGGCTGTGTTGTTAACATAAGCTGTAGGAGTGTAACATTACCCCCAGCTCAGTTCTTGTGATGGTCACTACCACAGGCTGTGTTGTTAACATGAGCTGTAGGAGCGTAACATTACCCCCAGCTCAGTTATTCTGATGGTCACTACCACAGGCTGTGTTGTTAACATGAGGTGTAGGAGCGTAACATTAACCCCAGCTCAGTTCTTGTGATGGTCAATACGACAGGCTGTGTTGTTAACATGAGCTACAGGAGTGTAACATTACCCCCAGCTTAGTTCTTGTGATGGTCACTACCACAGGCTGTGTTGTTAACATAAGCTGTAGGAGTGTAACATTACCCCCAGCTCAGTTCTTGTGATGGTCAATACCACAGGCTGTGTTGTTAACATGAGCTGTAGGAGCGTAACATTACCCCCAGCTCAGTTATTCTGATGGCCATTACCACAGGCTGTGTTGTTAATATGAGCTACAGGAGTATAACATTAACCCCAGCTCAGTTCTTCTGATGGTCACTACCACAGGCTGTGTTGTTAACATGAGCTGCAGGAGCGTAACATTAACCCCAGCTCAGTACTTGTGATGGTCACTACCACAGGCTGTGTTGTTAACAGGAGGTGTAGGAGTGTAACATTACCCCAGCTCAGTTCTTCTGATGGTCAATACCACAGGCTGTGTTGTTATCATGAGCTACAGGAGCGTAACATTACCCCCAGCTCAGTTCTTCTGATGGTCAGTCACTACCACAGGCTGTGTTGTTAACATGAGCTAAAGGAGTATAACATTAACCCCAGCTCAGTTCTTCTGATGGTCACTACCACAGGCTGTGTTGTTAACATGAGGTGTAGGAGTGTAACATTACCCCAGCTCAGTTCTTCTGATGGTCAATACCACAGGCTGTGTTGTTATCATGAGCTACAGGAGCGTAACATTACCCCCAGCTCAGTTCTTCTGATGGTCAGTCACTACCACAGGCTGTGTTGTTAACATGAGCTACAGGAGTATAACATTAACCCCAGCTCAGTTCTTCTGATGGTCACTACCACAGGCTGTGTTGTTAACATGAGCTGTAGGAGCGTAACATTAACCCCAGCTCAGTTCTTGTGATGGTCAATACGATAGGCTGTGTTGTTAACATGAGCTACAGGAGTGTAACATTACCCCCAGCTTAGTTCTTGTGATGGTCACTACCACAGGCTGTGTTGTTAACATGAGCTGTAGGAGTGTAACATTACCCCCAGCTCAGTTCTTGTGATGGTCACTACCACAGGCTGTGTTGCTAACATGAGCTACAGGAGTGTAACATTACCCCCAGCTCAGTTCTTGTTATGGTCAGTCACTACCACAGGCTGTGTTGTTAACATCAGCTACAGGAGTATAACATTAACCCCAGCTCAGTTTTTCTGATGGTCACTACCACAGGCTGTGTTGTTAACATGAGCTGTAGGAGCGTAACATTAACCCCAGCTCAGTTCTTGTGATGGTCAGTACGACAGGCTGTGTTATTAACATGAGCTACAGGAGTGTAACATTACCCCCAGCTCAGTTCTTCTGATGGTCACTACCACAGGCTGTGTTGTTAACATGAGCTGTAGGAGTGTAACATTACCCCCAGCTCAGTTCTTCTGATGGTCACTACCACAGGCTGTGATGTTAACATGAGGTGTAGGAGTGTAACATTACCCCCAGCTCAGTTCTTGTGATGGTCACTACCACAGGCTGTGTTGTTAACATGAGCTACAGGAGTGTAACATTAGCCCCAGCTCAGTTCTTGTGATGGTCAGTCACTACCACATGCTGTGTTGTTAACATCAGCTACAGGACTATAACATTAACCCCAGCTCAGTTCGCCTGATGGTCACCACCACAGGCTGTGTTGTTAACATGAGCTGTAGGAGCATAACATTAACCCCGGCTCAGTTCTTGTGATGGTCAATACGACAGGCTGTGTTGTTAACATGAGCTACAGCAGTATAACATTAACCCCAGCTCAGTTCTTCTGATGGTCACTACCACAGGCTGTGTTGTTAACATGAGCTGTAGGAGCGTAACATTAACCCCAGCTCAGTTCTTCTGATGGTCACTACCACAGGCTGTGTTTTTAACATGGGCTGTAGGAGGGTAACATTACCCCCAGCTCAGTTCTTCTGCTGGTCACTACCACAGGCTGTGTTGTTAACATGAGCTGTAGGAGTGTAACATTACCCCCAGCTCAGTTCTTCTGATAGTCAGTCACTACCACAGGCTGTGTTGTTAACATGAGCTGTAGGAGCGTAACATTACCCCCAGCTCAGTTCTTCTGATAGTCATTCACTACCACAGGCTGTGTTGTTAACATGAGCTGTAGGAGTTTAACATTACCCCAGCTCAGTTCTTCTGATGGTCACTACCACAGGCTGTGTTAACATGAGCTACAGGAGTGTAACATTACCCCCAGCTTAGTTCTTGTGATGGTCACTACCACAGGCTGTGTTGTTAACATAAGCTGTAGGAGTGTAACATTACCCCCAGCTCAGTTCTTGTGATGGTCACTACCAAAGGCTGTGTTGTTAACATGAGCTGTAGGAGCGTAACATTACCCCCAGCTCAGTTATTCTGATGGTCACTACCACAGGCTGTGTTGTTAATATGAGCTACAGGAGTATAACATTACCCCCAGCTCAGTTCTTCTGATGGTCACTACCACAGGCTGTGTTGTTAACATGAGCTGCAGGAGCGTAACATTAACCCCAGCTCAGTTCTTGTGATGGTCACTACCACAGGCTGTGTTGTTAACATGAGGTGTAGGAGTGTAACATTACCCCAGCTCAGTTCTTCTGATGGTTAATACCACAGGCTGTGTTGTTATCATGAGTTACAGGAGCGTAACATTACCCCCAGCTCAGTTCTTCTGATGGTCAGTCACTACCACAGGCTGTGTTGTTAACATGAGCTACAGGAGTATAACATTAACCCCAGCTCAGTTCTTCTGATGGTCACTACCACAGGCTGTGTTGTTAACATGAGCTGTAGGAGCGTAACATTAACCCCAGCTCAGTTCTTGTGATGGTCAATACGATAGGCTGTGTTGTTAACATGAGCTACAGGAGTGTAACATTACCCCCAGCTTAGTTCTTGTGATGGTCACTACCACAGGCTGTGTTGTTAACATGAGCTGTAGGAGTGTAACATTACCCCCAGCTCAGTTCTTGTGATGGTCACTACCACAGGCTGTGTTGTTAACATGAGGTGTAGGAGTGTAACATTACCCCAGCTCAGTTCTTCTGATGGTCACTACCAAAGGCTGTGTTGTTAACATGAGGTGTAGGAGTGTAACATTACCCCCAGCTCAGTTCTTCTGATGGTCAGTCACTACCACAGGCTGTGTTGTTAACATGAGCTACAGGAGTATAACATTAACCCCAGCTCAGTTCTTCTGATGGTCACTACCACAGGCTGTGTTGTTAACATGAGCTGTAGGAGCGTAACATTAACCCCAGCTCAGTTCTTGTGATGGTCAATACGACAGGCTGTGTTGTTAACATGAGCTACAGGAGTGTAACATTACCCCCAGCTTAGTTCTTGTGATGGTCACTACCACAGATTGTGTTGTTAACATGAGCTGTAGGAGTATAACATTACCCCCAGCTCAGTTCTTGTGATGGTCACTACCACAGGCTGTGTTGTTAACATGAGCTGTAGGAGCGTAACATTATCCCAAGCTCAGTTCTTCTGATGGTCACTACCACAGGCTGTGTTGTTAACATGAGGTGTAGGAGTGTAACATTACCCCCAGCTCAGTTCTTCTGATGGTCACTACCACAGACTGTGTTGTTAACATGAGCTACAGGAGTTTAACATTACCCCCAGCTCAGTTCTTCTGATGGTCACTACCACAGGCTGTGTTGTTAACATGAGATGTAGGAGTGTAACATTACCCCAGCTCAGTTCTTCTGATGGTCACTACCACAGGCTGTGTTGTTAACATGAGCTACAGCAGTATAACATTAACCCCAGCTCAGTTCTTCTGATGGTCACTACCACAGGCTGTGTTGTTAACATGAGCTGTAGGAGCGTAACATTAACCCAGCTCAGTTCTTCTGATGGTCACTACCACAGGCTGTGTTTTTAACATGAGCTGTAGGAGGGTAACATTACCCCCAGCTCAGTTCTTCTGCTGGTCACTACCACAGGCTGTGTTGTTAACATGAGCTGTAGGAGTGTAACATTACCCCCAGGTCAGTTCTTCTGATAGTCAGTCACTACCACAGGCTGTGTTGTTAACATGAGCTGTAGGAGCGTAACATTACCCCCAGCTCAGTTCTTCTGATAGTCAGTCACTACCACAGGCTGTGTTGTTAACATGAGCTGTAGGAGTGTAACATTACCCCCAGCTCATTTCTTGTGATGGTCACTACCACAGGCTGTGTTGTTAACATGAGGTGTAGGAGCGTAACATTATCCCAAGCTCAGTTCTTCTGATGGTCACTACCACAGGCTGTGTTGTTAACATGAGGTGTAGGAGTGTAACATTACCCCCAGCTCAGTTCTTCTGATGGTCACTACCACAGACTGTGTTGTTAACATGAGCTACAGGAGTGTAACATTACCCCCAGCTCAGTTCTTCTGATGGTCACAACCACAGGCTGTGTTGTTAACATGAGCTACAGGAGTATAACATTAACCCCAGCTCAGTTCTTCTGATGGTCACTACCACAGGCTGTGTTGTTAACATGAGCTGTAGGAGCGTAACATTAACCCCAGCTCAGTTCTTCTGCTGGTCACTACCACAGGCTGTATTGTTAACATGAGCTGTAGGAGTGTAACATTACCCCCAGCTCATTTCTTCTGATGGTCAGTACCACAGGCTGTGTTGTTAACATGAGCTGTAGGAGCGTAACATTACCCCCAGCTCAGTTCTTCTGATAGTCAGTCACTAATACAGGCTGTGTTGTTAACATGAGCTGTAGGAGTGTAACATTACCCCAGCTCAGTTTTTCTGATGGTCACTACCACAGGCTGTGTTAACATGAGGTGTAGGAGTGTAACATTACCCCCAGCTCAGTTCTTCTGATGGTCACTACCACAGGCTGTGTTGTTAACATGAGGTGTAGGAGTGTAACATTACCCCCAGCTCAGTTCTTGTGATGGTCACTACCACAGGCTGTGTTGTTAACATGAGCTACAGGAGTGTAACATTACCCCCAGCTCAGTTCTTCTGATGGTCACTACCACAGGCTGTGTTGTTAACATGAGGTGTAGGAGCATAACATTAACCCCAGCTCAGTTCTTGTGGTGGTCAATACGACAGGCTGTGTTGTTAACATGAGCTACAGGAGTGTAACATTACCCCCAGCTTAGTTCTTGTGATGGTCACTACCACAGGCTGTGTTGTTAACATAAGCTGTAGGAGTGTAACATTACCCCCAGCTCAGTTCTTCTGATGGTCACTACCACAGGCTGTGTTGATAACATGAGCTGTAGGAGCGTAACATTACCCCCAGCTCAGTTATTCTGATGGCCATTACCACAGGCTGTGTTGTTAACATGAGCTACAGGAGCGTAACATTACCCCCAGCTCAGTTCTTCTGATGGTCAGTCACTACCACAGGCTGTGTTGTTAACATGAGCTACAGTAGTATAACATTAACCCCAGCTCAGTTCTTCTGATGGTCACTACCACAGGCTGTGTTGTTAACATGAGCTGCAGGAGCGTAACATTAACCCCAGCTCAGTACTTGTGATGGTCACTACCACAGGTTGTGTTGTTAACATGAGGTGTAGGAGTGTAACATTACCCCAGCTCAGTTCTTCTGATGGTCAATACCACAGGCTGTGTTGTTATCATGAGCTACAGGAGCGTAACATTACCCCCAGCTCAGTTCTTCTGATGGTCAGTCACTACCACAGGCTGTGTTGTTAACATGAGCTACAGGAGTATAACATTAACCCCAGCTCAGTTCTTCTGATGGTCACTACCACAGGCTGTGTTGTTAACATGAGCTGTAGGAGCGTAACATTAACCCCAGCTCAGTTCTTGTGATGGTCAATACGACAGGCTGTGTTATTAACATGAGCTACAGGAGTGTAACATTACCCCCAGCTCAGTTCTTCTGATGGTCACTACCACAGGCTGTGATGTTAACATGAGGTGTAGGAGTGTAACATTACCCCCAGCTCAGTTCTTGTGATGGTCACTACCACAGGCTGTGTTGTTAACATGAGCTACAGGAGTGTAACATTACCCCCAGCTCAGTTCTTGTGATGGTCAGTCACTACCACATGCTGTGTTGTTAACATCAGCTACAGGACTATAACATTAACCCCAGCTCAGTTCGCCTGATGGTCACCACCACAGGCTGTGTTGTTAACATGAGCTGTAGGAGCATAACATTAACCCCGGCTCAGTTCTTGTGATGGTCAATACGACAGGCTGTGTTGTTAACATGAGCTACAGCAGTATAACATTAACCCCCGCTCAGTTCTTCTGATGGTCACTACCACAGGCTGTGTTGTTAACATGAGCTGTAGGAGCGTAACATTAACCCCAGCTCAGTTCTTCTGATGGTCACTACCACAGGCTGTGTTTTTAACATGGGCTGTAGGAGGGTAACATTACCCCCAGCTCAGTTCTTCTGCTGGTCACTACCACAGGCTGTGTTGTTAACATGAGCTGTAGGAGTGTAACATTACCCCCAGCTCAGTTCTTCTGATAGTCAGTCACTACCACAGGCTGTGTTGTTAACATGAGCTGTAGGAGCGTAACATTACCCCCAGCTCAGTTCTTCTGATAGTCATTCACTACCACAGGCTGTGTTGTTAACATGAGCTGTAGGAGTTTAACATTACCCCAGCTCAGTTCTTCTGATGGTCACTACCACAGGCTGTGTTAACATGAGGTGTAGGAGTGTAACATTACCCCCAGCTCAGTTCTTCTGATGGTCACTACCACAGGCTGTGTTGTTAACATGAGGTGTAGGAGTGTAACATTACCCCCAGCTCAGTTCTTGTGATGGTCACTACCACAGGCTGTGTTGTTAACATGAGCTGTAGGAGTGTAACATTACCCCCAGCTCAGTTCTTCTGATGGTCACTACCACAGGCTGTGTTGTTAACATGAGCTGTAGGAGTGTAACATTACCCCCAGCTCAGTTCTTCTGATGGTCAGTCACTACCACAGGCTGTGTTGTTAACATGAGCTACAGGAGTATAACATTAACCCCAGCTCAGTTCTTCTGATTGTCACTACCACAGGCTGTGTTGTTAACATGAGCTGTAGGAGCGTAACATTAACCCCAGCTCAGTTCTTGTGATGGTCAATACGACAGGCTGTGTTGTTAACATGAGCTACAGGAGTGTAACATTACCCCCAGCTTAGTTCTTGTGATGGTCACTACCACAGGCTGTGTTGTTAGCATAAGCTGTAGGAGTGTAACATTACCCCCAGCTCAGTTCTTGTGATGGTCACTACCACAGGCTGTGTTGTTAACATGAGCTGTAGGAGCGTAACATTACCCCCAGCTCAGTTATTCTGATGGTCACTACCACAGGCTGTGTTGTTAATATGAGCTACAGGAGTATAACATTAACCCCAGCTCAGTTCTTCTGATGGTCACTACCACAGGCTGTGTTGTTAACATGAGCTGCAGGAGCGTAACATTAACCCCAGCTCAGTTCTTGTGATGGTCACTACCACAGGCTGTGTTGTTAACATGAGGTGTAGGAGTGTAACATTACCCCAGCTCAGTTCTTCTGATGGTCAATACCACAGGCTGTGTTGTTATCATGAGTTACAGGAGCGTAACATTACCCCCAGCTCAGTTCTTCTGATGGTCAGTCACTACCACAGGCTGTGTTGTTAACATGAGCTACAGGAGTATAACATTAACCCCAGCTCAGTTCTTCTGATGGTCACTACCACAGGCTGTGTTGTTAACATGAGCTGCAGGAGCGTAACATTAACCCCAGCTCAGTTCTTGTGATGGTCAATACGGTAGGCTGTGTTGTTAACATGAGCTACAGGAGTGTAACATTACCCCCAGCTTAGTTCTTGTGATGGTCACTACCACAGGCTGTGTTGTTAACATGAGCTGTAGGAGTGTAACATTACCCCCAGCTCAGTTCTTGTGATGGTCACTACCACAGGCTGTGTTGTTAACATGAGGTGTAGGAGTGTAACATTACCCCAGCTCAGTTCTTCTGATGGTCACTACCAAAGGCTGTGTTGTTAACATGAGGTGTAGGAGTGTAACATTACCCCCAGCTCAGTTCTTCTGATGGTCAGTCACTACCACAGGCTGTGTTGTTAACATGAGCTACAGGAGTATAACATTAACCCCAGCTCAGTTCTTCTGATGGTCACTACCACAGGCTGTGTTGTTAACATGAGCTGTAGGAGCGTAACATTAACCCCAGCTCAGTTCTTGTGATGGTCAATACGACAGGCTGTGTTGTTAACATGAGCTACAGGAGTGTAACATTACCCCCAGCTTAGTTCTTGTGATGGTCACTACCACAGATTGTGTTGTTAACATGAGCTGTAGGAGTATAACATTACCCCCAGCTCAGTTCTTGTGATGGTCACTACCACAGGCTGTGTTGTTAACATGAGCTGTAGGAGCGTAACATTATCCCAAGCTCAGTTCTTCTGATGGTCACTACCACAGGCTGTGTTGTTAACATGAGGTGTAGGAGTGTAACATTACCCCCAGCTCAGTTCTTCTGATGGTCACTACCACAGACTGTGTTGTTAACATGAGCTACAGGAGTGTAACATTACCCCCAGCTCAGTTCTTCTGATGGTCACTACCACAGGCTGTGTTGTTAACATGAGATGTAGGAGTGTAACATTACCCCAGCTCAGTTCTTCTGATGGTCACTACCACAGGCTGTGTTGTTAACATGAGCTACAGCAGTATAACATTAACCCCAGCTCAGTTCTTCTGATGGTCACTACCACAGGCTGTGTTGTTAACATGAGCTGTAGGAGCGTAACATTAACCCCAGCTCAGTTCTTCTGATGGTCACTACCACAGGCTGTGTTTTTAACATGAGCTGTAGGAGGGTAACATTACCCCCAGCTCAGTTCTTCTGCTGGTCACTACCACAGGCTGTGTTGTTAACATGAGCTGTAGGAGTGTAACATTACCCCCAGGTCAGTTCTTCTGATAGTCAGTCACTACCACAGGCTGTGTTGTTAACATGAGCTGTAGGAGCGTAACATTACCCCCAGCTCAGTTCTTCTGATAGTCAGTCACTACCACAGGCTGTGTTGTTAACATGAGCTGTAGGAGTGTAACATTACCCCCAGCTCATTTCTTGTGATGGTCACTACCACAGGCTGTGTTGTTAACATGAGGTGTAGGAGTGTAACATTACCCCCAGCTCAGTTCTTCTGATGGTCACTTCCACAGGCTGTGTTGTTAACATGAGCTACAGGAGTATAACATTAACCCCAGCTCAGTTCTTCTGATGGTCACTACCACAGGCTGTGTTGTTAACATGAGCTGTAGGAGCGTAACATTAACCCCAGCTCAGTTCTTCTGCTGGTCACTACCACAGGCTGTATTGTTAACATGAGCTGTAGGAGTGTAACATTACCCCCAGCTCATTTCTTCTGATGGTCAGTACCACAGGCTGTGTTGTTAACATGAGCTGTAGGAGCGTAACATTACCCCCAGCTCAGTTCTTCTGATAGTCAGTCACTAATACAGGCTGTGTTGTTAACATGAGCTGTAGGAGTGTAACATTACCCCAGCTCAGTTCTTCTGATGGTCACTACCACAGGCTGTGTTAACATGAGGTGTAGGAGTGTAACATTACCCCCAGCTCAGTTCTTCTGATGGTCACTACCACAGGCTGTGTTGTTAACATGAGGTGTAGGAGTGTAACATTACCCCCAGCTCAGTTCTTGTGATGGTCAGTACCACAGGCTGTGTTGTTAACATGAGCTACAGGAGTGTAACATTACCCCCAGCTCAGTTCTTGTGATGGTCAGTCACTACCACAGGCTGTGTTGTTAACATGAGCTACAGGAGTATAACATTAACCCCAGCTCAGTTCTTCTGATGGTCACTACCACAGGCTGTGTTGTTAACATGAGCTACAGGAGTGTAACATTAACCCCAGCTCAGTTCTTGTGATGGTCAATACGACAGGCTGTGTTGTTAACATGAGCTACAGGAGTGTAACATTACCCCCAGCTTAGTTCTTGTGATGGTCACTACCACAGGCTGTGTTGTTAACATGAGCTGTAGGAGTGTAACATTACCCCCAGCTCAGTTCTTGTGATGGTCACTACCACAGAATGTGTTGTTAACATGAGCTGTAGGAGTGTAACATTACCCCCAGGTCAGTTCTTGTGATGGTCACTACCACAGGCTGTGTTGTTAACATAAGCTGTAGGAGCGTAACATTACCCCCAGCTCAGTTATTCTGATGGCCATTAACACAGGCTGTGTTGTTAATATGAGCTACAGGAGCGTAACATTACCCCCAGCTCAGTTCTTCTGATGGTCAGTCACTACCACAGGCTGTGTTGTTAACATGAGCTACAGGAGTGTAACATTACCCCCAGCTCAGTTCTTCTGATGGTCACTACCACAGGCTGTGTTGTTAACATGAGCTGTAGGAGCATAACATTAACCCCAGCTCAGTTCTTGTGATGGTCACTACCACAGGCTGTGTTGCTAACATGAGCTACAGGAGTGTAACATTACCCCCAGCTCAGTTCTTGTTATGGTCAGTCACTACCACAGGCTGTGTTGTTAACATCAGCTACAGGAGTATAACATTAACCCCAGCTCAGTTTTTCTGATGGTCACTACCACAGGCTGTGTTGTTAACATGAGCTCTAGGAGCGTAACATTAACCCCAGCTCAGTTCTTGTGATGGTCAATACGACAGGCTGTGTTATTAACATGAGCTACAGGAGTGTAACATTACCCCCAGCTCAGTTCTTCTGATGGTCACTACCACAGGCTGTGTTGTTAACATGAGCTGTAGGAGTGTAACATTACCCCCAGCTCAGTTCTTCTGATGGTCACTACCACAGGCTGTGATGTTAACATGAGGTGTAGGAGTGTAACATTACCCCCAGCTCAGTTCTTGTGATGGTCACTACCACAGGCTGTGTTGTTAACATGAGCTACAGGAGTGTAACATTACCCCCAGCTCAGTTCTTGTGATGGTCAGTCACTACCACATGCTGTGTTGTTAACATCAGCTACAGGACTATAACATTAACCCCAGCTCAGTTCGCCTGATGGTCACCACCACAGGCTGTGTTGTTAACATGAGCTGTAGGAGCATAACATTAACCCCGGCTCAGTTCTTGTGATGGTCAATACGACAGGCTGTGTTGTTAACATGAGCTACAGCAGTATAACATTAACCCCAGCTCAGTTCTTCTGATGGTCACTACCACAGGCTGTGTTGTTAACATGAGCTGTAGGAGCGTAACATTAACCCCAGCTCAGTTCTTCTGATGGTCATTACCACAGGCTGTGTTTTTAACATGGGCTGTAGGAGGGTAACATTACCCCCAGCTCAGTTCTTCTGCTGGTCACTACCACAGGCTGTGTTGTTAACATGAGCTGTAGGAGTGTAACATTACCCCCAGCTCAGTTCTTCTGATAGTCAGTCACTACCACAGGCTGTGTTGTTAACATGAGCTGTAGGAGCGTAACATTACCCCCAGCTCAGTTCTTCTGATGGTCACTACCACAGGCTGTGTTGTTAACATGAGGTGTAGGAGTGTAACATTACCCCCAGCTCAGTTCTTGTGATGGTCACTACCACAGGCTGTGTTGTTAACATGAGCTGTAGGAGTGTAACATTACCCCCAGCTCAGTTCTTCTGATAGTCATTCACTACCACAGGCTGTGTTGTTAACATGAGCTGTAGGAGTTTAACATTACCCCAGCTCAGTTCTTCTGATGGTCACTACCACAGGCTGTGTTAACATGAGGTGTAGGAGTGTAACATTACCCCCAGCTCAGTTCTTCTGATGGTCACTACCACAGGCTGTGTTGTTAACATGAGGTGTAGGAGTGTAACATTACCCCCAGCTCAGTTCTTGTGATGGTCACTACCACAGGCTGTGTTGTTAACATGAGCTGTAGGAGTGTAACATTACCCCCAGCTCAGTTCTTCTGATGGTCACTACCACAGGCTGTGTTGTTAACATGAGCTGTAGGAGTGTAACATTACCCCCAGCTCAGTTCTTCTGATGGTCAGTCACTACCACAGGCTGTGTTGTTAACATGAGCTACAGGAGTATAACATTAACCACAGCTCAGTTCTTCTGATGGTCACTACCACAGGCTGTGTTGTTAACATGAGCTGTAGGAGCGTAACATTAACCCCAGCTCAGTTCTTGTGATGGTCAATACGACAGGCTGTGTTGTTAACATGAGCTACAGGAGTGTAACATTACCCCCAGCTTAGTTCTTGTGATGGTCACTACCACAGGCTGTGTTGTTAACATAAGCTGTAGGAGTGTAACATTACCCCCAGCTCAGTTCTTGTGATGGTCACTACCACAGGCTGTGTTGTTAACATGAGCTGTAGGAGCGTAACATTACCCCCAGCTCAGTTATTCTGATGGTCACTACCACAGGCTGTGTTGTTAATATGAGCTACAGGAGTATAACATTAACCCCAGCTCAGTTCTTCTGATGGTCACTACCACAGGTTGTGTTGTTAACATGAGCTGCAGGAGCGTAACATTAACCCCAGCTCAGTTCTTGTGATGGTCACTACCACAGGCTGTGTTGTTAACATGAGGTGTAGGAGTGTAACATTACCCCAGCTCAGTTCTTCTGATGGTCAATACCACAGGCTGTGTTGTTATCATGAGTTACAGGAGCGTAACATTACCCCCAGCTCAGTTCTTCTGATGGTCAGTCACTACCACAGGCTGTGTTGTTAACATGAGCTACAGGAGTATAACATTAACCCCAGCTCAGTTCTTCTGATGGTCACTACCACAGGCTGTGTTGTTAACATGAGCTGCAGGAGCGTAACATTAACCCCAGCTCAGTTCTTGTGATGGTCAATACGATAGGCTGTGTTGTTAACATGAGCTACAGGAGTGTAACATTACCCCCAGCTTAGTTCTTGTGATGGTCACTACCACAGGCTGTGTTGTTAACATGAGCTGTAGGAGTGTAACATTACCCCCAGCTCAGTTCTTGTGATGGTCACTACCACAGGCTGTGTTGTTAACATGAGGTGTAGGAGTGTAACATTACCCCAGCTCAGTTCTTCTGATGGTCACTACCAAAGGCTGTGTTGTTAACATGAGGTGTAGGAGTGTAACATTACCCCCAGCTCAGTTCTTCTGATGGTCAGTCACTACCACAGGCTTTGTTGTTAACATGAGCTACAGGAGTATAACATTAACCCCAGCTCAGTTCTTCTGATGGTCACTACCACAGGCTGTGTTGTTAACATGAGCTGTAGGAGCGTAACATTAACCCCAGCTCAGTTCTTGTGATGGTCAATACGACAGGCTGTGTTGTTAACATGAGCTACAGGAGTGTAACATTACCCCCAGCTTAGTTCTTGTGATGGTCACTACCACAGGCTGTGTTGTTAACATAAGCTGTAGGAGTGTAACATTACCCCCAGCTCAGTTCTTGTGATGGTCACTACCACAGGCTGTGTTGTTAACATGAGCTGTAGGAGCGTAACATTACCCCCAGCTCAGTTATTCTGATGGTCACTACCACAGGCTGTGTTGTTAATATGAGCTACAGGAGTATAACATTAACCCCAGCTCAGTTCTTCTGATGGTCACTACCACAGGCTGTGTTGTTAACATGAGCTGCAGGAGCGTAACATTAACCCCAGCTCAGTTCTTGTGATGGTCACTACCACAGGCTGTGTTGTTAACATGAGGTGTAGGAGTGTAACATTACCCCAGCTCAGTTCTTCTGATGGTCAATACCACAGGCTGTGTTGTTATCATGAGTTACAGGAGCGTAACATTACCCCCAGCTCAGTTCTTCTGATGGTCAGTCACTACCACAGGCTGTGTTGTTAACATGAGCTACAGGAGTATAACATTAACCCCAGCTCAGTTCTTCTGATGGTCACTACCACAGGCTGTGTTGTTAACATGAGCTGCAGGAGCGTAACATTAACCCCAGCTCAGTTCTTGTGATGGTCAATACGATAGGCTGTGTTGTTAACATGAGCTACAGGAGTGTAACATTACCCCCAGCTTAGTTCTTGTGATGGTCACTACCACAGGCTGTGTTGTTAACATGAGCTGTAGGAGTGTAACATTACCCCCAGCTCAGTTCTTGTGATGGTCACTACCACAGGCTGTGTTGTTAACATGAGGTGTAGGAGTGTAACATTACCCCAGCTCAGTTCTTCTGATGGTCACTACCAAAGGCTGTGTTGTTAACATGAGGTGTAGGAGTGTAACATTACCCCCAGCTCAGTTCTTCTGATGGTCAGTCACTACCACAGGCTTTGTTGTTAACATGAGCTACAGGAGTATAACATTAACCCCAGCTCAGTTCTTCTGATGGTCACTACCACAGGCTGTGTTGTTAACATGAGCTGTAGGAGCGTAACATTAACCCCAGCTCAGTTCTTGTGATGGTCAATACGACAGGCTGTGTTGTTAACATGAGCTACAGGAGTGTAACATTACCCCCAGCTTAGTTCTTGTGATGGTCACTACCACAGATTGTGTTGTTAACATGAGCTGTAGGAGTATAACATTACCCCCAGCTCAGTTCTTGTGATGGTCACTACCACAGGCTGTGTTGTTAACATGAGCTGTAGGAGTATAACATTACCCCCAGCTCAGTTCTTGTGATGGTCACTACCACAGGCTGTGTTGTTAACATGAGCTACAGGAGTGTAACATTACCCCCAGCTCAGTTCTTCTGATGGTCACTACCACAGTCTGTGTTGTTAACATGAGATGTAGGAGTGTAACATTACCCCAGCTCAGTTCTTCTGATGGTCACTACCACAGGCTGTGTTGTTAACATGAGCTACAGCAGTATAACATTAACCCCAGCTCAGTTCTTCTGATGGTCACTACCACAGGCTGTGTTGTTAACATGAGCTGTAGGAGCGTAACATTAACCCCAGCTCAGTTCTTCTGATGGTCACTACCACAGGCTGTGTTTTTAACATGAGCTGTAGGAGGGTAACATTACCCCCAGCTCAGTTCTTCTGCTGGTCACTACCACAGGCTGTGTTGTTAACATGAGCTGTAGGAGTGTAACATTACCCCCAGGTCAGTTCTTCTGATAGTCAGTCACTACCACAGGCTGTGTTGTTAACATGAGCTGTAGGAGCGTAACATTACCCCCAGCTCAGTTCTTCTGATAGTCAGTCACTACCACAGGCTGTGTTGTTAACATGAGCTGTAGGAGTGTAACATTACCCCCAGCTCATTTCTTGTGATGGTCACTACCACAGGCTGTGTTGTTAACATGAGCTGTAGGAGCGTAACATTATCCCAAGCTCAGTTCTTCTGATGGTCACTACCACAGGCTGTGTTGTTAACATGAGGTGTAGGAGTGTAACATTACCCCCAGCTCAGTTCTTCTGATGGTCACTACCACAGACTGTGTTGTTAACATGAGCTACAGGAGTGTAACATTACCCCCAGCTCAGTTCTTCTGATGGTCACTTCCACAGGCTGTGTTGTTAACATGAGCTACAGGAGTATAACATTAACCCCAGCTCAGTTCTTCTGATGGTCACTACCACAGGCTGTGTTGTTAACATGAGCTGTAGGAGCGTAACATTAACCCCAGCTCAGTTCTTCTGTTGGTCACTACCACAGGCTGTATTGTTAACATGAGCTGTAGGAGTGTAACATTACCCCCAGCTCATTTCTTCTGATGGTCAGTACCACAGGCTGTGTTGTTAACATGAGCTGTAGGAGCGTAACATTACCCCCAGCTCAGTTCTTCTGATAGTCAGTCACTAATACAGGCTGTGTTGTTAACATGAGCTGTAGGAGTGTAACATTACCCCAGCTCAGTTCTTCTGATGGTCACTACCTCAGGCTGTGTTAACATGAGGTGTAGGAGTGTAACATTACCCCCAGCTCAGTTCTTCTGATGGTCACTACCACAGGCTGTGTTGTTAACATGAGGTGTAGGAGTGTAACATTACCCCCAGCTCAGTTCTTGTGATGGTCACTACCACAGGCTGTGTTGTTAACATGAGCTACAGGAGTGTAACATTACCCCCAGCTCAGTTCTTGTGATGGTCAGTCACTACCACAGGCTGTGTTGTTAACATGAGCTACAGGAGTATAACATTAACCCCAGCTCAGTTCTTCTGATGGTCACTACCACAGGCTGTGTTGTTAACATGAGCTACAGGAGTGTAACATTAACCCCAGCTCAGTTCTTGTGATGGTCAATACGACAGGCTGTGTTGTTAACATGAGCTACAGGAGTGTAACATTACCCCCAGCTTAGTTCTTGTGATGGTCACTACCACAGGCTGTGTTGTTAACATGAGGTGTAGGAGTGTAACATTACCCCCAGCTCAGTTCTTCTGATGGTCACTACCACAGACTGTGTTGTTAACATGAGCTACAGGAGTGTAACATTACCCCCAGCTCAGTTCTTCTGATGGTCACTTCCACAGGCTGTGTTGTTAACATGAGCTACAGGAGTATAACATTAACCCCAGCTCAGTTCTTCTGATGGTCACTACCACAGGCTGTGTTGTTAACATGAGCTGTAGGAGCGTAACATTAACCCCAGCTCAGTTCTTCTGTTGGTCACTACCACAGGCTGTATTGTTAACATGAGCTGTAGGAGTGTAACATTACCCCCAGCTCATTTCTTCTGATGGTCAGTACCACAGGCTGTGTTGTTAACATGAGCTGTAGGAGCGTAACATTACCCCCAGCTCAGTTCTTCTGATAGTCAGTCACTAATACAGGCTGTGTTGTTAACATGAGCTGTAGGAGTGTAACATTACCCCAGCTCAGTTCTTCTGATGGTCACTACCTCAGGCTGTGTTAACATGAGGTGTAGGAGTGTAACATTACCCCCAGCTCAGTTCTTCTGATGGTCACTACCACAGGCTGTGTTGTTAACATGAGGTGTAGGAGTGTAACATTACCCCCAGCTCAGTTCTTGTGATGGTCACTACCACAGGCTGTGTTGTTAACATGAGCTACAGGAGTGTAACATTACCCCCAGCTCAGTTCTTGTGATGGTCAGTCACTACCACAGGCTGTGTTGTTAACATGAGCTACAGGAGTATAACATTAACCCCAGCTCAGTTCTTCTGATGGTCACTACCACAGGCTGTGTTGTTAACATGAGCTACAGGAGTGTAACATTAACCCCAGCTCAGTTCTTGTGATGGTCAATACGACAGGCTGTGTTGTTAACATGAGCTACAGGAGTGTAACATTACCCCCAGCTTAGTTCTTGTGATGGTCACTACCACAGGCTGTGTTGTTAACATGAGCTGTAGGAGTGTAACATTACCCCCAGCTCAGTTCTTGTGATGGTCACTACCACAGAATGTGTTGTTAACATGAGCTGTAGGAGTGTAACATTACCCCCAGCTCAGTTCTTGTGATGGTCACTACCACAGGCTGTGTTGTTAACATGAGCTGTAGGAGCGTAACATTACCCCCAGCTCAGTTATTCTGATGGCCATTAACACAGGCTGTGTTGTTAATATGAGCTACAGGAGCGTAACATTACCCCCAGCTCAGTTCGCCTGATGGTCAGTCACTACCACAGGCTGTGTTGTTAACATGAGCTACAGGAGTGTAACATTACCCCCAGCTCAGTTCTTCTGATGGTCACTACCACAGGCTGTGTTGTTAACATGAGGTGTAGGAGCATAACATTAACCCCAGCTCAGTTCTTGTGATGGTCAATACGACAGGCTGTGTTGTTAACATGAGCTACAGGAGTGTAACATTACCCCCAGCTTAGTTCTTGTGATGGTCACTACCACAGGCTGTGTTGTTAACATAAGCTGTAGGAGTGTAACATTACCCCCAGCTCAGTTCTTCTGATGGTCACTACCACAGGCTGTGTTGTTAACATGAGCTACAGGAGTGTAACATTACCCCCAGCTCAGTTCTTGTGATGGTCAGTCACTACCACAGGCTGTGTTGTTAACATGAGCTACAGGAGTATAACATTAACCCCAGCTCAGTTCTTCTGATGGTCACTACCACAGGCTGTGTTGTTAACATGAGCTACAGGAGTGTAACATTAACCCCAGCTCAGTTCTTGTGATGGTCAATACGACAGGCTGTGTTGTTAACATGAGCTACAGGAGTGTAACATTACCCCCAGCTTAGTTCTTGTGATGGTCACTACCACAGGCTGTGTTGTTAACATGAGGTGTAGGAGTGTAACATTACCCCCAGCTCAGTTCTTCTGATGGTCACTACCACAGACTGTGTTGTTAACATGAGCTACAGGAGTGTAACATTACCCCCAGCTCAGTTCTTCTGATGGTCACTTCCACAGGCTGTGTTGTTAACATGAGCTACAGGAGTATAACATTAACCCCAGCTCAGTTCTTCTGATGGTCACTACCACAGGCTGTGTTGTTAACATGAGCTGTAGGAGCGTAACATTAACCCCAGCTCAGTTCTTCTGTTGGTCACTACCACAGGCTGTATTGTTAACATGAGCTGTAGGAGTGTAACATTACCCCCAGCTCATTTCTTCTGATGGTCAGTACCACAGGCTGTGTTGTTAACATGAGCTGTAGGAGCGTAACATTACCCCCAGCTCAGTTCTTCTGATAGTCAGTCACTAATACAGGCTGTGTTGTTAACATGAGCTGTAGGAGTGTAACATTACCCCAGCTCAGTTCTTCTGATGGTCACTACCTCAGGCTGTGTTAACATGAGGTGTAGGAGTGTAACATTACCCCCAGCTCAGTTCTTCTGATGGTCACTACCACAGGCTGTGTTGTTAACATGAGGTGTAGGAGTGTAACATTACCCCCAGCTCAGTTCTTGTGATGGTCACTACCACAGGCTGTGTTGTTAACATGAGCTACAGGAGTGTAACATTACCCCCAGCTCAGTTCTTGTGATGGTCAGTCACTACCACAGGCTGTGTTGTTAACATGAGCTACAGGAGTATAACATTAACCCCAGCTCAGTTCTTCTGATGGTCACTACCACAGGCTGTGTTGTTAACATGAGCTACAGGAGTGTAACATTAACCCCAGCTCAGTTCTTGTGATGGTCAATATGACAGGCTGTGTTGTTAACATGAGCTACAGGAGTGTAACATTACCCCCAGCTTAGTTCTTGTGATGGTCACTACCACAGGCTGTGTTGTTAACATGAGCTGTAGGAGTGTAACATTACCCCCAGCTCAGTTCTTGTGATGGTCACTACCACAGAATGTGTTGTTAACATGAGCTGTAGGAGTGTAACATTACCCCCAGCTCAGTTCTTGTGATGGTCACTACCACAGGCTGTGTTGTTAACATGAGCTGTAGGAGCGTAACATTACCCCCAGCTCAGTTATTCTGATGGCCATTAACACAGGCTGTGTTGTTAATATGAGCTACAGGAGCGTAACATTACCCCCAGCTCAGTTCGCCTGATGGTCAGTCACTACCACAGGCTGTGTTGTTAACATGAGCTACAGGAGTGTAACATTACCCCCAGCTCAGTTCTTCTGATGGTCACTACCACAGGCTGTGTTGTTAACATGAGGTGTAGGAGCATAACATTAACCCCAGCTCAGTTCTTGTGATGGTCAATACGACAGGCTGTGTTGTTAACATGAGCTACAGGAGTGTAACATTACCCCCAGCTTAGTTCTTGTGATGGTCACTACCACAGGCTGTGTTGTTAACATAAGCTGTAGGAGTGTAACATTACCCCCAGCTCAGTTCTTCTGATGGTCACTACCACAGGCTGTGTTGATAACATGAGCTGTAGGAGCGTAACAATACCCCCAGCTCAGTTATTCTGATGGCCATTACCACAGGCTGTGTTGTTAATATGAGCTACAGGAGTATAACATTAACCCCAGCTCAGTTCTTCTGATGGTCACTACCACAGGCTGTGTTGTTAACATGAGCTGCAGGAGCGTAACATTAACCCCACCTCAGTTCTTTTGATGGTCACTACCACAGGCTGTGTTGTTAACATGAGCTGTAGGAGTGTAACATTACCCCAGCTCAGTTCTTCTGATGGTCAATACCACAGGCTGTGTTGTTATCATGAGCTACAGGAGCGTAACATTACCCCCAGCTCAGTTCTTTTGATGGTCAGTCACTACCACAGGCTGTGTTGTTAACATGAGCTACAGTAGTATAACATTAACCCCAGCTCAGTTCTTCTGATGGTCACTACCACAGGCTGTGTTGTAAACATGAGCTGTAGGAGCGTAACATTAACCCCAGCTCAGTTCTTGTGATGGTCAATACGATAGGCTGTGTTGTTAACATGAGCTACAGGAGTGTAACATTACCCCCAGCTTAGTTCTTGTGATGGTCACTACCACAGAATGTGTTGTTATCATGAGCTGTAGGAGTGTAACATTACCCTCAGCTCAGTTCTTCTGATGGTCAGTCACTACCACAGGCTGTGTTGTTAACATGAGCTACAGGAGTATAACATTAACCCCAGCTCAGTTCTTCTGATGGTCACTACCACAGGCTGTGTTGTTAACATGAGCTGTAGGAGCGTAACATTAACCCCAGCTCAGTTCTTGTGATGGTCAATACGACAGGCTGTGTTGTTAACATGAGCTACAGGAGTTTAACATTACCCCCAGCTTAGTTCTTGTGATGGTCACTACCACAGATTGTGTTGTTAACATGAGCTGTAGGAGTATAACATTACCCCCAGCTCAGTTCTTGTGATGGTCACTACCACAGGCTGTGTTGTTAACATGAGCTGTAGGAGCGTAACATTATCCCAAGCTCAGTTCTTCTGATGGTCACTACCACAGGCTGTGTTGTTAACATGAGGTGTAGGAGTGTAACATTACCCCCAGCTCAGTTCTTCTGATGGTCACTACCACAGACTGTGTTGTTAACATGAGCTACAGGAGTGTAACATTACCCCCAGCTCAGTTCTTCTGATGGTCACTACCACAGGCTGTGTTGTTAACATGAGATGTAGGAGTGTAACATTACCCCAGCTCAGTTTTTCTGATGGTCACTACCACAGGCTGTGTTGTTAACATGAGCTACAGCAGTATAACATTAACCCCAGCTCAGTTCTTCTGATGGTCACTACCACAGGCTGTGTTGTTAACATGAGCTGTAGGAGCGTAACATTAACCCCAGCTCAGTTCTTCTGATGGTCACTACCACAGGCTGTGTTTTTAACATGAGCTGTAGGAGGGTAACATTACCCCCAGCTCAGTTCTTCTGCTGGTCACTACCACAGGCTGTGTTGTTAACATGAGCTGTAGGAGTGTAACATTACCCCCAGGTCAGTTCTTCAGATAGTCAGTCACTACCACAGGCTGTGTTGTTAACATGAGCTGTAGGAGCGTAACATTACCCCCAGCTCAGTTCTTCTGATAGTCAGTCACTACCACAGGCTGTGTTGTTAACATGAGCTGTAGGAGTGTAACATTACCCCCAGCTCATTTCTTGGGATGGTCACTACCACAGGCTGTGTTGTTAACATGAGCTGTAGGAGCGTAACATTATCCCAAGCTCAGTTCTTCTGATGGTCACTACCACAGGCTGTGTTGTTAACATGAGGTGTAGGAGTGTAACATTACCCCCAGCTCAGTTCTTCTGATGGTCACTACCACAGACTGTGTTGTTAACATGAGCTACAGGAGTGTAACATTACCCCCAGCTCAGTTCTTCTGATGGTCACTACCACAGGCTGTGTTGTTAACATGAGATGTAGGAGTGTAACATTACCCCAGCTCAGTTCTTCTGATGGTCACTACCACAGGCTGTGTTGTTAACATGAGCTACAGCAGTATAACATTAACCCCAGCTCAGTTCTTCTGATGGTCACTACCACAGGCTGTGTTGTTAACATGAGCTGTAGGAGCGTAACATTAACCCCAGCTCAGTTCTTCTGATGGTCACTACCACAGGCTGTGTTTTTAACATGAGCTGTAGGAGGGTAACATTACCCCCAGCTCAGTTCTTCTGCTGGTCACTACCACAGGCTGTGTTGTTAACATGAGCTGTAGGAGTGTAACATTACCCCCAGGTCAGTTCTTCTGATAGTCAGTCACTACCACAGGCTGTGTTGTTAACATGAGCTGTAGGAGCGTAACATTACCCCCAGCTCAGTTCTTCTGATAGTCAGTCACTACCACAGGCTGTGTTGTTAACATGAGCTGTAGGAGTGTAACATTACCCCCAGCTCATTTCTTGGGATGGTCACTACCACAGGCTGTGTTGTTAACATGAGCTGTAGGAGCGTAACATTATCCCAAGCTCAGTTCTTCTGATGGTCACTACCACAGGCTGTGTTGTTAACATGAGGTGTAGGAGTGTAACATTACCCCCAGCTCAGTTCTTCTGATGGTCACTACCACAGACTGTGTTGTTAACATGAGCTACAGGAGTGTAACATTACCCCCAGCTCAGTTCTTCTGATGGTCACTTCCACAGGCTGTGTTGTTAACATGAGCTACAGGAGTATAACATTAACCCCAGCTCAGTTCTTCTGATGGTCACTACCACAGGCTGTGTTGTTAACATGAGCTGTAGGAGCGTAACATTAACCCCAGCTCAGTTCTTCTGCTGGTCACTACCACAGGCTGTATTGTTAACATGAGCTGTAGGAGTGTAACATTAACCCCAGCTCATTTCTTCTGATGGTCAGTACCACAGGCTGTGTTGTTAACATGAGCTGTAGGAGCGTAACATTACCCCCAGCTCAGTTCTTCTGATAGTCAGTCACTAATACAGGCTGTGTTGTTAACATGAGCTGTAGGAGTGTAACATTACCCCAGCTCAGTTCTTCTGATGGTCACTACCACAGGCTGTGTTAACATGAGGTGTAGGAGTGTAACATTACCCCCAGCTCAGTTCTTCTGATGGTCACTACCACAGGCTGTGTTGTTAACATGAGGTGTAGGAGTGTAACATTACCCCCAGCTCAGTTCTTGTGATGGTCAGTACCACAGGCTGTGTTGTTAACATGAGCTACAGGAGTGTAACATTACCCCCAGCTCAGTTCTTGTGATGGTCAGTCACTACCACAGGCTGTGTTGTTAACATGAGCTACAGGAGTATAACATTAACCCCAGCTCAGTTCTTCTGATGGTCACTACCACAGGCTGTGTTGTTAACATGAGCTACAGGAGTGTAACATTAACCCCAGCTCAGTTCTTGTGATGGTCAATACGACAGGCTGTGTTGTTAACATGAGCTACAGGAGTGTAACATTACCCCCAGCTTAGTTCTTGTGATGGTCACTACCACAGGCTGTGTTGTTAACATGAGCTGTAGGAGTGTAACATTACCCCCAGCTCAGTTCTTGTGATGGTCACTACCACAGAATGTGTTGTTAACATGAGCTGTAGGAGTGTAACATTACCCCCAGCTTAGTTCTTGTGATGGTCACTACCACAGGCTGTGTTGTTAACATGAGCTGTAGGAGCGTAACATTACCCCCAGCTCAGTTATTCTGATGGCCATTAACACAGGCTGTGTTGTTAATATGAGCTACAGGAGCGTAACATTACCCCCAGCTCAGTTCTTCTGATGGTCAGTCACTACCACAGGCTGTGTTGTTAACATGAGCTACAGGAGTGTAACATTACCCCCAGCTCAGTTCTTCTGATGGTCACTACCACAGGCTGTGTTGTTAACATGAGGTGTAGGAGCATAACATTAACCCCAGCTCAGTTCTTGTGATGGTCACTACCACAGGCTGTGTTGCTAACATGAGCTACAGGAGTGTAACATTACCCCCAGCTCAGTTCTTGTTATGGTCAGTCACTACCACAGGCTGTGTTGTTAACATCAGCTACAGGAGTATAACATTAACCCCAGCTCAGTTTTTCTGATGGTCACTACCACAGGCTGTGTTGTTAACATGAGCTGTAGGAGCGTAACATTAACCCCAGCTCAGTTCTTGTGATGGTCAATACGACAGGCTGTGTTATTAACATGAGCTACAGGAGTGTAACATTACCCCCAGCTCAGTTCTTCTGATGGTCACTACCACAGGCTGTGTTGTTAACATGAGCTGTAGGAGTGTAACATTACCCCCAGCTCAGTTCTTCTGATGGTCACTACCACAGGCTGTGATGTTAACATGAGGTGTAGGAGTGTAACATTACCCCCAGCTCAGTTCTTGTGATGGTCACTACCACAGGCTGTGTTGTTAACATGAGCTACAGGAGTGTAACATTACCCCCAGCTCAGTTCTTGTGATGGTCAGTCACTACCACATGCTGTGTTGTTAACATCAGCTACAGGACTATAACATTAACCCCAGCTCAGTTCGCCTGATGGTCACCACCACAGGCTGTGTTGTTAACATGAGCTGTAGGAGCATAACATTAACCCCGGCTCAGTTCTTGTGATGGTCAATACGACAGGCTGTGTTGTTAACATGAGCTACAGGAGTGTAACATTACCCCCAGCTCAGTTCTTCTGATAGTCATTCACTACCACAGGCTGTGTTGTTAACATGAGCTGTAGGAGTTTAACATTACCCCAGCTCAGTTCTTCTGATGGTCACTACCACAGGCTGTGTTAACATGAGGTGTAGGAGTGTAACATTACCCCCAGCTCAGTTCTTCTGATGGTCACTACCACAGGCTGTGTTGTTAACATGAGGTGTAGGAGTGTAACATTACCCCCAGCTCAGTTCTTTTGATGGTCACTACCACAGGCTGTGTTGTTAACATGAGCTGTAGGAGTGTAACATTACCCCCAGCTCAGTTCTTCTGATGGTCAGTCACTACCACAGGCTGTGTTGTTAACATGAGCTACAGGAGTATAACATTAACCCCAGCTCAGTTCTTCTGATGGTCACTACCACAGGCTGTGTTGTTAACATGAGCTGTAGGAGCGTAACATTAACCCCAGCTCAGTTCTTGTGATGGTCAATACGACAGGCTGTGTTGTTAACATGAGCTACAGGAGTGTAACATTACCCCCAGCTTAGTTCTTGTGATGGTCACTACCACAGGCTGTGTTGTTAACATAAGCTGTAGGAGTGTAACATTACCCCCAGCTCAGTTCTTGTGATGGTCACTACCACAGGCTGTGTTGTTAACATGAGCTGTAGGAGCGTAACATTACCCCCAGCTCAGTTATTCTGATGGTCACTACCACAGGCTGTGTTGTTAATATGAGCTACAGGAGTATAACATTATCCCAGCTCAGTTCTTCTGATGGTCACTACCACAGGCTGTGTTGTTAACATGAGCTGCAGGAGCGTAACATTAACCCCAGCTCAGTTCTTGTGATGGTCACTACCACAGGCTGTGTTGTTAACATGAGGTGTAGGAGTGTAACATTACCCCAGCTCAGTTCTTCTGATGGTCAATACCACAGGCTGTGTTGTTATCATGAGTTACAGGAGCGTAACATTACCCCCAGCTCAGTTCTTCTGATGGTCAGTCACTACCACAGGCTGTGTTGTTAACATGAGCTACAGGAGTATAACATTAACCCCAGCTCAGTTCTTCTGATGGTCACTACCACAGGCTGTGTTGTTAACATGAGCTGCAGGAGCGTAACATTAACCCCAGCTCAGTTCTTGTGATGGTCAATACGATAGGCTGTGTTGTTAACATGAGCTACAGGAGTGTAACATTACCCCCAGCTTAGTTCTTGTGATGGTCACTACCACAGGCTGTGTTGTTAACATGAGCTGTAGGAGTGTAACATTACCCCCAGCTCAGTTCTTGTGATGGTCACTACCACAGGCTGTGTTGTTAACATGAGGTGTAGGAGTGTAACATTACCCCAGCTCAGTTCTTCTGATGGTCACTACCAAAGGCTGTGTTGTTAACATGAGGTGTAGGAGTGTAACATTACCCCCAGCTCAGTTCTTCTGATGGTCAGTCACTACCACAGGCTGTGTTGTTAACATGAGCTACAGGAGTATAACATTAACCCCAGCTCAGTTCTTCTGATGGTCACTACCACAGGCTGTGTTGTTAACATGAGCTGTAGGAGCGTAACATTAACCCCAGCTCAGTTCTTCTGATGTTCATTACCACAGGCTGTGTTTTTAACATGGGCTGTAGGAGGGTAACATTACCCCCAGCTCAGTTCTTCTGATGGTCACTACCACAGGCTGTGTTGTTAACATGAGCTGTAGGAGTGTAACATTACCCCCAGCTCAGTTCTTCTGATAGTCAGTCACTACCACAGGCTGTGTTGTTAACATGAGCTGTAGGAGCGTAACATTACCCCCAGCTCAGTTCTTCTGATAGTCATTCACTACCACAGGCTGTGTTGTTAACATGAGCTGTAGGAGTTTAACATTACCCCAGCTCAGTTCTTCTGATGGTCACTACCACAGGCTGTGTTAACATGAGGTGTAGGAGTGTAACATTACCCCCAGCTCAGTTCTTCTGATGGTCACTACCACAGGCTGTGTTGTTAACATGAGGTGTAGGAGTGTAACATTACCCCCAGCTCAGTTCTTGTGATGGTCACTACCACAGGCTGTGTTGTTAACATGAGCTGTAGGAGTGTAACATTACCCCCAGCTCAGTTCTTCTGATGGTCACTACCACAGGCTGTGTTGTTAACATGAGCTGTAGGAGTGTAACATTACCCCCAGCTCAGTTCTTCTGATGGTCAGTCACTACCACAGGCTGTGTTGTTAACATGAGCTACAGGAGTATAACATTAACCCCAGCTCAGTTCTTCTGATGGTCACTACCACAGGCTGTGTTGTTAACATGAGCTGTAGGAGCGTAACATTAACCCCAGCTCAGTTCTTGTGATGGTCAATACGACAGGCTGTGTTGTTAACATGAGCTACAGGAGTGTAACATTACCCCCAGCTTAGTTCTTGTGATGGTCACTACCACAGGCTGTGTTGTTAACATAAGCTGTAGGAGTGTAACATTACCCCCAGCTCAGTTCTTGTGATGGTCACTACCACAGGCTGTGTTGTTAACATGAGCTGTAGGAGCGTAACATTACCCCCAGCTCAGTTATTCTGATGGTCACTACCACAGGCTGTGTTGTTAATATGAGCTACAGGAGTATAACATTATCCCAGCTCAGTTCTTCTGATGGTCACTACCACAGGCTGTGTTGTTAACATGAGCTGCAGGAGCGTAACATTAACCCCAGCTCAGTTCTTGTGATGGTCACTACCACAGGCTGTGTTGTTAACATGAGGTGTAGGAGTGTAACATTACCCCAGCTCAGTTCTTCTGATGGTCAATACCACAGGCTGTGTTGTTATCATGAGTTACAGGAGCGTAACATTACCCCCAGCTCAGTTCTTCTGATGGTCAGTCACTACCACAGGCTGTGTTGTTAACATGAGCTACAGGAGTATAACATTAACCCCAGCTCAGTTCTTCTGATGGTCACTACCACAGGCTGTGTTGTTAACATGAGCTGCAGGAGCGTAACATTAACCCCAGCTCAGTTCTTGTGATGGTCAATACGATAGGCTGTGTTGTTAACATGAGCTACAGGAGTGTAACATTACCCCCAGCTTAGTTCTTGTGATGGTCACTACCACAGGCTGTGTTGTTAACATGAGCTGTAGGAGTGTAACATTACCCCCAGCTCAGTTCTTGTGATGGTCACTACCACAGGCTGTGTTGTTAACATGAGGTGTAGGAGTGTAACATTACCCCAGCTCAGTTCTTCTGATGGTCACTACCAAAGGCTGTGTTGTTAACATGAGGTGTAGGAGTGTAACATTACCCCCAGCTCAGTTCTTCTGATGGTCAGTCACTACCACAGGCTGTGTTGTTAACATGAGCTACAGGAGTATAACATTAACCCCAGCTCAGTTCTTCTGATGGTCACTACCACAGGCTGTGTTGTTAACATGAGCTGTAGGAGCGTAACATTAACCCCAGCTCAGTTCTTGTGATGATCAATACGACAGGCTGTGTTGTTAACATGAGCTACAGGAGTGTAACATTACCCCCAGCTTAGTTCTTGTGATGGTCACTACCACAGATTGTGTTGTTAACATGAGCTGTAGGAGTATAACATTACCCCCAGCTCAGTTCTTCAGATGGTCACTACCACAGGCTGTGTTGTTAACATGAGCTGTAGGAGCGTAACATTATCCCAAGCTCAGTTCTTCTGATGGTCACTACCACAGGCTGTGTTGTTAACATGAGGTGTAGGAGTGTAACATTACCCCCAGCTCAGTTCTTCTGATGGTCACTACCACAGACTGTGTTGTTAACATGAGCTACAGGAGTGTAACATTACCCCCAGCTCAGTTCTTCTGATGGTCACTACCACAGGCTGTGTTGTTAACATGAGATGTAGGAGTGTAACATTACCCCAGCTCAGTTCTTCTGATGGTCACTACCACAGGCTGTGTTGTTAACATGAGCTGTAGGAGTGTAACATTACCCCCAGGTCAGTTCTTCTGATAGTCAGTCACTACCACAGGCTGTGTTGTTAACATGAGCTGTAGGAGCGTAACATTACCCCCAGCTCAGTTCTTCTGATAGTCAGTCACTACCACAGGCTGTGTTGTTAACATGAGCTGTAGGAGTGTAACATTACCCCCAGCTCAGTTCTTGTGATGGTCACTACCACAGGCTGTGTTGTTAACATGAGGTGTAGGAGTGTAACATTACCCCAGCTCAGTTCTTGTGATGGTCAATACGATAGGCTGTGTTGTTAACATGAGCTACAGGAGTGTAACATTACCCCCAGCTTAGTTCTTGTGATGGTCACTAACACAGGCTGTGTTGTTAACATGAGCTGTAGGAGTGTAACATTACCCCCAGCTCAGTTCTTGTGATGGTCACTACCACAGGCTGTGTTGTTAACATGAGGTGTAGGAGTGTAACATTACCCCAGCTCAGTTCTTCTGATGGTCACTACCAAAGGCTGTGTTGTTAACATGAGGTGTAGGAGTGTAACATTACCCCCAGCTCAGTTCTTCTGATGGTCAGTCACTACCACAGGCTGTGTTGTTAACATGAGCTACAGGAGTATAACATTAACCCCAGCTCAGTTCTTCTGATGGTCACTACCACAGGCTGTGTTGTTAACATGAGCTGTAGGAGCGTAACATTAACCCCAGCTCAGTTCTTGTGATGATCAATACGACAGGCTGTGTTGTTAACATGAGCTACAGGAGTGTAACATTACCCCCAGCTTAGTTCTTGTGATGGTCACTACCACAGATTGTGTTGTTAACATGAGCTGTAGGAGTATAACATTACCCCCAGCTCAGTTCTTGTGATGGTCACTACCACAGGCTGTGTTGTTAACATGAGCTGTAGGAGCGTAACATTATCCCAAGCTCAGTTCTTCTGATGGTCACTACCACAGGCTGTGTTGTTAACATGAGGTGTAGGAGTGTAACATTACCCCCAGCTCAGTTCTTCTGATGGTCACTACCACAGACTGTGTTGTTAACATGAGCTACAGGAGTGTAACATTACCCCCAGCTCAGTTCTTCTGATGGTCACTACCACAGGCTGTGTTGTTAACATGAGATGTAGGAGTGTAACATTACCCCTGCTCAGTTCTTCTGATGGTCACTACCACAGGCTGTGTTGTTAACATGAGCTACAGCAGTATAACATTAACCCCAGCTCAGTTCTTCTGATGGTCACTACCACAGGCTGTGTTTTTAACATGAGCTGTAGGAGGGTAACATTACCCCCAGCTCAGTTCTTCTGCTGGTCACTACCACAGGCTGTGTTGTTAACATGAGCTGTAGGAGTGTAACATTACCCCCAGGTCAGTTCTTCTGATAGTCAGTCACTACCACAGGCTGTGTTGTTAACATGAGCTGTAGGAGCGTAACATTACCCCCAGCTCAGTTCTTCTGATAGTCAGTCACTACCACAGGCTGTGTTGTTAACATGAGCTGTAGGAGTGTAACATTACCCCCAGCTCATTTCTTGTGATGGTCACTACCACAGGCTGTGTTGTTAACATGAGCTGTAGGAGCGTAACATTATCCCAAGCTCAGTTCTTCTGATGGTCACTACCACAGGCTGTGTTGTTAACATGAGGTGTAGGAGTGTAACATTACCCCCAGCTCAGTTCTTCTGATGGTCACTACCACAGACTGTGTTGTTAACATGAGCTACAGGAGTGTAACATTACCCCCAGCTCAGTTCTTCTGATGGTCACTTCCACAGGCTGTGTTGTTAACATGAGCTACAGGAGTATAACATTAACCCCAGCTCAGTTCTTCTGATGGTCACTACCACAGGCTGTGTTGTTAACATGAGCTGTAGGAGCGTAACATTAACCCCAGCTCAGTTCTTCTGCTGGTGACTACCACAGGCTGTATTGTTAACATGAGCTGTAGGAGTGTAACATTACCCCCAGCTCATTTCTTCTGATGGTCAGTACCACAGGCTGTGTTGTTAACATGAGCTGTAGGAGCGTAACATTACCCCCAGCTCAGTTCTTCTGATAGTCAGTCACTAATACAGGCTGTGTTGTTAACATGAGCTGTAGGAGTGTAACATTACCCCAGCTCAGTTCTTCTGATGGTCACTACCACAGGCTGTGTTAACATGAGGTGTAGGAGTGTAACATTACCCCCAGCTCAGTTCTTCTGATGGTCACTACCACAGGCTGTGTTGTTAACATGAGGTGTAGGAGTGTAACATTACCCCCAGCTCAGTTCTTGTGATGGTCACTACCACAGGCTGTGTTGTTAACATGAGCTACAGGAGTGTAACATTACCCCCAGCTCAGTTCTTGTGATGGTCAGTCACTACCACAGGCTGTGTTGTTAACATGAGCTACAGGAGTATAACATTAACCCCTGCTCAGTTCTTCTGATGGTCACTACCACAGGCTGTGTTGTTAACATGAGCTACAGGAGTGTAACATTAACCCCAGCTCAGTTCTTGTGATGGTCAATACGACAGGCTGTGTTGTTAACATGAGCTACAGGAGTGTAACATTACCCCCAGCTTAGTTCTTGTGATGGTCACTACCACAGGCTGTGTTGTTAACATGAGCTGTAGGAGTGTAACATTACCCCCAGCTCAGTTCTTGTGATGGTCACTACCACAGAATGTGTTGTTAACATGAGCTGTAGGAGTGTAACATTACCCCCAGCTCAGTTCTTGTGATGGTCACTACCACAGGCTGTGTTGTTAACATGAGCTGTAGGAGCGTAACATTACCCCCAGCTCAGTTATTCTGATGGCCATTAACACAGGCTGTGTTGTTAATATGAGCTACAGGAGCGTAACATTACCCCCAGCTCAGTTCTTCTGATGGTCAGTCACTACCACAGGCTGTGTTGTTAACATGAGCTACAGGAGTGTAACATTACCCCCAGCTCAGTTCTTCTGATGGTCACTACCACAGGCTGTGTTGTTAACATGAGGTGTAGGAGCATAACATTAACCCCAGCTCAGTTCTTGTGATGGTCAATACGACAGGCTGTGTTGTTAACATGAGCTACAGGAGTGTAACATTACCCCCAGCTTAGTTCTTGTGATGGTCACTACCACAGGCTGTGTTGTTAACATAAGCTGTAGGAGTGTAACATTACCCCCAGCTCAGTTCTTCTGATGGTCACTACCACAGGCTGTGTTGATAACATGAGCTGTAGGAGCGTAACATTACCCCCAGCTCAGTTATTCTGATGGCCATTACCACAGGCTGTGTTGTTAATATGAGCTACAGGAGTATAACATTAACCCCAGCTCAGTTCTTCTGATGGTCACTACCACAGGCTGTGTTGTTAACATGAGCTGCAGGAGCGTAACATTAACCCCAGCTCAGTTCTTGTGATGGTCACTACCACAGGCTGTGTTGTTAACATGAGCTGTAGGAGTGTAACATTACCCCAGCTCAGTTCTTCTGATGGTCACTACCACAGGCTGTGTTGTTATCATGAGCTACAGGAGCGTAACATTACCCCCAGCTCAGTTCTTCTGATGGTCAGTCACTACCACAGGCTGTGTTGTTAACATGAGCTACAGTAGTATAACATTAACCCCAGCTCAGTTCTTCTGATGGTCACTACCACAGGCTGTGTTGTAAACATGAGCTGTAGGAGCGTAACATTAACCCCAGCTCAGTTCTTGTGATGGTCAATACGATAGGCTGTGTTGTTAACATGAGCTACAGGAGTGTAACATTACCCCCAGCTTAGTTCTTGTGATGGTCACTACCACAAGCTGTGTTGTTAACATGAGCTGTAGGAGCGTAACATTAACCCCAGCTCAGTTCTTGTGATGGTCAATACGATAGGCTGTGTTGTTAACATGAGCTACAGGAGTGTAACATTACCCCCAGCTTAGTTCTTGTGATGGTCACTACCACAGGCTGTGTTGTTAACATGAGCTGTAGGAGCGTAACATTATCCCAAGCTCAGTTCTTCTGATGGTCACTACCACAGGCTGTGTTGTTAACATGAGGTGTAGGAGTGTAACATTACCCCCAGCTCAGTTCTTCTGATGGTCACTACCACAGACTGTGTTGTTAACATGAGCTACAGGAGTGTAACATTACCCCCAGCTCAGTTCTTCTGATGGTCACTACCACAGGCTGTGTTGTTAACATGAGGTGTAGGAGTGTAACATTACCCCAGCTCAGTTCTTCTGATGGTCACTACCACAGGCTGTGTTGTTAACATGAGCTACAGCAGTATAACATTAACTCCAGCTCAGTTCTTCTGATGGTCACTACCACAGGCTGTGTTGTTAACATCAGCTGTAGGAGCGTAACATTAACCCCAGCCCAGTTCTTGTGATGGTCAGTCACTACCACAGGCTGTGTTGTTAACATCAGCTACAGGAGTATAACATTAACCCCAGCTCAGTTCTTCTGATGGTCACTACCACAGGCTGTGTTGTTAACATGAGCTGTAGGAGCGTAACATTAACCCCAGCTCAGTTCTTGTGATGGTCAATACGACAGGCTTTGTTATTAACATGAACTACAGGAGTGTAACATTACCCCCAGCTCAGTTCTTCTGATGGTCACTACCACAGGCTGTGTTGTTAACATGAGCTGTAGGAGTGTAACATTACCCCCAGCTCAGTTCTTCTGATGGTCACTACCATAGGCTGTGTTGTTAACATGAGGTGTAGGAGTGTAACATTACCCCCAGCTCAGTTCTTGTGATGGTCGCTACCACAGGCTGTGTTGTTAACATGAGCTACAGGAGTGTAACATTACCCCCAGCTCAGTTCTTGTGATGGTCAGTCACTACCACAGGCTGTGTTGTTAACATCAGCTACAGGACTATAACATTAACCCCAGCTCAGTTCTTCTGATGGTCACTACCACAGGCTGTGTTGTTAACATGAGCTGTAGGAGCATAACATTAACAGCGGCTCAGTTCTTGTGATGGTCAATACGACAGGCTGTGTTGTTAACATGAGCTACAGGAGTGTAACGTTACCCCCAGCTCAGTTTTTCAGATGGTCACTACCACAGGCTGTGTTGTTAACATGAGCTACAGGAGTGTAACATTAACCCCAGCTCAGTTCTTGTGATGGTCAATACGACAGGCTGTGTTGTTAACATGAGCTGTAGGAGCGTAACATTAACCCCAGCTCAGTTCTTCTGCTGGTCACTACCACAGGCTGTATTGTTAACATGAGCTCTAGGAGTGTAACATTACCCCCAGCTCATTTCTTCTGATGGTCAGTACCACAGGCTGTGTTGTTAACATGAGCTGTAGGAGCGTAACATTACCCCCAGCTCAGTTCTTCTGATAGTCAGTCACTAATACAGGCTGTGTTGTTAACATGAGCTGTAGGAGTGTAACATTACCCCAGCTCAGTTCTTCTGATGGTCACTACCACAGGCTGTGTTAACATGAGGTGTAGGAGTGTAACATTACCCCCAGCTCAGTTCTTCTGATGGTCACTACCACAGGCTGTGTTGTTAACATGAGGTGTAGGAGTGTAACATTACCCCCAGCTCAGTTCTTGTGATGGTCACTACCACAGGCTGTGTTGTTAACATGAGCTACAGGAGTGTAACATTACCCCCAGCTCAGTTCTTGTGATGGTCAGTCACTACCACAGGCTGTGTTGTTAACATGAGCTACAGGAGTATAACATTAACCCCAGCTCAGTTCTTCTGATGGTCACTACCACAGGCTGTGTTGTTAACATGAGCTACAGGAGTGTAACATTAACCCCAGCTCAGTTCTTGTGATGGTCAATACGACAGGCTGTGTTGTTAACATGAGCTACAGGAGTGTAACAATACCCCCAGCTTAGTTCTTGTGATGGTCACTACCTCAGGCTGTGTTGTTAACATGAGCTGTAGGAGTGTAACATTACCCCCAGCTCAGTTCTTGTGATGGTCACTACCACAGAATGTGTTGTTAACATGAGCTGTAGGAGTGTAACATTACCCCCAGCTCAGTTCTTGTGATGGTCACTACCACAGGCTGTGTTGTTAACATGAGCTGTAGGAGCGTAACATTACCCCCAGCTCAGTTATTCTGATGGCCATTAACACAGGCTGTGTTGTTAATATGAGCTACAGGAGCGTAACATTACCCCCAGCTCAGTTCTTCTGATGGTCAGTCACTACCACAGGCTGTGTTGTTAACATGAGCTACAGGAGTGTAACATTACCCCCAGCTCAGTTCTTCTGATGGTCACTACCACAGGCTGTGTTGTTAAGATGAGGTGTAGGAGCATAACATTAACCCCAGCTCAGTTCTTGTGATGGTCAATACGACAGGCTGTGTTGTTAACATGAGCTACAGGAGTGTAACATTACCCCCAGCTTAGTTCTTGTGATGGTCACTACCACAGGCTGTGTTGTTAACATAAGCTGTAGGAGTGTAACATTACCCCCAGCTCAGTTCTTCTGATGGTCACTACCACAGGCTGTGTTGATAACATGAGCTGTAGGAGCGTAACATTACCCCCAGCTCAGTTATTCTGATGGCC
Source organism: Lampris incognitus (assembly GCF_029633865.1). Lineage (NCBI taxonomy): Eukaryota > Metazoa > Chordata > Actinopteri > Lampriformes > Lampridae > Lampris > Lampris incognitus. The sequence continues at coordinate 61,446,618 of NC_079212.1, read as the reverse complement.
ATTACCACAGGCTGTGTTGTTAATATGAGCTACAGGAGTATAACATTAACCCCAGCTCAGTTCTTCTGATGGTCACTACCACATGCTGTGTTGTTAACATGAGCTGCAGGAGCGTAACATTAACCCCAGCTCAGTTCTTGTGATGGTCACTACCACAGGCTGTGTTGTTAACATGAGCTGTAGGAGTGTAACATTACCCCAGCTCAGTTCTTCTGATGGTCAATACCACAGGCTGTGTTGTTATCATGAGCTACAGGAGCGTAACATTACCCCCAGCTCAGTTCTTCTGATGGTCAGTCACTACCACAGGCTGTGTTGTTAACATGAGCTACAGTAGTATAACATTAACCCCAGCTCAGTTCTTCTGATGGTCACTACCACAGGCTGTGTTGTAAACATGAGCTGTAGGAGCGTAACATTAACCCCAGCTCAGTTCTTGTGATGGTCAATACGATAGGCTGTGTTGTTAACATGAGCTACAGGAGTGTAACATTACCCCCAGCTTAGTTCTTGTGATGGTCACTACCACAGGCTGTGTTGTTAACATGAGCTGTAGGAGCGTAACATTAACCCCAGCTCAGTTCTTGTGATGGTCAATACGATAGGCTGTGTTGTTAACATGAGCTACAGGAGTGTAACATTACCCCCAGCTTAGTTCTTGTGATGGTCACTACCACAGGCTGTGTTGTTAACATGAGCTGTAGGAGCGTAACATTATCCCAAGCTCAGTTCTTCTGATGGTCACTACCACAGGCTGTGTTGTTAACATGAGGTGTAGGAGTGTAACATTACCCCCAGCTCAGTTCTTCTGATGGTCACTACCACAGACTGTGTTGTTAACATGAGCTACAGGAGTGTAACATTACCCCCAGCTCAGTTCTTCTGATGGTCACTACCACAGGCTGTGTTGTTAACATGAGGTGTAGGAGTGTAACATTACCCCAGCTCAGTTCTTCTGATGGTCACTACCACAGGCTGTGTTGTTAACATGAGCTACAGCAGTATAACATTAACTCCAGCTCAGTTCTTCTGATGGTCACTACCACAGGCTGTGTTGTTAACATCAGCTGTAGGAGCGTAACATTAACCCCAGCCCAGTTCTTGTGATGGTCAGTCACTACCACAGGCTGTGTTGTTAACATCAGCTACAGGAGTATAACATTAACCCCAGCTCAGTTCTTCTGATGGTCACTACCACAGGCTGTGTTGTTAACATGAGCTGTAGGAGCGTAACATTAACCCCAGCTCAGTTCTTGTGATGGTCAATACGACAGGCTTTGTTATTAACATGAACTACAGGAGTGTAACATTACCCCCAGCTCAGTTCTTCTGATGGTCACTACCACAGGCTGTGTTGTTAACATGAGCTGTAGGAGTGTAACATTACCCCCAGCTCAGTTCTTCTGATGGTCACTACCATAGGCTGTGTTGTTAACATGAGGTGTAGGAGTGTAACATTACCCCCAGCTCAGTTCTTGTGATGGTCGCTACCACAGGCTGTGTTGTTAACATGAGCTACAGGAGTGTAACATTACCCCCAGCTCAGTTCTTGTGATGGTCAGTCACTACCACAGGCTGTGTTGTTAACATCAGCTACAGGACTATAACATTCACCCCAGCTCAGTTCTTCTGATGGTCACTACCACAGGCTGTGTTGTTAACATGAGCTGTAGGAGCATAACATTAACAGCGGCTCAGTTCTTGTGATGGTCAATACGACAGGCTGTGTTGTTAACATGAGCTACAGGAGTGTAACGTTACCCCCAGCTCAGTTTTTCAGATGGTCACTACCACAGGCTGTGTTGTTAACATGAGCTGTAGGAGTGTAACATTACCCCCAGCTCAGTTATTCTGATGGTCACTACCACAGGCTGTGTTGATAACATAAGCTGTAGGAGTGTAACATTACCCCCAGCTCAGTTCTTGTGATGGTCACTACCACAGGCTGTGTTGTTAACATGAGCTGTAGGAGCGTAACATTACCCCCAGCTCAGTTCTTGTGATGGTCACTACCACAGGCTGTGTTGTTAACATGAGCTGTAGGAGCGTAACATTACCCCCAGCTCAGTTATTCGGATGGCCATTACCACAGGCTGTGTTGTTAATATGAGCTACAGGAGTGTAACATTACCCCCAGCTCAGTTCTTCTGATGGTCACTACCACAGGCTGTGTTGTTAACATGAGCTACAGGAGTATAACATTAACCCCAGCTCAGTTCTTCTGATGGTCACTACCACAGGCTGTGTTGTTAACATGAGCTGTAGGAGCGTAACATTAACCCCAGCTCAGTTCATGTGATGGTCAATACGACAGGCTGTGTTGTTAACATGAGCTACAGGAGTGTAACATTACCCCCAGCTTAGTTCTTGTGATGGTCACTACCACAGGCTGTGTTGTTAACATAAGCTGTAGGAGTGTAACATTACCCCCAGCTCAGTTCTTGTGATGGTCACTACCACAGGCTGTGTTGTTAACATGAGCTGTAGGAGCGTAACATTACCCCCAGCTCAGTTATTCTGATGGCCATTACCACAGGCTGTGTTGTTAATATGAGCTACAGGAGTATAACATTAACCCCAGCTCAGTTCTTCTGATGGTCACTACCACAGGCTGTGTTGTTAACATGAGCTGCAGGAGCGTAACATTAACCCCAGCTCAGTTCTTGTGATGGTCACTACCACAGGCTGTGTTGTTAACATGAGGTGTAGGAGTGTAACATTACCCCAGCTCAGTTCTTCTGATGGTCAATACCACAGGCTGTGTTGTTATCATGAGCTACAGGAGCGTAACATTACCCCCAGCTCAGTTCTTCTGATGGTCAGTCACTACCACAGGCTGTGTTGTTAACATGAGCTACAGGAGTATACCATTAACCCCAGCTCAGTTCTTCTGATGGTCACTACCACAGGCTGTGTTGTTTACATGAGCTGTAGGAGCTTAACATTAACCCCAGCTCAGTTCTTGTGATGGTCAATACGATAGGCTGTGTTGTTAACATGAGCTACAGGAGTGTAACATTACCCCCAGCTTAGTTCTTGTGATGGTCACTACCACAGGCTGTGTTGTTAACATGAGCTGTAGGAGTGTAACATTACCCCCAGCTCAGTTCTTGTGATGGTCACTACCACAGGCTGTGTTGTTAACATGAGGTGTAGGAGTGTAACATTACCCCAGCACAGTTCTTCTGATGGTCACTACCAAAGGCTGTGTTGTTAACATGAGCTACAGGAGTATAACATTAACCCCAGCTCAGTTCTTCTGATGGTCACTACCACAGGCTGTGTTGTTAACATGAGCTACAGGAGTATAACATTAACCCCAGCTCAGTTCTTCTGATGGTCACTACCACAGGCTGTGTTGTTAACATGAGCTGTAGGAGCGTAACATTAACCCCAGCTCAGTTCTTGTGATGGTCAATACGATAGGCTGTGTTGTTAACATGAGCTACAGGAGTGTAACATTACCCCCAGCTTAGTTCTTGTGATGGTCACTACCACAGGCTGTGTTGTTAACATGAGCTGTAGGAGTGTAACATTACCCCCAGCTCAGTTCTTGTGATGGTCACTACCACAGGCTGTGTTGTTAACATGAGGTGTAGGAGTGTAACATTACCCCAGCACAGTTCTTCTGATGGTCACTACCAAAGGCTGTGTTGTTAACATGAGCTACAGGAGTATAACATTAACCCCAGCTCAGTTCTTCTGATGGTCACTACCACAGGCTGTGTTGTTAACATGAGCTACAGGAGTATAACATTAACCCCAGCTCAGTTCTTCTGATGGTCACTACCACAGGCTGTGTTGTTAACATGAGCTGTAGGAGCGTAACATTAACCCCAGCTCAGTTCTTGTGATGGTCAATACGATAGGCTGTGTTGTTAACATGAGCTACAGGAGTGTAACATTACCCCCAGCTTAGTTCTTGTGATGGTCACTACCACAGGCTGTGTTGTTAACATGAGCTGTAGGAGTGTAACATTACCCCCAGCTCAGTTCTTGTGATGGTCACTACCACAGGCTGTGTTGTTAACATGAGGTGTAGGAGTGTAACATTACCCCAGCTCAGTTCTTGTGATGGTCACTACCACAGGCTGTGTTGTTAACATGAGGTGTAGGAGTGTAACATTACCCCCAGCTCAGTTCTTCTGATGGTCACTACCACAGACTGTGTTGTTAACATGAGCTACAGGAGTGTAACATTACCCCCAGCTCAGTTCTTCTGATGGTCACTACCACAGGCTGTGTTGTTAACATGAGGTGTAGGAGTGTAACATTACCCCAGCTCAGTTCTTCTGATGGTCACTACCACAGGCTGTGTTGTTAACATGAGCTACAGCAGTATAACATTAACTCCAGCTCAGTTCTTCTGATGGTCACTACCACAGGCTGTGTTGTTAACATGAGGTGTAAGAGTGTAACATTTCCCCAGCTCAGTTCTTCTGATGGTCACTACCACAGGCTGTGTTGTTAACATGAGGTGTAGGAGTGTAACATTACCCCCAGCTCAGTTCTTCTGATGGTCACTACCACAGACTGTGTTGTTAACATGAGCTACAGGAGTGTAACATTACCCCCAGCTCAGTTCTTCTGATGGTCACTACCACAGGCTGTGTTGTTAACATGAGGTGTAGGAGTGTAACATTACCCCAGCTCAGTTCTTCTGATGGTCACTACCACAGGCTGTGTTGTTAACATGAGCTGTAGGAGCGTAACATTAACCCCAGCTCAGTTCTTCTGATGGTCACTACCACAGGCTGTGTTTTTAACATGGGCTGTAGGAGGGTAACATTACCCCCAGCTCAGTTCTTCTGCTGGTCACTACCACAGGCTGTGTTGTTAACATGAGCTGTAGGAGTGTAACATTACCCCCAGCTCAGTTCTTCTGATAGTCAGTCACTACTACAGGTTGTGTTGTTAACATGAGCTGTAGGAGCGTAACATTACCCCCAGCTCAGTTCTTCTGATAGTCATTCACTACCACAGGCTGTGTTGTTAACATGAGCTGTAGGAGTGTAACATTACCCCAGCTCAGTTCTTCTGATGGTCACTACCACAGGCTGTGTTAACATGAGGTGTAGGAGTGTAACATTACCCCCAGCTCAGTTCTTCTGATGGTCACTACCACAGGCTGTGTTGTTAACATGAGGTGTAGGAGTGTATCATTACCCCCAGCTCAGTTCTTGTGATGGTCACTACCACAGGCTGTGTTTATAACATGAGCTACAGGAGTGTAACATTACCCCCAGCTCAGTTCTTGTGATGGTCAGTCACTACCACAGGCTGTGTTGTTAACATCAGCTACAGGAGTATAACATTAACCCCAGCTCAGTTCTTCTGATGGTCACTACCACAGGCTGTGTTGTTAACATGAGCTGTAGGAGCGTAACATTAACACCAGCTCAGTTCTTGTGATGGTCAATACGACAGGCTTTGTTATTAACATGAGCTACAGGAGTGTAACATTACCCCCAGCTCAGTTCGTCTGATGGTCACTACCACAGGCTGTGTTGTTAACATGAGGTGTAAGAGTGTAACATTTCCCCAGCTCAGTTCTTCTGATGGTCACTACCACAGGCTGTGTTGTTAACATGAGGTGTAGGAGTGTAACATTACCCCCAGCTCAGTTCTTCTGATGGTCACTACCATAGACTGTGTTGTTAACATGAGGTACAGGAGTGTAACATTACCCCCAGCTCAGTTCTTCTGATGGTCACTACCACAGGCTGTGTTGTTAACATGAGGTGTAGGAGTGTAACATTACCCCAGCTCAGTTCTTCTGATGGTCACTACCACAGGCTGTGTTGTTAACATGAGCTGTAGGAGCGTAACATTAACCCCAGCTCAGTTCTTCTGATGGTCACTACCACAGGCTGTGTTTTTAATATGGGCTGTAGGAGGGTAACATTACCCCCAGCTCAGTTCTTCTGCTGGTCACTACCACAGGCTGTGTTGTTAACATGAGCTGTAGGAGTGTAACATTACCCCCAGCTCAGTTCTTCTGATAGTCAGTCACTACCACAGGTTGTGTTGTTAACATGAGCTGTAGGAGCGTAACATTACCCCCAGCTCAGTTCTTCTGATAGTCATTCACTACCACAGGCTGTGTTGTTAACATGAGCTGTAGGAGTGTAACATTACCCCAGCTCAGTTCTTCTGATGGTCACTACCACAGGCTGTGTTAACATGAGGTGTAGGAGTGTAACATTACCCCCAGCTCAGTTCTTCTGATGGTCACTACCACAGGCTGTGTTGTTAACATGAGGTGTAGGAGTGTATCATTACCCCCAGCTCAGTTCTTGTGATGGTCACTACCACAGGCTGTGTTTATAACATGAGCTACAGGAGTGTAACATTACCCCCAGCTCAGTTCTTGTGATGGTCAGTCACTACCACAGGCTGTGTTGTTAACATCAGCTACAGGAGTATAACATTAACCCCAGCTCAGTTCTTCTGATGGTCACTACCACAGGCTGTGTTGTTAACCTGAGCTGTAGGAGCGTAACATTAACACCAGCTCAGTTCTTGTGATGGTCAATACGACAGGCTTTGTTATTAACATGAGCTACAGGAGTGTAACATTACCCCCAGCTCAGTTCGTCTGATGGTCACTACCACAGGCTGTGTTGTTAACATTAGCTGTAGGAGTGTAACATTACCCCCAGCTCAGTTCTTCTGATGGTCACTACCACAGGCTGTGTTGTTAACATGAGGTGTAGGAGTGTAACATTACCCCCAGCTCAGTTCTTGTGATGGTCACTACCACAGGCTGTGTTGTTAACATGAGCTACAGGAGTGTAACATTACCCCCAGCTCAGTTCTTGTGATGGTCAGTCACTACCACAGGCTGTGTTGTTAACATCAGCTACAGGACTATAACATTAACCCTAACTCAGTTCTTCTGATGGTCACTACCACAGGCTGTGTTGTTAACATGAGCTGTAGGAGCATAACATTAACAGCGGCTCAGTTCTTGTGATGGTCAATACGACAGGGTGTGTTGTTAACATGAGCTACAGGAGTGTAACGTTACCCCCAGCTCAGTTTTTCAGATGGTCACTACCACAGGCTGTGTTGTTAACATGAGCTGTAGGAGTGTAACATTACCCCCAGCTCAGTTATTGTGATGGTCACTACCACAGGCTGTGTTGTTAACATGAGGTGTAGGAGTGTAACATTACCCCAGCTCAGTTCTTCTGATGGTCACTACCAAAGGCTGTGTTGTTAACATGAGGTGTAGGAGTGTAACATTACCCCCAGCTCAGTTCTTCTGATGGTCAGTCACTACCACAGGCTGTGTTGTTAACATGAGCTACAGGAGTATAACATTAACCCCAGCTCAGTTCTTCTGATGGTCACTACCACAGGCTGTGTTGTTAAAATGAGCTGTAGGAGCGCAACATTAACCCCAGCTCAGTTCTTGTGATGGTCAATACGACAGGCTGTGTTGTTAACATGAACTACAGGAGTATAACATTACCCCCAGCTTAGTTCTTGTGATGGTCACTACCACAGGCTGTGTTGTTAACATAAGCTGTAGGAGTGTAACATTACCCCCAGCTCAGTTCTTGTGATGGTCACTACCACAGGCTGTGTTGTTAACATGAGCTGTAGGAGCGTAACATTACCCCCAGCTCAGTTATTCTGATGGTCACTACCACAGGCTGTGTTGTTAACATAAGCTGTAGGAGTGTAACATTACCCCCAGCTCAGTTCTTGTGATGGTCAATACCACAGGCTGTGTTGTTAACATGAGCTGTAGGAGCGTAACATTACCCCCAGCTCAGTTATTCTGATGGCCATTACCACAGGCTGTGTTGTTAATATGAGCTACAGGAGTATAACATTAACCCCAGCTCAGTTCTTCTGATGGTCACTACCACAGGCTGTGTTGTTAACATGAGCTGCAGGAGCGTAACATTAACCCCAGCTCAGTACTTGTGATGGTCACTACCACAGGCTGTGTTGTTAACATGAGGTGTAGGAGTGTAACATTACCCCAGCTCAATTCTTCTGATGGTCAATACCACAGGCTGTGTTGTTATCATGAGCTACAGGAGCGTAACATTACCCCCAGCTCAGTTCTTCTGATGGTCAGTCACTACCACAGGCTGTGTTGTTAACATGAGCTACAGGAGTATAACATTAACCCCAGCTCAGTTCTTCTGATGGTCACTACCACAGGCTGTGTTGTTAACATGAGCTGTAGGAGCGTAACATTAACCCCAGCTCAGTTCTTGTGATGGTCAATACGATAGGCTGTGTTGTTAACATGAGCTACAGGAGTGTAACATTACCCCCAGCTTAGTTCTTGTTATGGTCACTACCACAGGCTGTGTTGTTAACATGAGCTGTAGGAGTGTAACATTACCCCCAGCTCAGTTCTTGTGATGGTCACTACCACAGGCTGTGTTGTTAACATGAGCTACAGGAGTGTAACATTACCCCCAGCTCAGTTCTTGTGATGGTCAGTCACTACCACAGGCTGTGTTGTTAACATCAGCTACAGGAGTATAACATTAACCCCAGCTCAGTTCTTCTGATGGTCACTACCACAGGCTGTGTTGTTAACATGAGCTGTAGGAGCGTAACATTAACCCCAGCTCAGTTCTTGTGATGGTCAATACGACAGGCTGTGTTATTAACATGAGCTACAGGAGTGTAACATTACCCCCAGCTCAGTTCTTCTGATGGTCACTACCACAGGCTGTGTTGTTAACATGAGCTGTAGGAGTGTAACATTACCCCCAGCTCAGTTCTTCTGATGGTCAGTCACTACCACAGGCTGTGTTGTTAACATGAGCTACAGGAGTATAACATTAACCCCAGCTCAGTTCTTTTGATGGTCACTACCACAGGCTGTGTTGTTAACATGAGCTGTAGGAGCGTAACATTAACCCCAGCTCAGTTCTTGTGATGGTCAATACGATAGGCTGTGTTGTTAACATGAGCTACAGGAGTGTAACATTACCCCCAGCTTAGTTCTTGTTATGGTCACTACCACAGGCTGTGTTGTTAACATGAGCTGTAGGAGTGTAACATTACCCCCAGCTCAGTTCTTGTGATGGTCACTACAACAGGCTGTGTTGTTAACATGAGCTACAGGAGTGTAACATTACCCCCAGCTTAGTTCTTGTGATGGTCACTACCACAGGCTGTGTTGTTAACATAAGCTGTAGGAGTGTAACATTACCCCCAGCTCAGTTCTTGTGATGGTCAATACCACAGGCTGTGTTGTTAACATGAGCTGTAGGAGCGTAACATTACCCCCAGCTCAGTTATTCTGATGGCCATTACCACAGGCTGTGTTGTTAATATGAGCTACAGGAGTATAACATTAACCCCAGCTCAGTTCTTCTGATGGTCACTACCACAGGCTGTGTTGTTAACATGAGCTGCAGGAGCGTAACATTAACCCCAGCTCAGTACTTGTGATGGTCACTACCACAGGCTGTGTTGTTAACATGAGGTGTAGGAGTGTAACATTACCCCAGCTCAATTCTTCTGATGGTCAATACCACAGGCTGTGTTGTTATCATGAGCTACAGGAGCGTAACATTACCCCCAGCTCAGTTCTTCTGATGGTCAGTCACTACCACAGGCTGTGTTGTTAACATGAGCTACAGGAGTATAACATTAACCCCAGCTCAGTTCTTCTGATGGTCACTACCACAGGCTGTGTTGTTAACATGAGCTGTAGGAGCGTAACATTAACCCCAGCTCAGTTCTTGTGATGGTCAATACGATAGGCTGTGTTGTTAACATGAGCTACAGGAGTGTAACATTACCCCCAGCTTAGTTCTTGTTATGGTCACTACCACAGGCTGTGTTGTTAACATGAGCTGTAGGAGTGTAACATTACCCCCAGCTCAGTTCTTGTGATGGTCACTACCACAGGCTGTGTTGTTAACATGAGCTACAGGAGTGTAACATTACCCCCAGCTCAGTTCTTGTGATGGTCAGTCACTACCACAGGCTGTGTTGTTAACATCAGCTACAGGAGTATAACATTAACCCCAGCTCAGTTCTTCTGATGGTCACTACCACAGGCTGTGTTGTTAACATGAGCTGTAGGAGCGTAACATTAACCCCAGCTCAGTTCTTGTGATGGTCAATACGACAGGCTGTGTTATTAACATGAGCTACAGGAGTGTAACATTACCCCCAGCTCAGTTCTTCTGATGGTCACTACCACAGGCTGTGTTGTTAACATGAGCTGTAGGAGTGTAACATTACCCCCAGCTCAGTTCTTCTGATGGTCAGTCACTACCACAGGCTGTGTTGTTAACATGAGCTACAGGAGTATAACATTAACCCCAGCTCAGTTCTTTTGATGGTCACTACCACAGGCTGTGTTGTTAACATGAGCTGTAGGAGCGTAACATTAACCCCAGCTCAGTTCTTGTGATGGTCAATACGATAGGCTGTGTTGTTAACATGAGCTACAGGAGTGTAACATTACCCCCAGCTTAGTTCTTGTTATGGTCACTACCACAGGCTGTGTTGTTAACATGAGCTGTAGGAGTGTAACATTACCCCCAGCTCAGTTCTTGTGATGGTCACTACAACAGGCTGTGTTGTTAACATGAGCTACAGGAGTGTAACATTACCCCCAGCTCAGTTCTTGTGATGGTCAGTCACTACCACATGCTGTGTTGTTAACATCAGCTACAGGACTATAACATTAACCTCAGCTCAGTTTTTCTGATGGTCACTACCACAGGCTGTGTTGTTAACATGAGCTGTAGGAGCGTAACATTAACCCCAGCTCAGTTCTTGTGATGGTCAATACGACAGGCTGTGTTATTAACATGAGCTACAGGAGTGTAACGTTACCCCCAGCTCAGTTCTTCTGATGGTCACTACCACAGGCTGTGTTGTTATCATGAGCTACAGGAGCGTAACATTACCCCCAGCTCAGTTCTTGTGATGGTCACTACCACAGGCTGTGTTGTTAACATGAGGTGTAGGAGTGTAACATTACCCCCAGCTCAGTTCTTCTGATGGTCACTACCACAGACTGTGTTGTTAACAAGAGCTACAGGAGTGTAACATTACCCCCAGCTCAGTTCTTCTGATGGTCACTACCACAGGCTGTGTTGTTAACATGAGGTGTAGGAGTGTAACATTACCCCAGCTCAGTTCTTCTGATGGTCACTACCACAGGCTGTGTTGTTAACATGAGCTACAGCAGTATAACATTAACCCCAGCTCAGTTCTTCTGATGGTCACTACCACAGGCTGTGTTGTTAACATGAGCTGTAGGAGCGTAACATTAACCCCAGCTCAGTTCTTCTGATGGTCACTACCACAGGCTGTGTTTTTAACATGGGCTGTAGGAGGGTAACATTACCCCCAGCTCAGTTCTTCTGCTGGTCACTACCACAGGCTGTGTTGTTAACATGAGCTGTAGGAGTGTAACATTACCCCCAGCTCAGTTCTTCTGATAGTCAGTCACTACCACAGGCTGTGTTGTTAACATGAGCTGTAGGAGCGTAACATTACCCCCAGCTCAGTTCTTCTGATAGTCATTCACTACCACAGGCTGTGTTGTTAACATGAGCTGTAGGAGTTTAACATTACCCCAGCTCAGTTCTTGTGATGGTCACTACCACAGGCTGTGTGAACATGAGGTGTAGGAGTGTAACATTACCCCCAGCTCAGTTATTCTGATGGTCACTACCACAGGCTGTGTTGTTAACATGAGGTGTAGGAGTGTAACATTACCCCCAGCTCAGTTCTTGTGATGGTCACTACCACAGGCTGTGTTGTTAACATGAGCTGTAGGAGTGTAACATTACCCCCAGCTCAGTTCTTCTGATGGTCACTACCACAGGCTGTGTTGTTAACATGAGCTGTAGGAGTGTAAAATTACCCCCAGCTCAGTTCTTCTGATGGTCAGTCGCTACCACAGGCTGTGTTGTTAACATGAGCTACAGGAGTATAACATTAACCCCAGCTCAGTTCTTCTGATGGTCACTACCACAGGCTGTGTTGTTAACATGAGCTGTAGGAGCGTAACATTAACCCCAGCTCAGTTCTTGTGATGGTCAATACGACAGGCTGTGTTGTTAACATGAGCTACAGGAGTGTAACATTACCCCCAGCTTAGTTCTTGTGATGGTCACTACCACAGGCTGTGTTGTTAACATAAGCTGTAGGAGTGTAACATTACCCCCAGCTCAGTTCTTGTGATGGTCACTACCACAGGCTGTGTTGTTAACATGAGCTGTAGGAGCGTAACATTACCCCCAGCTCAGTTATTCTGATGGTCACTACCACAGGCTGTGTTGTTAACATGAGCTACAGGAGTATAACATTAACCCCAGCTCAGTTCTTGTGATGGTCACTACCACAGGCTGTGTTGTTAACATGAGGTGTAAGAGTGTAACATTTCCCCAGCTCATTTCTTCTGATGGTCACTACCACAGGCTGTGTTGTTAACATGAGGTGTAGGAGTGTAACATTACCCCCAGCTCAGTTCTTCTGATGGTCACTACCACAGACTGTGTTGTTAACATGAGCTACAGGAGTGTAACGTTACCCCCAGCTCAGTTCTTCTGATGGTTACTACCACAGGCTGTGTTGTTAACATGAGGTGTAGGAGTGTAACATTACCCCAGCTCAGTTCTTCTGATGGTCACTACCACAGGCTGTGTTGTTAACATGAGCTACAGCAGTATAACATTAACCCCAGCTCAGTTCTTCTGATGGTCACTACCACAGGCTGTGTTGTTAACATGAGCTGTAGGAGCGTAACATTAACCCCAGCTCAGTTCTTCTGATGGTCACTACCACAGGCTGTGTTTTTAACATGTGCTGTAGGAGGGTAACATTACCCCCAGCTCAGTTCTTCTGCTGGTCACTACCACAGGCTGTGTTGTTAACATGAGCTGTAGGAGTGTAACATTACCCCCAGCTCAGTTCTTCTGATAGTCAGTCACTACCACAGGCTGTGTTGATAACATGAGCTGTAGGAGCGTAACATTACCCCCAGCTCAGTTCTTCTGATAGTCATTCACTACCACAGGCTGTGTTGTTAACATGAGCTGTAGGAGTTTAACATTACCCCAGCTCAGTTCTTCTGATGGTCACTACCACAGGCTGTGTTAACATGAGGTGTAGGAGTGTAACATTACCCCCAGCTCAGTTCTTCTGATGGTCACTACCACAGGCTGTGTTGTTAACATGAGGTGTAGGAGTGTAACATTACCCCCTGCTCAGTTCTTGTGATGGTCACTACCACAGGCTGTGTTGTTAACATGAGCTGTAGGAGTGTAACATTACCCCCAGCTCAGTTCTTCTGATGGTCACTACCACAGGCTGTGTTGTTAACATGAGCTGTAGGAGTGTAACATTACCCCCAGCTCAGTTCTTCTGATGGTCAGTCACTACCACAGGCTGTGTTGTTAACATGAGCTACAGGAGTATAACATTAACCCCAGCTCAGTTCTTCTGATGGTCACTACCACAGGCTGTGTTGTTAACATGAGCTGTAGGAGCGTAACATTAACCCCAGCTCAGTTCTTGTGATGGTCAATACGACAGGCTGTGTTGTTAACATGAGCTACAGGAGTGTAACATTACCCCCAGCTTAGTTCTTGTGATGGTCACTACCACAGACTGTGTTGTTAACATAAGCTGTAGGAGTGTAACATTACCCCCAGCTCAGTTCTTGTGATGGTCACTACCACAGGCTGTGTTGTTAACATGAGCTGTAGGAGCGTAACATTACCCCCAGCTCAGTTATTCTGATGGTCACTACCACAGGCTGTGTTGTTAATATGAGCTACAGGAGTATAACATTAACCCCAGCTCAGTTCTTCTGATGGTCACTACCACAGGCTGTGTTGTTAACATGAGCCGCAGGAGCGTAACATTAACCCCAGCTCAGTTCTTGTGATGGTCACTACCACAGGCTGTGTTGTTAACATGAGGTGTAGGAGTGTAACATTACCCCAGCTCAGTTCTTCTGATGGTCAATACCACAGGCTGTGTTGTTATCATGAGTTACAGGAGCGTAACATTACCCCCAGCTCAGTTCTTCTGATGGTCAATCACTACCACAGGCTGTGTTGTTAACATGAGCTACAGGAGTATAACATTAACCCCAGCTCAGTTCTTCTGATGGTCAGTACCACAGGCTGTGTTGTTAACATGAGCTGTAGGAGCGTAACATTAACCCCAGCTCAGCTCTTGTGATGGTCAATACGATAGGCTGTGTTGTTAACATGAGCTACAGGAGTGTAACATTACCCCCAGCTTAGTTCTTGTGATGGTCACTACCACAGGCTGTGTTGTTAACATGAGCTGTAGGAGTGTAACATTACCCCCAGCTCAGTTCTTGTGATGGTCACTACCACAGGCTGTGTTGTTAACATGAGGTGTAGGAGTGTACCATTACCCCAGCTCAGTTCTTCTGATGGTCACTACCAAAGGCTGTGTTGTTAACATGAGGTGTAGGAGTGTAACATTACCCCCAGCTCAGTTCTTCTGATGGTCAGTCACTACCACAGGCTGTGTTGTTAACATGAGCTACAGGAGTATAACATTAACCCCAGCTCAGTTCTTCTGATGGTCACTACCACAGGCTGTGTTGTTAACATGAGCTGTAGGAGTGGAACATTAACCCCAGCTCAGTTCTTGTGATGGTCAATACGACAGGCTGTGTTGTTAACATGAGCTACAGGAGTGTAACATTACCCCCAGCTTAGTTCTTGTGATGGTCACTACCACAGATTGTGTTGTTAACATGAGCTGTAGGAGTGTAACATTACCCCCAGCTCAGTTCTTGTGATGGTCACTACCACAGGCTGTGTTGTTAACATGAGCTGTAGGAGCGTAACATTATCCCAAGCTCAGTTCTTCTGATGGTCACTACCACAGGCTGTGTTGTTAACATGAGGTGTAGGAGTGTAACATTACCCCCAGCTCAGTTGTTCTGATGGTCACTACCACAGACTGTGTTGTTAACATGAGCTACAGGAGTGTAACATTACCCCCAGCTCAGTTCTTCTGATGGTCACTACCACAGGCTGTGTTGTTAACATGAGATGTAGGAGTGTAACATTACCCCAGCTCAGTTCTTCTGATGGTCACTACCACAGGCTGTGTTGTTAACATGAGCTACAGCAGTATAACATTAACCCCAGCTCAGTTCTTCTGATGGTCACTACCACAGGCTGTGTTGTTAACATGAGCTGTAGGAGCGTAACATTAACCCCAGCTCAGTTCTTCTGATGGTCACTACCACAGGCTGTGTTTTTAACATGAGCTGTAGGAGGGTAACATTACCCCCAGCTCAGTTCTTCTGCTGGTCACTACCACAGGCTGTGTTGTTAACATGAGCTGTAGGAGTGTAACATTACCCCCAGGTCAGTTCTTCTGATAGTCAGTCACTACCACAGGCTGTGTTGCTAACATGAGCTGTAGGAGCGTAACATTACCCCCAGTTCAGTTCTTCTGATAGTCACTCACTACCACAGGCTGTGTTGTTAACATGAGCTGTAGGAGTGTAACATTACCCCCAGCTCAGTTCTTGTGATGGTCACTACCACAGGCTGTGTTGTTAACATGAGCTGTAGGAGCGTAACATTATCCCAAGCTCAGTTCTTCTGATGGTCACTACCACAGGCTGTGTTGTTAACATGAGGTGTAGGAGTGTAACATTACCCCCAGCTCAGTTCTTCTGATGGTCACTACCACAGACTGTGTTGTTAACATGAGCTACAGGAGTGTAACATTACCCCCAGCTCAGTTCTTCTGATGGTCACTACCACAGGCTGTGTTGTTAACATGAGGTGTAGGAGTGTAACATTACCCCCAGCTCAGTTCTTCTGATGGTCACTACCACAGACTGTGTTGTTAACATGAGCTACAGGAGTGTAACATTACCCCCAGCTCAGTTCTTCTGATGGTCACTACCACAGGCTGTGTTGTTAATATGAGCTACAGGAGTATAACATTAACCCCAGCTCAGTTCTTCTGATGGTCACTACCACAGGCTGTGTTGTTAACATGAGCTGCAGGAGCGTAACATTAACCCCAGCTCAGTTCTTGTGATGGTCACTACCACAGGCTGTGTTGTTAACATGAGGTGTAGGAGTGTAACATTACCCCAGCTCAGTTCTTCTGATGGTCAATACCACAGGCTGTGTTGTTATCATGAGTTACAGGAGCGTAACATTACCCCAGCTCAGTTCTTCTGATGGTCACTACCAAAGGCTGTGTTGTTAACATGAGGTGTAGGAGTGTAACATTACCCCCAGCTCAGTTCTTCTGATGGTCAGTCACTACCACAGGCTGTGTTGTTAACATGAGCTACAGGAGTATAACATTAACCCCAGCTCAGTTCTTCTGATGGTCACTACCACAGGCTGTGTTGTTAACATGAGCTGTAGGAGCGTAACATTAACCCCAGCTCAGTTCTTGTGATGGTCAATACGACAGGCTGTGTTGTTAACATGAGCTACAGGAGTGTAACATTACCCCCAGCTTAGTTCTTGTGATGGTCACTACCACAGATTGTGTTGTTAACATGAGCTGTAGGAGTGTAACATTACCCCCAGCTCAGTTCTTGTGATGGTCACTACCACAGGCTGTGTTGTTAACATGAGCTGTAGGAGCGTAACATTATCCCAAGCTCAGTTCTTCTGATGGTCACTACCACAGGCTGTGTTGTTAACATGAGGTGTAGGAGTGTAACATTACCCCCAGCTCAGTTCTTCTGATGGTCACTACCACAGACTGTGTTGTTAACATGAGCTACAGGAGTGTAACATTACCCCCAGCTCAGTTCTTCTGATGGTCACTACCACAGGCTGTGTTGTTAACATGAGATGTAGGAGTGTAACATTACCCCAGCTCAGTTCTTCTGATGGTCACTACCACAGGCTGTGTTGTTAACATGAGCTACAGCAGTATAACATTAACCCCAGCTCAGTTCTTCTGATGGTCACTACCACAGGCTGTGTTGTTAACATGAGCTGTAGGAGCGTAACATTAACCCCAGCTCAGTTCTTCTGATGGTCACTACCACAGGCTGTGTTTTTAACATGAGCTGTAGGAGGGTAACATTACCCCCAGCTCAGTTCTTCTGCTGGTCACTACCACAGGCTGTGTTGTTAACATGAGCTGTAGGAGTGTAACATTACCCCCAGGTCAGTTCTTCTGATAGTCAGTCACTACCACAGGCTGTGTTGTTAACATGAGCTGTAGGAGCGTAACATTACCCCCAGCTCAGTTCTTCTGATAGTCAGTCACTACCACAGGCTGTGTTGTTAACATGAGCTGTAGGAGTGTAACATTACCCCCAGCTCAGTTCTTGTGATGGTCACTACCACAGGCTGTGTTGTTAACATGAGCTGTAGGAGCGTAACATTATCCCAAGCTCAGTTCTTCTGATGGTCACTACCACAGGCTGTGTTGTTAACATGAGGTGTAGGAGTGTAACATTACCCCCAGCTCAGTTCTTCTGATGGTCACTACCACAGACTGTGTTGTTAACATGAGCTACAGGAGTGTAACATTACCCCCAGCTCAGTTCTTCTGATGGTCACTACCACAGGCTGTGTTGTTAACATGAGATGTAGGAGTGTAACATTACCCCAGCTCAGTTCTTCTGATGGTCACTACCACAGGCTGTGTTGTTAACATGAGCTACAGCAGTATAATATTAACCCCAGCTCAGTTCTTCTGATGGTCACTACCACAGGCTGTGTTGTTAACATGAGCTGTAGGAGCGTAACATTAACCCCAGCTCAGTTCTTCTGATGGTCACTACCACAGGCTGTGTTTTTAACATGAGCTGTAGGAGGGTAACATTACCCCCAGCTCAGTTCTTCTGCTGGTCACTACCACAGGCTGTGTTGTTAACATGAGCTGTAGGAGTGTAACATTACCCCCAGGTCAGTTCTTCTGATAGTCAGTCACTACCACAGGCTGTGTTGTTAACATGAGCTGTAGGAGCGTAACATTACCCCCAGCTCAGTTCTTCTGATAGTCAGTCACTACCACAGGCTGTGTTGTTAACATGAGCTGTAGGAGTGTAACATTACCCCCAGCTCAGTTCTTGTGATGGTCACTACCACAGGCTGTGTTGTTAACATGAGCTGTAGGAGCGTAACATTATCCCAAGCTCAGTTCTTCTGATGGTCACTACCACAGGCTGTGTTGTTAACATGAGGTGTAGGAGTGTAACATTACCCCCAGCTCAGTTCTTCTGATGGTCACTACCACAGACTGTGTTGTTAACATGAGCTACAGGAGTGTAACATTACCCCCAGCTCAGTTCTTCTGATGGTCACTTCCACAGGCTGTGTTGTTAACATGAGCTACAGGAGTATAACATTAACCCCAGCTCAGTTCTTCTGATGGTCACTACCACAGGCTGTGTTGTTAACATGAGCTGTAGGAGCGTAACATTAACCCCAGCTCAGTTCTTCTGCTGGTCACTACCACAGGCTGTATTGTTAACATGAGCTGTAGGAGTGTAACATTACCCCCAGCTCATTTTTTCTGATGGTCAGTACCACAGGCTGTGTTGTTAACATGAGCTGTAGGAGCGTAACATTACCCCCAGCTCAGTTCTTCTGATAGTCAGTCACTACCACAGGCTGTGTTGTTAACATGAGCTGTAGGAGTGTAACATTACCCCAGCTCAGTTCTTCTGATGGTCACTACCACAGGCTGTGTTAACATGAGGTGTAGGAGTGTAACATTACCCCCAGCTCAGTTCTTCTGATGGTCACTACCACAGGCTGTGTTGTTAACATGAGGTGTAGGAGTGTAACATTACCCCCAGCTCAGTTCTTGTGATGGTCACTACCACAGGCTGTGTTGTTAACATGAGCTACAGGAGTGTAACATTACCCCCAGCTCAGTTCTTGTGATGGTCAGTCACTACCACAGGCTGTGTTGTTAACATGAGCTACAGGAGTATAACATTAACCCCAGCTCAGTTCTTCTGATGGTCACTACCACAGGCTGTGTTGTTAACATGAGCTACAGGAGTGTAACATTAACCCCAGCTCAGTTCTTGTTATGGTCACTACCACAGGCTGTGTTAACATGAGGTGTAGGAGTGTAACATTACCCCCAGCTCAGTTCTTCTGATGGTCACTACCACAGGCTGTGTTGTTAACATGAGGTGTAGGAGTGTAACATTACCCCCAGCTCAGTTCTTGTGATGGTCACTACCACAGGCTGTGTTGTTAACATGAGCTGTAGGAGTGTAACATTACCCCCAGCTCAGTTCTTCTGATGGTCACTACCACAGGCTGTGTTGTTAACATGAGCTGTAGGAGTGTAACATTACCCCCAGCTCAGTTCTTCTGATGGTCAGTCACTACCACAGGCTGTGTTGTTAACATGAGCTACAGGAGTATAACATTAACCCCAGCTCAGTTCTTCTGATGGTCACTACCACAGGCTGTGTTGTTAACATGAGGTGTAAGAGTGTAACATTTCCCCAGCTCAGTTCTTCTGATGGTCACTACCACAGGCTGTGTTGTTAACATGAGGTGTAGGAGTGTAACATTACCCCCAGCTCAGTTCTTCTGATGGTCACTACCACAGACTGTGTTGTTAACATGAGCTACAGGAGTGTAACATTACCCCCAGCTCAGTTCTTCTGATGGTCACTACCACAGGCTGTGTTGTTAACATGAGGTGTAGGAGTGTAACATTACCCCCAGCTCAGTTCTTCTGATGGTCACTACCACAGACTGTGTTGTTAACATGAGCTACAGGAGTGTAACATTACCCCCAGCTCAGTTCTTCTGATGGTCACTACCACAGGCTGTGTTG
Source organism: Lampris incognitus (assembly GCF_029633865.1). Classification (NCBI taxonomy): domain Eukaryota; kingdom Metazoa; phylum Chordata; class Actinopteri; order Lampriformes; family Lampridae; genus Lampris; species Lampris incognitus. Next base: position 61,426,815 of record NC_079212.1, on the reverse strand, counting down.
TTAATATGAGCTACAGGAGTATAACATTAACCCCAGCTCAGTTCTTCTGATGGTCACTACCACAGGCTGTGTTGTTAACATGAGCTGCAGGAGCGTAACATTAACCCCAGCTCAGTTCTTGTGATGGTCACTACCACAGGCTGTGTTGTTAACATGAGGTGTAGGAGTGTAACATTACCCCAGCTCAGTTCTTCTGATGGTCAATACCACAGGCTGTGTTGTTATCATGAGTTACAGGAGCGTAACATTACCCCAGCTCAGTTCTTCTGATGGTCACTACCAAAGGCTGTGTTGTTAACATGAGGTGTAGGAGTGTAACATTACCCCCAGCTCAGTTCTTCTGATGGTCAGTCACTACCACAGGCTGTGTTGTTAACATGAGCTACAGGAGTATAACATTAACCCCAGCTCAGTTCTTCTGATGGTCACTACCACAGGCTGTGTTGTTAACATGAGCTGTCGGAGCGTAACATTAACCCCAGCTCAGTTCTTGTGATGGTCAATACGACAGGCTGTGTTGTTAACATGAGCTACAGGAGTGTAACATTACCCCCAGCTTAGTTCTTGTGATGGTCACTACCACAGATTGTGTTGTTAACATGAGCTGTAGGAGTGTAACATTACCCCCAGCTCAGTTCTTGTGATGGTCACTACCACAGGCTGTGTTGTTAACATGAGCTGTAGGAGCGTAACATTATCCCAAGCTCAGTTCTTCTGATGGTCACTACCACAGGCTGTGTTGTTAACATGAGGTGTAGGAGTGTAACATTACCCCCAGCTCAGTTCTTCTGATGGTCACTACCACAGACTGTGTTGTTAACATGAGCTACAGGAGTGTAACATTACCCCCAGCTCAGTTCTTCTGATGGTCACTACCACAGGCTGTGTTGTTAACATGAGATGTAGGAGTGTAACATTACCCCAGCTCAGTTCTTCTGATGGTCACTACCACAGGCTGTGTTGTTAACATGAGCTACAGCAGTATAACATTAACCCCAGCTCAGTTCTTGTGATGGTCACTACCACAGGCTGTGTTGTTAACATGAGCTGTAGGAGCGTAACATTAACCCCAGCTCAGTTCTTCTGATGGTCACTACCACAGGCTGTGTTTTTAACATGAGCTGTAGGAGGGTAACATTACCCCCAGCTCAGTTCTTCTGCTGGTCACTACCACAGGCTGTGTTGTTAACATGAGCTGTAGGAGTGTAACATTACCCCCAGGTCAGTTCTTCTGATAGTCAGTCACTACCACAGGCTGTGTTGTTAACATGAGCTGTAGGAGCGTAACATTACCCCCAGCTCAGTTCTTCTGATAGTCAGTCACTACCACAGGCTGTGTTGTTAACATGAGCTGTAGGAGTGTAACATTACCCCCAGCTCAGTTCTTGTGATGGTCACTACCACAGGCTGTGTTGTTAACATGAGCTGTAGGAGCGTAACATTATCCCAAGCTCAGTTCTTCTGATGGTCACTACCACAGGCTGTGTTGTTAACATGAGGTGTAGGAGTGTAACATTACCCCCAGCTCAGTTCTTCTGATGGTCACTACCACAGACTGTGTTGTTAACATGAGCTACAGGAGTGTAACATTACCCCCAGCTCAGTTCTTCTGATGGTCACTACCACAGGCTGTGTTGTTAACATGAGATGTAGGAGTGTAACATTACCCCAGCTCAGTTCTTCTGATGGTCACTACCACAGGCTGTGTTGTTAACATGAGCTACAGCAGTATAACATTAACCCCAGCTCAGTTCTTCTGATGGTCACTACCACAGGCTGTGTTGTTAACATGAGCTGTAGGAGCGTAACATTACCCCCAGCTCAGTTATTCTGATGGTCACTACCACAGGCTGTGTTGTTAATATGAGCTACAGGAGTATAACATTAACCCCAGCTCAGTTCTTCTGATGGTCACTACCACAGGCTGTGTTGTTAACATGAGCCGCAGGAGCGTAACATTAACCCCAGCTCAGTTCTTGTGATGGTCACTACCACAGGCTGTGTTGTTAACATGAGGTGTAGGAGTGTAACATTACCCCAGCTCAGTTCTTCTGATGGTCAATACCACAGGCTGTGTTGTTATCATGAGTTACAGGAGCGTAACATTACCCCCAGCTCAGTTCTTCTGATGGTCAATCACTACCACAGGCTGTGTTGTTAACATGAGCTACAGGAGTATAACATTAACCCCAGCTCAGTTCTTCTGATGGTCAGTACCACAGGCTGTGTTGTTAACATGAGCTGTAGGAGCGTAACATTAACCCCAGCTCAGCTCTTGTGATGGTCAATACGATAGGCTGTGTTGTTAACATGAGCTACAGGAGTGTAACATTACCCCCAGCTTAGTTCTTGTGATGGTCACTACCACAGGCTGTGTTGTTAACATGAGCTGTAGGAGTGTAACATTACCCCCAGCTCAGTTCTTGTGATGGTCACTACCACAGGCTGTGTTGTTAACATGAGGTGTAGGAGTGTACCATTACCCCAGCTCAGTTCTTCTGATGGTCACTACCAAAGGCTGTGTTGTTAACATGAGGTGTAGGAGTGTAACATTACCCCCAGCTCAGTTCTTCTGATGGTCAGTCACTACCACAGGCTGTGTTGTTAACATGAGCTACAGGAGTATAACATTAACCCCAGCTCAGTTCTTCTGATGGTCACTACCACAGGCTGTGTTGTTAACATGAGCTGTAGGAGTGGAACATTAACCCCAGCTCAGTTCTTGTGATGGTCAATACGACAGGCTGTGTTGTTAACATGAGCTACAGGAGTGTAACATTACCCCCAGCTTAGTTCTTGTGATGGTCACTACCACAGATTGTGTTGTTAACATGAGCTGTAGGAGTGTAACATTACCCCCAGCTCAGTTCTTGTGATGGTCACTACCACAGGCTGTGTTGTTAACATGAGCTGTAGGAGCGTAACATTATCCCAAGCTCAGTTCTTCTGATGGTCACTACCACAGGCTGTGTTGTTAACATGAGGTGTAGGAGTGTAACATTACCCCCAGCTCAGTTCTTCTGATGGTCACTACCACAGACTGTGTTGTTAACATGAGCTACAGGAGTGTAACATTACCCCCAGCTCAGTTCTTCTGATGGTCACTACCACAGGCTGTGTTGTTAACATGAGATGTAGGAGTGTAACATTACCCCAGCTCAGTTCTTCTGATGGTCACTACCACAGGCTGTGTTGTTAACATGAGCTAGAGCAGTATAACATTAACCCCGGCTCAGTTCTTCTGATGGTCACTACCACAGGCTGTGTTGTTAACATGAGCTGTAGGAGCGTAACATTAACCCCAGCTCAGTTCTTCTGATGGTCACTACCACAGGCTGTGTTTTTAACATGAGCTGTAGGAGGGTAACATTACCCCCAGCTCAGTTCTTCTGCTGGTCACTACCACAGGCTGTGTTGTTAACATGAGCTGTAGGAGTGTAACATTACCCCCAGGTCAGTTCTTCTGATAGTCAGTCACTACCACAGGCTGTGTTGCTAACATGAGCTGTAGGAGCGTAACATTACCCCCAGTTCAGTTCTTCTGATAGTCACTCACTACCACAGGCTGTGTTGTTAACATGAGCTGTAGGAGTGTAACATTACCCCCAGCTCAGTTCTTCTGATGGTCACTACCACAGGCTGTGTTGTTAACATGAGCTGTAGGAGCGTAACATTATCCCAAGCTCAGTTTTTCTGATGGTCACTACCACAGGCTGTGTTGTTAACATGAGGTGTAGGAGTGTAACATTACCCCCAGCTCAGTTCTTCTGATGGTCACTACCACAGACTGTGTTGTTAACATGAGCTACAGGAGTGTAACATTACCCCCAGCTCAGTTCTTCTGATGGTCACTACCACAGGCTGTGCTGTTAACATGAGGTGTAGGAGTGTAACATTACCCCCAGCTCAGTTCTTCTGATGGTCACTACCACAGACTGTGTTGTTAACATGAGCTACAGGAGTGTAACATTACCCCCAGCTCAGTTCTTCTGATGGTCACTACCACAGGCTGTGTTGTTAATATGAGCTACAGGAGTATAACATTAACCCCAGCTCAGTTCTTCTGATGGTCACTACCACAGGCTGTGTTGTTAACATGAGCTGCAGGAGCGTAACATTAACCCCAGCTCAGTTCTTGTGATGGTCACTACCACAGGCTGTGTTGTTAACATGAGGTGTAGGAGTGTAACATTACCCCAGCTCAGTTCTTCTGATGGTCAATACCACAGGCTGTGTTGTTATCATGAGTTACAGGAGCGTAACATTACCCCAGCTCAGTTCTTCTGATGGTCACTACCAAAGGCTGTGTTGTTAACATGAGGTGTAGGAGTGTAACATTACCCCCAGCTCAGTTCTTCTGATGGTCAGTCACTACCACAGGCTGTGTTGTTAACATGAGCTACAGGAGTATAACATTAACCCCAGCTCAGTTCTTCTGATGGTCACTACCACAGGCTGTGTTGTTAACATGAGCTGTCGGAGCGTAACATTAACCCCAGCTCAGTTCTTGTGATGGTCAATACGACAGGCTGTGTTGTTAACATGAGCTACAGGAGTGTAACATTACCCCCAGCTTAGTTCTTGTGATGGTCACTACCACAGATTGTGTTGTTAACATGAGCTGTAGGAGTGTAACATTACCCCCAGCTCAGTTCTTGTGATGGTCACTACCACAGGCTGTGTTGTTAACATGAGCTGTAGGAGCGTAACATTATCCCAAGCTCAGTTCTTCTGATGGTCACTACCACAGGCTGTGTTGTTAACATGAGGTGTAGGAGTGTAACATTACCCCCAGCTCAGTTCTTCTGATGGTCACTACCACAGACTGTGTTGTTAACATGAGCTACAGGAGTGTAACATTACCCCCAGCTCAGTTCTTCTGATGGTCACTACCACAGGCTGTGTTGTTAACATGAGATGTAGGAGTGTAACATTACCCCAGCTCAGTTCTTCTGATGGTCACTACCACAGGCTGTGTTGTTAACATGAGCTACAGCAGTATAACATTAACCCCAGCTCAGTTCTTCTGATGGTCACTACCACAGGCTGTGTTGTTAACATGAGCTGTAGGATCGTAACATTAACCCCAGCTCAGTTCTTCTGATGGTCACTACCACAGGCTGTGTTTTTAACATGAGCTGTAGAAGGGTAACATTACCCCCAGCTCAGTTCTTCTGCTGGTCACTACCACAGGCTGTGTTGTTAACATGAGCTGTAGGAGTGTAACATTACCCCCAGGTCAGTTCTTCTGATAGTCAGTCACTACCACAGGCTGTGTTGTTAACATGAGCTGTAGGAGCGTAACATTACCCCCAGCTCAGTTCTTCTGATAGTCAGTCACTACCACAGGCTGTGTTGTTAACATGAGCTGTAGGAGTGTAACATTACCCCCAGCTCAGTTCTTGTGATGGTCACTACCACAGGCTGTGTTGTTAACATGAGCTGTAGGAGCGTAACATTATCCCAAGCTCAGTTCTTCTGATGGTCACTACCACAGGCTGTGTTGTTAACATGAGGTGTAGGAGTGTAACATTACCCCCAGCTCAGTTCTTCTGATGGTCACTACCACAGACTGTGTTGTTAACATGAGCTACAGGAGTGTAACATTACCCCCAGCTCAGTTCTTCTGATGGTCACTACCACAGGCTGTGTTGTTAACATGAGATGTAGGAGTGTAACATTACCCCAGCTCAGTTCTTCTGATGGTCACTACCACAGGCTGTGTTGTTAACATGAGCTACAGCAGTATAACATTAACCCCAGCTCAGTTCTTCTGATGGTCACTACCACAGGCTGTGTTGTTAACATGAGCTGTAGGAGCGTAACATTAACCCCAGCTCAGTTCTTCTGATGGTCACTACCACAGGCTGTGTTTTTAACATGAGCTGTAGGAGGGTAACATTACCCCCAGCTCAGTTCTTCTGCTGGTCACTACCACAGGCTGTGTTGTTAACATGAGCTGTAGGAGTGTAACATTACCCCCAGGTCAGTTCTTCTGATAGTCAGTCACTACCACAGGCTGTGTTGTTAACATGAGCTGTAGGAGCGTAACATTACCCCCAGCTCAGTTCTTCTGATAGTCAGTCACTACCACAGGCTGTGTTGTTAACATGAGCTGTAGGAGTGTAACATTACCCCCAGCTCAGTTCTTGTGATGGTCACTACCACAGGCTGTGTTGTTAACATGAGCTGTAGGAGCGTAACATTATCCCAAGCTCAGTTCTTCTGATGGTCACTACCACAGGCTGTGTTGTTAACATGAGGTGTAGGAGTGTAACATTACCCCCAGCTCAGTTCTTCTGATGGTCACTACCACAGACTGTGTTGTTAACATGAGCTACAGGAGTGTAACATTACCCCCAGCTCAGTTCTTCTGATGGTCACTTCCACAGGCTGTGTTGTTAACATGAGCTACAGGAGTATAACATTAACCCCAGCTCAGTTCTTCTGATGGTCACTACCACAGGCTGTGTTGTTAACATGAGCTGTAGGAGCGTAACATTAACCCCAGCTCAATTCTTCTGCTGGTCACTACCACAGGCTGTATTGTTAACATGAGCTGTAGGAGTGTAACATTACCCCCAGCTCATTTTTTCTGATGGTCAGTACCACAGGCTGTGTTGTTAACATGAGCTGTAGGAGCGTAACATTACCCCCAGCTCAGTTCTTCTGATAGTCAGTCACTACCACAGGCTGTGTTGTTAACATGAGCTGTAGGAGTGTAACATTACCCCAGCTCAGTTCTTCTGATGGTCACTACCACAGGCTGTGTTAACATGAGGTGTAGGAGTGTAACATTACCCCCAGCTCAGTTCTTCTGATGGTCACTACCACAGGCTGTGTTGTTAACATGAGGTGTAGGAGTGTAACATTACCCCCAGCTCAGTTCTTGTGATGGTCACTACCACAGGCTGTGTTGTTAACATGAGCTACAGGAGTGTAACATTACCCCCAGCTCAGTTCTTGTGATGGTCAGTCACTACCACAGGCTGTGTTGTTAACATGAGCTACAGGAGTATAACATTAACCCCAGCTCAGTTCTTCTGATGGTCACTACCACAGGCTGTGTTGTTAACATGAGCTACAGGAGTGTAACATTAACCCCAGCTCAGTTCTTGTTATGGTCACTACCACAGGCTGTGTTAACATGAGGTGTAGGAGTGTAACATTACCCCCAGCTCAGTTCTTCTGATGGTCACTACCACAGGCTGTGTTGTTAACATGAGGTGTAGGAGTGTAACATTACCCCCAGCTCAGTTCTTGTGATGGTCACTACCACAGGCTGTGTTGTTAACATGAGCTGTAGGAGTGTAACATTACCCCCAGCTCAGTTCTTCTGATGGTCACTACCACAGGCTGTGTTGTTAACATGAGCTGTAGGAGTGTAACATTACCCCCAGCTCAGTTCTTCTGATGGTCAGTCACTACCACAGGCTGTGTTGTTAACATGAGCTACAGGAGTATAACATTAACCCCAGCTCAGTTCTTCTGATGGTCACTACCACAGGCTGTGTTGTTAACATGAGGTGTAAGAGTGTAACATTACCCCCAGCTCAGTTCTTCTGATGGTCACTACCACAGACTGTGTTGTTAACATGAGCTACAGGAGTGTAACATTACCCCCAGCTCAGTTCTTCTGATGGTCACTACCACAGGCTGTGTTGTTAACATGAGGTGTAGGAGTGTAACATTACCCCCAGCTCAGTTCTTCTGATGGTCACTACCACAGACTGTGTTGTTAACATGAGCTACAGGAGTGTAACATTACCCCCAGCTCAGTTCTTCTGATGGTCACTACCACAGGCTGTGTTGTTAATATGAGCTACAGGAGTATAACATTAACCCCAGCTCAGTTCTTCTGATGGTCACTACCACAGGCTGTGTTGTTAACATGAGCTGCAGGAGCGTAACATTAACCCCAGCTCAGTTCTTGTGATGGTCACTACCACAGGCTGTGTTGTTAACATGAGGTGTAGGAGTGTAACATTACCCCAGCTCAGTTCTTCTGATGGTCAATACCACAGGCTGTGTTGTTATCATGAGTTACAGGAGCGTAACATTACCCCAGCTCAGTTCTTCTGATGGTCACTACCAAAGGCTGTGTTGTTAACATGAGGTGTAGGAGTGTAACATTACCCCCAGCTCAGTTCTTCTGATGGTCAGTCACTACCACAGGCTGTGTTGTTAACATGAGCTACAGGAGTATAACATTAACCCCAGCTCAGTTCTTCTGATGGTCACTACCACAGGCTGTGTTGTTAACATGAGCTGTAGGAGCGTAACATTAACCCCAGCTCAGTTCTTGTGATGGTCAATACGACAGGCTGTGTTGTTAACATGAGCTACAGGAGTGTAACATTACCCCCAGCTTAGTTCTTGTGATGGTCACTACCACAGATTGTGTTGTTAACATGAGCTGTAGGAGTGTAACATTACCCCCAGCTCAGTTCTTGTGATGGTCACTACCACAGGCTGTGTTGTTAACATGAGCTGTAGGAGCGTAACATTATCCCAAGCTCAGTTCTTCTGATGGTCACTACCACAGGCTGTGTTGTTAACATGAGGTGTAGGAGTGTAACATTACCCCCAGCTCAGTTCTTCTGATGGTCACTACCACAGACTGTGTTGTTAACATGAGCTACAGGAGTGTAACATTACCCCCAGCTCAGTTCTTCTGATGGTCACTACCACAGGCTGTGTTGTTAACATGAGATGTAGGAGTGTAACATTACCCCAGCTCAGTTCTTCTGATGGTCACTACCACAGGCTGTGTTGTTAACATGAGCTACAGCAGTATAACATTAACCCCAGCTCAGTTCTTCTGATGGTCACTACCACAGGCTGTGTTGTTAACATGAGCTGTAGGAGCGTAACATTAACCCCAGCTCAGTTCTTCTGATGGTCACTACCACAGGCTGTGTTTTTAACATGAGCTGTAGGAGCGTAACATTACCCCCAGCTCAGTTCTTCTGCTGGTCACTACCACAGGCTGTGTTGTTAACATGAGCTGTAGGAGTGTAACATTACCCCCAGGTCAGTTCTTCTGATAGTCAGTCACTACCACAGGCTGTGTTGTTAACATGAGCTGTAGGAGCGTAACATTACCCCCAGCTCAGTTCTTCTGATAGTCAGTCACTACCACAGGCTGTGTTGTTAACATGAGGTGTAGGAGTGTAACATTACCCCCAGCTCAGTTCTTCTGATGGTCACTACCACAGACTGTGTTGTTAACATGAGCTACAGGAGTGTAACATTACCCCCAGCTCAGTTCTTCTGATGGTCACTACCACAGGCTGTGTTGTTAACATGAGGTGTAGGAGTGTAACATTACCCCCAGCTCAGTTCTTCTGATGGTCACTACCACAGACTGTGTTGTTAACATGAGCTACAGGAGTGTAACATTACCCCCAGCTCAGTTCTTCTGATGGTCACTACCACAGGCTGTGTTGTTAATATGAGCTACAGGAGTATAACATTAACCCCAGCTCAGTTCTTCTGATGGTCACTACCACAGGCTGTGTTGTTAACATGAGCTGCAGGAGCGTAACATTAACCCCAGCTCAGTTCTTGTGATGGTCACTACCACAGGCTGTGTTGTTAACATGAGGTGTAGGAGTGTAACATTACCCCAGCTCAGTTCTTCTGATGGTCAATACCACAGGCTGTGTTGTTATCATGAGTTACAGGAGCGTAACATTACCCCAGCTCAGTTCTTCTGATGGTCACTACCAAAGGCTGAGTTGTTAACATGAGGTGTAGGAGTGTAACATTACCCCCAGCTCAGTTCTTCTGATGGTCAGTCACTACCACAGGCTGTGTTGTTAACATGAGCTACAGGAGTATAACATTAACCCCAGCTCAGTTCTTCTGATGGTCACTACCACAGGCTGTGTTGTTAACATGAGCTGTAGGAGCGTAACATTAACCCCAGCTCAGTTCTTGTGATGGTCAATACGACAGGCTGTGTTGTTAACATGAGCTACAGGAGTGTAACATTACCCCCAGCTTAGTTCTTGTGATGGTCACTACCACAGATTGTGTTGTTAACATGAGCTGTAGGAGTGTAACATTACCCCCAGCTCAGTTCTTGTGATGGTCACTACCACAGGCTGTGTTGTTAACATGAGCTGTAGGAGCGTAACATTATCCCAAGCTCAGTTCTTCTGATGGTCACTACCACAGGCTGTGTTGTTAACATGAGGTGTAGGAGTGTAACATTACCCCCAGCTCAGTTCTTCTGATGGTCACTACCACAGACTGTGTTGTTAACATGAGCTACAGGAGTGTAACATTACCCCCAGCTCAGTTCTTCTGATGGTCACTACCACAGGCTGTGTTGTTAACATGAGATGTAGGAGTGTAACATTACCCCAGCTCAGTTCTTCTGATGGTCACTACCACAGGCTGTGTTGTTAACATGAGCTACAGCAGTATAACATTAACCCCAGCTCAGTTCTTCTGATGGTCACTACCACAGGCTGTGTTGTTAACATGAGCTGTAGGAGCGTAACATTAACCCCAGCTCAGTTCTTCTGATGGTCACTACCACAGGCTGTGTTTTTAACATGAGCTGTAGGAGGGTAACATTAACCCCAGCTCAGTTCTTCTGCTGGTCACTACCACAGGCTGTGTTGTTAACATGAGCTGTAGGAGTGTAACATTACCCCCAGGTCAGTTCTTCTGATAGTCAGTCACTACCACAGGCTGTGTTGTTAACATGAGCTGTAGGAGCGTAACATTACCCCCAGCTCAGTTCTTCTGATAGTCAGTCACTACCACAGGCTGTGTTGTTAACATGAGCTGTAGGAGTGTAACATTACCCCCCCGCTCAGTTCTTGTGATGGTCACTACCACAGGCTGTGTTGTTAACATGAGCTGTAGGAGCGTAACATTATCCCAAGCTCAGTTCTTCTGATGGTCACTACCACAGGCTGTGTTGTTAACATGAGGTGTAGGAGTGTAACATTACCCCCAGCTCAGTTCTTCTGATGGTCACTACCACAGGCTGTGTTTTTAACATGAGCTGTAGGAGGGTAACATTACCCCCAGCTCAGTTCTTCTGATGGTCACTACCACAGGCTGTGTTGTTAACATGAGCTACAGCAGTATAACATTAACCCCAGCTCAGTTCTTCTGATGGTCACTACCACAGGCTGTGTTGTTAACATGAGCTGTAGGAGCGTAACATTAACCCCAGCTCAGTTCTTCTGATGGTCACTACCACAGGCTGTGTTTTTAACATGAGCTGTAGGAGGGTAACATTACCCCCAGCTCAGTTCTTCTGCTGGTCACTACCACAGGCTGTGTTGTTAACATGAGCTGTAGGAGTGTAACATTACCCCCAGGTCAGTTCTTCTGATAGTCAGTCACTACCACAGGCTGTGTTGTTAACATGAGCTGTAGGAGCGTAACATTACCCCCAGCTCAGTTCTTCTGATAGTCAGTCACTACCACAGGCTGTGTTGTTAACATGAGCTGTAGGAGTGTAACATTACCCCCAGCTCAGTTCTTGTGATGGTCACTACCACAGGCTGTGTTGTTAACATGAGCTGTAGGAGTGTAACATTACCCCCAGGTCAGTTCTTCTGATAGTCAGTCACTACCACAGGCTGTGTTGTTAACATGAGCTGTAGGAGCGTAACATTACCCCCAGCTCAGTTCTTCTGATAGTCAGTCACTACCACAGGCTGTGTTGTTAACATGAGCTGTAGGAGTGTAACATTACCCCCAGCTCAGTTCTTGTGATGGTCACTACCACAGGCTGTGTTGTTAACATGAGCTGTAGGAGCGTAACATTATCCCAAGCTCAGTTCTTCTGATGGTCACTACCACAGGCTGTGTTGTTAACATGAGGTGTAGGAGTGTAACATTACCCCCAGCTCAGTTCTTCTGATGGTCACTACCACAGACTGTGTTGTTAACATGAGCTACAGGAGTGTAACATTACCCCCAGCTCAGTTCTTCTGATGGTCACTTCCACAGGCTGTGTTGTTAACATGAGCTACAGGAGTATAACATTAACCCCAGCTCAGTTCTTCTGATGGTCACTACCACAGGCTGTGTTGTTAACATGAGCTGTAGGAGCGTAACATTAACCCCAGCTCAGTTCTTCTGCTGGTCACTACCACAGGCTGTATTGTTAACATGAGCTGTAGGAGTGTAACATTACCCCCAGCTCATTTTTTCTGATGGTCAGTACCACAGGCTGTGTTGTTAACATGAGCTGTAGGAGCGTAACATTACCCCCAGCTCAGTTCTTCTGATAGTCAGTCACTACCACAGGCTGTGTTGTTAACATGAGCTGTAGGAGTGTAACATTACCCCAGCTCAGTTCTTCTGATGGTCACTACCACAGGCTGTGTTAACATGAGGTGTAGGAGTGTAACATTACCCCCAGCTCAGTTCTTCTGATGGTCACTACCACAGGCTGTGTTGTTAACATGAGGTGTAGGAGTGTAACATTACCCCCAGCTCAGTTCTTGTGATGGTCACTACCACAGGCTGTGTTGTTAACATGAGCTACAGGAGTGTAACATTACCCCCAGCTCAGTTCTTGTGATGGTCAGTCACTACCACAGGCTGTGTTGTTAACATGAGCTACAGGAGTATAACATTAACCCCAGCTCAGTTCTTCTGATGGTCACTACCACAGGCTGTGTTGTTAACATGAGCTACAGGAGTGTAACATTAACCCCAGCTCAGTTCTTGTTATGGTCACTACCACAGGCTGTGTTAACATGAGGTGTAGGAGTGTAACATTACCCCCAGCTCAGTTCTTCTGATGGTCACTACCACAGGCTGTGTTGTTAACATGAGGTGTAGGAGTGTAACATTACCCCCAGCTCAGTTCTTGTGATGGTCACTACCACAGGCTGTGTTGTTAACATGAGCTGTAGGAGTGTAACATTACCCCCAGCTCAGTTCTTCTGATGGTCACTACCACAGGCTGTGTTGTTAACATGAGCTGTAGGAGTGTAACATTACCCCCAGCTCAGTTCTTCTGATGGTCAGTCACTACCACAGGCTGTGTTGTTAACATGAGCTACAGGAGTATAACATTAACCCCAGCTCAGTTCTTCTGATGGTCACTACCACAGGCTGTGTTGTTAACATGAGGTGTAAGAGTGTAACATTTCCCCAGCTCAGTTCTTCTGATGGTCACTACCACAGGCTGTGTTGTTAACATGAGGTGTAGGAGTGTAACATTACCCCCAGCTCAGTTCTTCTGATGGTCACTACCACAGACTGTGTTGTTAACATGAGCTACAGGAGTGTAACATTACCCCCAGCTCAGTTCTTCTGATGGTCACTACCACAGGCTGTGTTGTTAACATGAGGTGTAGGAGTGTAACATTACCCCCAGCTCAGTTCTTCTGATGGTCACTACCACAGACTGTGTTGTTAACATGAGCTACAGGAGTGTAACATTACCCCCAGCTCAGTTCTTCTGATGGTCACTACCACAGGCTGTGTTGTTAATATGAGCTACAGGAGTATAACATTAACCCCAGCTCAGTTCTTCTGATGGTCACTACCACAGGCTGTGTTGTTAACATGAGCTACAGGAGCGTAACATTAACCCCAGCTCAGTTCTTGTGATGGTCACTACCACAGGCTGTGTTGTTAACATGAGGTGTAGGAGTGTAACATTACCCCAGCTCAGTTCTTCTGATGGTCAATACCACAGGCTGTGTTGTTATCATGAGTTACAGGAGCGTAACATTACCCCAGCTCAGTTCTTCTGATGGTCACTACCAAAGGCTGTGTTGTTAACATGAGGTGTAGGAGTGTAACATTACCCCCAGCTCAGTTCTTCTGATGGTCAGTCACTACCACAGGCTGTGTTGTTAACATGAGCTACAGGAGTATAACATTAACCCCAGCTCAGTTCTTCTGATGGTCACTACCACAGGCTGTGTTGTTAACATGAGCTGTAGGAGCGTAACATTAACCCCAGCTCAGTTCTTGTGATGGTCAATACGACAGGCTGTGTTGTTAACATGAGCTACAGGAGTGTAACATTACCCCCAGCTTAGTTCTTGTGATGGTCACTACCACAGATTGTGTTGTTAACATGAGCTGTAGGAGTGTAACATTACCCCCAGCTCAGTTCTTGTGATGGTCACTACCACAGGCTGTGTTGTTAACATGAGCTGTAGGAGCGTAACATTATCCCAAGCTCAGTTCTTCTGATGGTCACTACCACAGGCTGTGTTGTTAACATGAGGTGTAGGAGTGTAACATTACCCCCAGCTCAGTTCTTCTGATGGTCACTACCACAGACTGTGTTGTTAACATGAGCTACAGGAGTGTAACATTACCCCCAGCTCAGTTCTTCTGATGGTCACTACCACAGGCTGTGTTGTTAACATGAGATGTAGGAGTGTAACATTACCCCAGCTCAGTTCTTCTGATGGTCACTACCACAGGCTGTGTTGTTAACATGAGCTACAGCAGTATAACATTAACCCCAGCTCAGTTCTTCTGATGGTCACTACCACAGGCTGTGTTGTTAACATGAGCTGTAGGAGCGTAACATTAACCCCAGCTCAGTTCTTCTGATGGTCACTACCACAAGCTGTGTTTTTAACATGAACTGTAGGAGGGTAACATTACCCCCAGCTCAGTTCTTCTGCTGGTCACTACCACAGGCTGTGTTGTTAACATGAGCTGTAGGAGTGTAACATTACCCCCAGGTCAGTTCTTCTGATAGTCAGTCACTACCACAGGCTGTGTTGTTAACATGAGCTGTAGGAGCGTAACATTACCCCCAGCTCAGTTCTTCTGATAGTCAGTCACTACCACAGGCTGTGTTGTTAACATGAGCTGTAGGAGTGTAACATTACCCCCAGCTCAGTTCTTGTGATGGTCACTACCACAGGCTGTGTTGTTAACATGAGCTGTAGGAGCGTAACATTATCCCAAGCTCAGTTCTTCTGATGGTCACTACCACAGGCTGTGTTGTTAACATGAGGTGTAGGAGTGTAACATTACCCCCAGCTCAGTTCTTCTGATGGTCATTACCACAGACTGTGTTGTTAACATGAGCTACAGGAGTGTAACATTACCCCCAGCTCAGTTCTTCTGATGGTCACTTCCACAGGCTGTGTTGTTAACATGAGCTACAGGAGTATAACATTAACCCCAGCTCAGTTCTTCTGATGGTCACTACCACAGGCTGTGTTGTTAACATGAGCTGTAGGAGTGTAACATTAACCCCAGCTCAGTTCTTCTGCTGGTCACTACCACAGGCTGTATTGTTAACATGAGCTGTAGGAGTGTAACATTACCCCCAGCTCATTTTTTCTGATGGTCAGTACCACAGGCTGTGTTGTTAACATGAGCTGTAGGAGCGTAACATTACCCCCAGCTCAGTTCTTCTGATAGTCAGTCACTACCACAGGCTGTGTTGTTAACATGAGCTGTAGGAGTGTAACATTACCCCAGCTCAGTTCTTCTGATGGTCACTACCACAGGCTGTGTTAACATGAGGTGTAGGAGTGTAACATTACCCCCAGCTCAGTTCTTCTGATGGTCACTACCACAGGCTGTGTTGTTAACATGAGGTGTAGGAGTGTAACATTACCCCCAGCTCAGTTCTTGTGATGGTCAATACGATAGGCTGTGTTGTTAACATGAGCTACAGGAGTGTAACATTACCCCCGGCTCAGTTCTTGTGATGGTCAGTCACTACCACAGGCTGTGTTGTTAACATGAGCTACAGGAGTATAACATTAACCCCAGCTAAGTACTTCTGATGGTCACTACCACAGGCTGTGTTGTTAACATGAGCTACAGGAGTGTAACATTAACCCCAGCTCAGTTCTTGTGATGGTCACTACCACAGGCTGTGTTAACATGAGGTGTAGGAGTGTAACATTACCCCCAGCTCAGTTCTTCTGATGGTCACTACCACAGGCTGTGTTGTTAACATGAGGTGTAGGAGTGTAACATTACCCCCAGCTCAGTTCTTGTGATGGTCACTACCACAGGCTGTGTTGTTAACATGAGCTGTAGGAGTGTAACATTACCCCCAGCTCAGTTCTTCTGATGGTCACTACCACAGGCTGTGTTGTTAACATGAGCTGTAGGAGTGTAACATTACCCCCAGCTCAGTTCTTCTGATGGTCAGTCACTACCACAGGCTGTGTTGTTAACATGAGCTACAGGAGTATAACATTAACCCCAGCTCAGTTCTTCTGATGGTCACTACCACAGGCTGTGTTGTTAACATGAGCTGTAGGAGCGTAACATTAACCCCAGCTCAGTTCTTGTGATGGTCAATACGACAGGCTGTGTTGTTAACATGAGCTACAGGAGTGTAACATTACCCCCAGCTTAGTTCTTGTGATGGTCACTACCACAGGCTGTGTTGTTAACATAAGCTGTAGGAGTGTAACATTACCCCCAGCTCAGTTCTTGTGATGGTCACTACCACAGGCTGTGTTGTTAACATGAGCTGTAGGAGCGTAACATTACCCCCAGCTCAGTTATTCTGATGGTCACTACCACAGGCTGTGTTGTTAATATGAGCTACAGGAGTATAACATTAACCCCAGCTCAGTTCTTCTGATGGTCACTACCACAGGCTGTGTTGTTAACATGAGCTGCAGGAGCGTAACATTAACCCCAGCTCAGTTCTTGTGATGGTCACTACCACAGGCTGTGTTGTTAACATGAGGTGTAGGAGTGTAACATTACCCCAGCTCAGTTCTTCTGATGGTCAATACCACAGGCTGTGTTGTTATCATGAGTTACAGGAGCGTAACATTACCCCAGCTCAGTTCTTCTGATGGTCACTACCAAAGGCTGTGTTGTTAACATGAGGTGTAGGAGTGTAACATTACCCCCAGCTCAGTTCTTCTGATGGTCAGTCACTACCACAGGCTGTGTTGTTAACATGAGCTACAGGAGTATAACATTAACCCCAGCTCAGTTCTTCTGATGGTCACTACCACAGGCTGTGTTGTTAACATGAGCTGTAGGAGCGTAACATTAACCCCAGCTCAGTTCTTGTGATGGTCAATACGACAGGCTGTGTTGTTAACATGAGCTACAGGAGTGTAACATTACCCCCAGCTTAGTTCTTGTGATGGTCACTACCACAGATTGTGTTGTTAACATGAGCTGTAGGAGTGTAACATTACCCCCAGCTCAGTTCTTGTGATGGTCACTACCACAGGCTGTGTTGTTAACATGAGCTGTAGGAGCGTAACATTATCCCAAGCTCAGTTCTTCTGATGGTCACTACCACAGGCTGTGTTGTTAACATGAGGTGTAGGAGTGTAACATTACCCCCAGCTCAGTTCTTCTGATGGTCACTAGCACAGACTGTGTTGTTAACATGAGCTACAGGAGTGTAACATTACCCCCAGCTCAGTTCTTCTGATGGTCACTACCACAGGCTGTGTTGTTAACATGAGATGTAGGAGTGTAACATTACCCCAGCTCAGTTCTTCTGATGGTCACTACCACAGGCTGTGTTGTTAACATGAGCTACAGCAGTATAACATTAACCCCAGCTCAGTTCTTCTGATGGTCACTACCACAGGCTGTGTTGTTAACATGAGCTGTAGGAGCGTAACATTAACCCCAGCTCAGTTCTTCTGATGGTCACTACCACAGGCTGTGTTTTTAACATGAGCTGTAGGAGGGTAACATTACCCCCAGCTCAGTTCTTCTGCTGGTCACTACCACAGGCTGTGTTGTTAACATGAGCTGTAGGAGTGTAACATTACCCCCAGGTCAGTTCTTCTGATAGTCAGTCACTACCACAGGCTGTGTTGTTAACATGAGCTGTAGGAGCGTAACATTACCCCCAGCTCAGTTCTTCTGATAGTCAGTCACTACCACAGGCTGTGTTGTTAACATGAGCTGTAGGAGTGTAACATTACCCCCAGCTCAGTTCTTGTGATGGTCACTACCACAGGCTGTGTTGTTAACATGAGCTGTAGGAGCGTAACATTATCCCAAGCTCAGTTCTTCTGATGGTCACTACCACAGGCTGTGTTGTTAACATGAGGTGTAGGAGTGTAACATTACCCCCAGCTCAGTTCTTCTGATGGTCACTACCACAGACTGTGTTGTTAACATGAGCTACAGGAGTGTAACATTACCCCCAGCTCAGTTCTTCTGATGGTCACTTCCACAGGCTGTGTTGTTAACATGAGCTACAGGAGTATAACATTAACCCCAGCTCAGTTCTTCTGATGGTCACTACCACAGGCTGTGTTGTTAACATGAGCTGTAGGAGCGTAACATTAACCCCAGCTCAGTTCTTCTGCTGGTCACTACCACAGGCTGTATTGTTAACATGAGCTGTAGGAGTGTAACATTACCCCCAGCTCATTTCTTCTGATGGTCACTACCACAGGCTGTGTTGTTAACATGAGCTACAGGAGTGTAACATTACCCCCAGCTCAGTTCTTCTGATGGTCACTACCACAGGCTTTGTTGTTAACATGAGGTGTAGGAGTGTAACATTACCCCAGCTCAGTTCTTCTGATGGTCACTACCACAGGCTGTGTTGTTAACATAAGCTACAGCAGTATAACATTAACTCCAGCTCAGTTCTTCTGATGGTCACTACCACAGGCTGTGTTGTTAACATCAGCTACAGGAGTATAACATTAACCCCAGCTCAGTTCTTTTGATGGTCACTACCACAGGCTGTGTTGTTAACATGAGCTGTAGGAGCGTAACATTAACCCCAGCTCAGTTCTTGTGATGGTCAATTCGACAGGCTTTGTTATTAACATGAGCTACAGGAGTGTAACATTACCCCCAGCTCAGTTCTTCTGATGGTCACTACCACAGGCTGTGTTGTTAACATAAGCTGTAGGAGCGTAACATTAACCCCAGCCCAGTTCTTGTGATGGTCAGTCACTACCACAGGCTGTGTTGTTAACATCAGCTACAGGAGTATAACATTACCCCCAGCTCAGTTCTTCTGATGGTCACTACCACAGGCTGTGTTGTTAACATGAGGTGTAGGAGCGTAACATTAACCCCAGCTCAGTTCTTGTGATGGTCAATACAACAGGCTGTGTTGTTAACATGAGCTACAGGAGTGTAACATTACCCCCAGCTTAGTTCTTGTGATGGTCACTACCACAGGCTGTGTTGTTAACATAAGCTGTAGGAGTGTAACATTACCCCCAGCTCAGTTCTTCTGATGGTCACTACCACAGGCTGTGTTGATAACATGAGCTGTAGGAGCGTAAAATTACCCCCAGCTCAGTTATTCTGATGGCCATTACCACAGGCTGTGTTGTTAATATGAGCTACAGGAGTATAACATTAACCCCAGCTCAGTTCTTCTGATGGTCACTACCACAGGCTGTGTTGTTAACATGAGCTGCAGGAGCGTAACATTAACCCCAGCTCAGTTCTTGTGATGGTCACTACCACAGGCTGTGTTGTTAACATGAGCTGTAGGAGTGTAACATTACCCCAGTTCAGTTCTTCTGATGGCCATTACCACAGGCTGTGTTGTTAATATGAGCTACAGGAGTATAACATTAACCCCAGCTCAGTTCTTCTGATGGTCACTACCACAGGCTGTGTTGTTAACATGAGCTGCAGGAGCGTAACATTAACCCCAGCTCAGTTCTTGTGATGGTCACTACCACAGGCTGTGTTGTTAACATGAGCTGTAGGAGTGTAACATTACCCCAGCTCAGTTCTTCTGATGGTCAATACCACAGGCTGTGTTGTTATCATGAGCTACAGGAGCGTAACATTACCCCCAGCTCAGTTCTTCTGATGGTCAGTCACTACCACAGGCTGTGTTGTTAACATGAGCTACAGTAGTATAACATTAACCCCAGCTCAGTTCTTCTGATGGTCACTACCACAGGCTGTGTTGTTAACATGAGCTGTAGGAGCGTAACATTAACCCCAGCTCAGTTCTTGTGATGGTCAATACGATAGGCTGTGTTGTTAACATGAGCTACAGGAGTGTAACATTACCCCCAGCTTAGTTCTTGTGATGGTCACTACCACAGGCTGTGTTGTTAACATGAGCTGTAGGAGTGTAACATTACCCCCAGCTCAGTTCTTGTGATGGTCACTACCACAGGCTGTGTTGTTAACATGAGCTGTAGGAGCGTAACATTATCCCAAGCTCAGTTCTTCTGATGGTCACTACCACAGCCTGTGTTGTTAACATGAGGTGTAGGATTGTAACATTACCCCCAGCTCAGTTCTTCTGATGGTCACTACCACAGACTGTGTTGTTAACATGAGCTACAGGAGTGTAACATTACCCCCAGCTCAGTTTTTCAGATGGTCACTACCACAGGCTGTGTTGTTAACATGAGCTACAGTAGTATAACATTAACCCCAGCTCAGTTCTTCTGATGGTCACTACCACAGGCTGTGTTGTTAACATGAGCTGTAGGAGCGTAACATTAACCCCAGCTCAGTTCTTGTGATGGTCAATACGATAGGCTGTGTTGTTAACATGAGCTACAGGAGTGTAACATTACCCCCAGCTTAGTTCTTGTGATGGTCACTACCACAGGCTGTGTTGTTAACATGAGCTGTAGGAGTGTAACATTACCCCCAGCTCAGTTCTTGTGATGGTCACTACCACAGGCTGTGTTGTTAACATGAGCTGTAGGAGCGTAACATTATCCCAAGCTCAGTTCTTCTGATGGTCACTACCACAGGCTGTGTTGTTAACATGAGGTGTAGGATTGTAACATTACCCCCAGCTCAGTTCTTCTGATGGTCACTACCACAGACTGTGTTGTTAACATGAGCTACAGGAGTGTAACATTACACCCAGCTCAGTTCTTCTGATGGTCACTACCACAGGCTGTGTTGTTAACATGAGGTGTAGGAGTGTAACATTACCCCAGCTCAGTTCTTCTGATGGTCACTACCACAGGCTGTGTTGTTAACATGAGCTACTGCAGTATAACATTAACTCCAGCTCAGTTTTTCTGATGGTCACTACCACAGGCTGTGTTGTTAACATCAGCTGTAGGAGCGTAACATTAACCCCAGCCCAGTTCTTGTGATGGTCAGTCACTACCACAGGCTGTGTTGTTAACATCATCTACAGGAGTATAACATTAACCCCAGCTCAGTTCTTCTGATGGTCACTACCACAGGCTGTGTTGTTAACATGAGCTGTAGGAGCGTAACATTAACCCCAGCTCAGTTCTTGTGATGGTCAATTCGACAGGCTTTGTTATTAACATGAGCTACAGGAGTGTAACATTACCCCCAGCTCAGTTCTTCTGATGGTCACTACCACAGGCTGTGTTGTTAACATGAGCTGTAGGAGTGTAACATTACCCCCAGCTCAGTTCTTCTGATGGTCACTACCACAGGCTGTGTTGTTAACATGAGGTGTAGGAGTGTAACATTACCCCCAGCTCAGTTCTTGTGATGGTCACTACCACAGGCTGTGTTGTTAACATGAGCTACAGGAGTGTAACATTACCCCCAGCTCAGTTCTTGTGATGGTCAGTCACTACCACAGGCTGTGTTGTTAACATCAGCTACAGGACTATAACATTAACCCCAGCTCAGTTCTTCTGATGGTCACTACCACAGGCTGTGTTGTTAACATGAGCTGTAGGAGCATAACATTAACAGCGGCTCAGTTCTTGTGATGGTCAATACGACAGGCTGTGTTGTTAACATGAGCTACAGGAGTGTAACGTTACCCCCAGCTCAGTTTTTCAGATGGTCACTACCACAGGCTGTGTTGTTAACATGAGCTACAGGAGTGTAACATTACCCCCAGCTCAGTTCTTGTGATGGTCAGTCACTACCACAGGCTGTGTTCTTAACATCAGCTACAGGACTATAACATTAACCCCAGCTCAGTTCTTCTGATGGTCACTACCACAGGCTGTGTTGTTAACATGAGCTGTAGGAGCATAACATTAACAGCGGCTCAGTTCTTGTGATGGTCAATACGACAGGCTGTGTTGTTAACATGAGCTACAGGAGTGTAACGTTACCCCCAGCTCAGTTTTTCAGATGGTCACTACCACAGGCTGTGTTGTTAACATGAGCTGTAGGAGTGTAACATTACCCCCAGCTCAGTTATTCTGATGGTCACTACCACAGGCTGTGTTGTTAACATAAGCTGTAGGAGTGTAACATTACCCCCAGCTCAGTTCTTGTGATGGTCACTACCACAGGCTGTGTTGTTAACATGAGCTGTAGGAGCGTAACATTACCCCCAGCTCAGTTCTTGTGATGGTCACTACCACAGGCTGTGTTGTTAACATGAGCTGTAGGAGTGTAACATTACCCCAGCTCAGTTCTTCTGATGGCCATTACCACAGGCTGTGTTGTTAATATGAGCTACAGGAGTATAACATTAACCCCAGCTCAGTTCTTCTGATGGTCACTACCACAGGCTGTGTTGTTAACATGAGCTGCAGGAGCGTAACATTAACCCCAGCTCAGTTCTTGTGATGGTCACTACCACAGGCTGTGTTGTTAACATGAGCTGTAGGAGTGTAACATTACCCCAGCTCAGTTCTTCTGATGGTCAATACCACAGGCTGTGTTGTTATCATGAGCTACAGCAGCGTAACATTACCCCCAGCTCAGTTCTTCTGATGGTCAGTCACTACCACAGGCTGTGTTGTTAACTTGAGCTACAGTAGTATAACATTAACCCCAGCTCAGTTCTTCTGATGGTCACTACCACAGGCGGTGTTGTTAACATGAGCTGTAGGAGCGTAACATTAACCCCAGCTCAGTTCTTGTGATGGTCAATACGATAGGCTGTGTTGTTAACATGAGCTACAGGAGTGTAACATTACCCCCAGCTTAGTTCTTGTGATGGTCACTACCACAGGCTGTGTTGTTAACATGAGCTGTAGGAGTGTAACATTACCCCCAGCTCAGTTCTTGTGATGGTCACTACCACAGGCTGTGTTGTTAACATGAGCTGTAGGAGCGTAACATTATCCCAAGCTCAGTTCTTCTGATGGTCACTACCACAGGCTGTGTTGTTAACATGAGGTGTAGGATTGTAACATTACCCCCAGCTCAGTTCTTCTGATGGTCACTACCACAGACTGTGTTGTTAACATGAGCTACAGGAGTGTAACATTACACCCAGCTCAGTTCTTCTGATGGTCACTACCACAGGCTGTGTTGTTAACATGAGGTGTAGGAGTGTAACATTACCCCAGCTCAGTTCTTCTGATGGTCACTACCACAGGCTGTGTTGTTAACTTGAGCTACTGCAGTATAACATTAACTCCAGCTCAGTTTTTCTGATGGTCACTACCACAGGCTGTGTTGTTAACATCAGCTGTAGGAGCGTAACATTAACCCCAGCCCAGTTCTTGTGATGGTCAGTCACTACCACAGGCTGTGTTGTTAACATCATCTACAGGAGTATAACATTAACCCCAGCTCAGTTCTTCTGATGGTCACTACCACAGGCTGTGTTGTTAACATGAGCTGTAGGAGCGTAACATTAACCCCAGCTCAGTTCTTGTGATGGTCAATTCGACAGGCTTTGTTATTAACATGAGCTACAGGAGTGTAACATTACCCCCAGCTCAGTTCTTCTGATGGTCACTACCACAGGCTGTGTTGTTAACATGAGCTGTAGGAGTGTAACATTACCCCCAGCTCAGTTCTTCTGATGGTCACTACCACAGGCTGTGTTGTTAACATGAGGTGTAGGAGTGTAACATTACCCCCAGCTCAGTTCTTGTGATGGTCACTACCACAGGCTGTGTTGTTAACATGAGCTACAGGAGTGTAACATTACCCCCAGCTCAGTTCTTGTGATGGTCAGTCACTACCACAGGCTGTGTTGTTAACATCAGCTACAGGACTATAACATTAACCCCAGCTCAGTTCTTCTGATGGTCACTACCACAGGCTGTGTTGTTAACATGAGCTGTAGGAGCATAACATTAACAGCGGCTCAGTTCTTGTGATGGTCAATACGACAGGCTGTGTTGTTAACATGAGCTACAGGAGTGTAACGTTACCCCCAGCTCAGTTTTTCAGATGGTCACTACCACAGGCTGTGTTGTTAACATGAGCTGTAGGAGTGTAACATTACCCCCAGCTCAGTTATTCTGATGGTCACTACCACAGGCTGTGTTGTTAACATAAGCTGTAGGAGTGTAACATTACCCCCAGCTCAGTTCTTGTGATGGTCACTACCACAGGCTGTGTTGTTAACATGAGCTGTAGGAGCGTAACATTACCCCCAGCTCAGTTCTTGTGATGGTCACTACCACAGGCTGTGTTGTTAACCTGAGCTGTAGGAGCGTAACATTACCCCCAGCTCAGTTATTCTGATGGCCATTACCACAGGCTGTGTTGTTAATATGAGCTACAGGAGTGTAACATTACCCCCAGCTCAGTTCTTCTGATGGTCACTACCACAGGCTGTGTTGTTAACATGAGCTACAGGAGTATAACATTAACCCCAGCTCAGTTCTTCTGATGGTCACTACCACAGGCTGTGTTGTTAACATGAGCTGTAGGAGCGTAACATTAACCCCAGCTCAGTTCTTGTGATGGTCAATACGACAGGCTGTGTTGTTAACATGAGCTACAGGAGTGTAACATTACCCCCAGCTTAGTTCTTGTGATGGTCACTACCACAGGCTGTGTTGTTAACATAAGCTGTAGGAGTGTAACATTACCCCCAGCTCAGTTCTTGTGATGGTCACTACCACAGGCTGTGTTGTTAACATGAGCTGTAGGAGCGTAACATTACCCCCAGCTCAGTTATTCTGATGGTCACTACCACAGGCTGTGTTGTTAACATGAGGTGTAGGAGCGTAACATTAACCCCAGCTCAGTTCTTATGATGGTCAATACGACAGGCTGTGTTGTTAACATGAGCTGCAGGAGTGTGACATTACCCCCAGCTTAGTTCTTGTGATGGTCACTACCACAGGCTGTGTTGTTAACATAAGCTGTAGGAGTGTAACATTACCCCCAGCTCAGTTTTTGTGATGGTCACTACCACAGGCTGTGTTGTTAACATGAGCTGTAGGAGCGTAACATTACCCCCAGCTCAGTTATTCTGATGGCCATTACCACAGGCTGTGTTGTTAATATGAGCTACAGGAGTATAACATTAACCCCAGCTCAGTTCTTCTGATGGTCACTACCACAGGCTGTGTTGTTAACATGAGCTGCAGGAGCGTAACATTAACCCCAGCTCAGTTCTTGTGATGGTCACTACCACAGGCTGTGTTGTTAACATGAGGTGTAGGAGTGTAACATTACCCCAG
Organism: Lampris incognitus; assembly: GCF_029633865.1. Taxonomy (NCBI): domain Eukaryota; kingdom Metazoa; phylum Chordata; class Actinopteri; order Lampriformes; family Lampridae; genus Lampris; species Lampris incognitus. The sequence goes on along the minus strand of NC_079212.1, from coordinate 61,401,565 downwards.
CTCAGTTCTTCTGATGGTCAATACCAAAGGCTGTGTTGTTATCATGAGCTACAGGAGCGTAACATTACCCCCAGCTCAGTTCTTCTGATGGTCAGTCACTACCACAGGCTGTGTTGTTAACATGAGCTACAGGAGTATAACATTAACCCCAGCTCAGTTCTTTGATGGTCACTACCACAGGCAGTGTTGTTAACATGAGCTGTAGGAGTGTAACATTACCCCCAGCTCAGTTCTTGTGATGGTCACTACCACAGGCTGTGTTGTTAACATGAGGTGTAGGAGTGTAACATTACCCCAGCTCAGTTCTTGTGATGGTCACTACCACAGGCTGTGTTGTTAACATGAGCTGTAGGAGTGTAACATTACCCCCAGCTCAGTTCATCTGATGGTCACTACCACAGGCTGTGTTGTTAACATGAGCTGTAGGAGTGTAACATTACCCCCAGCTCAGTTCTTCTGATGGTCAGTCACTACCTCAGGCTGCGTTGTTAACATGAGCTACAGGAGTATAACATTAACCCCAGCTCAGTTCTTCTGATGGTCACTACCACAGGCTGTGTTGTTAACATGAGCTGTAGGAGCGTAACATTAACCCCAGCTCAGTTCTTGTGATGGTCAATACGACAGGCTGTGTTGTTAACATGAGCTACAGGAGTGTAACATTACCCCCAGCTTAGTTCTTGTGATGGTCACTACCACAGGCTGTGTTGTTAACATAAGCTGTAGGAGTGTAACATTACCCCCAGCTCAGTTCTTGTGATGGTCACTACCACAGGCTGTGTTGTTAACATGAGCTGTAGGAGCGTAACATTACCCCCAGCTCAGTTATTCTGATGGTCACTACCACAGGCTGTGTTGTTAACATGAGCTGTAGGAGCGTAACATTAACCCCAGCTCAGTTCTTGTGATGGTCAATACGACAGGCTGTGTTGTTAACATGAGCTACAGGAGTGTAACATTACCCCCAGCTTAGTTCTTGTGATGGTCACTACCACAGGCTGTGTTGTTAACATAAGCTGTAGGAGTATAACATTAACCCCAGCTCAGTTCTTCTGATGGTCACTACCACAGGCTGTGTTGTTAACATGAGCTGCAGGAGCGTAACATTAACCCCAGCTCAGTTCTTGTGATGGTCACTACCACAGGCTGTGTTGTTAACATGAGGTGTAGGAGTGTAACATTACCCCAGCTCAGTTCTTCTGATGGTCAATACCACAGGCTGTGTTGTTATCATGAGTTACAGGAGCCTAACATTACCCCAGCTCAGTTCTTCTGATGGTCACTACCAAAGGCTGTGTTGTTAACATGAGGTGTAGGAGTGTAACATTACGCCCAGCTCAGTTCTTCTGATGGTCAGTCACTACCACAGGCTGTGTTGTTAACATGAGCTACAGGAGTATAACATTAACCCCAGCTCAGTTCTTCTGATGGTCACTACCACAGGCTGTGTTGTTAACATGAGCTGTAGGAGCGTAACATTAACCCCAGCTCAGTTCTTGTGATGGTCAATACGACAGGCTGTGTTGTTAACATGAGCTACAGGAGTGTAACATTACCCCCAGCTTAGTTCTTGTGATGGTCACTACCACAGATTGTGTTGTTAACATGAGCTGTAGGAGTGTAACATTACCCCCAGCTCAGTTCTTGTGATGGTCACTACCACAGGCTGTGTTGTTAACATGAGCTGTAGGAGCGTAACAATTATCCCAAGCTCAGTTCTTCTGATGGTCACTACCACAGGCTGTGTTGTTAACATGAGGTGTAGGAGTGTAACATTACCCCCAGCTCAGTTCTTCTGATGGTCACTACCACAGACTGTGTTGTTAACATGAGCTACAGGAGCGTAACATTACCCCCAGCTCAGTTCTTCTGATGGTCACTACCACAGGCTGTGTTGTTAACATGAGATGTAGGAGTGTAACATTACCCCAGCTCAGTTCTTCTGATGGTCACTACCACAGGCTGTGTTGTTAACATGAGCTACAGCAGTATAACATTAACCCCAGCTCAGTTCTTCTGATGGTCACTACCACAGGCTGTGTTGTTAACATGAGCTGTAGGAGCGTAACATTAACCCCAGCTCAGTTCTTCTGATGGTCACTACCACAGGCTGTGTTTTTATCATGAGCTGTAGGAGGGTAACATTACCCCCAGCTCAGTTCTTCTGCTGGTCACTACCACAGGCTGTGTTGTTAACATGAGCTGTAGGAGTGTAACATTACCCCCAGGTCAGTTCTTCTGATAGTCAGTCACTACCACAGGCTGTGTTGTTAACATGAGCTGTAGGAGCGTAACATTACCCCCAGCTCAGTTCTTCTGATAGTCAGTCACTACCACAGGCTGTGTTGTTAACATGAGCTGTAGGAGTGTAACATTACCCCCAGCTCAGTTCTTGTGATGGTCACTACCACAGGCTGTGTTGTTAACCTGAGCTGTAGGAGCGTAACATTATCCCAAGCTCAGTTCTTCTGATGGTCACTACCACAGGCTGTGTTGTTAACATGAGGTGTAGGAGTGTAACATTACCCCCAGCTCAGTTATTCTGATGGTCACTACCACAGACTGTGTTGTTAACATGAGCTACAGGAGTGTAACATTACCCCCAGCTCAGTTCTTCTGATGGTCACTTCCACAGGCTGTGTTGTTAACATGAGCTACAGGAGTATAACATTAACCCCAGCTCAGTTCTTCTGATGGTCACTACCACAGGCTGTGTTGTTAACATGAGCTGTAGGAGCGTAACATTAACCCCAGCTCAGTTCTTCTGCTGGTCACTACCACAGGCTGTATTGTTAACATGAGCTGTAGGAGTGTAACATTACCCCCAGCTCATTTCTTCTGATGGTCAGTACCACAGGCTGTGTTGTTAACATGAGCTGTAGGAGCGTAACATTACCCCCAGCTCAGTTCTTCTGATAGTCAGTCACTACCACAGGCTGTGTTGTTAACATGAGCTGTAGGAGTGTAACATTACCCCAGCTCAGTTCTTCTGATGGTCACTACCACAGGCTGTGTTAACATGAGGTGTAGGAGTGTAACATTACCCCCAGCTCAGTTCTTCTGATGGTCACTACCACAGGCTGTGTTGTTAACATGAGGTGTAGGAGTGTAACATTACCCCCAGCTCAGTTCTTGTGATGGTCACTACCACAGAATGTGTTGTTAACATGAGCTGTAGGAGTGTAACATTACCCCCAGCTCAGTTCTTGTGATGGTCACTACCACAGGCTGTGTTGTTAACATGAGCTGTAGGAGCGTAACATTACCCCCAGCTCAGTTATTCTGATGGCCATTCACACAAGCTGTGTTGTTAACATGAGCTACAGGAGTATAACATTAACCCCAGCTCAGTTCTTCTGATGGTCACTACCACAGGCTGTGTTGTTAACATGAGCTACAGGAGTGTAACATTAACCCCAGCTCAGTTCTTCTGATGGTCAATACGACAGGCTGTGTTGTTAACATGAGCTACAGGAGTGTAACATTACCCCCAGCTTAGTTCTTGTGATGGTCACTACCACAGGCTGTGTTGTTAACATGAGCTGTAGGAGTGTAACATTACCCCCAGCTCAGTTCTTGTGATGGTCACTACCACAGAATGTGTTGTTAACATGAGCTGTAGGAGTGTAACATTACCCCCAGCTCAGTTCTTGTGATGGTCACTACCACAGGCTGTGTTGTTAACATGAGCTGTAGGAGCGTAACATTACCCCCAGCTCAGTTATTCTGATGGCCATTCACACAAGCTGTGTTGTTAATATGAGCTACAGGAGCGTAACATTACCCCCAGCTCAGTTCTTCTGATGGTCAGTCACTACCACAGGCTGTGTTGTTAACATGAGCTACAGGAGTGTAACATTACCCCCAGCTCAGTTCTTCTGATGGTCACTACCACAGGCTGTGTTGTTAACATGAGGTGTAGGAGCGTAACATTAACCCCAGCTCAGTTCTTGTGATGGTCAATACGACAGGCTGTGTTGTTAACATGAGCTACAGGAGTGTAACATTACCCCCAGCTCAGTTCTTGTGATGGTCACTACCACAGGCTGTGTTGTTAACATAAGCTGTAGGAGTGTAACATTACCCCCAGCTCAGTTCTTCTGATGGTCACTACCACAGGCTGTGTTGATAACATGAGCTGTAGGAGCGTAAAATTACCCCCAGCTCAGTTATTCTGATGGCCATTACCACAGGCTGTGTTGTTAATATGAGCTACAGGAGTATAACATTAACCCCAGCTCAGTTCTTCTGATGGTCACTACCACAGGCTGTGTTGTTAACATGAGCTGCAGGAGCGTAACATTAACCCCAGCTCAGTTCTTGTGATGGTCACTACCACAGGCTGTGTTGTTAACATGAGGTGTAGGAGTGTAACATTACCCCAGCTCAGTTCTTCTGATGGTCAATACCACAGGCTGTGTTGTTATCATGAGTTACAGGAGCGTAACATTACCCCAGCTCAGTTCTTCTGATGGTCACTACCAAAGGCTGTGTTGTTAACATGAGGTGTAGGAGTGTAACATTACGCCCAGCTCAGTTCTTCTGATGGTCAGTCACTACCACAGGCTGTGTTGTTAACATGAGCTACAGGAGTATAACATTAACCCCAGCTCAGTTCTTCTGATGGTCACTACCACAGGCTGTGTTGTTAACATGAGCTGTAGGAGCGTAACATTAACCCCAGCTCAGTTCTTGTGATGGTCAATACGACAGGCTGTGTTGTTAACATGAGCTACAGGAGTGTAACATTACCCCCAGCTTAGTTCTTGTGATGGTCACTACCACAGATTGTGTCGTTAACATGAGCTGTAGGAGTGTAACATTACCCCCAGCTCAGTTCTTGTGATGGTCACTACCACAGGCTGTGTTGTTAACATGAGCTGTAGGAGCGTAACATTATCCCAAGCTCAGTTCTTCTGATGGTCACTACCACAGGCTGTGTTGTTAACATGAGGTGTAGGAGTGTAACATTACCCCCAGCTCAGTTCTTCTGATGGTCACTACCACAGACTGTGTTGTTAACATGAGCTACAGGAGTGTAACATTACCCCCAGCTCAGTTCTTCTGATGGTCACTACCACAGGCTGTGTTGTTAACATGAGATGTAGGAGTGTAACATTACCCCAGCTCAGTTCTTCTGATGGTCACTACCACAGGCTGTGTTGTTAACATGAGCTACAGCAGTATAACATTAACCCCAGCTCAGTTCTTCTGATGGTCACTACCACAGGCTGTGTTGTTAACATGAGCTGTAGGAGCGTAACATTAACCCCAGCTCAGTTCTTCTGATGGTCACTACCACAGGCTGTGTTTTTAACATGAGCTGTAGGAGGGTAACATTACCCCCAGCTCAGTTCTTCTGCTGGTCACTACCACAGGCTGTGTTGTTAACATGAGCTGTAGGAGTGTAACATTACCCCCAGCTCAGTTCTTCTGATAGTCAGTCACTACCACAGGCTGTGTTGTTAACATGAGCTGTAGGAGTGTAACATTACCCCCAGCTCAGTTCTTGTGATGGTCACTACCACAGGCTGTGTTGTTAACATGAGCTGTAGGAGCGTAACATTATCCCAAGCTCAGTTCTTCTGATGGTCACTACCACAGGCTGTGTTGTTAACATGAGGTGTAGGAGTGTAACATTACCCCCAGCTCAGTTCTTCTGATGGTCACTACCACAGACTGTGTTGTTAACATGAGCTACAGGAGTGTAACATTACCCCCAGCTCAGTTCTTCTGATGGTCACTTCCACAGGCTGTGTTGTTAACATGAGCTACAGGAGTATAACATTAACCCCAGCTCAGTTCTTCTGATGGTCACTACCACAGGCTGTGTTGTTAACATGAGCTGTAGGAGCGTAACATTAACCCCAGCTCAGTTCTTCTGCTGGTCACTACCACAGGCTGTATTGTTAACATGAGCTGTAGGAGTGTAACATTACCCCCAGCTCATTTCTTCTGATGGTCAGTACCACAGGCTGTGTTGTTAACATGAGCTGTAGGAGCGTAACATTACCCCCAGCTCAGTTCTTCTGATAGTCAGTCACTACCACAGGCTGTGTTGTTAACATGAGCTGTAGGAGTGTAACATTACCCCAGCTCAGTTCTTCTGATGGTCACTACCACAGGCTGTGTTAACATGAGGTGTAGGAGTGTAACATTACCCCCAGCTCAGTTCTTCTGATGGTCACTACCACAGGCTGTGTTGTTAACATGAGGTGTAGGAGTGTAACATTACCCCCAGCTCAGTTCTTGTGATGGTCACTACCACAGGTTGTGTTGTTAACATGAGCTACAGGAGTGTAACATTACCCCCAGCTCAGTTCTTGTGATGGTCAGTCACTACCACAGGCTGTGTTGTTAACATGAGCTACAGGAGTATAACATTAACCCCAGCTCAGTTCTTCTGATGGTCACTACCACAGGCTGTGTTGTTAACATGAGCTACAGGAGTGTAACATTAACCCCAGCTCAGTTCTTGTGATGGTCAATACGACAGGCTGTGTTGTTAACATGAGCTACAGGAGTGTAACATTACCCCCAGCTTAGTTCTTGTGATGGTCACTACCACAGGCTGTGTTGTTAACATGAGCTGTAGGAGTGTAACATTACCCCCAGCTCAGTTCTTGTGATGGTCACTACCACAGGCTGTGTTGTTAACATGAGCTGTAGGAGTGTAACATTACCCCAGCTCAGTTCTTCTGATGGTCAATACCACAGGCTGTGTTGTTATCATGAGCTACAGGAGCGTAACATTACCCCCAGCTCAGTTCTTCTGATGGTCAGTCACTACCACAGGCTGTGTTGTTAACATGAGCTACAGTAGTATAACATTAACCCCAGCTTAGTTCTTCTGATGGTCACTACCACAGGCTGTGTTGTTAACATGAGCTGTAGGAGCGTAACATTAACCCCAGCTCAGTTCTTGTGATGGTCAATACGATAGGCTGTGTTGTTAACATGAGCTACAGGAGTGTAACATTACCCCCAGCTTAGTTCTTGTGATGGTCACTACCACAGGCTGTGTTGTTAACATGAGCTGTAGGAGTGTAACATTACCCCCAGCTCAGTTCTTGTGATGGTCACTACCACAGGCTGTGTTGTTAACATGAGCTGTAGGAGCGTAACATTATCCCAAGCTCAGTTCTTCTGATGGTCACTACCACAGGCTGTGTTGTTAACATGAGGTGTAGGAGTGTAACATTACCCCCAGCTCAGTTCTTCTGATGGCCACTACCACAGACTGTGTTGTTAACATGAGCTACAGGAGTGTAACATTACCCCCAGCTCAGTTCTTCTGATGGTCACTACCACAGGCTGTGTTGTTAACATGAGGTGTAGGAGTGTAACATTACCCCAGCTCAGTTCTTCTGATGGTCACTACCACAGGCTGTGTTGTTAACATGAGCTACAGCAGTATAACATTAACTCCAGCTCAGTTCTTCTGATGGTCACTACCACAGGCTGTGTTGTTAACATCAGCTGTAGGAGCGTAACATTAACCCCAGCCCAGTTCTTGTGATGGACAGTCACTACCACAGGCTGTGTTGTTAACATCAGCTGTAGGAGCGTAACATTAACCCCAGCTCAGTTCTTGTGATGGTCAATACGACAGGCTGTGTTGTTAACATGAGCTACAGGAGTGTAACATTACCCCCAGCTTAGTTCTTGTGATGGTCACTACCACAGGCTGTGTTATTAACATAAGCTGTAGGAGTGTAACATTACCCCCAGCTCAGTTCTTGTGATGGTCACTACCACAGGCTGTGATGTTAACATGAGCTGTAGGAGCGTAACATTACCCCCAGCTCAGTTATTCTGATGGTCACTACCACAGGCTGTGTTGTTAACATGAGGTGTAGGAGCGTAACATTAACCCCAGCTCAGTTCTTGTGATGGTCAATACGACAGGCTGTGTTGTTAACATGAGCTACAGGAGTGTAACATTACCCCCAGCTTAGTTCTTGTGATGGTCACTACCACAGGCTGTGTTGTTAACATAAGCTGTAGGAGTGTAACATTACCCCCAGCTCAGTTTTTGTGATGGTCACTACCACAGGCTGTGTTGTTAACATGAGCTGTAGGAGCGTAACATTACCCCCAGCTCAGTTATTCTGATGGCCATTACCACAGGCTGTGTTGTTAATATGAGCTACAGGAGTATAACATTAACCGCAGCTCAGTTCTTCTGATGGTCACTACCACAGGCTGTGTTGTTAACATGAGCTGCAGGAGCGTAACATTAACCCCAGCTCAGTTCTTGTGATGGTCACTACCACAGGCTGTGTTGTTAACATGAGGTGTAGGAGTGTAACATTACCCCAGCTCAGTTCTTCTGATGGTCAATACCACAGGCTGTGTTGTTATCATGAGCTACAGGAGCGTAACATTACCCCCAGCTCAGTTCTTCTGATGGTCAGTCACTACCACAGGCTGTGTTGTTAACATGAGCTACAGGAGTATAACATTAACCCCAGCTCAGTTCTTCTGATGGTCACTACCACAGGCTGTGTTGTTAACATGAGCTGTAGGAGCGTAACATTAACCCCAGCTCAGGTCTTGTGATGGTCAATACGATAGGCTGTGTTGTTAACATGAGCTACAGGAGTGTAACATTACCCCCAGCTTAGTTCTTTGATGGTCACTACCACAGGCAGTGTTGTTAACATGAGCTGTAGGAGTGTAACATTACCCCCAGCTCAGTTCTTGTGATGGTCACTACCACAGGCTGTGTTGTTAACATGAGGTGTAGGAGTGTAACATTACCCCAGCTCAGTTCTTCTGATGGTCACTACCACAGGCTGTGTTGTTAACATGAGGTGTAGGAGTGTAACATTACCCCAAGCTCAGTTCTTCTGATGGTCACTAACACAGACTGTGTTGTTAACATGAGCTACAGGAGTGTAACATTACCCCCAGCTCAGTTCTTCTGATGGTCACTACCACAGGCTGTGTTGTTAACATGAGGTGTAGGAGTGTAACATTACCCCAGCTCAGTTCTTCTGATGGTCACTACCACAGGCTGTGTTGTTAACATGAGCTACAGCAGTATAACATTAACTCCAGCTCAGTTCTTCTGATGGTCACTACCACAGGCTGTGTTGTTAACATAAGCTGTAGGAGTGTAACATTACCCCCAGCTCAGTTCTTCTGATGGTCACTACCACAGGCTGTGTTGTTAACATGAGCTGTAGGAGCGTAACATTACCCCCAGCTCAGTTATTCTGATGGCCATTACCACAGGCTGTGTTGTTAATATGAGCTACAGGAGTGTAACATTACCCCCAGCTCAGTTCTTCTGATGGTCACTACCACAGGCTGTGTTGTTAACATGAGCTACAGGAGTGTAACATTAACCCCAGCTCAGTTCTTCTGATGGTCACTACCACAGGCTGTGTTGTTAACATGAGCTGTAGGAGCGTAACATTAACCCCAGCTCAGTTCTTGTGATGGTCAATACGACAGGCTGTGTTGTTAACATGAGCTACAGGAGTGTAACATTACCCCCAGCTTAGTTCTTGTGATGGTCACTACCACAGGCTGTGTTGTTAATATAAGCTGTAGGAGTGTAACATTACCCCCAGCTCAGTTCTTGTGATGGTCACTACCACAGGCTGTGTTGTTAACATGAGCTGTAGGAGCGTAACATTACCCCCAGCTCAGTTATTCTGATGGTCACTACCACAGGCTGTGTTGTTAACATGAGGTGTAGGAGCGTAACATTAACCCCAGCTCAGTTCTTGTGATGGTCAATACGACAGGCTGTGTTGTTAACATGAGCTACAGGAGTGTTAAATTACCCCCAGCTTAGTTCTTGTGATGGTCACTACCACAGGCTGTGTTGTTAATATAAGCTGTAGGAGTGTAACATTACCCCCAGCTCAGTTCTTGTGATGGTCACTACCACAGGCTGTGTTGTTATCATGAGCTGTAGGAGCGTAACATTACCCCCAGCTCAGTTATTCTGATGGCCATTACCACAGGCTGTGTTGTTAATATTAGCTACAGGAGTATAACATTAACCCCAGCTCAGTTCTTCTGATGGTCACTACCACAGGCTGTGTTGTTAACATGAGCTGCAGGAGCGTAACATTAACCCCAGCTCAGTTCTTGTGATGGTCACTACCACAGGCTGTGTTGTTAACATGAGGTGTACGAGTGTAACATTACCCCAGCTCAGTTCTTCTGATGGTCAATACCACAGGCTGTGTTGTTATCATGAGCTACAGGAGTGTAACATTACCCCCAGCTCAGTTCTTCTGATGGTCAGTCACTACCACAGGCTGTGTTGTTAACATGAGCTACAGGAGTATAACATTAACCCCAGCTCAGTTCTTCTGATGGTCACCACCACAGGCTGTGTTGTTAACATGAGCTGTAGGAGCGTAACATTAACCCCAGCTCAGTTCTTGTGATTGTCACTACCACAGGCTGTGTTGTTAACATGAGGTGTAGGAGTGTAACATTACCCCAGCACAGTTCTTCTGATGGTCACTACCACAGGCTGTGTTGTTAACATGAGCTGCAGGAGCGTAACATTAACCCCAGCTCAGTTCTTGTGATGGTCACTACCACAGGCTGTGTTGTTAACATGAGGTGTAGGAGTGTAACATTACCCCAGCTCAGTTCTTCTGATGGTCAATACCACAGGCTGTGTTGTTATCATGAGCTACAGGAGTGTAACATTACCCCCAGCTCAGTTCTTCTGATGGTCAGTCACTACCACAGGCTGTGTTGTTAACATGAGCTACAGGAGTATAACATTAACCCCAGCTCAGTTCTTCTGATGGTCACCACCACAGGCTGTGTTGTTAACATGAGCTGTAGGAGCGTAACATTAACCCCAGCTCAGTTCTTGTGATTGTCACTACCACAGGCTGTGTTGTTAACATGAGGTGTAGGAGTGTAACATTACCCCAGCACAGTTCTTCTGATGGTCACTACCACAGGCTGTGTTGTTAACATGAGCTGTAGGAGTGTAACATTACCCCCAGCTCAGTTCTTGTGATGGTCACTACCACAGGCTGTGTTGTTAACATGAGCTGTAGGAGCGTAACATTATCCCAAGCTCAGTTCTTCTGATGGTCACTACCACAGGCTGTGTTGTTAACATGAGGTGTAGGAGTGTAACATTACCCCCAGCTCAGTTCTTCTGATGGTCACTACCACAGACTGTGTTGTTAACATGAGCTACAGGAGTGTAACATTACCCCCAGCTCAGTTCTTCTGATGGTCACTACCACAGGCTGTGTTGTTAACATGAGGTGTAGGAGTGTAACATTACCCCAGCTCAGTTCTTCTGATGGTCACTACCACAGGCTGTGTTAACATGAGGTGTAGGAGTGTAACATTACCCCCAGCTCAGTTCTTCTGATGGTCACTACCACAGGCTGTGTTGTTAACATGAGGTGTAGGAGTGTAACATTACCCCCAGCTCAGTTCTTGTGATGGTCACTACCACAGGTTGTGTTGTTAACATGAGCTACAGGAGTGTAACATTACCCCCAGCTCAGTTCTTGTGATGGTCAGTCACTACCACAGGCTGTGTTGTTAACATGAGCTACAGGAGTATAACATTAACCCCAGCTCAGTTCTTCTGATGGTCACTACCACAGGCTGTGTTGTTAACATGAGCTACAGGAGTGTAACATTAACCCCAGCTCAGTTCTTGTGATGGTCAATACGACAGGCTGTGTTGTTAACATGAGCTACAGGAGTGTAACATTACCCCCAGCTTAGTTCTTGTGATGGTCACTACCACAGGCTGTGTTGTTAACATGAGCTGTAGGAGTGTAACATTACCCCCAGCTCAGTTCTTGTGATGGTCACTACCACAGGCTGTGTTGTTAACATGAGCTGTAGGAGTGTAACATTACCCCAGCTCAGTTCTTCTGATGGTCAATACCACAGGCTGTGTTGTTATCATGAGCTACAGGAGCGTAACATTACCCCCAGCTCAGTTCTTCTGATGGTCAGTCACTACCACAGGCTGTGTTGTTAACATGAGCTACAGTAGTATAACATTAACCCCAGCTTAGTTCTTCTGATGGTCACTACCACAGGCTGTGTTGTTAACATGAGCTGTAGGAGCGTAACATTAACCCCAGCTCAGTTCTTGTGATGGTCAATACGATAGGCTGTGTTGTTAACATGAGCTACAGGAGTGTAACATTACCCCCAGCTTAGTTCTTGTGATGGTCACTACCACAGGCTGTGTTGTTAACATGAGCTGTAGGAGTGTAACATTACCCCCAGCTCAGTTCTTGTGATGGTCACTACCACAGGCTGTGTTGTTAACATGAGCTGTAGGAGCGTAACATTATCCCAAGCTCAGTTCTTCTGATGGTCACTACCACAGGCTGTGTTGTTAACATGAGGTGTAGGAGTGTAACATTACCCCCAGCTCAGTTCTTCTGATGGCCACTACCACAGACTGTGTTGTTAACATGAGCTACAGGAGTGTAACATTACCCCCAGCTCAGTTCTTCTGATGGTCACTACCACAGGCTGTGTTGTTAACATGAGGTGTAGGAGTGTAACATTACCCCAGCTCAGTTCTTCTGATGGTCACTACCACAGGCTGTGTTGTTAACATGAGCTACAGCAGTATAACATTAACTCCAGCTCAGTTCTTCTGATGGTCACTACCACAGGCTGTGTTGTTAACATCAGCTGTAGGAGCGTAACATTAACCCCAGCCCAGTTCTTGTGATGGACAGTCACTACCACAGGCTGTGTTGTTAACATCAGCTGTAGGAGCGTAACATTAACCCCAGCTCAGTTCTTGTGATGGTCAATACGACAGGCTGTGTTGTTAACATGAGCTACAGGAGTGTAACATTACCCCCAGCTTAGTTCTTGTGATGGTCACTACCACAGGCTGTGTTATTAACATAAGCTGTAGGAGTGTAACATTACCCCCAGCTCAGTTCTTGTGATGGTCACTACCACAGGCTGTGATGTTAACATGAGCTGTAGGAGCGTAACATTACCCCCAGCTCAGTTATTCTGATGGTCACTACCACAGGCTGTGTTGTTAACATGAGGTGTAGGAGCGTAACATTAACCCCAGCTCAGTTCTTGTGATGGTCAATACGACAGGCTGTGTTGTTAACATGAGCTACAGGAGTGTAACATTACCCCCAGCTTAGTTCTTGTGATGGTCACTACCACAGGCTGTGTTGTTAACATAAGCTGTAGGAGTGTAACATTACCCCCAGCTCAGTTTTTGTGATGGTCACTACCACAGGCTGTGTTGTTAACATGAGCTGTAGGAGCGTAACATTACCCCCAGCTCAGTTATTCTGATGGCCATTACCACAGGCTGTGTTGTTAATATGAGCTACAGGAGTATAACATTAACCGCAGCTCAGTTCTTCTGATGGTCACTACCACAGGCTGTGTTGTTAACATGAGCTGCAGGAGCGTAACATTAACCCCAGCTCAGTTCTTGTGATGGTCACTACCACAGGCTGTGTTGTTAACATGAGGTGTAGGAGTGTAACATTACCCCAGCTCAGTTCTTCTGATGGTCAATACCACAGGCTGTGTTGTTATCATGAGCTACAGGAGCGTAACATTACCCCCAGCTCAGTTCTTCTGATGGTCAGTCACTACCACAGGCTGTGTTGTTAACATGAGCTACAGGAGTATAACATTAACCCCAGCTCAGTTCTTCTGATGGTCACTACCACAGGCTGTGTTGTTAACATGAGCTGTAGGAGCGTAACATTAACCCCAGCTCAGTTCTTGTGATGGTCAATACGATAGGCTGTGTTGTTAACATGAGCTACAGGAGTGTAACATTACCCCCAGCTTAGTTCTTTGATGGTCACTACCACAGGCAGTGTTGTTAACATGAGCTGTAGGAGTGTAACATTACCCCCAGCTCAGTTCTTGTGATGGTCACTACCACAGGCTGTGTTGTTAACATGAGGTGTAGGAGTGTAACATTACCCCAGCTCAGTTCTTCTGATGGTCACTACCACAGGCTGTGTTGTTAACATGAGGTGTAGGAGTGTAACATTACCCCAAGCTCAGTTCTTCTGATGGTCACTAACACAGACTGTGTTGTTAACATGAGCTACAGGAGTGTAACATTACCCCCAGCTCAGTTCTTCTGATGGTCACTACCACAGGCTGTGTTGTTAACATGAGGTGTAGGAGTGTAACATTACCCCAGCTCAGTTCTTCTGATGGTCACTACCACAGGCTGTGTTGTTAACATGAGCTACAGCAGTATAACATTAACTCCAGCTCAGTTCTTCTGATGGTCACTACCACAGGCTGTGTTGTTAACATAAGCTGTAGGAGTGTAACATTACCCCCAGCTCAGTTCTTGTGATGGTCACTACCACAGGCTGTGTTGTTAACATGAGCTGTAGGAGCGTAACATTACCCCCAGCTCAGTTATTCTGATGGCCATTACCACAGGCTGTGTTGTTAATATGAGCTACAGGAGTGTAACATTACCCCCAGCTCAGTTCTTCTGATGGTCACTACCACAGGCTGTGTTGTTAACATGAGCTACAGGAGTATAACATTAACCCCAGCTCAGTTCTTCTGATGGTCACTACCACAGGCTGTGTTGTTAACATGAGCTGTAGGAGCGTAACATTACCCCCAGCTCAGTTCTTGTGATGGTCAATACGACAGGCTGTGTTGTTAACATGAGCTACAGGAGTGTAACATTACCCCCAGCTTAGTTCTTGTGATGGTCACTACCACAGGCTGTGTTGTTAATATAAGCTGTAGGAGTGTAACATTACCCCCAGCTCAGTTCTTGTGATGGTCACTACCACAGGCTGTGTTGTTAACATGAGCTGTAGGAGCGTAACATTACCCCCAGCTCAGTTATTCTGATGGTCACTACCACAGGCTGTGTTGTTAACATGAGGTGTAGGAGCGTAACATTAACCCCAGCTCAGTTCTTGTGATGGTCAATACGACAGGCTGTGTTGTTAACATGAGCTACAGGAGTGTTAAATTACCCCCAGCTTAGTTCTTGTGATGGTCACTACCACAGGCTGTGTTGTTAATATAAGCTGTAGGAGTGTAACATTACCCCCAGCTCAGTTCTTGTGATGGTCACTACCACAGGCTGTGTTGTTATCATGAGCTGTAGGAGCGTAACATTACCCCCAGCTCAGTTATTCTGATGGCCATTACCACAGGCTGTGTTGTTAATATTAGCTACAGGAGTATAACATTAACCCCAGCTCAGTTCTTCTGATGGTCACTACCACAGGCTGTGTTGTTAACATGAGCTGCAGGAGCGTAACATTAACCCCAGCTCAGTTCTTGTGATGGTCACTACCACAGGCTGTGTTGTTAACATGAGGTGTAGGAGTGTAACATTACCCCAGCTCAGTTCTTCTGATGGTCAATACCACAGGCTGTGTTGTTATCATGAGCTACAGGAGTGTAACATTACCCCCAGCTCAGTTCTTCTGATGGTCAGTCACTACCACAGGCTGTGTTGTTAACATGAGCTACAGGAGTATAACATTAACCCCAGCTCAGTTCTTCTGATGGTCACCACCACAGGCTGTGTTGTTAACATGAGCTGTAGGAGCGTAACATTAACCCCAGCTCAGTTCTTGTGATTGTCACTACCACAGGCTGTGTTGTTAACATGAGGTGTAGGAGTGTAACATTACCCCAGCACAGTTCTTCTGATGGTCACTACCACAGGCTGTGTTGTTAACATGAGCTGTAGGAGTGTAACATTACCCCCAGCTCAGTTCTTGTGATGGTCACTACCACAGGCTGTGTTGTTAACATGAGCTGTAGGAGCGTAACATTATCCCAAGCTCAGTTCTTCTGATGGTCACTACCACAGGCTGTGTTGTTAACATGAGGTGTAGGAGTGTAACATTACCCCCAGCTCAGTTCTTCTGATGGTCACTACCACAGACTGTGTTGTTAACATGAGCTACAGGAGTGTAACATTACCCCCAGCTCAGTTCTTCTGATGGTCACTACCACAGGCTGTGTTGTTAACATGAGGTGTAGGAGTGTAACATTACCCCAGCTCAGTTCTTCTGATGGTCACTACCACAGGCTGTGTTGTTAACATGAGCTACAGCAGTATAACATTAACTCCAGCTCAGTTCTTCTGATGGTCACTACCACAGGCTGTGTTGTTAACATCAGCTGTAGGAGCGTAACATTAACCCCAGCCCAGTTCTTGTGATGGTCAGTCACTACCACAGGCTGTGTTGTTAACATGAGGTGTAGGAGTCTAACATTACCCCCAGCTCAGTTCTTGTGATGGTCACTACCACAGGCTGTGTTGTTAACATGAGCTACAGGAGTGTAACATTACCCCCAGCTCAGTTCTTGTGATGGTCAGTCACTACCACAGGCTGTGTTGTTAACATCAGCTACAGGACTATAACATTAACCCCAGCTCAGTTCTTCTGATGGTCACTACCACAGGCTGTGTTGTTAACATGAGCTGTAGGAGCATAACATTAACAGCGGCTCAGTTCTTGTTATGGTCAATATGACAGGCTGTGATGTTAACATGAGCTACAGGAGTGTAACGTTACCCCCAGCTCAGTTTTTCAGATGGTCACTACCACAGGCTGTGTTGTTAACATGAGCTGTAGGAGTGTAACATTACCCCCAGCTCAGTTATTCTGATGGTCACTACCACAGGCTGTGTTGTTAACATAAGCTGTAGGAGTGTAACATTACCCCCAGCTCAGTTCTTGTGATGGTCACTACCACAGGCTGTGTTGTTAACATGAGCTGTAGGAGCGTAACATTACCCCCAGCTCAGTTCTTGTGATGGTCACTACCACAGGCTGTGTTGTTAACATGAGCTGTAGGAGCGTAACATTACCCCCAGCTCAGTTATTCTGATGGCCATTACCACAGGCTGTGTTGTTAATATGAGCTACAGGAGTGTAACATTACCCCCAGCTCAGTTCTTCTGATGGTCACTACCACAGGCTGTGTTGTTAACATGAGCTACAGGAGTATAACATTAACCCCAGCTCAGTTCTTCTGATGGTCAATACGACAGGCTGTGTTGTTAACATGAGCTACAGGAGTGTTAAATTACCCCCAGCTTAGTTCTTGTGATGGTCACTACCACAGGCTGTGTTGTTAATATAAGCTGTAGGAGTGTAACATTACCCCCAGCTCAGTTCTTGTGATGGTCACTACCACAGGCTGTGTTGTTATCATGAGCTGTAGGAGCGTAACATTACCCCCAGCTCAGTTATTCTGATGGCCATTACCAAAGGCTGTGTTGTTAATATGAGCTACAGGAGTATAACATTAACCCCAGCTCAGTTCTTCTGATGGTCACTACCACAGGCTGTGTTGTTAACATGAGCTGCAGGAGCGTAACATTAACCCCAGCTCAGTTCTTGTGATGGTCACTACCACAGGCTGTGTTGTTAACATGAGGTGTAGGAGTGTAACATTACCCCAGCTCAGTTCTTCTGATGGTCAATACCACAGGCTGTGTTGTTATCATGAGCTACAGGAGTGTAACATTACCCCCAGCTCAGTTCTTCTGATGGTCAGTCACTACCACAGGCTGTGTTGTTAACATGAGCTACAGGAGTATAACATTAACCCCAGCTCAGTTCTTCTGATGGTCACCACCACAGGCTGTGTTGTTAACATGAGCTGTAGGAGCGTAACATTAACCCCAGCTCAGTTCTTGTGATTGTCACTACCACAGGCTGTGTTGTTAACATGAGGTGTAGGAGTGTAACATTACCCCAGCACAGTTCTTCTGATGGTCACTACCACAGGCTGTGTTGTTAACATGAGCTGTAGGAGTGTAACATTACCCCCAGCTCAGTTCTTGTGATGGTCACTACCACAGGCTGTGTTGTTAACATGAGCTGTAGGAGCGTAACATTATCCCAAGCTCAGTTCTTCTGATGGTCACTACCACAGGCTGTGTTGTTAACATGAGGTGTAGGAGTGTAACATTACCCCCAGCTCAGTTCTTCTGATGGTCACTACCACAGACTGTGTTGTTAACATGAGCTACAGGAGTGTAACATTACCCCCATCTCAGTTCTTCTGATGGTCACTACCACAGGCTGTGTTGTTAACATGAGGTGTAGGAGTGTAACATTACCCCAGCTCAGTTCTTCTGATGGTCACTACCACAGGCTGTGTTGTTAACATGAGCTACAGCAGTATAACATTAACTCCAGCTCAGTTCTTCTGATGGTCACTACCACAGGCTGTGTTGTTAACATCAGCTGTAGGAGCGTAACATTAACCCCAGCCCAGTTCTTGTGATGGTCAGTCACTACCACAGGCTGTGTTGTTAACATGAGGTGTAGGAGTGTAACATTACCCCCAGCTCAGTTCTTGTGATGGTCACTACCACAGGCTGTGTTGTTAACATGAGCTACAGGAGTGTAACATTACCCCCAGCTCAGTTCTTGTGATGGTCAGTCACTACCACAGGCTGTGTTGTTAACATCAGCTACAGGACTATAACATTAACCCCAGCTCAGTTCTTCTGATGGTCACTACCACAGGCTGTGTTGTTAACATGAGCTGTAGGAGCATAACATTAACAGCGGCTCAGTTCTTGTTATGGTCAATATGACAGGCTGTGATGTTAACATGAGCTACAGGAGTGTAACGTTACCCCCAGCTCAGTTTTTCAGATGGTCACTACCACAGGCTGTGTTGTTAACATGAGCTGTAGGAGTGTAACATTACCCCCAGCTCAGTTATTCTGATGGTCACTACCACAGGCTGTGTTGTTAACATAAGCTGTAGGAGTGTAACATTACCCCCAGCTCAGTTCTTGTGATGGTCACTACCACAGGCTGTGTTGTTAACATGAGCTGTAGGAGCGTAACATTACCCCCAGCTCAGTTCTTGTGATGGTCACTACCACAGGCTGTGTTGTTAACATGAGCTGTAGGAGCGTAACATTACCCCCAGCTCAGTTATTCTGATGGCCATTACCACAGGCTGTGTTGTTAATATGAGCTACAGGAGTGTAACATTACCCCCAGCTCAGTTCTTCTGATGGTCACTACCACAGGCTGTGTTGTTAACATGAGCTACAGGAGTATAACATTAACCCCAGCTCAGTTCTTCTGATGGTCACTACCACAGGCTGTGTTGTTAACATGAGCTGTAGGAGCGTAACATTAACCCCAGCTCAGTTCTTGTGATGGTCAATACGACAGGCTGTGTTGTTAACATGAGCTACAGGAGTGTAACATTACCCCCAGCTTAGTTCTTGTGATGGTCACTACCACAGGCTGTGTTGTTAACATAAGCTGTAGGAGTGTAACATTACCCCCAGCTCAGTTTTTGTGATGGTCACTACCACAGGCTGTGTTGTTAACATGAGCTGTAGGAGCGTAACATTACCCCCAGCTCAGTTATTCTGATGGCCATTACCACAGGCTGTGTTGTTAATATGAGCTACAGGAGTATAACATTAACCGCAGCTCAGTTCTTCTGATGGTCACTACCACAGGCTGTGTTGTTAACATGAGCTGCAGGAGCGTAACATTAACCCCAGCTCAGTTCTTGTGATGGTCACTACCACAGGCTGTGTTGTTAACATGAGGTGTAGGAGTGTAACATTACCCCAGCTCAGTTCTTCTGATGGTCAATACCACAGGCTGTGTTGTTATCATGAGCTACAGGAGCGTAACATTACCCCCAGCTCAGTTCTTCTGATGGTCAGTCACTACCACAGGCTGTGTTGTTAACATGAGCTGTAGGAGCGTAACATTAACCCCAGCTCAGTTCTTCTGATGGTCACTACCACAGGCTGTGTTGTTAACATGAGCTGTAGGAGCGTAACATTAACCCCAGCTCAGTTCTTGTGATGGTCAATACGATAGGCTGTGTTGTTAACATGAGCTACAGGAGTGTAACATTACCCCCAGCTTAGTTCTTGTGATGGTCACTACCACAGGCTGTGTTGTTAACATGAGCTGTAGGAGTGTAACATTACCCCCAGCTCAGTTCTTGTGATTGTCACTACCACAGGCTGTGTTGTTAACATGAGGTGTAGGAGTGTAACATTACCCCAGCACAGTTCTTCTGATGGTCACTACCAAAGGCTGTGTTGTTAACATGAGCTACAGGAGTATAACATTAACCCCAGCTCAGTTCTTCTGATGGTCACTACCACAGGCTGTGTTGTTAACATGAGCTACAGGAGTGTAACATTACCCCCAGCTCAGTTCTTCTGATGGTCACTACCACAGGCTGTGTTGTTAACATGAGGTGTAGGAGTGTAACATTACCCCAGCTCAGTTCTTCTGATGGTCACTACCACAGGCTGTGTTGTTAACATGAGCTACAGCAGTATAACATTAACTCCAGCTCAGTTCTTCTGATGGTCACTACCACAGGCTGTGTTGTTAACATAAGCTGTAGGAGTGTAACATCACCCCCAGCTCAGTTCTTGTGATGGTCACTACCACAGGCTGTGTTGTTAACATGAGCTCTAGGAGCGTAACATTACCCCCAGCTCAGTTATTCTGATGGCCATTACCACAGGCTGTGTTGTTAATATGAGCTACAGGAGTGTAACATTACCCCCAGCTCAGTTCTTCTGATGGTCACTACCACAGGCTGTGTTGTTAACATGAGCTACAGGAGTATAACATTAACCCCAGCTCAGTTCTTCTGATGGTCACTACCACAGGCTGTGTTGTTAACATGAGCTGTAGGAGCGTAACATTAACCCCAGCTCAGTTCTTGTGATGGTCAATACGACAGGCTGTGTTGTTAACATGAGCTACAGGAGTGTAACATTACCCCCAGCTTAGTTCTTGTGATGGTCACTACCACAGGCTGTGTTGTTAACATAAGCTGTAGGAGTGTAACATTACCCCCAGCTCAGTTCTTGTGATGGTCACTACCACAGGCTGTGTTGTTAACATGAGCTGTAGGAGCGTAACATTACCCCCAGCTCAGTTATTCTGATGGTCACTACCACAGGCTGTGTTGTTAACATGAGGTGTAGGAGCGTAACATTAACCCCAGCTCAGTTCTTGTGATGGTCAATACGACAGGCTGTGTTGTTAACATGAGCTACAGGAGTGTAACATTACCCCCAGCTTAGTTCTTGTGATGGTCACTACCACAGGCTGTGTTGTTAACATAAGCTTTAGGAGTGTAACATTACCCCCAGCTCAGTTCTTGTGATGGTCACTACCACAGGCTGTGTTGTTAACATGAGCTGTAGGAGCGTAACATTACCCCCAGCTCAGTTATTCTGATGGCCATTACCACAGGCTGTGTTGTTAATATGAGCTACAGGAGTATAACATTAACCCCAGCTCAGTTCTTCTGATGGTCACTACCACAGGCTGTGTTGTTAACATGAGCTGCAGGAGCGTAACATTAACCCCAGCTCAGTTCTTGTGATGGTCACTACCACAGGCTGTGTTGTTAACATGAGGTGTAGGAGTGTAACATTACCCCAGCTCAGTTCTTCTGATGGTCAATACCACAGGCTGTGTTGTTATCATGAGCTACAGGAGCGTAACATTACCCCCAGCTCAGTTCCTCTGATGGTCAGTCACTACCACAGGCTGTGTTGTTAACATGAGCTACAGGAGTATAACATTAACCCCAGCTCAGTTCTTCTGATGGTCACTACCACAGGCTGTGTTGTTAACATGAGCTGTAGGAGCGTAACATTACCCCCAGCTCAGTTCTTGTGATGGTCAATACGATAGGCTGTGTTGTTAACATGAGCTACAGGAGTGTAACATTACCCCCAGCTTAGTTCTTGTGATGGTCACTACCACAGGCTGTGTTGTTAACATGAGCTGTAGGAGTGTAACATTACCCCCAGCTCAGTTCTTGTGATGTTCACTACCACAGGCTGTGTTGTTAACATGAGGTGTAGGAGTGTAACATTACCCCAGCTCAGTTCTTCTGATGGTCACTACCAAAGGCTGTGTTGTTAACATGAGGTGTAGGAGTGTAACATTACCCCCAGCTCAGTTCTTCTGATGGTCAGTCACTACCACAGGCTGTGTTGTTAACATGAGCTACAGGAGTATAACATTAACCCCAGCTCAGTTCTTCTGATGGTCACTACCACAGGCTGTGTTGTTAACATGAGCTGTAGGAGCGTAACATTAACCCCAGCTCAGTTCTTGTGATGTTCAATACGACAGGCTGTGTTGTTAACATGAGCTACAGGAGTGTAACATTACCCCCAGCTTAGTTCTTGTGATGGTCACTACCACTAGCTGTGTTGTTAACATGAGCTGTAGGAGTGTAACATTACCCCCAGCTCAGTTCTTGTGATGGTCACTACCACAGGCTGTGTTGTTAACATGAGCTGTAGGAGCGTAACATAATCCCAAGCTCAGTTCTTCTGATGGTCACTACCACAGGCTGTGTTGTTAACATGAGGTGTAGGAGTGTAACATTACCCCCAGCTCAGTTCTTCTGATGGTCACTACCACAGACTGTGTTGTTAACATGAGCTACAGGAGTGTAACATTACCCCCAGCTCAGTTCTTCTGATGGTCACTACCACAGGCTGTGTTGTTAACATGAGATGTAGGAGTGTAACATTACCCCAGCTCAGTTCTTCTGATGGTCACTACCACAGGCTGTGTTGTTAACATGAGCTACAGCAGTATAACATTAACCCCAGCTCAGTTCTTCTGATGGTCACTACCACAGGCTGTGTGGTTAACATGAGCTGTAGGAGCGTAACATTAACCCCAGCTCAGTTCTTCTGATGGTCACTACCACAGGCTGTGTTTGTAACATGAGCTGTAGGAGGGTAACATTATCCCCAGCTCAGTTCTTCTGCTGGTCACTACCACAGGCTGTGTTGTTAACATGAGCTGTAGGAGTGTAACATTACCCCCAGGTCAGTTCTTCTGATAGTCAGTCACTACCACAGGCTGTGTTGTTAACATGAGCTGTAGGAGCGTAACATTACCCCCAGCTCAGTTCTTCTGATAGTCAGTCCCTACCACAGGCTGTGTTGTTAACATGAGCTGTAGGAGTGTAACATTACCCCCAGCTCAGTTCTTGTGATGGTCACTACCACAGGCTGTGTTGTTAACATGAGCTGTAGGAGCGTAACATTATCCCAAGCTCAGTTCTTCTGATGGTCACTACCACAGGCTGTGTTGTTAACATGAGGTGTAGGAGTGTAACATTACCCCCAGCTCAGTTCTTCTGATGGTCACTACCACAGACTGTGTTGTTAACATGAGCTACAGGAGTGTAACATTACCCCCAGCTCAGTTCTTCTGATGGTCACTTCCACAGGCTGTGTTGTTAACATGAGCTACAGGAGTATAACATTAACCCCAGCTCAGTTCTTCTGATGGTCACTACCACAGGCTGTGTTGTTAACATGAGCTACAGGAGTGTAACATTACCCCCAGCTCAGTTCTTCTGATGGTCACTTCCACAGGCTGTGTTGTTAACATGAGCTGCAGGAGCGTAACATTAACCCCAGCTCAGTTCTTGTGATGGTCACTACCACAGGCTGTGTTGTTAACATGAGGTGTAGGAGTGTAACATTACCCCAGCTCAGTTCTTCTGATGGTCAATACCACAGGCTGTGTTGTTATCATGAGCTACAGGAGTATAACATTAACCCCAGCTCAGTTCTTCTGATGGTCAGTCACTACCACAGGCTGTGTTGTTAACATGAGCTGTAGGAGCGTAACATTAACCCCAGCTCAGTTCTTGTGATGGTCAATACGACAGGCTGTGTTGTTAACATGAGCTACAGGAGTGTAACATTACCCCCAGCTTAGTTCTTGTGATGGTCACTACCACAGGCTGTGTTGTTAACATGAGCTGTAGGAGTGTAACATTACCCCCAGCTCAGTTCTTCTGATGGTCACTACCACAGGCTGTGTTGTTAACATGAGGTGTAGGAGTGTAACATTACCCCCAGCTCAGTTCTTCTGATGGTCACTACCACAGACTGTGTTGTTAACATGAGCTACAGGAGTGTAACATTACCCCCAGCTCAGTTCTTCTGATGGTCACTACCACAGGCTGTGTTGTTAACATGAGATGTAGGAGTGTAACATTACCCCAGCTCAGTTCTTCTGATGGTCACTACCACAGGCTGTGTTGTTAACATGAGCTACAGCAGTATAACATTAACCCCAGCTCAGTTCTTCTGATGGTCACTACCACAGGCTGTGTGGTTAACATGAGCTGTAGGAGCGTAACATTAACCCCAGCTCAGTTCTTCTGATGGTCACTACCACAGGCTGTGCTTTTAACATGAGCTGTAGGAGGGTAACATTACCCCCAGCTCAGTTCTTCTGCTGGTCACTACCACAGGCTGTGTTGTTAACATGAGCTGTAGGAGTGTAACATTACCCCCAGGTCAGTTCTTCTGATAGTCAGTCACTACCACAGGCTGTGTTGTTAACGTGAGCTGTAGGAGCGTAACATTACCCCCAGCTCAGTTCTTCTGATAGTCAGTCACTACCACAGGCTGTGTTGTTAACATGAGCTGTAGGAGTGTAACATTACCCCCAGCCCAGTTCTTGTGATGGTCACTACCACAGGCTGTGTTGTTAACATGAGCTGTAGGAGCGTAACATTATCCCCAGCTCAGTTCTTCTGATGGTCACTACCGCAGGCTGTGTTGTTAACATGAGGTGTAGGAGTGTAACATTACCCCCAGCTCAGTTCTTGTGATGGTCACTACCACAGACTGTGTTGTTAACATGAGCTACAGGAGTGTAACATTACCCCCAGCTCAGTTCTTCTGATGGTCACTTCCACAGGCTGTGTTGTTAACATGAGCTACAGGAGTATAACATTAACCCCAGCTCAGTTCTTCTGATGGTCACTACCACAGGCTGTGTTGTTAACATGAGCTGTAGGAGCGTAACTTTAACCCCAGCTCAGTTCTTCTGCTGGTCACTACCACAGGCTGTATTGTTAACATGAGCTGTAGGAGTGTAACATTACCCCCAGCTCATTTCTTCTGATGGTCAGTACCACAGGCTGTGTTGTTAACATGAGCTGTAGGAGCGTAACATTACCCCCAGCTCAGTTCTTCTGATAGTCAGTCACTACCACAGGCTGTGTTGTTAACATGAGCTGTAGGAGTGTAACATTACCCCAGCTCAGTTCTTCTGATGGTCACTACCACAGGCTGTGTTGTTAACATGAGGTGTAGGTGTGTAACATTACCCCCAGCTCAGTTCTTCTGATGGTCACTACCACAGGCTGTGTTGTTAACATGAGGTGTAGGAGTGTAACATTACCCCCAGCTCAGTTCTTGTGATGGTCACTACCACAGGCTGTGTTGTTAACATGAGCTACAGGAGCGTAACATTAACCCCAGCTCAGTTCTTGTGATGGTCAATACGACAGGCTGTGTTGTTAACATGAGCTACAGGAGTATAACAGTAACCCCAGCTCAGTTCTTCTGATGGTCACTACCACAGGCTGTGTTGTTAACATGAGCTACAGGAGTGTAACATTAACCCCAGCTCATTTCTTCTGATGGTCGGTACCACAGGCTGTGTTGTTAACATGAGCTGTAGGAGCGTAACATTACCCCCAGCTCAGTTCTTCTGATAGTCAGTCACTACCACAGGCTGTGTTGTTAACATGAGCTTTAGGAGTGTAACATTACCCCAGCTCAGTTCTTCTGATGGTCACTACCACAGGCTGTGTTAACATGAGGTGTAGGTGTGTAACATTACCCCCAGCTCAGTTCTTCTGATGGTCACTACCACAGGCTGTGTTGTTAACATGAGGTGTAGGAGTGTAACATTACCCCCAGCTCAGTTCTTGTGATGGTCACTACCACAGGCTGTGTTGTTAACATGAGCTACAGGAGCGTAACATTAACCCCAGCTCAGTTCTTGTGATGGTCAATACGACAGGCTGTGTTGTTAACATGAGCTACAGGAGTGTAACATTACCCCCAGCTTAGTTCTTGTGATGGTCACTACCACAGGCTGTGTTATTAACAACACAAACTGTGGTAGTGACCATCAGAAGAACTGAGCTGGGGTAATGTTACACTCCTACACCTCATGTTAACAACACAGCCTGTGGTAGTGACCATCAGAAGAACTGAGCTGGGGGTAATGTTACACTCCTGTAGCTCATGTTAACAACACAGTCTGTGGTAGTGACCATCAGAAGAACTGAGCTGGGGGTAATGTTACACTCCTACACCTCATGTTAACAACACAGCCTGTGGTAGTGACCATCAGAAGAACTGAGCTGGGGTAATGTTACACTCCTACACCTCATGTTAACAACACAGCCTGTGGTAGTGACCATCACAAGAACTGAGCTGGGGGTAATGTTACACTCCTACAGCTCATGTTAACAACACAGCCTATGGTAGTGACCATCACAAGAACTAAGCTGGGGGTAATGTTACACTCCTGTAGCTCATGTTAACAACACAGCCTATCGTATTGACCATCACAAGAACTGAGCTGGGGTTAATGTTACGCTCCTACAGCTCATGTTAACAACACAGCCTGTGGTAGTGACCATCAGAAGAACTGAGCTGGGGTTAATGTTATACTCCTGTAGCTCATGTTAACAACACAGCCTGTGGTAGTGACCATCAGAAGAACTGAGCTGGGGTTAATGTTATACTCCTGTAGCTCATGTTAACAACACAGCCTTTGGTAGTGACCATCAGAAGAACTGTGCTGGGGTAATGTTACACTCCTACACCTCATGTTAACAACACAGCCTGTGGTAGTGACCATCACAAGAACTGAGCTGGGGGTAATGTTACACTCCTACAGCTCATGTTAACAACACAGCCTGTGGTAGTGACCATCACAAGAACTAAGCTGGGGGTAATGTTACACTCCTGTAGCTCATGTTAACAACACAGCCTATCGTATTGACCATCACAAGAACTGAGCTGGGGTTAATGTTACGCTCCTACAGCTCATGTTAACAACACAGCCTGTGGTAGTGACCATCAGAAGAACTGAGCTGGGGTTAATGTTATACTCCTGTAGCTCATGTTAACAACACAGCCTGTGGTAGTGACTGACCATCAGAAGAACTGAGCTGGGGGTAATGTTACGCTCCTGTAGCTCATGATAACAACACAGCCTGTGGTATTGACCATCAGAAGAACTGAGCTGGGGTAATGTTACACTCCTACACCTCATGTTAACAACACAGCCTGTGGTAGTGACCATCACAAGAACTGAGCTGGGGTTAATGTTACGCTCCTGCAGCTCATGTTAACAACACAGCCTGTGGTAGTGACCATCAGAAGAACTGAGCTGGGGTTAATGTTATACTCCTGTAGCTCATATTAACAACACAGCCTGTGGTAATGGCCATCAGAATAACTGAGCTGGGGGTAATGTTACGCTCCTACAGCTCATGTTAACAACACAGCCTGTGGTAGTGACCATCACAAGAACTGAGCTGGGGGTAATGTTACACTCCTACAGCTTATATTAACAACACAGCCTGTGGTAGTGACAATCACAAGAACTAAGCTGGGGGTAATGTTACACTCCTGTAGCTCATGTTAACAACACAGCCTGTCGTATTGACCATCACAAGAACTGAGCTGGGGTTAATGTTACGCTCCTACACCTCATGTTAACAACACAGCCTGTGGTAGTGACCATCAGAATAACTGAGCTGGGGGTAATGTTACGCTCCTACAGCTCTTGTTAACAACACAGCCTGTGGTAGTGACCATCACAAGAACTGAGCTGGGGTTAATGTTATACTCCTGTAGCTCATGTTAACAACACAGCCTGTGGTAGTGACCATCAGAAGAACTGAGCTCGGGGTAATGTTACACTCCTGTAGCTCATATTAACAACACAATCTGTGGTAATGGCCATCAGAATAACTGAGCTGGGGGTAATGTTACACTCCTACAGCTCATGTTAACAACACAGCCTGTGGTAGTGAGCATCACAAGAACTGAGCTGGGGGTAATGTTACACTCCTACAGCTTATGTTAACAACACAGCCTGTGGTAGTGACCATCAGAAGAACTGAGCTGGAGTTAATGTTATACTGCTGTAGCTCATGTTAACAACACAGCCTGTGGTAGTGACCATCAGAAGAACTGAGCTGGGGTAATGTTACACTCCTACACCTCATGTTAACAACACAGCCTGTGGTAGTGACCATCAGAAGAACTGAGCTGGGGGTAATGTTACACTCCTGTAGCTCATGTTAACAACACAGTCTGTGTTAGTGACCATGAGAAGAACTGAGCTTGGGGTAATGTTACACTCCTACACCTCATGTTAACAACACAGCCTTTGGTAGTGACCATCAGAAGAACTGAGCTGGGGTAATGTTACACTCCTACACCTCATGTTAACAACACAGCCTGTGGTAGTGACCATCACAAAAACTGAGCTGGGGGTAATGTTACACTCCTACAGCTCATGTTAACAACACTGCCTGTGGTAGTGACCATCAAAGAACTAAGCTGGGGGTAATGTTACACTCCTGTAGCTCATGTTAACAACACAGCCTATCGTATTGACCATCACAAGAACTGAGCTGGGGTTAATGTTACGCTCCTACAGCTCATGTTAACAACACAGCCTGTGGTAGTGACCATCAGAAGAACTGAGCTGGGGTTAATGTTATACTCCTGTAGCTCATGTTAACAACACAGCCTGTGGTAGTGACTGACCATCAGAAGAACTGAGCTGGGGGTAATGTTATGCTCCTGTAGCTCATGATAACAACACAGCCTGTGGTATTGACCATCAGAAGAACTGAGCTGGGGTAATGTTACACTCCTACACCTCATGTTAACAACACAGCCTGTGGTAGTGACCATCACAAGAACTGAGCTGGGGTTAATGTTACGCTCCTGCAGGTCATGTTAACAACACAGCCTGTGGTAGTGACCATCAGAAGAACTGAGCTGGGGTTAATGTTATACTCCTGTAGCTCATATTAACAACACAGCCTGTGGTAATGGCCATCAGAATAACTGAGCTGGGGGTAATGTTACGCTCCTACAGCTCATGTTAACAACACAGCCTGTGGTAGTGACCATCACAAGAACTGAGCTGGGGGTAATGTTACACTCCTACAGCTTATGTTAACAACACAGCCTGTGGTAGTGACCATCACAAGAACTGAGCTGGGGGTAATGTTACACTCCTGTAGCTCATGTTAACAACACAGCCTGTCGTATTGACCATCACAAGAACTGAGCTGGGGTTAATGTTACGCTCCTACACCTCATGTTAACAACACAGCCTGTGGTAGTGACCATCAGAATAACTGAGCTGGGGGTAATGTTACGCTCCTACAGCTCATGTTAACAACACAGCCTGTGGTAGTGACCATCACAAGAACTGAGCTGGGGGTAATGTTACACTCCTACAGCTTATGTTAACAACACAGCCTGTGGTAGTGACCATCACAAGAACTAAGCTGGGGGTAATGTTACACTCCTGTAGCTCATGTTAACAACACAGCCTGTCGTATTGACCATCACAAGAACTGAGCTGGGGTTAATGTTACGCTCCTACAGCTCATGTTAACAACACAGCCTGTGGTAGTGACCATCAGAAGAACTGAGCTGGGGTTAATGTTATACTCCTGTAGCTCATGTTAACAACACAGCCTGTGGTAGTGACCATCAGAAGAACTGAGCTGGGGGTAATGTTACACTCCTGTAGCTCATATTAACAACACAGCCTGTGGTAATGGCCATCAGAATAACTGAGCTGGGGGTAATGTTACGCTCCTACAGCTCATGTTAACAACACAGCCTGTGGTAGTGACCATCACAAGAACTGAGCTGGGGGTAATGTTACGCTCCTACAGCTCATGTTAACAACACAGCCTGTGGTAGTGACCATCACAAGAACTGAGCTGGGGGTAATGTTACACTCCTACAGCTTATGTTAACAACACAGCCTGTGGTAGTGACCATCAGAATAACTGAGCTGGGGGTAATGTTACACTCCTACAGCTCATGTTAACAACACAGCCTGTGGTAGTGACCATCTGAAAAACTGAGCTGGGGGTAACGTTACACTCCTGTAGCTCATGTTAACAACACAGCCTGTCGTATTGACCATCACAAGAACTGAGCCGCTGTTAATGTTATGCTCCTACAGCTCATGTTAACAACACAGCCTGTGGTAGTGACCATCAGAAGAACTGAGCTGGGGTTAATGTTATAGTCCTGTAGCTGATGTTAACAACACAGCCTGTGGTAGTGACTGACCATCACAAGAACTGAGCTGGGGGTAATGTTACACTCCTGTAGCTCATGTTAACAACACTGCCTGTGGTAGTGACCATCACAAGAACTGAGCTGGGGGTAATGTTACACTCCTACACCTCATGTTAACAACACAGCCTGTGGTAGTGACCATCAGAAGAACTGAGCTGGGGGTAATGTTACACTCCTACAGCTCATGTTAACAACACAGCCTGTGGTAGTGACCATCAGAAGAACTGAGCTGGGGGTAATGTTACACTCCTACAGCTCATGTTAACAACACAGCCTGTGGTAGTGACCATCTGAAAAACTGAGCTGGGGGTAACGTTACACTCCTGTAGCTCATGTTAACAACACAGCCTGTCGTATTGACCATCACAAGAACTGAGCCGCTGTTAATGTTATGCTCCTACAGCTCATGTTAACAACACAGCCTGTGGTAGTGACCATCACAAGAACTGAGCTGGGGGTAATGTTACACTCCTGTAGCTCATGTTAACAACACAGCCTGTGGTAGTGACCATCACAAGAACTGAGCTGGGGGTAATGTTACACTCCTAAACCTCATGTTAACAACACAGCCTGTGGTAGTGACCATCAGAAGAACTGAGCTGGGGGTAATGTTACACTCCTACAGCTCATGTTAACAACACAGCCTGTGGTAGTGACCATCAGAAGAACTGAGCTGGGGGTAATGTTACACTCCTGTAGCTCATGTTAATAACACAGCCTGTGGTAGTGACCATCAGAAGAACTGAGCTGGGGTAATGTTACACTCCTACACCTCATGTTAACAACACAGCCTGTGGTAGTGACCATCAGAAGAACTGAGCTGGGGGTAATGTTACACTCCTGTAGCTCATGTTAATAACAAAGCCTGTCGTATTGACCATCGCAAGAACTGAGCTGGGGTTAATGTTACGCTCCTACAGCTCATGTTAACAACACAGCCTGTGGTAGTGACCATCAGAAGAACTGAGCTGGGGGTAATGTTACGCTCCTACAGCTCTTGTTAACAACACAGCCTGTGGTAGTGACCATCACAAGAACTGAGCTGGGGTTAATGTTATACTCCTGTAGCTCATGTTAACAAGACAGCCTGTGGTAGTGACCATCAGAAGAACTGAGCTGGGGGTAATGTTACACTCCTGTAGCTCATATTAACAACACAGCCTGTGGTAATGGCCATCAGAATAACTGAGCTGGGGGTAATGTTACGCTCCTACAGCTCATGTTAACAACACAGCCTGTGGTAGTGAGCATCACAAGAACTGAGCTGGGGGTAATGTTACACTCCTACAGCTTATGTTAACAACACAGCCTGTGGTAGTGACCATCAGAAGAACTGAGCTGGAGTTAATGTTATACTGCTGTAGCTCATGTTAACAACACAGCCTGTGGTAGTGACCATCAGAAGAACTGAGCTGGGGTAATGTTACACTCCTACACCTCATGTTAACAACACAGCCTGTGGTAGTGACCATCAGAAGAACTGAGCTGGGGGTAATGTTACACTCCTGTAGCTCATGTTAACAACACAGTCTGTGTTAGTGACCATGAGAAGAACTGAGCTTGGGGTAATGTTACACTCCTACACCTCATGTTAACAACACAGCCTTTGGTAGTGACCATCAGAAGAACTGAGCTGGGGTAATGTTACACTCCTACACCTCATGTTAACAACACAGCCTGTGGTAGTGACCATCACAAGAACTGAGCTGGGGGTAATGTTACACTCCTACAGCTCATGTTAACAACACTGCCTGTGGTAGTGACCATCAAAGAACTAAGCTGGGGGTAATGTTACACTCCTGTAGCTCATGTTAACAACACAGCCTATCGTATTGACCATCACAAGAACTGAGCTGGGGTTAATGTTACGCTCCTACAGCTCATGTTAACAACACAGCCTGTGGTAGTGACCATCACAAGAACTAAGCTGGGGGTAATGTTACACTCCTGTAGCTCATGTTAACAACACAGCCTGTCGTATTGACCATCACAAGAACTGAGCTGGGGTTAATGTTACGCTCCTACAGCTCATGTTAACAACACAGCCTGTGGTAGTGACCATCAGAAGAACTGAGCTGGGGTTAATGTTATACTCCTGTAGCTCATGTTAACAACACAGCCTGTGGTAGTGACCATCAGAAGAACTGAGCTGGGGGTAATGTTACACTCCTGTAGCTCATATTAACAACACAGCCTGTGGTAATGGCCATCAGAATAACTGAGCTGGGGGTAATGTTACGCTCCTACAGCTCATGTTAACAACACAGCCTGTGGTAGTGACCATCACAAGAACTGAGCTGGGGGTAATGTTACGCTCCTACAGCTCATGTTAACAACACAGCCTGTGGTAGTGACCATCACAAGAACTGAGCTGGGGGTAATGTTACACTCCTACAGCTTATGTTAACAACACAGCCTGTGGTAGTGACCATCAGAATAACTGAGCTGGGGGTAATGTTACACTCCTACAGCTCATGTTAACAACACAGCCTGTGGTAGTGACCATCTGAAAAACTGAGCTGGGGGTAACGTTACACTCCTGTAGCTCATGTTAACAACACAGCCTGTCGTATTGACCATCACAAGAACTGAGCCGCTGTTAATGTTATGCTCCTACAGCTCATGTTAACAACACAGCCTGTGGTAGTGACCATCAGAAGAACTGAGCTGGGGTTAATGTTATAGTCCTGTAGCTGATGTTAACAACACAGCCTGTGGTAGTGACTGACCATCACAAGAACTGAGCTGGGGGTAATGTTACACTCCTGTAGCTCATGTTAACAACACAGCCTGTGGTAGTGACCATCTGAAAAACTGAGCTGGGGGTAACGTTACACTCCTGTAGCTCATGTTAACAACACAGCCTGTCGTATTGACCATCACAAGAACTGAGCCGCTGTTAATGTTATGCTCCTACAGCTCATGTTAACAACACAGCCTGTGGTAGTGACCATCACAAGAACTGAGCTGGGGGTAATGTTACACTCCTGTAGCTCATGTTAACAACACAGCCTGTGGTAGTGACCATCACAAGAACTGAGCTGGGGGTAATGTTACACTCCTAAACATCATGTTAACAACACAGCCTGTGGTAGTGACCATCAGAAGAACTGAGCTGGGGGTAATGTTACACTCCTACAGCTCATGTTAACAACACAGCCTGTGGTAGTGACCATCAGAAGAACTGAGCTGGGGGTAATGTTACACTCCTGTAGCTCATGTTAATAACAAAGCCTGTCGTATTGACCATCGCAAGAACTGAGCTGGGGTTAATGTTACGCTCCAACAGCTCATGTTAACAACACAGCCTGTGGTAGTGACCATCAGAAGAACTGAGCTGGGGTTAATGTTATACTCCTGTAGCTGATGTTAACAACACAGCCTGTGGTAGTGACTGACCATCACAAGAACTGGGCTGGGGTTAATGTTACGCTCCTACAGCTGATGTTAACAACACAGCCTGTGGTAGTGACCATCAGAAGAACTGAGCTGGAGTTAATGTTATACTGCTGTAGCTCATGTTAACAACACAGCCTGTGGTAGTGACCATCAGAAGAACTGAGCTGGGGTAATGTTACACTCCTACACCTCATGTTAACAACACAGCCTGTGGTAGTGACCATCAGAAGAACTGAGCTGGGGGTAATGTTACACTCCTGTAGCTCATGTTAACAACACAGTCTGTGGTAGTGACCATCAGAAGAACTGAGCTGGGGGTAATGTTACACTCCTACAGCTCATGTTAACAACACAGCCTGTGGTAGTGACCATCAGAAGAACTGAGCTGGGGGTAATGTTACACTCCTGTAGCTCATGTTAATAACAAAGCCTGTCGTATTGACCATCGCAAGAACTGAGCTGGGGTTAATGTTACGCTCCTACAGCTCATGTTAACAACACAGCCTGTGGTAGTGACCATCAGAAGAACTGAGCTGGGGGTAATGTTACGCTCCTACAGCTCTTGTTAACAACACAGCCTGTGGTAGTGACCATCACAAGAACTGAGCTGGGGTTAATGTTATACTCCTGTAGCTCATGTTAACAAGACAGCCTGTGGTAGTGACCATCAGAAGAACTGAGCTGGGGGTAATGTTACACTCCTGTAGCTCATATTAACAACACAGCCTGTGGTAATGGCCATCAGAATAACTGAGCTGGGGGTAATGTTACGCTCCTACAGCTCATGTTAACAACACAGCCTGTGGTAGTGAGCATCACAAGAACTGAGCTGGGGGTAATGTTACACTCCTACAGCTTATGTTAACAACACAGCCTGTGGTAGTGACCATCAGAAGAACTGAGCTGGAGTTAATGTTATACTGCTGTAGCTCATGTTAACAACACAGCCTGTGGTAGTGACCATCAGAAGAACTAAGCTGGGGTAATGTTACACTCCTACACCTCATGTTAACAACACAGCCTGTGGTAGTGACCATCAGAAGAACTGAGCTGGGGGTAATGTTACACTCCTGTAGCTCATGTTAACAACACAGTCTGTGTTAGTGACCATGAGAAGAACTGAGCTTGGGGTAATGTTACACTCCTACACCTCATGTTAACAACACAGCCTTTGGTAGTGACCATCAGAAGAACTGAGCTGGGGTAATGTTACACTCCTACACCTCATGTTAACAACACAGCCTGTGGTAGTGACCATCACAAGAACTGAGCTGGGGGTAATGTTACACTCCTACAGCTCATGTTAACAACACTGCCTGTGGTAGTGACCATCAAAGAACTAAGCTGGGGGTAATGTTACACTCCTGTAGCTCATGTTAACAACACAGCCTATCGTATTGACCATCACAAGAACTGAGCTGGGGTTAATGTTACGCTCCTACAGCTCATGTTAACAACACAGCCTGTGGTAGTGACCATCACAAGAACTAAGCTGGGGGTAATGTTACACTCCTGTAGCTCATGTTAACAACACAGCCTGTCGTATTGACCATCACAAGAACTGAGCTGGGGTTAATGTTACGCTCCTACAGCTCATGTTAACAACACAGCCTGTGGTAGTGACCATCAGAAGAACTGAGCTGGGGTTAATGTTATACTCCTGTAGCTCATGTTAACAACACAGCCTGTGGTAGTGACCATCAGAAGAACTGAGCTGGGGGGTAATGTTACACTCCTGTAGCTCATATTAACAGCACAGCCTGTGGTAATGGCCATCAGAATAACTGAGCTGGGGGTAATGTTACGCTCCTACAGCTCATGTTAACAACACAGCCTGTGGTAGTGACCATCACAAGAACTGAGCTGGGGGTAATGTTACGCTCCTACAGCTCATGTTAACAACACAGCCTGTGGTAGTGACCATCACAAGAACTGAGCTGGGGGTAATGTTACACTCCTACAGCTTATGTTAACAACACAGCCTGTGGTAGTGACCATCAGAATAACTGAGCTGGGGGTAATGTTACACTCCTACAGCTCATGTTAACAACACAGCCTGTGGTAGTGACCATCTGAAAAACTGAGCTGGGGGTAACGTTACACTCCTGTAGCTCATGTTAACAACACAGCCTGTCGTATTGACCATCACAAGAACTGATCCGCTGTTAATGTTATGCTCCTACAGCTCATGTTAACAACACAGCCTGTGGTAGTGACCATCAGAAGAACTGAGCTGGGGTTAATGTTATAGTCCTGTAGCTGATGTTAACAACACAGCCTGTGGTAGTGACTGACCATCACAAGAACTGAGCTGGGGGTAATGTTACACTCCTGTAGCTCATGTTAACAACACAGCCTGTGGTAGTGACCATCACAAGAACTGAGCTGGGGGTAATGTTACACTCCTACACCTCATGTTAACAACACAGCCTGTGGTAGTGACCATCAGAAGAACTGAGCTGGGGGTAATGTTACACTCCTACAGCTCATGTTAACAACACAGCCTGTGGTAGTGACCATCAGAAGAACTGAGCTGGGGGTAATGTTACACTCCTACAGCTCATGTTAACAACACAGCCTGTGGTAGTGACCATCTGAAAAACTGAGCTGGGGGTAACGTTACACTCCTGTAGCTCATGTTAACAACACAGCCTGTCGTATTGACCATCACAAGAACTGAGCCGCTGTTAATGTTATGCTCCTACAGCTCATGTTAACAACACAGCCTGTGGTAGTGACCATCACAAGAACTGAGCTGGGGGTAATGTTACACTCCTGTAGCTCATGTTAACAACACAGCCTGTGGTAGTGACCATCACAAGAACTGAGCTGGGGGTAATGTTACACTCCTAAACCTCATGTTAACAACACAGCCTGTGGTAGTGACCATCAGAAGAACTGAGCTGGGGGTAATGTTACACTCCTACAGCTCATGTTAACAACACAGCCTGTGGTAGTGACCATCAGAAGAACTGAGCTGGGGGTAATGTTACACTCCTGTAGCTCATGTTAATAACAAAGCCTGTCGTATTGACCATCGCAAGAACTGAGCTGGGGTTAATGTTACGCTCCTACAGCTCATGTTAACAACACAGCCTGTGGTAGTGACCATCAGAAGAACTGAGCTGGGGTTAATGTTATACTCCTGTAGCTGATGTTAACAACACAGCCTGTGGTAGTGACTGACCATCACAAGAACTGGGCTGGGGTTAATGTTACGCTCCTACAGCTGATGTTAACAACACAGCCTGTGGTAGTGACCATCAGAAGAACTGAGCTGGAGTTAATGTTATACTGCTGTAGCTCATGTTAACAACACAGCCTGTGGTAGTGACCATCAGAAGAACTGAGCTGGGGTAATGTTACACTCCTACACCTCATGTTAACAACACAGCCTGTGGTAGTGACCATCAGAAGAACTGAGCTGGGGGTAATGTTACACTCCTGTAGCTCATGTTAACAACACAGTCTGTGGTAGTGACCATCAGAAGAACTGAGCTGGGGGTAATGTTACACTCCTACACCTCATGTTAACAACACAGCCTGTGGTAGTGACCATCAGAAGAACTGAGCTTGGGATAATGTTACGCTCCTACAGCTCATGTTAACAACACAGCCTGTGGTAGTGACCATCACAAGAACTGAGCTGGGGGTAATGTTACACTCCTACAGCTCATGTTAACAACACAGCCTGTGGTAGTGACCATCACAAGAACTGAGCTGGGGGTAATGTTACACTCCTACAGCTTATGTTAACAACACAGCCTGTGGTAGTGACCATCAAAATAACTGAGCTGGGGGTAATGTTACACTCCTACAGCTCATGTTAACAACACAGCCTGTGGTAGTGACCATCTGAAAAACTGAGCTGGGGGTAACGTTACACTCCTGTAGCTCATGTTAACAACACAGCCTGTCGTATTGACCATCACAAGAACTGAGCCGCTGTTAATGTTATGCTCCTACAGCTCATGTTAACAACACAGCCTGTGGTAGTGACCATCAGAAGAACTGAGCTGGGGTTAATGTTATAGTCCTGTAGCTGATGTTAACAACACAGCCTGTGGTAGTGACTGACCATCACAAGAACTGAGCTGGGGGTAATGTTACACTCCTGTAGCTCATGTTAACAACACAGCCTGTGGTAGTGACCATCACAAGAACTGAGCTGGGGGTAATGTTACACTCCTACACCTCATGTTAACAACACAGCCTGTGGTAGTGACCATCAGAAGAACTGAGCTGGGGGTAATGTTACACTCCTACAGCTCATGTTAACAACACAGCCTGTGGTAGTGACCATCAGAAGAACTGAGCTGGGGGTAATGTTACACTCCTGTAGCTCATGTTAATAACAAAGCCTGTCGTATTGACCATCACAAGAACTGAGCTGGGGTTAATGTTACGCTCCTACAGCTCATGTTAACAACACAGCCTGTGGTAGTGACCATCAGAAGAACTGAGCTGGGGTTAATGTTATACTCCTGTAGCTGATGTTAACAACACAGTCTGTGGTATTGACTGACCATCACAAGAACTGGGCTGGGGTTAATGTTACGCTCCTACAGCTGATGTTAACAACACAGCCTGTGGTAGTGACCATCAGAAGAACTGAGCTGGAGTTAATGTTATACTGCTGTAGCTCATGTTAACAACACAGCCTGTGGTAGTGACCATCAGAAGAACTGAGCTGGGGTAATGTTACACTCCTACACCTCATGTTAACAACACAGCCTGTGGTAGTGACCATCAGAAGAACTGAGCTGGGGGTAATGTTACACTCCTGTAGCTCATGTTAACAACACAGTCTGTGGTAGTGACCATCAGAAGAACTGAGCTGGGGGTAATGTTACACTCCTACACCTCATGTTAACAACACAGCCTGTGGTAGTGACCATCAGAAGAACTGAGCTTGGGATAATGTTACGCTCCTACAGCTCATGTTAACAACACAGCCTGTGGTAGTGACCATCACAAGAACTGAGCTGGGGGTAATGTTACACTCCTACAGCTCATGTTAACAACACAGCCTGTGGTAGTGACCATCACAAGAACTAAGCTGGGGGTAATGTTACACTCCTGTAGCTCATGTTAACAACACAGCCTATCGTATTGACCATCACAAGAACTGAGCTGGGGTTAATGTTATACTCCTGTAGCTCATATTAACAACACAGCCTGTGGTAATGGCCATCAGAATAACTGAGCTGGGGGTAATGTTACGCTCCTACAGCTCATGTTATCAACACAGCCTGTGGTAGTGACCATCAGAAGAACTGAGCTGGGGGTAATGTTACACTCCTACAGCTTATGTTAACAACACAGCCTGTGGTAGTGACCATCACAAGAACTAAGCTGGGGGTAATGTTACACTCCTGTAGCTCATGTTAACAACACAGCCTGTCGTATTGACCATCACAAGAACTGAGCTGGGGTTAATGTTACGCTCCTACACCTCATGTTAACAACACAGCCTGTGGTAGTGACCATCAGAAGAACTGAGCTGGGGGTAATGTTACACTCCTGTAGCTCATGTTAACAACACAGCCTGTGGTAGTGACTGACCATCAGAAGAACTGAGCTGGGGGTAATGTTACGCTCCTGTAGCTCATATTAACAACACAGCCTGTGTTAATGGCCATCAGAATAACTGAGCTGGGGGTAATGTTACGCTCCTACAGCTCATGTTAACAACACAGCCTGTGGTAGTGACCATCACAAGAACTGAGCTGGGGGTAATGTTACACTCCTACAGCTCATGTTAACAACACATTCTGTGGTAGTGACCATCACAAGAACTGAGCTGGGGGTAATGTTACACTCCTACAGCTCATGTTAACAACACAGCCTGTGGTAGTGACCATCACAAGAACTAAGCTGGGGGTAATGTTACACTCCTGTAGCTCATGTTAACAACACAGCCTGTCGTATTGACCATCACAAGAACTGAGCTGGGGTTAATGTTACACTCCTGTAGCTCATGTTAACAACACAGCCTGT
Organism: Lampris incognitus; assembly: GCF_029633865.1. Classification (NCBI taxonomy): domain Eukaryota; kingdom Metazoa; phylum Chordata; class Actinopteri; order Lampriformes; family Lampridae; genus Lampris; species Lampris incognitus. The sequence goes on along the minus strand of NC_079212.1, from coordinate 61,361,955 downwards.
GGTAGTGACCATCAGAAGAACTGAGCTGGGGTTAATGTTATACTCCTGTAGCTCATGTTAACAACACAGCCTGTGGTAGTGACTGACAATCACAAGAACTGAGCTGGGGGTAATGTTACACTCCTGTAGCTCAGGTTAACAACACAGCCTGTGGTAGTGACCATCACAAGAACTGAGATGGGGGTAATGTTACACTCCTACACCTCATGTTAACAACACAGCCTGTGGTAGTGATCATCAGAAGAACTGAGCTGGGGGTAATGTTACACTCCTACACCTCATGTTAACACAGCCTGTGGTAGTGACCATCAGAAGAACTGAGCTGGGGTAATGTTACACTCCTACAGCTCATGTTAACAACACAGCCTGTATTAGTGACTGACTATCAGAAGAACTGAGCTGGGGGTAATGTTACGCTCCTACAGCTCATGTTAACAACACAGCCTGTGGTACTGACCATCAGAAGAAATGAGCTGGGGGTAATGTTACACTCCTGTAGCTCATGTTAACAACACAGCCTGTGGTAGTGACTGACCATCAGAAGAACTGAGCTGGGGGTAATGTTACGCTCCTGTAGCTCATATTAACAACACAGCCTGTGTTAATGGCCATCAGAATAACTGAGCTGGGGGTAATGTTACGCTCCTACAGCTCATGTTAACAACACAGCCTGTGGTAGTGACCATCACAAGAACTGAGCTGGGGGTAATGTTACACTCCTACAGCTCATGTTAACAACACATTCTGTGGTAGTGACCATCACAAGAACTGAGCTGGGGGTAATGTTACACTCCTACACCTCATGTTAACAACACAGCCTGTGGTAGTGACCATCAGAAGAACTGAGCTTGGGATAATGTTACGCTCCTACAGCTCATGTTAACAACACAGCCTGTGGTAGTGACCATCACAAGAACTGAGCTGGGGGTAATGTTACACTCCTACAGCTCATGTTAACAACACAGCCTGTGGTAGTGACTGACTATCAGAAGAACTGAACTGGGGGTAATGTTACGCTCCTACAGCTCATGTTAACAACACAGCCTGTGGTAGTGACTGACTATCAGAAGAACTGACCTGGGGGTAATGTTACACTCCTACAGCTCATGTTAACAACACAGCCTGTGGTAGTGACCAGCAGAAGAACTGAGCTGGGGGTAATGTTACCCTCCTACAGCTCATGTTAAAAACACAGCCTGTGGTAGTGACCATCAGAAGAACTGAGCTGGGGTTAATGTTACGCTCCTACAGCTCATGTTAACAACACAGCCTGTGGTAGTGACCATCAGAAGAACTGAGCTGGGGTTAATGTTATACTGCTGTAGCTCATGTTAACAACACAGCCTGTGGTAGTGACCATCAGAAGAACTGAGCTGGGGTAATGTTACACTCCTACATCTCATGTTAACAACACAGCCTGTGGTACTGACCATCAGAAGAACTGAGCTGGGGGTAATGTTACACTCCTGTAGCTCATGTTAACAACACAGTCTGTGGTAGTGACCATCAGAAGAACTGAGCTGGGGGTAATGTTACACTCCTACACCTCATGTTAACAACACAGCCTGTGGTAGTGACCATCAGAAGAACTGAGCTTGGGATAATGTTACGCTCCTACAGCTCATGTTAACAACACAGCCTGTGGTAGTGACCATCACAAGAACTGAGCTGGGGGTAATGTTACACTCCTACAGCTCATGTTAACAACACAATCTGTGGTAGTGACCATCACAAGAACTAAGCTGGGGGTAATGTTACACTCCTGTAGCTCATGTTAACAACACAGCCTGTCGTATTGACCATCACAAGAACTGAGCTGGGGTTAATGTTACACTCCTACAGCTCATGTTAACAACACAGCCTGTGGTAGTGACCATCAGAAGAACTGAGCTGGGGTTAATGTTATACTCCTGTAGCTCATGTTAACAACACAGCCTGTGGTAGTGACTGACCATCAGAAGAACTGAGCTTGGGATAATGTTACGCTCCTACAGCTCATGTTAACAACACAGCCTGTGGTAGTGACCATCACAAGAACTGAGCTGGGGGTAATGTTACACTCCTACAGCTCATGTTAACAACACAGCCTGTGGTAGTGACCATCACAAGAACTAAGCTGGGGGTAATGTTACACTCCTGTAGCTCATGTTAACAACACAGCCTATCGTATTGACCATCACAAGAACTGAGCTGGGGTTAATGTTACGCTCCTACAGCTCATGTTAACAACACCGCCTGTGGTAGTGACCATCAGAAGAACTGAGCTGGGGTTAATGTTATACTACTGTAGCTCATGTTTACAACACAGCCTGTGGTAGTGACTGACCATCAGAAGAACTGAGCTGGGGGTAATGTTACGCTCCTGTAGCTCATGATAACAACACAGCCTGTGGTATTGACCATCAGAAGAACTGAGCTGGGGTAATGTTACACTCCTACAGCTCATGTTAACAACACAGCCTGTGGTAGTGACCATCACAAGAACTGAGCTGGGGTTAATGTTACGCTCCTGCAGCTCATGTTAACAACACAGCCTGTGGTAGTGACCATCAGAAGAACTGAGCTGGGGTTAATGTTATACTCCTGTAGCTCATATTAACAACACAGCCTGTGGTAATGGCCATCAGAATAACTGAGCTGGGGGTAATGTTACGCTCCTACAGCTCATGTTATCAACACAGCCTGTGGTAGTGACCATCAGAAGAACTGAGCTGGGGGTAATGTTACACTCCTACAGCTTATGTTAACAACACAGCCTGTGGTAGTGACCATCACAAGAACTAAGCTGGGGGTAATGTTACACTCCTGTAGCTCATGTTAACAACACAGCCTGTCGTATTGACCATCACAAGAACTGAGCTGGGGTTAATGTTACGCTCCTACACCTCATGTTAACAACACAGCCTGTGGTAGTGACCATCAGAAGAACTGAGCTGGGGGTAATGTTACACTCCTGTAGCTCATGTTAACAACACAGCCTGTGGTAGTGACCATCACAAGAACTGAGCTGGGGGTAATGTTACACTCCTACACCTCATGTTAACAACACAGCCTGTGGTAGTGACCATCAGAAGAACTGAGCTTGGGATAATGTTACGCTCCTACAGCTCATGTTAACAACACAGCCTGTGGTAGTGACCATCACAAGAACCTAGCTGGGGGTAATGTTACACTCCTACAGCTCATGTTAACAACACAGCCTGTGGTAGTGACTGACTATCAGAAGAACTGAACTGGGGGTAATGTTACGCTCCTACAGCTCATGTTAACAACACAGCCTGTGGTAGTGACTGACTATCAGAAGAACTGACCTGGGGGTAATGTTACACTCCTACAGCTCATGTTAACAACACAGCCTGTGGTAGTGACCAGCAGAAGAACTGAGCTGGGGGTAATGTTACCCTCCTACAGCTCATGTTAAAAACACAGCCTGTGGTAGTGACCATCAGAAGAACTGAGCTGGGGTTAATGTTACGCTCCTACAGCTCATGTTAACAACACAGCCTGTGGTAGTGACCATCAGAAGAACTGAGCTGGGGTTAATGTTATACTGCTGTAGCTCATGTTAACAACACAGCCTGTGGTAGTGACCATCAGAAGAACTGAGCTGGGGTAATGTTACACTCCTACATCTCATGTTAACAACACAGCCTGTGGTAGTGACCATCAGAAGAACTGAGCTGGGGGTAATGTTACACTCCTGTAGCTCATGTTAACAACACAGTCTGTGGTAGTGACCATCAGAAGAACTGAGCTGGGGGTAATGTTACACTCCTACACCTCATGTTAACAACACAGCCTGTGGTAGTGACCATCAGAAGAACTGAGCTTGGGATAATGTTACGCTCCTACAGCTCATGTTAACAACACAGCCTGTGGTAGTGACCATCACAAGAACTGAGCTGGGGGTAATGTTACACTCCTACAGCTCATGTTAACAACACAATCTGTGGTAGTGACCATCACAAGAACTGAGCTGGGGGTAATGTTACACTCCTGTAGCTCATGTTAACAACACAGCCTGTCGTATTGACCATCACAAGAACTGAGCTGGGGTTAATGTTACACTCCTACAGTTCATGTTAACAACACAGCCTGTGGTAGTGACCATCAGAAGAACTGAGCTGGGGTTAATGTTATACTCCTGTAGCTCATGTTAACAACACAGCCTGTGGTAGTGACTGACCACCAGAAGAACTGAGCTGGGGGTAATGTTAAACTCCTACACCTCATGTTAACAACACAGCCTTTGGTAGTGACCATCAGAAGAACTGAGCTGGGGTAATGGTACACTCCTACACCTCATGTTAACAACACAGCCTGTGGTAGTGACCATCACAAGAACTGAGCTGGGGGTAATGTTACACTCCTACAGCTCATGTTAACAACACAGCCTGTGGTAGTGACCATCACAAGAACTAAGCTGGGGGTAATGTTACACTCCTGTAGCTCATGTTAACAACACAGCCTATCGTATTGACCATCACAAGAACTGAGCTGGGGTTAATGTTACGCTCCTACAGCTCATGTTAACAACACAGCCTGTGGTACTGACCATCAGAAGAACTGAGCTGGGGTTAATGTTATACTCCTGTAGCTCATGTTAACAACACAGCCTGTGGTAGTGACTGACCATCAGAAGAACTGAGCTGGGGGTAATGTTACGCTCCTGTAACTCATGATAACAACACAGCCTGTGGTATTGACCATCAGAAGAACTGAGCTGGGGTAATGTTACACTCCTACACCTCATGTTAACAACACAGCCTGTGGTAGTGACCATCACAAGAACTGAGCTGGGGTTAATGTTACGCTCCTGCGGCTCATGTTAACAACACAGCCTGTAGTAGTGACCATCAGAAGAACTGAGCTGGGGTTAATGTTATACTCCTGTAGCTCATATTAACAACACAGCCTGTGGTAGTGACCATCAGAATAACTGAGCTGGGGGTAATGTTACGCTCCTACAGCTCATGTTAACAACACAGCCTGTGGTAGTGACCATCACAAGAACTGAGCTGGGGGTAATGTTACACTCCTACAGCTTATGTTAACAACACAGTCTGTGGTAGTGACCATCACAAGAACTAAGCTGGGGGTAATGTTACACTCCTGTAGCTCATGTTAACAACACAGCCTGTCGTATTGACCATCACAAGAACTGAGCTGGGGTTAATGTTACGCTCCTACAGCTCATGTTAACAACACAGCCTGTGGTAGTGACCATCAGAAGAACTGAGCTGGGGTTAATGTTATACTCCTGTAGCTCATGTTAACAACACAGCCTGTGGTAGTGACTGACCATCAGAAGAACTGAGCTGGGGGTAATGTTACACTCCTTCAGCTCATGTTAACAACACAGCCTGTGGTAGTGACCATCAGAAGAACTGAGCTGGGGGTAATGTTACACTCCTACAGCTCATGTTAACAACACAGCCTGTGGTAGTGACCATCACAAGAACTGAGCTGGGGGTAATGTTACACTCCTACACCTCATGTTAACAACACAGCCTCTGGTAGTGACCATCAGAATAACTGAGCTGGGGGTAATGTTACACTCCTACACCTCATGTTCACACAGCCTGTGGTAGTGACCATCAGAAGAACTGAGCTGGGGGTAATGTTACGCTCCTACAGCTCATGTTAACAACACAGCCTGTGGTAGTGACTGACTATCAGAAGAACTGAGCTGGGGGTAATGTTACACTCCTACAGCTCATGTTAACAACACAGCCTGTGGTAGTGACCAGCAGAAGAACTGAGCTGGGGGTAATGTTACCCTCCTACAGCCCATGTTAAAAACACAGCCTGTGGTAGTGACCATCAGAAGAACTGAGCTGGGGTTAATGTTACGCTCCTACAGCTCATGTTAACAACACAGCCTGTGGTAGTGACCATCAGAATAACTGAGCTGGGGTTAATGTTATACTGTTGTAGCTCATGTTAACAACACAGCCTGTGGTAGTGACCATCAGAAGAACTGAGCTGGGGTAATGTTACACTCCTACACCTCATGTTAACAACACAGCCTGTGGTAGTGACCATCAGAAGAACTGAGCTGGGGGTAATGTTACACTCCTGTAGCTCTTGTTAACAACACAGTCTGTGGTAGTGACCATCAGAAGAACTGAGCTGGGGGTAATGTTACACTCCTACACCTCATGTTAACAACACAGCCTGTGGTAGTGACCATCAGAAGAACTGAGCTGGGGAAATGTTACACTCTTACACCTCATGTTAACAACACAGCCTGTGGTAGTGACCATCACAAGAACTGAGCTGGGGGTAATGTTACGCTCCTGTAGCTCATGATAACAACACAGCCTGTGGTAGTGACCATCTGAAGAACTGAGCTGGGGGTAACGTTACACTCCTGTAGCTCATGTTAACAACACAGCCTGTCGTATTGACCATAACAAGAACTGAGCCGGGGTTAATGTTATGCTCCTACAGCTCATGTTAACAACACAGCCTGTGGTAGTGACCATCAGGCGAACTGAGCTGAGGTTAATGTTATAGTCCTGTAGCTGATGTTAACAACACAGCATGTGGTAGTGACTGACCATCACAAGAACTGAGCTGGGGGTAATGTTACACTCCTGTAGCTCATGTTAACAACACAGCCTGTGGTAGTGACCATCACAAGAACTGAGCTGGGGGTAATGTTACACTCCTACACCTCATGTTAACATCACAGCCTGTGGTAGTGACCATCAGAAGAACTGAGCTGGGGGTAATGTTACACTCCTACAGCTCATGTTAACAACACAGCCTGTGGTAGTGACCATCAGAAGAACTGAGCTGGGGGTAATGTTACACTCCTGTAGCTCATGTTAATAACACAGCCTGTCGTATTGACCATCACAAGAACTGAGCTGGGGTTAATGTTACGCTCCTACAGCTCATGTTAACAACACAGCCTGTGGTAGTGACCATCAGAAGAACTGAGCTGGGGTTAATGTTATACTCCTGTAGCTGATGTTAACAACACAGCCTGTGGTAGTGACTGACCATCACAAGAACTGAGCTGGGGGTAATGTTACACTCCTGTAGCTCATGTTAACAACACAGCCTGTGGTAGTGACCATCACAAGAACTGAGCTGGGGGTAATGTTACACTCCTACAGCTCATGTTAACAACACAGCCTGAGGTAGTGACCATCACAAGAACTAAGCTGGGGGTAATGTTACACTCCTGTAGCTCATGTTAACAACACAGCCTATCGTATTGACCATCACAAGAACTGAGCTGGGGTTAATGTTACGCTCCTACAGCTCATGTTAACAACACAGCCTGTGGTAGTGACCATCAGAAGAACTGAGCTGGGGTTAATGTTATACTCCTGTAGCTCAAGTTAACAACACAGCCTGTGGTAGTGACTGACCATCAGAAGAACTGAGCTGGGGTTAATGTTACGCTCCTGTAGCTCATGATAACAACACAGCCTGTGGTATTGACCATCAGAAGAACTGAGCTGGGGTAATGTTACACTCCTACACCTCATGTTAACAACACAGCCTGTGGTAGTGACCATCACAAGTACTGAGCTGGGGTTAATGTTACGCTCCTGCAGCTCATGTTAACAACACAGCCTGTGGTAGTGACCATCAGAAGAACTGAGCTGGGGTTAATGTTGTACTCCTGTAGCTCATATTAACAACACAGCCTGTGGTAACGGCCATCAGAATAACTGAGCTGGGGGTAATGTTACGCTCCTACAGCTCATGTACCATCACAAGAACTGAGCTGGGGGTAATGTTACACTCCTACAGCTTATGTTAACAACACAGCCTGTGGTAGTGACCATCACAAGAACTAAGCTGGGGGTAATGTTACACTCCTGTAGCTCATGTTAACAACACAGCCTGTCGTATTGACCATCACAAGAACTGAGCTGGGGTTAATGTTACGCTCCTACACCTCATGTTAACAACACAGCCTGTGGTAGTGACCATCAGAATAACTGAGCTGGGGGTAATGTTACGCTCCTACAGCTCATGTTAACAACACAGCCTGTGGTAGTGACCATCACAAGAACTGAGCTGGGGGTAATGTTACACTCCTACAGCTTATGTTAACAACACAGCCTGTGGTAGTGACCATCACAAGAACTAAGCTGGGGGTAATGTTACACTCCTGTAGCTCATGTTAACAACACAGCCTGTCGTATTGACCATCACAAGAACTGAGCTGGGGTTAATGTTGCGCTCCTACAGCTCATTTTAACAACACAGCCTGTGGTAGTGACCATCAGAAGAACTGAGCTGGGGTTAATGTTATACTCCTGTAGCTCATGTTAACAACACAGCCTGTGGTAGTGACTGACCATCAGAAGAACTGAGCTGGGGGTAATGTTACACTCCTACACCTCATGTTAACAACACAGCCTTTGGTAGTGACCATCAGAAGAACTGAGCTGGGGTAATGTTACACTCCTACACCTCATGTTAACAACACAGCCTGTGGTAGTGACCATCACAATAACTGAGCTGGGGGTAATGTTACACTCCTACAGCTCATGTTAACAACACAGCCTGTGGTAGTGACCATCTGAAAAACTGAGCTGGGGGTAACGTTACACTCCTGTAGCTCATGTTAACAACACACCCTGTCGTATTGACCATCACAAGAACTGAGCCGCTGTTAATGTTATGCTCCTACAGCTCATGTTAACAACACAGCCTGTGGTAGTGACCATCAGAAGAACTGAGCTGGGGTTAATGTTATAGTCCTGTAGCTGATGTTAACAACACAGCCTGTGGTAGTGACTGACCATCACAAGAACTGAGCTGGGGGTAATGTTACACTCCTGTAGCTCATGTTAACAACACAGCCTGTGGTAGTGACCATCACAAGAACTGAGCTGGGGGTAATGTTACACTCCTACACCTCATGTTAACAACACAGCCTGTGGTAGTGACCATCAGAAGAACTGAGCTGGGGGTAATGTTACACTCCTACAGCTCATGTTAACAACACAGCCTGTGGTAGTGACCATCAGACGAACTGAGCTGGGGGTAATGTTACACTCCTGTAGCTCATGTTAATAACAAAGCCTGTCGTATTGACCATCACAAGAACTGAGCTGGTGTTAATGTTACGCTCCTACAGCTCATGTTAACAACACAGCCTGTGGTAGTGACCATCAGAAGAACTGAGCTGGGGTTAATGTTATACTCCTGTAGCTGATGTTAACAACACAGCCTGTGGTAGTGACTGACCATCACAAGAACTGAGCTGGGGGTAATGTTACACTCCTGTAGCTCATGTTATAAACACAGCCTGTGGTAGTGACCATCACAAGAACTGAGCTGGGGGTAATGATACACTCCTACACCTCATGTTAACAACACAGCCTGTGGTAGTGACCATCAGAAGAACTGAGCTGGGGGTAATGTTACACTCCTACACCTCATGTTAACACAGCCTGTGGTAGTGACCATCAGAAGAACTGAGCTGGGGTAATGTTACACTCCTACAGCTCATGTTAACAACACAGCCTGTGGTAGTGAATGACTATCAGAAGAACTAAGCTGGGGGTAATGTTACACTCCTGTAGCTCATGTTAACAACACAGCCTATCGTATTGACCATCACAAGAACTGAGCTGGGGTTAATGTTACGCTCCTACAGCTCATGTTAACAACACAGCCTGTGGTAGTGACCATCAGAAGAACTGAGCTGGGGTTAATGTTATACTCCTGTAGCTCATGTTAACAACACAGCCTGTGGTAGTGACTGACCATCAGAAGAACTGAGCTGGGGGTAATGTTACGCTCCTGTAGCTCATGATAAATACACAGCCTGTGGTATTGACCAGCAGAAGAACTGAGCTGGGGGTAATGTTACCCTCCTACAGCTCATGTTAAAAACACAGCCTGTGGTAGTGACCATCACAAGAACTGAGCTGGGGGTAATGTTACACTCCTACAGCTCATGTTAACAACACAGCCTGTGGTAGTGACCATCACAAGAACTAAGCTGGGGGTAATGTTACACTCCTGTAGCTCATGTTAACAACACAGCCTATCGTATTGACCATCACAAGAACTGAGCTGGGGTTAATGTTACGCTCCTACAGCTCATGTTAACAACACAGCCTGTGGTAGTGACCATCAGAAGAACTGAGCTGGGGTTAATGTTATACTCCTGTAGCTCATGTTAACAACACAGCCTGTGGTAGTGACTGACCATCAGAAGAACTGAGCTGGGGTTAATGTTACGCTCCTGTAGCTCATGATAACAACACAGCCTGTGGTATTGACCATCAGAAGAACTGAGCTGGGGTAATGTTACACTCCTACACCTCATGTTAACAACACAGCCTGTGGTAGTGACCATCACAAGTACTGAGCTGGGGTTAATGTTACGCTCCTGCAGCTCATGTTAACAACACAGCCTGTGGTAGTGACCATCAGAAGAACTGAGCTGGGGTTAATGTTGTACTCCTGTAGCTCATATTAACAACACAGCCTGTGGTAACGGCCATCAGAATAACTGAGCTGGGGGTAATGTTACGCTCCTACAGCTCATGTTAACAACACAGCCTGTGGTATTGACCATCACAAGAACTGAGCTGGGGGTAATGTTACACTCCTACAGCTTATGTTAACAACACAGCCTGTGGTAGTGACCATCACAAGAACTAAGCTGGGGGTAATGTTACACTCCTGTAGCTCATGTTAACAACACAGCCTGTCGTATTGACCATCACAAGAACTGAGCTGGGGTTAATGTTACGCTCCTACACCTCATGTTAACAACACAGCCTGTGGTAGTGACCATCAGAATAACTGAGCTGGGGGTAATGTTACGCTCCTACAGCTCATGTTAACAACACAGCCTGTGGTAGTGACCATCACAAGAACTGAGCTGGGGGTAATGTTACACTCCTACAGCTTATGTTAACAACACAGCCTGTGGTAGTGACCATCACAAGAACTAAGCTGGGGGTAATGTTACACTCCTGTAGCTCATGTTAACAACACAGCCTGTCGTATTGACCATCACAAGAACTGAGCTGGGGTTAATGTTGCGCTCCTACAGCTCATTTTAACAACACAGCCTGTGGTAGTGACCATCAGAAGAACTGAGCTGGGGTTAATGTTATACTCCTGTAGCTCATGTTAACAACACAGCCTGTGGTAGTGACTGACCATCAGAAGAACTGAGCTGGGGGTAATGTTATGCTCCTGTAGCTCATGATAACAACACAGCCTGTGGTATTGACCATCACAAGAACTGAGCTGGGGTAATGTTACACTCCTACACCTCATGTTAACAACACAGCCTGTGGTAGTGACCATCAGAAGAACTGAGCTGGAGTTAATGTTATACTGCTGTAGCTCATGTTAACAACACAGCCTGTGGTAGTGACCATCAGAAGAACTGAGCTGGGGTAATGTTACACTCCTACACCTCATGTTAACAACACAGCCTGTGGTAGTGACCATCAGAAGAACTGAGCTGGGGGTAATGTTACACTCCTGTAGCTCATGTTAACAACACAGTCTGTGTTAGTGACCATGAGAAGAACTGAGCTTGGGGTAATGTTACACTCCTACACCTCATGTTAACAACACAGCCTTTGGTAGTGACCATCAGAAGAACTGAGCTGGGGTAATGTTACACTCCTACACCTCATGTTAACAACACAGCCTGTGGTAGTGACCATCACAAGAACTGAGCTGGGGGTAATGTTACACTCCTACAGCTCATGTTAACAACACTGCCTGTGGTAGTGACCATCAAAGAACTAAGCTGGGGGTAATGTTACACTCCTATAGCTCATGTTAACAACACAGCCTATCGTATTGACCATCACAAGAACTGAGCTGGGGTTAATGTTACGCTCCTACAGCTCATGTTAACAACACAGCCTGTGGTAGTGACCATCAGAAGAACTGAGCTGGGGTTAATGTTATACTCCTGTAGCTCATGTTAACAACACAGCCTGTGGTAGTGACTGACCATCAGAAGAACTGAGCTGGGGGTAATGTTATGCTCCTGTAGCTCATGATAACAACACAGCCTGTGGTATTGACCATCAGAAGAACTGAGCTGGGGTAATGTTACACTCCTACACCTCATGTTAACAACACAGCCTGTGGTAGTGACCATCACAAGAACTGAGCTGGGGTTAATGTTACGCTCCTGCAGCTCATGTTAACAACACAGCCTGTGGTAGTGACCATCAGAAGAACTGAGCTGGGGTTAATGTTATACTCCTGTAGCTCATATTAACAACACAGCCTGTGGTAATGGCCATCAGAATAACTGAGCTGGGGATAATGTTACGCTCCTACAGCTCATGTTAACAACACAGCCTGTGGTAGTGACCATCACAAGAACTGAGCTGGGGGTAATGTTACACTCCTACAGCTTATGTTAACAACACAGCCTGTGGTAGTGACCATCACAAGAACTAAGCTGGGGGTAATGTTACACTCCTGTAGCTCATGTTAACAACACAGCCTGTCGTATTGACCATCACAAGAACTGAGCTGGGGTTAATGTTACGCTCCTACACCTCATGTTAACAACACAGCCTGTGGTAGTGACCATCAGAATAACTGAGCTGGGGGTAATGTTACGCTCCTACAGCTCATGTTAACAACACAGCCTGTGGTAGTGACCATCACAAGAACTGAGCTGGGGGTAATGTTACACTCCTACAGCTTATGTTAACAACACAGCCTGTGGTAGTGACCATCACAAGAACTAAGCTGGGGGTAATGTTACACTCCTGTAGCTCATGTTAACAACACAGCCTGTCGTATTGACCATCACAAGAACTGAGCTGGGGTTAATGTTACGCTCCTACAGCTCATGTTAACAACACAGCCTGTGGTAGTGACCATCAGAAGAACTAAGCTGGGGTTAATGTTATACTCCTGTAGCTCATGTTAACAACACAGCCTGTGGTAGTGACCATCAGAAGAACTGAGCTGGGGGTAATGTTACACTCCTGTAGCTCATATTAACAACACAGCCTGTGGTAATGGCCATCAGAATAACTGAGCTGGGGGTAATGTTACGCTCCTACAGCTCATGTTAACAACACAGCCTGTGGTAGTGACCATCACAAGAACTGAGCTGGGGGTAATGTTACGCTCCTACAGCTCATGTTAACAACACAGCCTGTGGTAGTGACCATCACAAGAACTGAGCTGGGGGTAATGTTACACTCCTACAGCTTATGTTAACAACACAGCCTGTGGTAGTGACCATCAGAATAACTGAGCTGGGGGTAATGTTACACTCCTACAGCTCATGTTAACAACACAGCCTGTGGTAGTGACCATCTGAAAAACTGAGCTGGGGGTAACGTTACACTCCTGTAGCTCATGTTAACAACACAGCCTGTCGTATTGACCATCACAAGAACTGAGCCGCTGTTAATGTTATGCTCCTACAGCTCATGTTAACAACACAGCCTGTGGTAGTGACCATCAGAAGAACTGAGCTGGGGTTAATGTTATAGTCCTGTAGCTGATGTTAACAACACAGCCTGTGGTAGTGACTGACCATCACAAGAACTGAGCTGGGGGTAATGTTACACTCCTGTAGCTCATGTTAACAACACAGCCTGTGGTAGTGACCATCACAAGAACTGAGCTGGGGGTAATGTTACACTCCTACACCTCATGTTAACAACACAGCCTGTGGTAGTGACCATCAGAAGAACTGAGCTGGGGGTAATGTTACACTCCTACAGCTCATGTTAACAACACAGCCTGTGGTAGTGACCATCAGAAGAACAGAGCTGGGGGTAATGTTACACTCCTGTAGCTCATGTTAATAACAAAGCCTGTCGTATTGACCATCACAAGAACTGAGCTGGGGTTAATGTTACGCTCCTACAGCTCATGTTAACAACACAGCCTGTGGTAGTGACCATCAGAAGAACTGAGCTGGGGTTAATGTTATACTCCTGTAGCTGATGTTAACAACACAGCCTGTGGTAGTGACTGACCATCACTAGAACTGGGCTGGGGTTAATGTTACGCTCCTACAGCTGATGTTAACAACACAGCCTGTGGTAGTGACCATCAGAAGAAGTGAGCTGGAGTTAATGTTATACTGCTGTAGCTCATGTTAACAACACAGCCTGTGGTAGTGACCATCAGAAGAACTGAGCTGGGGTAATGTTACACTCCTACACCTCATGTTAACAACACAGCCTGTGGTAGTGACCATCAGAAGAACTGAGCTGGGGGTAATGTTACACTCCTGTAGCTCATGTTAACAACACAGTCTGTGGTAGTGACCATCAGAAGAACTGAGCTGGGGGTAATGTTACACTCCTACACCTCATGTTAACAACACAGCCTGTGGTAGTGACCATCAGAAGAACTGAGCTTGGGATAATGTTACGCTCCTACAGCTCATGTTAACAACACAGCCTGTGGTAGTGACCATCACAAGAACTGAGCTGGGGGTAATGTTACACTCCTACAGCTCATGTTAACAACACAGCCTGTGGTAGTGACCATCACAAGAACTAAGCTGGGGGTAATGTTACACTCCTGTAGCTCATGTTAACAACACAGCCTATCGTATTGACCATCACAAGAACTGAGCTGGGGTTAATGTTACGCTCCTACAGCTCATGTTAACAACACAGCCTGTGGTAGTGACCATCAGAAGAACTGAGCTGGGGTTAATGTTATACTACTGTAGCTCATGTTAACAACACAGCCTGTGGTAGTGACTGACCATCAGAAGAACTGAGCTGGGGGTAATGTTACGCTCCTGTATCTCATGATAACAACACAGCCTGTGGTATTGACCATCAGAAGAACTGAGCTGGGGTAATGTTACACTCCTACAGCTCATGTTAACAACACAGCCTGTGGTAGTGACCATCACAAGAACTGAGCTGGGGTTAATGTTACGCTCCTGCAGCTCATGTTAACAACACAGCCTGTGGTAGTGACCATCAGAAGAACTGAGCTGGGGTTAATGTTATACTCCTGTAGCTCATATTAACAACACAGCCTGTGGTAATGGCCATCAGAATAACTGAGCTGGGGGTAATGTTACGCTCCTACAGCTCATGTTATCAACACAGCCTGTGGTAGTGACCATCAGAAGAACTGAGCTGGGGGTAATGTTACACTCCTGCAGCTTATGTTAACAACACAGCCTGTGGTAGTGACCATCACAAGAACTAAGCTGGGGGTAATGTTACACTCCTGTAGCTCATGTTAACAACACAGCCTGTCGTATTGACCATCACAAGAACTGAGCTGGGGTTAATGTTACGCTCCTACACCTCATGTTAACAACAGAGCCTGTGGTAGTGACCATCAGAAGAACTGAGCTGGGGGTAATGTTACACTCCTGTAGCTCATGTTAACAACACAGCCTGTGGTAGTGACTGACCATCAGAAGAACTGAGCTGGGGGTAATGTTACGCTCCTGTAGCTCATATTAACAACACAGCCTGTGTTAATGGCCATCAGAATAACTGAGCTGGGGGTAATGTTACGCTCCTACAGCTCATGTTAACAACACAGCCTGTGGTAGTGACCATCACAAGAACTGAGCTGGGGGTAATGTTACACTCCTACAGCTCATGTTAACAACACATTCTGTGGTAGTGACCATCACAAGAACTGAGCTGGGGGTAATGTTACACTCCTACAGCTCATGTTAACAACACAGCCTGTGGTAGTGACCATCACAAGAACTAAGCTGGGGGTAATGTTACACTCCTGTAGCTCATGTTAACAACACAGCCTGTCGTATTGACCATCACAAGAACTGAGCTGGGGTTAATGTTACACTCCTGTAGCTCATGTTAACAACACAGCCTGTGGTAGTGACCATCAGAAGAACTGAGCTGGGGTTAATGTTATACTCCTGTAGCTCATGTTAACAACACAGCCTGTGGTAGTGACTGACCATCACAAGAACTGAGCTGGGGGTAATGTTACACTCCTGTAGCTCAGGTTAACAACACAGCCTGTGGTAGTGACCATCACAAGAACTGAGATGGGGGTAATGTTAAACTCCTACACCTCATGTTAACAACACAGCCTGTGGTAGTGATCATCAGAAGAACTGAGCTGGGGGTAATGTTACACTCCTACACCTCATGTTAACACAGCCTGTGGTAGTGACCATCAGAAGAACTGAGCTGGGGTAATGTTACACTCCTACAGCTCATGTTAACAACACAGCCTGTATTAGTGACTGACTATCAGAAGAACTGAGCTGGGGGTAATGTTACGCTCCTACAGCTCATGTTAACAACACAGCCTGTGGTACTGACCATCAGAAGAAATGAGCTGGGGGTAATGTTACACTCCTGTAGCTCATGTTAACAACACAGCCTGTGGTAGTGACTGACCATCAGAAGAACTGAGCTGGGGGTAATGTTACGCTCCTGTAGCTCATATTAACAACACAGCCTGTGTTAATGGCCATCAGAATAACTGAGCTGGGGGTAATGTTACGCTCCTACAGCTCATGTT
Source organism: Lampris incognitus (assembly GCF_029633865.1). Lineage (NCBI taxonomy): Eukaryota > Metazoa > Chordata > Actinopteri > Lampriformes > Lampridae > Lampris > Lampris incognitus. The sequence continues at coordinate 61,345,473 of NC_079212.1, read as the reverse complement.
AACAACACAGCCTGTGGTAGTGACCATCAGAAGAACTGAGCTGGGGTTAATGTTATACTCCTGTAGCTGATGTTAACAACACAGCCTGTGGTAGTGACTGACCATCAGAAGAACTGAGCTGGGGGTAATGTTACGCTCCTGTAGCTCATGATAACAACACAGCCTGTGGTAGTGACCATCTGAAGAACTGAGCTGGGGGTAACGTTACACTCCTGTAGCTCATGTTAACAACACAGCCTGTCGTATTGACCATCACAAGAACTGAGCTGGGGTTAATGTTACGCTCCTACACCTCATGTTAACAACACAGCCTGTGGTAGTGACCATCAGAAGAACTGAGCTGGGGGTAATGTTACACTCCTGTAGCTGATGTTAACAACACAGCCTGTGGTAGTGACTGACTATCATTACCCCCAGCTCAGTTCTTGTGATGGTCAGTCACTACCACAGGCTGTGTTGTTAACATCAGCTACAGGACTATAACATTAACCCCAGCTCAGTTCTTTTGATGGTCACTACCACAGGCTGTGTTGTTAACATGAGCTGTAGGAGCGTAACATTAACCCCAGCTCAGTTCTTCTGATGGTCACTACCACAGACTGTGTTGTTAACATGAGCTACAGGAGTGTAACATTACCCCCAGCTCAGTTCTTCTGATGGTCACTACCACAGGCTGTGTTGTTAACATGAGGTGTAGGAGTGTAACATTACCCCAGCTCAGTTCTTCTGATGGTCACTACCACAGGCTGTGTTGTTAACATGAGCTACAGCAGTATAACATTAACTCCAGCTCAGTTCTTCTGATGGTCACTACCACAGGCTGTGTTGTTAACATAAGCTGTAGGAGTGTAACATCACCCCCAGCTCAGTTCTTGTGATGGTCACTACCACAGGCTGTGTTGTTAACATGAGCTGTAGGAGCGTAACATTACCCCCAGCTCAGTTATTCTGATGGCCATTACCACAGGCTGTGTTGTTAATATGAGCTACAGGAGTGTAACATTACCCCCAGCTCAGTTCTTCTGATGGTCACTACCACAGGCTGTGTTGTTAACATGAGCTACAGGAGTATAACATTAACCCCAGCTCAGTTCTTCTGATGGTCACTACCACAGGCTGTGTTGTTAACATGAGCTGTAGGAGCGTAACATTAACCCCAGCTCAGTTCTTGTGATGGTCACTACCACAGGCTGTGTTGTTAACATGAGCTACAGGAGTGTAACATTACCCCCAGCTCAGTTCTTGTGATGGTCAGTCACTACCACATGCTGTGTTGTTAACATCAGCTACAGGACTATAACATTAACCCCAGCTCAGTTCTTCTGATGGTCACTACCACAGGCTGTGTTGTTAACATGAGCTGTAGGAGAATAACATTAACCCCGGCTCAGTTCTTGTAATGGTCAATACGACAGGCTGTGTTGTTAACATGAGCTACAGGAGTGTAACGTTACCCCCAGCTCAGTTCTTCAGATGGTCACTACCACAGGCTGTGTTGTTATCATGAGCTACAGGAGCGTAACATTACCCCCAGCTCAGTTCTTGTGATGGTCACTACCACAGGCTGTGTTGTTAACATGAGGTGTAAGAGTGTAACATTTCCCCAGCTCAGTTCTTCTGATGGTCACTACCACAGGCTGTGTTGTTAACATGAGGTGTAGGAGTGTAACATTACCCCCAGCTCAGTTCTTCTGATGGTCACTACCACAGACTGTGTTGTTAACATGAGCTACAGGAGTGTAACATTACCCCCAGCTCAGTTCTTCTGATGGTCACTACCACAGGCTGTGTTGTTAACATGAGGTGTAGGAGTGTAACATTACCCCAGCTCAGTTCTTCTGATGGTCACTACCACAGGCTGTGTTGTTAACATGAGCTGTAGGAGCGTAACATTAACCCCAGCTCAGTTCTTCTGATGGTCACTACCACAGGCTGTGTTTTTAACATGGGCTGTAGGAGGGTAACATTACCCCCAGCTCAGTTCTTCTGCTTGTCACTACCACAGGCTGTGTTGTTAACATGAGCTGTAGGAGTGTAACATTACCCCCAGCTCAGTTCTTCTGATAGTCAGTCACTACCACAGGTTGTGTTGTTAACATCAGCTGTAGGAGCGTAACATTACCCCCAGCTCAGTTCTTCTGATAGTCATTCACTACCACAGGCTGTGTTGTTAACATGAGCTGTAGGAGTGTAACATTACCCCAGCTCAGGTCTTCTGATGGTCACTACCACAGGCTGTGTTAACATGAGGTGTAGGAGTGTAACATTACCCCCAGCTCAGTTCTTCTGATGGTCACTACCACAGGCTGTGTTGTTAACATGAGGTGTAGGAGTGTATCATTACCCCCAGCTCAGTTCTTGTGATGGTCACTACCACAGGCTGTGTTTATAACATGAGCTACAGGAGTGTAACATTACCCCCAGCTAAAGTTCTTGTGATGGTCAGTCACTACCACAGGCTGTGTTGTTAACATCAGCTACAGGAGTATAACATTAACCCCAGCTCAGTTCTTCTGATGGTCACTACCACAGGCTGTGTTGTTAACATGAGCTGTAGGAGCGTAACATTAACACCAGTTCAGTTCTTGTGATGGTCAATACGACAGGCTTTGTTATTAACATGAGCTACAGGAGTGTAACATTACCCCCAGCTCAGTTCTTCTGATGGTCACTACCACAGGCTGTGTTGTTAACATGAGCTGTAGGAGTGTAACATTACCCCCAGCTCAGTTCTTCTGATGGTCACTACCACAGGCTGTGTTGTTAACATGAGCTACAGGAGTGTAACATTACCCCCAGCTCAGTTCTTGTGATGGTCAGTCACTACCACAGGCTGTGTTGTTAACATCAGCTACAGGACTATGACATTAACCCCAGCTCAGTTCTTCTGATGGTCACTACCACAGGCTGTGTTGTTAACATGAGCTGTAGGAGCATAACATTAACAGCGGCTCAGTTCTTGTGATGGTCAATACGACAGGGTGTGTTGTTAACATGAGCTACAGGAGTGTAACGTTACCCCCAGCTCAGTTTTTCAGATGGTCACTACCACAGGCTGTGTTGTTAACATGAGCTGTAGGAGTGTAACATTACCCCCAGCTCAGTTATTGTGATGGTCACTACCACAGGCTGTGTTGTTAACATGAGGTGTAGGAGTGTAACATTACCCGAGCTCAGTTCTTCTGATGGTCACTACCACAGGCTGTGTTGTTAACATGAGCTACAGCAGTATAACATTAACTCCAGCTCAGTTCTTCTGATGGTCACTACCACAGGCTGTGTTGTTAACATAAGCTGTAGGAGTGTAACATCACCCCCAGCTCAGTTCTTGTGATGGTCACTACCACAGGCTGTGTTGTTAACATGAGCTGTAGGAGCGTAACATTACCCCCAGCTCAGTTATTCTGATGGCCATTACCACAGGCTGTGTTATTAATATGAGCTACAGGAGTGTAACATTACCCCCAGCTCAGTTTTTCTGATGGTCACTACCACAGGCTGTGTTGTTAACATGAGCTACAGGAGTATAACATTAACCCCAGCTCAGTTCTTCTGATGGTCACTACCACAGGCTGTGTTGTTAACATGAGCTGTAGGAGCGTAACATTAACCCCAGCTCAGTTCTTCTGATGGTCACTACCACAGGCTGTGTTGTTAACATGAGCTGTAGGAGCGTAACATTAACCCCAGCTCAGTTCTTCTGATGGTCACTACCACAGGCTGTGTTTTTAACATGGGCTGTAGGAGGGTAACATTACCCCCAGCTCAGTTCTTCTGCTGGTCACTACCACAGGCTGTGTTGTTAACATGAGCTGTAGGAGTGTAACATTACCCCCAGCTCAGTTCTTCTGATAGTCAGTCACTACCACAGGTTGTGTTGTTAACATGAGCTGTAGGAGCGTAACATTACCCCCAGCTCAGTTCTTCTGATAGTCATTCACTACCACAGGCTGTGTTGTTAACATGAGCTGTAGGAGTGTAACATTACCCCAGCTCAGTTCTTCTGATGGTCACTACCACAGGCTGTGTTAACATGAGGTGTAGGAGTGTAACATTACCCCCAGCTCAGTTCTTCTGATGGTCACTACCACAGGCTGTGTTGTTAACATGAGGTGTAGGAGTGTATCATTACCCCCAGCTCAGTTCTTGTGATGGTCACTACCACAGGCTGTGTTTATAACATGAGCTACAGGAGTGTAACATTACCCCCAGCTCAGTTCTTGTGATGGTCAGTCACTACCACAGGCTGTGTTGTTAACATCAGCTACAGGAGTATAACATTAACCCCAGCTCAGTTCTTCTGATGGTCACTACCACAGGCTGTGTTGTTAACATGAGCTGTAGGAGCGTAACATTAACACCAGTTCAGTTCTTGTGATGGTCAATACGACAGGCTTTGTTATTAACATGAGCTACAGGAGTGTAACATTACCCCCAGCTCAGTTCTTCTGATGGTCACTACCACAGGCTGTGTTGTTAACATGAGCTGTAGGAGTGTAACATTACCCCCAGCTCAGTACTTCTGATGGTCACTACCACAGGCTGTGTTGTTAACATGAGCTACAGGAGTGTAACATTACCCCCAGCTCAGTTCTTGTGATGGTCAGTCACTACCACAGGCTGTGTTGTTAACATCAGCTACAGGACTATGACATTAACCCCAGCTCAGTTCTTCTGATGGTCACTACCACAGGCTGTGTTGTTAACATGAGCTGTAGGAGCATAACATTAACAGCGGCTCAGTTCTTGTGATGGTCAATACGACAGGGTGTGTTGTTAACATGAGCTACAGGAGTGTAACGTTACCCCCAGCTCAGTTTTTCAGATGGTCACTACCACAGGCTGTGTTGTTAACATGAGCTGTAGGAGTGTAACATTACCCCCAGCTCAGTTATTGTTATGGTCACTACCACAGGCTGTGTTGTTAACATGAGGTGTAGGAGTGTAACATTACCCCAGCTCAGTTCTTCTGATGGTCACTACCAAAGGCTGTGTTGTTAACATGAGGTGTAGGAGTGTAACATTACCCCCAGCTCAGTTCTTGTGATGGTCAGTCACTACCACAGGCTGTGTTGTTAACATCAGCTACAGGAGTATAACATTAACCCCAGCTCAGTTCTTCTGATGGTCACTACCACAGGCTGTGTTGTTAACATGAGCTGTAGGAGCGTAACATCAACACCAGTTCAGTTCTTGTGATGGTCAATACGACAGGCTTTGTTATTAACATGAGCTACAGGAGTGTAACATTACCCCCAGCTCAGTTCTTCTGATGGTCACTACCACAGGCTGTGTTGTTAACATGAGCTGTAGGAGTGTAACATTACCCCCAGCTCAGTACTTCTGATGGTCACTACCACAGGCTGTGTTGTTAACATGAGCTACAGGAGTGTAACATTACCCCCAGCTCAGTTCTTGTGATGGTCAGTCACTACCACAGGCTGTGTTGTTAACATCAGCTACAGGACTATGACATTAACCCCAGCTCAGTTCTTCTGATGGTCACTACCACAGGCTGTGTTGTTAACATGAGCTGTAGGAGCGTAACATTAACACCAGTTCAGTTCTTGTGATGGTCAATACGACAGGCTTTGTTATTAACATGAGCTACAGGAGTGTAACATTACCCCCAGCTCAGTTCTTCTGATGGTCACTACCACAGGCTGTGTTGTTAACATGAGCTGTAGGAGTGTAACATTACCCCCAGCTCAGTTCTTCTGATGGTCACTACCACAGGCTGTGTTGTTAACATGAGCTACAGGAGTGTAACATTACCCCCAGCTCAGTTCTTGTGATGGTCAGTCACTACCACAGGCTGTGTTGTTAACATCAGCTACAGGACTATGACATTAACCCCAGCTCAGTTCTTCTGATGGTCACTACCACAGGCTGTGTTGTTAACATGAGCTGTAGGAGCATAACATTAACAGCGGCTCAGTTCTTGTGATGGTCAATACGACAGGGTGTGTTGTTAACATGAGCTACAGGAGTGTAACGTTACCCCCAGCTCAGTTTTTCAGATGGTCACTACCACAGGCTGTGTTGTTAACATGAGCTGTAGGAGTGTAACATTACCCCCAGCTCAGTTATTGTGATGGTCACTACCACAGGCTGTGTTGTTAACATGAGGTGTAGGAGTGTAACATTACCCCAGCTCAGTTCTTCTGATGGTCACTACCACAGGCTGTGTTGTTAACATGAGCTACAGCAGTATAACATTAACTCCAGCTCAGTTCTTCTGATGGTCACTACCACAGGCTGTGTTGTTAACATAAGCTGTAGGAGTGTAACATCACCCCCAGCTCAGTTCTTGTGATGGTCACTACCACAGGCTGTGTTGTTAACATGAGCTGTAGGAGCGTAACATTACCCCCAGCTCAGTTATTCTGATGGCCATTACCACAGGCTGTGTTATTAATATGAGCTACAGGAGTATAACATTAACCCCAGCTCAGTTCTTCTGATGGTCACTACCACAGGCTGTGTTGTTAACATGAGCTGTAGGAGCGTAACATTAACCCCAGCTCAGTTCTTCTGATGGTCACTACCACAGGCTGTGTTGTTAACATGAGCTGTAGGAGCGTAACATTAACCCCAGCTCAGTTCTTCTGATGGTCACTACCACAGGCTGTGTTTTTAACATGGGCTGTAGGAGGGTAACATTACCCCCAGCTCAGTTCTTCTGCTGGTCACTACCACAGGCTGTGTTGTTAACATGAGCTGTAGGAGTGTAACATTACCCCCAGCTCAGTTCTTCTGATAGTCAGTCACTACCACAGGTTGTGTTGTTAACATGAGCTGTAGGAGCGTAACATTACCCCCAGCTCAGTTCTTCTGATAGTCATTCACTACCACAGGCTGTGTTGTTAACATGAGCTGTAGGAGTGTAACATTACCCCAGCTCAGTTCTTCTGATGGTCACTACCACAGGCTGTGTTAACATGAGGTGTAGGAGTGTAACATTACCCCCAGCTCAGTTCTTCTGATGGTCACTACCACAGGCTGTGTTGTTAACATGAGGTGTAGGAGTGTATCATTACCCCCAGCTCAGTTCTTGTGATGGTCACTACCACAGGCTGTGTTTATAACATGAGCTACAGGAGTGTAACATTACCCCCAGCTCAGTTCTTGTGATGGTCAGTCACTACCACAGGCTGTGTTGTTAACATCAGCTACAGGAGTATAACATTAACCCCAGCTCAGTTCTTGTGATGGTCACTACCACAGGCTGTGTTGTTAACATGAGCTGTAGGAGCGTAACATTAACACCAGTTCAGTTCTTGTGATGGTCAATACGACAGGCTTTGTTATTAACATGAGCTACAGGAGTGTAACATTACCCCCAGCTCAGTTCTTCTGATGGTCACTACCACAGGCTGTGTTGTTAACATGAGCTGTAGGAGTGTAACATTACCCCCAGCTCAGTACTTCTGATGGTCACTACCACAGGCTGTGTTGTTAACATGAGCTACAGGAGTGTAACATTACCCCCAGCTCAGTTCTTGTGATGGTCAGTCACTACCACAGGCTGTGTTGTTAACATCAGCTACAGGACTATGACATTAACCCCAGCTCAGTTCTTCTGATGGTCACTACCACAGGCTGTGTTGTTAACATGAGCTGTAGGAGCATAACATTAACAGCGGCTCAGTTCTTGTGATGGTCAATACGACAGGGTGTGTTGTTAACATGAGCTACAGGAGTGTAACGTTACCCCCAGCTCAGTTTTTCAGATGGTCACTACCACAGGCTGTGTTGTTAACATGAGCTGTAGGAGTGTAACATTACCCCCAGCTCAGTTATTGTGATGGTCACTACCACAGGCTGTGTTGTTAACATGAGGTGTAGGAGTGTAACATTACCCCAGCTCAGTTCTTCTGATGGTCACTACCAAAGGCTGTGTTGTTAACATGAGGTGTAGGAGTGTCATATTACCCCCAGCTCAGTTCTTCTGATGGTCAGTCACTACCACAGGCTGTGTTGTTAACATGAGCTACAGGAGTATAACATTAACCCCAGCTCAGTTCTTCTGATGGTCACTACCACAGGCTGTGTTGTTAACATGAGCTGTAGGAGCGTAACATTAACCCCAGCTCAGTTCTTGTGATGGTCAATACGACAGGCTGTGTTGTTAACATGAGCTACAGGAGTGTAACATTACCCCCAGCTTAGTTCTTGTGATGGTCACTACCACAGGCTGTGTTGTTAACATAAGCTGTAGGAGTGTAACATTACCCCCAGCTCAGTTCTTGTGATGGTCACTACCACAGGCTGTGTTGTTAACATGAGCTGTAGGAGCGTAACATTACCCCCAGCTCAGTTATTCTGATGGTCACTACCACAGGCTGTGTTGTTAACATGAGGTGTAGGAGCGTAACATTAACCCCAGCTCAGTTCTTGTGATGGTCAATACGACAGGCTGTGTTGTTAACATGAGCTACAGGAGTGTAACATTACCCCCAGCTTAGTTCTTGTGATGGTCACTACCACAGGCTGTGTTGTTAACATAAGCTGTAGGAGTGTAACATTACCCCCAGCTCAGTTCTTGTGATGGTCAATACCACAGGCTGTGTTGTTAACATGAGCTGTAGGAGCGCAACATTACCCCCAGCTCAGTTATTCTGATGGCCATTACCACAGGCTGTGTTGTTAATATGAGCTACAGGAGTATAACATTAACCCCAGCTCAGTTCTTCTGATGGTCACTACCACAGGCTGTGTTGTTAACATGAGCTGCAGGAGCGTAACATTAACCCCAGCTCAGTACTTGTGATGGTCACTACCACAGGCTGTGTTGTTAACATGAGGTGTAGGAGTGTAACATTACCCCAGCTCAGTTCTTCTGATGGTCAATACCACAGGCTGTGTTGTTATCATGAGCTACAGGAGCGTAACATTACCCTCAGCTCAGTTCTTCTGATGGTCAGTCACTACCACAGGCTGTGTTGTTAACATGAGCTACAGGAGTATAACATTAACCCCAGCTCAGTTCTTCTGATGGTCACTACCACAGGCTGTGTTGTTAACATGAGCTGTAGGAGCGTAACATTAACCCCAGCTCAGTTCTTGTGATGGTCACTACCACAGGCTGTGTTGTTAACATGAGCTACAGGAGTGTAACATTACCCCCAGCTCAGTTCTTGTGATGGTCAGTCACTACCACAGGCTGTGTTGTTAACATCAGCTACAGGAGTGTAACATTAACCCCAGCTCAGTTCTTCTGATGGTCACTACCACAGGCTGTGTTGTTAACATGAGCTGTAGGAGCGTAACATTAACCCCAGCTCAGTTCTTCTGATGGTCACTACCACAGGCTGTGATGTTAACATGAGGTGTAGGAGTGTAACATTACCCCCAGCTCAGTTCTTGTGATGGTCACTACCACAGGCTGTGTTGTTAACATGAGCTACAGGAGTCTAACATTACCCCCAGCTCAGTTCTTGTGATGGTCAGTCACTACCACATGCTGTGTTGTTAACATCAGCTACAGGACTATAACATTAACCCCAGCTCAGTTCGCCTGATGGTCACTACCACAGGCTGTGTTGTTAACATGAGCTGTAGGAGCATAACATTAACCCCGGCTCAGTTCTTGTGATGGTCAATACGACAGGCTGTGTTGTTAACATGAGCTACAGGAGTGTAACGTTACCCCCAGCTCAGTTCTTCAGATGGTCACTACCACAGGCTGTGTTGTTATCATGAGCTACAGGAGCGTAACATTACCCCCAGCTCAGTTCTTGTGATGGTCAATACCACAGGCTGTGTTGTTAACATGAGGTGTAAGAGTGTAACATTTCCCCAGCTCAGTTCTTCTGATGGTCACTACCACAGGCTGTGTTGTTAACATGAGGTGTAGGAGTGTAACATTACCCCAGCTCAGTTCTTCTGATGGTCACTACCACAGGCTGTGTTGTTAACATGAGCTACAGCAGTATAACATTAACCCCAGCTCAGTTCTTCTGATGGTCACTACCACAGGCTGTGTTGTTAACATGAGCTGTAGGAGTGTAACATTAACCCCATCTCAGTTCTTCTGATGGTCACTACCACAGGCTGTGTTTTTAACATGGGCTGTAGGAGGGTAACATTACCCCCAGCTCAGTTCTTCTGCTGGTCACTACCACAGGCTGTGTTGTTAACATGAGCTGTAGGAGTGTAACATTACCCCCAGCTCAGTTCTTCTGATAGTCAGTCACTACCACAGGCTGTGTTGTTAACATGAGCTGTAGGAGCGTAACATTACCCCCAGCTCAGTTATTCTGATGGCCATTACCACAGGCTTTGTTGTTAATATGAGCTACAGGAGTATAACATTAACCCCAGCTCAGTTCTTCTGATGGTCACTACCACAGGCTGTGTTGTTAACATGAGCTGTAGGAGCGTAACATTAACACCAGTTCAGTTCTTGTGATGGTCAATACGACAGGCTTTGTTATTAACATGAGCTACAGGAGTGTAACATTACCCCCAGCTCAGTTCTTCTGATGGTCACTACCACAGGCTGTGTTGTTAACATGAGCTGTAGGAGTGTAACATTACCCCCAGCTCAGTTCTTCTGATGGTCACTACCACAGGCTGTGTTGTTAACATGAGCTACAGGAGTGTAACATTACCCCCAGCTCAGTTCTTGTGATGGTCAGTCACTACCACAGGCTGTGTTGTTAACATCAGCTACAGGACTATGACATTAACCCCAGCTCAGTTCTTCTGATGGTCACTACCACAGGCTGTGTTGTTAACATGAGCTGTAGGAGCATAACATTAACAGCGGCTCAGTTCTTGTGATGGTCAATACGACAGGGTGTGTTGTTAACATGAGCTACAGGAGTGTAACGTTACCCCCAGCTCAGTTTTTCAGATGGTCACTACCACAGGCTGTGTTGTTAACATGAGCTGTAGGAGTGTAACATTACCCCCAGCTCAGTTATTGTGATGGTCACTACCACAGGCTGTGTTGTTAACATGAGGTGTAGGAGTGTAACATTACCCCAGCTCAGTTCTTCTGATGGTCACTACCACAGGCTGTGTTGTTAACATGAGCTACAGCAGTATAACATTAACTCCAGCTCAGTTCTTCTGATGGTCACTACCACAGGCTGTGTTGTTAACATAAGCTGTAGGAGTGTAACATCACCCCCAGCTCAGTTCTTGTGATGGTCACTACCACAGGCTGTGTTGTTAACATGAGCTGTAGGAGCGTAACATTACCCCCAGCTCAGTTATTCTGATGGCCATTACCACAGGCTGTGTTATTAATATGAGCTACAGGAGTGTAACATTACCCCCAGCTCAGTTTTTCTGATGGTCACTACCACAGGCTGTGTTGTTAACATGAGCTACAGGAGTATAACATTAACCCCAGCTCAGTTCTTCTGATGGTCACTACCACAGGCTGTGTTGTTAACATGAGCTGTAGGAGCGTAACATTAACCCCAGCTCAGTTCTTCTGATGGTCACTACCACAGGCTGTGTTGTTAACATGAGCTGTAGGAGCGTAACATTAACCCCAGCTCAGTTCTTCTGATGGTCACTACCACAGGCTGTGTTTTTAACATGGGCTGTAGGAGGGTAACATTACCCCCAGCTCAGTTCTTCTGCTGGTCACTACCACAGGCTGTGTTGTTAACATGAGCTGTAGGAGTGTAACATTACCCCCAGCTCAGTTCTTCTGATAGTCAGTCACTACCACAGGTTGTGTTGTTAACATGAGCTGTAGGAGCGTAACATTACCCCCAGCTCAGTTCTTCTGATAGTCATTCACTACCACAGGCTGTGTTGTTAACATGAGCTGTAGGAGTGTAACATTACCCCAGCTCAGTTCTTCTGATGGTCACTACCACAGGCTGTGTTAACATGAGGTGTAGGAGTGTAACATTACCCCCAGCTCAGTTCTTCTGATGGTCACTACCACAGGCTGTGTTGTTAACATGAGGTGTAGGAGTGTATCATTACCCCCAGCTCAGTTCTTGTGATGGTCACTACCACAGGCTGTGTTTATAACATGAGCTACAGGAGTGTAACATTACCCCCAGCTCAGTTCTTGTGATGGTCAGTCACTACCACAGGCTGTGTTGTTAACATCAGCTACAGGAGTATAACATTAACCCCAGCTCAGTTCTTGTGATGGTCACTACCACAGGCTGTGTTGTTAACATGAGCTGTAGGAGCGTAACATTAACACCAGTTCAGTTCTTGTGATGGTCAATACGACAGGCTTTGTTATTAACATGAGCTACAGGAGTGTAACATTACCCCCAGCTCAGTTCTTCTGATGGTCACTACCACAGGCTGTGTTGTTAACATGAGCTGTAGGAGTGTAACATTACCCCCAGCTCAGTACTTCTGATGGTCACTACCACAGGCTGTGTTGTTAACATGAGCTACAGGAGTGTAACATTACCCCCAGCTCAGTTCTTGTGATGGTCAGTCACTACCACAGGCTGTGTTGTTAACATCAGCTACAGGACTATGACATTAACCCCAGCTCAGTTCTTCTGATGGTCACTACCACAGGCTGTGTTGTTAACATGAGCTGTAGGAGCATAACATTAACAGCGGCTCAGTTCTTGTGATGGTCAATACGACAGGGTGTGTTGTTAACATGAGCTACAGGAGTGTAACGTTACCCCCAGCTCAGTTTTTCAGATGGTCACTACCACAGGCTGTGTTGTTAACATGAGCTGTAGGAGTGTAACATTACCCCCAGCTCAGTTATTGTGATGGTCACTACCACAGGCTGTGTTGTTAACATGAGGTGTAGGAGTGTAACATTACCCCAGCTCAGTTCTTCTGATGGTCACTACCAAAGGCTGTGTTGTTAACATGAGGTGTAGGAGTGTCATATTACCCCCAGCTCAGTTCTTCTGATGGTCAGTCACTACCACAGGCTGTGTTGTTAACATGAGCTACAGGAGTATAACATTAACCCCAGCTCAGTTCTTCTGATGGTCACTACCACAGGCTGTGTTGTTAACATGAGCTGTAGGAGCGTAACATTAACCCCAGCTCAGTTCTTGTGATGGTCAATACGACAGGCTGTGTTGTTAACATGAGCTACAGGAGTGTAACATTACCCCCAGCTTAGTTCTTGTGATGGTCACTACCACAGGCTGTGTTGTTAACATAAGCTGTAGGAGTGTAACATTACCCCCAGCTCAGTTCTTGTGATGGTCACTACCACAGGCTGTGTTGTTAACATGAGCTGTAGGAGCGTAACATTACCCCCAGCTCAGTTATTCTGATGGTCACTACCACAGGCTGTGTTGTTAACATGAGGTGTAGGAGCGTAACATTAACCCCAGCTCAGTTCTTGTGATGGTCAATACGACAGGCTGTGTTGTTAACATGAGCTACAGGAGTGTAACATTACCCCCAGCTTAGTTCTTGTGATGGTCACTACCACAGGCTGTGTTGTTAACATAAGCTGTAGGAGTGTAACATTACCCCCAGCTCAGTTCTTGTGATGGTCAATACCACAGGCTGTGTTGTTAACATGAGCTGTAGGAGCGCAACATTACCCCCAGCTCAGTTATTCTGATGGCCATTACCACAGGCTGTGTTGTTAATATGAGCTACAGGAGTATAACATTAACCCCAGCTCAGTTCTTCTGATGGTCACTACCACAGGCTGTGTTGTTAACATGAGCTGCAGGAGCGTAACATTAACCCCAGCTCAGTACTTGTGATGGTCACTACCACAGGCTGTGTTGTTAACATGAGGTGTAGGAGTGTAACATTACCCCAGCTCAGTTCTTCTGATGGTCAATACCACAGGCTGTGTTGTTATCATGAGCTACAGGAGCGTAACATTACCCTCAGCTCAGTTCTTCTGATGGTCAGTCACTACCACAGGCTGTGTTGTTAACATGAGCTACAGGAGTATAACATTAACCCCAGCTCAGTTCTTCTGATGGTCACTACCACAGGCTGTGTTGTTAACATGAGCTGTAGGAGCGTAACATTAACCCCAGCTCAGTTCTTGTGATGGTCACTACCACAGGCTGTGTTGTTAACATGAGCTACAGGAGTGTAACATTACCCCCAGCTCAGTTCTTGTGATGGTCAGTCACTACCACAGGCTGTGTTGTTAACATCAGCTACAGGAGTGTAACATTAACCCCAGCTCAGTTCTTCTGATGGTCACTACCACAGGCTGTGTTGTTAACATGAGCTGTAGGAGCGTAACATTAACCCCAGCTCAGTTCTTCTGATGGTCACTACCACAGGCTGTGATGTTAACATGAGGTGTAGGAGTGTAACATTACCCCCAGCTCAGTTCTTGTGATGGTCACTACCACAGGCTGTGTTGTTAACATGAGCTACAGGAGTCTAACATTACCCCCAGCTCAGTTCTTGTGATGGTCAGTCACTACCACATGCTGTGTTGTTAACATCAGCTACAGGACTATAACATTAACCCCAGCTCAGTTCGCCTGATGGTCACTACCACAGGCTGTGTTGTTAACATGAGCTGTAGGAGCATAACATTAACCCCGGCTCAGTTCTTGTGATGGTCAATACGACAGGCTGTGTTGTTAACATGAGCTACAGGAGTGTAACGTTACCCCCAGCTCAGTTCTTCAGATGGTCACTACCACAGGCTGTGTTGTTATCATGAGCTACAGGAGCGTAACATTACCCCCAGCTCAGTTCTTGTGATGGTCAATACCACAGGCTGTGTTGTTAACATGAGGTGTAAGAGTGTAACATTTCCCCAGCTCAGTTCTTCTGATGGTCACTACCACAGGCTGTGTTGTTAACATGAGGTGTAGGAGTGTAACATTACCCCAGCTCAGTTCTTCTGATGGTCACTACCACAGGCTGTGTTGTTAACATGAGCTACAGCAGTATAACATTAACCCCAGCTCAGTTCTTCTGATGGTCACTACCACAGGCTGTGTTGTTAACATGAGCTGTAGGAGTGTAACATTAACCCCATCTCAGTTCTTCTGATGGTCACTACCACAGGCTGTGTTTTTAACATGGGCTGTAGGAGGGTAACATTACCCCCAGCTCAGTTCTTCTGCTGGTCACTACCACAGGCTGTGTTGTTAACATGAGCTGTAGGAGTGTAACATTACCCCCAGCTCAGTTCTTCTGATAGTCAGTCACTACCACAGGCTGTGTTGTTAACATGAGCTGTAGGAGCGTAACATTACCCCCAGCTCAGTTCTTCTGATAGTCATTCACTACCACAGGCTGTGTTGTTAACATGAGCTGTAGGAGTTTAACATTACCCCAGCTCAGTTCTCCTGATGGTCACTACCACAGGCTGTGTTAACATGAGGTGTAGGAGTGTAACATTACCCCCAGCTCAGTTCTTCTGATGGTCACTACCACAGGCTGTGTTGTTAACATGAGGTGTAGGAGTGTAACATTACCCCCAGCTCAGTTCTTGTGATGGTCACTACCACAGGCTGTGTTGTTAACATGAGCTGTAGGAGTGTAACATTACCCCCAGCTCAGTTCTTCTGATGGTCACTACCACAGGCTGTGTTGTTAACATGAGCTGTAGGAGTGTAACATTACCCCCAGCTCAGTTCTTCTGATGGTCAGTCACTACCACAGGCTGTGTTGTTAACATGAGCTACAGGAGTATAACATTAACCCCACCTCAGTTCTTCTGATGGTCACTACCACAGGCTGTGTTGTTAACATGAGCTGTAGGAGCGTAACATTAACCCCAGCTCAGTTCTTGTGATGGTCAATACGACAGGCTGTGTTGTTAACATGAGCTACAGGAGTGTAACATTACCCCCAGCTTAGTTCTTGTGATGGTCACTACCACAGGCTGTGTTGTTAACATAAGCTGTAGGAGTGTAACATTACCCCCAGCTCAGTTCTTGTGATGGTCACTACCACAGGCTGTGTTGTTAACATGAGCTGTAGGAGCGTAACATTACCCCCAGCTCAGTTCTTCTGATGGTCACTACCACAGGCTGTGTTGTTAATATGAGCTACAGGAGTATAACATTAACCCCAGCTCAGTTCTTCTGATAGTCAGTCACTACCACAGGCTGTGTTGTTAACATAAGCGGTAGGAGTGTAACATTACCCCCAGCTCAGTTCTTGTGAGGGTCACTACCACAGGCTGTGTTGTTAACATGAGCTGTAGGAGCGTAACATTATCCCAAGCTCAGTTCTTCTGATGGTCACTATCACAGGCTGTGTTGTTAACATGAGGTGTAGGAGTGTAACATTACCCCCAGCTCAGTTCTTCTGATGGTCACTACCACAGACTGTGTTGTTAACATGAGCTACAGGAGTGTAACATTACCCCCAGCTCAGTTCTTCTGATTGTCACTACCACAGGCTGTGTTGTTAACATGAGATGTAGGAGTGTAACATTACCCCAGCTCAGTTCTTCTGATGGTCACTACCACAGGCTGTGTTGTTAACATGAGCTACAGCAGTATAACATTAACCCCAGCTCAGTTCTTCTGATGGTCACTACCACAGGCTGTGTGGTTAACATGAGCTGTAGGAGCGTAACATTAACCCCAGCTCAGTTCTTCTGATGGTCACTACCACAGGCTGTGTTTTTAACATGAGCTGTAGGAGGGTAACATTACCCCCAGCTCAGTTCTTCTGCTGGTCACTACCACAGGCTGTGTTGTTAACATGAGCTGTAGGAGTGTAACATTACCCCCAGGTCAGTTCTTCTGATAGTCAGTCACTACCACAGGCTGTGTTGTTAACGTGAGCTGTAGGAGCGTAACATTACCCCCAGCTCAGTTCTTCTGATAGTCAGTCACTACCACAGGCTGTGTTGTTAACATGAGCTGTAGGAGCGTAACATTAACCCCAGCTCAGTTCTTCTGCTGGTCACTACCACAGGCTGTATTGTTAACATGAGCTGTAGGAGTGTAACATTACCCCCAGCTCATTTCTTCTGATGGTCAGTACCACAGGCTGTGTTGTTAACATGAGCTGTAGGAGCGTAACATTACCCCCAGCTCAGTTCTTCTGATAGTCAGTCACTACCACAGGCTGTGTTGTTGACATGAGCTGTAGGAGTGTAACATTACCCCAGCTCAGTTCTTCTGATGGTCACTACCACAGGCTGTGTTAACATGAGGTGTAGGTGTGTAACATTACCCCCAGCTCAGTTCTTCTGATGGTCACTACCACAGGCTGTGTTGTTAACATGAGGTGTAGGAGTGTAACATTACCCCCAGCTCAGTTCTTGTGATGGTCACTACCACAGGCTGTGTTGTTAACATGAGATGTAGGAGTGTAACATTACCCCCAGCTCAGTTCTTGTGATGGTCACTACCACAGGCTGTGTTGTTAACATGAGCTACAGGAGTGTAACATTACCCCCAGCTCAGTTCTTGTGATGGTCAGTCACTACCACAGGCTGTGTTGTTCACATGAGCTACAGGAGTATAACATTAACCCCAGCTCAGTTCTTCTGATGGTCACTACCACAGGCTGCGTTGTTAACATGAGCTACAGGAGTGTAACATTAACCCCAGCTCATTTCTTCTGATGGTCAGTACCACAGGCTGTGTTGTTAACATGAGCTGTAGGAGCGTAACATTACCCCCAGCTCAGTTCTTCTGATAGTCAGTCACTACCACAGGCTGTGTTGTTAACATGAGCTTTAGGAGTGTAACATTACCCCAGCTCAGTTCTTCTGATGGTCACTACCACAGGCTGTGTTAACATGAGGTGTAGGTGTGTAACATTACCCCCAGCTCAGTTCTTCTGATGGTCACTACCACAGGCTGTGTTGTTAACATGAGCTACAGGAGTGTAACATTAACCCCAGCTCAGTTCTTGTGATGGTCAATACGACAGGCTGTGTTGTTAACATGAGCTACAGGAGTGTAACATTACCCCCAGCTTAGTTCTTGTGATGGTCACTACCACAGGCTGTGTTGTTAACATGAGCTGTAGGAGTATAACATTACCCCCAGCTCAGTTCTTGTGATGGTCACTACCACAGAATGTGTTGTTAACATGAGCTGTAGGAGTGTAACATTACCCCCAGCTCAGTTCTTGTGATGGTCACTACCACAGGCTGTGTTGTTAACATGAGCTGTAGGAGCGTAACATTACCCCCAGCTCAGTTATTCTGATGGCCATTAACACAGGCTGTGTTGTTAATATGAGCTACAGGAGCGTAACATTACCCCCAGCTCAGTTCTTCTGATGGTCAGTCACTACCACAGGCTGTGTTGTTAACATGAGCTACAGGAGTGTAACATTACCCCCATCTCAGTTCTTCTGATGGTCACTACCACAGGCTGTGTCGTTAAAATGAGGTGTAGGAGCGTAACATTAACCCCAGCTCAGTTCTTGTAATGGTCAATACGACAGGCTGTGTTGTTAACATGAGCTACAGGAGTGTAACATTACCCCCAGCTTAGTTCTTGTGATGTTCACTACCACAGGCTGTGTTGTTAACATAAGCAATAGGAGTGTAACATTACCCCCAGCTCAGTTCTTGTGATGGTCACTACCACAGGCTGTGTTGTTAACATGAGCTGTAGGAGCGTAACATTACCCCCAGCTCAGTTATTCTGATGGCCATTACCACAGGCTGTGTTGTTAATATGAGCTACAGGAGTATAACATTAACCCCAGCTCAGTTCTTCTGAGGGTCACTACCACAGGCTGTGTTGTTAACATTAGCTGCAGGTGCGTAACATTAACCCCAGCTCAGTTCTTGTGATGGTCACTAACACAGGCTGTGTTGTTAACATGAGGCGTAAGAGTGTAACATTTCCCCAGCTCAGTTCTTCTGATGGTCAATACCACAGGCTGTGTTGTTATCATGAGCTACAGGAGCGTAACATTACCCCCAGCTCAGTTCTTCTGATGGTCAGTCACTACCACAGGCTGTGTTGTTAACATGAGGTGTAGGAGTGTAACATTACCCCCAGCTCAGTTCTTGTGATGGTCACTACCACAGGCTGTGTTGTTAACATGAGCTACAGGAGTGTAACATTACCCCCAGCTCAGTACTTGTGATGGTCAGTCACTACCACAGGCTGTGTTGTTAACATCAGCTACAGGAGTATAACATTAACCCCAGCTCAGTTCTTCTGATGGTCACTACCACAGGCTGTGTTGTTAACATGAGCTGTAGGAGCGTAACATTAACCCCAGCTCAGTTCTTGTGATGGTCAATACGACAGGCTGTGTTATTAACATGAGCTACAGGAGTGTAACATTACCCCCAGCTCAGTTCTTCTGATGGTCACTACCACAGGCTGTGTTGTTAACATGAGCTGTAGGAGTGTAACATTACCCCCAGCTCAGTTCTTCTGATGGTCACTACCACAGGCTGTGTTGTTAACATGAGGTGTAGGAGTGTAACATTACCCCCACCTCAGTTCTTGTGATGGTCACTACCACAGGCTGTGTTGTTAACATGAGCTACAGGAGTGTAACATTACCCCCAGCTCAGTTCTTGTGATGGTCAGTCACTACCACATGCTGTGTTGTTAACATCAGCTACAGGACTATAACATTAACCCCAGCTCAGTTCTTCTGATGGTCACTACCACAGGCTGTGTTGTTAACATGAGCTGTAGGAGCATAACATTACCCCCAGCTCAGTTCTTCTGATGGTCACTACCACAGGCTGTGTTGTTAACATGAGGTGTAGGAGCGTAACATTAACCCCAGCTCAGTTCTTGTGATGGTCAATACGACAGGCTGTGTTGTTAACATGAGCTACAGGAGTGTAACATTACCCCCAGCTTAGTTCTTGTGATGGTCACTACCACAGGCTGTGTTGTTAACATAAGCTATAGGAGTGTAACATTACCCCCAGCTCAGTTCTTGTGATGGTCACTACCACAGGCTGTGTTGTTAACATGAGCTGTAGGAGCGTAACATTACCCCCAGCTCAGTTATTCTGATGGCCATTACCACAGGCTGTGTTGTTAATATGAGCTACAGGAGTATAACATTAACCCCAGCTCAGTTCTTCTGAGGGTCACTACCACAGGCTGTGTTGTTAACATGAGCTGCAGGTGCGAAACATTAACCTCAGCTCAGTTCTTGTGATGGTCACTAACACAGGCTGTGTTGTTAACATGAGGCGTAAGAGTGTAACATTTCCCCAGCTCAGTTCTTCTGATGGTCAATACCACAGGCTGTGTTGTTATCATGAGCTACAGGAGCGTAACATTACCCCCAGCTCAGTTCTTCTGATGGTCAGTCACTACCACAGGCTGTGTTGTAAACATGAGCTGTAGGAGTGTAACATTACCCCCAGCTCAGTTCTTGTGATGGTCACTACCACAGGCTGTGTTGTTAACATGAGCTACAGGAGTGTAACATTACCCCCAGCTCAGTTCTTGTGATGGTCAGTCACTACCACAGGCTGTGTTGTTAACATCAGCTACAGGAGTATAACATTAACCCCAGCTCAGTTCTTCTGATGGTCACTACCACAGGCTGTGTTGTTAACATGAGCTTTGGAGCGTAACATTAACCCCAGCTCAGTTCTTGTGATGGTCAATACGACAGGCTGTGTTATTAACATGAGCTACAGGAGTGTAATCTTACCCCCAGCTCAGTTCTTCTGATGGTCACTACCACAGGCTGTGTTGTTAACATGAGCTACAGGAGTGTAACATTACCCCCAGCTCAGTTCTTGTGATGGTCAGTCACTACCACATGCTGTGTTGTTAACATCAGCTACAGGACTATAACATTAACCCCAGCTCAGTTCTTCTGATGGTCACTACCACAGGCTGTGTTGTTAACATGAGCTGTAGGAGCATAACATTAACCCCGGCTCAGTTCTTGTGATGGTCAATACGACAGGCTGTGTTGTTAACATGAGCTACAGGAGTGTAACGTTACCCCCAGCTCAGTTCTTCAGATGGTCACTACCACAGGCTGTGTTGTTATCATGAGCTACAGGAGCGTAACATTACCCCCAGCTCAGTTCTTGTGATGGTCACTACCACAGGCTGTGTTGTTAACATGAGGTGTAAGAGTGTAACATTTCCCCAGCTCAGTTCTTCTGATGGTCACTACCACAGGCTGTGTTGTTAACATGAGCTACAGGAGTGTAACATTACCCCCAGCTCAGTTCTTCTGATGGTCACTACCACAGACTGTGTTGTTAACATGAGCTACAGGAGTGTAACATTACCCCCAGCTCAGTTCTTCTGATGGTCACTACCACAGGCTGTGTTGTTAACATGAGGTGTAGGAGTGTAACATTACCCCAGCTCAGTTCTTCTGATGGTCACTACCACAGGCTGTGTTGTTAACATGAGCTACAGCAGTATAACATTACCCCCAGCTCAGTTCTTCTGCTGGTCACTACCACAGGCTGTGTTGTTAACATGAGCTGTAGGAGTGTAACATTACCCCCAGCTCAGTTCTTCTGATAGTCAGTCACTACCACAGGCTGTGTTGTTAACATGAGCTGTAGGAGCGTAACATTACCCCCAGCTCAGTTCTTCTGATAGTCAGTCACTACCACAGGCTGTGTTGTTAACATGAGCTGTAGGAGTGTAACATTACCCCAGCTCAGTTCTTCTGATGGTCACTACCACAGGCTGTGTTAACATGAGGTGTAGGAGTGTAACATTACCCCCAGCTCAGTTCTTCTGATGGTCACTACCACAGGCTGTGTTGTTAACATGAGGTGTAGGAGTATAACATTACCCCCAGCTCAGTTCTTCTGATGGTCACTACCACAGGCTGTGTTGTTAACATGAGCTACAGGAGTGTAACATTACCCCCAGCTCAGTTCTTGTGATGGTCAGTCACTACCACAGGCTGTGTTGTTGACATGAGCTACAGGAGTATAACATTAACCCCAGCTCATTTCTTCTGATGGTCACTACCACAGGCTGTGTTGTTAACATGAGCTGTAGGAGTGTAACATTACCCCCAGCTCAGTTCTTCTGATGGTCACTACCACAGAATGTGTTGTTAACATGAGCTGTAGGAGTGTAACATTACCCCCAGCTCAGTTCTTGTGATGGTCACTACCACAGGCTGTGTTGTTAACATGAGCTGTAGGAGCGTAACATTACCCCCAGCTCAGTTATTCTGATGGCCATTAACACAGGCTGTGTTGTTAATATGAGCTACAGGAGTATAACATTAACCCCACCTCAGTTCTTCTGATGGTCACTACCACAGGCTGTGTTGTTATCATGAGCTACAGGAGCTTAACATTACCCCCAGCTCAGTTCTTCTGATGGTCAGTCACTACCACAGGCTTTGTTGTTAACATCAGCTACAGGAGTGTAACATTACCCCCAGCTCAGTTCTTCTGATGGTCACTACCACAGGCTGTGTTGTTAACATAAGCTGTAGGAGTGTAACATTACCCCCAGCTCAGTTCTTGTGATGGTCACTACCACAGGCTGTGTTGTTAACATGAGCTGTAGGAGCGTAACATTACCCCCAGCTCAGTTATTCTGATGGCCATTACCACAGGCTGTGTTGTTAATATGAGCTACAGGAGTATAACATTAACCCCAGCTCAGTTCTTCTGAGGGTCACTACCACAGGCTGTGTTGTTAACATGAGCTGCAGGTGCGTAACATTAACCCCAGTTCAGTTCTTGTGATGGTCACTACCACAGGCTGTGTTGTTAACATGAGGTGTAGGAGTGTAACATTACCCCAGCTCAGTTCTTCTGATGGTCAATACCACAGGCTGTGTTGTTATCATGAGCTACAGGAGCGTAACATTACCCCCAGCTCAGTTCTTCTGATGGTCAGTCACTACCACAGGCTGTGTTGTTAACATGAGCTACAGGAGTATAACATTAACCCCAGCTCAGTTCTTCTGATGGTCACTACCACAGGCTGTGTTGTTAACATGAGCTGTAGGAGCGTAACATTAACCCCAGCTCAGTTCTTGTGATGGTCAATACGACAGGCTGTGTTGTTAACATGAGCTACAGGAGTGTAACATTACCCCCAGCTTAGTTCTTGTGATGGTCACTACCACAGGCTGTGTTGTTAACATGAGCTGTAGGAGTGTAACATTACCCCCAGCTCGGTTCTTGTGATGGTCACTACCACAGGCTGTGTTGTTAACATGAGCTGTAGGAGCGTAACATTATCCCAAGCTCAGTTCTTCTGATGGTCACTACCACAGGCTGTGTTGTTAACATGAGGTGTAGGAGTATAACATTAACCCCAGCTCATTTCTTCTGAGGGTCACTACCACAGGCTGTGTTGTTAACATGAGCTGCAGGTGCGTAACATTAACCCCAGTTCAGTTCTTGTGATGGTCACTACCACAGGCTGTGTTGTTAACATGAGGTGTAGGAGTGTAACATTACCCCAGCTCAGTTCTTCTGATGGTCAATACCACAGGCTGTGTTGTTATCATGAGCTACAGGAGCGTAACATTACCCCCAGCTCAGTTCTTCTGATGGTCAGTCACTACCACAGGCTGTGTTGTTAACATGAGCTACAGGAGTATAACATTAACCCCAGCTCAGTTCTTCTGATGGTCACTACCACAGGCTGTGTTGTTAACATGAGCTGTAGGAGCGTAACATTAACCCCAGCTCAGTTCTTGTGATGGTCAATACGACAGGCTGTGTTGTTAACATGAGCTACAGGAGTGTAACATTACCCCCAGCTTAGTTCTTGTGATGGTCACTACCACAGGCTGTGTTGTTAACATGAGCTGTAGGAGTGTAACATTACCCCAGCTCGGTTCTTGTGATGGTCACTACCACAGGCTGTGTTGTTAACATGAGCTGTAGGAGCGTAACATTATCCCAAGCTCAGTTCTTCTGATGGTCACTACCACAGGCTGTGTTGTTAACATGAGGTGTAGGAGTGTAACATTACCCCCAGCTCAGTTCTTCTGATGGTCACTACCACAGACTGTGTTGTTAACATGAGCTACAGGAGTGTAACATTACCCCCAGCTCAGTTCTTCTGATGGTCACTACCACAGGCTGTGATGTTAACATGAGGTGTAGGAGTGTAACATTACCCCAGCTCAGTTCTTCTGATGGTCACTACCACAGGCTGTGTTGTTAACATGAGCTACAGCAGTATAACATTAACCCCAGCTCAGTTCTTCTGATGGTCACTACCACAGGCTGTGTTGTTAACATGAGCTGTAGGAGCGTAACATTAACCCCAGCTCAGTTCTTCTGATGGTCACTACCACAGGCTGTGTTTTTAACATGAGCTGTAGGAGGGTAACATTACCCCCAGCTCAGTTCTTCTGCTGGTCACTACCACAGGCTGTGTTGTTAACATGAGCTGTAGGAGTGTAACATTACCCCCAGCTCAGTTCTTCTGATAGTCAGTCACTACCACAGGCTGTGTTGTTGACATGAGCTACAGGAGTATAACATTAACCCCAGCTCATTTCTTCTGATGGTCACTACCACAGGCTGTGTTGTTAACATGAGCTGTAGGAGTGTAACATTACCCCCAGCTCAGTTCTTCTGATGGTCACTACCACAGAATGTGTTGTTAACATGAGCTGTAGGAGTGTAACATTACCCCCAGCTCAGTTCTTGTGATGGTCACTACCACAGGCTGTGTTGTTAACATGAGCTGTAGGAGCGTAACATTACCCCCAGCTCAGTTATTCTGATGGCCATTAACACAGGCTGTGTTGTTAATATGAGCTACAGGAGTATAACATTAACCCCACCTCAGTTCTTCTGATGGTCACTACCACAGGCTGTGTTGTTATCATGAGCTACAGGAGCTTAACATTACCCCCAGCTCAGTTCTTCTGATGGTCAGTCACTACCACAGGCTTTGTTGTTATCATCAGCTACAGGAGTGTAACATTACCCCCAGCTCAGTTCTTCTGATGGTCACTACCACAGGCTGTGTTAACATGAGGTGTAGGAGCGTAACATTAACCCCAGCTCAGTTCTTGTGATAGTCTATACGACAGGCTGTGTTGTTAACATGAGCTACAGGAGTGTAACATTACCCCCAGCTTAGTTCTTGTGATGGTCACTACCACAGGCTGTGTTGTTAACATAAGCTGTAGGAGTGTAACATTACCCCCAGCTCAGTTCTTGTGATGGTCACTACCACAGGCTGTGTTGTTAACATGAGCTGTAGGAGCGTAACATTACCCCCAGCTCAGTTATTCTGATGGCCATTACCACAGGCTGTGTTGTTAATATGAGCTACAGGAGTATAACATTAACCCCAGCTCAGTTCTTCTGAGGGTCACTACCAGAGGCTGTGTTGTTAGCATGAGCTGCAGGTGCGTAACATTAACCCCAGTTCAGTTCTTGTGATGGTCACTACCACAGGCTGTGTTGTTAACATGAGGTGTAGGAGTGTAACATTACCCCAGCTCAGTTCTTCTGATGGTCAATACCACAGGCTGTGTTGTTATCATGAGCTACAGGAGCGTAACATTACCCCCAGCTCAGTTCTTCTGATGGTCAGTCACTACCACAGGCTGTGTTGTTAACATGAGCTACAGGAGTATAACATTAACCCCAGCTCAGTTCTTCTGATGGTCACTACCACAGGCTGTGTTGTTAACATGAGCTGTAGGAGCGTAACATTAACCCCAGCTCAGTTCTTGTGATGGTCAATACGACAGGCTGTGTTGTTAACATGAGCTACAGGAGTGTAACATTACCCCCAGCTTAGTTCTTGTGATGGTCACTACCACAGGCTGTGTTGTTAACATGAGCTGTAGGAGTGTAACATTACCCCCAGCTCGGTTCTTGTGATGGTCACTACCACAGGCTGTGTTGTTAACATGAGCTGTAGGAGCGTAACATTATCCCAAGCTCAGTTCTTCTGTTGGTCACTACCACAGGCTGTGTTGTTAACATGAGGTTTAGGAGTGTAACATTACCCCCAGCTCAGTTCTTCTGATGGTCACTACCACAGACTGTGTTGTTAACATGAGCTACAGGAGTGTAACATTACCCCCAGCTCAGTTCTTCTGATGGTCACTACCACAGGCTGTGATGTTAACATGAGGTGTAGGAGTGTAACATTACCCCAGCTCAGTTCTTCTGATGGTCACTACCACAGGCTGTGTTGTTAACATGAGCTACAGCAGTATAACATTAACCCCAGCTCAGTTCTTCTGATGGTCCCTACCACAGGCTGTGTTGTTAACATGAGCTGTAGGAGCGTAACATTAACCCCAGCTCAGTTCTTCTGATGGTCACTACCACAGGCTGTGTTTTTAACATGAGCTGTAGGAGGGTAATATTACCCCCAGCTCAGTTCTTCTGCTGGTCACTACCACAGGCTGTGTTGTTAACATGAGCTGTAGGAGTGTAACATTACCCCCAGCTCAGTTCTTCTGATAGTCAGTCACTACCACAGGCTGTGTTGTTAACATGAGCTGTAGGAGCGTAACATTACCCCCAGCTCAGTTCTTCTGATAGTCAGTCACTACCACAGGCTGTGTTGTTAACATGAGCTGTAGGAGTGTAACATTACCCCAGCTCAGTTCTTCTGATGGTCACTACCACAGGCTGTGTTAACATGAGGTGTAGGAGTGTAACATTACCCCCAGCTCAGTTCTTCTGATGGTCACTACCACAGGCTGTGTTGTTAACATGAGGTGTAGGAGTGTAACATTACCCCCAGCTCAGTTCTTCTGATGGTCACTACCACAGGCTGTGTTGTTAACATGAGGTGTAGGAGTGTAACATTACCCCCAGCTCAGTTCTTGTGATGGTCACTACCACAGGCTGTGTTGTTAACATGAGCTACAGGAGTGTAACATTACCCCCAGCTCAGTTCTTGTGATGGTCAGTCACTACCACAGGCTGTGTTGTTGACATGAGCTACAGGAGTATAACATTAACCCCAGCTCATTTCTTCTGATGGTCACTACCACAGGCTGTGTTGTTAACATGAGCTGTAGGAGTGTAACATTACCCCCAGCTCAGTTCTTGTGATGGTCACTACCACAGAATGTGTTGTTAACATGAGCTGTAGGAGTGTAACATTACCCCCAGCTCAGTTCTTGTGATGGTCACTACCACAGGCTGTGTTGTTAACATGAGCTCTAGGAGCGTAACATTACCCCCAGCTCACTTATTCTGATGGCCATTAACACAGGCTGTGTTGTTAATATGAGCTACAGGAGTATAACATTAACCCCACCTCAGTTCTTGTGATGGTCACTACCACAGGCTGTGTTGTTATCATGAGCTACAGGAGCTTAACATTACCCCCAGCTCAGTTCTTCTGATGGTCAGTCACTACCACAGGCTTTGTTGTTAACATCAGCTACAGGAGTGTAACATTACCCCCAGCTCAGTTCTTCTGATGGTCACTACCACAGGCTGTGTTAACATGAGGTGTAGGAGCGTAACATTAACCCCAGCTCAGTTCTTGTGATGGTCTATACGACAGGCTGTGTTGTTAACATGAGCTACAGGAGTGTAACATTACCCCCAGCTTAGTTCTTGTGATGGTCACTACCACAGGCTGTGTTGTTAACATAAGCTGTAGGAGTGTAACATTACCCCCAGCTCAGTTCTTGTGATGGTCACTACCACAGGCTGTGTTGTTAACATGAGCTGTAGGAGCGTAACATTACCCCCAGCTCAGTTATTCTGATGGCCATTACCACAGGCTGTGTTTTTAATATGAGCTACAGGAGTATAACATTAACCCCAGCTCAGTTCTTTTGAGGGTCACTACCACAGGCTGTGTTGTTAACATGAGCTAAAGGTGCGTAACATTAACCCCAGTTCAGTTCTTGTGATGGTCACTACCACAGGCTGTGTTGTTAACATGAGGTGTAGGAGTGTAACATTACCCCAGCTCAGTTCTTCTGATGGTCAATACCACAGGCTGTGTTGTTATCATGAGCTACAGGAGCGTAACATTACCCCCAGCTCAGTTCTTCTGATGGTCAGTCACTACCACAGGCTGTGTTGTTAACATGAGCTACAGGAGTATAACATTAACCCCAGTTCAGTTCTTCTGATGGTCACTACCACAGGCTGTGTTGTTAACATGAGCTGTAGGAGCGTAACATTAACCCCAGCTCAGTTCTTGTGATGGTCAATACGACAGGCTGTGTTGTTAACATGAGCTACAGGAGTGTAACATTACCCCCAGCTTAGTTCTTGTGATGGTCACTACCACAGGCTGTGTTGTTAACATGAGCTGTAGGAGTGTAACATTACCCCCAGCTCAGTTCTTGTGATGGTCACTACCACAGGCTGTGTTGTTAACATGAGCTGTAGGAGCGTAACATTATCCCAAGCTCAGTTCTTCTGATGGTCACTACCACAGGCTGTGTTGTTAACATGAGGTGTAGGAGTGTAACATTACCCCCAGCTCAGTTCTTCTGATGGTCACTACCACAGACTGTGTTGTTAACATGAGCTACAGGAGTGTAACATTACCCCCAGCTCAGTTCTTCTGATGGTCACTACCACAGGCTGTGATGTTAACATGAGGTGTAGGAGTGTAACATTACCCCAGCTCAGTTCTTCTGATGGTCACTACCACAGGCTGTGTTGTTAACATGAGCTACAGCAGTATAACATTAACCCCAGCTCAGTTCTTCTGATGGTCACTACCACAGGCTGTGTTTTTAACATGAGCTGTAGGAGGGTAACATTACCCCCAGCTCAGTTCTTCTGCTGGTCACTACCACAGGCTGTGTTGTTAACATGAGCTGTAGGAGTGTAACATTACCCCCAGCTCAGTTCTTCTGTTAGTCAGTCACTACCACAGGCTGTGTTGTTAACATGAGCTGTAGGAGCGTAACATTACCCCCAGCTCAGTTCTTCTGATAGTCAGTCACTACCACAGGCTGTGTTGTTAACATGAGCTGTAGGAGTGTAACATTACCCCAGCTCAGTTCTTCTGATGGTCACTACCACAGGCTGTGTTAACATGAGGTGTAGGAGTGTAACATTACCCCCAGCTCAGTTCTTCTGATGGTCACTACCACAGGCTGTGTTGTTAACATGAGGTGTAGGAGTGTAACATTACCCCCAGCTCAGTTCTTGTGATGGTCACTACCACAGGCTGTGTTGTTATCATGAGCTACAGGAGTGTAACATTACCCCCAGCTCAGTTCTTGTGATGGTCAGTCACTACCACAGGCTGTGTTGTTAACATCAGCTACAGGAGTATAACATTAACCCCAGCTCAGTTCTTCTGATGGTCACTACCACAGGCTGTGTTGTTAACATGAGCTGTAGGAGTGTAACATTACCCCAGCTCAGTTCTTCTGATGGTCACTACCACAGGCTGTGTTAACATGAGGTGTAGGAGTGTAACATTACCCCCAGCTCAGTTCTTCTGATGGTCACTACCACAGGCTGTGTTAACATGAGGTGTAGGAGCGTAACATTAACCCCAGCTCAGTTCTTGTGATGGTCTATACGACAGGCTGTGTTGTTAACATGAGCTACAGGAGTGTAACATTACCCCCAGCTTAGTTCTTGTGATGGTCACTACCACAGGCTGTGTTGTTAACATAAGCTGTAGGAGTGTAACATTACCCCCAGCTCAGTTCTTGTGATGGTCACTACCACAGGCTGTGTTGTTAACATGAGCTGTAGGAGCGTAACATTACCCCCAGCTCAGTTATTCTGATGGCCATTACCACAGGCTGTGTTTTTAATATGAGCTACAGGAGTATAACATTAACCCCAGCTCAGTTCTTCTGAGGGTCACTACCACAGGCTGTGTTGTTAACATGAGCTGCAGGTGCGTAACATTAACCCCAGTTCAGTTCTTGTGATGGTCACTACCACAGGCTGTGTTGTTAACATGAGGTGTAGGAGTGTAACATTACCCCAGCTCAGTTCTTCTGATGGTCAATACCACAGGCTGTGTTGTTATCATGAGCTACAGGAGCGTAACATTACCCCCAGCTCAGTTCTTCTGATGGTCAGTCACTACCACAGGCTGTGTTGTTAACATGAGCTACAGGAGTATAACATTAACCCCAGTTCAGTTCTTCTGATGGTCACTACCACAGGCTGTGTTGTTAACATGAGCTGTAGGAGCGTAACATTAACCCCAGCTCAGTTCTTGTGATGGTCAATACGACAGGCTGTGTTGTTAACATGAGCTACAGGAGTGTAACATTACCCCCAGCTTAGTTCTTGTGATGGTCACTACCACAGGCTGTGTTGTTAACATGAGCTGTAGGAGTGTAACATTACCCCCAGCTCAGTTCTTGTGATGGTCACTACCACAGGCTGTGTTGTTAACATGAGCTGTAGGAGCGTAACATTATCCCAAGCTCAGTTCTTCTGATGGTCACTACCACAGGCTGTGTTGTTAACATGAGGTGTAGGAGTGTAACATTACCCCCAGCTCAGTTCTTCTGATGGTCACTACCACAGACTGTGTTGTTAACATGAGCTACAGGAGTGTAACATTACCCCCAGCTCAGTTCTTCTGATGGTCACTACCACAGGCTGTGATGTTAACATGAGGTGTAGGAGTGTAACATTACCCCAGCTCAGTTCTTCTGATGGTCACTACCACAGGCTGTGTTGTTAACATGAGCTACAGCAGTATAACATTAACCCCAGCTCAGTTCTTCTGATGGTCACTACCACAGGCTGTGTTGTTAACATGAGCTGTAGGAGCGTAACATTAACCCCAGCTCAGTTCTTCTGATGGTCACTACCACAGGCTGTGTTTTTAACATGAGCTGTAGGAGGGTAACATTACCCCCAGCTCAGTTCTTCTGCTGGTCACTACCACAGGCTGTGTTGTTAACATGAGCTGTAGGAGTGTAACATTACCCCCAGCTCAGTTCTTCTGTTAGTCAGTCACTACCACAGGCTGTGTTGTTAACATGAGCTGTAGGAGCGTAACATTACCCCCAGCTCAGTTCTTCTGATAGTCAGTCACTACCACAGGCTGTGTTGTTAACATGAGCTGTAGGAGTGTAACATTACCCCAGCTCAGTTCTTCTGATGGTCACTACCACAGGCTGTGTTAACATGAGGTGTAGGAGTGTAACATTACCCCCAGCTCAGTTCTTCTGATGGTCACTACCACAGGCTGTGTTGTTAACATGAGGTGTAGGAGTGTAACATTACCCCCAGCTCAGTTCTTGTGATGGTCACTACCACAGGCTGTGTTGTTAACATGAGCTACAGGAGTGTAACATTACCCCCAGCTCAGTTCTTGTGATGGTCAGTCACTACCACAGGCTGTGTTGTTAACATCAGCTACAGGAGTATAACATTAACCCCAGCTCAGTTCTTCTGATGGTCACTACCACAGGCTGTGTTGTTAACATGAGCTGTAGGAGTGTAACATTACCCCAGCTCAGTTCTTCTGATGGTCACTACCACAGGCTGTGTTAACATGAGGTGTAGGAGTGTAACATTACCCCCAGCTCAGTTCTTCTGATGGTCACTACCACAGGCTGTGTTGTTAACATGAGGTGTAGGAGTGTAACATTACCCCCAGCTCAGTTCTTGTGATGGTCACTACCACAGGCTGTGTTGTTAACATGAGCTACAGGAGTGTAACATTACCCCCAGCTTAGTTCTTGTGATGGTCACTACCAGTGTTGTAGTCGAGTCACTAAACCTCGAGTCCGAGTCAAGTCTCGAGTCCCCAGTGTTCGAGTCCAAGTCCAAGTCCGAGTCACCAAAGAAAAGTCGAGTCGAGTCCGAGTCGAGTCACTATTACCCTAGTCCGAGTCCGAGTCATCAAGGTTGAGTCTGAGTCGAGTTCCAAGATGGCTCCAGTGATCCACTCGGGCACAGTCAAAGATCTGACATACAAATAAAAAAGGTCTACATTAAACAAAAATGACACAGCTGTCACCATTTCAAAGGGAGTTTATTTACTTTGTGACACGATAGCCAAACAAATGCACACCCACACACTCGCACACATGCACGCGCAAGCTCGCACACACACATTTTTAGAACAGTCTGAATTTCTTTGACATTCTGAACATTGGATGTGCTTCAAAACACATTGATAGCTGTGAATAGCATGATATTAGCAAATGGTGGAAACAGTATACAGAAGTAAGTTCTACAGCATACAATACATTCATAAAAACTAGTCAAAAGACATTGTCTCTCAGGAATAGTTAGGAACAAAAGGCTAGTGGCACTAGTTTTAAGCATACATGTTGCATTTCAAAAACATAAGATCTGACAGCATGGAACTACTCAACCTTGCACGGTGAGGCCTCATCAAAATGCCTCCATGACTAAATACCCTTTCAATGGCCGCACTGGAGGCAGGGATAGAGAATACCTGTGTGGCAATCTGATAGAGGGTAGGGAATTTGGATTTGTTTTGCTGCCAAAATCTGAGGCACGGGACTGAGTCAGAGTCCTTCTCAGTGATCAAGTTGAGGTATGCAGTCAACTGAGCCTGGCCAGACGGCTTCTTCTTGGTGGAGGAGGGAGTCCTCCTATAGTGGGAGAACATTCTCAACTGCTTCTCAGGAGGAGACTCTGAAAGTTCACCTTCCCCTGGTCCTGTTGCTTCCGCTGCATCTGCTGTTGATACCGCTTGCTTGTCACCCTCTGCCTTTATATACTCTGAAATGAGAGGGGGCATGGGGGACTCATTACAAATATGTTATTGACTAGGCCTACATGACAAATGACACGCCTATGTGCTTTATTGTAACACCTTCAATGATATAAACATCACAACAATCAAACAGTTAATCACTTAACTAACGTTAATCAAAACATTTCTCACCTTTGATCTCAGTCTTCAGCACATCTTTGATGTCACTGTCCAGCTGCACATCATGTTCTAGCCACTGGAAGCCAAATGCTGGGTCCAACACAGATGCTATGAAGTAGGCATCGGTGAAAGGAAATTTGGTGGGGCCTCTTCCTTCAGCCGGCTCACAGCCTGGTATCTTGACTGCACTGAAAACCTCTGCAAACCTTGTTTTCAAGGAGCTCTCCAGAGCTCTCACCAGAGGCCCACAGTATCTGGCTTTTCCTCTTATTTCCTGCAGGTGACAGCGCAGTGAGGACACAGGGCACAATCACACTGACGGTGACAGTAGTCTCACCCTGAGTTAGGTTGGTTGCCTCTAAGAATGGATCAAGAACTTCGATCAGTTCTTTAAGCTTAGCATACTCTCGCGGGGATAAGATAAGGCTTTTGTGCCCCTCTGATTCCAACACACTGGACAGCTTTTGCATGTCTAAATGCACATAAGCCTTCACCTTCTTCAGAGTGGAATTCCATCGTGTGGCATTCACTGTTGGAATTGTTGCATCACCAAAACACGCTTCAAAGCAGTCTTTAAACGAGGTGCCACTGTGGAGGAGGTTGGCTGCACGGGATA
Organism: Lampris incognitus; assembly: GCF_029633865.1. NCBI lineage: Eukaryota > Metazoa > Chordata > Actinopteri > Lampriformes > Lampridae > Lampris > Lampris incognitus. Next base: position 61,312,224 of record NC_079212.1, on the reverse strand, counting down.
GCTTTGCTAGGGTGCTTGACAGCCCACTGGTGTCTTTCAGACCATCTTTTATGACCAACTGCAGTGAATGTGTGAAGCATGATAGTCTCCGCATCTTACAGTTCTCAGCCAAAGTGTCACTGACTGTCTGTTGATCTTCTGGCATCAGGTCTTGCCATATTTCATCATCCTCCTCAAATGAGCTGGGATCATGAGCTTCAGCATCACAAGGATCCTCTAGGGGAAAGCTGGCCTGGAAAGCTTTTCTCATGTTGGATTCATTGTCAGTTATGACAAAGTTGATCTTGTCCTTAATCAGGTATTCTTCAGCACAGCATTCAAACATCATTGCAATCTTCTCTCCTGAGTGTTTCCCATGCACTCTTTTGCAGGAAAGAAGATATGACTGAAGGCTGAGTTCCTGTTTTTTTTATCCATTGCCACTGTGTGTGCTGTCACTCCAAGGAATGACTGCATCTTTCGATCACTCCAAATGTCTGTGGTAACAGCAACACTCGATGCTTCTGCCAGCTGGTTCTTTATCTGTTCTTTCTTGACTTCCACCATTCCTGGAATGGTCACAGAGGAAATTGTGGATCTTGCTATGGGCCGGTACTGAGGGTCCAGGACATGCAGGAAGTGCTTGAAGTCCTCGTTGTCAACGATGGAGAGTGGCAAGCAGCACTTAATGATTAGATCTTTTACAAGGGCATCACTTATTGCCTTCTGACGTGGATGTTTGAGGTCGTACATCCTTTGCTGTCCATCATTTAAAAATGATGTGATAGTCTTCTGACCTGAAGCAGCTGGCATCACATCTGAAGCAGTGGAGGTACGGTATTCTTGGAACCTAGGGGAAGATAGGATACACACTTTAGCTTGCTGATGCCAAACTGTTTCAAGTAATCTTTCTCACAGCAAAAAATGTGTAACGTTATAGCTATAACAATATGCAATAACAATACAAATGTTACACATTATACATATAGTTGTTTGAACCATAACCAGTTAAGTTACATATTTAGTTATCTATATAACTAACATTACCATATTAGTAGATTAACTAATGTAAACTAGCTGGATAAATGAAAAGTATGAGAAAAGATACATAATTTATGAGACTAACAGGACAGGGATTAATTAGCAAAACCCAGTCATTTAATTATTGATTTAAGTATGTTACATGCTACCTAGCTGAGCTTTAACTCTCTATCCTCCGTGAGTCTGTATGTTTATTCTGTATGGGTCAGGGAGGGTGTGATTTTGTTAGAAGATAGAGCCAGTTCATAGTACTGTTCAAAAGCTACGTCGCGCGTGTCTATTTTTAGAATTTGGCACACCCAATGCTGCATATATGCAAAGAAAAATATCCCCATATTTACAGTAGCCTATGCGGTGTCACGAATCACCATACGGTTCGGTAGTTTTCGGTACATCGGGGGGGGGGGGAAATGCCACATCCGTCAAATCTCGTACTGTCTCCAGCTCTCAAGAAAACCAGTGGCGGCATCCACATTAGCTTTTTCAATTAGTCCATTTAGCGAGTAATAGCCTACAATTATTTGTATTTGCATTGTAAAGTTGTGCACATTTTATCAACATTATTTGTGGATGCATATAGGCTAGACTTCTTCCTTCTCCGCACTTGGAGAATATTCATGGCGGAGATCTGCAATGTGCGGATTTGTTATTGCTAGTTAAGATAAATGCTAACACGGTAGTTCAGAGTGGTGTGTGTTTTCCGTTAAGTGTATGCTACTTGGTAATTAGCTAAATGATAAATAAGAAAAATCAGTTTTAATCTCCCTATAACACGAAGACGCTGCGTGTTACTTACCAACTCATCATTAGTGAGATCGATGGCACGCTCGTACCGAAAGCGAACCGTACTGTGACTTTTCTGTGCAATGCTGCATTAGCATTCTAACAGTAACGTGTGGTGACCCACATCTATATATCGAGAGACATTCACCTAAGAGGACGGTGTACCTTTAAGGGAAGAGGCGAGGCGTCAGATAATGCACTTCCGCTTCCGGTTCACAGTCAGTTCAGTGTCGTTGTCGAACGTATGACATGCAAAGTTGGAGCTAGTAAACTACCTCGACTACGTCTACTCTCACGTCTCCTGTCTCGTTGTTTTCTAACTCCACATTGGTGACCCCGACGTGATCGAACTACTAATACGAGTATGTCTGACAACGACGACGCCGGTGCTAACAACATGGCTATTGCTAACGCTAGCATTTACACCGCTACTGTGAAGCTACCCGACTTTTGGCAGCATAATCCACGGCCGTGGTTTCAACATGTGGAAGCCCAGTTCCAGCTGAGAGGGATAACGCAGGATGCAACGCAGTACTTCTACGTAGTGGCGGCGTTAGACGCATCGACAACGGCGCGAGCAATGACACTGTTGGAAGCTCCGCCAGCTGCTGGCAAGTACGATGCTATAAAGACATTCCTCCTGAAGCTATTTGAACTGTCGGAGCTGGAGAAGGCAGACCGTTTACTGTCCCCGAATGGCCTCGGCGACGGCAAACCGTCTGAGTTAATGGAAAAAATGCTGTCTGTGCTGGGATCGGCTGATCCGGCCTTTCTTTTCACACACATTTTTCTGAGGCAGCTCCCCGCACCTGTACGCACAGCACTGGCCAGTTCTCCTCTCGCCGCCTCCAAGGACTACCGTTCTCTGGCTGCTGAAGCAGACAGGGTTTTCCTGGCCAACCGGCAACAGTTTGTGCATGCCCTGCTACCCCACCAGACCGCCCCACCACCACCTGTGTACGACTATATGGACACCGCGGCTGCGGTGACAGCCCGCCGCCAACCTGACGACGGGCTCTGTTATTACCATGCCAGGTTTGGGGCAAAAGCAAAACGGTGTCGCAAACCATGCAATTACAGGGTTCAGGGAAACGCCAAGGCCGGCGCTCGTTAACGGCTATGGGCGCCGGCCGTGACTGCAAGCTGTTGTTCATCAGAGACTCCTTGTCGGGCCGGCGGCTGCTGGTTGACTCTGGCGCTCAACGCAGCGTACTACCAGCACAAGCTGTGGACACGATGACCGACAGTCACGGCCCCCAGATGGACGCCGCCAACGGCACGTCCATTCGGACGTACGGTATCAGACATGTGGACGTGTGTTTTGGCGGCCGACGTTTCGGCTGGGACTTTGTGATGGCTGCTGTATCCACCCCGCTCCTAGGTGCGGATTTCCTCTGTGCTTTCAACCTGCTGGTGGATGTTAAAAACTGTCGCGTGATTGATGCCGTCTCTTTTGCGTCATACCCCTGCACGCTTGGGGGGGCTGGAGCGCTGTGCCTCGCTAACACACTCTCCACCGGGGATCCATACCAACGCCTGCTCGCAAATTTCCCCGAGCTCACCACACCCACCTTCTCCTCGGCGGTGGCCAAGCACGGCGTGGAACATCATATCACCACAGTGGGCCCCCCAGTTTACGCCCGGGCCCGACGCCTCGACTCGGCCAAGCTCGCAATAGCCAGGGAGGAGTTTTCGACTATGGAGCGCCTCGGCATTGTCCGCCGTTCTGACAGCCCGTGGGCTTCCCCTCTTCACATGGTTACTAAGGCCGACGGGGGTTGGCGCCCGTGCGGGGACTACCGTCGCCTAAACAATGCCACGACCCCCGACCGGTACCCCATACCGCACATACAAGATTTCTCTACCCATCTGGCGGGCGCTGCCATCTATTCCAAAATCGACTTAGTGCGGGGGTATCACCAAGTGCCGGTCCACCCACTGGATGTCCCAAAAACGGCTGTCATCACACCCTTTGGGCTCTTTGAGTTTTTACGTATGCCTTTCGGCCTTAAAGGGGCGGCGCAGACGTTTCAGCGCCTTATGGATTCTGTGCTCCGCGACATGCCATTTTTGTTTGTGTACTTAGACGACATCCTCGTGGCCAGCGCGTCGGCGGAGGAACACATGACGCACCTCACACAGCTGTTCGACAGGCTCAGCGAACACGGCCTCATCATCAACCCAGCTAAGTGTCAGTTCGGGGAGTCGTCCATCACCTTCCTCGGGCACCACATCACTCCGCAGGGGGCCGTTCCCCTCCCTGCCAGGGTTGAGGCTGTCACCATGTTCCCCCGCCCCCGCACTGTACAGTCGCTGCAGGAATTCCTGGGCATGGTGAACTTTTATAACCGTTTCCTGCCCCGTGCCGCCCACATCATGCGTCCCCTGTATGAGGCCCTGCGGGGTAAGAAGTCTAAGGACGAGCTGGACTGGTCTTCGGGGATGGACGAGGCTTTTGTGGCCGCCAAGACCGCGCTGGCCAACGCTGCGCTGCTAGCTCACCCGTCGCCTGCCGCCCCCATAGCCCTTACAACGGATGCCTCCGACTACGCCGTGGGGGCCGTGTGTGAGCAGTGGGTGGAGGGGGGCTGGCAGCCGTTGGCGTTCTTCAGTAAACAACTCCGTGAGAGCGAGCGCAAATACAGCACCTTTGATAGGGAACTACTGGGTCTCTTCCTCGCAACCAGACACTTTAGGTTCCTATTGGAGGGCCGACAGTTCACCGCTTTCGTGGACCACAAACCGCTGACGTTCTGTATGGCCAAAACCTCAGAACCGTGGTCTGGGCGTCAGCAGCGCCATCTCGCGGCGGTTTCCGAGTTTACCACGGACATACAACACGTGTCGGGCAAGGATAACTTCGTCGCCGACTGCCTTTCACGGGCAGTTGTTAACGCCGTTCACTTGGGACTCGACTACGCCGCTATGGCAGCGGACCAAGCCAAGGACGCGACCGTTCAAGACTACCGGTCGACCCCTACGGCGCTACGGCTGGAGGAAGTGACGTTCGACGCGGCCAACACCACCCTCCTCTGTGACATCTCCACCGGTCAACCGCGCCCCCTGGTGCCTACTTCCTGGCGGCGCCGAGTTTTCGACACCGTCCATGGCCTTTCCCACCCGGGAGTGAAGGCCTCGACCAAGCTGGTGAGCGTCAAGTTCGTTTGGCCTGGGCTCCGTAAGGATGTTAGAGCCTGGGCCGGCTCGTGTGTGGCGTGCCAACGCGCCAAGGTGCACCGCCATACCAAGGCCCCTTTGGCGCCGTTTGTGGTTCCAGAGAGGCGGTTTGACCACGTCAATGTTGACCTGGTGGGTCCCCTGCCCCCCTCCCGTGGTTATACGTTCCTCCTCACTATTGTGGACAGGGCCACCAGGTGGCCAGAGGCTATTCCCTTGTCCTCCACGACGGCAGCAGAGGTAGCGCGGGCGTTCATCGGCTGCTGGGTGGCCCGTTTCGGCACGCCTGGTGACATCACGAGCGACCGGGGCTCCCAGTTTACCTCGGAGCTCTGGACGGCGGTCGCTGAGCACCTGGGGATGAAGATCCACCGCACTACGGCGTACAACCCGCAGAGCAACGGACTTTGTGAGCGGTTCCATCGGGACATGAAAGCCGCTCTGCGGGCAAGCCTCACTGGCTACGACTGGATGGACCGGCTCCCGTGGGTCATGCTCGGCCTGCGTTCGGCCCCGAAGGAAGACCTCCAGACCTCCTCCGCTGAGCTGGTGTATGGCCAGCCCCTGCGGGTTCCGGGGGAGTTTCTTCCGGATGCTACGGCTCCCTGGTCGGCCGCCTCTCACCTCAGTGCGTCCCGGAGCGCTGCCGGTGCCTTCGCTCCCGTTCCGATGTCTCAACACTGCCTCCCCCGGTCCTACGTCCCCAAGGATCTGCCATCAGCGAGGTATGTCTTCATTAGGCACGACAGCCATCGGTCCCCGCTGCAGCCCCCATACGACGGGCCCTTCCGCGTCCTGGAGGCGGGGGATAAGAACTTTGTGGTGGACATGGGGGGCAGGCCGGAGCGGGTCGCTATAGACCGTCTCAAGCCCGCTCACTTGGACATTGGGGAGCCAATGCAATTGGCCCTACCCCCGCGGCGGGGGCGCCCTCCTAGGTCGGCCCCGGCACCTGCCTCTGTTCCTGCTTCGGCCCCGCCTATGGCCCGGGTTTCGGCCCCATCTGTTTCCCCTCCTGTGAAGTGCAGCCGTTATGGCCGCAGGGTCCGCCCTCCGACTCGTCACCTGTTTTCCCCGTGACTTTGCACTATGTCATTGACTGTTCTGTTGTAGAGTCTATTTTTATGTTCATGACTTGCACTTTTGCTGTTTTGCATTGTTTTGTTTAGGTGAATTCTGGGGGGGCCTGTGTGGTGACCCACATCTATATATCGAGAGACATTCACCTAAGAGGACGGTGTACCTTTAAGGGAAGAGGCGAGGCGTCAGATAATGCACTTCCGCTTCCGGTTCACAGTCAGTTCAGTGTCGTTGTCGAACGTATGACATGCAAAGTTGGAGCTAGTAAACTACCTCGACTACGTCTACTCTCACGTCTCCTGTCTCGTTGTTTTCTAACTCCACAAACGTTACTTAACTTACCTATACAATCTCACTTGGTTCTAGTGATATGATAAACCCGCCACACCACCTAACCCAACGGTTCTAGTGACATGATATACCCGCCACACGACCCGACCCAGCATCTTGGACCAGTGGTTGAGTTACTTCAGAGGCTATTGTTACCGTAGCTAGATAGCGAGCTAGCTAACGTTAACTGATCACCAACCATATCATCAGCTGACTGCATATCACTTACTTTTCTGGGTGCATCCTTGACAGATGTCTGTTGAAGTTTGAGGTTGTCCCGGTCTTCTCCTCAATATTTCGTTTACATATCGAACATCTAGCAGTGATCTTGCTGGAATTTGTTGTAAAATCTGTGTAAGCAAAGAGCACAATTCGGGGCGTCTCTTTAGGCATCTTCGCGCTACTGAACACGACGGTATGCACGCCACGTGAATCCGCATGTAGGTGGAACACACGTGCCTGCCCTTACACGAAATTGAATAATGTTACAGTATTAATATAGCTATCAATATATTTTAGTAGGGCCTATTATTTAAAAAAAATCTAACAAAAACAGTCTTTATCAATTAAAAAGTCAGAGTCCGGGTCTCCAACTTCCGAGTCCGAATGCAGTAAATTCGCGAGTCCGAGTCCAAGTCCGAGTCATCAGTGCTCAAGTCCAAGTCGAGTCACGAGTCATGAAAATCAGGACTCGAGTCGGACTCGAGTCCGAGTCCTGGACTCGAGTACGACAACACTGGTCACTACCACAGGCTGTGTTGTTAACATCAGCTACAGGAGTATAACATTAACCCCAGCTCAGTTCTTGTGATGGTCACTACCACAGGCTGTGTTGTTAACATGAGCTGTAGGAGCGTAACATTAACCCCAGCTCAGTTCTTGTGATGGTCAATACGACAGGCTGTGTTATTAACATGAGCTACAGGAGTGTAACATTACCCCCAGCTCAGTTCTTCTGATGGTCACTACCACAGGCTGTGTTGTTAACATGAGCTGTAGGAGTGTAACATTACCCCCAGCTCAGTTCTTCTGATGGTCACTACCACAGGCTGTGTTGTTAACATGAGGTGTAGGAGTGTAACATTACCCCCAGCTCAGTTCTTGTGATGGTCACTACCACAGGCTGTGTTGTTAACATGAGCTACAGGAGTGTAACATTACCCCCAGCTCAGTTCTTGTGATGGTCAGTCACTACCACATGCTGTGTTGTTAACATCAGCTACAGGACTATAACATTAACCCCAGCTCAGTTCTTCTGATGGTCACTACCACAGGCTGTGTTGTTAACATGAGCTGTAGGAGCATAACATTAACCCCGGCTCAGTTCTTGTGATGGTCAATACGACAGGCTGTGTTGTTAACATGAGCTACAGGAGTGTAACGTTACCCCCAGCTCAGTTCTTCAGATGGTCACTACCACAGGCTGTGTTGTTATCATGAGCTACAGGAGTATAACATTAACCCGAGCTCAGTTCTTCTGATGGTCACTACCACAGGCTGTGTTGTTAACATGAGCTACAGGAGTATAACATTAACCCGAGCTCAGTTCTTCTGATGGTCACTACCACAGGCTGTGTTGTTAACATGAGCTGTAAGAGCGTAACATTAACCCCAGCTCAGTTCTTGTGATGGTCAATACGACAGGCTGTGTTATTAACATGAGCTACAGGAGTGTAACATTACCCCCAGCTCAGTTCTTCTGATGGTCACTACCACAGGCTGTGTTGTTAACATGAGCTGTAGGAGTGTAACATTACCCCCAGCTCAGTTCTTCTGATGGTCACTACCACAGGCTGTGTTGTTAACATGAGGTGTAGGAGTGTAACATTACCCCCAGCTCAGTTCTTGTGATGGTCACTACCACAGGCTGTGTTGTTAACATGAGCTACAGGAGTGTAACATTACCCCCAGCTCAGTTCTTGTGATGGTCAGTCACTACCACATGCTGTGTTGTTAACATCAGCTACAGGACTATAACATTAACCCCAGCTCAGTTCTTCTGATGGTCACTACCACAGGCTGTGTTGTTAACATGTGCTGTAGGAGCATAACATTAACCCCGGCTCAGTTCTTGTGATGGTCAATACGACAGGCTGTGTTGTTAACATGAGCTACAGGAGTGTAACGTTACCCCCAGCTCAGTTCTTCAGATGGTCACTACCACAAGCTGTGTTGTTATCATGAGCTACAGGAGCGTAACATTACCCCCAGCTCAGTTCTTCTGATGGTCAGTCACTACCACAGGCTGTGTTGTTAACATCAGCTACAGGAGTGTAACATTACCCCCAGCTCAGTTCTTCTGATGGTCACTACCACAGGCTGTGTTGTTAACATGAGGTGTAGGAGCGTAACATTAACCCCAGCTCAGTTCTTGTGATGGTCAATACGACAGGCTGTGTTGTTAACATGAGCTACAGGAGTGTAACGTTACCCCCAGCTCAGTTCTTCAGATGGTCACTACCACAGGCTGTGTTGTTATCATGAGCTACAGGAGCGTAACATTACCCCCAGCTCAGTTCTTCTGATGGTCAGTCACTACCACAGGCTGTGTTGTTAACATCAGCTACAGGAGTATAACATTAACCCCAGCTCAGTTCTTCTGATGGTCACTACCACAGGCTGTGTTGTTAACATGAGCTGTAGGAGCGTAACATTAACCCCAGCTCAGTTCTTGTGATGGTCAATACGACAGGCTGTGTTATTAACATGAGCTACAGGAGTGTAACATTACCCCCAGCTCAGTTCTTCTGATGGTCACTACCACAGGCTGTGTTGTTAACATGAGCTGTAGGAGTGTAACATTACCCCCAGCTCAGTTCTTCTGATGGTCACTACCACAGGCTGTGTTGTTAACATGAGCTGTAGGAGTGTAACATTACCCCCAGCTCAGTTCTTGTGATGGTCACTACCACAGGCTGTGTTGTTAACATGAGCTACAGGAGTGTAACATTACCCCCAGCTCAGTTCTTGTGATGGTCAGTCACTACCACATGCTGTGTTGTTAACATCAGCTACAGGACTATAACATTAACCCCAGCTCAGTTCTTCTGATGGTCACTACCACAGGCTGTGTTGTTAACATGTGCTGTAGGAGCATAACATTAACCCCGGCTCAGTTCTTGTGATGGTCAATACGACAGGCTGTGTTGTTAACATGAGCTACAGGAGTGTAACGTTACCCCCAGCTCAGTTCTTCAGATGGTCACTACCACAAGCTGTGTTGTTATCATGAGCTACAGGAGCGTAACATTACCCCCAGCTCAGTTCTTCTGATGGTCAGTCACTACCACAGGCTGTGTTGTTAACATCAGCTACAGGAGTGTAACATTACCCCCAGCTCAGTTCTTCTGATGGTCACTACCACAGGCTGTGTTGTTAACATGAGGTGTAGGAGCGTAACATTAACCCCAGCTCAGTTCTTGTGATGGTCAATACGACAGGCTGTGTTGTTAACATGAGCTACAGGAGTGTAACGTTACCCCCAGCTCAGTTCTTCAGATGGTCACTACCACAGGCTGTGTTGTTATCATGAGCTACAGGAGCGTAACATTACCCCCAGCTCAGTTCTTCTGATGGTCAGTCACTACCACAGGCTGTGTTGTTAACATCAGCTACAGGAGTATAACATTAACCCCAGCTCAGTTCTTCTGATGGTCACTACCACAGGCTGTGTTGTTAACATGAGCTGTAGGAGCGTAACATTAACCCCAGCTCAGTTCTTGTGATGGTCAATACGACAGGCTGTGTTATTAACATGAGCTACAGGAGTGTAACATTACCCCCAGCTCAGTTCTTCTGATGGTCACTACCACAGGCTGTGTTGTTAACATGAGCTGTAGGAGTGTAACATTACCCCCAGCTCAGTTCTTCTGATGGTCACTACCACAGGCTGTGTTGTTAACATGAGGTGTAGGAGTGTAACATTACCCCCAGCTCAGTTCTTGTGATGGTCACTACCACAGGCTGTGTTGTTAACATGAGCTACAGGAGTGTAACATTACCCCCAGCTCAGTTCTTGTGATGGTCAGTCACTACCACATGCTGTGTTGTTAACATCAGCTACAGGACTATAACATTAACCCCAGCTCAGTTCTTCTGATGGTCACTACCACAGGCTGTGTTGTTAACATGTGCTGTAGGAGCATAACATTAACCCCGGCTCAGTTCTTGTGATGGTCAATACGACAGGCTGTGTTGTTAACATGAGCTACAGGAGTGTAACGTTACCCCCAGCTCAGTTCTTCAGATGGTCACTACCACAAGCTGTGTTGTTATCATGAGCTACAGGAGCGTAACATTACCCCCAGCTCAGTTCTTGTGATGGTCAGTCACTACCACAGGCTGTGTTGTTAACATCAGCTACAGGAGTGTAACATTAACCCCAGCTCAGTTCTTCTGATGGTCACTACCACAGGCTGTGTTGTTAACATGAGGTGTAGGAGCGTAACATTAACCCCAGCTCAGTTCTTGTGATGGTCAATACGACAGGCTGTGTTGTTAACATGAGCTACAGGAGTGTAACGTTACCCCCAGCTCAGTTCTTCAGATGGTCACTACCACAGGCTGTGTTGTTATCATGAGCTACAGGAGCGTAACATTACCCCCAGCTCAGTTCTTCTGATGGTCAGTCACTACCACAGGCTGTGTTGTTAACATCAGCTACAGGAGTATAACATTAACCCCAGCTCAGTTCTTCTGATGGTCACTACCACAGGCTGTGTTGTTAACATGAGCTGTAGGAGCGTAACATTAACCCCAGCTCAGTTCTTGTGATGGTCAATACGACAGGCTGTGTTATTAACATGAGCTACAGGAGTGTAACATTACCCCCAGCTCAGTTCTTCTGATGGTCACTACCACAGGCTGTGTTGTTAACATGAGCTGTAGGAGCGTAACATTAACCCCAGCTCAGTTCTTCTGATGGTCACTACCACAGGCTGTGTTGTTAACATGAGGTGTAGGAGTGTAACATTACCCCCAGCTCAGTTCTTGTGATGGTCACTACCACAGGCTGTGTTGTTAACATGAGCTACAGGAGTGTAACATTACCCCCAGCTCAGTTCTTGTGATGGTCAGTCACTACCACATGCTGTGTTGTTAACATCAGCTACAGGACTATAACATTAACCCCAGCTCAGTTCTTCTGATGGTCACTACCACAGGCTGTGTTGTTAACATGTGCTGTAGGAGCATAACATTAACCCCGGCTCAGTTCTTGTGATGGTCAATACGACAGGCTGTGTTGTTAACATGAGCTACAGGAGTGTAACGTTACCCCCAGCTCAGTTCTTCAGATGGTCACTACCACAAGCTGTGTTGTTATCATGAGCTACAGGAGCGTAACATTACCCCCAGCTCAGTTCTTGTGATGGTCAGTCACTACCACAGGCTGTGTTGTTAACATCAGCTACAGGAGTGTAACATTACCCCCAGCTCAGTTCTTCTGATGGTCACTACCACAGGCTGTGTTGTTAACATGAGGTGTAGGAGCGTAACATTAACCCCAGCTCAGTTCTTGTGATGGTCAATACGACAGGCTGTGTTGTTAACATGAGCTACAGGAGTGTAACGTTACCCCCAGCTCAGTTCTTCAGATGGTCACTACCACAGGCTGTGTTGTTATCATGAGCTACAGGAGCGTAACATTACCCCCAGCTCAGTTCTTCTGATGGTCAGTCACTACCACAGGCTGTGTTGTTAACATCAGCTACAGGAGTATAACATTAACCCCAGCTCAGTTCTTCTGATGGTCACTACCACAGGCTGTGTTGTTAACATGAGCTGTAGGAGCGTAACATTAACCCCAGCTCAGTTCTTGTGATGGTCAATACGACAGGCTGTGTTATTAACATGAGCTACAGGAGTGTAACATTACCCCCAGCTCAGTTCTTGTGATGGTCAGTCACTACCACATGCTGTGTTGTTAACATCAGCTACAGGACTATAACATTAACCCCAGCTCAGTTCTTCTGATGGTCACTACCACAGGCTGTGTTGTTAACATGAGCTGTAGGAGCATAACATTAACCCCGGCTCAGTTCTTGTGATGGTCAATACGACAGGCTGTGTTGTTAACATGAGCTACAGGAGTGTAACGTTACCCCCAGCTCAGTTCTTCAGATGGTCACTACCACAGGCTGTGTTGTTATCATGAGCTACAGGAGCGTAACATTATCCCCAGCTCAGTTCTTCTGATGGTCAGTCACTACCACATGCTGTGTTGTTAACATCAGCTACAGGACTATAACATTAACCCCAGCTCAGTTCTTCTGATGGTCACTACCACAGGCTGTGTTGTTAACATGTGCTGTAGGAGCATAACATTAACCCCGGCTCAGTTCTTGTGATGGTCAATACGACAGGCTGTGTTGTTAACATGAGCTACAGGAGTGTAACGTTACCCCCAGCTCAGTTCTTCAGATGGTCACTACCACAAGCTGTGTTGTTATCATGAGCTACAGGAGCGTAACATTACCCCCAGCTCAGTTCTTCTGATGGTCAGTCACTACCACAGGCTGTGTTGTTAACATCAGCTACAGGAGTGTAACATTACCCCCAGCTCAGTTCTTCTGATGGTCACTACCACAGGCTGTGTTGTTAACATGAGGTGTAGGAGCGTAACATTAACCCCAGCTCAGTTCTTGTGATGGTCAATACGACAGGCTGTGTTGTTAACATGAGCTACAGGAGTGTAACGTTACCCCCAGCTCAGTTCTTCAGATGGTCACTACCACAGGCTGTGTTGTTATCATGAGCTACAGGAGCGTAACATTACCCCCAGCTCAGTTCTTCTGATGGTCAGTCACTACCACAGGCTGTGTTGTTAACATCAGCTACAGGAGTATAACATTAACCCCAGCTCAGTTCTTCTGATGGTCACTACCACAGGCTGTGTTGTTAACATGAGCTGTAGGAGCGTAACATTAACCCCAGCTCAGTTCTTGTGATGGTCAATACGACAGGCTGTGTTATTAACATGAGCTACAGGAGTGTAACATTACCCCCAGCTCAGTTCTTCTGATGGTCACTACCACAGGCTGTGTTGTTAACATGAGCTGTAGGAGTGTAACATTACCCCCAGCTCAGTTCTTCTGATGGTCACTACCACAGGCTGTGTTGTTAACATGAGCTGTAGGAGTGTAACATTACCCCCAGCTCAGTTCTTGTGATGGTCACTACCACAGGCTGTGTTGTTAACATGAGCTACAGGAGTGTAACATTACCCCCAGCTCAGTTCTTGTGATGGTCAGTCACTACCACATGCTGTGTTGTTAACATCAGCTACAGGACTATAACATTAACCCCAGCTCAGTTCTTCTGATGGTCACTACCACAGGCTGTGTTGTTAACATGTGCTGTAGGAGCATAACATTAACCCCGGCTCAGTTCTTGTGATGGTCAATACGACAGGCTGTGTTGTTAACATGAGCTACAGGAGTGTAACGTTACCCCCAGCTCAGTTCTTCAGATGGTCACTACCACAAGCTGTGTTGTTATCATGAGCTACAGGAGCGTAACATTACCCCCAGCTCAGTTCTTCTGATGGTCAGTCACTACCACAGGCTGTGTTGTTAACATCAGCTACAGGAGTGTAACATTACCCCCAGCTCAGTTCTTCTGATGGTCACTACCACAGGCTGTGTTGTTAACATGAGGTGTAGGAGCGTAACATTAACCCCAGCTCAGTTCTTGTGATGGTCAATACGACAGGCTGTGTTGTTAACATGAGCTACAGGAGTGTAACGTTACCCCCAGCTCAGTTCTTCAGATGGTCACTACCACAGGCTGTGTTGTTATCATGAGCTACAGGAGCGTAACATTACCCCCAGCTCAGTTCTTCTGATGGTCAGTCACTACCACAGGCTGTGTTGTTAACATCAGCTACAGGAGTATAACATTAACCCCAGCTCAGTTCTTCTGATGGTCACTACCACAGGCTGTGTTGTTAACATGAGCTGTAGGAGCGTAACATTAACCCCAGCTCAGTTCTTGTGATGGTCAATACGACAGGCTGTGTTATTAACATGAGCTACAGGAGTGTAACATTACCCCCAGCTCAGTTCTTCTGATGGTCACTACCACAGGCTGTGTTGTTAACATGAGCTGTAGGAGTGTAACATTACCCCCAGCTCAGTTCTTCTGATGGTCACTACCACAGGCTGTGTTGTTAACATGAGGTGTAGGAGTGTAACATTACCCCCAGCTCAGTTCTTCTGATGGTCACTACCACAGGCTGTGTTGTTAACATGAGCTACAGGAGTGTAACATTACCCCCAGCTCAGTTCTTGTGATGGTCAGTCACTACCACATGCTGTGTTGTTAACATCAGCTACAGGACTATAACATTAACCCCAGCTCAGTTCTTCTGATGGTCACTACCACAGGCTGTGTTGTTAACATGTGCTGTAGGAGCATAACATTAACCCCGGCTCAGTTCTTGTGATGGTCAATACGACAGGCTGTGTTGTTAACATGAGCTACAGGAGTGTAACGTTACCCCCAGCTCAGTTCTTCAGATGGTCACTACCACAAGCTGTGTTGTTATCATGAGCTACAGGAGCGTAACATTACCCCCAGCTCAGTTCTTGTGATGGTCAGTCACTACCACAGGCTGTGTTGTTAACATCAGCTACAGGAGTGTAACATTAACCCCAGCTCAGTTCTTCTGATGGTCACTACCACAGGCTGTGTTGTTAACATGAGGTGTAGGAGCGTAACATTAACCCCAGCTCAGTTCTTGTGATGGTCAATACGACAGGCTGTGTTGTTAACATGAGCTACAGGAGTGTAACGTTACCCCCAGCTCAGTTCTTCAGATGGTCACTACCACAGGCTGTGTTGTTATCATGAGCTACAGGAGCGTAACATTACCCCCAGCTCAGTTCTTCTGATGGTCAGTCACTACCACAGGCTGTGTTGTTAACATCAGCTACAGGAGTATAACATTAACCCCAGCTCAGTTCTTCTGATGGTCACTACCACAGGCTGTGTTGTTAACATGAGCTGTAGGAGCGTAACATTAACCCCAGCTCAGTTCTTGTGATGGTCAATACGACAGGCTGTGTTATTAACATGAGCTACAGGAGTGTAACATTACCCCCAGCTCAGTTCTTCTGATGGTCACTACCACAGGCTGTGTTGTTAACATGAGCTGTAGGAGTGTAACATTACCCCGAGCTCAGTTCTTCTGATGGTCACTACCACAGGCTGTGTTGTTAACATGAGGTGTAGGAGTGTAACATTACCCCCAGCTCAGTTCTTGTGATGGTCACTACCACAGGCTGTGTTGTTAACATGAGCTACAGGAGTGTAACATTACCCCCAGCTCAGTTCTTGTGATGGTCAGTCACTACCACATGCTGTGTTGTTAACATCAGCTACAGGACTATAACATTAACCCCAGCTCAGTTCTTCTGATGGTCACTACCACAGGCTGTGTTGTTAACATGTGCTGTAGGAGCATAACATTAACCCCGGCTCAGTTCTTGTGATGGTCAATACGACAGGCTGTGTTGTTAACATGAGCTACAGGAGTGTAACGTTACCCCCAGCTCAGTTCTTCAGATGGTCACTACCACAAGCTGTGTTGTTATCATGAGCTACAGGAGCGTAACATTACCCCCAGCTCAGTTCTTGTGATGGTCAGTCACTACCACAGGCTGTGTTGTTAACATCAGCTACAGGAGTGTAACATTACCCCCAGCTCAGTTCTTCTGATGGTCACTACCACAGGCTGTGTTGTTAACATGAGGTGTAGGAGCGTAACATTAACCCCAGCTCAGTTCTTGTGATGGTCAATACGACAGGCTGTGTTGTTAACATGAGCTACAGGAGTGTAACGTTACCCCCAGCTCAGTTCTTCAGATGGTCACTACCACAGGCTGTGTTGTTATCATGAGCTACAGGAGCGTAACATTACCCCCAGCTCAGTTCTTCTGATGGTCAGTCACTACCACAGGCTGTGTTGTTAACATCAGCTACAGGAGTATAACATTAACCCCAGCTCAGTTCTTCTGATGGTCACTACCACAGGCTGTGTTGTTAACATGAGCTGTAGGAGCGTAACATTAACCCCAGCTCAGTTCTTGTGATGGTCAATACGACAGGCTGTGTTATTAACATGAGCTACAGGAGTGTAACATTACCCCCAGCTCAGTTCTTGTGATGGTCAGTCACTACCACATGCTGTGTTGTTAACATCAGCTACAGGACTATAACATTAACCCCAGCTCAGTTCTTCTGATGGTCACTACCACAGGCTGTGTTGTTAACATGAGCTGTAGGAGCATAACATTAACCCCGGCTCAGTTCTTGTGATGGTCAATACGACAGGCTGTGTTGTTAACATGAGCTACAGGAGTGTAACGTTACCCCCAGCTCAGTTCTTCAGATGGTCACTACCACAGGCTGTGTTGTTATCATGAGCTACAGGAGCGTAACATTATCCCCAGCTCAGTTCTTCTGATGGTCAGTCACTACCACAGGCTGTGTTGTTAACATCAGCTACAGGAGTATAACATTAACCCGAGCTCAGTTCTTCTGATGGTCACTACCACAGGCTGTGTTGTTAACATGAGCTGTAAGAGCGTAACATTAACCCCAGCTCAGTTCTTGTGATGGTCAATACGACAGGCTGTGTTATTAACATGAGCTACAGGAGTGTAACATTACCCCCAGCTCAGTTCTTCTGATGGTCACTACCACAGGCTGTGTTGTTAACATGAGCTGTAGGAGTGTAACATTAGCCCCAGCTCAGTTCTTCTGATGGTCACTACCACAGGCTGTGTTGTTAACATGAGGTGTAGGAGTGTAACATTACCCCCAGCTCAGTTCTTGTGATGGTCACTACCACAGGCTGTGTTGTTAACATGAGCTACAGGAGTGTAACATTACCCCCAGCTCAGTTCTTGTGATGGTCAGTCACTACCACATGCTGTGTTGTTAACATCAGCTACAGGACTATAACATTAACCCCAGCTCAGTTCTTCTGATGGTCACTACCACAGGCTGTGTTGTTAACATGTGCTGTAGGAGCATAACATTAACCCCGGCTCAGTTCTTGTGATGGTCAATACGACAGGCTGTGTTGTTAACATGAGCTACAGGAGTGTAACGTTACCCCCAGCTCAGTTCTTCAGATGGTCACTACCACAAGCTGTGTTGTTATCATGAGCTACAGGAGCGTAACATTACCCCCAGCTCAGTTCTTCTGATGGTCAGTCACTACCACAGGCTGTGTTGTTAACATCAGCTACAGGAGTGTAACATTACCCCCAGCTCAGTTCTTCTGATGGTCACTACCACAGGCTGTGTTGTTAACATGAGGTGTAGGAGCGTAACATTAACCCCAGCTCAGTTCTTGTGATGGTCAATACGACAGGCTGTGTTGTTAACATGAGCTACAGGAGTGTAACGTTACCCCCAGCTCAGTTCTTCAGATGGTCACTACCACAGGCTGTGTTGTTATCATGAGCTACAGGAGCGTAACATTACCCCCAGCTCAGTTCTTCTGATGGTCAGTCACTACCACAGGCTGTGTTGTTAACATCAGCTACAGGAGTATAACATTAACCCCAGCTCAGTTCTTCTGATGGTCACTACCACAGGCTGTGTTGTTAACATGAGCTGTAGGAGTGTAACATTACCCCCAGCTCAGTTCTTCTGATGGTCACTACCACAGGCTGTGTTGTTAACATGAGCTGTAGGAGTGTAACATTACCCCCAGCTCAGTTCTTGTGATGGTCACTACCACAGGCTGTGTTGTTAACATGAGCTACAGGAGTGTAACATTACCCCCAGCTCAGTTCTTGTGATGGTCAGTCACTACCACATGCTGTGTTGTTAACATCAGCTACAGGACTATAACATTAACCCCAGCTCAGTTCTTCTGATGGTCACTACCACAGGCTGTGTTGTTAACATGTGCTGTAGGAGCATAACATTAACCCCGGCTCAGTTCTTGTGATGGTCAATACGACAGGCTGTGTTGTTAACATGAGCTACAGGAGTGTAACGTTACCCCCAGCTCAGTTCTTCAGATGGTCACTACCACAAGCTGTGTTGTTATCATGAGCTACAGGAGCGTAACATTACCCCCAGCTCAGTTCTTCTGATGGTCAGTCACTACCACAGGCTGTGTTGTTAACATCAGCTACAGGAGTGTAACATTACCCCCAGCTCAGTTCTTCTGATGGTCACTACCACAGGCTGTGTTGTTAACATGAGGTGTAGGAGCGTAACATTAACCCCAGCTCAGTTCTTGTGATGGTCAATACGACAGGCTGTGTTGTTAACATGAGCTACAGGAGTGTAACGTTACCCCCAGCTCAGTTTTTCAGATGGTCACTACCACAGGCTGTGTTGTTATCATGAGCTACAGGAGCGTAACATTACCCCCAGCTCAGTTCTTCTGATGGTCAGTCACTACCACAGGCTGTGTTGTTAACATCAGCTACAGGAGTATAACATTAACCCCAGCTCAGTTCTTCTGATGGTCACTACCACAGGCTGTGTTGTTAACATGAGCTGTAGGAGCGTAACATTAACCCCAGCTCAGTTCTTGTGATGGTCAATACGACAGGCTGTGTTATTAACATGAGCTACAGGAGTGTAACATTACCCCCAGCTCAGTTCTTGTGATGGTCAGTCACTACCACATGCTGTGTTGTTAACATCAGCTACAGGACTATAACATTAACCCCAGCTCAGTTCTTCTGATGGTCACTACCACAGGCTGTGTTGTTAACATGAGCTGTAGGAGCATAACATTAACCCCGGCTCAGTTCTTGTGATGGTCAATACGACAGGCTGTGTTGTTAACATGAGCTACAGGAGTGTAACGTTACCCCCAGCTCAGTTCTTCAGATGGTCACTACCACAGGCTGTGTTGTTATCATGAGCTACAGGAGCGTAACATTATCCCCAGCTCAGTTCTTCTGATGGTCAGTCACTACCACAGGCTGTGTTGTTAACATCAGCTACAGGAGTATAACATTAACCCGAGCTCAGTTCTTCTGATGGTCACTACCACAGGCTGTGTTGTTAACATGAGCTGTAAGAGCGTAACATTAACCCCAGCTCAGTTCTTGTGATGGTCAATACGACAGGCTGTGTTATTAACATGAGCTACAGGAGTGTAACATTACCCCCAGCTCAGTTCTTCTGATGGTCACTACCACAGGCTGTGTTGTTAACATGAGCTGTAGGTGTGTAACATTACCCCCAGCTCAGTTCTTCTGATGGTCACTACCACAGGCTGTGTTGTTAACATGAGGTGTAGGAGTGTAACATTACCCCCAGCTCAGTTCTTGTGATGGTCACTACCACAGGCTGTGTTGTTAACATGAGCTACAGGAGTGTAACATTACCCCCAGCTCAGTTCTTGTGATGGTCAGTCACTACCACATGCTGTGTTGTTAACATCAGCTACAGGACTATAACATTAACCCCAGCTCAGTTCTTCTGATGGTCACTACCACAGGCTGTGTTGTTAACATGTGCTGTAGGAGCATAACATTAACCCCGGCTCAGTTCTTGTGATGGTCAATACGACAGGCTGTGTTGTTAACATGAGCTACAGGAGTGTAACGTTACCCCCAGCTCAGTTCTTCAGATGGTCACTACCACAAGCTGTGTTGTTATCATGAGCTACAGGAGCGTAACATTACCCCCAGCTCAGTTCTTCTGATGGTCAGTCACTACCACAGGCTGTGTTGTTAACATCAGCTACAGGAGTGTAACATTACCCCCAGCTCAGTTCTTCTGATGGTCACTACCACAGGCTGTGTTGTTAACATGAGGTGTAGGAGCGTAACATTAACCCCAGCTCAGTTCTTGTGATGGTCAATACGACAGGCTGTGTTGTTAACATGAGCTACAGGAGTGTAACGTTACCCCCAGCTCAGTTCTTCAGATGGTCACTACCACAGGCTGTGTTGTTATCATGAGCTACAGGAGCGTAACATTACCCCCAGCTCAGTTCTTCTGATGGTCAGTCACTACCACAGGCTGTGTTGTTAACATCAGCTACAGGAGTATAACATTAACCCCAGCTCAGTTCTTCTGATGGTCACTACCACAGGCTGTGTTGTTAACATGAGCTGTAGGAGTGTAACATTACCCCCAGCTCAGTTCTTCTGATGGTCACTACCACAGGCTGTGTTGTTAACATGAGCTGTAGGAGTGTAACATTACCCCCAGCTCAGTTCTTGTGATGGTCACTACCACAGGCTGTGTTGTTAACATGAGCTACAGGAGTGTAACATTACCCCCAGCTCAGTTCTTTTGATGGTCAGTCACTACCACATGCTGTGTTGTTAACATCAGCTACAGGACTATAACATTAACCCCAGCTCAGTTCTTCTGATGGTCACTACCACAGGCTGTGTTGTTAACATGTGCTGTAGGAGCATAACATTAACCCCGGCTCAGTTCTTGTGATGGTCAATACGACAGGCTGTGTTGTTAACATGAGCTACAGGAGTGTAACGTTACCCCCAGCTCAGTTCTTCAGATGGTCACTACCACAAGCTGTGTTGTTATCATGAGCTACAGGAGCGTAACATTACCCCCAGCTCAGTTCTTCTGATGGTCAGTCACTACCACAGGCTGTGTTGTTAACATCACCTACAGGAGTGTAACATTACCCCCAGCTCAGTTCTTCTGATGGTCACTACCACAGGCTGTGTTGTTAACATGAGGTGTAGGAGCGTAACATTACCCCCAGCTCAGTTCTTGTGATGGTCAATACGACAGGCTGTGTTGTTAACATGAGCTACAGGAGTGTAACGTTACCCCCAGCTCAGTTTTTCAGATGGTCACTACCACAGGCTGTGTTGTTATCATGAGCTACAGGAGCGTAACATTACCCCCAGCTCAGTTCTTCTGATGGTCAGTCACTACCACAGGCTGTGTTGTTAACATCAGCTACAGGAGTATAACATTAACCCCAGCTCAGTTCTTCTGATGGTCACTACCACAGGCTGTGTTGTTAACATGAGCTGTAGGAGCGTAACATTAACCCCAGCTCAGTTCTTGTGATGGTCAATACGACAGGCTGTGTTATTAACATGAGCTACAGGAGTGTAACATTACCCCCAGCTCAGTTCTTCTGATGGTCACTACCACAGGCTGTGTTGTTAACATGAGCTGTAGGAGTGTAACATTACCCCCAGCTCAGTTCTTCTGATGGTCACTACCACAGGCTGTGTTGTTAACATGAGGTGTAGGAGTGTAACATTACCCCCAGCTCAGTTCTTGTGATGGTCACTACCACAGGCTGTGTTGTTAACATGAGCTACAGGAGTGTAACATTACCCCCAGCTCAGTTCTTGTGATGGTCAGTCACTACCACATGCTGTGTTGTTAACATCAGCTACAGGACTATAACATTAACCCCAGCTCAGTTCTTCTGATGGTCACTACCACAGGCTGTGTTGTTAACATGTGCTGTAGGAGCATAACATTAACCCCGGCTCAGTTCTTGTGATGGTCAATACGACAGGCTGTGTTGTTAACATGAGCTACAGGAGTGTAACGTTACCCCCAGCTCAGTTCTTCAGATTGTCACTACCACAAGCTGTGTTGTTATCATGAGCTACAGGAGCGTAACATTACCCCCAGCTCAGTTCTTGTGATGGTCAGTCACTACCACAGGCTGTGTTGTTAACATCAGCTACAGGAGTGTAACATTACCCCCAGCTCAGTTCTTCTGATGGTCACTACCACAGGCTGTGTTGTTAACATGAGGTGTAGGAGCGTAACATTAACCCCAGCTCAGTTCTTGTGATGGTCAATACGACAGGCTGTGTTGTTAACATGAGCTACAGGAGTGTAACGTTACCCCCAGCTCAGTTCTTCAGATGGTCACTACCACAGGCTGTGTTGTTATCATGAGCTACAGGAGCGTAACATTACCCCCAGCTCAGTTCTTCTGATGGTCAGTCACTACCACAGGCTGTGTTGTTAACATCAGCTACAGGAGTATAACATTAACCCCAGCTCAGTTCTTCTGATGGTCACTACCACAGGCTGTGTTGTTAACATGAGCTGTAGGAGCGTAACATTAACCCCAGCTCAGTTCTTGTGATGGTCAATACGACAGGCTGTGTTATTAACATGAGCTACAGGAGTGTAACATTACCCCCAGCTCAGTTCTTCTGATGGTCACTACCACAGGCTGTGTTGTTAACATGAGCTGTAGGAGTGTAACATTACCCCCAGCTCAGTTCTTCTGATGGTCACTACCACAGGCTGTGTTGTTAACATGAGGTGTAGGAGTGTAACATTACCCCCAGCTCAGTTCTTGTGATGGTCACTACCACAGGCTGTGTTGTTAACATGAGCTACAGGAGTGTAACATTACCCCCAGCTCAGTTCTTGTGATGGTCAGTCACTACCACATGCTGTGTTGTTAACATCAGCTACAGGACTATAACATTAACCCCAGCTCAGTTCTTCTGATGGTCACTACCACAGGCTGTGTTGTTAACATGTGCTGTAGGAGCATAACATTAACCCCGGCTCAGTTCTTGTGATGGTCAATACGACAGGCTGTGTTGTTAACATGAGCTACAGGAGTGTAACGTTACCCCCAGCTCAGTTCTTCAGATGGTCACTACCACAAGCTGTGTTGTTATCATGAGCTAGAGGAGCGTAACATTACCCCCAGTCCAGTTCTTCTGATGGTCAGTCACTACCACAGGCTGTGTTGTTAACATCAGCTACAGGAGTGTAACATTACCCCCAGCTCAGTTCTTCTGATGGTCACTACCACAGGCTGTGTTGTTAACATGAGGTGTAGGAGCATAACATTAACCCCAGCTCAGTTCTTGTGATGGTCAATACGACAGGCTGTGTTGTTAACATGAGCTACAGGAGTGTAACATTACCCCCAGCTTAGTTCTTGTGATGGTCACTACCACAGGCTGTGTTGTTAACATAAGCTGTAGGAGTGTAACATTACCCCCAGCTCAGTTCTTGTGATGGTCACTACCACAGGCTGTGTTGTTAACATGAGCTGTAGGAGCGTAACATTACCCCCAGCTCAGTTATTCTGATGGCCATTACCACAGGCTGTGTTGTTAATATGAGCTACAGGAGTATAACATTAACCCCAGCTCAGTTCTTCTGAGGGTCTCTACCACAGGCTGTGTTGTTAACATGAGCTGCAGGTGCGTATCATTAACCCCAGCTCAGTTCTTGTGATGGTCACTACCACAGGCTGTGTTGTTAACCTGAGGCGTAAGAGTGTAACATTTCCCCAGCTCAGTTCTTCTGATGGTCAATACCACAGGCTGTGTTGTTAACATGAGCTACAGGAGTGTTACATTACCCCCAGCTCAGTTCTTGTGATGGTCAGTCACTACCACAGGCTGTGTTGTTAACATCAGCTACAGGAGTATAACATTAACCCCAGCTCAGTTCTTCTGATGGTCACTACCACAGGCTGTGTTGTTAACATGAGGTGTAAGAGTGTAACATTTCCCCAGCTCAGTTCTTCTGATGGTCACTACCACAGGCTGTGTTGTTAACATGAGGTGTAGGAGTGTAACATTACCCCCAGCTCAGTTCTTCTGATGGTCACTACCACAGGCTGTGTTGTTAACATGAGCTACAGGAGTGTAACATTACCCCCAGCTCAGTTCTTCTGATGGTCACTACCACAGGCTGTGTTGTTAACATGAGGTGTAGGAGTGTAACATTACCCCAGCTCAGTTCTTCTGATGGTCACTACCACAGGCTGTGTTGTTAACATGAGCTACAGCAGTATAACATTAACCCCAGCTCAGTTCTTCTGATGGTCACTACAACAGGCTGTGTTGTTAACATGAGCTGTAGGAGCGTAACATTAACCCCAGCTCAGTTCTTCTGATGGTCACTACCACAGGCTGTGTTTTTAACATGGGCTGTAGGAGGGTAACATTACCCCCAGCTCAGTTCTTCTGCTGGTCACTACCACAGGCTGTGTTGTTAACATGAGCTGTAGGAGTGTAACATTACCCCCAGCTCAGTTCTTCTGATAGTCAGTCACTACCACAGGCTCTGTTGTTAACATGAGCTGTAGGAGCGTAACATTACCCCCAGCTCAGTTCTTCTGATAGTCAGTCACTACCACAGGCTGTGTTGTTAACATGAGCTGTAGGAGTGTAACATTACCCCAGCTCAGTTCTTCTGATGGTCACTACCACAGGCTGTGTTAACATGAGGTGTAGGAGTGTAACATTACCCCCAGCTCAGTTCTTCTGATGGTCACTACCACAGGCTGTGTTGTTAACATGAGGTGTAGGAGTGTAACATTACCCCCAGCTCAGTTCTTGTGATGGTCACTACCACAGGCTGTGTTGTTAACATGAGCTACAGGAGTGTAACATTACCCCCAGCTCAGTTCTTGTGATGGTCAGTCACTACCACAGGCTGTGTTGTTAACATCAGCTGCAGGAGTATAACATTAACCCCAGCTCAGTTCTTCTGATGGTCACTACCACAGGCTGTGTTGTTAACATGAGCTGTAGGAGCGTAACATTAACCCCAGCTCAGTTATTGTGATGGTCAATACGACAGGCTTTGTTATTAACATGAGCTACAGGAGTGTAACATTACCCCCAGCTCAGTTCTTGTGATGGTCACTACCACAGGCTGTGTTGTTAACATGAGCTGTAGGAGTGTAACATTATCCCCAGCTCAGTTGTTCTGATGGTCACTACCACAGGCTGTGTTGTTAACATGAGGTGTAGGAGTGTAACATTACCCCCAGCTCAGTTCTTGTGATGGTCACTACCACAGGCTGTGTTGTTAACATGAGCTACAGGAGTGTAACATTACCCCCAGCTCAGTTCTTGTGATGGTCAGTCACTACCACAGGCTGTGTTGTTAACATCAGCTACAGGACTATAACATTAACCCCAGCTCAGTTCTTCTGATGGTCACTACCATAGGCTGTGTTGTTAACATGAGCTGTAGGAGCATAACATTAACAGCGGCTCAGTTCTTGTGATGGTCAATACGACAGGCTGTGTTGTTAACATGAGCTACAGGAGTGTAACGTTACCCCCAGCTCAGTTCTTCAGATGGTCACTACCACAAGCTGTGTTGTTATCATGAGCTACAGGAGCGTAACATTACCCCCAGCTCAGTTCTTCTGATGGTCAGTCACTACCACAGGCTGTGTTGTTAACATCAGCTACAGGAGTGTAACATTACCCCCAGCTCAGTTCTTCTGATGGTCACTACCACAGGCTGTGTTGTTAACATGAGGTGTAGGAGCGTAACATTAACCCCAGCTCAGTTCTTGTGATGGTCAATACGACAGGCTGTGTTGTTAACATGAGCTACAGGAGTGTAACATTACCCCCAGCTTAGTTCTTGTGATGGTCACTACCACAGGCTGTGTTGTTAACATAAGCTGTAGGAGTGTAACATTACCCCCAGCTCAGTTCTTGTGATGGTCACTACCACAGGCTGTGTTGTTAACATGACCTGTAGGAGCGTAACATTACCCCCAGCTCAGTTATTCTGATGGCCATTACCACAGGCTTTGTTGTTAATATGAGCTACAGGAGTATAACATTAACCCCAGCTCAGTTCTTCTGAGGGTCACTACCACAGGCTGTGTTGTTAACATGAGCTGCAGGTGCGTAACATTAACCCCAGCTCAGTTCTTGTGATGGTCACTACCACAGGCTGTGTTGTTAACATGAGGCGTAAGAGTGTAACATTTCCCCAGCTCAGTTCTTCTGATGGTCAATACCACAGGCTGTGTTGTTATCATGAGCTACAGGAGCGTAACATTACCCCCAGCTCAGTTCTTCTGATGGTCAGTCACTACCACAGGCTGTGTTGTTAACAAGAGGTGTAGGAGTGTAACATTACCCCCAGCTCAGTTCTTGTGATGGTCACTACCACAGGCTGTGTTGTTAACATGAGGTGTAGGAGTGTAACATTACCCCCAGCTCAGTTCTTGTGATGGTCACTACCACAGGCTGTGTTGTTAACATGAGGTGTAGGAGTGTAACATTACCCCCAGCTCAGTTCTTGTGATGGTCAGTCACTACCACAGGCTGTGTTGTTAACATCAGCTACAGGACTATAACATTAACCCCAGCTCAGTTCTTCTGATGGTCACTACCACAGGCTGTGTTGTTAACATGAGCTGTAGGAGCATAACATTAACAGCGGCTCAGTTCTTGTGATGGTCAATACGACAGGCTGTGTTGTTAACATGAGCTACAGGAGTGTAACGTTACCCCCAGCTCAGTTCTTCAGATGGTCACTACCACAAGCTGTGTTGTTATCATGAGCTACAGGAGCGTAACATTACCCCCAGCTCAGTTCTTCTGATGGTCAGTCACTACCACAGGCTGTGTTGTTAACATCAGCTACAGGAGTGTAACATTACCCCCAGCTCAGTTCTTCTGATGGTCACTACCACAGGCTGTGTTGTTAACATGAGGTGTAGGAGCGTAACATTAACCCCAGCTCAGTTCTTGTGATGGTCAATACGACAGGCTTTGTTGTTAACATGAGCTACAGGAGTGTAACATTACCCCCAGCTTAGTTCTTGTGATGGTCACTACCACAGGCTGTGTTGTTAACATAAGCTGTAGGAGTGTAACATTACCCCCAGCTCAGTTCTTGTGATGGTCACTACCACAGGCTGTGTTGTTAACATGACCTGTAGGAGCGTAACATTACCCCCAGCTCAGTTATTCTGATGGCCATTACCACAGGCTTTGTTGTTAATATGAGCTACAGGAGTATAACATTAACCCCAGCTCAGTTCTTCTGAGGGTCACTACCACAGGCTGTGTTGTTAACATGAGCTGCAGGTGCGTAACATTAACCCCAGCTCAGTTCTTGTGATGGTCACTACCACAGGCTGTGTTGTTAACATGAGGCGTAAGAGTGTAACATTTCCCCAGCTCAGTTCTTCTGATGGTCAATACCACAGGCTGTGTTGTTATCATGAGCAACAGGAGCGTAACATTACCCCCAGCTCAGTTCTTCTGATGGTCAGTCACTACCACAGGCTGTGTTGTTAACAAGAGGTGTAGGAGTGTAACATTACCCCCAGCTCAGTTCTTGTGATGGTCACTACCACAGGCTGTGTTGTTAACATGAGGTGTAGGAGTGTAACATTACCCCCAGCTCAGTTCTTGTGATGGTCACTACCACAGGCTGTGTTGTTAACATGAGCTACAGGAGTGTAACATTACCCCCAGCTCAGTTCTTGTGATGCTCAGTCACTACCACAGGCTGTGTTGTTAACATCAGCTGCAGGAGTATAACATTAACCCCAGCTCAGTTCTTCTGATGGTCACTACCACAGGCTGTGTTGTTAACATGAGCTGTAGGAGCGTAACATTAACCCCAGCTCAGTTATTGTGATGGTCAATACGACAGGCTTTGTTATTAACATGAGCTACAGGAGTGTAACATTACCCCCAGCTCAGTTCTTCTGATGGTCACTACCACAGGCTGTGTTGTTAACGTGAGCTGTAGGAGTGTAACATTATCCCCAGCTCAGTTCTTCTGATGGTCACTACCACAGGCTGTGTTGTTAACATGAGGTGTAGGAGTGTAACATTACCCCCAGCTCAGTTCTTGTGATGGTCACTACCACAGGCTGTGTTGTTAACATGAGCTACAGGAGTGTAACATTACCCCCAGCTCAGTTCTTGTGATGGTCAGTCACTACCACAGGCTGTGTTGTTAACATCAGCTACAGGACTATAACATTAACCCCAGCTCAGTTCTTCTGATGGTCACTACCACAGGCTGTGTTGTTAACATGAGCTGTAGGAGCATAACATTAACAGCGGCTCAGGTCTTGTGATGGTCAATACGACAGGCTGTGTTGTTAACATGAGCTACAGGAGTGTAACGTTACCCCCAGCTCAGTTCTTCAGATGGTCACTACCACAAGCTGTGTTGTTATCATGAGCTACAGGAGCGTAACATTACCCCCAGCTCAGTTCTTCTGATGGTCAGTCACTACCACAGGCTGTGTTGTTAACATCAGCTACAGGAGTGTAACATTACCCCCAGCTCAGTTCTTCTGATGGTCATTACCACAGGCTGTGTTGTTAACATGAGGTGTAGGAGCGTAACATTAACCCCAGCTCAGTTCTTGTGATGGTCAATACGACAGGCTGTGTTGTTAACATGAGCTACAGGAGTGTAACATTACCCCCAGCTTAGTTCTTGTGATGGTCACTACCACAGGCTGTGTTGTTAACATAAGCTGTAGGAGTTTAACATTACCCCCAGCTCAGTTCTTGTGATGGTCACTACCACAGGCTGTGTTGTTAACATGACCTGTAGGAGCGTAACATTACCCCCAGCTCAGTTATTCTGATGGCCATTACCACAGGCTTTGTTGTTAATATGAGCTACAGGAGTATAACATTAACCCCAGCTCAGTTCTTCTGAGGGTCACTACCACAGGCTGTGTTGTTAACATGAGCTGCAGGTGCGTAACATTAACCCCAGCTCAGTTCTTGTGATGGTCACTACCACAGGCTGTGTTGTTAACATGAGGCGTAAGAGTGTAACATTTCCCCAGCTCAGTTCTTCTGATGGTCAATACCACAGGCTGTGTTGTTATCATGAGCTACAGGAGCGTAACATTACCCCCAGCTCAGTTCTTCTGATGGTCAGTCACTACCACAGGCTGTGTTGTTAACAAGAGGTGTAGGAGTGTAACATTACCCCCAGCTCAGTTCTTGTGATGGTCACTACCACAGGCTGTGTTGTTAACATGAGGTGTAGGAGTGTAACATTACCCCCAGCTCAGTTCTTGTGATGGTCAGTCACTACCACAGGCTGTGTTGTTAACATCAGCTACAGGACTATAACATTAACCCCAGCTCAGTTCTTCTGATGGTCACTACCACAGGCTGTGTTGTTAACATGAGCTGTAGGAGCATAACATTAACAGCGGCTCAGTTCTTGTGATGGTCAATACGACAGGCTGTGTTGTTAACATGAGCTACAGGAGTGTAACGTTACCCCCAGCTCAGTTCTTCAGATGGTCACTACCACAAGCTGTGTTGTTATCATGAGCTACAGGAGCGTAACATTACCCCCAGCTCAGTTCTTCTGATGGTCAGTCACTACCACAGGCTGTGTTGTTAACATCAGCTACAGGAGTGTAACATTACCCCCAGCTCAGTTCTTCTGATGGTCACTACCACAGGCTGTGTTGTTAACATGAGGTGTAGGAGCGTAACATTAACCCCAGCTCAGTTCTTGTGATGGTCAATACGACAGGCTTTGTTGTTAACATGAGCTACAGGAGTGTAACATTACCCCCAGCTTAGTTCTTGTGATGGTCACTACCACAGGCTGTGTTGTTAACATAAGCTGTAGGAGTGTAACATTACCCCCAGCTCAGTTCTTGTGATGGTCACTACCACAGGCTGTGTTGTTAACATGACCTGTAGGAGCGTAACATTACCCCCAGCTCAGTTATTCTGATGGCCATTACCACAGGCTTTGTTGTTAATATGAGCTACAGGAGTATAACATTAACCCCAGCTCAGTTCTTCTGAGGGTCACTACCACAGGCTGTGTTGTTAACATGAGCTGCAGGTGCGTAACATTAACCCCAGCTCAGTTCTTGTGATGGTCACTACCACAGGCTGTGTTGTTAACATGAGGCGTAAGAGTGTAACATTTCCCCAGCTCAGTTCTTCTGATGGTCAATACCACAGGCTGTGTTGTTATAATGAGCTACAGGAGCGTAACATTACCCCCAGCTCAGTTCTTCTGATGGTCAGTCACTACCACAGGCTGTGTTGTTAACAAGAGGTGTAGGAGTGTAACATTACCCCCAGCTCAGTTCTTGTGATGGTCACTACCACAGGCTGTGTTGTTAACATGAGGTGTAAGAGTGTAACATTTCCCCAGCTCAGTTCTTCTGATGGTCACTACCACAGGCTGTGTTGTTAACATGAGGTGTAGGAGTGTAACATTACCCCCAGCTCAGTTCTTCTGATGGTCACTACCACAGGCTGTGTTGTTAACATGAGCTACAGGAGTGTAACGTTACCCCCAGCTCAGTTCTTCTGATGGTCACTACCACAGGCTGTGTTGTTAACATGAGCTACAGCAGTATAACATTAACCCCAGCTCAGTTCTTCTGATGGTCACTACAACAGGCTGTGTTGTTAACATGAGCTGTAGGAGCGTAACATTAACCCCAGCTCAGTTCTTCTGATGGTCACTACCACAGGCTGTGTTTTTAACATGGGCTGTAGGAGGGTAACATTACCCCCAGCTCAGTTCTTCTGCTGGTCACTACCACAGGCTGTGTTGTTAACATGAGCTGTAGGAGTGTAACATTACCCCCAGCTCAGTTCTTCTGATAGTCAGTCACTACCACAGGCTCTGTTGTTAACATGAGCTGTAGGAGCGTAACATTACCCCCAGCTCAGTTCTTCTGATAGTCAGTCACTACCACAGGCTGTGTTGTTAACATGAGCTGTAGGAGTGTAACATTACCCCAGCTCAGTTCTTCTGATGGTCACTACCACAGGCTGTGTTAACATGAGGTGTAGGAGTGTAACATTACCCCCAGCTCAGTTCTTCTGATGGTCACTACCACAGGCTGTGTTGTTAACATGAGGTGTAGGAGTGTAACATTACCCCCAGCTCAGTTCTTGTGATGGTCACTACCACAGGCTGTGTTGTTAACATGAGCTACAGGAGTGTAACATTACCCCCAGCTCAGTTCTTGTGATGGTCAGTCACTACCACAGGCTGTGTTGTTAACATCAGCTGCAGGAGTATAACATTAACCCCAGCTCAGTTCTTCTGATGGTCACTACCACAGGCTGTGTTGTTAACATGAGCTGTAGGAGCGTAACATTAACCCCAGCTCAGTTATTGTGATGGTCAATACGACAGGCTTTGTTATTAACATGAGCTACAGGAGTGTAACATTACCCCCAGCTCAGATCTTGTGATGGTCACTACCACAGGCTGTGTTGTTAACATGAGCTGTAGGAGTGTAACATTATCCCCAGCTCAGTTGTTCTGATGGTCACTACCACAGGCTGTGTTGTTAACATGAGGTGTAGGAGTGTAACATTACCCCCAGCTCAGTTCTTGTGATGGTCACTACCACAGGCTGTGTTGTTAACATGAGCTACAGGAGTGTAACATTACCCCCAGCTCAGTTCTTGTGATGGTCAGTCACTACCACAGGCTGTGTTGTTAACATCAGCTACAGGACTATAACATTAACCCCAGCTCAGTTCTTCTGATGGTCACTACCATAGGCTGTGTTGTTAACATGAGCTGTAGGAGCATAACATTAACAGCGGCTCAGTTCTTGTGATGGTCAATACGACAGGCTGTGTTGTTAACATGAGCTACAGGAGTGTAACGTTACCCCCAGCTCAGTTCTTCAGATGGTCACTACCACAAGCTGTGTTGTTATCATGAGCTACAGGAGCGTAACATTACCCCCAGCTCAGTTCTTCTGATGGTCAGTCACTACCACAGGCTGTGTTGTTAACATCAGCTACAGGAGTGTAACATTACCCCCAGCTCAGTTCTTCTGATGGTCACTACCACAGGCTGTGTTGTTAACATGAGGTGTAGGAGCGTAACATTAACCCCAGCTCAGTTCTTGTGATGGTCAATACGACAGGCTGTGTTGTTAACATGAGCTACAGGAGTGTAACATTACCCCCAGCTTAGTTCTTGTGATGGTCACTACCACAGGCTGTGTTGTTAACATAAGCTGTAGGAGTGTAACATTACCCCCAGCTCAGTTCTTGTGATGGTCACTACCACAGGCTGTGTTGTTAACATGACCTGTAGGAGCGTAACATTACCCCCAGCTCAGTTATTCTGATGGCCATTACCACAGGCTTTGTTGTTAATATGAGCTACAGGAGTATAACATTAACCCCAGCTCAGTTCTTCTGAGGGTCACTACCACAGGCTGTGTTGTTAACATGAGCTGCAGGTGCGTAACATTAACCCCAGCTCAGTTCTTGTGATGGTCACTACCACAGGCTGTGTTGTTAACATGAGGCGTAAGAGTGTAACATTACCCCCAGCTCAGTTCTTCTGATGGTCAATACCACAGGCTGTGTTGTTATCATGAGCTACAGGAGCGTAACATTACCCCCAGCTCAGTTCTTCTGATGGTCAGTCACTACCACAGGCTGTGTTGTTAACAAGAGGTGTAGGAGTGTAACATTACCCCCAGCTCAGTTCTTGTGATGGTCACTACCACAGGCTGTGTTGTTAACATGAGGTGTAGGAGTGTAACATTACCCCCAGCTCAGTTCTTGTGATGGTCACTACCACAGGCTGTGTTGTTAACATGAGGTGTAGGAGTGTAACATTACCCCCAGCTCAGTTCTTGTGATGGTCAGTCACTACCACAGGCTGTGTTGTTAACATCAGCTACAGGACTATAACATTAACCCCAGCTCAGTTCTTCTGATGGTCACTACCACAGGCTGTGTTGTTAACATGAGCTGTAGGAGCATAACATTAACAGCGGCTCAGTTCTTGTGATGGTCAATACGACAGGCTGTGTTGTTAACATGAGCTACAGGAGTGTAACGTTACCCCCAGCTCAGTTCTTCAGATGGTCACTACCACAAGCTGTGTTGTTATCATGAGCTACAGGAGCGTAACATTACCCCCAGCTCAGTTCTTCTGATGGTCAGTCACTACCACAGGCTGTGTTGTTAACATCAGCTACAGGAGTGTAACATTACCCCCAGCTCAGTTCTTCTGATGGTCACTACCACAGGCTGTGTTGTTAACATGAGGTGTAGGAGCGTAACATTAACCCCAGCTCAGTTCTTGTGATGGTCAATACGACAGGCTTTGTTGTTAACATGAGCTACAGGAGTGTAACATTACCCCCAGCTTAGTTCTTGTGATGGTCACTACCACAGGCTGTGTTGTTAAAATAAGCTGTAGGAGTGTAACATTACCCCCAGCTCAGTTCTTGTGATGGTCACTACCACAGGCTGTGTTGTTAACATGACCTGTAGGAGCGTAACATTACCCCCAGCTCAGTTATTCTGATGGCCATTACCACAGGCTTTGTTGTTAATATGAGCTACAGGAGTATAACATTAACCCCAGCTCAGTTCTTCTGAGGGTCACTACCACAGGCTGTGTTGTTAACATGAGCTGCAGGTGCGTAACATTAACCCCAGCTCAGTTCTTGTGATGGTCACTACCACAGGCTGTGTTGTTAACATGAGGCGTAAGAGTGTAACATTTCCCCAGCTCAGTTCTTCTGATGGTCAATACCACAGGCTGTGTTGTTATCATGAGCTACAGGAGCGTAACATTACCCCCAGCTCAGTTCTTCTGATGGTCAGTCACTACCACAGGCTGTGTTGTTAACAAGAGGTGTAGGAGTGTAACATTACCCCCAGCTCAGTTCTTGTGATGGTCACTACCACAGGCTGTGTTGTTAACATGAGGTGTAGGAGTGTAACATTACCCCCAGCTCAGTTCTTGTGATGGTCACTACCACAGGCTGTGTTGTTAACATCAGCTGCAGGAGTATAACATTAACCCCAGCTCAGTTCTTCTGATGGTCACTACCACAGGCTGTGTTGTTAACATGAGCTGTAGGAGCGTAACATTAACCCCAGCTCAGTTATTGTGATGGTCAATACGACAGGCTTTGTTATTAACATGAGCTACAGGAGTGTAACATTACCCCCAGCTCAGTTCTTCTGATGGTCACTACCACAGGCTGTGTTGTAAACATGAGCTGTAGGAGTGTAACATTATCCCCAGCTCAGTTCTTCTGATGGTCACTACCACAGGCTGTGTTGTTAACATGAGGTGTAGGAGTGTAACATTACCCCCAGCTCAGTTCTTGTGATGGTCACTACCACAGGCTGTGTTGTTAACATGAGCTACAGGAGTGTAACATTACCCCCAGCTCAGTTCTTGTGATGGTCAGTCACTACCACAGGCTGTGTTGTTAACATCAGCTACAGGACTATAACATTAACCCCAGCTCAGTTCTTCTGATGGTCACTACCACAGGCTGTGTTGTTAACATGAGCTGTAGGAGCATAACATTAACAGCGGCTCAGGTCTTGTGATGGTCAATACGACAGGCTGTGTTGTTAACATGAGCTACAGGAGTGTAACGTTACCCCCAGCTCAGTTCTTCAGATGGTCACTACCACAAGCTGTGTTGTTATCATGAGCTACAGGAGCGTAACATTACCCCCAGCTCAGTTCTTCTGATGGTCAGTCACTACCACAGGCTGTGTTGTTAACATCAGCTACAGGAGTGTAACATTACCCCCAGCTCAGTTCTTCTGATGGTCACTACCACAGGCTGTGTTGTTAACATGAGGTGTAGGAGCGTAACATTAACCCCAGCTCAGTTCTTGTGATGGTCAATACGACAGGCTGTGTTGTTAACATGAGCTACAGGAGTGTAACATTACCCCCAGCTTAGTTCTTGTGATGGTCACTACCACAGGCTGTGTTGTTAACATAAGCTGTAGGAGCGTAACATTAACCCCAGCTCAGTTCTTGTGATGGTCAATACGACAGGCTGTGTTGTTAACATGAGCTACAGGAGTGTAACATTACCCCCAGCTTAGTTCTTGTGATGGTCACTACCACAGGCTGTGTTGTTAACATCAGCTACAGGACTATAACATTAACCCCAGCTCAGTTCTTCTGATGGTCACTACCACAGGCTGTGTTGTTAACATGAGCTGTAGGAGCATAACATTAACAGCGGCTCAGTTCTTGTGATGGTCAATACGACAGGCTGTGTTGTTAACATGAGCTACGGGAGTGTAACGTTACCCCCAGCTCAGTTCTTCAGATGGTCACTACCACAAGCTGTGTTGTTATCATGAGCTACAGGAGCGTAACATTACCCCCAGCTCAGTTCTTCTGATGGTCAGTCACTACCACAGGCTGTGTTGTTAACATCAGCTACAGGAGTGTAACATTACCCCCAGCTCAGTTCTTCTGATGGTCACTACCACAGGCTGTGTTTTTAACATGAGGTGTAGGAGCGTAACATTAACCCCAGCTCAGTTCTTGTGATGGTCAATACGACAGGCTGTGTTGTTAACATGAGCTACAGGAGTGTAACATTACCCCCAGCTTAGTTCTTGTGATGGTCACTACCACAGGCTGTGTTGTTAACATCAGCTACAGGAGTGTAACATTACCCCCAGCTCAGTTCTTCTGATGGTCACTACCACAGGCTGTGTTGTTAACATGAGGTGTAGGAGCGTAACATTAACCCCAGCTCAGTTCTTGTGATGGTCAATACGACAGGCTGTGTTGTTAACATGAGCTACAGGAGTGTAACATTACCCCCAGCTTAGTTCTTGTGATGGTCACTACCACAGGCTGTGTTGTTAACATAAGCTGTAGGAGTGTAACATTACCCCCAGCTCAGTTCTTGTGATGGTCACTACCACAGGCTGTGTTGTTAACATGACCTGTAGGAGCGTAACATTACCCCCAGCTCAGTTATTCTGATGGCCATTACCACAGGCTTTGTTGTTAATATGAGCTACAGGAGTATAACATTAACCCCAGCTCAGTTCTTCTGAGGGTCACTACCACAGGCTGTGTTGTTAACATGAGCTGCAGGTGCGTAACATTAACCCCAGCTCAGTTCTTGTGATGGTCACTACCACAGGCTGTGTTGTTAACATGAGGCGTAAGAGTGTAACATTACCCCCAGCTCAGTTCTTCTGATGGTCAATACCACAGGCTGTGTTGTTATCATGAGCTACAGGAGCGTAACATTACCCCCAGCTCAGTTCTTCTGATGGTCAGTCACTACCACAGGCTGTGTTGTTAACAAGAGGTGTAGGAGTGTAACATTACCCCCAGCTCAGTTCTTGTGATGGTCACTACCACAGGCTGTGTTGTTAACATGAGGTGTAGGAGTGTAACATTACCCCCAGCTCAGTTCTTGTGATGGTCACTACCACAGGCTGTGTTGTTAACATGAGGTGTAGGAGTGTAACATTACCCCCAGCTCAGTTCTTGTGATGGTCAGTCACTACCACAGGCTGTGTTGTTAACATCAGCTACAGGACTATAACATTAACCCCAGCTCAGTTCTTCTGATGGTCACTACCACAGGCTGTGTTGTTAACATGAGCTGTAGGAGCATAACATTAACAGCGGCTCAGTTCTTGTGATGGTCAATACGACAGGCTGTGTTGTTAACATGAGCTACAGGAGTGTAACGTTACCCCCAGCTCAGTTCTTCAGATGGTCACTACCACAAGCTGTGTTGTTATCATGAGCTACAGGAGCGTAACATTACCCCCAGCTCAGTTCTTCTGATGGTCAGTCACTACCACAGGCTGTGTTGTTAACATCAGCTACAGGAGTGTAACATTACCCCCAGCTCAGTTCTTCTGATGGTCACTACCACAGGCTGTGTTGTTAACATGAGGTGTAGGAGCGTAACATTAACCCCAGCTCAGTTCTTGTGATGGTCAATACGACAGGCTTTGTTGTTAACATGAGCTACAGGAGTGTAACATTACCCCCAGCTTAGTTCTTGTGATGGTCACTACCACAGGCTGTGTTGTTAAAATAAGCTGTAGGAGTGTAACATTACCCCCAGCTCAGTTCTTGTGATGGTCACTACCACAGGCTGTGTTGTTAACATGACCTGTAGGAGCGTAACATTACCCCCAGCTCAGTTATTCTGATGGCCATTACCACAGGCTTTGTTGTTAATATGAGCTACAGGAGTATAACATTAACCCCAGCTCAGTTCTTCTGAGGGTCACTACCACAGGCTGTGTTGTTAACATGAGCTGCAGGTGCGTAACATTAACCCCAGCTCAGTTCTTGTGATGGTCACTACCACAGGCTGTGTTGTTAACATGAGGCGTAAGAGTGTAACATTTCCCCAGCTCAGTTCTTCTCATGGTCAATACCACAGGCTGTGTTGTTATCATGAGCTACAGGAGCGTAACATTACCCCCAGCTCAGTTCTTCTGATGGTCAGTCACTACCACAGGCTGTGTTGTTAACAAGAGGTGTAGGAGTGTAACATTACCCCCAGCTCAGTTCTTGTGATGGTCACTACCACAGGCTGTGTTGTTAACATGAGGTGTAGGAGTGTAACATTACCCCCAGCTCAGTTCTTGTGATGGTCACTACCACAGGCTGTGTTGTTAACATCAGCTGCAGGAGTATAACATTAACCCCAGCTCAGTTCTTCTGATGGTCACTACCACAGGCTGTGTTGTTAACATGAGCTGTAGGAGCCTAACATTAACCCCAGCTCAGTTATTGTGATGGTCAATACGACAGGCTTTGTTATTAACATGAGCTACAGGAGTGTAACATTACCCCCAGCTCAG
Source organism: Lampris incognitus (assembly GCF_029633865.1). Taxonomy (NCBI): domain Eukaryota; kingdom Metazoa; phylum Chordata; class Actinopteri; order Lampriformes; family Lampridae; genus Lampris; species Lampris incognitus. The sequence continues at coordinate 61,274,464 of NC_079212.1, read as the reverse complement.
TTCTTCTGATGGTCACTACCACAGGCTGTGTTGTTAACATGAGCTGTAGGAGTGTTACATTATCCCCAGCTCTGTTCTTCTGATGGTCACTACTACAGGCTGTGTTGTTAACATGAGGTGTAGGAGTGTAACATTACCCCCAGCTCAGTTCTTGTGATGGTCACTACCACAGGCTGTGTTGTTAACATGAGCTACAGGAGTGTAACATTACCCCCAGCTCAGTTCTTGTGATGGTCAGTCACTACCACAGGCTGTGTTGTTAACATCAGCTACAGGACTATAACATTAACCCCAGCTCAGTTCTTCTGATGGTCACTACCACAGGCTGTGTTGTTAACATGAGCTGTAGGAGCATAACATTAACAGCGGCTCAGGTCTTGTGATGGTCAATACGACAGGCTGTGTTGTTAACATGAGCTACAGGAGTGTAACGTTACCCCCAGCTCAGTTCTTCAGATGGTCACTACCACAAGCTGTGTTGTTATCATGAGCTACAGGAGCGTAACATTACCCCCAGCTCAGTTCTTCTGATGGTCAGTCACTACCACAGGCTGTGTTGTTAACATCAGCTACAGGAGTGTAACATTACCCCCAGCTCAGTTCTTCTGATGGTCACTACCACAGGCTGTGTTGTTAACATGAGGTGTAGGAGCGTAACATTAACCCCAGCTCAGTTCTTGTGATGGTCAATACGACAGGCTGTGTTGTTAACATGAGCTACAGGAGTGTAACATTACCCCCAGCTTAGTTCTTGTGATGGTCACTACCACAGGCTGTGTTGTTAACATAAGCTGTAGGAGTGTAACATTACCCCCAGCTCAGTTCTTGTGATGGTCACTACCACAGGCTGTGTTGTTAACATGACCTGTAGGAGCGTAACATTACCCCCAGCTCAGTTATTCTGATGGCCATTACCACAGGCTTTGTTGTTAATATGAGCTACAGGAGTATAACATTAACCCCAGCTCAGTTCTTCTGAGGGTCACTACCACAGGCTGTGTTGTTAACATGAGCTGCAGGTGCGTAACATTAACCCCAGCTCAGTTCTTGTGATGGTCACTACCACAGGCTGTGTTGTTAACATGAGGCGTAAGAGTGTAACATTTCCCCAGCTCAGTTCTTCTGATGGTCAATACCACAGGCTGTGTTGTTATCATGAGCTACAGGAGCGTAACATTACCCCCAGCTCAGTTCTTCTGATGGTCAGTCACTACCACAGGCTGTGTTGTTAACAAGAGGTGTAGGAGTGTAACATTACCCCCAGCTCAGTTCTTGTGATGGTCACTACCACAGGCTGTGTTGTTAACATGAGGTGTAGGAGTGTAACATTACCCCCAGCTCAGTTCTTGTGATGGTCAGTCACTACCACAGGCTGTGTTGTTAACATCAGCTACAGGACTATAACATTAACCCCAGCTCAGTTCTTCTGATGGTCACTACCACAGGCTGTGTTGTTAACATGAGCTGTAGGAGCATAACATTAACAGCGGCTCAGTTCTTGTGATGGTCAATACGACAGGCTGTGTTAACATGAGCTACGGGAGTGTAACGTTACCCCCAGCTCAGTTCTTCAGATGGTCACTACCACAAGCTGTGTTGTTATCATGAGCTACAGGAGCGTAACATTACCCCCAGCTCAGTTCTTCTGATGGTCAGTCACTACCACAGGCTGTGTTGTTAACATCAGCTACAGGAGTGTAACATTACCCCCAGCTCAGTTCTTCTGATGGTCACTACCACAGGCTGTGTTTTTAACATGAGGTGTAGGAGCGTAACATTAACCCCAGCTCAGTTCTTGTGATGGTCAATACGACAGGCTGTGTTGTTAACATGAGCTACAGGAGTGTAACATTACCCCCAGCTTAGTTCTTGTGATGGTCACTACCACAGGCTGTGTTGTTAACATAAGCTGTAGGAGTGTAACATTACCCCCAGCTCAGTTCTTGTGATGGTCACTACCACAGGCTGTGTTGTTAACATGACCTGTAGGAGCGTAACATTACCCCCAGCTCAGTTATTCTGATGGCCATTACCACAGGCTTTGTTGTTAATATGAGCTACAGGAGTATAACATTAACCCCAGCTCAGTTCTTCTGAGGGTCACTACCACAGGCTGTGTTGTTAACATGAGCTGCAGGTGCGTAACATTAACCCCAGCTCAGTTCTTGTGATGGTCACTACCACAGGCTGTGTTGTTAACATGAGGCGTAAGAGTGTAACATTTCCCCAGCTCAGTTCTTCTGATGGTCAATACCACAGGCTGTGTTGTTATCATGAGCTACAGGAGCGTAACATTACCCCCAGCTCAGTTCTTCTGATGGTCAGTCACTACCACAGGCTGTGTTGTTAACAAGAGGTGTAGGAGTGTAACATTACCCCCAGCTCAGTTCTTGTGATGGTCACTACCACAGGCTGTGTTGTTAACATGAGGTGTAGGAGTGTAACATTACCCCCAGCTCAGTTCTTGTGATGGTCACTACCACAGGCTGTGTTGTTAACATGAGGTGTAGGAGTGTAACATTACCCCCAGCTCAGTTCTTGTGATGGTCAGTCACTACCACAGGCTGTGTTGTTAACATCAGCTACAGGACTATAACATTAACCCCAGCTCAGTTCTTCTGATGGTCACTACCACAGGCTGTGTTGTTAACATGAGCTGTAGGAGCATAACATTAACAGCGGCTCAGTTCTTGTGATGGTCAATACGACAGGCTGTGTTGTTAACATGAGCTACAGGAGTGTAACGTTACCCCCAGCTCAGTTCTTCAGATGGTCACTACCACAAGCTGTGTTGTTATCATGAGCTACAGGAGCGTAACATTACCCCCAGCTCAGTTCTTCTGATGGTCAGTCACTACCACAGGCTGTGTTGTTAACATCAGCTACAGGAGTGTAACATTACCCCCAGCTCAGTTCTTCTGATGGTCACTACCACAGGCTGTGTTGTTAACATGAGGTGTAGGAGCGTAACATTAACCCCAGCTCAGTTCTTGTGATGGTCAATACGACAGGCTTTGTTGTTAACATGAGCTACAGGAGTGTAACATTACCCCCAGCTTAGTTCTTGTGATGGTCACTACCACAGGCTGTGTTGTTAACATAAGCTGTAGGAGTGTAACATTACCCCCAGCTCAGTTCTTGTGATGGTCACTACCACAGGCTGTGTTGTTAACATGACCTGTAGGAGCGTAACATTACCCCCAGCTCAGTTATTCTGATGGCCATTACCACAGGCTTTGTTGTTAATATGAGCTACAGGAGTATAACATTAACCCCAGCTCAGTTCTTCTGAGGGTCACTACCACAGGCTGTGTTGTTAACATGAGCTGCAGGTGCGTAACATTAACCCCAGCTCAGTTCTTGTGATGGTCACTACCACAGGCTGTGTTGTTAACATGAGGCGTAAGAGTGTAACATTTCCCCAGCTCAGTTCTTCTGATGGTCAATACCACAGGCTGTGTTGTTATCATGAGCTACAGGAGCGTAACATTACCCCCAGCTCAGTTCTTCTGATGGTCAGTCACTACCACAGGCTGTGTTGTTAACAAGAGGTGTAGGAGTGTAACATTACCCCCAGCTCAGTTCTTGTGATGGTCACTACCACAGGCTGTGTTGTTAACATGAGGTGTAAGAGTGTAACATTTCCCCAGCTCAGTTCTTCTGATGGTCACTACCACAGGCTGTGTTGTTAACATGAGGTGTAGGAGTGTAACATTACCCCCAGCTCAGTTCTTCTGATGGTCACTACCACAGGCTGTGTTGTTAACATGAGCTACAGGAGTGTAACATTACCCCCAGCTCAGTTCTTCTGATGGTCACTACCACAGGCTGTGTTGTTAACATGAGGTGTAGGAGTGTAACATTACCCCAGCTCAGTTCTTCTGATGGTCACTACCACAGGCTGTGTTGTTAACATGAGCTACAGCAGTATAACATTAAACCCAGCTCAGTTCTTCTGATGGTCACTACCACAGGCTGTGTTGTTAACATGAGCTGTAGGAGCGTAACATTAACCCCAGCTCAGTTCTTCTGCTGGTCACTACCACAGGCTGTGTTGTTAACATGAGCTGTAGGAGTGTAACATTACCCCCAGCTCAGTTCTTCTGATAGTCAGTCACTACCACAGGCTCTGTTGTTAACATGAGCTGTAGGAGCGTAACATTACCCCCAGCTCAGTTCTTCTTATAGTCAGTCACTACCACAGGCTGTGTTGTTAACATGAGCTGTAGGAGTGTAACATTACCCCAGCTCAGTTCTTCTGATGGTCACTACCACAGGCTGTGTTAACATGAGGTGTAGGAGTGTAACATTACCCCCAGCTCAGTTCTTCTGATGGTCACTACCACAGGCTGTGTTGTTAACATGAGGTGTAGGAGTGTAACATTACCCCCAGCTCAGTTCTTGTGATGGTCACTACCACAGGCTGTGTTGTTATCATGAGCTACAGGAGCGTAACATTACCCCCAGCTCAGTTCTTCTGATGGTCAGTCACTACCACAGGCTGTGTTGTTAACATCAGCTACAGGAGTATAACATTAACCCCAGCTCAGTTCTTCTGATGGTCACTACCACAGGCTGTGTTGTTAACATGAGCTGTAGGAGCGTAACATTAACCCCAGCTCAGTTCTTGTGATGGTCAATACGACAGGCTGTGTTATTAACATGAGCTACAGGAGTGTAACATTACCCCCAGCTCAGTTCTTCTGATGGTCACTACCACAGGCTGTGTTGTTAACATGAGCTGTAGGAGTGTAACATTACCCCCAGCTCAGTTCTTCTGATGGTCACTACCACAGGCTGTGTTGTTAACATGAGGTGTAGGAGTGTAACATTACCCCCAGCTCAGTTCTTGTGATGGTCACTACCACAGGCTGTGTTGTTAACATGAGCTACAGGAGTGTAACATTACCCCCAGCTCAGTTCTTGTGATGGTCAGTCACTACCACATGCTGTGTTGTTAACATCAGCTACAGGACTATAACATTAACCCCAGCTCAGTTCTTCTGATGGTCACTACCACAGGCTGTGTTGTTAACATGTGCTGTAGGAGCATAACATTAACCCCGGCTCAGTTCTTGTGATGGTCAATACGACAGGCTGTGTTGTTAACATGAGCTACAGGAGTGTAACGTTACCCCCAGCTCAGTTCTTCAGATGGTCACTACCACAAGCTGTGTTGTTATCATGAGCTAGAGGAGCGTAACATTACCCCCAGCTCAGTTCTTCTGATGGTCAGTCACTACCACAGGCTGTGTTGTTAACATCAGCTACAGGAGTGTAACATTACCCCCAGCTCAGTTCTTCTGATGGTCACTACCACAGGCTGTGTTGTTAACATGAGGTGTAGGAGCATAACATTAACCCCAGCTCAGTTCTTGTGATGGTCAATACGACAGGCTGTGTTGTTAACATGAGCTACAGGAGTGTAACATTACCCCCAGCTTAGTTCTTGTGATGGTCACTACCACAGGCTGTGTTGTTAACATAAGCTGTAGGAGTGTAACATTACCCCCAGCTCAGTTCTTGTGATGGTCACTACCACAGGCTGTGTTGTTAACATGAGCTGTAGGAGCGTAACATTACCCCCAGCTCAGTTATTCTGATGGCCATTACCACAGGCTGTGTTGTTAATATGAGCTACAGGAGTATAACATTAACCCCAGCTCAGTTCTTCTGATGGTCACTACCACAGGCTGTGTTGTTAACATGAGGTGTAGGAGCATAACATTAACCCCAGCTCAGTTCTTGTGATGGTCACTACCACATGCTGTGTTGTTAACCTGAGGCGTAAGAGTGTAACATTTCCCCAGCTCAGTTCTTCTGATGGTCAATACCACAGGCTGTGTTGTTAACATGAGCTACAGGAGTGTTACATTACCCCCAGCTCAGTTCTTGTGATGGTCAGTCACTACCACAGGCTGTGTTGTTAACATCAGCTACAGGAGTATAACATTAACCCCAGCTCAGTTCTTCTGATGGTCACTACCACAGGCTGTGTTGTTAACATGAGGTGTAAGAGTGTAACATTTCCCCAGCTCAGTTCTTCTGATGGTCACTACCACAGGCTGTGTTGTTAACATGAGGTGTAGGAGTGTAACATTACCCCCAGCTCAGTTCTTCTGATGGTCACTACCACAGGCTGTGTTGTTAACATGAGCTACAGGAGTGTAACATTACCCCCAGCTCAGTTCTTCTGATGGTCACTACCACAGGCTGTGTTGTTAACATGAGGTGTAGGAGTGTAACATTACCCCAGCTCAGTTCTTCTGATGGTCACTACCACAGGCTGTGTTGTTAACATGAGCTACAGCAGTATAACATTAACCCCAGCTCAGTTCTTCTGATGGTCACTACAACAGGCTGTGTTGTTAACATGAGCTGTAGGAGCGTAACATTAACCCCAGCTCAGTTCTTCTGATGGTCACTACCACAGGCTGTGTTTTTAACATGGGCTGTAGGAGGGTAACATTACCCCCAGCTCAGTTCTTCTGCTGGTCACTACCACAGGCTGTGTTGTTAACATGAGCTGTAGGAGTGTAACATTACCCCCAGCTCAGTTCTTCTGATAGTCAGTCACTACCACAGGCTCTGTTGTTAACATGAGCTGTAGGAGCGTAACATTACCCCCAGCTCAGTTCTTCTGATAGTCAGTCACTACCACAGGCTGTGTTGTTAACATGAGCTGTAGGAGTGTAACATTACCCCAGCTCAGTTCTTCTGATGGTCACTACCACAGGCTGTGTTAACATGAGGTGTAGGAGTGTAACATTACCCCCAGCTCAGTTCTTCTGATGGTCACTACCACAGGCTGTGTTGTTAACATGAGGTGTAGGAGTGTAACATTACCCCCAGCTCAGTTCTTGTGATGGTCACTACCACAGGCTGTGTTGTTAACATGAGCTACAGGAGTGTAACATTACCCCCAGCTCAGTTCTTGTGATGGTCAGTCACTACCACAGGCTGTGTTGTTAACATCAGCTGCAGGAGTATAACATTAACCCCAGCTCAGTTCTTCTGATGGTCACTACCACAGGCTGTGTTGTTAACATGAGCTGTAGGAGCGTAACATTAACCCCAGCTCAGTTATTGTGATGGTCAATACGACAGGCTTTGTTATTAACATGAGCTACAGGAGTGTAACATTACCCCCAGCTCAGTTCTTGTGATGGTCACTACCACAGGCTGTGTTGTTAACATGAGCTGTAGGAGTGTAACATTATCCCCAGCTCAGTTGTTCTGATGGTCACTACCACAGGCTGTGTTGTTAACATGAGGTGTAGGAGTGTAACATTACCCCCAGCTCAGTTCTTGTGATGGTCACTACCACAGGCTGTGTTGTTAACATGAGCTACAGGAGTGTAACATTACCCCCAGCTCAGTTCTTGTGATGGTCAGTCACTACCACAGGCTGTGTTGTTAACATCAGCTACAGGACTATAACATTAACCCCAGCTCAGTTCTTCTGATGGTCACTACCACAGGCTGTGTTGTTAACATGAGCTGTAGGAGCATAACATTAACAGCGGCTCAGTTCTTGTGATGGTCAATACGACAGGCTGTGTTGTTAACATGAGCTACAGGAGTGTAACGTTACCCCCAGCTCAGTTCTTCAGATGGTCACTACCACAAGTTGTGTTGTTATCATGAGCTACAGGAGCGTAACATTACCCCCAGCTCAGTTCTTCTGATGGTCAGTCACTACCACAGGCTGTGTTGTTAACATCAGCTACAGGAGTGTAACATTACCCCCAGCTCAGTTCTTCTGATGGTCACTACCACAGGCTGTGTTGTTAACATGAGGTGTAGGAGCGTAACATTAACCCCAGCTCAGTTCTTGTGATGGTCAATACGACAGGCTGTGTTGTTAACATGAGCTACAGGAGTGTAACATTACCCCCAGCTTAGTTCTTGTGATGGTCACTACCACAGGCTGTGTTGTTAACATAAGCTGTAGGAGTGTAACATTACCCCCAGCTCAGTTCTTGTGATGGTCACTACCACAGGCTGTGTTGTTAACATGACCTGTAGGAGCGTAACATTACCCCCAGCTCAGTTATTCTGATGGCCATTACCACAGGCTTTGTTGTTAATATGAGCTACAGGAGTATAACATTAACCCCAGCTCAGTTCTTCTGAGGGTCACTACCACAGGCTGTGTTGTTAACATGAGCTGCAGGTGCGTAACATTAACCCCAGCTCAGTTCTTGTGATGGTCACTACCACAGGCTGTGTTGTTAACATGAGGCGTAAGAGTGTAACATTTCCCCAGCTCAGTTCTTCTGATGGTCAATACCACAGGCTGTGTTGTTATCATGAGCTACAGGAGCGTAACATTACCCCCAGCTCAGTTCTTCTGATGGTCAGTCACTACCACAGGCTGTGTTGTTAACAAGAGGTGTAGGAGTGTAACATTACCCCCAGCTCAGTTCTTGTGATGGTCACTACCACAGGCTGTGTTGTTAACATGAGGTGTAGGAGTGTAACATTACCCCCAGCTCAGTTCTTGTGATGGTCACTACCACAGGCTGTGTTGTTAACATGAGGTGTAGGAGTGTAACATTACCCCCAGCTCAGTTCTTGTGATGGTCAGTCACTACCACAGGCTGTGTTGTTAACATCAGCTACAGGACTATAACATTAACCCCAGCTCAGTTCTTCTGATGGTCACTACCACAGGCTGTGTTGTTAACATGAGCTGTAGGAGCATAACATTAACAGCGGCTCAGTTCTTGTGATGGTCAATACGACAGGCTGTGTTGTTAAAATGAGCTACAGGAGTGTAACGTTACCCCCAGCTCAGTTCTTCAGATGGTCACTACCACAAGCTGTGTTGTTATCATGAGCTACAGGAGCGTAACATTACCCCCAGCTCAGTTCTTCTGATGGTCAGTCACTACCACAGGCTGTGTTGTTAACATCAGCTACAGGAGTGTAACATTACCCCCAGCTCAGTTCTTCTGATGGTCACTACCACAGGCTGTGTTGTTAACATGAGGTGTAGGAGCATAACATTAACCCCAGCTCAGTTCTTGTGATGGTCAATACGACAGGCTTTGTTGTTAACATGAGCTACAGGAGTGTAACATTACCCCCAGCTTAGTTCTTGTGATGGTCACTACCACAGGCTGTGTTGTTAACATAAGCTGTAGGAGTGTAACATTACCCCCAGCTCAGTTCTTGTGATGGTCACTACCACAGGCTGTGTTGTTAACATGACCTGTAGGAGCGTAACATTACCCCCAGCTCAGTTATTCTGATGGCCATTACCACAGGCTTTGTTGTTAATATGAGCTACAGGAGTATAACATTAACCCCAGCTCAGTTCTTCTGAGGGTCACTACCACAGGCTGTGTTGTTAACATGAGCTGCAGGTGCGTAACATTAACCCCAGCTCAGTTCTTGTGATGGTCACTACAACAGGCTGTGTTGTTAACATGAGGCGTAAGAGTGTAACATTTCCCCAGCTCAGTTCTTCTGATGGTCAATACCACAGGCTGTGTTGTTATCATGAGCTACAGGAGCGTAACATTACCCCCAGCTCAAATTCTTCTGATGGTCAGTCACTACCACAGGCTGTGTTGTTAACAAGAGGTGTAGGAGTGTAACATTACCCCCAGCTCAGTTCTTGTGATGGTCACTACCACAGGCTGTGTTGTTAACATGAGGTGTAGGAGTGTAACATTACCCCCAGCTCAGTTCTTGTGATGGTCACTACCACAGGCTGTGTTGTTAACATGAGCTACAGGAGTGTAACATTACCCCCAGCTCAGTTCTTGTGATGCTCAGTCACTACCACAGGCTGTGTTGTTAACATCAGCTGCAGGAGTATAACATTAACCCCAGCTCAGTTCTTCTGATGGTCACTACCACAGGCTGTGTTGTTAACATGAGCTGTAGGAGCGTAACATTAACCCCAGCTCAGTTATTGTGATGGTCAATACGACAGGCTTTGTTATTAACATGAGCTACAGGAGTGTAACATTACCCCCAGCTCAGTTCTTCTGATGGTCACTACCACAGGCTGTGTTGTTAACATGAGCTGTAGGAGTGTAACATTATCCCCAGCTCAGTTCTTCTGATGGTCACTACCACAGGCTGTGTTGTTAACATGAGGTGTAGGAGTGTAACATTACCCCCAGCTCAGTTCTTGTGATGGTCACTACCACAGGCTGTGTTGTTAACATGAGCTACAGGAGTGTAACATTACCCCCAGCTCAGTTCTTGTGATGGTCAGTCACTACCACAGGCTGTGTTGTTAACATCAGCTACAGGACTATAACATTAACCCCAGCTCAGTTCTTCTGATGGTCACTACCACAGGCTGTGTTGTTAACATGAGCTGTAGGAGCATAACATTAACAGCGGCTCAGGTCTTGTGATGGTCAATACGACAGGCTGTGTTGTTAACATGAGCTACAGGAGTGTAACGTTACCCCCAGCTCAGTTCTTCAGATGGTCACTACCACAAGCTGTGTTGTTATCATGAGCTACAGGAGCGTAACATTACCCCCAGCTCAGTTCTTCTGATGGTCAGTCACTACCACAGGCTGTGTTGTTAACATCAGCTACAGGAGTGTAACATTACCCCCAGCTCAGTTCTTCTGATGGTCACCAGCACAGGCTGTGTTGTTAACATGAGGTGTAGGAGCGTAACATTAACCCCAGCTCAGTTCTTGTGATGGTCAATATGACAGGCTGTGTTGTTAACATGAGCTACAGGAGTGTAACATTACCCCCAGCTTAGTTCTTGTGATGGTCACTACCACAGGCTGTGTTGTCAACATAAGCTGTAGGAGTGTAACATTACCCCCAGCTCAGTTCTTGTGATGGTCACTACCACAGGCTGTGTTGTTAACATGAGCTGCAGGTGCGTAACATTAACCCCAGCTCAGTTCTTGTGATGGTCACTACCACAGGCTGTGTTGTTAACATGAGCTACAGGAGTATAACATTAACCCCAGCTCAGTTCTTCTGAGGGTCACTACCACAGGCTGTGTTGTTAACATGAGCTGCAGGTGCGTAACATTAACCCCAGCTCAGTTCTTGTGATGGTCACTACCACAGGCTGTGTTGTTAACATGAGGCGTAAGAGTGTAACATTTCCCCAGCTCAGTTCTTCTGATGGTCAATACCACAGGCTGTGTTGTTATCATGAGCTACAGGAGCGTAACATTACCCCCAGCTCAGTTCTTCTGATGGTCAGTCACTACCACAGGCTGTGTTGTTAACAAGAGGTGTAGGAGTGTAACATTACCCCCAGCTCAGTTCTTGTGATGGTCAGTCACTACCACAGGCTGTGTTGTTAACATCAGCTACAGGACTATAACATTAACCCCAGCTCAGTTCTTCTGATGGTCACTACCACAGGCTGTGTTGTTAACATGAGCTGTAGGAGCATAACATTAACAGCGGCTCAGTTCTTGTGATGGTCAATACGACCGGCTGTGTTGTTAACATGAGCTACGGGAGTGTAACGTTACCCCCAGCTCAGTTCTTCAGATGGTCACTACCACAAGCTGTGTTGTTATCATGAGCTACAGGAGCGTAACATTACCCCCAGCTCAGTTCTTCTGATGGTCAGTCACTACCACAGGCTGTGTTGTTAACATCAGCTACAGGAGTGTAACATTACCCCCAGCTCAGTTCTTCTGATGGTCACTACCACAGGCTGTGTTGTTAACATGAGGTGTAGGAGCGTAACATTAACCCCAGCTCAGTTCTTGTGATGGTCAATACGACAGGCTGTGTTGTTAACATGAGCTACAGGAGTGTAACATTACCCCCAGCTTAGTTCTTGTGATGGTCACTACCACAGGCTGTGTTGTTAACATAAGCTGTAGGAGTGTAACATTACCCCCAGCTCAGTTCTTGTGATGGTCACTACCACAGGCTGTGTTGTTAACATGACCTGTAGGAGCGTAACATTACCCCCAGCTCAGTTATTCTGATGGCCATTACCACAGGCTTTGTTGTTAATATGAGCTACAGGAGTATAACATTAACCCCAGCTCAGTTCTTCTGAGGGTCACTACCACAGGCTGTGTTGTTAACATGAGCTGCAGGTGCGTAACATTAACCCCAGCTCAGTTCTTGTGATGGTCACTACAACAGGCTGTGTTGTTAACATGAGGCGTCAGAGTGTAACATTTCCCCAGCTCAGTTCTTCTGATGGTCAATACCACAGGCTGTGTTGTTATCATGAGCTACAGGAGCGTAACATTACCCCCAGCTCAAATTCTTCTGATGGTCAGTCACTACCACAGGCTGTGTTGTTAACAAGAGGTGTAGGAGTGTAACATTACCCCCAGCTCAGTTCTTGTGATGGTCACTACAACAGGCTGTGTTGTTAACATGAGGTGTAGGAGTGTAACATTACCCCCAGCTCAGTTCTTGTGATGGTCACTACCACAGGCTGTGTTGTTAACATGAGCTACAGGAGTGTAACATTACCCCCAGCTCAGTTCTTGTGATGCTCAGTCACTACCACAGGCTGTGTTGTTAACATCAGCTGCAGGAGTATAACATTAACCCCAGCTCAGTTCTTCTGATGGTCACTACCACAGGCTGTGTTGTTAACATGAGCTGTAGGAGCGTAACATTAACCCCAGCTCAGTTATTGTGATGGTCAATACGACAGGCTTTGTTATTAACATGAGCTACAGGAGTGTAACATTACCCCCAGCTCAGTTCTTCTGATGGTCACTACCACAGGCTGTGTTGTTAACATGAGCTGTAGGAGTGTAACATTATCCCCAGCTCAGTTCTTCTGATGGTCACTACCACAGGCTGTGTTGTTAACATGAGGTGTAGGAGTGTAACATTACCCCCAGCTCAGTTCTTGTGATGGTCACTACCACAGGCTGTGTTGTTAACATGAGCTACAGGAGTGTAACATTACCCCCAGCTCAGTTCTTGTGATGGTCAGTCACTACCACAGGCTGTGTTGTTAACATCAGCTACAGGACTATAACATTAACCCCAGCTCAGTTCTTCTGATGGTCACTACCACAGGCTGTGTTGTTAACATGAGCTGTAGGAGCATAACATTAACAGCGGCTCAGGTCTTGTGATGGTCAATACGACAGGCTGTGTTGTTAACATGAGCTACAGGAGTGTAACGTTACCCCCAGCTCAGTTCTTCAGATGGTCACTACCACAAGCTGTGTTGTTATCATGAGCTACAGGAGCGTAACATTACCCCCAGCTCAGTTCTTCTGATGGTCAGTCACTACCACAGGCTGTGTTGTTAACATCAGCTACAGGAGTGTAACATTACCCCCAGCTCAGTTCTTCTGATGGTCACCAGCACAGGCTGTGTTGTTAACATGAGGTGTAGGAGCGTAACATTAACCCCAGCTCAGTTCTTGTGATGGTCAATATGACAGGCTGTGTTGTTAACATGAGCTACAGGAGTGTAACATTACCCCCAGCTTAGTTCTTGTGATGGTCACTACCACAGGCTGTGTTGTCAACATAAGCTGTAGGAGTGTAACATTACCCCCAGCTCAGTTCTTGTGATGGTCACTACCACAGGCTGTGTTGTTAACATGACCTGTAGGAGCGTAACATTACCCCCAGCTCAGTTATTCTGATGGCCATTACCACAGGCTTTGTTGTTAATATGAGCTACAGGAGTATAACATTAACCCCAGCTCAGTTCTTCTGAGGGTCACTACCACAGGCTGTGTTGTTAACATGAGCTGCAGGTGCGTAACATTAACCCCAGCTCAGTTCTTGTGATGGTCACTACCACAGGCTGTGTTGTTAACATGAGGCGTAAGAGTGTAACATTTCCCCAGCTCAGTTCTTCTGATGGTCAATACCACAGGCTGTGTTGTTATCATGAGCTACAGGAGCGTAACATTACCCCCAGCTCAGTTCTTCTGATGGTCAGTCACTACCACAGGCTGTGTTGTTAACAAGAGGTGTAGGAGTGTAACATTACCCCCAGCTCAGTTCTTGTGATGGTCACTACCACAGGCTGTGTTGTTAACATGAGGTGTAGGAGTGTAACATTACCCCCAGCTCAGTTCTTGTGATGGTCAGTCACTACCACAGGCTGTGTTGTTAACATCAGCTACAGGACTATAACATTAACCCCAGCTCAGTTCTTCTGATGGTCACTACCACAGGCTGTGTTGTTAACATGAGCTGTAGGAGCATAACATTAACAGCGGCTCAGTTCTTGTGATGGTCAATACGACCGGCTGTGTTGTTAACATGAGCTACGGGAGTGTAACGTTACCCCCAGCTCAGTTCTTCAGATGGTCACTACCACAAGCTGTGTTGTTATCATGAGCTACAGGAGCGTAACATTACCCCCAGCTCAGTTCTTCTGATGGTCAGTCACTACCACAGGCTGTGTTGTTAACATCAGCTACAGGAGTGTAACATTACCCCCAGCTCAGTTCTTCTGATGGTCACTACCACAGGCTGTGTTGTTAACATGAGGTGTAGGAGCGTAACATTAACCCCAGCTCAGTTCTTGTGATGGTCAATACGACAGGCTGTGTTGTTAACATGAGCTACAGGAGTGTAACATTACCCCCAGCTTAGTTCTTGTGATGGTCACTACCACAGGCTGTGTTGTTAACATAAGCTGTAGGAGTGTAACATTACCCCCAGCTCAGTTCTTGTGATGGTCACTACCACAGGCTGTGTTGTTAACATGACCTGTAGGAGCGTAACATTACCCCCAGCTCAGTTATTCTGATGGCCATTACCACAGGCTTTGTTGTTAATATGAGCTACAGGAGTATAACATTAACCCCAGCTCAGTTCTTCTGAGGGTCACTACCACAGGCTGTGTTGTTAACATGAGCTGCAGGTGCGTAACATTAACCCCAGCTCAGTTCTTGTGATGGTCACTACCACAGGCTGTGTTGTTAACATGAGGCGTAAGAGTGTAACATTTCCCCAGCTCAGTTCTTCTGATGGTCAATACCACAGGCTGTGTTGTTATCATGAGCTACAGGAGCGTAACATTACCCCCAGCTCAGTTCTTCTGATGGTCAGTCACTACCACAGGCTGTGTTGTTAACAAGAGGTGTAGGAGTGTAACATTACCCCCAGCTCAGTTCTTGTGATGGTCACTACCACAGGCTGTGTTGTTAACATGAGGTGTAGGAGTGTAACATTACCCCCAGCTCAGTTCTTGTGATGGTCACTACCACAGGCTGTGTTGTTAACATGAGGTGTAGGAGTGTAACATTACCCCCAGCTCAGTTCTTGTGATGGTCAGTCACTACCACAGGCTGTGTTGTTAACATCAGCTACAGGACTATAACATTAACCCCAGCTCAGTTCTTCTGATGGTCACTACCACAGGCTGTGTTGTTAACATGAGCTGTAGGAGCATAACATTAACAGCGGCTCAGTTCTTGTGATGGTCAATACGACAGGCTGTGTTGTTAACATGAGCTACAGGAGTGTAACGTTACCCCCAGCTCAGTTCTTCAGATGGTCACTACCACAAGCTGTGTTGTTATCATGAGCTACAGGAGCGTAACATTACCCCCAGCTCAGTTCTTCTGATGGTCAGTCACTACCACAGGCTGTGTTGTTAACATCAGCTACAGGAGTGTAACATTACCCCCAGCTCAGTTCTTCTGATGGTCACTACCACAGGCTGTGTTGTTAACATGAGGTGTAGGAGCGTAACATTAACCCCAGCTCAGTTCTTGTGATGGTCAATACGACAGGCTTTGTTGTTAACATGAGCTACAGGAGTGTAATATTACCCCCAGCTTAGTTCTTGTGATGGTCACTACCACAGGCTGTGTTGTTAACATAAGCTGTAGGAGTGTAACATTACCCCCAGCTCAGTTCTTGTGATGGTCACTACCACAGGCTGTGTTGTTAACATGACCTGTAGGAGCGTAACATTACCCCCAGCTCAGTTATTCTGATGGCCATTACCACAGGCTTTGTTGTTAATATGAGCTACAGGAGTATAACATTAACCCCAGCTCAGTTCTTCTGAGGGTCACTACCACAGGCTGTGTTGTTAACATGAGCTGCAGGTGCGTAACATTAACCCCAGCTCAGTTCTTGTGATGGTCACTACCACAGGCTGTGTTGTTAACATGAGGCGTAAGAGTGTAACATTTCCCCAGCTCAGTTCTTCTGATGGTCAATACCACAGGCTGTGTTGTTATCATGAGCTACAGGAGCGTAACATTACCCCCAGCTCAGTTCTTCTGATGGTCAGTCACTACCACAGGCTGTGTTGTTAACAAGAGGTGTAGGAGTGTAACATTACCCCCAGCTCAGTTCTTGTGATGGTCACTACCACAGGCTGTGTTGTTAACATGAGGTGTAGGAGTGTAACATTACCCCCAGCTCAGTTCTTGTGATGGTCACTACCACAGGCTGTGTTGTTAACATGAGCTACAGGAGTGTAACATTACCCCCAGCTCAGTTCTTGTGATGCTCAGTCACTACCACAGGCTGTGTTGTTAACATCAGCTGCAGGAGTATAACATTAACCCCAGCTCAGTTCTTCTGATGGTCACTACCACAGGCTGTGTTGTTAACATGAGCTGTAGGAGCGTAACATTAACCCCAGCTCAGTTATTGTGATGGTCAATACGACAGGCTTTGTTATTAACATGAGCTACAGGAGTGTAACATTACCCCCAGCTCAGTTCTTCTGATGGTCACTACCACAGGCTGTGTTGTTAACATGAGCTGTAGGAGTGTAACATTATCCCCAGCTCAGTTCTTCTGATGGTTACTACCACAGGCTGTGTTGTTAACATGGGGTGTAGGAGTGTAACATTACCCCCAGCTCAGTTCTTGTGATGGTCACTACCACAGGCTGTGTTGTTAACATGAGCTACAGGAGTGTAACATTACCCCCAGCTCAGTTCTTGTGATGGTCAGTCACTACCACAGGCTGTGTTGTTAACATCAGCTACAGGACTATAACATTAACCCCAGCTCAGTTCTTCTGATGGTCACTACCACAGGCTGTGTTGTTAACATGAGCTGTAGGAGCATAACATTAACAGCGGCTCAGGTCTTGTGATGGTCAATACGACAGGCTGTGTTGTTAACATGAGCTACAGGAGTGTAACGTTACCCCCAGCTCAGTTCTTCAGATGGTCACTACCACAAGCTGTGTTGTTATCATGAGCTACAGGAGCGTAACATTACCCCCAGCTCAGTTCTTCTGATGGTCAGTCACTACCACAGGCTGTGTTGTTAACATCAGCTACAGGAGTGTAACATTACCCCCAGCTCAGTTCTTCTGATGGTCACTACCACAGGCTGTGTTGTTAACATGAGGTGTAGGAGCGTAACATTAACCCCAGCTCAGTTCTTGTGATGGTCAATACGACAGGCTGTGTTGTTAACATGAGCTACAGGAGTGTAACATTACCCCCAGCTTAGTTCTTGTGATGGTCACTACCACAGGCTGTGTTGTTAACATAAGCTGTAGGAGTGTAACATTACCCCCAGCTCAGTTCTTGTGATGGTCACTACCACAGGCTGTGTTGTTAACATGACCTGTAGGAGCGTAACATTACCCCCAGCTCAGTTATTCTGATGGCCATTACCACAGGCTTTGTTGTTAATATGAGCTACAGGAGTATAACATTAACCCCAGCTCAGTTCTTCTGAGGGTCACTACCACAGGCTCTCTTGTTAACATGAGCTGCAGGTGCGTAACATTAACCCCAGCTCAGTTCTTGTGATGGTCACTACCACAGGCTGTGTTGTTAACATGAGGCGTAAGAGTGTAACATTTCCCCAGCTCAGTTCTTCTGATGGTCAATACCACAGGCTGTGTTGTTATCATGAGCTACAGGAGCGTAACATTACCCCCAGCTCAGTTCTTCTGATGGTCAGTCACTACCACAGGCTGTGTTGTTAACAAGAGGTGTAGGAGTGTAACATTACCCCCAGCTCAGTTCTTGTGATGGTCACTACCACAGGCTGTGTTGTTAACATGAGGTGTAGGAGTGTAACATTACCCCCAGCTCAGTTCTTGTGATGGTCAGTCACTACCACAGGCTGTGTTGTTAACATCAGCTACAGGACTATAACATTAACCCCAGCTCAGTTCTTCTGATGGTCACTACCACAGGCTGTGTTGTTAACATGAGCTGTAGGAGCATAACATTAACAGCGGCTCAGTTCTTGTGATGGTCAATACGACAGGCTGTGTTGTTAACATGAGCTACAGGAGTGTAACGTTACCCCCAGCTCAGTTCTTCAGATGGTCACTACCACAAGCTGTGTTGTTATCATGAGCTACAGGAGCGTAACATTACCCCCAGCTCAGTTCTTCTGATGGTCAGTCACTACCACAGGCTGTGTTGTTAACATCAGCTACAGGAGTGTAACATTACCCCCAGCTCAGTTCTTCTGATGGTCACTACCACAGGCTGTGTTGTTAACATGAGGTGTAGGAGCGTAACATTAACCCCAGCTCAGTTCTTGTGATGGTCAATACGACAGGCTGTGTTGTTAACATGAGCTACAGGAGTGTAACATTACCCCCAGCTTAGTTCTTGTGATGGTCACTACCACAGGCTGTGTTGTTAACATAAGCTGTAGGAGTGTAACATTACCCCCAGCTCAGTTCTTGTGATGGTCACTACCACAGGCTGTGTTGTTAACATGACCTGTAGGAGCGTAACATTACCCCCAGCTCAGTTATTCTGATGGCCATTACCACAGGCTGTGTTGTTAATATGAGCTACAGGAGTATAACATTAACCCCAGCTCAGTTCTTCTGAGGGTCACTACCACAGGCTGTGTTGTTAACATGAGCTGCAGGTGCGTAACATTAACCCCAGCTCAGTTCTTGTGATGGTCACTACCACAGGCTGTGTTGTTAACATGAGGCGTAAGAGTGTAACATTTCCCCAGCTCAGTTCTTCTGATGGTCAATACCACAGGCTGTGTTGTTATCATGAGCTACAGGAGCGTAACATTACCCCCAGCTCAGTTCTTCTGATGGTCAGTCACTACCACAGGCTGTGTTGTTAACAAGAGGTGTAGGAGTGTAACATTACCCCCAGCTCAGTTCTTGTGATGGTCACTACCACAGGCTGTGTTGTTAACATGAGCTGTAGGAGCGTAACATTAACCCCAGCTCAGTTCTTGTGATGGTCACTACCACAGGCTGTGTTGTTAACATGAGGTGTAGGAGTGTAACATTACCCCCAGCTCAGTTCTTGTGATGGTCACTACCACAGGCTGTGTTATTAACATGAGCTACAGGAGTGTAACATTACCCCCAGCTCAGTTCTTCTGATGGTCACTACCACAGGCTGTGTTGTTAACATGAGCTGTAGGAGTGTAACATTACCCCCAGCTCAGTTCTTCTGATGGTCACTACCACAGGCTGTGTTGTTAACATGAGGTGTAGGAGTGTAACATTACCCCCAGCTCAGTTCTTGTGATGGTCACTACCACAGGCTGTGTTGTTAACATGAGCTACAGGAGTGTAACATTACCCCCAGCTCAGTTCTTGTGATGGTCAGTCACTACCACATGCTGTGTTGTTAACATCAGCTACAGGACTATAACATTAACCCCAGCTCAGTTCTTCTGATGGTCACTACCACAGGCTGTGTTGTTAACATGAGCTGTAGGAGCATAACATTAACAGCGGCTCAGGTCTTGTGATGGTCAATACGACAGGCTGTGTTGTTAACATGAGCTACAGGAGTGTAACGTTACCCCCAGCTCAGTTCTTCAGATGGTCACTACCACAAGCTGTGTTGTTATCATGAGCTACAGGAGCGTAACATTACCCCCAGCTCAGTTTTTCTGATGGTCAGTCACTACCACAGGCTGTGTTGTTAACATCAGCTACAGGAGTGTAACATTACCCCCAGCTCAGTTCTTCTGATGGTCACTACCACAGGCTGTGTTGTTAACATGAGGTGTAGGAGCGTAACATTAACCCCAGCTCAGTTCTTGTGATGGTCAATACGACAGGCTGTGTTGTTAACATGAGCTACAGGAGTGTAACATTACCCCCAGCTTAGTTCTTGTGATGGTCACTACCACAGGCTGTGTTGTTAACATAAGCTGTAGGAGTGTAACATTACCCCCAGCTCAGTTCTTGTGATGGTCACTACCACAGGCTGTGTTGTTAACATGACCTGTAGGAGCGTAACATTACCCCCAGCTCAGTTATTCTGATGGCCATTACCACAGGCTTTGTTGTTAATATGAGCTACAGGAGTATAACATTAACCCCAGCTCAGTTCTTCTGAGGGTCACTACCACAGGCTGTGTTGTTAACATGAGCTGCAGGTGCGTAACATTAACCCCAGCTCAGTTCTTGTGATGGTCACTACCACAGGCTGTGTTGTTAACATGAGGCGTAAGAGTGTAACATTTCCCCAGCTCAGTTCTTCTGATGGTCAATACCACAGGCTGTGTTGTTATCATGAGCTACAGGAGCGTAACATTACCCCCAGCTCAGTTCTTCTGATGGTCAGTCACTACCACAGGCTGTGTTGTTAACAAGAGGTGTAGGAGTGTAACATTACCCCCAGCTCAGTTCTTGTGATGGTCACTACCACAGGCTGTGTTGTTAACATGAGCTGTAGGAGTGTAACATTACCCCCAGCTCAGTTCTTCTGATGGTCACTACCACAGGCTGTGTTGTTAACATGAGCTACAGGAGTGTAACATTACCCCCAGCTCAGTTCTTGTGATGGTCAGTCACTACCACAGGCTGTGTTGTTAACATCAGCTGCAGGAGTATAACATTAACCCCAGCTCAGTTCTTCTGATGGTCACTACCACAGGCTGTGTTGTTAACATGAGTTGTAGGAGCGTAACATTAATCCCAGCTCAGTTATTGTGATGGTCAATACGACAGGCTTTGTTATTAACATGAGCTACAGGAGTGTAACATTACCCCCAGCTCAGTTCTTCTGATGGTCACTACCACAGGCTGTGTTGTTAACATGAGCTGTAGGAGTGTAACATTACCCCCAGCTCAGTTCTTCTGATGGTCACTACCACAGGCTGTGTTGTTAACATGAGGTGTAGGAGTGTAACATTACCCCCAGCTCAGTTCTTGTGATGGTCACTACCACAGGCTGTGTTGTTAACATGAGCTACAGGAGTGTAACATTACCCCCAGCTCAGTTCTTGTGATGGTCAGTCACTACCACAGGCTGTGTTGTTAACATCAGCTACAGGACTATAACATTAACCCCAGCTCAGTTCTTCTGATGGTCACTACCACAGGCTGTGTTGTTATCATGAGCTACAGGAGCGTAACATTACCCCCAGCTCAGTTCTTCTGATGGTCAGTCACTACCACAGGCTGTGTTGTTAACAAGAGGTGTAGGAGTGTAACATTACCCCCAGCTCAGTTCTTGTGATGGTCACTACCACAGGCTGTGTTGTTAACATGAGGTGTAGGAGTGTAACATTACCCCCAGCTCAGTTCTTGTGATGGTCACTACCACAGGCTGTGTTGTTAACATGAGGTGTAGGAGTGTAACATTACCCCCAGCTCAGTTCTTGTGATGGTCACTACCACAGGCTGTGTTGTTAACATGAGCTACAGGAGTGTAACATTACCCCCAGCTCAGTTCTTGTGATGGTCAGTCACTACCACAGGCTGTGTTGTTAACATCAGCTACAGGACTATAACATTAACCCCAGCTCAGTTCTTCTGATGGTCACTACCACAGGCTGTGTTGTTAACATGAGCTGTAGGAGCATAACATTAACAGCGGCTCAGGTCTTGTGATGGTCAATACGACAGGCTGTGTTGTTAACATGAGCTACAGGAGTGTAACGTTACCCCCAGCTCAGTTCTTCAGATGGTCACTACCACAAGCTGTGTTGTTATCATGAGCTACAGGAGCGTAACATTACCCCCAGCTCAGTTCTTCTGATGGTCAGTCACTACCACAGGCTGTGTTGTTAACATCAGCTACAGGAGTGTAACATTACCCCCAGCTCAGTTCTTCTGATGGTCACTACCACAGGCTGTGTTGTTAACATGAGGTGTAGGAGCGTAACATTAACCCCAGCTCAGTTCTTGTGATGGTCAATACGACAGGCTGTGTTGTTAACATGAGCTACAGGAGTGTAACATTACCCCCAGCTTAGTTCTTGTGATGGTCACTACCACAGGCTGTGTTGTTAACATAAGCTGTAGGAGTGTAACATTACCCCCAGCTCAGTTCTTGTGATGGTCACTACCACAGGCTGTGTTGTTAACATGAGCTGTAGGAGCGTAACATTACCCCCAGCTCAGTTATTCTGATGGCCATTACCACAGGCTGTGTTGTTAATATGAGCTACAGGAGTATAACATTAACCCCAGCTCAGTTCTTCTGAGGGTCACTACCACAGGCTCTCTTGTTAACATGAGCTGCAGGTGCGTAACATTAACCCCAGCTCAGTTCTTCTGATGGTCACTACCACAGGCTGTGTTGTTAACATGAGGTGTAGGAGCATAACATTAACCCCAGCTCAGTTCTTGTGATGGTCAATACGACAGGCTGTGTTGTTATCATGAGCTACAGGAGCGTAACATTACCCCCAGCTCAGTTCTTCTGATGGTCAGTCACTACCACAGGCTGTGTTGTTAACATCAGCTACAGGAGTGTAACATTACCCCCAGCTCAGTTCTTCTGATGGTCAGTCACTACCACAAGCTGTGTTGTTATCATGAGCTACAGGAGCGTAACATTACCCCCAGCTCAGTTCTTCTGATGGTCAGTCACTACCACAAGCTGTGTTGTTATCATGAGCTACAGGAGCGTAACATTACCCCCAGCTCAGTTCTTCTGATGGTCAGTCACTACCACAGGCTGTGTTGTTAACATCAGCTACAGGAGTGTAACATTACCCCCAGCTCAGTTCTTCTGATGGTCACTACCACAGGCTGTGTTGTTAACATGAGGTGTAGGAGCGTAACATTAACCCCAGCTCAGTTCTTGTGATGGTCAATACGACAGGCTGTGTTGTTAACATGAGCTACAGGAGTGTAACGTTACCCCCAGCTCAGTTCTTCAGATGGTCACTACCACAGGCTGTGTTGTTATCATGAGCTACAGGAGCGTAACATTACCCCCAGCTCAGTTCTTCTTGTGGTCAGTCACTACCACAGGCTGTGTTGTTAACATCAGCTACAGGAGTATAACATTATCCCCAGCTCAGTTGTTCTGATGGTCACTACCACAGGCTGTGTTGTTAACATGAGCTGTAGGAGCGTAACATTAACCCCAGCTCAGTTCTTGTGATGGTCAATACGACAGGCTGTGTTATTAACATGAGCTACAGGAGTGTAACATTACCCCCAGCTCAGTTCTTGTGATGGTCACTACCACAGGCTGTGTTGTTAACATGAGCTGTAGGAGTGTAACATTACCCCCAGCTCAGTTCTTCTGATGGTCACTACCACAGGCTGTGTTGTTAACATGAGCTACAGGAGTGTAACATTACCCCCAGCTCAGTTCTTGTGATGGTCAGTCACTACCACATGCTGTGTTGTTAACATCAGCTACAGGACTATAACATTAACCCCAGCTCAGTTCTTCTGATGGTCACTACCACAGGCTGTGTTGTTAACATGTGCTGTAGGAGCATAACATTAACCCCGGCTCAGTTCTTGTGATGGTCAATACGACAGGCTGTGTTGTTAACATGAGCTACAGGAGTGTAACGTTACCCCCAGCTCAGTTCTTCAGATGGTCCCTACCACAAGCTGTGTTGTTATCATGAGCTACAGGAGCGTAACATTACCCCCAGCTCAGTTCTTGTGATGGTCAGTCACTACCACAGGCTGTGTTGTTAACATCAGCTACAGGAGTGTAACATTACCCCCAGCTCAGTTCTTCTGATGGTCACTACCACAGGCTGTGTTGTTAACATGAGGTGTAGGAGCGTAACATTAACCCCAGCTCAGTTCTTGTGATGGTCAATACGACAGGCTGTGTTGTTAACATGAGCTACAGGAGTGTAACGTTACCCCCAGCTCAGTTCTTCAGATGGTCACTACCACAGGCTGTGTTGTTATCATGAGCTACAGGAGCGTAACATTACCCCCAGCTCAGTTCTTCTGATGGTCAGTCACTACCACAGGCTGTGTTGTTAACATCAGCTACAGGAGTATAACATTAACCCCAGCTCAGTTCTTCTGATGGTCACTACCACAGGCTGTGTTGTTAACATGAGCTGTAGGAGCGTAACATTAACCCCAGCTCAGTTCTTGTGATGGTCAATACGACAGGCTGTGTTATTAACATGAGCTACAGGAGTGTAACATTACCCCCAGCTCAGTTCTTCTGATGGTCACTACCACAGGCTGTGTTGTTAACATGAGCTGTAGGAGTGTAACATTACCCCCAGCTCAGTTCTTCTGATGGTCACTACCACAGGCTGTGTTGTTAACATGAGGTGTAGGAGTGTAACATTACCCCTAGCTCAGTTCTTGTGATGGTCACTACCACAGGCTGTGTTGTTAACATGAGCTACAGGAGTGTAACATTACCCCCAGCTCAGTTCTTGTGATGGTCAGTCACTACCACATGCTGTGTTGTTAACATCAGCTACAGGACTATAACATTAACCCCAGCTCAGTTCTTCTGATGGTCACTACCACAGGCTGTGTTGTTAACATGTGCTGTAGGAGCATAACATTAACCCCGGCTCAGTTCTTGTGATGGTCAATACGACAGGCTGTGTTGTTAACATGAGCTACAGGAGTGTAACGTTACCCCCAGCTCAGTTCTTCAGATGGTCACTACCACAAGCTGTGTTGTTATCATGAGCTAGAGGAGCGTAACATTGCCCCCAGCTCAGTTCTTCTGATGGTCAGTCACTACCACAGGCTGTGTTGTTAACATCAGCTACAGGAGTGTAACATTACCCCCAGCTCAGTTCTTCTGATGGTCACTACCACAGGCTGTGTTGTTAACATGAGGTGTAGGAGCATAACATTAACCCCAGCTCAGTTCTTGTGATGGTCAATACGACAGGCTGTGTTGTTAACATGAGCTACAGGAGTGTAACATTACCCCCAGCTTAGTTCTTGTGATGGTCACTACCACAGGCTGTGTTGTTAACATAAGCTGTAGGAGTGTAACATTACCCCCAGCTCAGTTCTTGTGATGGTCACTACCACAGGCTGTGTTGTTAACATGAGCTGTAGGAGCATAACATTAACAGCGGCTCAGTTCTTGTGATGGTCAATACGACAGGCTGTGTTGTTAACATGAGCTACAGGAGTGTAACGTTACCCCCAGCTCAGTTCTTCAGATGGTCACTCCCACAAGCTGTGTTGTTATCATGAGCTACAGGAGCGTAACATTACCCCCAGCTCAGTTCTTCTGATGGTCAGTCACTACCACAGGCTGTGTTGTTAACATCAGCTACAGGAGTGTAACATTACCCCCAGCTCAGTTCTTCTGATGGTCACTACCACAGGCTGTGTTGTTAACATGAGGTGTAGGAGCGTAACATTAACCCCAGCTCAGTTCTTGTGATGGTCAATACGACAGGCTGTGTTGTTAACATGAGCTACAGGAGTGTAACATTACCCCCAGCTCAGTTCTTGTGATGGTCAGTCACTACCACATGCTGTGTTGTTAACATCAGCTACAGGACTATAACATTAACCCCAGCTCAGTTCTTCTGATGGTCACTACCACAGGCTGTGTTGTTAACATGTGCTGTAGGAGCATAACATTAACCCCGGCTCAGTTCTTGTGATGGTCAATACGACAGGCTGTGTTGTTAACATGAGCTACAGGAGTGTAACGTTACCCCCAGCTCAGTTCTTCAGATGGTCCCTACCACAAGCTGTGTTGTTATCATGAGCTACAGGAGCGTAACATTACCCCCAGCTCAGTTCTTGTGATGGTCAGTCACTACCACAGGCTGTGTTGTTAACATCAGCTACAGGAGCGTAACATTACCCCCAGCTCAGTTCTTCTGATGGTCACTACCACAGGCTGTGTTGTTAACATGAGCTGTAGGAGTGTAACATTACCCCCAGCTCAGTTCTTCTGATGGTCACTACCACAGGCTGTGTTGTTAACATGAGGTGTAGGAGTGTAACATTACCCCCAGCTCAGTTCTTGTGATGGTCACTACCACAGGCTGTGTTGTTAACATGAGCTACAGGAGTGTAACATTACCCCCAACTCAGTTCTTGTGATGGTCAGTCACTACCACATGCTGTGTTGTTAACATCAGCTACAGGACTATAACATTAACCCCAGCTCAGTTCTTCTGATGGTCACTACCACAGGCTGTGTTGTTAACATGTGCTGTAGGAGCATAACATTAACCCCGGCTCAGTTCTTGTGATGGTCAATACGACAGGCTGTGTTGTTAACATGAGCTACAGGAGTGTAACGTTACCCCCAGCTCAGTTCTTCAGATGGTCACTACCACAAGCTGTGTTGTTATCATGAGCTAGAGGAGCGTAACATTACCCCCAGCTCAGTTCTTCTGATGGTCAGTCACTACCACAGGCTGTGTTGTTAACATCAGCTACAGGAGTGTAACATTACCCCCAGCTCAGTTCTTCTGATGGTCACTACCACAGGCTGTGTTGTTAACATGAGGTGTAGGAGCATAACATTAACCCCAGCTCAGTTCTTGTGATGGTCAATACGACAGGCTGTGTTGTTAACATGAGCTACAGGAGTGTAACATTACCCCCAGCTTAGTTCTTGTGATGGTCACTACCACAGGCTGTGTTGTTAACATAAGCTGTAGGAGTGTAACATTACCCCCAGCTCAGTTCTTGTGATGGTCACTACCACAGGCTGTGTTGTTAACATGAGCTGTAGGAGCATAACATTAACAGCGGCTCAGTTCTTGTGATGGTCAATACGACAGGCTGTGTTGTTAACATGAGCTACAGGAGTGTAACGTTACCCCCAGCTCAGTTCTTCAGATGGTCACTACCACAAGCTGTGTTGTTATCATGAGCTACAGGAGCGTAACATTACCCCCAGCTCAGTTCTTCTGATGGTCAGTCACTACCACAGGCTGTGTTGTTAACATCAGCTACAGGAGTGTAACATTACCCCCAGCTCAGTTCTTCTGATGGTCACTACCACAGGCTGTGTTGTTAACATGAGGTGTAGGAGCGTAACATTAACCCCAGCTCAGTTCTTGTGATGGTCAATACGACAGGCTGTGTTGTTAACATGAGCTACAGGAGTGTAACATTACCCCCAGCTTAGTTCTTGTGATGGTCACTACCACAGGCTGTGTTGTTAACATAAGCTGTAGGAGTGTAACATTACCCCCAGCTCAGTTCTTGTGATGGTCACTACCACAGGCTGTGTTGTTAACATAACCTGTAGGAGCGTAACATTACCCCCAGCTCAGTTATTCTGATGGCCATTACCACAGGCTTTGTTGTTAATATGAGCTACAGGAGTATAACATTAACGCCAGCTCAGTTCTTCTGAGGGTCACTACCACAGGCTGTGTTGTTAACATGAGCTGCAGGTGCGTAACATTAACCCCAGCTCAGTTCTTGTGATGGTCACTACCACAGGCTGTGTTGTTAACATGAGGCGTAAGAGTGTAACATTTCCCCAGCTCAGTTCTTCTGATGGTCAATACCACAGGCTGTGTTGTTATCATGAGCTACAGGAGCGTAACATTACCCCCAGCTCAGTTCTTCTGATGGTCAGTCACTACCACAGGCTGTGTTGTTAACAAGAGGTGTAGGAGTGTAACATTACCCCCAGCTCAGTTCTTGTGATGGTCACTACCACAGGCTGTGTTGTTAACATGAGGTGTAGGAGTGTAACATTACCCCCAGCTCAGTTCTTGTGATGGTCACTACCACAGGCTGTGTTGTTAACATGAGGTGTAGGAGTGTAACATTACCCCCAGCTCAGTTCTTGTGATGGTCAGTCACTACCACAGGCTGTGTTGTTAACATCAGCTACAGGACATAACATTAACCCCAGCTCAGTTCTTCTGATGGTCACTACCACAGGCTGTGTTGTTAACATGAGCTGTAGGAGCATAACATTAACAGCGGCTCAGTTCTTGTGATGGTCAATACGACAGGCTGTGTTGTTAACATGAGCTACAGGAGTGTAACGTTACCCCCAGCTCAGTTCTTCAGATGGTCACTACCACAAGCTGTGTTGTTATCATGAGCTACAGGAGCGTAACATTACCCCCAGCTCAGTTCTTCTGATGGTCAGTCACTACCACAGGCTGTGTTGTTAACATCAGCTACAGGAGTGTAACATTACCCCCAGCTCAGTTCTTCTGATGGTCACTACCACAGGCTGTGTTGTTAACATGAGGTGTAGGAGCGTAACATTAACCCCAGCTCAGTTCTTGTGATGGTCAATACGACAGGCTGTGTTGTTAACATGAGCTACAGGAGTGTAACATTACCCCCAGCTTAGTTCTTGTGATGGTCACTACCACAGGCTGTGTTGTTAACATAAGCTGTAGGAGTGTAACATTACCCCCAGCTCAGTTCTTGTGATGGTCACTACCACAGGCTGTGTTGTTAACATGACCTGTAGGAGCGTAACATTACCCCCAGCTCAGTTATTCTGATGGCCATTACCACAGGCTTTGTTGTTAATATGAGCTACAGGAGTATAACATTAACCCCAGCTCAGTTCTTCTGAGGGTCACTACCACAGGCTGTGTTGTTAACATGAGCTGCAGGTGCGTAACATTAACCCCAGCTCAGTTCTTGTGATGGTCACTACCACAGGCTGTGTTGTTAACATGAGGCGTAAGTGTGTAACATTTCCCCAGCTCAGTTCTTCTGATGGTCAATACCACAGGCTGTGTTGTTATCATGAGCTACAGGAGCGTAACATTACCCCCAGCTCAGTTCTTCTGATGGTCAGTCACTACCACAGGCTGTGTTGTTAACAAGAGGTGTAGGAGTGTAACATTACCCCCAGCTCAGTTCTTGTGATGGTCACTACCACAGGCTGTGTTGTTAACATGAGGTGTAGGAGTGTAACATTACCCCCAGCTCAGTTCTTGTGATGGTCACTACCACAGGCTGTGTTGTTAACATGAGCTACAGGAGTGTAACATTACCCCCAGCTCAGTTCTTGTGATGGTCAGTCACTACCACAGGCTGTGTTGTTAACATCAGCTGCAGGAGTATAACATTAACCCCAGCTCAGTTCTTCTGATGGTCACTACCACAGGCTGTGTTGTTAACATGAGCTGTAGGAGCGTAACATTAACCCCGGCTCAGTTATTGTGATGGTCAATACGACAGGCTTTGTTATTAACATGAGCTACTGGAGTGTAACATTACCCCCAGCTCAGTTCTTCTGATGGTCACTACCACAGGCTGTGTTGTTAACATGAGCTGTAGGAGTGTAACATTACCCCCAGCTCAGTTCTTCTGATGGTCACTACCACAGGCTGTGTTGTTAACATGAGGTGTAGGAGTGTAACATTACCCCCAGCTCAGTTCTTGTGATGGTCACTACCACAGGCTGTGTTGTTAACATGAGCTACAGGAGTGTAACATTACCCCCAGCTCAGTTTTTGTGATGGTCAGTCACTACCACAGGCTGTGTTGTTAACATGAGCTGTAGGAGCATAACATTAACAGCGGCTCAGGTCTTGTGATGGTCAATACGACAGGCTGTGTTGTTAACATGAGCTACAGGAGTGTAACGTTACCCCCAGCTCAGTTCTTCAGATAGTCACTACCACAAGCTGTGTTGTTATCATGAGCTACAGGAGCGTAACATTACCCCCAGCTCAGTTCTTCTGATGGTCAGTCACTACCACAGGCTGTGTTGTTAACATCAGCTACAGGAGTGTAACATTACCCCCAGCTCAGTTCTTCTGATGGTCACTACCACAGGCTGTGTTGTTAACATGAGGTGTAGGAGCGTAACATTAACCCCAGCTCAGTTCTTGTGATGGTCAATACGACAGGCTGTGTTGTTAACATGAGCTACAGGAGTGTAACATTACTCCCAGCTTAGTTCTTGTGATGGTCACTACCACAGGCTGTGTTGTTAACATAAGCTGTAGGAGTGTAACATTACCCCCAGCTCAGTTCTTGTGATGGTCACTACCACAGGCTGTGTTGTTAACATGACCTGTAGGAGCGTAACATTACCCCCAGCTCAGTTATTCTGATGGCCATTACCACAGGCTTTGTTGTTAATATGAGCTACAGGAGTATAACATTAACCCCAGCTCAGTTCTTCTGAGGGTCACTACCACAGGCTGTGTTGTTAACATGAGCTGCAGGTGCGTAACATTAACCCCAGCTCAGTTCTTGTGATGGTCACTACCACAGGCTGTGTTGTTAACATGAGGCGTAAGAGTGTAACATTTCCCCAGCTCAGTTCTTCTGATGGTCAATACCACAGGCTGTGTTGTTATCATGAGCTACAGGAGCGTAACATTACCCCCAGCTCAGTTCTTCTGATGGTCAGTCACTACCACAGGCTGTGTTGTTAACAAGAGGTGTAGGAGTGTAACATTACCCCCAGCTCAGTTCTTGTGATGGTCACTACCACAGGCTGTGTTGTTAACATGAGGTGTAGGAGTGTAACATTACCCCCAGCTCAGTTCTTGTGATGGTCACTACCACAGGCTGTGTTGTTAACATGAGGTGTAGGAGTGTAACATTACCCCCAGCTCAGTTCTTGTGATGGTCAGTCACTACCACAGGCTGTGTTGTTAACATCAGCTGCAGGAGTATAACATTAACCCCAGCTCAGTTCTTCTGATGGTCACTACCACAGGCTGTGTTGTTAACATGAGCTGTAGGAGCGTAACATTAACCCCAGCTCAGTTATTGTGATGGTCAATACGACAGGCTTTGTTATTAACATGAGCTACAGGAGTGTAACATTACCCCCAGCTCAGTTCTTCTGATGGTCACTACCACAGGCTGTGTTGTTAACATGAGCTGTAGGAGTGTAACATTACCCCCAGCTCAGTTCTTCTGATGGTCACTACCACAGGCTGTGTTGTTAACATGAGGTGTAGGAGTGTAACATTACCCCCAGCTCAGTTCTTGTGATGGTCACTACCACAGGCTGTGTTGTTAACATGAGCTACAGGAGTGTAACATTACCCCCAGCTCAGTTCTTGTGATGGTCAGTCACTACCACAGGCTGTGTTGTTAACATCAGCTACAGGACTATAACATTAACCCCAGCTCAGTTCTTCTGATGGTCACTACCACAGGCTGTGTTGTTAACATGAGCTGTAGGAGCATAACATTAACAGCGGCTCAGATCTTGTGATGGTCAATACGACAGGCTGTGTTGTTAACATGAGCTACAGGAGTGTAACGTTACCCCCAGCTCAGTTCTTCAGATGGTCACTACCACAAGCTGTGTTGTTATCATGAGCTACAGGAGCGTAACATTACCCCCAGCTCAGTTCTTCTGATGGTCAGTCACTACCACAGGCTGTGTTGTTAACATCAGCTACAGGAGTGTAACATTACCCCCAGCTCAGTTCTTCTGATGGTCACTACCACAGGCTGTGTTGTTAACATGAGGTGTAGGAGCGTAACATTAACCCCAGCTCAGTTCTTGTGGTGGTCAATACGACAGGCTGTGTTGTTAACATGAGCTACAGGAGTGTAACATTACCCACAGCTTAGTTCTTGTGATGGTCACTACCACAGGCTGTGTTGTTAACATAAGCTGTAGGAGTGTAACATTACCCCCAGCTCAGTTCTTGTGATGGTCACTACCACAGGCTGTGTTGTTAACATGACCTGTAGGAGCGTAACATTACCCCCAGCTCAGTTATTCTGATGGCCATTACCACAGGCTTTGTTGTTAATATGAGCTACAGGAGTATAACATTAACCCCAGCTCAGTTCTTCTGAGGGTCACTACCACAGGCTGTGTTGTTAACATGAGCTGCAGGTGCGTAACATTAACCCCAGCTCAGTTCTTTTGATGGTCACTACCACAGGCTGTGTTGTTAACATGAGGCGTAAGAGTGTAACATTTCCCCAGCTCAGTTCTTCTGATGGTCAATACCACAGGCTGTGTTGTTATCATGAGCTACAGGAGCGTAACATTACCCCCAGCTCAGTTCTTCTGATGGTGAGTCACTACCACAGGCTGTGTTGTTAACAAGAGGTGTAGGAGTGTAACATTACCCCCAGCTCAGTTCTTGTGATGGTCACTACCACAGGCTGTGTTGTTAACATGAGGTGTAGGAGTGTAACATTACCCCCAGCTCAGTTCTTGTGATGGTCACTACCACAGGCTGTGTTGTTAACATGAGCTACAGGAGTGTAACATTACCCCCAGCTCAGTTCTTGTGATGGTCAGTCACTACCACAGGCTGTGTTGTTAACATCAGCTGCAGGAGTATAACATTAACCCCAGCTCAGTTCTTCTGATGGTCACTACCACAGGCTGTGTTGTTAACATGAGCTTTAGGAGCGTAACATTAATCCCAGCTCAGTTATTGTGATGGTCAATACGACAGGCTTTGTTATTAACATGAGCTACAGGAGTGTAACATTACCCCCAGCTCAGTTCTTCTGATGGTCACTACCACAGGCTGTGTTGTTAACATGAGCTGTAGGAGTGTAACATTACCCCCAGCTCAGTTCTTCTGATGGTCACTACCACAGGCTGTGTTGTTAACATGAGGTGTAGGAGTGTAACATTACCCCCAGCTCAGTTCTTGTGATGGTCACTACCACAGGCTGTGTTGTTAACATGAGCTACAGGAGTGTAACATTACCCCCAGCTCAGTTCTTGTGATGGTCAGTCACTACCACAGGCTGTGTTGTTAACATCAGCTACAGGACTATAACATTAACCCCAGCTCAGTTCTTCTGATGGTCACTACCACAGGCTGTGTTGTTAACATGAGCTGTAGGAGCATAACATTAACAGCGGCTCAGGTCTTGTGATGGTCAATACGACAGGCTGTGTTGTTAACATGAGCTACAGGAGTGTAACGTTACCCCCAGCTCAGCTCTTCAGATGGTCACTACCACAAGCTGTGTTGTTATCATGAGCTACAGGAGCGTAACATTAACCCCAGCTCAGTTCTTCTGATGGTCAGTCACTACCACAGGCTGTGTTGTTAACATCAGCTACAGGAGTGTAACATTACCCCCAGCTCAGTTCTTCTGATGGTCACTACCACAGGCTGTGTTGTTAACATGAGGTGTAGGAGCATAACATTAACCCCAGCTCAGTTCTTGTGATGGTCAATACGACAGGCTGTGTTGTTAACATGAGCTACAGGAGTGTAACATTACCCCCAGCTTAGTTCTTGTGATGGTCACTACCACAGGCTGTGTTGTTAACATAAGCTGTAGGAGTGTAACATTACCCCCAGCTCAGTTCTTGTGATGGTCAATACCACAGGCTGTGTTGTTAACATGAGCTGTAGGAGCGTAACATTACCCCCAGCTCAGTTATTCTGATGGCCATTACCACAGGCTGTGTTGTTAATATGAGCTACAGGAGTATAACATTAACCCCAGGTCAGTTCTTCTGAGGGTCACTACCACAGGCTCTCTTGTTAACATGAGCTGCAGGTGCGTAACATTAACCCCAGCTCAGTTCTTGTGATGGTCACTACCACAGGCTGTGTTGTTAACATGAGGCGTAAGAGTGTAACATTTCCCCAGCTCAGTTCTTCTGATGGTCAATACCACAGGCTGTGTTGTTATCATGAGCTACAGGAGCGTAACATTACCCCCAGCTCAGTTCTTCTGATGGTCAGTCACTACCACAGGCTGTGTTGTTAACAAGAGGTGTAGGAGTGTAACATTACCCCCAGCTCAGTTCTTGTGATGGTCACTACCACAGGCTGTGTTGTTAACATGAGGTGTAGGAGTGTAACATTACCCCCAGCTCAGTTCTTGTGATGGTCACTACCACAGGCTGTGTTGTTAACATGAGGTGTAGGAGTGTAACATTACCCCCAGCTCAGTTCTTGTGATGGTCAGTCACTACCACAGGCTGTGTTGTTAACATCAGCTACAGGACTATAACATTAACCCCAGCTCAGTTCTTCTGATGGTCACTACCACAGGCTGTGTTGTTAACATGAGGTGTAGGAGTGTAACATTACCCCCAGCTCAGTTCTTGTGATGGTCAGTCACTACCACAGGCTGTGTTGTTAACATCAGCTACAGGACTATAACATTAACCCCAGCTCAGTTCTTCTGATGGTCACTACCACAGGCTGTGTTGTTAACATGAGCTGTAGGAGCGTAACATTAATCCCAGCTCAGTTCTTGTGATGGTCAATACGACAGGCTTTGTTATTAACATGAGCTACAGGAGTGTAACATTACCCCCAGCTCAGTTCTTCTGATGGTCACTACCACTGGCTGTGTTGTTAACATGAGCTGTAGGAGTGTAACATTACCCCCAGCTCAGTTCTTCTGATGGTCACTACCACAGGCTGTGTTGTTAACATGAGGTGTAGGAGTGTAACATTACCCCCAGCTCAGTTCTTGTGATGGTCACTACCACAGGCTGTGTTGTTAACATGAGCTACAGGAGTGTAACATTACCCCCAGCTCAGTTCTTGTGATGGTCAGTCACTACCACAGGCTGTGTTGTTAACATCAGCTACAGGACTATAACATTAACCCCAGCTCAGTTCTTCTGATGGTCACTACCACAGGCTGTGTTGTTATCATGAGCTACAGGAGCGTAACATTACCCCCAGCTCAGTTCTTCTGATGGTCAGTCACTACCACAGGCTGTGTTGTTAACAAGAGGTGTAGGAGTGTAACATTACCCCCAGCTCAGTTCTTGTGATGGTCACTACCACAGGCTGTGTTGTTAACATGAGGTGTAGGAGTGTAACATTACCCCCAGCTCAGTTCTTGTGATGGTCACTACCACAGGCTGTGTTGTTAACATGAGGTGTAGGAGTGTAACATTACCCCCAGCTCAGTTATTCTGATGGCCATTACCACAGGCTTTGTTGTTAATATGAGCTACAGGAGTATAACATTAACCCCAGCTCAGTTCTTCTGAGGGTCACTACCACAGGCTGTGTTGTTAACATGAGCTGCAGGTGCGTAACATTAACCCCAGCTCAGTTCTTGTGATGGTCACTACCACAGGCTGTGTTGTTAACATGAGGCGTAAGAGTGTAACATTTCCCCAGCTCAGTTCTTCTGATGGTCAATACCACAGGCTGTGTTGTTATCATGAGCTACAGGAGCGTAACATTACCCCCAGCTCAGTTCTTCTGATGGTCAGTCACTACCACAGGCTGTGTTGTTAACAAGAGGTGTAGGAGTGTAACATTACCCCCAGCTCAGTTCTTGTGATGGTCACTACCACAGGCTGTGTTGTTAACATGAGGTGTAGGAGTGTAACATTACCCCCAGCTCAGTTCTTGTGATGGTCACTACCACAGGCTGTGTTGTTAACATGAGCTACAGGAGTGTAACATTACCCCCAGCTCAGTTCTTGTGATGGTCAGTCACTACCACAGGCTGTGTTGTTAACATCAGCTACAGGACTATAACATTAACCCCAGCTCAGTTCTTCTGATGGTCACTACCACAGGCTGTGTTGTTATCATGAGCTACAGGAGCGTAACATTACCCCCAGCTCAGTTCTTCTGATGGTCAGTCACTACCACAGGCTGTGTTGTTAACAAGAGGTGTAGGAGTGTAACATTACCCCCAGCTCAGTTCTTGTGATGGTCACTACCACAGGCTGTGTTGTTAACATGAGGTGTAGGAGTGTAACATTACCCCCAGCTCAGTTCTTGTGATGGTCACTACCACAGGCTGTGTTGTTAACATGAGGTGTAGGAGTGTAACAT
Organism: Lampris incognitus; assembly: GCF_029633865.1. Classification (NCBI taxonomy): domain Eukaryota; kingdom Metazoa; phylum Chordata; class Actinopteri; order Lampriformes; family Lampridae; genus Lampris; species Lampris incognitus. The sequence continues at coordinate 61,238,686 of NC_079212.1, read as the reverse complement.
TACCCCCAGCTCAGTTCTTGTGATGGTCACTACCACAGGCTGTGTTGTTAACATGAGCTACAGGAGTGTAACATTACCCCCAGCTCAGTTCTTGTGATGGTCAGTCACTACCACAGGCTGTGTTGTTAACATCAGCTACAGGACTATAACATTAACCCCAGCTCAGTTCTTCTGATGGTCACTACCACAGGCTGTGTTGTTAACATGAGCTGTAGGAGCATAACATTAACAGCGGCTCAGGTCTTGTGATGGTCAATACGACAGGCTGTGTTGTTAACATGAGCTACAGGAGTGTAACGTTACCCCCAGCTCAGTTCTTCAGATGGTCACTACCACAAGCTGTGTTGTTATCATGAGCTACAGGAGCGTAACATTACCCCCAGCTCAGTTCTTCTGATGGTCAGTCACTACCACAGGCTGTGTTGTTAACATCAGCTACAGGAGTGTAACATTACCCCCAGCTCAGTTCTTCTGATGGTCACTACCACAGGCTGTGTTGTTAACATGAGGTGTAGGAGCGTAACATTAACCCCAGCTCAGTTCTTGTGATGGTCAATACGACAGGCTGTGTTGTTAACATGAGCTACAGGAGTGTAACATTACCCCCAGCTTAGTTCTTGTGATGGTCACTACCACAGGCTGTGTTGTTAACATAAGCTGTAGGAGTGTAACATTACCCCCAGCTCAGTTCTTGTGATGGTCAATACCACAGGCTGTGTTGTTAACATGAGCTGTAGGAGCGTAACATTACCCCCAGCTCAGTTATTCTGATGGCCATTACCACAGGCTGTGTTGTTAATATGAGCTACAGGAGTATAACATTAACCCCAGCTCAGTTCTTCTGAGGGTCACTACCACAGGCTCTCTTGTTAACATGAGCTGCAGGTGCGTAACATTAACCCCAGCTCAGTTCTTGTGATGGTCACTACCACAGGCTGTGTTGTTAACATGAGGCGTAAGAGTGTAACATTTCCCCAGCTCAGTTCTTCTGATGGTCAATACCAAAGGCTGTGTTGTTATCATGAGCTACAGGAGCGTAACATTACCCCCAGCTCAGTTCTTCTGATGGTCAGTCACTACCACAGGCTGTGTTGTTAACAAGAGGTGTAGGAGTGTAACATTACCCCCAGCTCAGTTCTTGTGATGGTCACTACCACAGGCTGTGTTGTTAACATGAGGTGTAGGAGTGTAACATTACCCCCAGCTCAGTTCTTGTGATGGTCACTACCACAGGCTGTGTTGTTAACATGAGGTGTAGGAGTGTAACATTACCCCCAGCTCAGTTCTTGTGATGGTCAGTCACTACCACAGGCTGTGTTGTTAACATCAGCTACAGGACTATAACATTAACCCCAGCTCAGTTCTTCTGATGGTCACTACCACAGGCTGTGTTGTTAACATGAGGTGTAGGAGTGTAACATTACCCCCAGCTCAGTTCTTGTGATGGTCAGTCACTACCACAGGCTGTGATGTTAACATCAGCTACAGGACTATAACATTAACCCCAGCTCAGTTCTTCTGATGGTCACTACCACAGGCTGTGTTGTTAACATGAGCTGTAGGAGCGTAACATTAATCCCAGCTCAGTTATTGTGATGGTCAATACGACAGGCTTTGTTATTAACATGAGCTACAGGAGTGTAACATTACCCCCAGCTCAGTTCTTCTGATGGTCACTACCACAGGCTGTGTTGTTAACATGAGCTGTAGGAGTGTAACATTACCCCCAGCTCAGTTCTTCTGATGGTCACTACCACAGGCTGTGTTGTTAACATGAGGTGTAGGAGTGTAACATTACCCCCAGCTCAGTTCTTGTGATGGTCACTACCACAGGCTGTGTTGTTAACATGAGCTACAGGAGTGTAACATTACCCCCAGCTCAGTTCTTGTGATGGTCAGTCACTACCACAGGCTGTGTTGTTAACATCAGCTACAGGACTATAACATTAACCCCAGCTCAGTTCTTCTGATGGTCACTACCACAGGCTGTGTTGTTATCATGAGCTACAGGAGCGTAACATTACCCCCAGCTCAGTTCTTCTGATGGTCAGTCACTACCACAGGCTGTGTTGTTAACAAGAGGTGTAGGAGTGTAACATTACCCCCAGCTCAGTTCTTGTGATGGTCACTACCACAGGCTGTGTTGTTAACATGAGGTGTAGGAGTGTAACATTACCCCCAGCTCAGTTCTTGTGATGGTCACTACCACAGGCTGTGTTGTTAACATGAGGTGTAGGAGTGTAACATTACCCCCAGCTCAGTTCTTGTGATGGTCACTACCACAGGCTGTGTTGTTAACATGAGCTACAGGAGTGTAACATTACCCCCAGCTCAGTTCTTGTGATGGTCAGTCACTACCACAGGCTGTGTTGTTAACATCAGCTACAGGACTATAACATTAACCCCAGCTCAGTTCTTCTGATGGTCACTACCACAGGCTGTGTTGTTAACATGAGCTGTAGGAGCATAACATTAACAGCGGCTCAGGTCTTGTGATGGTCAATACGACAGGCTGTGTTGTTAACATGAGCTACAGGAGTGTAACGTTACCCCCAGCTCAGTTCTTCAGATGGTCACTACCACAAGCTGTGTTGTTATCATGAGCTACAGGAGCGTAACATTACCCCCAGCTCAGTTCTTCTGATGGTCAGTCACTACCACAGGCTGTGTTGTTAACATCAGCTACAGGAGTGTAACATTACCCCCAGCTCAGTTCTTCTGATGGTCACTACCACAGGCTGTGTTGTTAACATGAGGTGTAGGAGCGTAACATTAACCCCAGCTCAGTTCTTGTGATGGTCAATACGACAGGCTGTGTTGTTAACATGAGCTACAGGAGTGTAACATTACCCCCAGCTTAGTTCTTGTGATGGTCACTACCACAGGCTGTGTTGTTAACATAAGCTGTAGGAGTGTAACATTACCCCCAGCTCAGTTCTTGTGATGGTCAATACCACAGGCTGTGTTGTTAACATGAGCTGTAGGAGCGTAACATTACCCCCAGCTCAGTTATTCTGATGGCCATTACCACAGGCTGTGTTGTTAATATGAGCTACAGGAGTATAACATTAACCCCAGCTCAGTTCTTCTGAGGGTCACTACCACAGGCTCTCTTGTTAACATGAGCTGCAGGTGCGTAACATTAACCCCAGCTCAGTTCTTGTGATGGTCACTACCACAGGCTGTGTTGTTAACATGAGGCGTAAGAGTGTAACATTTCCCCAGCTCAGTTCATCTGATGGTCAATACCACAGGCTGTGTTGTTATCATGAGCTACAGGAGCGTAACATTACCCCCAGCTCAGTTCTTCTGATGGTCAGTCACTACCACAGGCTGTGTTGTTAACAAGAGGTGTAGGAGTGTAACATTACCCCCAGCTCAGTTCTTGTGATGGTCACTACCACAGGCTGTGTTGTTAACATGAGGTTTAGGAGTGTAACATTACCCCCAGCTCAGTTCTTGTGATGGTCACTACCACAGGCTGTGTTGTTAACATGAGGTGTAGGAGTGTAACATTACCCCCAGCTCAGTTCTTGTGATGGTCAGTCACTACCACAGGCTGTGTTGTTAACATCAGCTACAGGACTATAACATTAACCCCAGCTCAGTTCTTCTGATGGTCACTACCACAGGCTGTGTTGTTAACATGAGCTGTAGGAGCATAACATTAACAGCGGCTCAGTTCTTGTGATGGTCAATACGACAGGCTGTGTTGTTAACATGAGCTACAGGAGTGTAACGTTACCCCCAGCTCAGTTCTTCAGATGGTCACTACCACAAGCTGTGTTGTTATCATGAGCTACAGGAGCGTAACATTACCCCCAGCTCAGTTCTTCTGATGGTCAGTCACTACCACAGGCTGTGTTGTTAACATCAGCTACAGGAGTGTAACATTACCCCCAGCTCAGTTCTTCTGATGGTCACTACCACAGGCTGTGTTGTTAACATGAGGTGTAGGAGCGTAACATTAACCCCAGCTCAGTTCTTGTGATGGTCAATACGACAGGCTGTGTTGTTAACATGAACTACAGGAGTGTAACATTACCCCCAGCTTAGTTCTTGTGATGGTCACTACCACAGGCTGTGTTGTTAACATAAGCTGTAGGAGTGTAACATTACCCCCAGCTCAGTTCTTGTGATGGTCACTACCACAGGCTGTGTTGTTAACATGACCTGTAGGAGCGTAACATTACCCCCAGCTCAGTTATTCTGATGGCCATTACCACAGGCTTTGTTGTTAATATGAGCTACAGGAGTATAACATTAACCCCAGCTCAGTTCTTCTGAGGGTCACTACCACAGGCTGTGTTGTTAACATGAGCTGCAGGTGCGTAACATTAACCCCAGCTCAGTTCTTGTGATGGTCACTACCACAGGCTGTGTTGTTAACATGAGGCGTAAGAGTGTAACATTTCCCCAGCTCAGTTCTTCTGATGGTCAATACCACAGGCTGTGTTGTTATCATGAGCTACAGGAGCGTAACATTACCCCCAGCTCAGTTCTTCTGATGGTCAGTCACTACCACAGGCTGTGTTGTTAACAAGAGGTGTAGGAGTGTAACATTACCCCCAGCTCAGTTCTTGTGATGGTCACTACCACAGGCTGTGTTGTTAACATGAGGTGTAGGAGTGTAACATTACCCCCAGCTCAGTTCTTGTGATGGTCACTACCACAGGCTGTGTTGTTAACATGAGCTACAGGAGTGTAACATTACCCCCAGCTCAGTTCTTGTGATGGTCAGTCACTACCACAGGCTGTGTTGTTAACATCAGCTGCAGGAGTATAACATTAACCCCAGCTCAGTTCTTCTGATGGTCACTACCACAGGCTGTGTTGTTAACATGAGCTGTAGGAGCGTAACATTAACCCCAGCTCAGTTATTGTGATGGTCAATACGACAGGCTTTGTTATTAACATGAGCTACAGGAGTGTAACATTACCCCCAGCTCAGTTCTTCTGATGGTCACTACCACAGGCTGTGTTGTTAACATGAGCTGTAGGAGTGTAACATTACCCCCAGCTCAGTTCTTCTGATGGTCACTACCACAGGCTGTGTTGTTAACATGAGGTGTAGGAGTGTAACATTACCCCCAGCTCAGTTCTTGTGATGGTCACTACCACAGGCTGTGTTGTTAACATGAGCTACAGGAGTGTAACATTACCCCCAGCTCAGTTCTTGTGATGGTCAGTCACTACCACAGGCTGTGTTGTTAACATCAGCTACAGGACTATAACATTAACCCCAGCTCAGTTCTTCTGATGGTCACTACCACAGGCTGTGTTGTTAACATGAGCTGTAGGAGCATAACATTAACAGCGGCTCAGGTCTTGTGATGGTCAATACGACAGGCTGTGTTGTTAACATGAGCTACAGGAGTGTAACGTTACCCCCAGCTCAGTTCTTCAGATGGTCACTACCACAAGCTGTGTTGTTATCATGAGCTACAGGAGCGTAACATTACCCCCAGCTCAGTTCTTCTGATGGTCAGTCACTACCACAGGCTGTGTTGTTAACATCAGCTACAGGAGTGTAACATTACCCCCAGCTCAGTTCTTCTGATGGTCACTACCACAGGCTGTGTTGTTAACATGAGGTGTAGGAGCGTAACATTAACCCCAGCTCAGTTCTTGTGATGGTCAATACGACAGGCTGTGTTGTTAACATGAGCTACAGGAGTGTAACATTACCCCCAGCTTAGTTCTTGTGATGGTCACTACCACAGGCTGTGTTGTTAACATAAGCTGTAGGAGTGTAACATTACCCCCAGCTCAGTTCTTGTGATGGTCACTACCACAGGCTGTGTTGTTAACATGACCTGTAGGAGCGTAACATTACCCCCAGCTCAGTTATTCTGATGGCCATTACCACAGGCTTTGTTGTTAATATGAGCTACAGGAGTATAACATTAACCCCAGCTCAGTTCTTCTGAGGGTCACTACCACAGGCTGTGTTGTTAACATGAGCTGCAGGTGCGTAACATTAACCCCAGCTCAGTTCTTGTGATGGTCACTACCACAGGCTGTGTTGTTAACATGAGGCGTAAGAGTGTAACATTTCCCCAGCTCAGTTCTTCTGATGGTCAATACCACAGGCTGTGTTGTTATCATGAGCTACAGGAGCGTAACATTACCCCCAGCTCAGTTCTTCTGATGGTCAGTCACTACCACAGGCTGTGTTGTTAACAAGAGGTGTAGGAGTGTAACATTACCCCCAGCTCAGTTCTTGTGATGGTCACTACCACAGGCTGTGTTGTTAACATGAGGTGTAGGAGTGTAACATTACCCCCAGCTCAGTTCTTGTGATGGTCACTACCACAGGCTGTGTAGTTAACATGAGCTACAGGAGTGTAACATTACCCCCAGCTCAGTTCTTGTGATGGTCAGTCACTACCACAGGCTGTGTTGTTAACATCAGCTGCAGGAGTATAACATTAACCCCAGCTCAGTTCTTCTGATGGTCACTACCACAGGCTGTGTTGTTAACATGAGCTGTAGGAGCGTAACATTAATCCCAGCTCAGTTATTGTGATGGTCAATACGACAGGCTTTGTTATTAACATGAGCTACAGGAGTGTAACATTACCCCCAGCTCAGTTCTTCTGATGGTCACTACCACAGGCTGTGTTGTTAACATGAGCTGTAGGAGTGTAACATTACCCCCAGCTCAGTTCTTCTGATGGTCACTACCACAGGCTGTGTTGTTAACATGAGGTGTAGGAGTGTAACATTACCCCCAGCTCAGTTCTTGTGATGGTCACTACCACAGGCTGTGTTGTTAACATGAGCTACAGGAGTGTAACATTACCCCCAGCTCAGTTCTTGTGATGGTCAGTCACTACCACAGGCTGTGTTGTTAACATCAGCTACAGGACTATAACATTAACCCCAGCTCAGTTCTTCTGATGGTCACTACCACAGGCTGTGTTGTTATCATGAGCTACAGGAGCGTAACATTACCCCCAGCTCAGTTCTTCTGATGGTCAGTCACTACCACAGGCTGTGTTGTTAACAAGAGGTGTAGGAGTGTAACATTACCCCCAGCTCAGTTCTTGTGATGGTCACTACCACAGGCTGTGTTGTTAACATGAGGTGTAGGAGTGTAACATTACCCCCAGCTCAGTTCTTGTGATGGTCACTACCACAGGCTGTGTTGTTAACATGAGGTGTAGGAGTGTAACATTACCCCCAGCTCAGTTCTTGTGATGGTCACTACCACAGGCTGTGTTGTTAACATGAGCTACAGGAGTGTAACATTACCCCCAGCTCAGTTCTTGTGATGGTCAGTCACTACCACAGGCTGTGTTGTTAACATCAGCTACAGGACTATAACATTAACCCCAGCTCAGTTCTTCTGATGGTCACTACCACAGGCTGTGTTGTTAACATGAGCTGTAGGAGCATAACATTAACAGCGGCTCAGGTCTTGTGATGGTCAATACGACAGGCTGTGTTGTTAACATGAGCTACAGGAGTGTAACGTTACCCCCAGCTCAGTTCTTCAGATGGTCACTACCACAAGCTGTGTTGTTATCATGAGCTACAGGAGCGTAACATTACCCCCAGCTCAGTTCTTCTGATGGTCAGTCACTACCACAGGCTGTGTTGTTAACATCAGCTACAGGAGTGTAACATTACCCCCAGCTCAGTTCTTCTGATGGTCACTACCACAGGCTGTGTTGTTAACATGAGGTGTAGGAGCGTAACATTAACCCCAGCTCAGTTCTTGTGGTGGTCAATACGACAGGCTGTGTTGTTAACATGAGCTACAGGAGTGTAACATTACCCCCAGCTTAGTTCTTGTGATGGTCACTACCACAGGCTGTGTTGTTAACATAAGCTGTAGGAGTGTAACATTACCCCCAGCTCAGTTCTTGTGATGGTCACTACCACAGGCTGTGTTGTTAACATGAGCTGTAGGAGCGTAACATTACCCCCAGCTCAGTTATTCTGATGGCCATTACCACAGGCTGTGTTGTTAATATGAGCTACAGGAGTATAACATTAACCCCAGCTCAGTTCTTCTGAGGGTCACTACCACAGGCTCTCTTGTTAACATGAGCTGCAGGTGCGTAACATTAACCCCAGCTCAGTTCTTGTGATGGTCACTACCACAGGCTGTGTTGTTAACATGAGGCGTAAGAGTGTAACATTTCCCCAGCTCAGTTCTTCTGATGGTCAATACCACAGGCTGTGTTGTTATCATGAGCTACAGGAGCGTAACATTACCCCCAGCTCAGTTCTTCTGATGGTCAGTCACTACCACAGGCTGTGTTGTTAACATCAGCTACAGGAGTGTAACATTACCCCCAGCTCAGTTCTTCTGATGGTCAGTCACTACCACAAGCTGTGTTGTTATCATGAGCTACAGGAGCGTAACATTACCCCCAGCTCAGTTCTTCTGATGGTCAGTCACTACCACAAGCTGTGTTGTTATCATGAGCTACAGGAGCGTAACATTACCCCCAGCTCAGTTCTTCTGATGGTCAGTCACTACCACAGGCTGTGTTGTTAACATCAGCTACAGGAGTGTAACATTACCCCCAGCTCAGTTCTTCTGATGGTCACTACCACAGGCTGTGTTGTTAACATGAGCTGTAGGAGCGTAACATTAATCCCAGCTCAGTTATTGTGATGGTCAATACGACAGGCTTTGTTATTAACATGAGCTACAGGAGTGTAACATTACCCCCAGCTCAGTTCTTCTGATGGTCACTACCACAGGCTGTGTTGTTAACATGAGCTGTAGGAGTGTAACATTACCCCCAGCTCAGTTCTTCTGATGGTCACTACCACAGGCTGTGTTGTTAACATGAGGTGTAGGAGTGTAACATTACCCCCAGCTCAGTTCTTGTGATGGTCACTACCACAGGCTGTGTTGTTAACATGAGCTACAGGAGTGTAACATTACCCCCAGCTCAGTTCTTGTGATGGTCAGTCACTACCACAGGCTGTGTTGTTAACATCAGCTACAGGACTATAACATTAACCCCAGCTCAGTTCTTCTGATGGTCACTACCACAGGCTGTGTTGTTATCATGAGCTACAGGAGCGTAACATTACCCCCAGCTCAGTTCTTCTGATGGTCAGTCACTACCACAGGCTGTGTTGTTAACAAGAGGTGTAGGAGTGTAACATTACCCCCAGCTCAGTTCTTGTGATGGTCACTACCACAGGCTGTGTTGTTAACATGAGGTGTAGGAGTGTAACATTACCCCCAGCTCAGTTCTTGTGATGGTCACTACCACAGGCTGTGTTGTTAACATGAGGTGTAGGAGTGTAACATTACCCCCAGCTCAGTTCTTGTGATGGTCACTACCACAGGCTGTGTTGTTAACATGAGCTACAGGAGTGTAACATTACCCCCAGCTCAGTTCTTGTGATGGTCAGTCACTACCACAGGCTGTGTTGTTAACATCAGCTACAGGACTATAACATTAACCCCAGCTCAGTTCTTCTGATGGTCACTACCACAGGCTGTGTTGTTAACATGAGCTGTAGGAGCATAACATTAACAGCTGCTCAGGTCTTGTGATGGTCAATACGACAGGCTGTGTTGTTAACATGAGCTACAGGAGTGTAACGTTACCCCCAGCTCAGTTCTTCAGATGGTCACTACCACAAGCTGTGTTGTTATCATGAGCTACAGGAGCGTAACATTACCCCCAGCTCAGTTCTTCTGATGGTCAGTCACTACCACAGGCTGTGTTGTTAACATCAGCTACAGGAGTGTAACATTACCCCCAGCTCAGTTCTTGTGATGGTCAATACCACAGGCTGTGTTGTTAACATGAGCTGTAGGAGCGTAACATTACCCCCAGCTCAGTTATTCTGATGGCCATTACCACAGGCTGTGTTGTTAATATGAGCTACAGGAGTATAACATTAACCCCAGCTCAGTTCTTCTGAGGGTCACTACCACAGGCTCTCTTGTTAACATGAGCTGCAGGTGCGTAACATTAACCCCAGCTCAGTTCTTGTGATGGTCACTACCACAGGCTGTGTTGTTAACATGAGGCGTAAGAGTGTAACATTTCCCCAGCTCAGTTCATCTGATGGTCAATACCACAGGCTGTGTTGTTATCATGAGCTACAGGAGCGTAACATTACCCCCAGCTCAGTTCTTCTGATGGTCAGTCACTACCACAGGCTGTGTTGTTAACAAGAGGTGTAGGAGTGTAACATTACCCCCAGCTCAGTTCTTGTGATGGTCACTACCACAGGCTGTGTTGTTAACATGAGGTGTAGGAGTGTAACATTACCCCCAGCTCAGTTCTTGTGATGGTCACTACCACAGGCTGTGTTGTTAACATGAGGTGTAGGAGTGTAACATTACCCCCAGCTCAGTTCTTGTGATGGTCAGTCACTACCACAGGCTGTGTTGTTAACATCAGCTACAGGACTATAACATTAACCCCAGCTCAGTTCTTCTGATGGTCACTACCACAGGCTGTGTTGTTAACATGAGCTGTAGGAGCATAACATTAACAGCGGCTCAGTTCTTGTGATGGTCAATACGACAGGCTGTGTTGTTAACATGAGCTACAGGAGTGTAACGTTACCCCCAGCTCAGTTCTTCAGATGGTCACTACCACAAGCTGTGTTGTTATCATGAGCTACAGGAGCGTAACATTACCCCCAGCTCAGTTCTTCTGATGGTCAGTCACTACCACAGGCTGTGTTGTTAACATCAGCTACAGGAGTGTAACATTACCCCCAGCTCAGTTCTTCTGATGGTCACTACCACAGGCTGTGTTGTTAACATGAGGTGTAGGAGCGTAACATTAACCCCAGCTCAGTTCTTGTGATGGTCAATACGACAGGCTGTGTTGTTAACATGAACTACAGGAGTGTAACATTACCCCCAGCTTAGTTCTTGTGATGGTCACTACCACAGGCTGTGTTGTTAACATAAGCTGTAGGAGTGTAACATTACCCCCAGCTCAGTTCTTGTGATGGTCACTACCACAGGCTGTGTTGTTAACATGACCTGTAGGAGCGTAACATTACCCCCAGCTCAGTTATTCTGATGGCCATTACCACAGGCTTTGTTGTTAATATGAGCTACAGGAGTATAACATTAACCCCAGCTCAGTTCTTCTGAGGGTCACTACCACAGGCTGTGTTGTTAACATGAGCTGCAGGTGCGTAACATTAACCCCAGCTCAGTTCTTGTGATGGTCACTACCACAGGCTGTGTTGTTAACATGAGGCGTAAGAGTGTAACATTTCCCCAGCTCAGTTCTTCTGATGGTCAATACCACAGGCTGTGTTGTTATCATGAGCTACAGGAGCGTAACATTACCCCCAGCTCAGTTCTTCTGATGGTCAGTCACTACCACAGGCTGTGTTGTTAACAAGAGGTGTAGGAGTGTAACATTACCCCCAGCTCAGTTCTTGTGATGGTCACTACCACAGGCTGTGTTGTTAACATGAGGTGTAGGAGTGTAACATTACCCCCAGCTCAGTTCTTGTGATGGTCACTACCACAGGCTGTGTTGTTAACATGAGGTGTAGGAGTGTAACATTACCCCCAGCTCAGTTCTTGTGATGGTCAGTCACTACCACAGGCTGTGTTGTTAACATCAGCTACAGGACTATAACATTAACCCCAGCTCAGTTCTTCTGATGGTCACTACCACAGGCTGTGTTGTTAACATGAGCTGTAGGAGCATAACATTAACAGCGGCTCAGTTCTTGTGATGGTCAATACGACAGGCTGTGTTGTTAACATGAGCTACAGGAGTGTAACGTTACCCCCAGCTCAGTTCTTCAGATGGTCACTACCACAAGCTGTGTTGTTATCATGAGCTACAGGAGCGTAACATTACCCCCAGCTCAGTTCTTCTGATGGTCAGTCACTACCACAGGCTGTGTTGTTAACATCAGCTACAGGAGTGTAACATTACCCCCAGCTCAGTTCTTCTGATGGTCACTACCACAGGCTGTGTTGTTAACATGAGGTGTAGGAGCGTAACATTAACCCCAGCTCAGTTCTTGTGATGGTCAATACGACAGGCTGTGTTGTTAACATGAACTACAGGAGTGTAACATTACCCCCAGCTTAGTTCTTGTGATGGTCACTACCACAGGCTGTGTTGTTAACATAAGCTGTAGGAGTGTAACATTACCCCCAGCTCAGTTCTTGTGATGGTCACTACCACAGGCTGTGTTGTTAACATGACCTGTAGGAGCGTAACATTACCCCCAGCTCAGTTATTCTGATGGCCATTACCACAGGCTTTGTTGTTAATATGAGCTACAGGAGTATAACATTAACCCCAGCTCAGTTCTTCTGAGGGTCACTACCACAGGCTGTGTTGTTAACATGAGCTGCAGGTGCGTAACATTAACCCCAGCTCAGTTCTTGTGATGGTCACTACCACAGGCTGTGTTGTTAACATGAGGCGTAAGAGTGTAACATTTCCCCAGCTCAGTTCTTCTGATGGTCAATACCACAGGCTGTGTTGTTATCATGAGCTACAGGAGCGTAACATTACCCCCAGCTCAGTTCTTCTGATGGTCAGTCACTACCACAGGCTGTGTTGTTAACAAGAGGTGTAGGAGTGTAACATTACCCCCAGCTCAGTTCTTGTGATGGTCACTACCACAGGCTGTGTTGTTAACATGAGGTGTAGGAGTGTAACATTACCCCCAGCTCAGTTCTTGTGATGGTCACTACCACAGGCTGTGTTGTTAACATGAGCTACAGGAGTGTAACATTACCCCCAGCTCAGTTCTTGTGATGGTCAGTCACTACCACAGGCTGTGTTGTTAACATCAGCTGCAGGAGTATAACATTAACCCCAGCTCAGTTCTTCTGATGGTCACTACCACAGGCTGTGTTGTTAACATGAGCTGTAGGAGCGTAACATTAACCCCAGCTCAGTTATTGTGATGGTCAATACGACAGGCTTTGTTATTAACATGAGCTACAGGAGTGTAACATTACCCCCAGCTCAGTTCTTCTGATGGTCACTACCACAGGCTGTGTTGTTAACATGAGCTGTAGGAGTGTAACATTACCCCCAGCTCAGTTCTTCTGATGGTCACTACCACAGGCTGTGTTGTTAACATGAGGTGTAGGAGTGTAACATTACCCCCAGCTCAGTTCTTGTGATGGTCACTACCACAGGCTGTGTTGTTAACATGAGCTACAGGAGTGTAACATTACCCCCAGCTCAGTTCTTGTGATGGTCAGTCACTACCACAGGCTGTGTTGTTAACATCAGCTACAGGACTATAACATTAACCCCAGCTCAGTTCTTCTGATGGTCACTACCACAGGCTGTGTTGTTAACATGAGCTGTAGGAGCATAACATTAACAGCGGCTCAGGTCTTGTGATGGTCAATACGACAGGCTGTGTTGTTAACATGAGCTACAGGAGTGTAACGTTACCCCCAGCTCAGTTCTTCAGATGGTCACTACCACAAGCTGTGTTGTTATCATGAGCTACAGGAGCGTAACATTACCCCCAGCTCAGTTCTTCTGATGGTCAGTCACTACCACAGGCTGTGTTGTTAACATCAGCTACAGGAGTGTAACATTACCCCCAGCTCAGTTCTTCTGATGGTCACTACCACAGGCTGTGTTGTTAACATGAGGTGTAGGAGCGTAACATTAACCCCAGCTCAGTTCTTGTGATGGTCAATACGACAGGCTGTGTTGTTAACATGAGCTACAGGAGTGTAACATTACCCCCAGCTTAGTTCTTGTGATGGTCACTACCACAGGCTGTGTTGTTAACATAAGCTGTAGGAGTGTAACATTACCCCCAGCTCAGTTCTTGTGATGGTCACTACCACAGGCTGTGTTGTTAACATGACCTGTAGGAGCGTAACATTACCCCCAGCTCAGTTATTCTGATGGCCATTACCACAGGCTTTGTTGTTAATATGAGCTACAGGAGTATAACATTAACCCCAGCTCAGTTCTTCTGAGGGTCACTACCACAGGCTGTGTTGTTAACATGAGCTGCAGGTGCGTAACATTAACCCCAGCTCAGTTCTTGTGATGGTCACTACCACAGGCTGTGTTGTTAACATGAGGCGTAAGAGTGTAACATTTCCCCAGCTCAGTTCTTCTGATGGTCAATACCACAGGCTGTGTTGTTATCATGAGCTACAGGAGCGTAACATTACCCCCAGCTCAGTTCTTCTGATGGTCAGTCACTACCACAGGCTGTGTTGTTAACAAGAGGTGTAGGAGTGTAACATTACCCCCAGCTCAGTTCTTGTGATGGTCACTACCACAGGCTGTGTTGTTAACATGAGGTGTAGGAGTGTAACATTACCCCCAGCTCAGTTCTTGTGATGGTCACTACCACAGGCTGTGTAGTTAACATGAGCTACAGGAGTGTAACATTACCCCCAGCTCAGTTCTTGTGATGGTCAGTCACTACCACAGGCTGTGTTGTTAACATCAGCTGCAGGAGTATAACATTAACCCCAGCTCAGTTCTTCTGATGGTCACTACCACAGGCTGTGTTGTTAACATGAGCTGTAGGAGCGTAACATTAATCCCAGCTCAGTTATTGTGATGGTCAATACGACAGGCTTTGTTATTAACATGAGCTACAGGAGTGTAACATTACCCCCAGCTCAGTTCTTCTGATGGTCACTACCACAGGCTGTGTTGTTAACATGAGCTGTAGGAGTGTAACATTACCCCCAGCTCAGTTCTTCTGATGGTCACTACCACAGGCTGTGTTGTTAACATGAGGTGTAGGAGTGTAACATTACCCCCAGCTCAGTTCTTGTGATGGTCACTACCACAGGCTGTGTTGTTAACATGAGCTACAGGAGTGTAACATTACCCCCAGCTCAGTTCTTGTGATGGTCAGTCACTACCACAGGCTGTGTTGTTAACATCAGCTACAGGACTATAACATTAACCCCAGCTCAGTTCTTCTGATGGTCACTACCACAGGCTGTGTTGTTATCATGAGCTACAGGAGCGTAACATTACCCCCAGCTCAGTTCTTCTGATGGTCAGTCACTACCACAGGCTGTGTTGTTAACAAGAGGTGTAGGAGTGTAACATTACCCCCAGCTCAGTTCTTGTGATGGTCACTACCACAGGCTGTGTTGTTAACATGAGGTGTAGGAGTGTAACATTACCCCCAGCTCAGTTCTTGTGATGGTCACTACCACAGGCTGTGTTGTTAACATGAGGTGTAGGAGTGTAACATTACCCCCAGCTCAGTTCTTGTGATGGTCACTACCACAGGCTGTGTTGTTAACATGAGCTACAGGAGTGTAACATTACCCCCAGCTCAGTTCTTGTGATGGTCAGTCACTACCACAGGCTGTGTTGTTAACATCAGCTACAGGACTATAACATTAACCCCAGCTCAGTTCTTCTGATGGTCACTACCACAGGCTGTGTTGTTAACATGAGCTGTAGGAGCATAACATTAACAGCGGCTCAGGTCTTGTGATGGTCAATACGACAGGCTGTGTTGTTAACATGAGCTACAGGAGTGTAACGTTACCCCCAGCTCAGTTCTTCAGATGGTCACTACCACAAGCTGTGTTGTTATCATGAGCTACAGGAACGTAACATTACCCCCAGCTCAGTTCTTCTGATGGTCAGTCACTACCACAGGCTGTGTTGTTAACATCAGCTACAGGAGTGTAACATTACCCCCAGCTCAGTTCCTCTGATGGTCACTACCACAGGCTGTGTTGTTAACATGAGGTGTAGGAGCGTAACATTAACCCCAGCTCAGTTCTTGTGGTGGTCAATACGACAGGCTGTGTTGTTAACATGAGCTACAGGAGTGTAACATTACCCCCAGCTTAGTTCTTGTGATGGTCACTACCACAGGCTGTGTTGTTAACATAAGCTGTAGGAGTGTAACATTACCCCCAGCTCAGTTCTTGTGATGGTCACTACCACAGGCTGTGTTGTTAACATGAGCTGTAGGAGCGTAACATTACCCCCAGCTCAGTTATTCTGATGGCCATTACCACAGGCTGTGTTGTTAATATGAGCTACAGGAGTATAACATTAACCCCAGCTCAGTTCTTCTGAGGGTCACTACCACAGGCTCTCTTGTTAACATGAGCTGCAGGTGCGTAACATTAACCCCAGCTCAGTTCTTGTGATGGTCACTACCACAGGCTGTGTTGTTAACATGAGGCGTAAGAGTGTAACATTTCCCCAGCTCAGTTCTTCTGATGGTCAATACCACAGGCTGTGTTGTTATCATGAGCTACAGGAGCGTAACATTACCCCCAGCTCAGTTCTTCTGATGGTCAGTTACTACCACAGGCTGTGTTGTTAACATCAGCTACAGGAGTGTAACATTACCCCCAGCTCAGTTCTTCTGATGGTCAGTCACTACCACAAGCTGTGTTGTTATCATGAGCTACAGGAGCGTAACATTACCCCCAGCTCAGTTCTTCTGATGGTCAGTCACTACCACAAGCTGTGTTGTTATCATGAGCTACAGGAGCGTAACATTACCCCCAGCTCAGTTCTTCTGATGGTCAGTCACTACCACAGGCTGTGTTGTTAACATCAGCTACAGGAGTATAACATTAACCCCAGCTCAGTTCTTCTGATGGTCACTACCACAGGCTGTGTTGTTAACATGAGCTGTAGGAGCGTAACATTAATCCCAGCTCAGTTATTGTGATGGTCAATACAACAGGCTTTGTTATTAACATGAGCTACAGGAGTGTAACATTACCCCCAGCTCAGTTCTTCTGATGGTCACTACCACAGGCTGTGTTGTTAACATGAGCTGTAGGAGTGTAACATTACCCCCAGCTCAGTTCTTCTGATGGTCACTACCACAGGCTGTGTTGTTAACATGAGGTGTAGGAGTGTAACATTACCCCCAGCTCAGTTCTTGTGATGGTCACTACCACAGGCTGTGTTGTTAACATGAGCTACAGGAGTGTAACATTACCCCCAGCTCAGTTCTTGTGATGGTCAGTCACTACCACAGGCTGTGTTGTTAACATCAGCTACAGGACTATAACATTAACCCCAGCTCAGTTCTTCTGATGGTCACTACCACAGGCTGTGTTGTTATCATGAGCTACAGGAGCGTAACATTACCCCCAGCTCAGTTCTTCTGATGGTCAGTCACTACCACAGGCTGTGTTGTTAACAAGAGGTGTAGGAGTGTAACATTACCCCCAGCTCAGTTCTTGTGATGGTCACTACCACAGGCTGTGTTGTTAACATGAGGTGTAGGAGTGTAACATTACCCCCAGCTCAGTTCTTGTGATGGTCACTACCACAGGCTGTGTTGTTAACATGAGGTGTAGGAGTGTAACATTACCCCCAGCTCAGTTCTTGTGATGGTCACTACCACAGGCTGTGTTGTTAACATGAGCTACAGGAGTGTAACATTACCCCCAGCTCAGTTCTTGTGATGGTCAGTCACTACCACAGGCTGTGTTGTTAACATCAGCTACAGGACTATAACATTAACCCCAGCTCAGTTCTTCTGATGGTCACTACCACAGGCTGTGTTGTTAACATGAGCTGTAGGAGCATAACATTAACAGCTGCTCAGGTCTTGTGATGGTCAATACGACAGGCTGTGTTGTTAACATGAGCTACAGGAGTGTAACGTTACCCCCAGCTCAGTTCTTCAGATGGTCACTACCACAAGCTGTGTTGTTATCATGAGCTACAGGAGCGTAACATTACCCCCAGCTCAGTTCTTCTGATGGTCAGTCACTACCACAGGCTGTGTTGTTAACATCAGCTACAGGAGTGTAACATTACCCCCAGCTCAGTTCTTCTGATGGTCACTACCACAGGCTGTGTTGTTAACATGAGGTGTAGGAGCGTAACATTAACCCCAGCTCAGTTCTTGTGATGGTCAATACGACAGGCTGTGTTGTTAACATGAGCTACAGGAGTGTAACATTACCCCCAGCTTAGTTCTTGTGATGGTCACTACCACAGGCTGTGTTGTTAACATAAGCTGTAGGAGTGTAACATTACCCCCAGCTCAGTTCTTGTGATGGTCACTACCACAGGCTGTGTTGTTAACATGAGCTGTAGGAGCGTAACATTACCCCCAGCTCAGTTATTCTGATGGCCATTACCACAGGCTGTGTTGTTAATATGAGCTACAGGAGTATAACATTAACCCCAGCTCAGTTCTTCTGAGGGTCACTACCACAGGCTCTCTTGTTCACATGAGCTGCAGGTGCGTAACATTAACCCCAGCTCAGTTCTTGTGATGGTCACTACCACAGGCTGTGTTGTTAACATGAGGCGTAAGAGTGTAACATTTCCCCAGCTCAGTTCTTCTGATGGTCAATACCACAGGCTGTGTTGTTATCATGAGCTACAGGAGCGCAACATTACCCCCAGCTCAGTTCTTCTGATGGTCAGTCACTACCACAGGCTGTGTTGTTAACAAGAGGTGTAGGAGTGTAACATTACCCCCAGCTCAGTTCTTGTGATGGTCACTACCACAGGCTGTGTTGTTAACATGAGGTGTAGGAGTGTAACATTACCCCCAGCTCAGTTCTTGTGATGGTCACTACCACAGGCTGTGTTGTTAACATGAGGTGTAGGAGTGTAACATTACCCCCAGCTCAGTTCTTGTGATGGTCAGTCACTACCACAGGCTGTGTTGTTAACATCAGCTACAGGACTATAACATTAACCCCAGCTCAGTTCTTCTGATGGTCACTACCACAGGCTGTGTTGTTAACATGAGCTGTAGGAGCATAACATTAACAGCGGCTCAGTTCTTGTGATGGTCAATACGACAGGCTGTGTTGTTAACATGAGCTACAGGAGTGTAACGTTACCCCCAGCTCAGTTCTTCAGATGGTCACTACCACAAGCTGTGTTGTTATCATGAGCTACAGGAGCGTAACATTACCCCCAGCTCAGTTCTTCTGATGGTCAGTCACTACCACAGGCTGTGTTGTTAACATCAGCTACAGGAGTGTAACATTACCCCCAGCTCAGTTCTTCTGATGGTCACTACCACAGGCTGTGTTGTTAACATGAGGTGTAGGAGCGTAACATTAACCCCAGCTCAGTTCTTGTGATGGTCAATACGACAGGCTGTGTTGTTAACATGAACTACAGGAGTGTAACATTACCCCCAGCTTAGTTCTTGTGATGGTCACTACCACAGGCTGTGTTGTTAACATAAGCTGTAGGAGTGTAACATTACCCCCAGCTCAGTTCTTGTGATGGTCACTACCACAGGCTGTGTTGTTAACATGACCTGTAGGAGCGTAACATTACCCCCAGCTCAGTTATTCTGATGGCCATTACCACAGGCTTTGTTGTTAATATGAGCTACAGGAGTATAACATTAACCCCAGCTCAGTTCTTCTGAGGGTCACTACCACAGGCTGTGTTGTTAACATGAGCTGCAGGTGCGTAACATTAACCCCAGCTCAGTTCTTGTGATGGTCACTACCACAGGCTGTGTTGTTAACATGAGGCGTAAGAGTGTAACATTTCCCCAGCTCAGTTCTTCTGATGGTCAATACCACAGGCTGTGTTGTTATCATGAGCTACAGGAGCGTAACATTACCCCCAGCTCAGTTCTTCTGATGGTCAGTCACTACCACAGGCTGTGTTGTTAACAAGAGGTGTAGGAGTGTAACATTACCCCCAGCTCAGTTCTTGTGATGGTCACTACCACAGGCTGTGTTGTTAACATGAGGTGTAGGAGTGTAACATTACCCCCAGTTCAGTTCTTGTGATGGTCACTACCACAGGCTGTGTTGTTAACATGAGCTACAGGAGTGTAACATTACCCCCAGCTCAGTTCTTGTGATGGTCAGTCACTACCACAGGCTGTGTTGTTAACATCAGCTGCAGGAGTATAACATTAACCCCAGCTCAGTTCTTCTGATGGTCACTACCACAGGCTGTGTTGTTAACATGAGCTGTAGGAGCGTAACATTAACCCCAGCTCAGTTATTGTGATGGTCAATACGACAGGCTTTGTTATTAACATGAGCTACAGGAGTGTAACATTACCCCCAGCTCAGTTCTTCTGATGGTCACTACCACAGGCTGTGTTGTTAACATGAGCTGTAGGAGTGTAACATTACCCCCAGCTCAGTTCTTCTGATGGTCACTACCACAGGCTGTGTTGTTAACATGAGGTGTAGGAGTGTAACATTACCCCCAGCTCAGTTCTTGTGATGGTCACTACCACAGGCTGTGTTGTTAACATGAGCTACAGGAGTGTAACATTACCCCCAGCTCAGTTCTTGTGATGGTCAGTCACTACCACAGGCTGTGTTGTTAACATCAGCTACAGGACTATAACATTAACCCCAGCTCAGTTCTTCTGATGGTCACTACCACAGGCTGTGTTGTTAACATGAGCTGTAGGAGCATAACATTAACAGCGGCTCAGTTCTTGTGATGGTCAATACGACAGGCTGTGTTGTTAACATGAGCTACAGGAGTGTAACGTTACCCCCAGCTCAGTTCTTCAGATGGTCACTACCACAAGCTGTGTTGTTATCATGAGCTACAGGAGCGTAACATTACCCCCAGCTCAGTTCTTCTGATGGTCAGTCACTACCACAGGCTGTGTTGTTAACATCAGCTACAGGAGTGTAACATTACCCCCAGCTCAGTTCTTCTGATGGTCACTACCACAGGCTGTGTTGTTAACATGAGGTGTAGGAGCGTAACATTAACCCCAGCTCAGTTCTTGTGATGGTCAATACGACAGGCTGTGTTGTTAACATGAGCTACAGGAGTGTAACATTACCCCCAGCTTAGTTCTTGTGATGGTCACTACCACAGGCTGTGTTGTTAACATAAGCTGTAGGAGTGTAACATTACCCCCAGCTCAGTTCTTGTGATGGTCACTACCACAGGCTGTGTTGTTAACATGACCTGTAGGAGCGTAACATTACCCCCAGCTCAGTTATTCTGATGGCCATTACCACAGGCTTTGTTGTTAATATGAGCTACAGGAGTATAACATTAACCCCAGCTCAGTTCTTCTGAGGGTCACTACCACAGGCTGTGTTGTTAACATGAGCTGCAGGTGCGTAACATTAACCCCAGCTCAGTTCTTGTGATGGTCACTACCACAGGCTGTGTTGTTAACATGAGGCGTAAGAGTGTAACATTTCCCCAGCTCAGTTCTTCTGATGGTCAATACCACAGGCTGTGTTGTTATCATGAGCTACAGGAGCGTAACATTACCCCCAGCTCAGTTCTTCTGATGGTCAGTCACTACCACAGGCTGTGTTGTTAACAAGAGGTGTAGGAGTGTAACATTACCCCCAGCTCAGTTCTTGTGATGGTCACTACCACAGGCTGTGTTGTTAACATGAGGTGTAGGAGTGTAACATTACCCCCAGTTCAGTTCTTGTGATGGTCACTACCACAGGCTGTGTTGTTAACATGAGCTACAGGAGTGTAACATTACCCCCAGCTCAGTTCTTGTGATGGTCAGTCACTACCACAGGCTGTGTTGTTAACATCAGCTGCAGGAGTATAACATTAACCCCAGCTCAGTTCTTCTGATGGTCACTACCACAGGCTGTGTTGTTAACATGAGCTGTAGGAGCGTAACATTAACCCCAGCTCAGTTCTTCTGATGGTCAATACGACAGGCTTTGTTATTAACATGAGCTACAGGAGTGTAACATTACCCCCAGCTCAGTTCTTCTGATGGTCACTACCACAGGCTGTGTTGTTAACATGAGCTGTAGGAGTGTAACATTACCCCCAGCTCAGTTCTTCTGATGGTCACTACCACAGGCTGTGTTGTTAACATGAGGTGTAGGAGTGTAACATTACCCCCAGCTCAGTTCTTGTGATGGTCACTACCACAGGCTGTGTTGTTAACATGAGCTACAGGAGTGTAACATTACCCCCAGCTCAGTTCTTGTGATGGTCAGTCACTACCACAGGCTGTGTTGTTAACATCAGCTACAGGACTATAACATTAACCCCAGCTCAGTTCTTCTGATGGTCACTACCACAGGCTGTGTTGTTAACATGAGCTGTAGGAGCATAACATTAACAGCGGCTCAGGTCTTGTGATGGTCAATACGACAGGCTGTGTTGTTAA
This sequence comes from Lampris incognitus, assembly GCF_029633865.1. NCBI lineage: Eukaryota > Metazoa > Chordata > Actinopteri > Lampriformes > Lampridae > Lampris > Lampris incognitus. The sequence continues at coordinate 61,216,636 of NC_079212.1, read as the reverse complement.
CATGAGCTACAGGAGTGTAACGTTACCCCCAGCTCAGTTCTTCAGATGGTCACTACCACAAGCTGTGTTGTTATCATGAGCTACAGGAGCGTAACATTACCCCCAGCTCAGTTCTTCTGATGGTCAGTCACTACCACAGGCTGTGTTGTTAACATCAGCTACAGGAGTGTAACATTACCCCCAGCTCAGTTCTTCTGATGGTCACTACCACAGGCTGTGTTGTTAACATGAGGTGTAGGAGCGTAACATTAACCCCAGCTCAGTTCTTGTGATGGTCAATACGACAGGCTGTGTTGTTAACATGAGCTACAGGAGTGTAACATTACCCCCAGCTTAGTTCTTGTGATGGTCACTACCACAGGCTGTGTTGTTAACATAAGCTGTAGGAGTGTAACATTACCCCCAGCTCAGTTCTTGTGATGGTCACTACCACAGGCTGTGTTGTTAACATGACCTGTAGGAGCGTAACATTACCCCCAGCTCAGTTATTCTGATGGCCATTACCACAGGCTTTGTTGTTAATATGAGCTACAGGAGTATAACATTAACCCCAGCTCAGTTCTTCTGAGGGTCACTACCACAGGCTGTGTTGTTAACATGAGCTGCAGGTGCGTAACATTAACCCCAGCTCAGTTCTTGTGATGGTCACTACCACAGGCTGTGTTGTTAACATGAGGCGTAAGAGTGTAACATTTCCCCAGCTCAGTTCTTCTGATGGTCAATACCACAGGCTGTGTTGTTATCATGAGCTACAGGAGCGTAACATTACCCCCAGCTCAGTTCTTCTGATGGTCAGTCACTACCACAGGCTGTGTTGTTAACATCAGCTACAGGAGTGTAACATTACCCCCAGCTCAGTTCTTCTGATGGTCACTACCACAGGCTGTGTTGTTAACATGAGGTGTAGGAGCGTAACATTAACCCCAGCTCAGTTCTTGTGATGGTCAATACGACAGGCTGTGTTGTTAACATGAGCTACAGGAGTGTAACATTACCCCCAGCTTAGTTCTTGTGATGGTCACTACCACAGGCTGTGTTGTTAACATAAGCTGTAGGAGTGTAACATTACCCCCAGCTCAGTTCTTGTGATGGTCACTACCACAGGATGTGTTGTTAACATGACCTGTAGGAGCGTAACATTACCCCCAGCTCAGTTATTCTGATGGCCATTACCACAGGCTTTGTTGTTAATATGAGCTACAGGAGTATAACATTAACCCCAGCTCAGTTCTTCTGAGGGTCACTACCACAGGCTGTGTTGTTAACATGAGCTGCAGGTGCGTAACATTAACCCCAGCTCAGTTCTTGTGATGGTCACTACCACAGGCTGTGTTGTTAACATGAGGCGTAAGAGTGTAACATTTCCCCAGCTCAGTTCTTCTGATGGTCAATACCACAGGCTGTGTTGTTATCATGAGCTACAGGAGCGTAACATTACCCCCAGCTCAGTTCTTCTGATGGTCAGTCACTACCACAGGCTGTGTTGTTAACAAGAGGTGTAGGAGTGTAACATTACCCCCAGCTCAGTTCTTGTGATGGTCACTACCACAGGCTGTGTTGTTAACATGAGGTGTAGGAGTGTAACATTACCCCCAGTTCAGTTCTTGTGATGGTCACTACCACAGGCTGTGTTGTTAACATGAGCTACAGGAGTGTAACATTACCCCCAGCTCAGTTCTTGTGATGGTCAGTCACTACCACAGGCTGTGTTGTTAACATCAGCTGCAGGAGTATAACATTAACCCCAGCTCAGTTCTTCTGATGGTCACTACCACAGGCTGTGTTGTTAACATGAGCTGTAGGAGCGTAACATTAACCCCAGCTCAGTTCTTCTGATGGTCAATACGACAGGCTTTGTTATTAACATGAGCTACAGGAGTGTAACATTACCCCCAGCTCAGTTCTTCTGATGGTCACTACCACAGGCTGTGTTGTTAACATGAGCTGTAGGAGTGTAACATTACCCCCAGCTCAGTTCTTCTGATGGTCACTACCACAGGCTGTGTTGTTAACATGAGGTGTAGGAGTGTAACATTACCCCCAGCTCAGTTCTTGTGATGGTCACTACCACAGGCTGTGTTGTTAACATGAGCTACAGGAGTGTAACATTACCCCCAGCTCAGTTCTTGTGATGGTCAGTCACTACCACAGGCTGTGTTGTTAACATCAGCTACAGGACTATAACATTAACCCCAGCTCAGTTCTTCTGATGGTCACTACCACAGGCTGTGTTGTTAACATGAGCTGTAGGAGCATAACATTAACAGCGGCTCAGGTCTTGTGATGGTCAATACGACAGGCTGTGTTGTTAACATGAGCTACAGGAGTGTAACGTTACCCCCAGCTCAGTTCTTCAGATGGTCACTACCACAAGCTGTGTTGTTATCATGAGCTACAGGAGCGTAACATTACCCCCAGCTCAGTTCTTCTGATGGTCAGTCACTACCACAGGCTGTGTTGTTAACATCAGCTACAGGAGTGTAACATTACCCCCAGCTCAGTTCTTCTGATGGTCACTACCACAGGCTGTGTTGTTAACATGAGGTGTAGGAGCGTAACATTAACCCCAGCTCAGTTCTTGTGATGGTCAATACGACAGGCTGTGTTGTTAACATGAGCTACAGGAGTGTAACATTACCCCCAGCTTAGTTCTTGTGATGGTCACTACCACAGGCTGTGTTGTTAACATAAGCTGTAGGAGTGTAACATTACCCCCAGCTCAGTTCTTGTGATGGTCACTACCACAGGCTGTGTTGTTAACATGACCTGTAGGAGCGTAACATTACCCCCAGCTCAGTTATTCTGATGGCCATTACCACAGGCTTTGTTGTTAATATGAGCTACAGGAGTATAACATTAACCCCAGCTCAGTTCTTCTGAGGGTCACTACCACAGGCTGTGTTGTTAACATAAGCTGTAGGAGTGTAACATTACCCCCAGCTCAGTTCTTCTGATGGTCAGTCACTACCACAGGCTGTGTTGTTAACAAGAGGTGTAGGAGTGTAACATTACCCCCAGCTCAGTTCTTGTGATGGTCACTACCACAGGCTGTGTTGTTAACATGAGGTGTAGGAGTGTAACATTACCCCCAGTTCAGTTCTTGTGATGGTCACTACCACAGGCTGTGTTGTTAACATGAGCTACAGGAGTGTAACATTACCCCCAGCTCAGTTCTTGTGATGGTCAGTCACTACCACAGGCTGTGTTGTTAACATCAGCTGCAGGAGTATAACATTAACCCCAGCTCAGTTCTTCTGATGGTCACTACCACAGGCTGTGTTGTTAACATGAGCTGTAGGAGCGTAACATTAACCCCAGCTCAGTTCTTCTGATGGTCAATACGACAGGCTTTGTTATTAACATGAGCTACAGGAGTGTAACATTACCCCCAGCTCAGTTCTTCTGATGGTCACTACCACAGGCTGTGTTGTTAACATGAGCTGTAGGAGTGTAACATTACCCCCAGCTCAGTTCTTCTGATGGTCACTACCACAGGCTGTGTTGTTAACATGAGGTGTAGGAGTGTAACATTACCCCCAGCTCAGTTCTTGTGATGGTCACTACCACAGGCTGTGTTGTTAACATGAGCTACAGGAGTGTAACATTACCCCCAGCTCAGTTCTTGTGATGGTCAGTCACTACCACAGGCTGTGTTGTTAACATCAGCTACAGGACTATAACATTAACCCCAGCTCAGTTCTTCTGATGGTCACTACCACAGGCTGTGTTGTTAACATGAGCTGTAGGAGCATAACATTAACAGCGGCTCAGGTCTTGTGATGGTCAATACGACAGGCTGTGTTGTTAACATGAGCTACAGGAGTGTAACGTTACCCCCAGCTCAGTTCTTCAGATGGTCACTACCACAAGCTGTGTTGTTATCATGAGCTACAGGAGCGTAACATTACCCCCAGCTCAGTTCTTCTGATGGTCAGTCACTACCACAGGCTGTGTTGTTAACATCAGCTACAGGAGTGTAACATTACCCCCAGCTCAGTTCTTCTGATGGTCACTACCACAGGCTGTGTTGTTAACATGAGGTGTAGGAGCGTAACATTAACCCCAGCTCAGTTCTTGTGATGGTCAATACGACAGGCTGTGTTGTTAACATGAGCTACAGGAGTGTAACATTACCCCCAGCTTAGTTCTTGTGATGGTCACTACCACAGGCTGTGTTGTTAACATAAGCTGTAGGAGTGTAACATTACCCCCAGCTCAGTTCTTGTGATGGTCACTACCACAGGCTGTGTTGTTAACATGAGCTGTAGGAGCGTAACATTACCCCCAGCTCAGTTATTCTGATGGCCATTACCACAGGCTGTGTTGTTAATATGAGCTACAGGAGTATAACATTAACCCCAGCTCAGTTCTTGTGATGGTCACTACCACAGGCTGTGTTGTTAACATGAGGTGTAGGAGTGTAACATTACCCCCAGTTCAGTTCTTGTGATGGTCACTACCACAGGCTGTGTTGTTAACATGAGCTACAGGAGTGTAACATTACCCCCAGCTCAGTTCTTGTGATGGTCAGTCACTACCACAGGCTGTGTTGTTAACATCAGCTGCAGGAGCATAACATTAACCCCAGCTCAGTTCTTCTGATGGTCACTACCACAGGCTGTGTTGTTAACATGAGCTGTAGGAGCGTAACATTAACCCCAGCTCAGTTCTTGTGATGGTCAATACGACAGGCTTTGTTATTAACATGAGCTACAGGAGTGTAACATTACCCCCAGCTCAGTTCTTCTGATGGTCACTACCACAGGCTGTGTTGTTAACATGAGCTGTAGGAGTGTAACATTACCCCCAGCTCAGTTCTTCTGATGGTCACTACCACAGGCTGTGTTGTTAACATGAGGTGTAGGAGTGTAACATTACCCCCAGCTCAGTTCTTGTGATGGTCACTACCACAGGCTGTGTTGTTAACATGAGCTACAGGAGTGTAACATTACCCCCAGCTCAGTTCTTGTGATGGTCAGTCACTACCACAGGCTGTGTTGTTAACATCAGCTACATGACTATAACATTAACCCCAGCTCAGTTCTTCTGATGGTCACTACCACAGGCTGTGTTGTTAACATGAGCTGTAGGAGCATAACATTAACAGCGGCTCAGGTCTTGTGATGGTCAATACGACAGGCTGTGTTGTTAACATGAGCTACAGGAGTGTAACGTTACCCCCAGCTCAGTTCTTCAGATGGTCACTACCACAAGCTGTGTTGTTATCATGAGCTACAGGAGCGTAACATTACCCCCAGCTCAGTTCTTCTGATGGTCAGTCACTACCACAGGCTGTGTTGTTAACATCAGCTACAGGAGTGTAACATTACCCCCAGCTCAGTTCTTCTGATGGTCACTACCACAGGCTGTGTTGTTAACATGAGGTGTAGGAGCGTAACATTAACCCCAGCTCAGTTCTTGTGATGGTCAATACGACAGGCTGTGTTGTTAACATGAGCTACAGGAGTGTAACATTACCCCCAGCTTAGTTCTTGTGATGGTCACTACCACAGGCTGTGTTGTTAACATAAGCTGTAGGAGTGTAACATTACCCCCAGCTCAGTTCTTGTGATGGTCACTACCACAGGCTGTGTTGTTAACATGACCTGTAGGAGCGTAACATTACCCCCAGCTCAGTTATTCTGATGGCCATTACCACAGGCTTTGTTGTTAATATGAGCTACAGGAGTATAACATTAACCCCAGCTCAGTTCTTCTGAGGGTCACTACCACAGGCTGTGTTGTTAACATGAGCTGCAGGTGCGTAACATTAACCCCAGCTCAGTTCTTGTGATGGTCACTACCACAGGCTGTGTTGTTAACATGAGGCGTAAGAGTGTAACATTAACCCCAGCTCAGTTCTTCTGATGGTCAATACCACAGGCTGTGTTGTTATCATGAGCTACAGGAGCGTAACATTACCCCCAGCTCAGTTCTTCTGATGGTCAGTCACTACCACAGGCTGTGTTGTTAACAAGAGGTGTAGGAGTGTAACATTACCCCCAGCTCAGTTCTTGTGATGGTCACTACCACAGGCTGTGTTGTTAACATGAGGTGTAGGAGTGTAACATTACCCCCAGCTCAGTTCTTGTGATGGTCACTACCACAGGCTGTGTTGTTAACATGAGCTACAGGAGTGTAACATTACCCCCAGCTCAGTTCTTGTGATGGTCAGTCACTACCACAGGCTGTGTTGTTAACATCAGCTGCAGGAGTATAACATTAACCCCAGCTCAGTTCTTCTGATGGTCACTACCACAGGCTGTGTTGTTAACATGAGCTGTAGGAGCGTAACATTAACCCCAGCTCAGTTCTTGTGATGGTCAATACGACAGGCTTTGTTATTAACATGAGCTACAGGAGTGTAACATTACCCCCAGCTCAGTTCTTCTGATGGTCACTACCACAGGCTGTGTTGTTAACATGAGCTGTAGGAGTGTAACATTACCCCCAGCTCAGTTCTTCTGATGGTCACTACCACAGGCTGTGTTGTTAACATGAGGTGTAGGAGTGTAACATTACCCCCAGCTCAGTTCTTGTGATGGTCACTACCACAGGCTGTGTTGTTAACATGAGCTACAGGAGTGTAACATTACCCCCAGCTCAGTTCTTGTGATGGTCAGTCACTACCACAGGCTGTGTTGTTAACATCAGCTACAGGACTATAACATTAACCCCAGCTCAGTTCTTCTGATGGTCACTACCACAGGCTGTGTTGTTAACATGAGCTGTAGGAGCATAACATTAACAGCGGCTCAGGTCTTGTGATGGTCAATACGACAGGCTGTGTTGTTAACATGAGCTACAGGAGTGTAACGTTACCCCCAGCTCAGTTCTTCAGATGGTCACTACCACAAGCTGTGTTGTTATCATGAGCTACAGGAGCGTAACATTACCCCCAGCTCAGTTCTTCTGATGGTCAGTCACTACCACAGGCTGTGTTGTTAACATCAGCTACAGGAGTGTAACATTACCCCCAGCTCAGTTCTTCTGATGGTCACTACCACAGGCTGTGTTGTTAACATGAGGTGTAGGAGCGTAACATTAACCCCAGCTCAGTTCTTGTGATGGTCAATACGACAGGCTGTGTTGTTAACATGAGCTACAGGAGTGTAACATTACCCCCAGCTTAGTTCTTGTGATGGTCACTACCACAGGCTGTGTTGTTAACATAAGCTGTAGGAGTGTAACATTACCCCCAGCTCAGTTCTTGTGATGGTCACTACCACAGGCTGTGTTGTTAACATGAGCTGTAGGAGCGTAACATTACCCCCAGCTCAGTTATTCTGATGGCCATTACCACAGGCTGTGTTGTTAATATGAGCTACAGGAGTATAACATTAACCCCAGCTCAGTTCTTCTGAGGGTCACTACCACAGGCTGTGTTGTTAACATGAGCTGCAGGTGCGTAACATTAACCCCAGCTCAGTTCTTGTGATGGTCACTACCACAGGCTGTGTTGTTAACATGAGGCGTAAGAGTGTAACATTTCCCCAGCTCAGTTCTTCTGATGGTCAATACCACAGGCTGTGTTGTTATCATGAGCTACTGGAGCGTAACATTACCCCCAGCTCAGTTCTTCCGATGGTCAGTCACTACCACAGGCTGTGTTGTTAACATGAGGTGTAGGAGTGTAACATTACCCCCAGCTCAGTTCTTGTGATGGTCACTACCACAGGCTGTGTTGTTAACATGAGCTACAGGAGTGTAACATTACCCCCAGCTCAGTTCTTGTGATGGTCAGTCACTACCACAGGCTGTGTTGTTAACATCAGCGACAGGAGTATAACATTAACCCCAGCTCAGTTCTTCTGATGGTCACTACCACAGGCTGTGTTGTTAACATGAGCTGTAGGAGCGTAACATTAACCCCAGCTCAGTTCTTGTGATGGTCAATACGACAGGCTGTGTTATTAACATGAGCTACAGAAGTGTAACATTACCCCCAGCTCAGTTCTTCTGATGGTCACTACCACAGGCTGTGTTGTTAACATGAGCTGTAGGAGTGTAACATTACCCCCAGCTCAGTTCTTCTGATGGTCACTACCACAGGCTGTGTTGTTAACATGAGGTGTAGGAGTGTAACATTACCCCCAGCTCAGTTCTTGTGATGGTCACTACCACAGGCTGTGTTGTTAACATGAGCTACAGGAGTGTAACATTACCCCCAGCTCAGTTCTTGTGATGGTCAGTCACTACCACATGCTGTGTTGTTAACATCAGCTACAGGACTATAACATTAACCCCAGCTCAGTTCTTCTGATGGTCACTACCACAGGCTGTGTTGTTAACATGAGCTGTAGGAGCATAACATTAACCCTGGCTCAGTTCTTGTGATGGTCAATACGACAGGCTGTGTTGTTAACATGAGCTACAGGAGTGTAACGTTACCCCCAGCTCAGTTCTTCAGATGGTCACTACCACAGGCTGTGTTGTTATCATGAGCTACAGGAGCGTAACATTACCCCCAGCTCAGTTCTTGTGATGGTCACTACCACAGGCTGTGTTGTTAACATGAGGTGTAAGAGTGTAACATTTCCCCAGCTCAGTTCTTCTGATGGTCACTACCACAGGCTGTGTTGTTAACATGAGGTGTAGGAGTGTAACATTACCCCCAGCTCAGTTCTTCTGATGGTCACTACCACAGACTGTGTTGTTAACATGAGCTACAGGAGTGTAACATTAACCCCAGCTCAGTTCTTCTGATGGTCACTACCACAGGCTGTGTTGTTAACATGAGCTGTAGGAGCGTAACATTAACCCCAGCTCAGTTCTTCTGATGGTCACTACCACAGGCTGTGTTTTTAACATGGGCTGTAGGAGGGTAACATTACCCCCAGCTCAGTTCTTCTGCTGGTCACTACCACAGGCTGTGTTGTTAACATGAGCTGTAGGAGTGTAACATTACCCCCAGCTCAGTTCTTCTGATAGTCAGTCACTACCACAGGCTGTGTTGTTAAAATGAGCTGTAGGAGCGTAACATTACCCCCAGCTCAGTTCTTCTGATAGTCAGTCACTACCACAGGCTGTGTTGTTAACATGAGCTGTAGGAGTGTAACATTACCCCAGCTCAGTTCTTCTGATGGTCACTACCACAGGCTGTGTTAACATGAGGTGTAGGAGTGTAACATTACCCCCAGCTCAGTTCTTCTGATGGTCACTACCACAGGCTGTGTTGTTAACATGAGGTGTAGGAGTGTAACATTACCCCCAGCTCAGTTCTTGTGATGGTCACTACCACAGGCTGTGTTGTTAACATGAGCTACAGGAGTGTAACATTACCCCCAGCTCAGTTCTTGTGATGGTCAGTCACTACCACATGCTGTGTTGTTAACATCAGCTGCAGGAGTATAACATTAACCCCAGCTCAGTTCTTCTGATGGTCACTACCACAGGCTGTGTTGTTAACATGAGCTGTAGGAGCGTAACATTAACCCCAGCTCAGTTCTTGTGATGGTCAATACGACAGGCTTTGTTATTAACATGAGCTACAGGAGTGTAACATTACCCCCAGCTCAGTTCTTGTGATGGTCACTACCACAGGCTGTGTTGTTAACATGAGCTGTAGGAGTGTAACATTACCCCCAGCTCAGTTCTTCTGATGGTCACTACCACAGGCTGTGTTGTTAACATGAGGTGTAGGAGTGTAACATTACCCCCAGCTCAGTTCTTGTGATGGTCACTACCACAGGCTGTGTTGTTAACATGAGCTACAGGAGTGTAACATTACCCCCAGCTCAGTTCTTGTGATGGTCAGTCACTACCACAGGCTGTGTTGGTAACATCAGCTACAGGACTATAACATTAACCCCAGCTCAGTTCTTCTGATGGTCACTACCACAGGCTGTGTTGTTAACATGAGCTGTAGGAGCATAACATTAACAGCGGCTCAGTTCTTGTGATGGTCAATACGACAGGCTGTGTTGTTAACATGATCTACAGGAGTGTAACGTTACCCCCAGCTCAGTTCTTCAGATGGTCACTACCACAAGCTGTGTTGTTATCATGACCTACAGGAGCGTAACATTACCCCCAGCTCATTTCTTCTGATGGTCAGTCACTACCAGAGGCTGTGTTGTTAACATCAGCTACAGGAGTGTAACATTACCCCCAGCTCAGTTCTTCTGATGGTCACTACCACAGTCTGTGTTGTTAACATGAGGTGTAGGAGCGTAACATTAACCCCAGCTCAGTTCTTGTGATGGTCAATACGACAGGCTGTGTTGTTAACATGAGCTACAGGAGTGTAACATTACCCCCAGCTTAGTTCTTGTGATGGTCACTACCACAGGCTGTGTTGTTAACATAAGCTGTAGGAGTGTAACATTACCCCCAGCTCAGTTCTTGTGATGGTCACTACCACAGGCTGTGTTGTTAACATGATCTGTAGGAGCGTAACATTACCCCCAGCTCAGTTATTCTGATGGCCATTACCACAGGCTGTGTTGTTAATATGAGCTACAGGAGTATAACATTAACCCCAGCTCAGTTCTTCTGAGGGTCACTACCACAGGCTGTGTTGTTAACATGAGCTGCAGGTGCGTAACATTAACCTCAGCTCAGTTCTTCTGATGGTCAGTCACTACCACAGGCTGTGTTGTTAACATGAGGTGTAGGAGTGTAACATTACCCCCAGCTCAGTTCTTCTGATGGTCACTACCACAGGCTGTGTTGTTAACATGAGCTACAGGAGTGTAACATTACCCCCAGCTCAGTTCTTGTGATGGTCAGTCACTACCACAGGCTTTGTTGTTAACATCAGCTACAGGACTATAACATTAACCCCAGCTCAGTTCTTCTGATGGTCACTACCACAGGCTGTGTTGTTAACATGAGCTGTAGGAGTGTAACATTAACCCCAGCTCAGTTCTTCTGATGGTCACTACCACAGGCTGTGTTGTTAACATGAGGTGTAGGAGTGTAACATTACCCCCAGCTCAGTTCTTGTGATGGTCACTACCACAGGCTGTGTTGTTAACATGAGCTACAGGAGTGTAACATTACCCCCAGCTCAGTTCTTGTGATGGTCAGTCACTACCATATGCTGTGTTGTTAACATCAGCTACAGGACTATAACATTAACCCCAGCTCAGTTCTTCTGATGGTCACTACCACAGGCTGTGTTGTTAACATGAGCTGTAGGAGCATAACATTAACCCCGGCTCAGTTCTTGTAATGGTCAATACGACAGGCTGTGTTGTTAACATGAGCTACAGGAGTGTAACGTTACCCCCAGCTCAGTTCTTCAGATGGTCACTACCACAGGCTGTGTTGTTATCATGAGCTACAGGGGCGTAACATTACCCCCAGCTCAGTTCTTGTGATGGTCACTACAACAGGCTGTGTTGTTAACATGAGGTGTAAGAGTGTAACATTTCCCCAGCTCAATTCTTCTGATGGTCACTACCACAGGCTGTGTTGTTAACATGAGGTGTGTAGGAGTGTAACATTACCCCCAGCTCAGTTCTTCTGATGGTCACTACCACAGGCTGTGTTGTTAACATGAGCTGTAGGAGTGTAACATTACCCCCAGCTCAGTTCTTCTGAGGGTCACTACCACAGGCTGTGTTTTTAACATGAGGTGTAGGAGTGTAACATTACCCCCAGCTCAGTTCTTGTGATGGTCACTACCACAGGCTGTGTTGTTAACATGAGCTACAGGAGTGTAACATTACCCCCAGCTCAGTTCTTGTGATGGTCAGTCACTACCACAGGCTGTGTTGTTAACATCAGCTACAGGACTATAACATTAACCCCAGCTCAGTTCTTCTGATGGTCACTACCACAGGCTGTGTTGTTAACATGAGCTGTAGGAGCATAACATTAACAGCGGCTCAGGTCTTGTGATGGTCAATACGACAGGCTGTGTTGTTAACATGAGCTACAGGAGTGTAACGTTACCCCCAGCTCAGTTCTTCAGATGGTCACTACCACAAGCTGTGTTGTTATCATGAGCTACAGGAGCGTAACATTACCCCCAGCTCAGTTCTTCTGATGGTCAGTCACTACCACAGGCTGTGTTGTTAACATCAGCTACAGGAGTGTAACATTACCCCCAGCTCAGTTCTTCTGATGGTCACTACCACAGGCTGTGTTGTTAACATGAGGTGTAGGAGCATAACATTAACCCCAGCTCAGTTCTTGTGATGGTCAATACGACAGGCTGTGTTGTTAACATGAGCTACAGGAGTGTAACATTACCCCCAGCTTAGTTCTTGTGATGGTCACTACCACAGGCTGTGTTGTTAACATAAGCTGTAGGAGTGTAACATTACCCCCAGCTCAGTTCTTGTGATGGTCACTACCACAGGCTGTGTTGTTAACATGAGCTGTAGGAGCGTAACATTACCCCCAGCTCAGTTATTCTGATGGCCTTTACCACAGGCTGTGTTGTTAATATGAGCTACAGGAGTATAACATTAACCCCAGCTCAGTTCTTCTGAGGGTCACTACCACAGGCTGTGTTGTTAACATGAGCTGCAGGTGCGTAACATTAACCCCAGCTCAGTTCTTGTGATGGTCACTACCACAGGCTGTGTTGTTAACATGAGGCGTAAGAGTGTAACATTTCCCCAGCTCAGTTCTTGTGATGGTCACTACCACAGGCTGTGTTGTTAACATGAGCTACAGGAGTGTAACATTACCCCCAGCTCAGTTCTTGTGATGGTCAGTCACTACCACAGGCTGTGTTGTTAACATCAGCTACAGGAGTATAACATTAACCCCAGCTCAGTTCTTCTGATGGTCACTACCACAGGCTGTGTTGTTAACATGAGCTGTAGGAGCGTAACATTAACCCCAGCTCAGTTCTTGTGATGGTCAATACGACAGGCTGTGTTATTAACATGAGCTACAGGAGTGTAACATTACCCCCAGCTCAGTTCTTCTGATGGTCACTACCACAGGCTGTGTTGTTAACATGAGCTGTAGGAGTGTAACATTACCCCCAGCTCAGTTCTTCTGATGGTCACTACCACAGGCTGTGTTGTTAACATGAGGTGTAGGAGTGTAACATTACCCCCAGCTCAGTTCTTGTGATGGTCACTACCACAGGCTGTGTTGTTAAAATGAGCTACAGGAGTGTAACATTACCCCCAGCTCAGTTCTTGTGATGGTCAGTCACTACCACATGCTGTGTTGTTAACATCAGCTACAGGACTATAACATTAACCCCAGCTCAGTTCTTCTGATGGTCACTACCACAGGCTGTGTTGTTAACATGAGCTGTAGGAGCATAACATTAACCCTGGCTCAGTTCTTGTGATGGTCAATACGACAGGCTGTGTTGTTAACATGAGCTACAGGAGTGTAACGTTACCCCCCGCTCAGTTCTTCAGATGGTCACTACCACAGGCTGTGTTGTTATCATGAGCTACAGGAGCGTAACATTACCCCCAGCTCAGTTCTTGTGATGGTCACTACCACAGGCTGTGTTGTTAACATGAGGTGTAAGAGTGTAACATTTCCCCAGCTCAGTTCTTCTGATGGTCACTACCACAGGCTGTGTTGTTAACATGAGGTGTAGGAGTGTAACATTACCCCCAGCTCAGTTCTTCTGATGGTCACTACCACAGACTGTGTTGTTAACATGAGCTACAGGAGTGTAACATTAACCCCAGCTCAGTTCTTCTGATGGTCACTACCACAGGCTGTGTTGTTAACATGAGCTGTAGGAGCGTAACATTAACCCCAGCTCAGTTCTTCTGATGGTCACTACCACAGGCTGTGTTTTTAACATGGGCTGTAGGAGGGTAACATTACCCCCAGCTCAGTTCTTGTGATGGTCACTACCACAGACTGTGTTGTTAACATAAGCTGTAGGAGTGTAACATTACCCCCAGCTCAGTTCTTGTGATGGTCACTACCACAGGCTGTGTTGTTAACATGAGCTGTAGGAGCGTAACATTAACCCCAGCTCAGTTCTTGTGATGGTCAATACGACAGGCTTTGTTATTAACATGAGCTACAGGAGTGTAACATTACCCCCAGCTCAGTTCTTCTGATGGTCACTACCACAGGCTGTGTTGTTAACATGAGCTGTAGGAGCATAACATTAACAGCGGCTCAGGTCTTGTGATGGTCAATACGACAGGCTGTGTTGTTAACATGAGCTACAGGAGTGTAACGTTACCCCCAGCTCAGTTCTTCAGATGGTCACTACCACAAGCTGTGTTGTTATCATGAGCTACAGGAGCGTAACATTACCCCCAGCTCAGTTCTTCTGATGGTCAGTCACTACCACAGGCTGTGTTGTTAACATCAGCTACAGGAGTGTAACATTACCCCCAGCTCAGTTCTTCTGATGGTCACTACCACAGGCTGTGTTGTTAACATGAGGTGTAGGAGCATAACATTAACCCCAGCTCAGTTCTTGTGATGGTCAATACGACAGGCTGTGTTGTTAACATGAGCTACAGGAGTGTAACATTACCCCCAGCTTAGTTCTTGTGATGGTCACTACCACAGGCTGTGTTGTTAACATAAGCTGTAGGAGTGTAACATTACCCCCAGCTCAGTTCTTGTGATGGTCACTACCACAGGCTGTGTTGTTAACATGAGCTGTAGGAGCGTAACATTACCCCCAGCTCAGTTATTCTGATGGCCTTTACCACAGGCTGTGTTGTTAATATGAGCTACAGGAGTATAACATTAACCCCAGCTCAGTTCTTCTGAGGGTCACTACCACAGGCTGTGTTGTTAACATGAGCTGCAGGTGCGTAACATTAACCCCAGCTCAGTTCTTCTGATGGTCACTACCACAGGCTGTGTTGTTATCATGAGCTACAGGAGCGTAACATTACCCCCAGCTCAGTTCTTCTGATGATCAGTCACTACCACAGGCTGTGTTGTTAACATGAGGTGTAGGAGTGTAACATTACCCCCAGCTCAGTTCTTGTGATGGTCACTACCACAGGCTGTGTTGTTAACATGAGCTACAGGAGTGTAACATTACCCCCAGCTCAGTTCTTGTGATGGTCAGTCACTACCACAGGCTGTGTTGTTAACATCAGCTACAGGAGTATAACATTAACCCCAGCTCAGTTCTTCTGATGGTCACTACCACAGGCTGTGTTGTTAACATGAGCTGTAGGAGCGTAACATTAACCCCAGCTCAGTTCTTGTGATGGTCAATACGACAGGCTGTGTTATTAACATGAGCTACAGGAGTGTAACATTACCCCCAGCTCAGTTCTTCTGATGGTCACTACCACAGGCTGTGTTGTTAACATGAGCTGTAGGAGTGTAACATTACCCCCAGCTCAGTTCTTCTGATGGTCACTACCACAGGCTGTGTTGTTAACATGAGGTGTAGGAGTGTAACATTACCCCCAGCTCAGTTCTTGTGATGGTCACTACCACAGGCTGTGTTGTTAAAATGAGCTACAGGAGTGTAACATTACCCCCAGCTCAGTTCTTGTGATGGTCAGTCACTACCACATGCTGTGTTGTTAACATCAGCTACAGGACTATAACATTAACCCCAGCTCAGTTCTTCTGATAGTCACTACCACAGGCTGTGTTGTTAACATGAGCTGTAGGAGCATAACATTAACCCTGGCTCAGTTCTTGTGATGGTCAATACGACAGGCTGTGTTGTTAACATGAGCTACAGGAGTGTAACGTTACCCCCCGCTCAGTTCTTCAGATGGTCACTACCACAGGCTGTGTTGTTATCATGAGCTACAGGAGCGTAACATTACCCCCAGCTCAGTTCTTGTGATGGTCACTACCACAGGCTGTGTTGTTAACATGAGGTGTAAGAGTGTAACATTTCCCCAGCTCAGTTCTTCTGATGGTCACTACCACAGGCTGTGTTGTTAACATGAGGTGTAGGAGTGTAACATTACCCCCAGCTCAGTTCTTCTGATGGTCACTACCACAGACTGTGTTGTTAACATGAGCTACAGGAGTGTAACATTAACCCCAGCTCAGTTCTTCTGATGGTCACTACCACAGGCTGTGTTGTTAACATGAGCTGTAGGAGCGTAACATTAACCCCAGCTCAGTTCTTCTGATGGTCACTACCACAGGCTGTGTTTTTAACATGGGCTGTAGGAGGGTAACATTACCCCCAGCTCAGTTCTTGTGATGGTCACTACCACAGACTGTGTTGTTAACATAAGCTGTAGGAGTGTAACATTACCCCCAGCTCAGTTCTTGTGATGGTCACTACCACAGGCTGTGTTGTTAACATGAGCTGTAGGAGCGTAACATTAACCCCAGCTCAGTTCTTGTGATGGTCAATACGACAGGCTTTGTTATTAACATGAGCTACAGGAGTGCAACATTACCCCCAGCTCAGTTCTTCTGATGGTCACTACCACAGGCTGTGTTGTTAACATGAGCTGTAGGAGTGTAACATTACCCCCAGCTCAGTTCTTCTGATGGTCACTACCACAGGCTGTGTTGTTAACATGAGGTGTAGGAGTGTAACATTACCCCCAGCTCAGTTCTTGTGATGGTCACTACCACAGGCTGTGTTGTTAACATGAGCTACAGGAGTGTAACATTACCCCAGCTCAGTTCTTGTGATGGTCAGTCACTACCACAGGCTGTGTTGGTAACATCAGCTACAGGACTATAACATTAACCCCAGCTCAGTTCTTCTGATGGTCACTACCACAGGCTGTGTTGTTAACATGAGCTGTAGGAGCATAACATTAACAGCGGCTCAGTTCTTGTGATGGTCAATACGACAGGCTGTGTTGTTAACATGATCTACAGGAGTGTAACGTTACCCCCAGCTCAGTTCTTCAGATGGTCACTACCACAAGCTGTGTTGTTATCATGACCTACAGGAGCGTAACATTACCCCCAGCTCAGTTCTTCTGATGGTCAGTCACTACCACAGGCTGTGTTGTTAACATCAGCTACAGGAGTGTAACATTACCCCCAGCTCAGTTCTTCTGATGGTCACTACCACAGGCTGTGTTGTTAACATGAGGTGTAGGAGCGTAACATTAACCCCAGCTCAGTTCTTGTGATGGTCAATACGACAGGCTGTGTTGTTAACATGAGCTACAGGAGTGTAACATTACCCCCAGCTTAGTTCTTGTGATGGTCACTACCACAGGCTGTGTTGTTAACATAAGCTGTAGGAGTGTAACATTACCCCCAGCTCAGTTCTTGTGATGGTCACTACCACAGGCTGTGTTGTTAACATGAGCTGTAGGAGCGTAACATTACCCCCAGCTCAGTTATTCTGATGGCCATTACCACAGGCTGTGTTGTTAATATGAGCTACAGGAGTATAACATTAACCCCAGCTCTGTTCTTCTGAGGGTCACTACCACAGGCTGTGTTGTTAACATGAGCTGCAGGTGCGTAACATTAACCCCAGCTCAGTTCTTCTGATGGTCAGTCACTACCACAGGCTGTGTTGTTAACATGAGGTGTAGGAGTGTAACATTACCCCCAGCTCAGTTCTTCTGATGGTCACTACCACAGGCTGTGTTGTTAACATGAGCTACAGGAGTGTAACATTACCCCCAGCTCAGTTCTTGTGATGGTCAGTCACTACCACAGGCTGTGTTGTTAACATCAGCTACAGGACTATAACATTAACCCCAGCTCAGTTCTTCTGATGGTCACTACCACAGGCTGTGTTGTTAACATGAGCTGTAGGAGCGTAACATTAACCCCAGCTCAGTTCTTGTGATGGTCAATACGACAGGCTGTGTTATTAACATGAGCTACAGGAGTGTAACATTACCCCCAGCTCAGTTCTTCTGATGGTCACTACCACAGGCTGTGTTGTTAACATGAGGTGTAGGAGTGTAACATTACCCCCAGCTCAGTTCTTGTGATGGTCACTACCACAGGCTGTGTTGTTAACATGAGCTACAGGAGTGTAACATTACCCCCAGCTCAGTTCTTGTGATGGTCAGTCACTACCACAGGCTGTGTTGTTAACATCAGCTACAGGAGTATAACATTAACCCCAGCTCAGTTCTTCTGATGGTCACTACCACAGGCTGTGTTGTTAACATGAGCTGTAGGAGCGTAACATTAACCCCAGCTCAGTTCTTGTGATGGTCAATACGACAGGCTGTGTTATTAACATGAGCTACAGGAGTGTAACATTACCCCCAGCTCAGTTCTTCTGATGGTCACTACCACAGGCTGTGTTGTTAACATGAGCTGTAGGAGTGTAACATTACCCCCAGCTCAGTTCTTCTGATGGTCACTACCACAGGCTGTGTTGTTAACATGAGGTGTAGGAGTGTAACATTACCCCCAGCTCAGTTCTTGTGATGGTCACTACCACAGGCTGTGTTGTTAAAATGAGCTACAGGAGTGTAACATTACCCCCAGCTCAGTTCTTGTGATGGTCAGTCACTACCACATGCTGTGTTGTTAACATCAGCTACAGGACTATAACATTAACCCCAGCTCAGTTCTTCTGATGGTCACTACCACAGGCTGTGTTGTTAACATGAGCTGTAGGAGCATAACATTAACCCTGGCTCAGTTCTTGTGATGGTCAATACGACAGGCTGTGTTGTTAACATGAGCTACATGAGTGTAACGTTACCCCTCGCTCAGTTCTTCAGATGGTCACTACCACAGGCTGTGTTGTTATCATGAGCTACAGGAGCGTAACATTACCCCCAGCTCAGTTCTTGTGATGGTCACTACCACAGGCTGTGTTGTTAACATGAGGTGTAAGAGTGTAACATTTCCCCAGCTCAGTTCTTCTGATGGTCACTACCACAGGCTGTGTTGTTAACATGAGGTGTAGGAGTGTAACATTACCCCCAGCTCAGTTCTTCTGATGGTCACTACCACAGACTGTGTTGTTAACATGAGCTACAGGAGTGTAACATTAACCCCAGCTCAGTTCTTCTGATGGTCACTACCACAGGCTGTGTTGTTAACATGAGCTGTAGGAGCGTAACATTAACCCCAGCTCAGTTCTTCTGATGGTCACTACCACAGGCTGTGTTTTTAACATGGGCTGTAGGAGGGTAACATTACCCCCAGCTCAGTTCTTGTGATGGTCACTACCACAGACTGTGTTGTTAACATAAGCTGTAGGAGTGTAACATTACCCCCAGCTCAGTTCTTGTGATGGTCACTACCACAGGCTGTGTTGTTAACATGAGCTGTAGGAGCGTAACATTAACCCCAGCTCAGTTCTTGTGATGGTCAATACGACAGGCTTTGTTATTAACATGAGCTACAGGAGTGTAACATTACCCCCAGCTCAGTTCTTCTGATGGTCACTACCACAGGCTGTGTTGTTAACATGAGCTGTAGGAGTGTAACATTACCCCCAGCTCAGTTCTTCTGATGGTCACTACCACAGGCTGTGTTGTTAACATGAGGTGTAGGAGTGTAACATTACCCCCAGCTCAGTTCTTGTGATGGTCACTACCACAGGCTGTGTTGTTAACATGAGCTACAGGAGTGTAACATTACCCCAGCTCAGTTCTTGTGATGGTCAGTCACTACCACAGGCTGTGTTGGTAACATCAGCTACAGGACTATAACATTAACCCCAGCTCAGTTCTTCTGATGGTCACTACCACAGGCTGTGTTGTTAACATGAGCTGTAGGAGCATAACATTAACAGCGGCTCAGTTCTTGTGATGGTCAATACGACAGGCTCTGTTGTTAACATGATCTACAGGAGTGTAACGTTACCCCCAGCTCAGTTCTTCAGATGGTCACTACCACAAGCTGTGTTGTTATCATGACCTACAGGAGCGTAACATTACCCCCAGCTCAGTTCTTCTGATGGTCAGTCACTACCACAGGCTGTGTTGTTAACATCAGCTACAGGAGTGTAACATTACCCCCAGCTCAGTTCTTCTGATGGTCACTACCACAGGCTGTGTTGTTAACATGAGGTGTAGGAGCGTAACATTAACCCCAGCTCAGTTCTTGTGATGGTCAATACGACAGGCTGTGTTGTTAACATGAGCTACAGGAGTGTAACATTACCCCCAGCTTAGTTCTTGTGATGGTCACTACCACAGGCTGTGTTGTTAACATAAGCTGTAGGAGTGTAACATTACCCCCAGCTCAGTTCTTGTGATGGTCACTACCACAGGCTGTGTTGTTAACATGAGCTGTAGGAGCGTAACATTACCCCCAGCTCAGTTATTCTGATGGCCATTACCACAGGCTGTGTTGTTAATATGAGCTACAGGAGTATAACATTAACCCCAGCTCTGTTCTTCTGAGGGTCACTACCACAGGCTGTGTTGTTAACATGAGCTGCAGGTGCGTAACATTAACCCCAGCTCAGTTCTTCTGATGGTCAGTCACTACCACAGGCTGTGTTGTTAACATGAGGTGTAGGAGTGTAACATTACCCCCAGCTCAGTTCTTCTGATGGTCACTACCACAGGCTGTGTTGTTAACATGAGCTACAGGAGTGTAACATTACCCCCAGCTCAGTTCTTGTGATGGTCAGTCACTACCACAGGCTGTGTTGTTAACATCAGCTACAGGACTATAACATTAACCCCAGCTCAGTTCTTCTGATGGTCACTACCACAGGCTGTGTTGTTAACATGAGCTGTAGGAGCGTAACATTAACCCCAGCTCAGTTCTTGTGATGGTCAATACGACAGGCTGTGTTATTAACATGAGCTACAGGAGTGTAACATTACCCCCAGCTCAGTTCTTCTGATGGTCACTACCACAGGCTGTGTTGTTAACATGAGCTGTAGGAGTGTAACATTACCCCCAGCTCAGTTCTTCTGATGGTCACTACCACAGGCTGTGTTGTTAACATGAGGTGTAGGAGTGTAACATTACCCCCAGCTCAGTTCTTGTGATGGTCACTACCACAGGCTGTGTTGTTAACATGAGCTACAGGAGTGTAACATTACCCCCAGCTCAGTTCTTGTGATGGTCAGTCACTACCACATGCTGTGTTGTTAACATCAGCTACAGGACTATAACATTAACCCCAGCTCAGTTCTTCTGATGGTCACTACCACAGGCTGTGTTGTTAACATGAGCTGTAGGAGCATAACATTAACCCCGGCTCAGTTCTTGTAATGGTCAATACGACAGGCTGTGTTGTTAACATGAGCTACAGGAGTGTAACGTTACCCCCAGCTCAGTTCTTCAGATGGTCACTACCACAGGCTGTGTTGTTATCATGAGCTACAGGAGCGTAACATTACCCCCAGCTCAGTTCTTGTGATGGTCACTACCACAGGCTGTGTTGTTAACATGAGGTGTAAGAGTGTAACATTTCCCCAGCTCAGTTCTTCTGATGGTCACTACCACAGGCTGTGTTGTTAACATGAGGTGTAGGAGTGTAACATTACCCCCAGCTCAGTTCTTCTGATGGTCACTACCACAGACTGTGTTGTTAACATGAGCTACAGGAGTGTAACATTACCCCCAGCTCAGTTCTTCTGATGGTCACTACCACAGGCTGTGTTGTTAACATGAGGTGTAGGAGTGTAACATTACCCCAGCTCAGTTCTTCTGATGGTCACTACCACAGGCTGTGTTGTTAACATGAGCTGTAGGAGCGTAACATTAACCCCAGCTCAGTTCTTCTGATGGTCACTACCACAGGCTGTGTTTTTAACATGGGCTGTAGGAGGGTAACATTACCCCCAGCTCAGTTCTTCTGCTGGTCACTACCACAGGCTGTGTTGTTAACATGAGCTGTAGGAGTGTAACATTACCCCCAGCTCAGTTCTTCTGATAGTCAGTCACTACCACAGGTTGTGTTGTTAACATGAGCTGTAGGAGCGTAACATTACCCCCAGCTCAGTTCTTCTGATAGTCATTCACTACCACAGGCTGTGTTGTTAACATGAGCTGTAGGAGTGTAACATTACCCCAGCTCAGTTCTTCTGATGGTCACTACCACAGGCTGTGTTAACATGAGGTGTAGGAGTGTAACATTACCCCCAGCTCAGTTCTTCTGATGGTCACTACCACAGGCTGTGTTGTTAACATGAGGTGTAGGAGTGTATCATTACCCCCAGCTCAGTTCTTGTGATGGTCACTACCACAGGCTGTGTTGTTAACATGAGCTACAGGAGTGTAACATTACCCCCAGCTCAGTTCTTGTGATGGTCAGTCACTACCACAGGCTGTGTTGTTAACATCAGCTACAGGAGTATAACATTAACCCCAGCTCAGTTCTTGTGATGGTCACTACCACAGGCTGTGTTGTTAACATGAGCTGTAGGAGCGTAACATTAACCCCAGCTCAGTTCTTGTGATGGTCAATAAGACAGGCTTTGTTATTAACATGAGCTACAGGAGTGTAACGTTACCCCCAGCTCAGTTTTTCAGATGGTCACTACCACAGGCTGTGTTGTTAACATGAGCTGTAGGAGTGTAACATTACCCCCAGCTCAGTTATTGTGACGGTCACTACCACAGGCTGTGTTGTTAACATGAGGTGTAGGAGTGTAACATTACCCCAGCTCAGTTCTTCTGATGGTCACTACCAAAGGCTGTGTTGTTAACATGAGGTGTAGGAGTGTAACATTACCCCCAGCTCAGTTCTTCTGATGGTCAGTCACTACCACAGGCTGTGTTGTTAACATGAGCTACAGGAGTATAACATTAACCCCAGCTCAGTTCTTCTGATGGTCACTACCACAGGCTGTGTTGTTAACATGAGCTGTAGGAGCGTAACATTAACCCCAGCTCAGTTCTTGTGATGGTCAATACGACAGGCTGTGTTGTTAACATGAGCTACAGGAGTGTAACATTACCCCCAGCTTAGTTCTTGTGATGGTCACTACCACAGGCTGTGTTGTTAACATAAGCTGTAGGAGTGTAACATTACCCCCAGCTCAGTTCTTGTGATGGTCACTACCACAGGCTGTGTTGTTAACATGAGCTGTAGGAGCGTAACATTACCCCCAGCTCAGTTATTCTGATGGTCACTACCACAGGCTGTGTTGTTAACATGAGGTGTAGGAGCGTAACATTAACCCCAGCTCAGTTCTTGTGATGGTCAATACGACAGGCTGTGTTGTTAACATGAGCTACAGGAGTGTAACATTACCCCCAGCTTAGTTCTTGTGATGGTCACTACCACAGGCTGTGTTGTTAACATGAGCTACAGGAGTGTAACATTACCCCCAGCTCAGTTCTTGTGATGGTCAGTCACTACCACAGGCTGTGTTGTTAACATCAGCTACAGGAGTATAACATTAACCCCAGCTCAGTTCTTCTGATGGTCACTACCACAGGCTGTGTTGTTAACATGAGCTGTAGGAGCGTAACATTAACCCCAGCTCAGTTCTTGTGATGGTCAATACGACAGGCTTTGTTATTAACATGAGCTACAGGAGTGTAACATTACCCCCAGCTCAGTTCTTCTGATGGTCACTACCACAGGCTGTGTTGTTAACATGAGCTGTAGGAGTGTAACATTACCCCCAGCTCAGTTCTTCTGATGGTCACTACCACAGGCTGTGTTGTTAACATGAGGTGTAGGACTGTAACATTACCCCCAGCTCAGTTCTTGTGATCGTCACTACCACAGGCTGTGTTGTTAACATGAGCTACAGGAGTGTAACATTACCCCCAGCTCAGTTCTTGTGATGGTCAGTCACTACCACAGGCTGTGTTGTTAACATCAGCTACAGGACTATAACATTAACCCCAGCTCAGTTCTTCTGATGGTCACTACCACAGGCTGTGTTGTTAACATGAGCTGTAGGAGCATAACATTAACAGCGGCTCAGTTCTTGTGATGGTCAATACGACAGGGTGTGTTGTTAACATGAGCTACAGGAGTGTAACGTTACCCCCAGCTCAGTTTTTCAGATGGTCACTACCACAGGCTGTGTTGTTAACATGAGCTGTAGGAGTGTAACATTACCCCCAGCTCAGTTATTGTGATGGTCACTACCACAGGCTGTGTTGTTAACATGAGGTGTAGGAGTGTAACATTACCCCAGCTCAGTTCTTCTGATGGTCACTACCAAAGGCTGTGTTGTTAACATGAGGTGTAGGAGTGTAACATTACCCCCAGCTCAGTTCTTCTGATGGTCAGTCACTACCACAGGCTGTGTTGTTAACATGAGCTACAGGAGTATAACATTAACCCCAGCTCAGTTCTTCTGATGGTCACTACCACAGGCTGTGTTGTTAACATGAGCTGTAGGAGCGTAACATTAACCCCAGCTCAGTTCTTGTGATGGTCAATACGACAGGCTGTGTTGTTAACATGAGCTACAGGAGTGTAACATTACCCCCAGCTTAGTTCTTGTGATGGTCACTACCACAGGCTGTGTTGTTAACATAAGCTGTAGGAGTGTAACATTACCCCCAGCTCAGTTCTTGTGATGGTCACTACCACAGGCTGTGTTGTTAACATGAGCTGTAGGAGCGTAACATTACCCCCAGCTCAGTTATTCTGATGGTCACTACCACAGGCTGTGTTGTTAACATGAGGTGTAGGAGCGTAACATTAACCCCAGCTCAGTTCTTGTGATGGTCAATACGACAGGCTGTGTTGTTAACATGAGCTACAGGAGTGTAACATTACCCCAGCTTAGTTCTTGTGATGGTCACTACCACAGGCTGTGTTGTTAACATAAGCTGTAGGAGTGTAACATTACCCCCAGCTCAGTTCTTGTGATGGTCAATACCACAGGCTGTGTTGTTAACATGAGCTGTAGGAGCGTAACATTACCCCCAGCTCAGTTATTCTGATGGCCATTACCACAGGCTGTGTTGTTAATATGAGCTACAGGAGTATAACATTAACCCCAGCTCAGTTCTTCTGATGGTCACTACCACAGGCTGTGTTGTTAACATGAGCTGTAGGAGCGTAACATTAACCCCAGCTCAGTACTTGTGATGGTCACTACCACAGGCTGTGTTGTTAACATGAGGTGTAGGAGTGTAACATTACCCCAGCTCAGTTCTTCTGATGGTCAATACCACAGGCTGTGTTGTTATCATGAGCTACAGGAGCGTAACATTACCCCCAGCTCAGTTCTTCTGATGGTCAGTCACTACCACAGGCTGTGTTGTTAACATGAGCTACAGGAGTATAACATTAACCCCAGCTCAGTTCTTCTGATGGTCACTACCACAGGCTGTGTTGTTAACATGAGCTGCAGGAGCGTAACATTAACCCCAGCTCAGTACTTGTGATGGTCACTACCACAGGCTGTGTTGTTAACATGAGGTGTAGGAGTGTAACATTACCCCAGCTCAGTTCTTCTGATGGTCAATACCACAGGCTGTGTTGTTATCATGAGCTACAGGAGCGTAACATTACCCCCAGCTCAGTTCTTCTGATGGTCAGTCACTACCACAGGCTGTGTTGTTAACATGAGCTACAGGAGTATAACATTAACCCCAGCTCAGTTCTTCTGATGGTCACTACCACAGGCTGTGTTGTTAACATGAGCTGTAGGAGTGTAACATTAACCCCAGCTCAGTTCTTGTGATGGTCAATACGATAGGCTGTGTTGTTAACATGAGCTACAGGAGTGTAACATTACCCCCAGCTTAGTTCTTGTGATGGTCACTACCACAGGCTGTGTTGTTAACATGAGCTGTAGGAGTGTAACATTACCCCCAGCTCAGTTCTTGTGATGGTCACTACCACAGGCTGTGTTGCTAACATGAGCTACAGGAGTGTAACATTACCCCCAGCTCAGTTCTTGTTATGGTCAGTCACTACCACAGGCTGTGTTGTTAACATCAGCTACAGGAGTATAACATTAACCCCAGCTCAGTTTTTCTGATGGTCACTACCACAGGCTGTGTTGTTAACATGAGCTGTAGGAGCGTAACATTAACCCCAGCTCAGTTCTTGTGATGGTCAGTACGACAGGCTGTGTTGTTAACATGAGCTGTAGGAGTGTAACATTACCCCCAGCTCAGTTATTGTGACGGTCACTACCACAGGCTGTGTTGTTAACATGAGGTGTAGGAGTGTAACATTACCCCAGCTCAGTTCTTCTGATGGTCACTACCAAAGGCTGTGTTGTTAACATGAGGTGTAGGAGTGTAACATTACCCCCAGCTCAGTTCTTCTGATGGTCAGTCACTACCACAGGCTGTGTTGTTAACATGAGCTACAGGAGTATAACATTAACCCCAGCTCAGTTCTTCTGATGATCACTACCACAGGCTGTGTTGTTAACATGAGCTGTAGGAGCGTAACATTAACCCCAGCTCAGTTCTTGTGATGGTCAATACGACAGGCTGTGTTGTTAACATGAGCTACAGGAGTGTAACATTACCCCCAGCTTAGTTCTTGTGATGGTCACTACCACAGGCTGTGTTGTTAACATAAGCTGTAGGAGTGTAACATTACCCCCAGCTCAGTTCTTGTGATGGTCACTACCACAGGCTGTGTTGTTAACATGAGCTGTAGGAGCGTAACATTACCCCCAGCTCAGTTATTCTGATGGTCACTACCACAGGCTGTGTTGTTAACATGAGGTGTAGGAGCGTAACATTAACCCCAGCTCAGTTCTTGTGATGGTCAATACGACAGGCTGTGTTGTTAACATGAGCTACAGGAGTGTAACATTACCCCCAGCTTAGTTCTTGTGATGGTCACTACCACAGGCTGTGTTGTTAACATGAGCTACAGGAGTGTAACATTACCCCCAGCTCAGTTCTTGTGATGGTCAGTCACTACCACAGGCTGTGTTGTTAACATCAGCTACAGGAGTATAACATTAACCCCAGCTCAGTTCTTCTGATGGTCACTACCACAGGCTGTGTTGTTAACATGAGCTGTAGGAGCGTAACATTAACCCCAGCTCAGTTCTTGTGATGGTCAATACGACAGGCTTTGTTATTAACATGAGCTACAGGAGTGTAACATTACCCCCAGCTCAGTTCTTCTGATGGTCACTACCACAGGCTGTGTTGTTAACATGAGCTGTAGGAGTGTAACATTACCCCCAGCTCAGTTCTTCTGATGGTCACTACCACAGGCTGTGTTGTTAACATGAGGTGTAGGACTGTAACATTACCCCCAGCTCAGTTCTTGTGATCGTCACTACCACAGGCTGTGTTGTTAACATGAGCTACAGGAGTGTAACATTACCCCCAGCTCAGTTCTTGTGATGGTCAGTCACTACCACAGGCTGTGTTGTTAACATCAGCTACAGGACTATAACATTAACCCCAGCTCAGTTCTTCTGATGGTCACTACCACAGGCTGTGTTGTTAACATGAGCTGTAGGAGCATAACATTAACAGCGGCTCAGTTCTTGTGATGGTCAATACGACAGGGTGTGTTGTTAACATGAGCTACAGGAGTGTAACGTTACCCCCAGCTCAGTTTTTCAGATGGTCACTACCACAGGCTCTGTTGTTAACATGAGCTGTAGGAGTGTAACATTACCCCCAGCTCAGTTATTGTGATGGTCACTACCACAGGCTGTGTTGTTAACATGAGGTGTAGGAGTGTAACATTACCCCAGCTCAGTTCTTCTGATGGTCACTACCAAAGGCTGTGTTGTTAACATGAGGTGTAGGAGTGTAACATTACCCCCAGCTCAGTTCTTCTGATGGTCAGTCACTACCACAGGCTGTGTTGTTAACATGAGCTACAGGAGTATAACATTAACCCCAGCTCAGTTCTTCTGATGGTCACTACCACAGGCTGTGTTGTTAACATGAGCTGTAGGAGCGTAACATTAACCCCAGCTCAGTTCTTGTGATGGTCAATACGACAGGCTGTGTTGTTAACATGAGCTACAGGAGTGTAACATTACCCCCAGCTTAGTTCTTGTAATGGTCACTACCACAGGCTGTGTTGTTAACATAAGCTGTAGGAGTGTAACATTACCCCCAGCTCAGTTCTTGTGATGGTCACTACCACAGGCTGTGTTGTTAACATGAGCTGTAGGAGCGTAACATTACCCCCAGCTCAGTTATTCTGATGGTCACTACCACAGGCTGTGTTGTTAACATGAGGTGTAGGAGCGTAACATTAACCCCAGCTCAGTTCTTGTGATGGTCAATACGACAGGCTGTGTTGTTAACATGAGCTACAGGAGTGTAACATTACCCCAGCTTAGTTCTTGTGATGGTCACTACCACAGGCTGTGTTGTTAACATAAGCTGTAGGAGTGTAACATTACCCCCAGCTCAGTTCTTGTGATGGTCAATACCACAGGCTGTGTTGTTAACATGAGCTGTAGGAGCGTAACATTACCCCCAGCTCAGTTATTCTGATGGCCATTACCACAGGCTGTGTTGTTAATATGAGCTACAGGAGTATAACATTAACCCCAGCTCAGTTCTTCTGATGGTCACTACCACAGGCTGTGTTGTTAACATGAGCTGTAGGAGCGTAACATTAACCCCAGCTCAGTACTTGTGATGGTCACTAACACAGGCTGTGTTGTTAACATGAGGTGTAGGAGTGTAACATTACCCCAGCTCAGTTCTTCTGATGGTCAATACCACAGGCTGTGTTGTTATCATGAGCTACAGGAGCGTAACATTACCCCCAGCTCAGTTCTTCTGATGGTCAGTCACTACCACAGGCTGTGTTGTTAACATGAGCTACAGGAGTATAACATTAACCCCAGCTCAGTTCTTCTGATGGTCACTACCACAGGCTGTGTTGTTAACATGAGCTGCAGGAGCGTAACATTAACCCCAGCTCAGTACTTGTGATGGTCACTACCACAGGCTGTGTTGTTAACATGAGGTGTAGGAGTGTAACATTACCCCAGCTCAGTTCTTCTGATGGTCAATACCACAGGCTGTGTTGTTATCATGAGCTACAGGAGCGTAACATTACCCCCAGCTCAGTTCTTCTGATGGTCAGTCACTACCACAGGCTGTGTTGTTAACATGAGCTACAGGAGTATAACATTAACCCCAGCTCAGTTCTTCTGATGGTCACTACCACAGGCTGTGTTGTTAACATGAGCTGTAGGAGCGTAACATTAACCCCAGCTCAGTTCTTGTGATGGTCAATACGATAGGCTGTGTTGTTAACATGAGCTACAGGAGTGTAACATTACCCCCAGCTTAGTTCTTGTGATGGTCACTACCACAGGCTGTGTTGTTAACATGAGCTGTAGGAGTGTAACATTACCCCCAGCTCAGTTCTTGTGATGGTCACTACCACAGGCTGTGTTGCTAACATGAGCTACAGGAGTGTAACATTACCCCCAGCTCAGTTCTTGTTATGGTCAGTCACTACCACAGGCTGTGTTGTTAACATCAGCTACAGGAGTATAACATTAACCCCAGCTCAGTTTTTCTGATGGTCACTACCACAGGCTGTGTTGTTAACATGAGCTGTAGGAGCGTAACATTAACCCCAGCTCAGTTCTTGTGATGGTCAGTACGACAGGCTGTGTTATTAACATGAGCTGTAGGAGTGTAACATTACCCCCAGCTCAGTTCTTCTGATAGTCAGTCACTACCACAGGCTGTGTTGTTAACATGAGCTGTAGGAGCGTAACATTACCCCCAGCTCAGTTCTTCTGATAGTCATTCACTACCACAGGCTGTGTTGTTAACATGAGCTACAGGAGTATAACATTAACCCCAGCTCAGTTCTTCTGATGGTCACTACCACAGGCTGTGTTGTTAACATGAGCTGTAGGAGCGTAACATTAACCCCAGCTCAGTTCTTGTGATGGTCAATACGACAGGCTGTGTTGTTAACATGAGCTACAGGAGTGTAACATTACCCCCAGCTTAGTTCTTGTGATGGTCACTACCACAGGCTGTGTTGTTAACATAAGCTGTAGGAGTGTAACATTACCCCCAGCTCAGTTCTTGTGATGGTCACTACCACAGGCTGTGTTGTTAACATGAGCTGTAGGAGCGTAACATTACCCCCAGCTCAGTTATTCTGATGGTCACTACCACAGGCTGTGTTGTTAACATGAGGTGTAGGAGCGTAACATTAACCCCAGCTCAGTTCTTGTGATGGTCAATACGACAGGCTGTGTTGTTAACATGAGCTACAGGAGTGTAACATTACCCCCAGCTTAGTTCTTGTGATGGTCACTACCACAGGCTGTGTTGTTAACATGAGCTAGAGGAGTGTAACATTACCCCCAGCTCAGTTCTTGTGATGGTCAGTCACTACCACAGGCTGTGTTGTTAACATGAGCTACAGGAGTATAACATTAACCCCAGCTCAGTTCTTCTGATGGTCACTACCACAGGCTGTGTTGTTAACATGAGCTGTAGGAGCGTAACATTAACCCCAGCTCAGTTCTTGTGATGGTCAATACGACAGGCTGTGTTGTTAACATGAGCTACAGGAGTGTAACATTACCCCCAGCTTAGTTCTTGTGATGGTCACTACCACAGGCTGTGTTGTTAACATAAGCTGTAGGAGTGTAACATTACCCCCAGCTCAGTTCTTGTGATGGTCACTACCACAGGCTGTGTTGTTAACATGAGCTGTAGGAGCGTAACATTACCCCCAGCTCAGTTATTCTGATGGTCACTACCACAGGCTGTGTTGTTAACATGAGGTGTAGGAGCGTAACATTAACCCCAGCTCAGTTCTTGTGATGGTCAATACGACAGGCTGTGTTGTTAACATGAGCTACAGGAGTGTAACATTACCCCCAGCTTAGTTCTTGTGATGGTCACTACCACAGGCTGTGTTGTTAACATGAGCTACAGGAGTGTAACATTACCCCCAGCTCAGTTCTTGTGATGGTCAGTCACTACCACAGGCTGTGTTGTTAACATCAGCTACAGGAGTATAACATTAACCCCAGCTCAGTTCTTCTGATGGTCACTACCACAGGCTGTGTTGTTAACATGAGCTGTAGGAGCGTAACATTAACCCCAGCTCAGTTCTTGTGATGGTCAATACGACAGGCTTTGTTATTAACATGAGCTACAGGAGTGTAACATTACCCCCAGCTCAGTTCTTCTGATGGTCACTACCACAGGCTGTGTTGTTAACATGAGCTGTAGGAGTGTAACATTACCCCCAGCTCAGTTCTTCTGATGGTCACTACCACAGGCTGTGTTGTTAACATGAGGTGTAGGAGTGTAACATTACCCCCAGCTCAGTTCTTGTGATCGTCACTACCACAGGCTGTGTTGTTAACATGAGCTACAGGAGTGTAACATTACCCCCAGCTCAGTTCTTGTGATGGTCAGTCACTACCACAGGCTGTGTTGTTAACATCAGCTACAGGACTATAACATTAACCCCAGCTCAGTTCTTCTGATGGTCACTACCACAGGCTGTGTTGTTAACATGAGCTGTAGGAGCATAACATTAACAGCGGCTCAGTTCTTGTGATGGTCAATACGACAGGGTGTGTTGTTAACATGAGCTACAGGAGTGTAACGTTACCCCCAGCTCAGTTTTTCAGATGGTCACTACCACAGGCTGTGTTGTTAACATGAGCTGTAGGAGTGTAACATTACCCCCAGCTCAGTTATTGTGATGGTCACTACCACAGGCTGTGTTGTTAACATGAGGTGTAGGAGTGTAACATTACCCCAGCTCAGTTCTTCTGATGGTCACTACCAAAGGCTGTGTTGTTAACATGAGGTGTAGGAGTGTAACATTACCCCCAGCTCAGTTCTTCTGATGGTCAGTCACTACCACAGGCTGTGTTGTTAACATGAGCTACAGGAGTATAACATTAACCCCAGCTCAGTTCTTCTGATGGTCACTACCACAGGCTGTGTTGTTAACATGAGCTGTAGGAGCGTAACATTAACCCCAGCTCAGTTCTTGTGATGGTCAATACGACAGGCTGTGTTGTTAACATGAGCTACAGGAGTGTAACATTACCCCCAGCTTAGTTCTTGTGATGGTCACTACCACAGGCTGTGTTGTTAACATAAGCTGTAGGAGTGTAACATTACCCCCAGCTCAGTTCTTGTGATGGTCACTACCACAGGCTGTGTTGTTAACATGAGCTGTAGGAGCGTAACATTACCCCCAGCTCAGTTATTCTGATGGTCACTACCACAGGCTGTGTTGTTAACATGAGGTGTAGGAGCGTAACATTAACCCCAGCTCAGTTCTTGTGATGGTCAATACGACAGGCTGTGTTGTTAACATGAGCTACAGGAGTGTAACATTACCCCAGCTTAGTTCTTGTGATGGTCACTACCACAGGCTGTGTTGTTAACATAAGCTGTAGGAGTGTAACATTACCCCCAGCTCAGTTCTTGTGATGGTCAATACCACAGGCTGTGTTGTTAACATGAGCTGTAGGAGCGTAACATTACCCCCAGCTCAGTTATTCTGATGGCCATTACCACAGGCTGTGTTGTTAATATGAGCTACAGGAGTATAACATTAACCCCAGCTCAGTTCTTCTGATGGTCACTACCACAGGCTGTGTTGTTAACATGAGCTGTAGGAGCGTAACATTAACCCCAGCTCAGTACTTGTGATGGTCACTACCACAGGCTGTGTTGTTAACATGAGGTGTAGGAGTGTAACATTACCCCAGCTCAGTTCTTCTGATGGTCAATACCACAGGCTGTGTTGTTATCATGAGCTACAGGAGCGTAACATTACCCCCAGCTCAGTTCTTCTGATGGTCAGTCACTACCACAGGCTGTGTTGTTAACATGAGCTACAGGAGTATAACATTAACCCCAGCTCAGTTCTTCTGATGGTCACTACCACAGGCTGTGTTGTTAACATGAGCTGCAGGAGCGTAACATTAACCCCAGCTCAGTACTTGTGATGGTCACTACCACAGGCTGTGTTGTTAACATGAGGTGTAGGAGTGTAACATTACCCCAGCTCAGTTCTTCTGATGGTCAATACCACAGGCTGTGTTGTTATCATGAGCTACAGGAGCGTAACATTACCCCCAGCTCAGTTCTTCTGATGGTCAGTCACTACCACAGGCTGTGTTGTTAACATGAGCTACAGGAGTATAACATTAACCCCAGCTCAGTTCTTCTGATGGTCACTACCACAGGCTGTGTTGTTAACATGAGCTGTAGGAGCGTAACATTAACCCCAGCTCAGTTCTTGTGATGGTCAATACGATAGGCTGTGTTGTTAACATGAGCTACAGGAGTGTAACATTACCCCCAGCTTAGTTCTTGTGATGGTCACTACCACAGGCTGTGTTGTTAACATGAGCTGTAGGAGTGTAACATTACCCCCAGCTCAGTTCTTGTGATGGTCACTACCACAGGCTGTGTTGCTAACATGAGCTACAGGAGTGTAACATTACCCCCAGCTCAGTTCTTGTTATGGTCAGTCACTACCACAGGCTGTGTTGTTAACATGAGCTGTAGGAGCGTAACATTACCCCCAGCTCAGTTCTTCTGATAGTCATTCACTACCACAGGCTGTGTTGTTAACATGAGCTGTAGGAGTTTAACATTACCCCAGCTCAGTTCTTCTGATGGTCACTACCACAGGCTGTGTTAACATGAGGTGTAGGAGTGTAACATTACCCCCAGCTCAGTTCTTCTGATGGTCACTACCACAGGCTGTGTTGTTAACATGAGGTGTAGGAGTGTAACATTACCCCCAGCTCAGTTCTTGTGATGGTCACTACCACAGGCTGTGTTGTTAACATGAGCTGTAGGAGTGTAACATTACCCCCAGCTCAGTTCTTCTGATGGTCACTACCACAGGCTGTGTTGTTAACATGAGCTGTAGGAGTGTAACATTACCCCCAGCTCAGTTCTTCTGATGGTCAGTCACTACCACAGGCTGTGTTGTTAACATGAGCTACAGGAGTATAACATTAACCCCAGCTCAGTTCTTCTGATGGTCACTACCACAGGCTATGTTGTTAACATGAGCTGTAGGAGCGTAACATTAACCCCAGCTCAGTTCTTGTGATGGTCAATACGACAGGCTGTGTTGTTAACATGAGCTACAGGAGTGTAACATTACCCCCAGCTTAGTTCTTGTGATGGTCACTACCACAGGCTGTGTTGTTAACATAAGCTGTAGGAGTGTAACATTACCCCCAGCTCAGTTCTTGTGATGGTCACTACCACAGGCTGTGTTGTTAACATGAGCTGTAGGAGCGTAACATTACCCCCAGCTCAGTTATTCTGATGGTCACTACCACAGGCTGTGTTGTTAATATGAGCTACAGGAGTATAACATTACCCCCAGCTCAGTTCTTCTGATGGTCACTACCACAGGCTGTGTTGTTAACATGAGCTGCAGGAGCGTAACATTAACCCCAGCTCAGTTCTTGTGATGGTCACTACCACAGGCTGTGTTGTTAACATGAGGTGTAGGAGTGTAACATTACCCCAGCTCAGTTCTTCTGATGGTCAATACCACAGGCTGTGTTGTTATCATGAGTTACAGGAGCGTAACATTACCCCCAGCTCAGTTCTTCTGATGGTCAGTCACTACCACAGGCTGTGTTGTTAACATGAGCTACAGGAGTATAACATTAACCCCAGCTCAGTTCTTCTGATGGTCACTACCACAGGCTGTGTTGTTAACATGAGTTGTAGGAGCGTAACATTAACCCCAGCTCAGTTCTTGTGATGGTCAATACGATAGGCTGTGTTGTTAACATGAGCTACAGGAGTGTAACATT
Organism: Lampris incognitus; assembly: GCF_029633865.1. Taxonomy (NCBI): domain Eukaryota; kingdom Metazoa; phylum Chordata; class Actinopteri; order Lampriformes; family Lampridae; genus Lampris; species Lampris incognitus. The sequence goes on along the minus strand of NC_079212.1, from coordinate 61,182,158 downwards.
ACCCCCAGCTTACTTCTTGTGATGGTCACTACCACAGGCTGTGTTGTTAACATGAGCTGTAGGAGTGTAACATTACCCCCAGCTCAGTTCTTGTGATGGTCACTACCACAGGCTGTGTTGTTAACATGAGGTGTAGGAGTGTAACATTACCCCAGCTCAGTTCTTCTGATGGTCACTACCAAAGGCTGTGTTGTTAACATGAGGTGTAGGAGTGTAACATTACCCCCAGCTCAGTTCTTCTGATGGTCAGTCACTACCACAGGCTGTGTTGTTAACATGAGCTACAGGAGTATAACATTAACCCCAGCTCAGTTCTTCTGATGGTCACTACCACAGGCTGTGTTGTTAACATGAGCTGTAGGAGCGTAACATTAACCCCAGCTCAGTTCTTGTGATGGTCAATACGACAGGCTGTTTTTGTTAACATGAGCTACAGGAGTGTAACATTACCCCCAGCTTAGTTCTTGTGATGGTCACTACCACAGATTGTGTTGTTAACATGAGCTGTAGGAGTATAACATTACCCCCAGCTCAGTTCTTGTGATGGTCACTACCACAGGCTGTGTTGTTAACATGAGCTGTAGGAGCGTAACATTATCCCAAGCTCAGTTCTTCTGATGGTCACTACCACAGGCTGTATTGTTAACATGAGGTGTAGGAGTGTAACATTACCCCCAGCTCAGTTCTTCTGATGGTCACTACCACAGACTGTGTTGTTAACATGAGCTACAGGAGTGTAACATTACCCCCAGCTCAGTTCTTCTGATGGTCACTACCACAGGCTGTGTTGTTAACATGAGATGTAGGAGTGTAACATTACCCCAGCTCAGTTCTTCTGATGGTCACTACCACAGGCTGTGTTGTTAACATGAGCTACAGCAGTATAACATTAACCCCAGCTCAGTTCTTCTGATCGTCACTACCACAGGCTGTGTTGTTAACATGAGCTGTAGGAGCGTAACATTAACCCCAGCTCAGTTCTTCTGATGGTCACTACCACAGGCTGTGTTTTTAACATGAGCTGTAGGAGGGTAACATTACCCCCAGCTCAGTTCTTCTGCTGGTCACTACCACAGGCTGTGTTGTTAACATGAGCTGTAGGAGTGTAACATTACCCCCAGCTCAGTTCTTCTGATGGTCAGTCACTACCACAGGCTGTGTTGTTAACATGAGCTACAGGAGTATAACATTAACCCCAGCTCAGTTCTTCTGATGGTCACTACCACAGGCTGTGTTGTTAACATGAGCTGTAGGAGCGTAACATTAACCCCAGCTCAGTTCTTGTGATGGTCAATACGACAGGCTGTTTTTGTTAACATGAGCTACAGGAGTGTAACATTACCCCCAGCTTAGTTCTTGTGATGGTCACTACCACAGATTGTGTTGTTAACATGAGCTGTAGGAGTATAACATTACCCCCAGCTCAGTTCTTGTGATGGTCACTACCACAGGCTGTGTTGTTAACATGAGCTGTAGGAGCGTAACATTATCCCAAGCTCAGTTCTTCTGATGGTCACTACCACAGGCTGTATTGTTAACATGAGGTGTAGGAGTGTAACATTACCCCCAGCTCAGTTCTTCTGATGGTCACTACCACAGACTGTGTTGTTAACATGAGCTACAGGAGTGTAACATTACCCCCAGCTCAGTTCTTCTGATGGTCACTACCACAGGCTGTGTTGTTAACATGAGATGTAGGAGTGTAACATTACCCCAGCTCAGTTCTTCTGATGGTCACTACCACAGGCTGTGTTGTTAACATGAGCTACAGCAGTATAACATTAACCCCAGCTCAGTTCTTCTGATCGTCACTACCACAGGCTGTGTTGTTAACATGAGCTGTAGGAGCGTAACATTAACCCCAGCTCAGTTCTTCTGATGGTCACTACCACAGGCTGTGTTTTTAACATGAGCTGTAGGAGGGTAACATTACCCCCAGCTCAGTTCTTCTGCTGGTCACTACCACAGGCTGTGTTGTTAACATGAGCTGTAGGAGTGTAACATTACCCCCAGGTCAGTTCTTCTGATAGTCAGTCACTACCACAGGCTGTGTTGTTAACATGAGCTGTAGGAGCGTAACATTACCCCCAGCTCAGTTCTTCTGATAGTCAGTCACTACCACAGGCTGTGTTGTTAACATGAGCTGTAGGAGTGTAACATTACCCCCAGCTCATTTCTTGTGATGGTCACTACCACAGGCTGTGTTGTTAACATGAGCTGTAGGAGCGTAACATTATCCCAAGCTCAGTTCTTCTGATGGTCACTACCACAGGCTGTGTTGTTAACATGAGGTGTAGGAGTGTAACATTACCCCCAGCTCAGTTCTTCTGATGGTCACTACCACAGACTGTGTTGTTAACATGAGCTACAGGAGTGTAACATTACCCCCAGCTCAGTTCATCTGATGGTCACAACCACAGGCTGTGTTGTTAACATGAGCTACAGGAGTATAACATTAACCCCAGCTCAGTTCTTCTGATGGTCACTACCACAGGCTGTGTTGTTAACATGAGCTGTAGGAGCGTAACATTAACCCCAGCTCAGTTCTTCTGCTGGTCACTACCACAGGCTGTATTGTTAACATGAGCTGTAGGAGTGTAACATTACCCCCAGCTCATTTCTTCTGATGGTCACTACCACAGGCTGTGTTGTTAACATGAGCTGTAGGAGCGTAACATTACCCCCAGCTCAGTTCTTCTGATGGTCACTACCACAGGCTGTGTTTTTAACATGAGCTGTAGGAGGGTAACATTACCCCCAGCTCAGTTCTTCTGCTGGTCACTACCACAGGCTGTGTTGTTAACATGAGCTGTAGGAGTGTAACATTACCCCCAGCTCAGTTCTTCTGATGGTCAGTCACTACCACAGGCTGTGTTGTTAACATGAGCTACAGGAGTATAACATTAACCCCAGCTCAGTTCTTCTGATGGTCACTACCACAGGCTGTGTTGTTAACATGAGCTGTAGGAGCGTAACATTAACCCCAGCTCAGTTCTTGTGATGGTCAATACGACAGGCTGTTTTTGTTAACATGAGCTACAGGAGTGTAACATTACCCCCAGCTTAGTTCTTGTGATGGTCACTACCACAGATTGTGTTGTTAACATGAGCTGTAGGAGTATAACATTACCCCCAGCTCAGTTCTTGTGATGGTCACTACCACAGGCTGTGTTGTTAACATGAGCTGTAGGAGCGTAACATTATCCCAAGCTCAGTTCTTCTGATGGTCACTACCACAGGCTGTATTGTTAACATGAGGTGTAGGAGTGTAACATTACCCCCAGCTCAGTTCTTCTGATGGTCACTACCACAGACTGTGTTGTTAACATGAGCTACAGGAGTGTAACATTACCCCCAGCTCAGTTCTTCTGATGGTCACTACCACAGGCTGTGTTGTTAACATGAGATGTAGGAGTGTAACATTACCCCAGCTCAGTTCTTCTGATGGTCACTACCACAGGCTGTGTTGTTAACATGAGCTACAGCAGTATAACATTAACCCCAGCTCAGTTCTTCTGATCGTCACTACCACAGGCTGTGTTGTTAACATGAGCTGTAGGAGCGTAACATTAACCCCAGCTCAGTTCTTCTGATGGTCACTACCACAGGCTGTGTTTTTAACATGAGCTATAGGAGGGTAACATTACCCCCAGCTCAGTTCTTCTGCTGGTCACTACCACAGGCTGTGTTGTTAACATGAGCTGTAGGAGTGTAACATTACCCCCAGGTCAGTTCTTCTGATAGTCAGTCACTACCACAGGCTGTGTTGTTAACATGAGCTGTAGGAGCGTAACATTACCCCCAGCTCAGTTCTTCTGATAGTCAGTCACTACCACAGGCTGTGTTGTTAACATGAGCTGTAGGAGTGTAACATTACCCCCAGCTCATTTCTTGTGATGGTCACTACCACAGGCTGTGTTGTTAACATGAGCTGTAGGAGCGTAACATTATCCCAAGCTCAGTTCTTCTGATGGTCACTACCACAGGCTGTGTTGTTAACATGAGGTGTAGGAGTGTAACATTACCCCCAGCTCAGTTCTTCTGATGGTCACTACCACAGACTGTGTTGTTAACATGAGCTACAGGAGTGTAACATTACCCCCAGCTCAGTTCTTCTGATGGTCACAACCACAGGCTGTGTTGTTAACATGAGCTACAGGAGTATAACATTAACCCCAGCTCAGTTCTTCTGATGGTCACTACCACAGGCTGTGTTGTTAACATGAGCTGTAGGAGCGTAACATTAACCCCAGCTCAGTTCTTCTGCTGGTCACTACCACAGGCTGTATTGTTAACATGAGCTGTAGGAGTGTAACATTAACCCCAGCTCATTTCTTCTGATGGTCACTACCACAGGCTGTGTTTTTAACATGAGCTGTAGGAGGGTAACATTACCCCCAGCTCAGTTCTTCTGCTGGTCACTACCACAGGCTGTGTTGTTAACATGAGCTGTAGGAGTGTAACATTACCCCCAGGTCAGTTCTTCTGATAGTCAGTCACTACCACAGGCTGTGTTGTTAACATGAGCTGTAGGAGCGTAACATTACCCCCAGCTCAGTTCTTCTGATAGTCAGTCACTACCACAGGCTGTGTTGTTAACATGAGCTGTAGGAGTGTAACATTACCCCCAGCTCATTTCTTGTGATGGTCACTACCACAGGCTGTGTTGTTAACATGAGCTGTAGGAGCGTAACATTATCCCAAGCTCAGTTCTTCTGATGGTCACTACCACAGGCTGTGTTGTTAACATGAGGTGTAGGAGTGTAACATTACCCCCAGCTCAGTTCTTCTGATGGTCACTACCACAGACTGTGTTGTTAACATGAGCTACAGGAGTGTAACATTACCCCCAGCTCAGTTCTTCTGATGGTCACAACCACAGGCTGTGTTGTTAACATGAGCTACAGGAGTATAACATTAACCCCAGCTCAGTTCTTCTGATGGTCACTACCACAGGCTGTGTTGTTAACATGAGCTGTAGGAGCGTAACATTAACCCCAGCTCAGTTCTTCTGCTGGTCACTACCACAGGCTGTATTGTTAACATGAGCTGTAGGAGTGTAACATTACCCCCAGCTCATTTCTTCTGATGGTCACTACCACAGGCTGTGTTGTTAACATGAGCTGTAGGAGCGTAACATTACCCCCAGCTCAGTTCTTCTGATAGTCAGTCACTAATACAGGCTGTGTTGTTAACATGAGCTGTAGGAGTGTAACATTACCCCAGCTCAGTTCTTCTGATGGTCACTACCACAGGCTGTGTTAACATGAGGTGTAGGAGTGTAACATTACCCCCAGCTCAGTTCTTCTGATGGTCACTACCACAGGCTGTGTTGTTAACATGAGGTGTAGGAGTGTAACATTACCCCCAGCTCAGTTCTTGTGATGGTCACTACCACAGGCTGTGTTGTTAACATGAGCTACAGGAGTGTAACATTACCTCCAGCTCAGTTCTTCTGATGGTCACTACCACAGGCTGTGTTGTTAACATGAGGTGTAGGAGCATAACATTAACCCCAGCTCAGTTCTTCTGATGGTCAATACGACAGGCTGTGTTGTTAACATGAGCTACAGGAGTGTAACATTACCCCCAGCTTAGTTCTTGTGATGGTCACTACCACAGGCTGTGTTGTTAACATAAGCTGTAGGAGTGTAACATTACCCCCAGCTCAGTTCTTCTGATGGTCACTACCACAGGCTGTGTTGATAACATGAGCTGTAGGAGCGTAACATTACCCCCAGCTCAGTTATTCTGATGGCCATTACCACAGGCTGTGTTGTTAACATGAGCTACAGGAGCGTAACATTACCCCCAGCTCAGTTCTTATGATGGTCAGTCACTACCACAGGCTGTGTTGTTAACATGAGCTACAGTAGTATAACATTAACCCCAGCTCAGTTCTTCTGATGGTCACTACCACAGGCTGTGTTGTTAACATGAGCTGCAGGAGCGTAACATTAACCCCAGCTCAGTACTTGTGATGGTCACTACCACAGGCTGTGTTGTTAACATGAGGTGTAGGAGTGTAACATTACCCCAGCTCAGTTCTTCTGATGGTCAATACCACAGGCTGTGTTGTTATCATGAGCTACAGGAGTGTAACATTACCCCCAGCTCAGTTATTCTGATGGCCATTACCACAGGCTGTGTTGTTAACATGAGCTGTAGGAGCGTAACATTACCCCCAGCTCAGTTCTTCTGATAGTCAGTCACTACCACAGGCTGTGTTGTTAACATGAGCTGTAGGAGTGTAACATTACCCCCAGCTCAGTTCTTGTGATGGTCACTACCACAGGCTGTGTTGTTAACATGAGCTGTAGGAGCGTAACATTATCCCAAGCTCAGTTCTTCTGATGGTCACTACCACAGGCTGTGTTGTTAACATGAGGTGTAGGAGTGTAACATTACCCCCAGCTCAGTTCTTCTGATGGTCACTACCACAGGCTGTGTTGTTAACATGAGCTACAGGAGTATAACATTAACCCCAGCTCAGTTCTTCTGATGGTCACTACCACAGGCTGTGTTGTTAACATGAGCTGTAGGAGCGTAACATTAACCCCAGCTCAGTTCTTGTGATGGTCACTACCACAGGCTGTGTTGTTAACATGAGCTGTAGGAGTGTAACATTACCCCCAGCTCAGTTCTTGTGATGGTCACTACCACAGGCTGTGTTGCTAACATGAGCTACAGGAGTGTAACATTACCCCCAGCTCAGTTCTTGTTATGGTCAGTCACTACCACAGGCTGTGTTGTTAACATCAGCTACAGGAGTATAACATTAACCCCAGCTCAGTTTTTCTGATGGTCACTACCACAGGCTGTGTTGTTAACATGAGCTGTAGGAGCGTAACATTAACCCCAGCTCAGTTCTTGTGATGGTCAATACGACAGGCTGTGTTATTAACATGAGCTACAGGAGTGTAACATTACCCCCAGCTCAGTTCTTCTGATGGTCACTACCACAGGCTGTGTTGTTAACATGAGCTGTAGGAGTGTAACATTACCCCCAGCTCAGTTCTTCTGATGGTCACTACCACAGGCTGTGATGTTAACATGAGGTGTAGGAGTGTAACATTACCCCCAGCTCAGTTCTTGTGATGGTCACTACCACAGGCTGTGTTGTTAACATGAGCTACAGGAGTGTAACATTACCCCCAGCTCAGTTCTTGTGATGGTCATTCACTACCACATGCTGTGTTGTTAACATCAGCTACAGGACTATAACATTAACCCCATCTCAGTTCGCCTGATGGTCACCACCACAGGCTGTGTTGTTAACATGAGCTGTAGGAGCATAACATTAACCCCGGCTCAGTTCTTGTGATGGTCAATACGACAGGCTGTGTTGTTAACATGAGCTACAGCAGTATAACATTAACCCCAGCTCAGTTCTTCTGATGGTCACTACCACAGGCTGTGTTGTTAACATGAGCTGTAGGAGCGTAACATTAACCCCAGCTCAGTTCTTCTGATGGTCACTACCACAGGCTGTGTTTTTAACATGGGCTGTAGGAGGGTAACATTACCCCCAGCTCAGTTCTTCTGCTGGTCACTACCACAGGCTGTGTTGTTAACATGAGCTGTAGGAGTGTAACATTACCCCCAGCTCAGTTCTTCTGATAGTCAGTCACTACCACAGGCTGTGTTGTTAACATGAGCTGTAGGAGCGTAACATTACCCCCAGCTCAGTTCTTCTGATAGTCATTCACTACCACAGGCTGTGTTGTTAACATGAGCTGTAGGAGTTTAACATTACCCCAGCTCAGTTCTTCTGATGGTCACTACCACAGGCTGTGTTAACATGAGGTGTAGGAGTGTAACATTACTCCCAGCTCAGTTCTTCTGATGGTCACTACCACAGGCTGTGTTGTTCACATGAGGTGTAGGAGTGTAACATTACCCCCAGCTCAGTTCTTGTGATGGTCACTACCACAGGCTGTGTTGTTAACATGAGCTGTAGGAGTGTAACATTACCCCCAGCTCAGTTCTTCTGATGGTCACTACGACAGGCTGTGTTGTTAACATGAGCTGTAGGAGTGTAACATTACCCCCAGCTCAGTTCTTCTGATGGTCAGTCACTACCACAGGCTGTGTTGTTAACATGAGCTACAGGAGTATAACATTAACCCCAGCTCAGTTCTTCTGATTGTCACTACCACAGGCTGTGTTGTTAACATGAGCTGTAGGAGCGTAACATTAACCCCAGCTCAGTTCTTGTGATGGTCAATACGACAGGCTGTGTTGTTAACATGAGCTACAGGAGTGTAACATTACCCCCAGATTAGTTCTTGTGATGGTCACTACCACAGGCTGTGTTGTTAACATAAGCTGTAGGAGTGTAACATTACCCCCAGCTCAGTTCTTGTGATGGTCACTACCACAGGCTGTGTTGTTAACATGAGCTGTAGGAGCGTAACATTACCCCCAGCTCAGTTATTCTGATGGTTACTACCACAGGCTGTGTTGTTAATATGAGCTACAGGAGTATAACATTAACCCCAGCTCAGTTCTTCTGATGGTCACTACCACAGGCTGTGTTGTTAACATGAGCTGCAGGAGCGTAACATTAACCCCAGCTCAGTTCTTGTGATGGTCACTACCACAGGCTGTGTTGTTAACATGAGGTGTAGGAGTGTAACATTACCCCAGCTCAGTTCTTCTGATGGTCAATACCACAGGCTGTGTTGTTATCATGAGTTACAGGAGCGTAACATTACCCCCAGCTCAGTTCTTCTGATGGTCAGTCACTACCACAGGCTGTGTTGTTAACATGAGCTACAGGAGTAAAACATTAACCCCAGCTCAGTTCTTCTGATGGTCACTACCACAGGCTGTGTTGTTAACATGAGCTGCAGGAGCGTAACATTAACCCCAGCTCAGTTCTTGTGATGGTCAATACGATAGGCTGTGTTGTTAACATGAGCTACAGGAGTGTAACATTACCCCCAGCTTAGTTCTTGTGATGGTCACTACCACAGGCTGTGTTGTTAACATGAGCTGTAGGAGTGTAACATTACCCCCAGCTCAGTTCTTGTGATGGTCACTACCACAGGCTGTGTTGTTAACATGAGGTGTAGGAGTGTAACATTACCCCAGCTCAGTTCTTCTGATGGTCACTACCAAAGGCTGTGTTGTTAACATGAGGTGTAGGAGTGTAACATTACCCCCAGCTCAGTTCTTCTGATGGTCAGTCACTACCACAGGCTGTGTTGTTAACATGAGCTACAGGAGTATAACATTAACCCCAGCTCAGTTCTTCTGATGGTCACTACCACAGGCTGTGTTGTTAACATGAGCTGTAGGAGCGTAACATTAACCCCAGCTCAGTTCTTGTGATGGTCAATACGACAGGCTGTGTTGTTAACATGAGCTACAGGAGTGTAACATTACCCCCAGCTTAGTTCTTGTGATGGTCACTACCACAGATTGTGTTGTTAACATGAGCTGTAGGAGTATAACATTACCCCCAGCTCAGTTCTTGTGATGGTCACTACCACAGGCTGTGTTGTTAACATGAGCTGTAGGAGCGTAACATTATCCCAAGCTCAGATCTTCTGATGGTCACTACCACAGGCTGTGTTGTTAACATGAGGTGTAGGAGTGTAACATTACCCCCAGCTCAGTTCTTCTGATGGTCACTACCACAGACTGTGTTGTTAACATGAGCTACAGGAGTGTAACATTACCCCCAGCTCAGTTCTTCTGATGGTCACTACCACAGGCTGTGTTGTTAACATGAGATATAGGAGTGTAACATTAACCCCAGCTCAGTTCTTCTGATGGTCACTACCACAGGCTGTGTTGTTAACATGAGCTGTAGGAGCGTAACATTAACCCCAGCTCAGTTCTTCTGATGGTCACTACCACAGGCTGTGTTTTTAACATGAGCTGTAGGAGGGTAACATTACCCCCAGCTCAGTTCTTCTGCTGGTCACTACCACAGGCTGTGTTGTTAACATGAGCTGTAGGAGTGTAACATTACCCCCAGGTCAGTTCTTCTGATAGTCAGTCACTACCACAGGCTGTGTTGTTAACATGAGCTGTAGGAGCGTAACATTACCCCCAGCTCAGTTCTTCTGATGGTCAGTACCACAGGCTGTGTTGTTAACATGAGCTGTAGGAGCGTAACATTACCCCCAGCTCAGTTCTTCTGATAGTCAGTCACTAATACAGGCTGTGTTGTTAACATGAGCTGTAGGAGTGTAACATTACCCCAGCTCAGTTCTTCTGATGGTCACTACCACAGGCTGTGTTAACATGAGGTGTAGGAGTGTAACATTACCCCCAGCTCAGTTCTTCTGATGGTCACTACCACAGGCTGTGTTGTTAACATGAGCTACAGGAGTATAACATTAACCCCAGCTCAGTTCTTCTGATGGTCACTACCACAGGCTGTGTTGTTAACATGAGCTACAGGAGTGTAACATTAACCCCAGCTCAGTTCTTGTGATGGTCAATACGACAGGCTGTGTTGTTAACATGAGCTACAGGAGTGTAACATTACCCCCAGCTTAGTTCTTGTGATGGTCACTACCACAGGCTGTGTTGTTAACATGAGCTGTAGGAGTGTAACATTACCCCCAGCTCAGTTCTTGTGATGGTCACTACCACTGAATGTGTTGTTAACATGAGCTGTAGGAGTGTAACATTACCCCCAGCTCAGTTCTTGTGATGGTCACTACCACAGGCTGTGTTGTTAACATGAGCTGTAGGAGCGTAACATTACCCCCAGCTCAGTTATTCTGATGGCCATTAACACAGGCTGTGTTGTTAATATGAGCTCCAGGAGCGTAACATTACCCCCAGCTCAGTTCTTCTGATGGTCAGTCACTACCACAGGCTGTGTTGTTAACATGAGCTACAGGAGTGTAACATTACCCCCAGCTCAATTCTTCTGATGGTCACTACCACAGGCTGTGTTGTTATCATGAGGTGTAGGAGCATAACATTAACCCCAGCTCAGTTCTTGTGATGGTCACTACCACAGGCTGTGTTGCTAACATGAGCTACAGGAGTGTAACATTACCCCCAGCTCAGTTCTTGTTATGGTCAGTCACTACGACAGGCTGTGTTGTTAACATCAGCTACAGGAGTATAACATTAACCCCAGCTCAGTTCTTCTGATGGTCACTACCACAGGCTGTGTTGTTAACATGAGCTGTAGGAGCGTAACATTAACCCCAGCTCAGTTCTTGTGATGGTCACTACCACAGGCTGTGATGTTAACATGAGGTGTAGGAGTGTAACATTACCCCCAGCTCAGTTCTTGTGATGGTCACTACCACAGGCTGTGTTGTTAACATGAGCTACAGGAGTGTAACATTACCCCCAGCTCAGTTCTTGTGATGGTCAGTCACTACCACATGCTGTGTTGTTAACATCAGCTACAGGACTATAACATTAACCCCAGCTCAGTTCGCCTGATGGTCACCACCACAGGCTGTGTTGTTAACATGAGCTGTAGGAGCATAACATTAACCCCGGCTCAGTTCTTGTGATGGTCAATACGACAGGCTGTGTTGTTAACATGAGCTACAGCAGTATAACATTAACCCCAGCTCAGTTCTTCTGATGGTCACTACCACAGGCTGTGTTGTTAACATGAGCTGTAGGAGCGTAACATTAACCCCAGCTCAGTTCTTCTGATGGTCATTACCACAGGCTGTGTTTTTAACATGGGCTGTAGGAGGGTAACATTACCCCCAGCTCAGTTCTTCTGCTGGTCACTACCACAGGCTGTGTTGTTAACATGAGCTGTAGGAGTGTAACTTTACCCCCAGCTCAGTTCTTCTGATAGTCAGTCACTACCACAGGCTGTGTTGTTAACATGAGCTGTAGGAGCGTAACATTACCCCCAGCTCAGTTCTTCTGATAGTCATTCACTACCACAGGCTGTGTTGTTAACATGAGCTGTAGGAGTTTAACATTACCCCAGCTCAGTTCTTCTGATGGTCACTACCACAGGCTGTGTTAACATGAGGTGTAGGAGTGTAACATTACCCCCAGCTCAGTTCTTCTGATGGTCACTACCACAGGCTGTGTTGTTAACATGAGGTGTAGGAGTGTAACATTACCCCCAGCTCAGTTCTTGTGATGGTCACTACCACAGGCTGTGTTGTTAACATGAGCTGTAGGAGTGTAACATTACCCCCAGCTCAGTTCTTCTGATGGTCACTACCACAGGCTGTGTTGTTAACATGAGCTGTAGGAGTGTAACATTACCCCCAGCTCAGTTCTTCTGATGGTCAGTCACTACCACAGGCTGTGTTGTTAACATGAGCTACAGGAGTATAACATTAACCCCAGCTCAGTTCTTCTGATGGTCACTACCACAGGCTGTGTTGTTAACATGAGCTGTAGGAGCGTAACATTAACCCCAGCTCAGTTCTTGTGATGGTCAATACGACAGGCTGTGTTGTTAACATGAGCTACAGGAGTGTAACATTACCCCCAGCTTAGTTCTTGTGATGGTCAGTACCACAGGCTGTGTTGTTAACATAAGCTGTAGGAGTGTAACATTACCCCCAGCTCAGTTCTTGTGATGGTCACTACCACAGGCTGTGTTGTTAACATGAGCTGTAGGAGCGTAACATTATCCCCAGCTCAGTTATTCTGATGGTCACTACCACAGGCTGTGTTGTTAATATGAGCTACAGGAGTATAACATTAACCCCAGCTCAGTTCTTCTGATGGTCACTACCACAGGCTGTGTTGTTAACATGAGCTGCAGGAGCGTAACATTAACCCCAGCTCAGTTCTTGTGATGGTCACTACCACAGGCTGTGTTGTTAACATGAGGTGTAGGAGTGTAACATTACCCCAGCTCAGTTCTTCTGATGGTCAATACCACAGGCTGTGTTGTTATCATGAGTTACAGGAGCGTAACATTACCCCCAGCTCAGTTCTTCTGATGGTCAGTCACTACCACAGGCTGTGTTGTTAACATGAGCTACAGGAGTATAACATTAACCCCAGCTCAGTTCTTCTGATGGTCACTACCACAGGCTGTGTTGTTAACATGAGCTGCAGGAGCGTAACATTAACCCCAGCTCAGTTCTTGTGATGGTCAATACGATAGGCTGTGTTGTTAACATGAGCTACAGGAGTGTAACATTACCCCCTGCTTAGTTCTTGTGATGGTCACTACTACAGGCTGTGTTGTTAACATGAGCTGTAGGAGTGTAACATTACCCCCAGCTCAGTTCTTGTGATGGTCACTACCACAGGCTGTGTTGTTAACATGAGGTGTAGGAGTGTAACATTACCCCAGCTCAGTTCTTCTGATGGTCACTACCAAAGGCTGTGTTGTTAACATGAGGTGTAGGAGTGTAACATTACCCCCAGCTCAGTTCTTCTGATGGTCAGTCACTACCACAGGCTGTGTTGTTAACATGAGCTACAGGAGTATAACATTAAACCCAGCTCAGTTCTTCTGATGGTCACTACCACAGGATGTGTTGTTAACATGAGCTGTAGGAGCGTAACATTAACCCCAGCTCAGTTCTTGTGATGTTCAATACGACAGGCTGTGTTGTTAACATGAGCTACAGGAGCGTAACATTAACCCCAGCTCAGTTCTTCTGATGGTCACTACCACAGGCTGTGTTTTTAACATGAGCTGTAGGAGGGTAACATTACCCCCAGCTCAGTTCTTCTGCTGGTCACTACCACAGGCTGTGTTGTTAACATGAGCTGTAGGAGTGTAACATTACCCCCAGGTCAGTTCTTCTGATAGTCAGTCACTACCACAGGCTGTGTTGTTAACATGAGCTGTAGGAGCGTAACATTACCCCCAGCTCAGTTCTTCTGATGGTCAGTACCACAGGCTGTGTTGTTAACATGAGCTGTAGGAGCGTAACATTACCCCCAGCTCAGTTCTTCTGATAGTCAGTCACTAATACAGGCTGTGTTGTTAACATGAGCTGTAGGAGTGTAACATTACCCCAGCTCAGTTCTTCTGATGGTCACTACCACAGGCTGTGTTAACATGAGGTGTAGGAGTGTAACATTACCCCCAGCTCAGTTCTTCTGATGGTCACTACCACAGGCTGTGTTGTTAACATGAGCTACAGGAGTATAACATTAACCCCAGCTCAGTTCTTCTGATGGTCACTACCACAGGCTGTGTTGTTAACATGAGCTACAGGAGTGTAACATTAACCCCAGCTCAGTTCTTGTGATGGTCAATACGACAGGCTGTGTTGTTAACATGAGCTACAGGAGTGTAACATTACCCCCAGCTTAGTTCTTGTGATGGTCACTACCACAGGCTGTGTTGTTAACATGAGCTGTAGGAGTGTAACATTACCCCCAGCTCAGTTCTTGTGATGGTCACTACCACTGAATGTGTTGTTAACATGAGCTGTAGGAGTGTAACATTACCCCCAGCTCAGTTCTTGTGATGGTCACTACCACAGGCTGTGTTGTTAACATGAGCTGTAGGAGCGTAACATTACCCCCAGCTCAGTTATTCTGATGGCCATTAACACAGGCTGTGTTGTTAATATGAGCTCCAGGAGCGTAACATTACCCCCAGCTCAGTTCTTCTGATGGTCAGTCACTACCACAGGCTGTGTTGTTAACATGAGCTACAGGAGTGTAACATTACCCCCAGCTCAGTTCTTCTGATGGTCACTACCACAGGCTGTGTTGTTATCATGAGGTGTAGGAGCATAACATTAACCCCAGCTCAGTTCTTGTGATGGTCACTACCACAGGCTGTGTTGCTAACATGAGCTACAGGAGTGTAACATTACCCCCAGCTCAGTTCTTGTTATGGTCAGTCACTACCACAGGCTGTGTTTTTAACATCAGCTACAGGAGTATAACATTAACCCCAGCTCAGTTTTTCTGATGGTCACTACCACAGGCTGTGTTGTTAACATGAGCTGTAGGAGCGTAACATTAACCCCAGCTCAGTTCTTGTGATGGTCAATACGACAGGCTGTGTTATTAACATGAGCTACAGGAGTGTAACATTACCCCCAGCTCAGTTCTTCTGATGGTCACTACCACAGGCTGTGTTGTTAACATGAGCTGTAGGAGTGTAACATTACCCCCAGCTCAGTTCTTCTGATGGTCACTACCACAGGCTGTGATGTTAACATGAGGTGTAGGAGTGTAACATTACCCCCAGCTCAGTTCTTGTGATGGTCACTACCACAGGCTGTGTTGTTAACATGAGCTACAGGAGTGTAACATTACCCCCAGCTCAGTTCTTGTGATGGTCAGTCACTACCACATGCTGTGTTGTTAACATCAGCTACAGGACTATAACATTAACCCCAGCTCAGTTCGCCTGATGGTCACCACCACAGGCTGTGTTGTTAACATGAGCTGTAGGAGCATAACATTAACCCCGGCTCAGTTCTTGTGATGGTCAATACGACAGGCTGTGTTGTTAACATGAGCTACAGCAGTATAACATTAACCCCAGCTCAGTTCTTCTGATGGTCACTACCACAGGCTGTGTTGTTAACATGAGCTGTAGGAGCGTAACATTAACCCCAGCTCAGTTCTTCTGATGGTCATTACCACAGGCTGTGTTTTTAACATGGGCTGTAGGAGGGTAACATTACCCCCAGCTCAGTTCTTCTGCTGGTCACTACCACAGGCTGTGTTGTTAACATGAGCTGTAGGAGTGTAACTTTACCCCCAGCTCAGTTCTTCTGATAGTCAGTCACTACCACAGGCTGTGTTGTTAACATGAGCTGTAGGAGCGTAACATTACCCCCAGCTCAGTTCTTCTGATAGTCATTCACTACCACAGGCTGTGTTGTTAACATGAGCTGTAGGAGTTTAACATTACCCCAGCTCAGTTCTTCTGATGGTCACTACCACAGGCTGTGTTAACATGAGGTGTAGGAGTGTAACATTACCCCCAGCTCAGTTCTTCTGATGGTCACTACCACAGGCTGTGTTGTTAACATGAGGTGTAGGAGTGTAACATTACCCCCAGCTCAGTTCTTGTGATGGTCACTACCACAGGCTGTGTTGTTAACATGAGCTGTAGGAGTGTAACATTACCCCCAGCTCAGTTCTTCTGATGGTCACTACCACAGGCTGTGTTGTTAACATGAGCTGTAGGAGTGTAACATTACCCCCAGCTCAGTTCTTCTGATGGTCAGTCACTACCACAGGCTGTGTTGTTAACATGAGCTACAGGAGTATAACATTAACCCCAGCTCAGTTGTTCTGATGGTCACTACCACAGGCTGTGTTGTTAACATGAGCTGTAGGAGCGTAACATTAACCCCAGCTCAGTTCTTGTGATGGTCAATACGACAGGCTGTGTTGTTAACATGAGCTACAGGAGTGTAACATTACCCCCAGCTTAGTTCTTGTGATGGTCAGTACCACAGGCTGTGTTGTTAACATAAGCTGTAGGAGTGTAACATTACCCCCAGCTCAGTTCTTGTGATGGTCACTACCACAGGCTGTGTTGTTAACATGAGCTGTAGGAGCGTAACATTATCCCCAGCTCAGTTATTCTGATGGTCACTACCACAGGCTGTGTTGTTAATATGAGCTACAGGAGTATAACATTAACCCCAGCTCAGTTCTTCTGATGGTCACTACCACAGGCTGTGTTGTTAACATGAGCTGCAGGAGCGTAACATTAACCCCAGCTCAGTTCTTGTGATGGTCACTACCACAGGCTGTGTTGTTAACATGAGGTGTAGGAGTGTAACATTACCCCAGCTCAGTTCTTCTGATGGTCAATACCACAGGCTGTGTTGTTATCATGAGTTACAGGAGCGTAACATTACCCCCAGCTCAGTTCTTCTGATGGTCAGTCACTACCACAGGCTGTGTTGTTAACATGAGCTACAGGAGTATAACATTAACCCCAGCTCAGTTCTTCTGATGGTCACTACCACAGGCTGTGTTGTTAACATGAGCTGCAGGAGCGTAACATTAACCCCAGCTCAGTTCTTGTGATGGTCAATACGATAGGCTGTGTTGTTAACATGAGCTACAGGAGTGTAACATTACCCCCAGCTTAGTTCTTGTGATGGTCACTACCACAGGCTGTGTTGTTAACATGAGCTGTAGGAGTGTAACATTACCCCCAGCTCAGTTCTTGTGATGGTCACTACCACAGGCTGTGTTGTTAACATGAGGTGTAGGAGTGTAACATTACCCCAGCTCAGTTCTTCTGATGGTCACTACCAAAGGCTGTGTTGTTAACATGAGGTGTAGGAGTGTAACATTACCCCCAGCTCAGTTCTTCTGATGGTCAGTCACTACCACAGGCTGTGTTGTTAACATGAGCTACAGGAGTATAACATTAAACCCAGCTCAGTTCTTCTGATGGTCACTACCACAGGCTGTGTTGTTAACATGAGCTGTAGGAGCGTAACATTAACCCCAGCTCAGTTCTTGTGATGTTCAATACGACAGGCTGTGTTGTTAACATGAGCTACAGGAGTGTAACATTACCCCCAGCTTAGTTCTTGTGATGGTCACTACCACAGATTGTGTTGTTAACATGAGCTGTAGGAGTATAACATTACCCCCAGCTCAGTTCTTGTGATGGTCACTACCACAGGCTGTGTTGTTAACATGAGGTGTAGGAGTGTAACATTACCCCCAGCTCAGTTCTTCTGATGTTCACTACCACAGACTGTGTTGTTAACATGAGCTACAGGAGTGTAACATTACCCCCAGCTCAGTTCTTCTGATGGTCACTACCACAGGCTGTGTTGTTAACATGAGATGTAGGAGTGTAACATTACCCCAGCTCAGTTCTTCTGATGGTCACTACCACAGGCTGTGTTGTTAACATGAGCTACAGCAATATAACATTAACCCCAGCTCAGTTCTTCTGATGGTCACTACCACAGGCTGTGTTGTTAACATGAGCTGTAGGAGCATAACATTAACCCCAGCTCAGTTCTTCTGATGGTCACTACCACAGGCTGTGTTTTTAACATGAGCTGTAGGAGGGTAACATTACCCCCAGCTCAGTTCTTCTGCTGGTCACTACCACAGGCTGTGTTGTTAACATGAGCTGTAGGAGTGTAACATTACCCCCAGGTCAGTTCTTCTGATAGTCAGTCACTACCACAGGCTGTGTTGTTAACATGAGCTGTAGGAGCGTAACATTACCCCCAGCTCAGTTCTTCTGATAGTCAGTCACTACCACAGGCTGTGTTGTTAACATGAGCTGTAGGAGTGTAACATTACCCCCAGCTCATTTCTTGTGATGGTCACTACCACAGGCTGTGTTGTTAACATGAGCTGTAGGAGCGTAACATTATCCCAAGCTCAGTTCTTCTGATGGTCACTACCACAGGCTGTGTTGTTAACATGAGGTGTAGGAGTGTAACATTACCCCCAGCTCAGTTCTTCTGATGGTCACTACCACAGACTGTGTTGTTAACATGAGCTACAGGAGTGTAACATTACCCCCAGCTCAGTTCTTCTGATGGTCACTTCCACAGGCTGTGTTGTTAACATGAGCTACAGGAGTATAACATTAACCCCAGCTCAGTTCTTCTGATGGTCACTACCACAGGCTGTGTTGTTAACATGAGCTGTAGGAGCGTAACATTAACCCCAGCTCAGTTCTTCTGCTGGTCACTACCACAGGCTGTATTGTTAACATGAGCTGTAGGAGTGTAACATTACCCCCAGCTCATTTCTTCTGATGGTCAGTACCACAGGCTGTGTTGTTAACATGAGCTGTAGGAGCGTAACATTACCCCCAGCTCAGTTCTTCTGATAGTCAGTCACTAATACAGGCTGTGTTGTTAACATGAGCTGTAGGAGTGTAACATTACCCCAGCTCAGTTCTTCTGATGGTCACTACCACAGGCTGTGTTAACATGAGGTGTAGGAGTGTAACATTACCCCCAGCTCAGTTCTTCTAATGGTCACTACCACAGGCTGTGTTGTTAACATGAGGTGTAGGAGTGTAACATTACCCCCAGCTCAGTTCTTGTGATGGTCACTACCACAGGCTGTGTTGTTAACATGAGCTACAGGAGTGTAACATTACCCCCAGCTCAGTTCTTGTGATGGTCAGTCACTACCACAGGCTGTGTTGTTAACATGAGCTACAGGAGTATAACATTAACCCCAGCTCAGTTCTTCTGATGGTCACTACCACAGGCTGTGTTGTTAACATGAGCTACAGGAGTGTAACATTAACCCCAGCTCAGTTCTTGTGATGGTCAATACGACAGGCTGTGTTGTTAACATGAGCTACAGGAGTGTAACATTACCCCCAGCTTAGTTCTTGTGATGGTCACTACCACAGGCTGTGTTGTTAACATGAGCTGTAGGAGTGTAACATTACCCCCAGCTCAGTTCTTGTGATGGTCACTACCACAGAATGTGTTGTTAACATGAGCTGTAGGAGTGTAACATTACCCCCAGCTCAGTTCTTGTGATGGTCACTACCACAGGCTGTGTCGTTAACATGAGCTGTAGGAGCGTAACATTACCCCCAGCTCAGTTATTCTGATGGCCATTAACACAGGCTGTGTTGTTAATATGAGCTACAGGAGCGTAACATTACCCCCAGCTCAGTTCTTCTGATGGTCAGTCACTACCACAGGCTGTGTTGTTAACATGAGCTACAGGAGTGTAACATTACCCCCAGCTCAGTTCTTCTGATGGTCACTACCACAGGCTGTGTTGTTAACATGAGGTGTAGGAGCATAACATTAACCCCAGCTCAGTTCTTGTGATGGTCAATACGACAGGCTGTGTTGTTAACATGAGCTACAGGAGTGTAACATTACCCCCAGCTTAGTTCTTGTGATGGTCACTACCACAGGCTGTGTTGTTAACATAAGCTGTAGGAGTGTAACATTACCCCCAGCTCAGTTCTTCTGATTTTCACTACCACAGGCTGTGTTGATAACATGAGCTGTAGGAGCGTAACATTACCCCCAGCTCAGTTATTCTGATGGCCATTACCACAGGCTGTGTTGTTAATATGAGCTACAGGAGTATAACATTAACCCCAGCTCAGTTCTTCTGATGGTCACTACCACAGGCTGTGTTGTTAACATGAGCTGCAGGAGCGTAACATTAACCCCAGCTCAGTTCTTGTGATGGTCACTACCACAGGCTGTGTTGTTAACATGAGCTGTAGGAGTGTAACATTACCCCAGCTCAGTTCTTCTGATGGTCAATACCACAGGCTGTGTTGTTATCATGAGCTACAGGAGCGTAACATTACCCCCAGCTCAGTTCTTCTGATGGTCAGTCACTACCACAGGCTGTGTTGTTAACATGAGCTACAGTAGTATAACATTAACCCCAGCTCAGTTCTTCTGATGGTCACTACCACAGGCTGTGTTGTAAACATGAGCTGTAGGAGCGTAACATTAACCCCAGCTCAGTTCTTGTGATGGTCAATACGATAGGCTGTGTTGTTAACATGAGCTACAGGAGTGTAACATTACCCCCAGCTTAGTTCTTGTGATGGTCACTACCACAGAATGTGTTGTTATCATGAGCTGTAGGAGTGTAACATTACCCCCAGCTCAGTTCTTGTGATGGTCACTACCACAGGCTGTGTTGTTAACATGAGCTGTAGGAGCGTAACATTATCCCAAGCTCAGTTCTTCTGATGGTCACTACCACAGGCTGTGTTGTTAACATGAGGTGTAGGAGTGTAACATTACCCCCAGCTCAGTTCTTCTGATGGTCACTACCACAGACTGTGTTGTTAACATGAGCTACAGGAGTGTAACATTACCCCCAGCTCAGTTCTTCTGATGGTCACTACCACAGGCTGTGTTGTTAACATGAGGTGTAGGAGTGTAACATTACCCCAGCTCAGTTCTTCTGATGGTCACTACCACAGGCTGTGTTGTTAACATGAGCTACAGCAGTATAACATTAACTCCAGCTCAGTTCTTCTGATGGTCACTACCACAGGCTGTGTTGTTAACATCAGCTGTAGGAGGGTAACATTACCCCCAGCTCAGTTCTTCTGCTGGTCACTACCACAGGCTGTGTTGTTAACATGAGCTGTAGGAGTGTAACATTACCCCCAGGTCAGTTCTTCTGATAGTCAGTCACTACCACAGGCTGTGTTGTTAACATGAGCTGTAGGAGCGTAACATTACCCCCAGCTCAGTTCTTCTGATAGTCAGTCACTACCACAGGCTGTGTTGTTAACATGAGCTGTAGGAGTGTAACATTACCCCCAGCTCATTTCTTGTGATGGTCACTACCACAGGCTGTGTTGTTAACATGAGCTGTAGGAGCGTAACATTATCCCAAGCTCAGTTCTTCTGATGGTCACTACCACAGGCTGTGTTGTTAACATGAGGTGTAGGAGTGTAACATTACCCCCAGCTCAGTTCTTCTGATGGTCACTACCACAGACTGTGTTGTTAACATGAGCTACAGGAGTGTAACATTACCCCCAGCTCAGTTCTTCTGATGGTCACTTCCACAGGCTGTGTTGTTAACATGAGCTACAGGAGTATAACATTAACCCCAGCTCAGTTCTTCTGATGGTCACTACCACAGGCTGTGTTGTTAACATGAGCTGTAGGAGCGTAACATTAACCCCAGCTCAGTTCTTCTGCTGGTCACTACCACAGGCTGTATTGTTAACATGAGCTGTAGGAGTGTAACATTACCCCCAGCTCATTTCTTCTGATGGTCAGTACCACAGGCTGTGTTGTTAACATGAGCTGTAGGAGCGTAACATTACCCCCAGCTCAGTTCTTCTGATAGTCAGTCACTAATACAGGCTGTGTTGTTAACATGAGCTGTAGGAGTGTAACATTACCCCAGCTCAGTTCTTCTGATGGTCACTACCACAGGCTGTGTTAACATGAGGTGTAGGAGTGTAACATTACCCCCAGCTCAGTTCTTCTAATGGTCACTACCACAGGCTGTGTTGTTAACATGAGGTGTAGGAGTGTAACATTACCCCCAGCTCAGTTCTTGTGATGGTCACTACCACAGGCTGTGTTGTTAACATGAGCTACAGGAGTGTAACATTACCCCCAGCTCAGTTCTTGTGATGGTCAGTCACTACCACAGGCTGTGTTGTTAACATGAGCTACAGGAGTATAACATTAACCCCAGCTCAGTTCTTCTGATGGTCACTACCACAGGCTGTGTTGTTAACATGAGCTACAGGAGTGTAACATTAACCCCAGCTCAGTTCTTGTGATGGTCAATACGACAGGCTGTGTTGTTAACATGAGCTACAGGAGTGTAACATTACCCCCAGCTTAGTTCTTGTGATGGTCACTACCACAGGCTGTGTTGTTAACATGAGCTGTAGGAGTGTAACATTACCCCCAGCTCAGTTCTTGTGATGGTCACTACCACAGAATGTGTTGTTAACATGAGCTGTAGGAGTGTAACATTACCCCCAGCTCAGTTCTTGTGATGGTCACTACCACAGGCTGTGTCGTTAACATGAGCTGTAGGAGCGTAACATTACCCCCAGCTCAGTTATTCTGATGGCCATTAACACAGGCTGTGTTGTTAATATGAGCTACAGGAGCGTAACATTACCCCCAGCTCAGTTCTTCTGATGGTCAGTCACTACCACAGGCTGTGTTGTTAACATGAGCTACAGGAGTGTAACATTACCCCCAGCTCAGTTCTTCTGATGGTCACTACCACAGGCTGTGTTGTTAACATGAGGTGTAGGAGCATAACATTAACCCCAGCTCAGTTCTTGTGATGGTCAATACGACAGGCTGTGTTGTTAACATGAGCTACAGGAGTGTAACATTACCCCCAGCTTAGTTCTTGTGATGGTCACTACCACAGGCTGTGTTGTTAACATAAGCTGTAGGAGTGTAACATTACCCCCAGCTCAGTTCTTCTGATTTTCACTACCACAGGCTGTGTTGATAACATGAGCTGTAGGAGCGTAACATTACCCCCAGCTCAGTTATTCTGATGGCCATTACCACAGGCTGTGTTGTTAATATGAGCTACAGGAGTATAACATTAACCCCAGCTCAGTTCTTCTGATGGTCACTACCACAGGCTGTGTTGTTAACATGAGCTGCAGGAGCGTAACATTAACCCCAGCTCAGTTCTTGTGATGGTCACTACCACAGGCTGTGTTGTTAACATGAGCTGTAGGAGTGTAACATTACCCCAGCTCAGTTCTTCTGATGGTCAATACCACAGGCTGTGTTGTTATCATGAGCTACAGGAGCGTAACATTACCCCCAGCTCAGTTCTTCTGATGGTCAGTCACTACCACAGGCTGTGTTGTTAACATGAGCTACAGTAGTATAACATTAACCCCAGCTCAGTTCTTCTGATGGTCACTACCACAGGCTGTGTTGTAAACATGAGCTGTAGGAGCGTAACATTAACCCCAGCTCAGTTCTTGTGATGGTCAATACGATAGGCTGTGTTGTTAACATGAGCTGTAGGAGCGTAACATTATCCCAAGCTCAGTTCTTCTGATGGTCACTACCACAGGCTGTGTTGTTAACATGAGGTGTAGGAGTGTAACATTACCCCCAGCTCAGTTCTTCTGATGGTCACTACCACAGACTGTGTTGTTAACATGAGCTACAGGAGTGTAACATTACCCCCAGCTCAGTTCTTCTGATGGTCACTACCACAGGCTGTGTTGTTAACATGAGGTGTAGGAGTGTAACATTACCCCAGCTCAGTTCTTCTGATGGTCACTACCACAGGCTGTGTTGTTAACATGAGCTACAGCAGTATAACATTAACTCCAGCTCAGTTCTTCTGATGGTCACTACCACAGGCTGTGTTGTTAACATCAGCTGTAGGAGCGTAACATTAACCCCAGCCCAGTTCTTGTGATGGTCAGTCACTACCACAGGCTGTGTTGTTAACATCAGCTACAGGAGTATAACATTAACCCCAGCTCAGTTCTTCTGATGGTCACTACCACAGGCTGTGTTGTTAACATGAGCTGTAGGAGCGTAACATTAACCCCAGCTCAGTTCTTGTGATGGTCAATACGACAGGCTTTGTTATTAACATGAGCTACAGGAGTGTAACATTACCCCCAGCTCAGTTCTTCTGATGGTCACTACCACAGGCTGTGTTGTTAACATGAGCTGTAGGAGTGTAACATTACCCCCAGCTCAGTTCTTCTGATGGTCACTACCATAGGCTGTGTTGTTAACATGAGGTGTAGGAGTGTAACATTACCCCCAGCTCAGTTCTTGTGATGGTCGCTACCACAGGCTGTGTTGTTAACATGAGCTACAGGAGTGTAACATTACCCCCAGCTCAGTTCTTGTGATGGTCAGTCACTACCACAGGCTGTGTTGTTAACATCATCTACAGGACTATAACATTAACCCCAGCTCAGTTCTTCTGATGGTCACTACCACAGGCTGTGTTGTTAACATGAGCTGTAGGAGCATAACATTAACAGCGGCTCAGTTCTTGTGATGGTCAATACGACAGGCTGTGTTGTTAACATGAGCTACAGGAGTGTAACGTTACCCCCAGCTCAGTTTTTCAGATGGTCACTACCACAGGCTGTGTTGTTAACATGAGCTGTAGGAGTGTAACATTACCCCCAGCTCAATTATTCTGATGGTCACTACCACAGGCTGTGTTGATAACATAAGCTGTAGGAGTGTAACATTACCCCCAGCTCAGTTCTTGTGATGGTCACTACCACAGGCTGTGTTGTTAACATGAGCTGTAGGAGCGTAACATTACCCCCAGCTCAGTTCTTGTGATGGTCACTACCACAGGCTGTGTTGTTAACATGAGCTGTAGGAGCGTAACATTACCCCCAGCTCAGTTATTCGGATGGCCATTACCACAGGCTGTGTTGTTAACATGAGGTGTTGGAGTGTAACATTACCCCCAGCTCAGTTCTTCTGATGGTCACTACCACAGGCTGTGTTGTTAACATGAGCTACAGGAGTATAACATTAACCCCAGCTCAGTTCTTCTGATGGTCACTACCACAGGCTGTGTTGTTAACATGAGCTGTAGGAGCGTAACATTAACCCCAGCTCAGTTCTTGTGATGGTCAATACGACAGGCTGTGTTGTTAACATGAGCTACAGGAGTGTAACATTACCCCCAGCTTAGTTCTTGTGATGGTCACTACCACAGGCTGTGTTGTTAACATAAGCTGTAGGAGTGTAACATTACCCCCAGCTCAGTTCTTGTGATGGTCACTACCACAGAATGTGTTGTTAACATGAGCTGTAGGAGTGTAACATTACCCCCAGCTCAGTTCTTGTGATGGTCACTACCACAGGCTGTGTCGTTAACATGAGCTGTAGGAGCGTAACATTACCCCCAGCTCAGTTATTCTGATGGCCATTAACAC
Source organism: Lampris incognitus (assembly GCF_029633865.1). Classification (NCBI taxonomy): domain Eukaryota; kingdom Metazoa; phylum Chordata; class Actinopteri; order Lampriformes; family Lampridae; genus Lampris; species Lampris incognitus. Next base: position 61,156,870 of record NC_079212.1, on the reverse strand, counting down.
AGGCTGTGTTGTTAATATGAGCTACAGGAGCGTAACATTACCCCCAGCTCAGTTCTTCTGATGGTCAGTCACTACCACAGGCTGTGTTGTTAACATGAGCTACAGGAGTGTAACATTACCCCCAGCTCAGTTCTTCTGATGGTCACTACCACAGGCTGTGTTGTTAACATGAGGTGTAGGAGCATAACATTAACCCCAGCTCAGTTCTTGTGATGGTCAATACGACAGGCTGTGTTGTTAACATGAGCTACAGGAGTGTAACATTACCCCCAGCTTAGTTCTTGTGATGGTCACTACCACAGGCTGTGTTGTTAACATAAGCTGTAGGAGTGTAACATTACCCCCAGCTCAGTTCTTCTGATTTTCACTACCACAGGCTGTGTTGATAACATGAGCTGTAGGAGCGTAACATTACCCCCAGCTCAGTTATTCTGATGGCCATTACCACAGGCTGTGTTGTTAATATGAGCTACAGGAGTATAACATTAACCCCAGCTCAGTTCTTCTGATGGTCACTACCACAGGCTGTGTTGTTAACATGAGCTGCAGGAGCGTAACATTAACCCCAGCTCAGTTCTTGTGATGGTCACTACCACAGGCTGTGTTGTTAACATGAGCTGTAGGAGTGTAACATTACCCCAGCTCAGTTCTTCTGATGGTCAATACCACAGGCTGTGTTGTTATCATGAGCTACAGGAGCGTAACATTACCCCCAGCTCAGTTCTTCTGATGGTCAGTCACTACCACAGGCTGTGTTGTTAACATGAGCTACAGTAGTATAACATTAACCCCAGCTCAGTTCTTCTGATGGTCACTACCACAGGCTGTGTTGTAAACATGAGCTGTAGGAGCGTAACATTAACCCCAGCTCAGTTCTTGTGATGGTCAATACGATAGGCTGTGTTGTTAACATGAGCTACAGGAGTGTAACATTACCCCCAGCTTAGTTCTTGTGATGGTCACTACCACAGAATGTGTTGTTATCATGAGCTGTAGGAGTGTAACATTACCCCCAGCTCAGTTCTTGTGATGGTCACTACCACAGGCTGTGTTGTTAACATGAGCTGTAGGAGCGTAACATTATCCCAAGCTCAGTTCTTCTGATGGTCACTACCACAGGCTGTGTTGTTAACATGAGGTGTAGGAGTGTAACATTACCCCCAGCTCAGTTCTTCTGATGGTCACTACCACAGACTGTGTTGTTAACATGAGCTACAGGAGTGTAACATTACCCCCAGCTCAGTTCTTCTGATGGTCACTACCACAGGCTGTGTTGTTAACATGAGGTGTAGGAGTGTAACATTACCCCAGCTCAGTTCTTCTGATGGTCACTACCACAGGCTGTGTTGTTAACATGAGCTACAGCAGTATAACATTAACTCCAGCTCAGTTCTTCTGATGGTCACTACCACAGGCTGTGTTGTTAACATGAGCTACAGGAGTGTAACATTACCCCCAGCTCAGTTCTTGTGATGGTCAGTCACTACCACAGGCTGTGTTGTTAACATGAGCTACAGGAGTTTAACATTACCCCCAGCTCAGTTCTTGTGATGGTCGCTACCACAGGCTGTGTTGTTAACATGAGCTACAGGAGTGTAACATTACCCCCAGCTCAGTTCTTGTGATGGTCAGTCACTACCACAGGCTGTGTTGTTAACATCATCTACAGGACTATAACATTAACCCCAGCTCAGTTCTTCTGATGGTCACTACCACAGGCTGTGTTGTTAACATGAGCTGTAGGAGCATAACATTAACAGCGGCTCAGTTCTTGTGATGGTCAATACGACAGGCTGTGTTGTTAACATGAGCTACAGGAGTGTAACGTTACCCCCAGCTCAGTTTTTCAGATGGTCACTACCACAGGCTGTGTTGTTAACATGAGCTGTAGGAGTGTAACATTACCCCCAGCTCAATTATTCTGATGGTCACTACCACAGGCTGTGTTGATAACATAAGCTGTAGGAGTGTAACATTACCCCCAGCTCAGTTCTTGTGATGGTCACTACCACAGGCTGTGTTGTTAACATGAGCTGTAGGAGCGTAACATTACCCCCAGCTCAGTTCTTGTGATGGTCACTACCACAGGCTGTGTTGTTAACATGAGCTGTAGGAGCGTAACATTACCCCCAGCTCAGTTATTCGGATGGCCATTACCACAGGCTGTGTTGTTAACATGAGGTGTAGGAGTGTAACATTACCCCCAGCTCAGTTCTTCTGATGGTCACTACCACAGGCTGTGTTGTTAACATGAGCTACAGGAGTATAACATTAACCCCAGCTCAGTTCTTCTGATGGTCACTACCACAGGCTGTGTTGTTAACATGAGCTGTAGGAGCGTAACATTAACCCCAGCTCAGTTCTTGTGATGGTCAATACGACAGGCTGTGTTGTTAACATGAGCTACAGGAGTGTAACATTACCCCCAGCTTAGTTCTTGTGATGGTCACTACCACAGGCTGTGTTGTTAACATAAGCTGTAGGAGTGTAACATTACCCCCAGCTCAGTTCTTGTGATGGTCACTACCACAGAATGTGTTGTTAACATGAGCTGTAGGAGTGTAACATTACCCCCAGCTCAGTTCTTGTGATGGTCACTACCACAGGCTGTGTCGTTAACATGAGCTGTAGGAGCGTAACATTACCCCCAGCTCAGTTATTCTGATGGCCATTAACACAGGCTGTGTTGTTAATATGAGCTACAGGAGCGTAACATTACCCCCAGCTCAGTTCTTCTGATGGTCAGTCACTACCACAGGCTGTGTTGTTAACATGAGCTACAGGAGTGTAACATTACCAACAGCTCAGTTCTTCTGATGGTCACTACCACAGGCTGTGTTGTTAACATGAGGTGTAGGAGCATAACATTAACCCCAGCTCAGTTCTTGTGATGGTCAATACGACAGGCTGTGTTGTTAACATGAGCTACAGGAGTGTAACATTACCCCCAGCTTAGTTCTTGTGATGGTCACTACCACAGGCTGTGTTGTTAACATAAGCTGTAGGAGTGTAACATTACCCCCAGCTCAGTTCTTCTGATTTTCACTACCACAGGCTGTGTTGATAACATGAGCTGTAGGAGCGTAACATTACCCCCAGCTCAGTTATTCTGATGGCCATTACCACAGGCTGTGTTGTTAATATGAGCTACAGGAGTATAACATTAACCCCAGCTCAGTTCTTCTGATGGTCACTACCACAGGCTGTGTTGTTAACATGAGCTGCAGGAGCGTAACATTAACCCCAGCTCAGTTCTTGTGATGGTCACTACCACAGGCTGTGTTGTTAACATGAGCTGTAGGAGTGTAACATTACCCCAGCTCAGTTCTTCTGATGGTCAATACCACAGGCTGTGTTGTTATCATGAGCTACAGGAGCGTAACATTACCCCCAGCTCAGTTCTTCTGATGGTCAGTCACTACCACAGGCTGTGTTGTTAACATGAGCTACAGTAGTATAACATTAACCCCAGCTCAGTTCTTCTGATGGTCACTACCACAGGCTGTGTTGTAAACATGAGCTGTAGGAGCGTAACATTAACCCCAGCTCAGTTCTTGTGATGGTCAATACGATAGGCTGTGTTGTTAACATGAGCTACAGGAGTGTAACATTACCCCCAGCTTAGTTCTTGTGATGGTCACTACCACAGAATGTGTTGTTATCATGAGCTGTAGGAGTGTAACATTACCCCCAGCTCAGTTCTTGTGATGGTCACTACCACAGGCTGTGTTGTTAACATGAGCTGTAGGAGCGTAACATTATCCCAAGCTCAGTTCTTCTGATGGTCACTACCACAGGCTGTGTTGTTAACATGAGGTGTAGGAGTGTAACATTACCCCCAGCTCAGTTCTTCTGATGGTCACTACCACAGACTGTGTTGTTAACATGAGCTACAGGAGTGTAACATTACCCCCAGCTCAGTTCTTCTGATGGTCACTACCACAGGCTGTGTTGTTAACATGAGGTGTAGGAGTGTAACATTACCCCAGCTCAGTTCTTCTGATGGTCACTACCACAGGCTGTGTTGTTAACATGAGCTACAGCAGTATAACATTAACTCCAGCTCAGTTCTTCTGATGGTCACTACCACAGGCTGTGTTGTTAACATCAGCTGTAGGAGCGTAACATTAACCCCAGCCCAGTTCTTGTGATGGTCAGTCACTACCACAGGCTGTGTTGTTAACATCAGCTACAGGAGTATAACATTAACCCCAGCTCAGTTCTTCTGATGGTCACTACCACAGGCTGTGTTGTTAACATGAGCTGTAGGAGCGTAACATTAACCCCAGCTCAGTTCTTCTGATGGTCAATACGACAGGCTTTGTTATTAACATGAGCTACAGGAGTGTAACATTACCCCCAGCTCAGTTCTTCTGATGGTCACTACCACAGGCTGTGTTGTTAACATGAGCTGTAGGAGTGTAACATTACCCCCAGCTCAGTTCTTCTGATGGTCACTACCATAGGCTGTGTTGTTAACATGAGGTGTAGGAGTGTAACATTACCCCCAGCTCAGTTCTTGTGATGGTCGCTACCACAGGCTGTGTTGTTAACATGAGCTACAGGAGTGTAACATTACCCCCAGCTCAGTTCTTGTGATGGTCAGTCACTACCACAGGCTGTGTTGTTAACATCAGCTACAGGACTATAACATTAACCCCAGCTCAGTTCTTCTGATGGTCACTACCACAGGCTGTGTTGTTAACATGAGCTGTAGGAGCATAACATTAACAGCGGCTCAGTTCTTGTGATGGTCAATACGACAGGCTGTGTTGTTAACATGAGCTACAGGAGTGTAACGTTACCCCCAGCTCAGTTTTTCAGATGGTCACTACCACAGGCTGTGTTGTTAACATGAGCTGTAGGAGTGTAACATTACCCCCAGCTCAATTATTCTGATGGTCACTACCACAGGCTGTGTTGATAACATAAGCTGTAGGAGTGTAACATTACCCCCAGCTCAGTTCTTGTGATGGTCACTACCACAGGCTGTGTTGTTAACATGAGCTGTAGGAGCGTAACATTACCCCCAGCTCAGTTCTTGTGATGGTCACTACCACAGGCTGTGTTGTTAACATGAGCTGTAGGAGCGTAACATTACCCCCAGCTCAGTTATTCGGATGGCCATTACCACAGGCTGTGTTGTTAATATGAGCTACAGGAGTGTAACATTACCCCCAGCTCAGTTCTTCTGATGGTCACTACCACAGGCTGTGTTGTTAACATGAGCTACAGGAGTATAACATTAACCCCAGCTCAGTTCTTCTGATGGTCACTACCACAGGTTGTGTTGTTAACATGAGCTGTAGATACGTAACATTAACCCCAGCTCAGTTCTTGTGATGGTCAATACGACAGGCTGTGTTGTTAACATGAGCTACAGGAGTGTAACATTACCCCCAGCTTAGTTCTTGTGATGGTCACTACCACAGGCTGTGTTGTTAACATAAGCTGTAGGAGTGTAACATTACCCCCAGCTCAGTTCTTGTGATGGTCACTACCACAGGCTGTGTTGTTAACATGAGCTGTAGGAGCGTAACATTACCCCCAGCTCAGTTATTCTGATGGTCACTACCACAGGCTGTGTTGTTAACATGAGGTGTAGGAGCGTAACATTAACCCCAGCTCAGTTCTTGTGATGGTCAATACGACAGGCTGTGTTGTTAACATGAGCTACAGGAGTGTAACATTACCCCCAGCTTAGTTCTTGTGATGGTCACTACCACAGGCTGTGTTGTTAACATAAGCTGTAGGAGTGTAACATTACCCCCAGCTCAGTTCTTGTGATGGTCACTACCACAGGCTGTGTTGTTAACATGAGCTGTAGGAGCGTAACATTACCCCCAGCTCAGTTATTCTGATGGCCATTACCACAGGCTGTGTTGTTAATATGAGCTACAGGAGTATAACATTAACCCCAGCTCAGTTCTTCTGATGGTCACTACCACAGGCTGTGTTGTTAACATGAGCTGCAGGAGCGTAACATTAACCCCAGCTCAGTTCTTGTGATGGTCACTACCACAGGCTGTGTTGTTAACATGAGGTGTAGGAGTGTAACATTACCCCAGCTCAGTTCTTCTGATGGTCAATACCACAGGCTGTGTTGTTATCATGAGCTACAGGAGCGTAACATTACCCCCAGATCAGTTCTTCTGATGGTCAGTCACTACCACAGGCTGTGTTGTTAACATGAGCTACAGGAGTATAACATTAACCCCAGCTCAGTTCTTCTGATGGTCACTACCACAGGCTGTGTTGTTAACATGAGCTGTAGGAGCTTAACATTAACCCCAGCTCAGTTCTTGTGATGGTCAATACGATAGGCTGTGTTGTTAACATGAGCTACAGGAGTGTAACATTACCCCCAGCTTAGTTCTTGTGATGGTCACTACCACAGGCTGTGTTGTTAACATGAGCTGTAGGAGTGTAACATTACCCCCAGCTCAGTTCTTGTGATGGTCACTACCACAGGCTGTGTTGTTAACATGAGGTGTAGGAGTGTAACATTACCCCAGCACAGTTCTTCTGATGGTCACTACCAAAGGCTGTGTTGTTAACATGAGCTACAGGAGTATAACATTAACCCCAGCTCAGTTCTTCTGATGGTCACTACCACAGGCTGTGTTGTTAACATGAGCTACAGGAGTATAACATTAACCCCAGCTCAGTTCTTCTGATGGTCACTACCACAGGCTGTGTTGTTAATATGAGCTACAGGAGCGTAACATTACCCCCAGCTCAGTTCTTCTGATGGTCACTACCACAGGCTGTGTTGTTAATATGAGCTACAGGAGTGTAACATTACCCCCAGCTCAGTTCTTCTGATGGTCACTACCACAGGCTGTGTTGTTAACATGAGCTACAGGAGTATAACATTAACCCCAGCTCAGTTCTTCTGATGGTCACTACCACAGGCTGTGTTGTTAACATGAGCTGTAGGAGCGTAACATTAACCCCAGCTCAGTTCTTGTGATGGTCAATACGACAGGCTGTGTTGTTAACATGAGCTACAGGAGTGTAACATTACCCCCAGCTTAGTTCTTGTGATGGTCACTACCACAGGCTGTGTTGTTAACATAAGCTGTAGGAGTGTAACATTACCCCCAGCTCAGTTCTTGTGATGGTCACTACCACAGGCTGTGTTGTTAACATGAGCTGTAGGAGCGTAACATTACCCCCAGCTCAGTTATTCTGATGGTCACTACCACAGGCTGTGTTGTTAACATGAGGTGTAGGAGCGTAACATTAACCCCAGCTCAGTTCTTGTGATGGTCAATACGACAGGCTGTGTTGTTAACATGAGCTACAGGAGTGTAACATTACCCCCAGCTTAGTTCTTGTGATGGTCACTACCACAGGCTGTGTTGTTAACATAAGCTGTAGGAGTGTAACATTACCCCCAGCTCAGTTCTTGTGATGGTCACTACCACAGGCTGTGTTGTTAACATGAGCTGTAGGAGCGTAACATTACCCCCAGCTCAGTTATTCTGATGGCCATTACCACAGGCTGTGTTGTTAATATGAGCTACAGGAGTATAACATTAACCCCAGCTCAGTTCTTGTGATGGTCACTACCACAGGCTGTGTTGTTAACATGAGCTGCAGGAGCGTAACATTAACCCCAGCTCAGTTCTTGTGATGGTCACTACCACAGGCTGTGTTGTTAACATGAGGTGTAGGAGTGTAACATTACCCCAGCTCAGTTCTTCTGATGGTCAATACCACAGGCTGTGTTGTTATCATGAGCTACAGGAGCGTAACATTACCCCCAGCTCAGTTCTTCTGATGGTCAGTCACTACCACAGGCTGTGTTGTTAACATGAGCTACAGGAGTATAACATTAACCCCAGCTCAGTTCTTCTGATGGTCACTACCACAGGCTGTGTTGTTATCATGAGCTGTAGGAGCTTAACATTAACCCCAGCTCAGTTCTTGTGATGGTCAATACGATAGGCTGTGTTGTTAACATGAGCTACAGGAGTGTAACATTACCCCCAGCTTAGTTCTTGTGATGGTCACTACCACAGGCTGTGTTGTTAACATGAGCTGTAGGAGTGTAACATTACCCCCAGCTCAGTTCTTGTGATGGTCACTACCACAGGCTGTGTTGTTAACATGAGGTGTAGGAGTGTAACATTACCCCAGCACAGTTCTTCTGATGGTCACTACCAAAGGCTGTGTTGTTAACATGAGCTACAGGAGTATAACATTAACCCCAGCTCAGTTCTTCTGATGGTCACTACCACAGGCTGTGTTGTTAACATGAGCTACAGGAGTATAACATTAACCCCAGCTCAGTTCTTCTGATGGTCACTACCACAGGCTGTGTTGTTAACATGAGCTGTAGGAGCGTAACATTAACCCCAGCTCAGTTCTTGTGATGGTCAATACGATAGGCTGTGTTGTTAACATGAGCTACAGGAGTGTAACATTACCCCCAGCTTAGTTCTTGTGATGGTCACTACCACAGGCTGTGTTGTTAACATGAGCTGTAGGAGTGTAACATTACCCCCAGCTCAGTTCTTGTGATGGTCACTACCACAGGCTGTGTTGTTAACATGAGGTGTAGGAGTGTAACATTACCCCAGCTCAGTTCTTCTGATGGTCACTACCACAGGCTGTGTTGTTAACATGAGGTGTAGGAGTGTAACATTACCCCCAGCTCAGTTCTTCTGATGGTCACTACCACAGACTGTGTTGTTAACATGAGCTACAGGAGTGTAACATTACCCCCAGCTCAGTTCTTCTGATGGTCACTACCACAGGCTGTGTTGTTAACATGAGGTGTAGGAGTGTAACATTACCCCAGCTCAGTTCTTCTGATGGTCACTACCACAGGCTGTGTTGTTAACATGAGCTACAGCAGTATAACATTAACTCCAGCTCAGTTCTTCTGATGGCCATTACCACAGGCTGTGTTGTTAATATGAGCTACAGGAGTATAACATTAACCCCAGCTCAGTTCTTCTGATGGTCGCTACCACAGGCTGTGTTGTTAACATGAGCTGCAGGAGCGTAACATTAACCCCAGCTCAGTTCTTGTGATGGTCACTACCACAGGCTGTGTTGTTAACATGAGGTGTAGGAGTGTAACATTACCCCAGCTCAGTTCTTCTGATGGTCAATACCACAGGCTGTGTTGTTATCATGAGCTACAGGAGCGTAACATTACCCCCAGCTCAGTTCTTCTGATGGTCAGTCACTACCACAGGCTGTGTTGTTAACATGAGCTACAGGAGTATAACATTAACCCCAGCTCAGTTCTTCTGATGGTCACTACCACAGGCTGTGTTGTTAACATGAGCTGTAGGAGCTTAACATTAACCCCAGCTCAGTTCTTGTGATGGTCAATACGATAGGCTGTGTTGTTAACATGAGCTACAGGAGTGTAACATTACCCCCAGCTTAGTTCTTGTGATGGTCACTACCACAGGCTGTGTTGTTAACATGAGCTGTAGGAGTGTAACATTACCCCCAGCTCAGTTCTTGTGATGGTCACTACCACAGGCTGTGTTGTTAACATGAGGTGTAGGAGTGTAACATTACCCCAGCACAGTTCTTCTGATGGTCACTACCAAAGGCTGTGTTGTTAACATGAGCTACAGGAGTATAACATTAACCCCAGCTCAGTTCTTCTGATGGTCACTACCACAGGCTGTGTTGTTAACATGAGCTACAGGAGTATAACATTAACCCCAGCTGTTCTTCTGATGGTCACTACCACAGGCTGTGTTGTTAACATGAGCTGTAGGAGCGTAACATTAACCCCAGCTCAGTTCTTGTGATGGTCAATACGATAGGCTGTGTTGTTAACATGAGCTACAGGAGTGTAACATTACCCCCAGCTTAGTTCTTGTGATGGTCACTACCACAGGCTGTGTTGTTAACATGAGCTGTAGGAGTGTAACATTACCCCCAGCTCAGTTCTTGTGATGGTCACTACCACAGGCTGTGTTGTTAACATGAGGTGTAGGAGTGTAACATTACCCCAGCTCAGTTCTTCTGATGGTCACTACCACAGGCTGTGTTGTTAACATGAGGTGTAGGAGTGTAACATTACCCCCAGCTCAGTTCTTCTGATGGTCACTACCACAGACTGTGTTGTTAACATGAGCTACAGGAGTGTAACATTACCCCCAGCTCAGTTCTTCTGATGGTCACTACCACAGGCTGTGTTGTTAACATGAGGTGTAGGAGTGTAACATTACCCCAGCTCAGTTCTTCTGATGGTCACTACCACAGGCTGTGTTGTTAACATGAGCTACAGCAGTATAACATTAACTCCAGCTCAGTTCTTCTGATGGTCACTACCACAGGCTGTGTTGTTAACATAAGCTGTAGGAGTGTAACATCACCCCCAGCTCAGTTCTTGTGATGGTCACTACCACAGGCTGTGTTGTTAACATGAGCTGTAGGAGCGTAACATTAACCCCAGCTCAGTTCTTGTGATGGTCACTACCACAGGCTGTGTTGATAACATGAGCTACAGGAGTGTAACATTACCCCCAGCTCAGTTCTTGTGATGGTCAGTCACTACCACATGCTGTGTTGTTAACATCAGCTACAGGACTATAACATTAACCCCAGCTCAGTTCTTCTGATGGTCACTACCACAGGCTCTGCTGTTAACATGAGCTGTAGGAGCATAACATTAACCCCGGCTCAGTTCTTGTAATGGTCAATACGACAGGCTGTGTTGTTAACATGAGCTACAGGAGTGTAACGTTACCCCCAGCTCAGTTCTTCAGATGGTCACTACCACAGGCTGTGTTGTTATCATGAGCTACAGGAGCGTAACATTACCCCCAGCTCAGTTCTTGTGATGGTCACTACCACAGGCTGTGTTGTTAACATGAGGTGTAAGAGTGTAACATTTCCCCAGCTCAGTTCTTCTGATGGTCACTACCACAGGCTGTGTTGTTAACATGAGGTGTAGGAGTGTAACATTACCCCCAGCTCAGTTCTTCTGATGGTCACTACCACAGACTGTGTTGTTAACATGAGCTACAGGAGTGTAACATTACCCCCAGCTCAGTTCTTCTGATGGTCACTACCACAGGCTGTGTTGTTAACATGAGGTGTAGGAGTGTAACATTACCCCAGCTCAGTTCTTCTGATGGTCACTACCACAGGCTATGTTGTTAACATGAGCTGTAGGAGCGTAACATTAACCCCAGCTCAGTTCTTCTGATGGTCACTACCACAGGCTGTGTTGTTAACATGGGCTGTAGGAGGGTAACATTACCCCCAGCTCAGTTCTTCTGCTGGTCACTACCACAGGCTGTGTTGTTAACATGAGCTGTAGGAGTGTAACATTACCCCCAGCTCAGTTCTTCTGATAGTCAGTCACTACCACAGGTTGTGTTGTTAACATGAGCTGTAGGAGCGTAACATTACCCCCAGCTCAGTTCTTCTGATAGTCATTCACTACCACAGGCTGTGTTGTTAACATGAGCTGTAGGAGTGTAACATTACCCCAGCTCAGTTCTTCTGATGGTCACTACCACAGGCTGTGTTAACATGAGGTGTAGGAGTGTAACATTACCCCCAGCTCAGTTCTTCTGATGGTCACTACCACAGGCTGTGTTGTTAACATGAGGTGTAGGAGTGTATCATTACCCCCAGCTCAGTTCTTGTGATGGTCACTACCACAGGCTGTGTTTATAACATGAGCTACAGGAGTCTAACATTACCCCCAGCTCAGTTCTTGTGATGGTCAGTCACTACCACAGGCTGTGTTGTTAACATCAGCTACAGGAGTATAACATTAACCCCAGCTCAGTTCTTCTGATGGTCACTACCACAGGCTGTGTTGTTAACATGAGCTGTAGGAGCGTAACATTAACACCAGCTCAGTTCTTGTGATGGTCAATACGACAGGCTTTGTTATTAACATGAGCTACAGGAGTGTAACATTACCCCCAGCTCAGTTCGTCTGATGGTCACTACCACAGGCTGTGTTGTTAACATGAGCTGTAGGAGTGTAACATTACCCCCAGCTCAGTTCTTCTGATGGTCACTACCACAGGCTGTGTTGTTAACATGAGGTGTAGGAGTGTAACATTACCCCCAGCTCAGTTCTTGTGATGGTCACTACCACAGGCTGTGTTGTTAACATGAGCTACAGGAGTGTAACATTACCCCCAGCTCAGTTCTTGTGATGGTCAGTCACTACCACAGGCTGTGTTGTTAACATCAGCTACAGGACTATAACATTAACCCCAGCTCAGTTCTTCTGATGGTCACTACCACAGGCTGTGTTGTTAACATGAGCTGTAGGAGCATAACATTAACAGCGGCTCAGTTCTTGTGATGGTCAATACGACAGGGTGTGTTGTTAACATGAGCTACAGGAGTGTAACGTTACCCCCAGCTCAGTTTTTCAGATGGTCACTACCACAGGCTGTGTTGTTAACATGAGCTGTAGGAGTGTAACATTACCCCCAGCTCAGTTATTGTGATGGTCACTACCACAGGCTGTGCTGTTAACATGAGGTGTAGGAGTGTAACATTACCCCAGCTCAGTTCTTCTGATGGTCACTACCAAAGGCTGTGTTGTTAACATGAGGTGTAGGAGTGTAACATTACCCCCAGCTCAGTTCTTCTGATGGTCAGTCACTACCACAGGCTGTGTTGTTAACATGAGCTACAGGAGTATAACATTAACCCCAGCTCAGTTCTTGTGATGGTCAATACGACAGGCTGTGTTGTTAACATGAGCTACAGGAGTGTAACATTACCCCCAGCTTAGTTCTTGTGATGGTCACTACCACAGGCTGTGTTGTTAACATAAGCTGTAGGAGTGTAACATTACCCCCAGCTCAGTTCTTGTGATGGTCACTACCACAGGCTGTGTTGTTAACATGAGCTGTAGGAGCGTAACATTACCCCCAGCTCAGTTATTCTGATGGTCACTACCACAGGCTGTGTTGTTAACATGAGGTGTAGGAGCGTAACATTAACCCCAGCTCAGTTCTTGTGATGGTCAATACGACAGGCTGCGTTGTTCACATGAGCTACAGGAGTGTAACATTACCCCCAGCTTAGTTCTTGTGATGGTCACTACCACAGGCTGTGTTGTTAACATAAGCTGTAGGAGTGTAACATTACCCCCAGCTCAGTTCTTGTGATGGTCAATACCACAGGCTGTGTTGTTAACATGAGCTGTAGGAGCGTAACATTACCCCCAGCTCAGTTATTCTGATGGCCATTACCACAGGCTGTGTTGTTAATATGAGCTACAGGAGTATAACATTAACCCCAGCTCAGTTCTTCTGATGGTCACTACCACAGGCTGTGTTGTTAACATGAGCTGCAGGAGCGTAACATTAACCCCAGCTCAGTACTTGTGATGGTCACTACCACAGGCTGTGTTGTTAACATGAGGTGTAGGAGTGTAACATTACCCCAGCTCAGTTCTTCTGATGGTCAATACCACAGGCTGTGTTGTTATCATGAGCTACAGGAGCGTAACATTACCCCCAGCTCAGTTCTTCTGATGGTCAGTCACTACCACAGGCTGTTTTGTTAACATGAGCTACAGGAGTATAACATTAACCCCAGCTCAGTTCTTCTGATGGTCACTACCACAGGCTGTGTTGTTAACATGAGCTGTAGGAGCGTAACATTAACCCCAGCTCAGTTCTTGTGATGGTCAATACGATAGGCTGTGTTGTTAACATGAGCTACAGGAGTGTAACATTACCCCCAGCTTAGTTCTTGTGATGGTCACTACCACAGGCTGTGTTGTTAACATGAGCTGTAGGAGTGTAACATTACCCCCAGCTCAGTTCTTGTGATGGTCACTACCACAGGCTGTGTTGTTAACATGAGCTACAGGAGTATAACATTAACCCCAGCTCAGTTCTTCTGATGGTCACTACCACAGGCTGTGTTGTTAACATGAGCTGTAGGAGCGTAACATTAACCCCAGCTCAGTTCTTGTGATGGTCAATACGACAGGCTGTGTTATTAACATGAGCTACAGGAGTGTAACATTACCCCCAGCTCAGTTCTTCTGATGGTCACTACCACAGGCTGTGTTGTTAACATGAGCTGTAGGAGTGTAACATTACCCCCAGCTCAGTTCTTCTGATGGTCACTACCACAGGCTGTGATGTTAACATGAGGTGTAGGAGTGTAACATTACCCCCAGCTCAGTTCTTGTGATGGTCACTACCACAGGCTGTGTTGTTAACATGAGCTACAGGAGTGTAACATTACCCCCAGCTCAGTTCTTGTGATGGTCAGTCACTACCACATGCTGTGTTGTTAACATCAGCTACAGGACTATAACATTAACCTCAGCTCAGTTCGCCTGATGGTCACTACCAAAGGCTGTGTTGTTAACATGAGCTGTAGGAGCATAACATTAACCCCGGCTCAGTTCTTGTTATGGTCAATACGTCAGGCTGTGTTGTTAACATGAGCTACAGGAGTGTAACGTTACCCCCAGCTCAGTTCTTCAGATGGTCACTACCACAGGCTGTGTTGTTATCATGAGCTACAGGAGCGTAACATTACCCCCAGCTCAGTTCTTGTGATGGTCACTACCACAGGCTGTGTTGTTAACATGAGGTGTAAGAGTGTAACATTTCCCCAGCTCAGTTCTTCTGATGGTCACTACCACAGGCTGTGTTGTTAACATGAGGTGTAGGAGTGTAACATTACCCCCAGCTCAGTTCTTCTGATGGTCACTACCACAGACTGTGTTGTTAACAAGAGCTACAGGAGTGTAACATTACCCCCAGCTCAGTTCTTCTGATGGTCACTACCACAGGCTGTGTTGTTAACATGAGGTGTAGGAGTGTAACATTACCCCAGCTCAGTTCTTCTGATGGTCACTACCACAGGCTGTGTTGTTAACATGAGCTACAGCAGTATAACATTAACCCCAGCTCAGTTCTTCTGATGGTCACTACCACAGGCTGTGTTGTTAACATGAGCTGTAGGAGCGTAACATTAACCCCAGCTCAGTTCTTCTGATGGTCACTACCACAGGCTGTGTTTTTAACATGGGCTGTAGGAGGGTAACATTACCCCCAGCTCAGTTCTTCTGCTGGTCACTACCACAGGCTGTGTTGTTAACATGAGCTGTAGGAGTGTAACATTACCCCCAGCTCAGTTCTTCTGATAGTCAGTCACTACCACAGGCTGTGTTGTTAACATGAGCTGTAGGAGCGTAACATTACCCCCAGCTCAGTTCTTCTGATAGTCATTCACTACCACAGGCTGTGTTGTTAACATGAGCTGTAGGAGTTTAACATTACCCCAGCTCAGTTCTTCTGATGGTCACTACCACAGGCTGTGTGAACATGAGGTGTAGGAGTGTAACATTACCCCCAGCTCAGTTATTCTGATGGTCACTACCACAGGCTGTGTTGTTAACATGAGGTGTAGGAGTGTAACATTACCCCCAGCTCAGTTCTTGTGATGGTCACTACCACAGGCTGTGTTGTTAACATGAGCTGTAGGAGTGTAACATTACCCCCAGCTCAGTTCTTCTGATGGTCACTACCACAGGCTGTGTTGTTAACATGAGCTGTAGGAGTGTAATATTACCCCCAGCTCAGTTCTTCTGATGGTCAGTCGCTACCACAGGCTGTGTTGTTAACATGAGCTACAAGAGTATAACATTAACCCCAGCTCAGTTCTTCTGATGGTCACTACCACAGGCTGTGTTGTTAACATGAGCTGTAGGAGTGTAACATTAACCCCAGCTCAGTTCTTGTGATGGTCAATACGACAGGCTGTGTTGTTAACATGAGCTGCAGGAGTGTAACATTACCCCCAGCTTAGTTCTTGTGATGGTCACTACCACAGGCTGTGTTGTTAACATAAGCTGTAGGAGTGTAACATTACCCCCAGCTCAGTTTTTCAGATGGTCACTACCACAGGCTGTGTTGTTAACATGAGCTGTAGGAGCGTAACATTACCCCCAGCTCAGTTATTCTGATGGTCACTACCACAGGCTGTGTTGTTAACATGAGCTACAGGAGTATAACATTAACCCCAGCTCAGTTCTTGTGATGGTCACTACCACAGGCTGTGTTGTTAACATGAGGTGTAAGAGTGTAACATTTCCCCAGCTCATTTCTTCTGATGGTCACTACCACAGGCTGTGATGTTAAGATGAGGTGTAGGAGTGTAACATTACCCCCAGCTCAGTTCTTCTGATGGTCACTACCACAGACTGTGTTGTTAACATGAGCTACAGGAGTGTAACGTTACCCCCAGCTCAGTTCTTCTGATGGTCACTACCACAGGCTGTGTTGTTAACATGAGGTGTAGGAGTGTAACATTACCCCAGCTCAGTTCTTCTGATGGTCACTACCACAGGCTGTGTTGTTAACATGAGCTACAGCAGTATAACATTAACCCCAGCTCAGTTCTTCTGATGGTCACTACCACAGGCTGTGTTGTTAACATGAGCTGTAGGAGCGTAACATTAACCCCAGCTCAGTTCTTCTGATGGTCACTACCACAGGCTGTGTTTTTAACATGTGCTGTAGGAGGGTAACATTACCCCCAGCTCAGTTCTTCTGCTGGTCACTACCACAGGCTGTGTTGTTAACATGAGCTGTAGGAGTGTAACATTACCCCCAGCTCAGTTCTTCTGATAGTCAGTCACTACCACAGGCTGTGTTGTTAACATGAGCTGTAGGAGCGTAACATTACCCCCAGCTCAGTTCTTCTGATAGTCATTCACTACCACAGGCTGTGTTGTTAACATGAGCTGTAGGAGTTTAACATTACCCCAGCTCAGTTCTTCTGATGGTCACTACCACAGGCTGTGTTAACATGAGGTGTAGGAGTGTAACATTACCCCCAGCTCAGTTCTTCTGATGGTCACTACCACAGGCTGTGTTGTTAACATGAGGTGTAGGAGTGTAACATTACACCCAGCTCAGTTCTTGTGATGGTCACTACCACAGGCTGTGTTGTTAACATGAGCTGTAGGAGTGTAACATTACCCCCAGCTCAGTTCTTCTGATGGTCACTACCACAGGTTGTGTTGTTAACATGAGCTGTAGGAGTGTAACATTACCCCCAGCTCAGTTCTTCTGATGGTCAGTCACTACCACAGGCTGTGTTGTTAACATGAGCTACAGGAGTATAACATTAACCCCAGCTCAGTTCTTCTGATGGTCACTACCACAGGCTGTGTTGTTAACATGAGCTGTAGGAGCGTAACATTAACCCCAGCTCAGTTCTTGTGATGGTCAATACGACAGGCTGTGTTGTTAACATGAGCTACAGGAGTGTAACATTACCCCCAGCTTAGTTCTTGTGATGGTCACTACCACAGACTGTGTTGTTAACATAAGCTGTAGGAGTGTAACATTACCCCCAGCTCAGTTCTTGTGATGGTCACTACCACAGGCTGTGTTGTTAACATGAGCTGTAGGAGCGTAACATTACCCCCAGCTCAGTTATTCTGATGGTCACTACCACAGGCTGTGTTGTTAATATGAGCTACAGGAGTATAACATTAACCCCAGCTCAGTTCTTCTGATGGTCACTACCACAGGCTGTGTTGTTAACATGAGCCGCAGGAGCGTAACATTAACCCCAGCTCAGTTCTTGTGATGGTCACTACCACAGGCTGTGTTGTTAACATGAGGTGTAGGAGTGTAACATTACCCCAGCTCAGTTCTTCTGATGGTCAATACCACAGGCTGTGTTGTTATCATGAGTTACAGGAGCGTAACATTACCCCCAGCTCAGTTCTTCTGATGGTCAGTCACTACCACAGGCTGTGTTGTTAACATGAGCTACAGGAGTATAACATTAACCCCAGCTCAGTTCTTCTGATGGTCAGTACCACAGGCTGTGTTGTTAACATGAGCTGTAGGAGCGTAACATTAACCCCAGCTCAGTTCTTGTGATGGTCAATACGATAGGCTGTGTTGTTAACATGAGGTGTAGGAGTGTAACATTACCCCCAGCTTAGTTCTTGTGATGGTCACTACCACAGGCTGTGTTGTTAACATGAGCTGTAGGAGTGTAACATTACCCCCAAGTCAGTTCTTGTGATGGTCACTACCACAGGCTGTGTTGTTAACATGAGGTGTAGGAGTGTACCATTACCCCAGCTCAGTTCTTCTGATGGTCACTACCAAAGGCTGTGTTGTTAACATGAGGTGTAGGAGTGTAACATTACCCCCAGCTCAGTTCTTCTGATGGTCAGTCACTACCACAGGCTGTGTTGTTAACATGAGCTACAGGAGTATAACATTAACCCCAGCTCAGTTCTTCTGATGGTCACTACCACAGGCTGTGTTGTTAACATGAGCTGTAGGAGTGTAACATTAACCCCAGCTCAGTTCTTGTGATGGTCAATACGACAGGCTGTGTTGTTAACATGAGCTACAGGAGTGTAACATTACCCCCAGCTTAGTTCTTGTGATGGTCACTACCACAGATTGTGTTGTTAACATGAGCTGTAGGAGTGTAACATTACCCCCAGCTCAGTTCTTGTGATGGTCACTACCACAGGCTGTGTTGTTAACATGAGCTGTAGGAGCGTAACATTATCCCAAGCTCAGTTCTTCTGATGGTCACTACCACAGGCTGTGTTGTTAACATGAGGTGTAGGAGTGTAACATTACCCCCAGCTCAGTTCTTCTGATGGTCACTACCACAGACTGTGTTGTTAACATGAGCTACAGGAGTGTAACATTACCCCCAGCTCAGTTCTTCTGATGGTCACTACCACAGGCTGTGTTGTTAACATGAGATGTAGGAGTGTAACATTACCCCAGCTCAGTTCTTCTGATGGTCACTACCACAGGCTGTGTTGTTAACATGAGCTACAGCAGTATAACATTAACCCCAGCTCAGTTCTTCTGATGGTCACTACCACAGGCTGTGTTGTTAACATGAGCTGTAGGAGCGTAACATTAACCCCAGCTCAGTTCTTCTGATGGTCACTACCACAGGCTGTGTTTTTAACATGAGCTGAAGGAGGGTAACATTACCCCCAGCTCAGTTCTTCTGCTGGTCACTACCACAGGCTGTGTTGTTAACATGAGCTGTAGGAGTGTAACATTACCCCCAGGTCAGTTCTTCTGATAGTCAGTCACTACCACAGGCTGTGTTGTTAACATGAGCTGTAGGAGCGTAACATTACCCCCAGTTCAGTTCTTCTGATAGTCAGTCACTACCACAGGCTGTGTTGTTAACATGAGCTGTAGGAGTGTAACATTACCCCCAGCTCAGTTCTTGTGATGGTCACTACCACAGGCTGTGTTGTTAACATGAGCTGTAGGAGCGTAACATTATCCCAAGCTCAGTTCTTCTGATGGTCACTACCACAGGCTGTGTTGTTAACATGAGGTGTAGGAGTGTAACATTACCCCCAGCTCAGTTCTTGTGATGGTCACTACCACAGAATGTGTTGTTAACATAAGCTGTAGGAGTGTAACATTACCCCCAGCTCAGTTCTTGTGATGGTCACTACCACAGGCTGTGTTGTTAACATGAGCTGTAGGAGCGTAACATTACCCCCAGCTCAGTTATTCTGATGGCCATTAACACAGGCTGTGTTGTTAATATGAGCTACAGGAGCGTAACATTACCCCCAGCTCAGTTCTTCTGATGGTCAGTCACTACCACAGGCTGTGTTGTTAACATGAGCTACAGGAGTGTAACATTACCCCCAGCTCATTTCTTCTGATGGTCAGTACCACAGGCTGTGTTGTTAACATGAGCTGTAGGAGCGTAACATTACCCCCAGCTCAGTTCTTCTGATAGTCAGTCACTAATACAGGCTGTGTTGTTAACATGAGCTGTAGGAGTGTAACATTACCCCAGCTCAGTTCTTCTGATGGTCACTACCACAGGCTGTGTTAACATGAGGTGTAGGAGTGTAACATTACCCCCAGCTCAGTTCTTCTGATGGTCACTACCACAGGCTGTGTTGTTAACATGAGGTGTAGGAGTGTAACATTACCCCCATCTCAGTTCTTGTGATGGTCACTACCACAGGCTGTGTTGTTAACCTGAGCTACAGGAGTGTAACATTACCCCCAGCTCAGTTCTTGTGATGGTCAGTCACTACCACAGGCTGTGTTGTTAACATGAGCTACAGGAGTATAACATTAACCCCAGCTCAGTTCTTCTGATGGTCACTACCACAGGCTGTGTTGTTAACATGAGCTACAGGAGTGTAACATTAACCCCAGCTCAGTTCTTGTGATGGTCAATACGACAGGCTGTGTTGTTAACATGAGCTACAGGAGTGTAACATTACCCCCAGCTTAGTTCTTGTGATGGTCACTACCACAGGCTGTGTTGTTAACATGAGCTGTAGGAGTGTAACATTACCCCCAGCTCAGTTCTTGTGATGGTCACTACCACAGAATGTGTTGTTAACATGAGCTGTAGGAGTGTAACATTACCCCCAGCTCAGTTCTTGTGATGGTCACTACCACAGGCTGTGTTGTTAACATGAGCTGTAGGAGCGTAACATTACCCCCAGCTCAGTTATTCTGATGGCCATTAACACAGGCTGTGTTGTTAATATGAGCTACAGGAGCGTAACATTACCCCCAGCTCAGTTCTTCTGATGGTCAGTCACTACCACAGGCTGTGTTGTTAACATGAGCTACAGGAGTGTAACATTACCCCCAGCTCAGTTCTTCTGATGGTCACTACCACAGGCTGTGTTGTTAACATGAGCTGTAGGAGCATAACATTAACAGCGGCTCAGTTCTTGTGATGGTCAATACGACAGGCTGTGTTGTTAACATGAGCTACAGGAGTGTAACGTTACCCCCAGCTCAGTTTTTCAGATGGTCACTACCACAGGCTGTGTTGTTAACATGAGCTGTAGGAGTGTAACATTACCCCCAGCTCAGTTATTCTGATGGTCACTACCACAGGCTGTGTTGTTAACATAAGCTGTAGGAGTGTAACATTACCCCCAGCTCAGTTCTTGTGATGGTCACTACCACAGGCTGTGTTGTTAACATGAGCTGTAGGAGCGTAACATTACCCCCAGCTCAGTTCTTGTGATGGTCACTACCACAGGCTGTGTTGTTAACATGAGCTGTAGGAGCGTAACATTACCCCCAGCTCAGTTATTCTGATGGCCATTACCACAGGCTGTGTTGTTAATATGAGCTACAGGAGTGTAACATTACCCCCAGCTCAGTTCTTCTGATGGTCACTACCACAGGCTGTGTTGTTAACATGAGCTACAGGAGTATAACATTAACCCCAGCTCAGTTCTTCTGATGGTCACTACCACAGGCTGTGTTGTTAACATGAGCTGTAGGAGCGTAACATTAACCCCAGCTCAGTTCTTGTGATGGTCAATACGACAGGCTGTGTTGTTAACATGAGCTACAGGAGTGTAACATTACCCCCAGCTTAGTTCTTGTGATGGTCACTACCACAGGCTGTGTTGTTAACATAAGCTGTAGGAGTGTAACATTACCCCCAGCTCAGTTCTTGTGATGGTCACTACCACAGGCTGTGTTGTTAACATGAGCTGTAGGAGCGTAACATTACCCCCAGCTCAGTTATTCTGATGGTCACTACCACAGGCTGTGTTGTTAACATGAGGTGTAGGAGCGTAACATTAACCCCAGCTCAGTTCTTGGGATGGTCAATACGACAGGCTGTGTTGTTAACATGAGCTACAGGAGTGTAACATTACCCCCAGCTTAGTTCTTGTGATGGTCACTACCACAGGCTGTGTTGTTAACATAAGCTGTAGGAGTGTAACATTACCCCCAGCTCAGTTCTTGTGATGGTCACTACCACAGGCTGTGTTGTTAACATGAGCTGTAGGAGCGTAACATTACCCCCAGCTCAGTTATTCTGATGGCCATTACCACAGGCTGTGTTGTTAATATGAGCTACAGGAGTATAACATTAACCCCAGCTCAGTTCTTCTGATGGTCACTACCACAGGCTGTGTTGTTAACATGAGCTGCAGGAGCGTAACATTAACCCCAGCTCAGTTCTTGTGATGGTCACTACCACAGGCTGTGTTGTTAACATGAGGTGTAGGAGTGTAACATTACCCCAGCTCAGTTCTTCTGATGGTCAATACCACAGGCTGTGTTGTTATCATGAGCTACAGGAGCATAACATTACCCCCAGCTCAGTTCTTCTGATGGTCAGTCACTACCACAGGCTGTGTTGTTAACATGAGCTACAGGAGTATAACATTAACCCCAGCTCAGTTCTTCTGATGGTCACTACCACAGGCTGTGTTGTTAACATGAGCTGTAGGAGCGTAACATTAACCCCAGCTCAGTTCTTGTGATGGTCAATACGATAGGCTGTGTTGTTAACATGAGCTACAGGAGTGTAACATTACCCCCAGCTTATTTCTTTGATGGTCACTACCACAGGCAGTGTTGTTAACATGAGCTGTAGGAGTGTAACATTACCACCAGCTCAGTTCTTGTGATGGTCACTACCACAGGCTGTGTTGTTAACATGAGGTGTAGGAGTGTAACATTACCCCAGGTCAGTTCTTCTGATGGTCACTACCAAAGGCTGTGTTGTTAACATGAGGTGTAGGAGTGTAACATTACCCCAAGCTCAGTTCTTCTCATGGTCACTAACACAGACTGTGTTGTTAACATGAGCTACAGGAGTGTAACATTACCCCCAGCTCAGTTCTTCTGATGGTCACTACCACAGGCTGTGTTGTTAACATGAGGTGTAGGAGTGTAACATTACCCCAGCTCAGTTCTTCTGATGGTCACTACCACAGGCTGTGTTGTTAACATGAGCTACAGCAGTATAACATTAACTCCAGCTCAGTTCTTCTGATGGTCACTACCACAGGCTGTGTTGTTAACATAAGCTGTAGGAGTGTAACATTACCCCCAGCTCAGTTCTTGTGATGGTCACTACCACAGGCTGTGTTGTTAACATGAGCTGTAGGAGCGTAACATTACCCCCAGCTCAGTTATTCTGATGGCCATTACCACAGGCTGTGTTGTTAATATGAGCTACAGGAGTGTAACATTACCCCCAGCTCAGTTCTTCTGATGGTCACTACCACAGGCTGTCTTGTTAACATGAGCTACAGGAGTATAACATTAACCCCAGCTCAGTTCTTGTGATGGTCACTACCACAGGCTGTGTTCTTAACAAGAGCTGTAGGAGCGTAACATTACCCCCAGCTCAGTTATTCTGATGGTCACTACCACAGGCTGTGTTGTTAACATGAGGTGTAGGAGCGTAACATTAACCCCAGCTCAGTTCTTGTGATGGTCAATACGACAGGCTGTGTTGTTAACATGAGCTACAGGAGTGTAACATTACCCCCAGCTTAGTTCTTGTGATTGTCACTACCACAGGCTGTGTTGTTAATATAAGCTGTAGGAGTGTAACATTACCCCCAGCTCAGTTCTTGTGATGGTCACTACCACAGGCTGTGTTGTTAACATGAGCTGTAGGAGCGTAACATTACCCCCAGCTCAGTTATTCTGATGGCCATTACCACAGGCTGTGTTGTTAATATGAGCTACAGGAGTATAACATTAACCCCAGCTCAGTTCTTCTGATGGTCACTACCACAGGCTGTGTTGTTAACATGAGCTGCAGGAGCGTAACATTAACCCCAGCTCAGTTCTTGTGATGGTCACTACCACAGGCTGTGTTGTTAACATGAGGTGTAGGAGTGTAACATTACCCCAGCTCAGTTCTTCTGATGGTCAATACCACAGGCTGTGTTTTTATCATGAGCTACAGGAGCGTAACATTACCCCCAGCTCAGTTCTTCTGATGGTCAGTCACTACCACAGGCTGTGTTGTTAACATGAGCTACAGGAGTATAACATTAACCCCAGCTCAGTTCTTCTGATGGTCACTACCACAGGCTGTGTTGTTAACATGAGCTGTAGGAGCGTAACATTAACCCCAGCTCAGTTCTTGTGATGGTCAATACGATAGGCTGTGTTGTTTACACTGAGCTACAGGAGTGTAACATTACCCCCAGCTTAGTTCTTGTGATGGTCACTACCACAGGCTGTGTTGTTAACATGAGCTGTAGGAGTGTAACATTACCCCCAGCTCAGTTCTTGTGATGGTCACTACCACAGGCTGTGTTGTTAACATGAGGTGTAGGAGTGTAACATTACCCCCAGCTTAGTTCTTTGATGGTCACTACCACAGGCAGTGTTGTTAACATGAGCTGTAGGAGTGTAACATTACCACCAGCTCAGTTCTTGTGATGGTCACTACCACAAGCTGTGTTGTTAACATGAGGTGTAGGAGTGTAACATTACCCCAGCTCAGTTCTTCTGATGGTCACTACCAAAGGCTGTGTTGTTAACATGAGGTGTAGGAGTGTAACATTACCCCAAGCTCAGTTCTTCTCATGGTCACTAACACAGACTGTGTTGTTAACATGAGCTACAGGAGTGTAACATTACCCCCAGCTCAGTTCTTCTGATGGTCACTACCACAGGCTGTGTTGTTAACATGAGGTGTAGGAGTGTAACATTACCCCAGCTCAGTTCTTCTGATGGTCACTACCACAGGCTGTGTTGTTAACATGAGCTACAGCAGTATAACATTAACTCCAGCTCAGTTCTTCTGATGGTCACTACCACAGGCTGTGTTGTTAACATAAGCTGTAGGAGTGTAACATTACCCCCAGCTCAGTTCTTGTGATGGTCACTACCACAGGCTGTGTTGTTAACATGAGCTGTAGGAGCGTAACATTACCCCCAGCTCAGTTATTCTGATGGCCATTACCACAGGCTGTGTTGTTAATATGAGCTACAGGAGTGTAACATTACCCCCAGCTCAGTTCTTCTGATGGTAACTACCACAGGCTGTCTTGTTAACATGAGCTACAGGAGTATAACATTAACCCCAGCTCAGTTCTTGTGATGGTCACTACCACAGGCTGTGTTGTTAACAAGAGCTGTAGGAGTGTAACATTACCCCCAGCTTAGTTCTTGTGATGGTCACTACCACAGGCTGTGTTGTTAACATGAGCTGTAGGAGTGTAACATTACCCCCAGCTCAGTTCTTGTGATGGTCACTACCACAGTCTGTGTTGTTAACATGAGGTGTAGGAGTGTAACATTACCCCAGCTCAGTTCTTCTGATGGTCACTACCACAGGCTGTGTTGTTAACATGAGGTGTAGGAGTGTAACATTACCCCAGCTCAGTTCTTCTGATGGTCACTACCACAGGCTGTGTTGTTAACATGAGGTGTAGGAGCGTAACATTAACCCCAGCTCAGTTCTTGTGATGGTCAATACGACAGGCTGTGTTGTTAACATGAGCTACAGGAGTGTAACATTACCCCCAGCTTAGTTCTTGTGATTGTCACTACCACAGGCTGTGTTGTTAATATAAGCTGTAGGAGTGTAACATTACCCCCAGCTCAGTTCTTGTGATGGTCACTACCACAGGCTGTGTTGTTAACATGAGCTGTAGGAGCGTAACATTACCCCCAGCTCAGTTATTCTGATGGCCATTACCACAGGCTGTGTTGTTAATATGAGCTACAGGAGTATAACATTAACCCCAGCTCAGTTCTTCTGATGGTCACTACCACAGGCTGTGTTGTTAACATGAGCTGCAGGAGCGTAACATTAACCCCAGCTCAGTTCTTGTGATGGTCACTACCACAGGCTGTGTTGTTAACATGAGGTGTAGGAGTGTAACATTACCCCAGCTCAGTTCTTCTGATGGTCAATACCACAGGCTGTGTTTTTATCATGAGCTACAGGAGCGTAACATTACCCCCAGCTCAGTTCTTCTGATGGTCAGTCACTACCACAGGCTGTGTTGTTAACATGAGCTACAGGAGTATAACATTAACCCCAGCTCAGTTCTTCTGATGGTCACTACCACAGGCTGTGTTGTTAACATGAGCTGTAGGAGCGTAACATTAACCCCAGCTCAGTTCTTGTGATGGTCAATACGATAGGCTGTGTTGTTTACACGGAGCTACAGGAGTGTAACATTACCCCCAGCTTAGTTCTTGTGATGGTCACTACCACAGGCTGTGTTGTTAACATGAGCTGTAGGAGTGTAACATTACCCCCAGCTCAGTTCTTGTGATGGTCACTACCACAGGCTGTGTTGTTAACATGAGGTGTAGGAGTGTAACATTACCCCCAGCTTAGTTCTTTGATGGTCACTACCACAGGCAGTGTTGTTAACATGAGCTGTAGGAGTGTAACATTACCACCAGCTCAGTTCTTGTGATGGTCACTACCACAAGCTGTGTTGTTAACATGAGGTGTAGGAGTGTAACATTACCCCAGCTCAGTTCTTCTGATGGTCACTACCAAAGGCTGTGTTGTTAACATGAGGTGTAGGAGTGTAACATTACCCCAAGCTCAGTTCTTCTCATGGTCACTAACACAGACTGTGTTGTTAACATGAGCTACAGGAGTGTAACATTACCCCCAGCTCAGTTCTTCTGATGGTCACTACCACAGGCTGTGTTGTTAACATGAGGTGTAGGAGTGTAACATTACCCCAGCTCAGTTCTTCTGATGGTCACTACCACAGGCTGTGTTGTTAACATGAGCTACAGCAGTATAACATTAACTCCAGCTCAGTTCTTCTGATGGTCACTACCACAGGCTGTGTTGTTAACATAAGCTGTAGGAGTGTAACATTACCCCCAGCTCAGTTCTTGTGATGGTCACTACCACAGGCTGTGTTGTTAACATGAGCTGTAGGAGCGTAACATTACCCCCAGCTCAGTTATTCTGATGGCCATTACCACAGGCTGTGTTGTTAATATGAGCTACAGGAGTGTAACATTACCCCCAGCTCAGTTCTTCTGATGGTCACTACCACAGGCTGTCTTGTTAACATGAGCTACAGGAGTATAACATTAACCCCAGCTCAGTTCTTGTGATGGTCACTACCACAGGCTGTGTTGTTAACAAGAGCTGTAGGAGTGTAACATTACCCCCAGCTTAGTTCTTGTGATGGTCACTACCACAGGCTGTGTTGTTAACATGAGCTGTAGGAGTGTAACATTACCCCCAGCTCAGTTCTTGTGATGGTCACTACCACAGTCTGTGTTGTTAACATGAGGTGTAGGAGTGTAACATTACCCCAGCTCAGTTCTTCTGATGGTCACTACCACAGGCTGTGTTGTTAACATGAGGTGTAGGAGTGTAACATTACCCCAGCTCAGTTCTTCTGATGGTCACTACCACAGTTTGTGTTGTTAACATGAGCTACAGCAGTATAACATTAACTCCAGCTCAGTTCTTCTGATGGTCACTACCACAGGCTGTGTTGTTAACATAAGCTGTAGGAGTGTAACATCACCCCCAGCTCAGTTCTTGTGATGGTCACTACCACAGGCTGTGTTGTTAACATGAGCTGTAGGAGCGTAACATTACCCCCAGCTCAGTTATTCTGATGGCCATTACTACAGGCTGTGTTGTTAATATGAGCTACAGGAGTGTAACATAACCCCCAGCTCAGTTCTTCTGATGGTCACTACCACAGGCTGTGTTGTTAACATGAGCTACAGGAGTATAACATTAACCCCAGCTCAGTTCTTCTGATGGTCACTACCACAGGCTGTGTTGTTAACATGAGCTGTAGGAGCGTAACATTACCCCCAGCTCAGTTCTTCTGATGGTCAGTCACTACCACAGGCTGTGTTGTTAACATGAGCTACAGGAGTGTAACATTACCCCCAGCTCATTTCTTCTGATGGTCAGTACCACAGGCTGTGTTGTTAACATGAGCTGTAGGAGCATAACATTACCCCCAGCTCAGTTCTTCTGATAGTCAGTCACTAATACAGGCTGTGTTGTTAACATGAGCTGTAGGAGTGTAACATTACCCCAGCTCAGTTCTTCTGATGGTCACTACCACAGGCTGTGTTAACATGAGGTGTAGGAGTGTAACATTACCCCCAGCTCAGTTCTTCTGATGGTCACTACCACAGGCTGTGTTGTTAACATGAGGTGTAGGAGTGTAACATTACCCCCATCTCAGTTCTTGTGATGGTCACTACCACAGGCTGTGTTGTTAACCTGAGCTACAGGAGTGTAACATTACCCCCAGCTCAGTTCTTGTGATGGTCAGTCACTACCACAGGCTGTGTTGTTAACATGAGCTACAGGAGTATAACATTAACCCCAGCTCAGTTCTTCTGATGGTCACTACCACAGGCTGTGTTGTTAACATGAGCTACAGGAGTGTAACATTAACCCCAGCTCAGTTCTTGTGATGGTCAATACGACAAGCTGTGTTGTTAACATGAGCTACAGGAGTGTAACATTACCCCCAGCTTAGTTCTTGTGATGGTCACTACCACAGGCTGTGTTGTTAACATGAGCTGTAGGAGTGTAACATTACCCCCAGCTCAGTTCTTGTGATGGTCACTACCACAGAATGTGTTGTTAACATGAGCTGTAGGAGTGTAACATTACCCCCAGCTCAGTTCTTGTGATGGTCACTACCACAGGCTGTGTTGTTAACATGAGCTGTAGGAGCGTAACATTACCCCCAGCTCAGTTATTCTGATGGCCATTAACACAGGCTGTGTTGTTAATATGAGCTACAGGAGCGTAACATTACCCCCAGCTCAGTTCTTCTGATGGTCAGTCACTACCACAGGCTGTGTTGTTAACATGAGCTATAGGAGTGTAACATTACCCCCAGCTCAGTTCTTCTGATGGTCACTACCACAGGCTGTGTTGTTAACATGAGCTGTAGGAGCATAACATTAACAGCGGCTCAGTTCTTGTGATGGTCAATACGACAGGCTGTGTTGTTAACATGAGCTACAGGAGTGTAACGTTACCCCCAGCTCAGTTTTTCAGATGGTCACTACCACAGGCTGTGTTGTTAACATGAGCTGTAGGAGTGTAACATTACCCCCAGCTCAGTTATTCTCATGGTCACTACCACAGGCTGTGTTGTTAACATAAGCTGTAGGAGTGTAACATTACCCCCAGCTCAGTTCTTGTGATGGTCACTACCACAGGCTGTGTTGTTAACATGAGCTGTAGGAGCGTAACATTACCCCCAGCTCAGTTCTTGTGATGGTCACTACCACAGGCTGTGTTGTTAACATGAGCTGTAGGAGCGTAACATTACCCCCAGCTCAGTTATTCTGATGGCCATTACCACAGGCTGTGTTGTTAATATGAGCTACAGGAGTGTAACATTACCCCCAGCTCAGTTCTTCTGATGGTCACTACCACAGGCTGTGTTGTTAACATGAGCTACAGGAGTATAACATTAACCCCAGCTCAGTTCTTCTGATGGTCACTACCACAGGCTGTGTTGTTAACATGAGCTGTAGGAGCGTAACATTAACCCCAGCTCAGTTCTTGTGATGGTCAATACGACAGGCTGTGTTGTTAACATGAGCTACAGGAGTGTAACATTACCCCCAGCTTAGTTCTTGTGATGGTCACTACCACAGGCTGTGTTGTTAACATAAGCTGTAGGAGTGTAACATTACCCCCAGCTCAGTTCTTGTGATGGTCACTACCACAGGCTGTGTTGTTAACATGAGCTGTAGGAGCGTAACATTACCCCCAGCTCAGTTCTTCTGATGGTCACTACCACAGGCTGTGTTGTTAACATGAGGTGTAGGAGCGTAACATTAACCCCAGCTCAGTTCTTGTGATGGTCAATACGACAGGCTGTGTTGTTAACATGAGCTACAGGAGTGTAACATTACCCCCAGCTTAGTTCTTGTGATGGTCACTACCACAGGCTGTGTTGTTAACATAAGCTGTAGGA
This sequence comes from Lampris incognitus, assembly GCF_029633865.1. Taxonomy (NCBI): domain Eukaryota; kingdom Metazoa; phylum Chordata; class Actinopteri; order Lampriformes; family Lampridae; genus Lampris; species Lampris incognitus. The sequence goes on along the minus strand of NC_079212.1, from coordinate 61,127,142 downwards.
GTGTAACATTACCCCCAGCTCAGTTCTTGTGATGGTCACTACCACAGGCTGTGTTGTTAACATGAGCTGTAGGAGCGTAACATTACCCCCAGCTCAGTTATTCTGATGGCCATTACCACAGGCTGTGTTGTTAATATGAGCTACAGGAGTATAACATTAACCCCAGCTCAGTTCTTCTGATGGTCACTACCACAGGCTGTGTTGTTAACATGAGCTGCAGGAGCGTAACATTAACCCCAGCTCAGTTCTTGTGATGGTCACTACCACAGGCTGTGTTGTTAACATGAGGTGTAGGAGTGTAACATTACCCCAGCTCAGTTCTTCTGATGGTCAATACCACAGGCTGTGTTGTTATCATGAGCTACAGGAGCATAACATTACCCCCAGCTCAGTTCTTCTGATGGTCAGTCACTACCACAGGCTGTGTTGTTAACATGAGCTACAGGAGTATAACATTAACCCCAGCTCAGTTCTTCTGATGGTCACTACCACAGGCTGTGTTGTTAACATGAGCTGTAGGAGCGTAACATTAACCCCAGCTGGGTTCTTGTGATGGTCAATACGATAGGCTGTGTTGTTAACATGAGCTACAGGAGTGTAACATTACCCCCAGCTTAGTTCTTTGATGGTCACTACCACAGGCAGTGTTGTTAACATGAGCTGTAGGAGTGTAACATTACCACCAGCTCAGTTCTTGTGATGGTCACTACCACAGGCTGTGTTGTTAACATGAGGTGTAGGAGTGTAACATTACCCCAGCTCAGTTCTTCTGATGGTCACTACCAAAGGCTGTGTTGTTAACATGAGGTGTAGGAGTGTAACATTACCCCAAGCTCAGTTCTTCTCATGGTCACTAACACAGACTGTGTTGTTAACATGAGCTACAGGAGTGTAACATTACCCCCAGCTCAGTTCTTCTGATGGTCACTACCACAGGCTGTGTTGTTAACATGAGGTGTAGGAGTGTAACATTACCCCAGCTCAGTTCTTCTGATGGTCACTACCACAGGCTGTGTTGTTAACATGAGCTACAGCAGTATAACATTAACTCCAGCTCAGTTCTTCTGATGGTCACTACCACAGGCTGTGTTGTTAACATAAGCTGTAGGAGTGTAACATTACCCCCAGCTCAGTTCTTGTGATGGTCACTACCACAGGCTGTGTTGTTAACATGAGCTGTAGGAGCGTAACATTACCCCCAGCTCAGTTATTCTGATGGCCATTACCACAGGCTGTGTTGTTAATATGAGCTACAGGAGTGTAACATTACCCCCAGCTCAGTTCTTCTGATGGCCACTACCACAGGCTATCTTGTTAACATGAGCTACAGGAGTATAACATTAACCCCAGCTCAGTTCTTGTGATGGTCACTACCACAGGCTGTGTTGTTAACAAGAGCTGTAGGAGCGTAACATTACCCCCAGCTCAGTTATTCTGATGGTCACTACCACAGGCTGTGTTGTTAACATGAGGTGTAGGAGCGTAACATTAACCCCAGCTCAGTTCTTGTGATGGTCAATACGACAGGCTGTGTTGTTAACATGAGCTACAGGAGTGTAACATTACCCCCAGCTTAGTTCTTGTGATTGTCACTACCACAGGCTGTGTTGTTAATATAAGCTGTAGGAGTGTAACATTACCCCCAGCTCAGTTCTTGTGATGGTCACTACCACAGGCTGTTTTGTTAACATGAGCTGTAGGAGCGTAACATTACCCCCAGCTCAGTTATTCTGATGGCCATTACCACAGGCTGTGTTGTTAATATGAGCTACAGGAGTATAACATTAACCCCAGCTCAGTTCTTCTGATGGTCACTACCACAGGCTGTGTTGTTAACATGAGCTGCAGGAGCGTAACATTAACCCCAGCTCAGTTCTTGTGATGGTCACTACCACAGGCTGTGTTGTTAACATGAGGTGTAGGAGTGTAACATTACCCCAGCTCAGTTCTTCTGATGGTCAATACCACAGGCTGTGTTGTTATCATGAGCTACAGGAGCGTAACATTACCCCCAGCTCAGTTCTTCTGATGGTCAGTCACTACCACAGGCTGTGTTGTTAACATGAGCTACAGGAGTATAACATTAACCCCAGCTCAGTTCTTCTGATGGTCACTACCACAGGCTGTGTTGTTAACATGAGCTGTAGGAGCGTAACATTAACCCCAGCTCAGTTCTTGTGATGGTCAATACGATAGGCTGTGTTGTTAACATGAGCTACAGGAGTGTAACATTACCCCCAGCTTAGTTCTTGTGATGGTCACTACCACAGGCTGTGTTGTTAACATGAGCTGTAGGAGTGTAACATTACCCCCAGCTCAGTTCTTGTGATGGTCACTACCACAGGCTGTGTTGTTAACATGAGGTGTAGGAGTGTAACATTACCCCAGCTCAGTTCTTCTGATGGTCACTACCAAAGGCTGTGTTGTTAACATGAGGTGTAGGAGTGTAACATTACCCCAAGCTCAGTTCTTCTCATGGTCACTAACACAGACTGTGTTGTTAACATGAGCTACAGGAGTGTAACATTACCCCCAGCTCAGTTCTTCTGATGGTCACTACCACAGGCTGTGTTGTTAACATGAGGTGTAGGAGTGTAACATTACCCCAGCTCAGTTCTTCTGATGGTCACTACCACAGGCTGTGTTGTTAACATGAGCTACAGCAGTATAACATTAACTCCAGCTCAGTTCTTCTGATGGTCACTACCACAGGCTGTGTTGTTAACATAAGCTGTAGGACTGTAACATTACCCCCAGCTCAGTTCTTGTGATGGTCACTACCACAGGCTGTGTTGTTAACATGAGCTGTAGGAGCGTAACATTACCCCCAGCTCAGTTATTCTGATGGCCATTACCACAGGCTGTGTTGTTAATATGAGCTACAGGAGTGTAACATTACCCCCAGCTCAGTTCTTCTGATGGTCACTACCACAGGCTGTCTTGTTAACATGAGCTACAGGAGTATAACATTAACCCCAGCTCAGTTCTTGTGATGGTCACTACCACAGGCTGTGTTGTTAACAAGAGCTGTAGGAGTGTAACATTACCCCCAGCTTAGTTCTTGTGATGGTCACTACCACAGGCTGTGTTGTTAACATGAGCTGTAGGAGTGTAACATTACCCCCAGCTCAGTTCTTGTGATGGTCACTACCACAGGCTGTGTTGTTAACATGAGGTGTAGGAGTGTAACATTACCCCAGCTCAGTTCTTCTGATGGTCACTACCACAGGCTGTGTTGTTAACATGAGGTGTAGGAGTGTAACATTACCCCCAGCTCAGTTCTTCTGATGGTCACTACCACAGACTGTGTTGTTAACATGAGCTACAGGAGTGTAACATTACCCCCAGCTCAGTTCTTCTGATGGTCACTACCACAGGCTGTGTTGTTAACATGAGGTGTAGGAGTGTAACATTACCCCAGCTCAGTTCTTCTGATGGTCACTACCACAGTTTGTGTTGTTAACATGAGCTACAGCAGTATAACATTAACTCCAGCTCAGTTCTTCTGATGGTCACTACCACAGGCTGTGTTGTTAACATAAGCTGTAGGAGTGTAACATCACCCCCAGCTCAGTTCTTGTGATGGTCACTACCACAGGCTGTGTTGTTAACATGAGCTGTAGGAGCGTAACATTACCCCCAGCTCAGTTATTCTGATGGCCATTACTACAGGCTGTGTTGTTAATATGAGCTACAGGAGTGTAACATAACCCCCAGCTCAGTTCTTCTGATGGTCACTACCACAGGCTGTGTTGTTAACATGAGCTACAGGAGTATAACATTAACCCCAGCTCAGTTCTTCTGATGGTCACTACCACAGGCTGTGTTGTTAACATGAGCTGTAGGAGCGTAACATTAACCCCAGCTCAGTTCTTCTGATGGTCACTACCACAGACTGTGTTGTTAACATGAGCTACAGGAGTGTAACATTACCCCCAGCTCAGTTCTTCTGATGGTCACTACCACAGGCTGTGTTGTTAACATGAGGTGTAGGAGTGTAACATTACCCCAGCTCAGTTCTTCTGATGGTCACTACCACAGGCTGTGTTGTTAACATGAGCTACAGCAGTATAACATTAACTCCAGCTCAGTTCTTCTGATGGTCACTACCACAGGCTGTGTTGTTAACATAAGCTGTAGGAGTGTAACATCACCCCCAGCTCAGTTCTTGTGATGGTCACTACCACAGGCTGTGTTGTTAACATGAGCTGTAGGAGCGTAACATTACCCCCAGCTCAGTTCTTGTGATGGCCATTACCACAGGCTGTGTTGTTAATATGAGCTACAGGAGTGTAACATTACCCCCAGCTCAGTTCTTCTGATGGTCACTACCACAGGCTGTGTTGTTAACATGAGCTACAGGAGTATAACATTAACCCCAGCTCAGTTCTTCTGATGGTCACTACCACAGGCTGTGTTGTTAACATGAGCTGTAGGAGCGTAACATTAACCCCAGCTCAGTTCTTGTGATGGTCACTACCACAGGCTGTGTTGTTAACATGAGCTACAGGAGTGTAACATTACCCCCAGCTCAGTTCTTGTGATGGTCAGTCACTACCACATGCTGTGTTGTTAACATCAGCTACAGGACTATAACATTAACCCCAGCTCAGTTCTTCTGATGGTCACTACCACAGGCTGTGTTGTTAACATAAGCTGTAGGAGTGTAACATCACCCCCAGCTCAGTTCTTGTGATGGTCACTACCACAGGCTGTGTTGTTAACATGAGGTGTAAGAGTGTAACATTTCCCCAGCTCAGTTCTTCTGATGGTCACTACCACAGGCTGTGTTGTTAACATGAGCTGTAGGAGCGTAACATTAACCCCAGCTCAGTTCTTCTGATGGTCACTACCACAGACTGTGTTGTTAACATGAGCTACAGGAGTGTAACATTACCCCCAGCTCAGTTCTTCTGATGGTCACTACCACAGGCTGTGTTGTTAACATGAGGTGTAGGAGTGTAACATTACCCCAGCTCAGTTCTTCTGATGGTCACTACCACAGGCTGTGTTGTTAACATGAGCTACAGCAGTATAACATTAACTCCAGCTCAGTTCTTCTGATGGTCACTACCACAGGCTGTGTTGTTAACATAAGCTGTAGGAGTGTAACATCACCCCCAGCTCAGTTCTTGTGATGGTCACTACCACAGGCTGTGTTGTTAATATGAGCTGTAGGAGCGTAACATTACCCCCAGCTCAGTTATTCTGATGGCCATTACCACAGGCTGTGTTGTTAATATGAGCTACAGGAGTGTAACATTACCCCCAGCTCAGTTCTTCTGATGGTCACTACCACAGGCTGTGTTGTTAACATGAGCTACAGGAGCATAACATTAACCCCAGCTCAGTTCTTCTGATGGTCACTACCACAGGCTGTGTTGTTAACATGAGCTGTAGGAGCGTAACATTAACCCCAGCTCAGTTCTTGTGATGGTCACTACCACAGGCTGTGTTGTTAACATGAGCTACAGGAGTGTAACATTACCCCCAGCTCAGTTCTTGTGATGGTCAGTCACTACCACATGCTGTGTTGTTAACATCAGCTACAGGACTATAACATTAACCCCAGCTCAGTTCTTCTGATGGTCACTACCACAGGCTGTGTTGTTAACATAAGCTGTAGGAGTGTAACATCACCCCCAGCTCAGTTCTTGTGATGGTCACTACCACAGGCTGTGTTGTTAACATGAGGTGTAAGAGTGTAACATTTCCCCAGCTCAGTTCTTCTGATGGTCACTACCACAGGCTGTGTTGTTAACATGAGGTGTAGGAGTGTAACATTACCCCCAGCTCAGTTCTTCTGATGGTCACTACCACAGACTGTGTTGTTAACATGAGCTACAGGAGTGTAACATTACCCCCAGCTCAGTTCTTCTGATGGTCACTACCACAGGCTGTGTTGTTAACATGAGGTGTAGGAGTGTAACACTACCCCAGCTCAGTTCTTCTGATGGTCACTACCACAGGCTGTGTTGTTAACATGAGCTGTAGGAGCGTAACATTAACCCCAGCTCAGTTCTTCTGATGGTCACTACCACAGGCTGTGTTGTTAATATGAGCTGTAGGAGCGTAACATTACCCCCAGCTCAGTTATTCTGATGGCCATTACCACAGGCTGTGTTGTTAATATGAGCTACAGGAGTGTAACATTACCCCCAGCTCAGTTCTTCTGATGGTCACTACCACAGGCTGTGTTGTTAACATGAGCTACAGGAGCATAACATTAACCCCAGCTCAGTTCTTCTGATGGTCACTACCACAGGCTGTGTTGTTAACATGAGCTGTAGGAGCGTAACATTAACCCCAGCTCAGTTCTTGTGATGGTCACTACCACAGGCTGTGTTGTTAACATGAGCTACAGGAGTGTAATATTACCCCCAGCTCAGTTCTTGTGATGGTCAGTCACTACCACATGCTGTGTTGTTAACATCAGCTACAGGACTATAACATTAACCCCAGCTCAGTTCTTCTGATGGTCACTACCACAGGCTGTGTTGTTAACATAAGCTGTAGGAGTGTAACATCACCCCCAGCTCAGTTCTTGTGATGGTCACTACCACAGGCTGTGTTGTTAACATGAGGTGTAAGAGTGTAACATTTCCCCAGCTCAGTTCTTCTGAGGGTCACTACCACAGGCTGTGTTGTTAACATGAGGTGTAGGAGTGTAACATTACCCCCAGCTCAGTTCTTCTGATGGTCACTACCACAGACTGTGTTGTTAACATGAGCTACAGGAGTGTAACATTACCCCCAGCTCAGTTCTTCTGATGGTCACTACCACAGGCTGTGTTGTTAACATGAGGTGTAGGAGTGTAACATTACCCCAGCTCAGTTCTTCTGATGGTCACTACCACAGGCTGTGTTGTTAACATGAGCTGTAGGAGCGTAACATTAACCCCAGCTCAGTTCTTCTGATGGTCACTACCACAGGCTGTGTTTTTAACATGGGCTGTAGTAGCGTAACATTACCCCCAGCTCAGTTCTTCTGCTTGTCACTACCACAGGCTGTGTTGTTAACATGAGCTGTAGGAGTGTAACATTACCCCCAGCTCAGTTCTTCTGATAGTCAGTCACTACCACAGGTTGTGTTATTAACATGAGCTGTAGGAGCGTAACATTACCCCCAGCTCAGTTCTTCTGATAGTCATTCACTACCACAGGCTGTGTTGTTAACATGAGCTGTAGGAGTGTAACATTACCCCAGCTCAGGTCTTCTGATGGTCACTACCACAGGCTGTGTTAACATGAGGTGTAGGAGTGTAACATTACCCCCAGCTCAGTTCTTCTGATGGTCACTACCACAGGCTGTGTTGTTAACTTGAGGTGTAGGAGTGTATCATTACCCCCAGCTCAGTTCTTGTGATGGTCACTACCACAGGCTGTGTTTATAACATGAGCTACAGGAGTGTAACATTACCCCCAGCTCAGTTCTTGTGATGGTCAGTCACTACCACAGGCTGTGTTGTTAACATCAGCTGAAGGAGTATAACATTAACCCCAGCTCAGTTCTTCTGATGGTCACTACCACAGGCTGTGTTGTTAACATGAGCTGTAAGAGCGTAACATTAACACCAGTTCAGTTCTTGTGATGGTCAATACGACAGGCTTTGTTATTAACATGAGCTACAGGAGTGTAACATTACCCCCAGCTCAGTTCTTCTGATGGTCACTACCACAGGCTGTGTTGTTAACATGAGCTGTAGGAGTGTAACATTACCCCCAGCTCAGTTCTTCTGATGGTCACTACCACAGGCTGTGTTGTTAACATGAGCTACAGGAGTGTAACATTACCCCCAGCTCAGTTCTTGTGATGGTCAGTCACTACCACAGGCTGTGTTGTTAACATCAGCTACAGGACTATGACATTAACCCCAGCTCAGTTCTTCTGATGGTCACTACCACAGGCTGTGTTGTTAACATGAGCTGTAGGAGCATAACATTAACAGCGGCTCAGTTCTTGTGATGGTCAATACGACAGGGTGTGTTGTTAACATGAGCTACAGGAGTGTAACGTTACCCCCAGCTCAGTTTTTCAGATGGTCACTACCACATGCTGTGTTGTTAACATGAGCTGTAGGAGTGTAACATTACCCCCAGCTCAGTTATTGTGATGGTCACTACCACAGGCTGTGTTGTTAACATGAGGTGTAGGAGTATAACATTACCCCAGCTCAGTTCTTCTGATGGTCACTACCACAGGCTGTGTTGTTAACATGAGCTACAGCAGTATAACATTAACTCCAGCTCAGTTCTTCTGATGGTCACTACCACAGGCTGTGTTGTTAACATAAGCTGTAGGAGTGTAACATCACCCCCAGCTCAGTTCTTTTGATGGTCACTACCACAGGCTGTGTTGTTAACATGAGCTGTAGGAGCGTAACATTACCCCCAGCTCAGTTATTCTGATGGCCATTACCACAGGCTGTGTTGTTAATATGAGCTACAGGAGTGTAACATTACCCCCAGCTCAGTTCTTCTGATGGTCACTACCACAGGCTGTGTTGTTAACATGAGCTACAGGAGTATAACATTAACCCCAGCTCAGTTCTTCTGATGGTCACTACCACAGGCTGTGTTGTTAACATGAGCTGTAGGAGCGTAACATTAACCCCAGCTCAGTTCTTGTGATGGTCACTACCACAGGCTGTGTTGTTAACATGAGCTACAGGAGTGTAACATTACCCCCAGCTCAGTTCTTGTGATGGTCAGTCACTACCACATGCTGTGTTGTTAACATCAGCTACAGGACTATAACATTAACCCCAGCTCAGTTCTTCTGATGGTCACTACCACAGGCTGTGTTGTTAACATGAGCTGTAGGAGCATAACATTAACCCCGGCTCAGTTCTTGTAATGGTCAATACGACAGGCTGTGTTGTTAACATGAGCTACAGGAGTGTAACGTTACCCCCAGCTCAGTTCTTCAGATGGTCACTACCACAGGCTGTGTTGTTATCATGAGCTACAGGAGCGTAACATTACCCCCAGCTCAGTTCTTGTGATGGTCACTACCACAGGCTGTGTTGTTAACATGAGGTGTAAGAGTGTAACATTTCCCCAGCTCAGTTCTTCTGATGGTCACTACCACAGGCTGTGTTGTTAACATGAGGTGTAGGAGTGTAACATTACCCCCAGCTCAGTTCTTCTGATGGTCACTACCACAGACTGTGTTGTTAACATGAGCTACAGGAGTGTAACATTACCCCCAGCTCAGTTCTTCTGATGGTCACTACCACAGGCTGTGTTGTTAACATGAGGTGTAGGAGTGTACCATTACCCCAGCTCAGTTCTTCTGATGGTCACTACCACAGGCTGTGTTGTTAACATGAGCTGTAGGAGCGTAACATTAACCCCAGCTCAGTTCTTCTGATGGTCACTACCACAGGCTGTGTTTTTAACATGGGCTGTAGGAGGGTAACATTACCCCCAGCTCAGTTCTTCTGCTGGTCACTACAACAGGCTGTGTTGTTAACATGAGCTGTAGGAGTGTAACATTACCCCCAGCTCAGTTCTTCTGATAGTCAGTCACTACCACAGGTTGTGTTGTTAACATGAGCTGTAGGAGCCTAACATTACCCCCAGCTCAGTTCTTCTGATAGTCATTCACTACCACAGGCTGTGTTGTTAACATGAGCTGTAGGAGTGTAACATTACCCCAGCTCAGTTCTTCTGATGGTCACTACCACAGGCTGTGTTAACATGAGGTGTAGGAGTGTAACATTACCCCCAGCTCAGTTCTTCTGATGGTCACTACCACAGGCTGTGTTGTTAACATGAGGTGTAGGAGTGTATCATTACCCCCAGCTCAGTTCTTGTGATGGTCACTACCACAGGCTGTGTTTATAACATGAGCTACAGGAGTGTAACATTACCCCCAGCTCAGTTCTTGTGATGGTCAGTCACTACCACAGGCTGTGTTGTTAACATCAGCTACAGGAGTATAACATTAACCCCAGCTCAGTTCTTCTGATGGTCACTACCACAGGCTGTGTTGTTAACATGAGCTGTAGGAGCGTAACATTACCCCCAGCTCAGTTATTCTGATGGTCACTACCACAGGCTGTGTTGTTAACATGAGGTGTAGGAGCGTAACATTAACCCCAGCTCAGTTCTTGTGATGGTCAATACGACAGGCTGTGTTGTTAACATGAGCTACAGGAGTGTAACATTACCCCCAGCTTAGTTCTTGTGATGGTCACTACCACAGGCTGTGTTGTTAACATAAGCTGTAGGAGTGTAACATTACCCCCAGCTCAGTTCTTGTGATGGTCAATACCACAGGCTGTGTTGTTAACATGAGCTGTAGTAGCGTAACATTACCCCCAGCTCAGTTATTCTGATGGCCATTACCACAGGCTGTGTTGTTAATATGAGCTACAGGAGTATACCATTAACCCCAGCTCAGTTCTTCTGATGGTCACTACCACAGGCTGTGTTGTTAACATGAGCTGCAGGAGCGTAACATTAACCCCAGCTCAGTACTTGTGATGGTCACTACCACAGGCTGTGTTGTTAACATGAGGTGTAGGAGTGTAACATTACCCCAGCTCAGTTCTTCTGATGGTCAATACCACAGGCTGTGTTGTTATCATGAGCTACAGGAGCGTAACATTACCCCCAGCTCAGTTCTTCTGATGGTCAGTCACTACCACAGGCTGTGTTGTTAACATGAGCTACAGGAGTATAACATTAACCCCAGCTCAGTTCTTCTGATGGTCACTACCACAGGCTGTGTTGTTAACATGAGCTGTAGGAGCGTAACATTAACCCCAGCTCAGTTCTTGTGATGGTCACTACCACAGGCTGTGTTGTTAACATGAGCTACAGGAGTGTAACATTACCCCCAGCTCAGTTCTTGTGATGGTCAGTCACTACCACAGGCTGTGTTGTTAACATGAGCTGTAGGAGCGTAACATTAACCCCAGCTCAGTTCTTGTGATGGTCAATACGACAGGCTGTGTTATTAACATGAGCTACAGGAGTGTAACATTACCCCCAGCTCAGTTCTTCTGATGGTCACTACCACAGGCTGTGTTGTTAACATGAGCTGTAGGAGTGTAACATTACCCCCAGCTCAGTTCTTCTGATGGTCACTACCACAGGCTGTGTTGTTATCATGAGCTACAGGAGCGTAACATTACCCCCAGCTCAGTTCTTGTGATGGTCAATACCACAGGCTGTGTTGTTAACATGAGGTGTAAGAGTGTAACATTTCCCCAGCTCAGTTCTTCTGATGGTCACTACCACAGGCTGTGTTGTTAACATGAGGTGTAGGAGTGTAACATTACCCCCAGCTCAGTTCTTCTGATGGTCACTACCACAGACTGTGTTGTTAACATGAGCTACAGGAGTGTAACATTACCCCAGCTCAGTTCTTCTGATGGTCACTACCACAGGCTGTGTTGTTAACATGAGGTGTAGGAGTGTAACATTACCCCAGCTCAGTTCTTCTGATGGTCACTACCACAGGCTGTGTTGTTAACATGAGCTACAGCAGTATAACATTAACCCCAGCTCAGTTCTTCTGATGGTCACTACCACAGGCTGTGTTGTTAACATGAGCTGTAGGAGTGTAACATTAACCCCATCTCAGTTCTTCTGATGGTCACTACCACAGGCTGTGTTTTTAACATGGGCTGTAGGAGGGTAACATTACCCCCAGCTCAGTTCTTCTGCTGGTCACTACCACAGGCTGTGTTGTTAACATGAGCTGTAGGAGTGTAACATTACCCCCAGCTCAGTTCTTCTGATAGTCAGTCACTACCACAGGCTGTGTTGTTAACATGAGCTGTAGGAGCGTAACATTACCCCCAGCTCAGTTCTTGTGATGGTCAGTCACTACCACAGGCTGTGTTGTTAACATGAGCTGTAGGAGCGTAACATTAACCCCAGCTCAGTTTTTGTGATGGTCAATACGACAGGCTGTGTTATTAACATGAGCTACAGGAGTGTAACTTTACCCCCAGCTCAGTTCTTCTGATGGTCACTACCACAGGCTGTGTTGTTAACATGAGCTACAGGAGTGTAACATTACCCCCAGCTCAGTTCTTCTGATGGTCACTACCACAGGCTGTGTTGTTATCATGAGCTACAGGAGCGTAACATTACCCCCAGCTCAGTTCTTGTGATGGTCAATACCACAGGCTGTGTTGTTAACATGAGGTGTAAGAGTGTAACATTTCCCCAGCTCAGTTCTTCTGATGGTCACTACCACAGGCTGTGTTGTTAACATGAGGTGTAGGAGTGTAACATTACCCCCAGCTCAGTTCTTCTGATGGTCACTACCACAGACTGTGTTGTTAACATGAGCTACAGGAGTGTAACATTACCCCAGCTCAGTTCTTCTGATGGTCACTACCACAGGCTGTGTTGTTAACATGAGGTGTAGGAGTGTAACATTACCCCAGCTCAGTTCTTCTGATGGTCACTACCACAGGCTGTGTTGTTAACATGAGCTACAGCAGTATAACATTAACCCCAGCTCAGTTCTTCTGATGATCACTACCACAGGCTGTGTTGTTAACATGAGCTGTAGGAGTGTAACATTAAACCCATCTCAGTTCTTCTGATGGTCACTACCACAGGCTGTGTTTTTAACATGGGCTGTAGGAGGGTAACATTACCCCCAGCTCAGTTCTTCTGCTGGTCACTACCACAGGCTGTGTTGTTAACATGAGCTGTAGGAGTGTAACATTACCCCCAGCTCAGTTCTTCTGATAGTCAGTCACTACCACAGGCTGTGTTGTTAACATGAGCTGTAGGAGCGTAACATTACCCCCAGCTCAGTTCTTCTGATAGTCAGTCACTACCACAGGCTGTGTTGTTAACATGAGCTGTAGGAGTTTAACATTACCCCAGCTCAGTTCTCCTGATGGTCACTACCACAGGCTGTGTTAACATGAGGTGTAGGAGTGTAACATTACCCCCAGCTCAGTTCTTCTGATGGTCACTACCACAGGCTGTGTTGTTAACATGAGGTGTAGGAGTGTAACATTACCCCCAGCTCAGTTCTTGTGATGGTCACTACCACAGGCTGTGTTGTTAACATGAGCTGTAGGAGTGTAACATTACCCCCAGCTCAGTTCTTCTGATGGTCACTACCACAGGCTGTGTTGTTAACATGAGCTGTAGGAGTGTAACATTACCCCCAGCTCAGTTCTTCTGATGGTCAGTCACTACCACAGGCTGTGTTGTTAACATGAGCTACAGGAGTATAACATTAACCCCACCTCAGTTCTTCTGATGGTCACTACCACAGGCTGTGTTGTTAACATGAGCTGTAGGAGCGTAACATTACCCCCAGCTCAGTTCTTGTGATGGTCAGTCACTACCACAGGCTGTGTTGTTAACATGAGCTGTAGGAGCGTAACATTAACCCCAGCTCAGTTTTTGTGATGGTCAATACGACAGGCTGTGTTATTAACATGAGCTACAGGAGTGTAACATTACCCCCAGCTCAGTTCTTCTGATGGTCACTACCACAGGCTGTGTTGTTAACATGAGCTACAGGAGTGTAACATTACCCCCAGCTCAGTTCTTCTGATGGTCACTACCACAGGCTGTGTTGTTATCATGAGCTACAGGAGCGTAACATTACCCCCAGCTCAGTTCTTGTGATGGTCAATACCACAGGCTGTGTTGTTAACATGAGGTGTAAGAGTGTAACATTTCCCCAGCTCAGTTCTTCTGATGGTCACTACCACAGGCTGTGTTGTTAACATGAGGTGTAGGAGTGTAACATTACCCCCAGCTCAGTTCTTCTGATGGTCACTACCACAGACTGTGTTGTTAACATGAGCTACAGGAGTGTAACATTACCCCAGCTCAGTTCTTCTGATGGTCACTACCACAGGCTGTGTTGTTAACATGAGGTGTAGGAGTGTAACATTACCCCAGCTCAGTTCTTCTGATGGTCACTACCACAGGCTGTGTTGTTAACATGAGCTACAGCAGTATAACATTAACCCCAGCTCAGTTCTTCTGATGGTCACTACCACAGGCTGTGTTGTTAACATGAGCTGTAGGAGTGTAACATTAAACCCATCTCAGTTCTTCTGATGGTCACTACCACAGGCTGTGTTTTTAACATGGGCTGTAGGAGGGTAACATTACCCCCAGCTCAGTTCTTCTGCTGGTCACTACCACAGGCTGTGTTGTTAACATGAGCTGTAGGAGTGTAACATTACCCCCAGCTCAGTTCTTCTGATAGTCAGTCACTACCACAGGCTGTGTTGTTAACATGAGCTGTAGGAGCGTAACATTACCCCCAGCTCAGTTCTTCTGATAGTCATTCACTACCACAGGCTGTGTTGTTAACATGAGCTGTAGGAGTTTAACATTACCCCAGCTCAGTTCTCCTGATGGTCACTACCACAGGCTGTGTTAACATGAGGTGTAGGAGTGTAACATTACCCCCAGCTCAGTTCTTCTGATGGTCACTACCACAGGCTGTGTTGTTAACATGAGGTGTAGGAGTGTAACATTACCCCCAGCTCAGTTCTTGTGATGGTCACTACCACAGGCTGTGTTGTTAACATGAGCTGTAGGAGTGTAACATTACCCCCAGCTCAGTTCTTCTGATGGTCACTACCACAGGCTGTGTTGTTAACATGAGCTGTAGGAGTGTAACATTACCCCCAGCTCAGTTCTTCTGATGGTCAGTCACTACCACAGGCTGTGTTGTTAACATGAGCTACAGGAGTATAACATTAACCCCACCTCAGTTCTTCTGATGGTCACTACCACAGGCTGTGTTGTTAACATGAGCTGTAGGAGCGTAACATTAACCCCAGCTCAGTTCTTGTGATGGTCAATACGACAGGCTGTGTTGTTAACATGAGCTACAGGAGTGTAACATTACCCCCAGCTTAGTTCTTGTGATGGTCACTACCACAGGCTGTGTTGTTAACATAAGCTGTAGGAGTGTAACATTACCCCCAGCTCAGTTCTTGTGATGGTCACTACCACAGGCTGTGTTGTTAACATGAGCTGCAGGAGCGTAACATTAACCCCAGCTCAGTTCTTGTGATGGTCACTACCACAGGCTGTGTTGTTAACATGAGGTGTAGGAGTGTAACATTACCCCAGCTCAGTTCTTCTGATGGTCAATACCACAGGCTGTGTTGTTATCATGAGTTACAGGAGCGTAACATTACCCCAGCTCAGTTCTTCTGATGGTCACTACCACAGGCTGTGTTGTTAACATGAGCTACAGCAGTATAACATTAACTCCAGCTCAGTTCTTCTGATGGTCACTACCACAGGCTGTGTTGTTAACATAAGCTGTAGGAGTGTAACATCACCCCCAGCTCAGTTCTTGTGATGGTCACTACCACAGGCTGTGTTGTTAACATGAGCTGTAGGAGCGTAACATTACCCCCAGCTCAGTTATTCTGATGGCCATTACCACAGGCTGTGTTGTTAATATGAGCTACAGGAGTGTAATATTACCCCCAGCTCAGTTCTTCTGATGGTCACTACCACAGGCTGTGTTGTTAACATGAGCTACAGGAGTATAACATTAACCCCAGCTCAGTTCTTCTGATGGTCACTACCACAGGCTGTGTTGTTAACATGAGCTGTAGGAGCGTAACATTAACCCCAGCTCAGTTCTTGTGATGGTCACTACCACAGGCTGTGTTGCTAACATGAGCTACAGGAGTGTAACATTACCCCCAGCTCAGTTCTTGTGATGGTCAGTCACTACCACATGCTGTGTTGTTAACATCAGCTACAGGACTATAACATTAACCCCAGCTCAGTTCTTCTGATGGTCACTACCACAGGCTGTGTTGTTAACATGAGCTGTAGGAGCATAACATTAACCCCGGCTCAGTTCTTGTAATGGTCAATACGACAGGCTGTGTTGTTAACATGAGCTACAGGAGTGTAACGTTACCCCCAGCTCAGATCTTCAGATGGTCACTACCACAGGCTGTGTTGTTATCATGAGCTACAGGAGCGTAGCATTACCCCCAGCTCAGTTCTTGTGATGGTCACTACCACAGGCTGTGTTGTTAACATGAGGTGTAAGAGTGTAACATTTCCCCAGCTCAGTTCTTCTGATGGTCACTACCACAGGCTGTGTTGTTAACATGAGGTGTAGGAGTGTAACATTACCCCCAGCTCAGTTCTTCTGATGGTCACTACCACAGACTGTGTTGTTAACATGAGCTACAGGAGTGTAACATTACCCCCAGCTCAGTTCTTCTGATGGTCACTACCACAGGCTGTGTTGTTAACATGAGCTGTAGGAGTGTAACATTACCCCCAGCTCAGTTCTTCTGATAGTCAGTCACTACCACAGGCTGTGTTGTTAACATGAGCTGTAGGAGCGTAACATTACCCCCAGCTCAGTTCTTCTGATAGTCATTCACTACCACAGGCTGTGTTGTTAACATGAGCTGTAGGAGTTTAACATTACCCCAGCTCAGTTCTCCTGATGGTCACTACCACAGGCTGTGTTAACATGAGGTGTAGGAGTGTAACATTACCCCCAGCTCAGTTCTTCTGATGGTCACTACCACAGGCTGTGTTGTTAACATGAGGTGTAGGAGTGTAACATTACCCCCAGCTCAGTTCTTGTGATGGTCACTACCACAGGCTGTGTTGTTAACATGAGCTGTAGGAGTGTAACATTACCCCCAGCTCAGTTCTTCTGATGGTCACTACCACATGCTGTGTTGTTAACATGAGCTGTAGGAGTGTAACATTACCCCCAGCTCAGTTCTTCTGATGGTCAGTCACTACCACAGGCTGTGTTGTTAACATGAGCTACAGGAGTATAACATTAACCCCACCTCAGTTCTTCTGATGGTCACTACCACAGGCTGTGTTGTTAACATGAGCTGTAGGAGCGTAACATTAACCCCAGCTCAGTTCTTGTGATGGTCAATACGACAGGCTGTGTTGTTAACATGAGCTACAGGAGTGTAACATTACCCCCAGCTTAGTTCTTGTGATGGTCACTACCACAGGCTGTGTTGTTAACATAAGCTGTAGGAGTGTAACATTACCCCCAGCTCAGTTCTTGTGATGGTCACTACCACAGGCTGTGTTGTTAACATGAGCTGCAGGAGCGTAACATTAACCCCAGCTCAGTTCTTGTGATGGTCACTACCACAGGCTGTGTTGTTAACATGAGGTGTAGGAGTGTAACATTACCCCAGCTCAGTTCTTCTGATGGTCAATACCACAGGCTGTGTTGTTATCATGAGTTACAGGAGCGTAACATTACCCCAGCTCAGTTCTTCTGATGGTCACTACCGCAGGCTGTGTTGTTAACATGAGCTACAGCAGTATAACATTAACTCCAGCTCAGCTCTTCTGATGGTCACTACCACAGGCTGTGTTGTTAACATAAGCTGTAGGAGTGTAACATCACCCCCAGCTCAGTTCTTGTGATGGTCACTACCACAGGCTGTGTTGTTAACATGAGCTGTAGGAGCGTAACATTACCCCCAGCTCAGTTATTCTGATGGCCATTACCACAGGCTGTGTTGTTAATATGAGCTACAGGAGTGTAATATTACCCCCAGCTCAGTTCTTCTGATGGTCACTACCACAGGCTGTGTTGTTAACATGAGCTACAGGAGTATAACATTAACCCCAGCTCAGTTCTTCTGATGGTCACTACCACAGGCTGTGTTGTTAACATGAGCTGTAGGAGCGTAACATTAACCCCAGCTCAGTTCTTGTGATGGTCACTACCACAGGCTGTGTTGCTAACATGAGCTACAGGAGTGTAACATTACCCCCAGCTTAGTTCTTGTGATGGTCACTACCACAGGCTGTGTTGTTAACATAAGCTGTAGGAGTGTAACATTACCCCCAGCTCAGTTCTTGTGATGGTCACTACCACAGGCTGTGTTGTTAACATGAGCTGCAGGAGCGTAACATTAACCCCAGCTCAGTTCTTGTGATGGTCACTACCACAGGCTGTGTTGTTAACATGAGGTGTAGGAGTGTAACATTACCCCAGCTCAGTTCTTCTGATGGTCAATACCACAGGCTGTGTTGTTATCATGAGTTACAGGAGCGTAACATTACCCCAGCTCAGTTCTTCTGATGGTCACTACCGCAGGCTGTGTTGTTAACATGAGCTACAGCAGTATAACATTAACTCCAGCTCAGTTCTTCTGATGGTCACTACCACAGGCTGTGTTGTTAACATAAGCTGTAGGAGTGTAACATTACCCCCAGCTCAGTTCTTGTGATGGTCACTACCACAGGCTGTGTTGTTAACATGAGCTGCAGGAGCGTAACATTAACCCCAGCTCAGTTCTTGTGATGGTCACTACCACAGGCTGTGTTGTTAACATGAGGTGTAGGAGTGTAACATTACCCCAGCTCAGTTCTTCTGATGGTCAATACCACAGGCTGTGTTGTTATCATGAGTTACAGGAGCGTAACATTACCCCAGCTCAGTTCTTCTGATGGTCACTACCGCAGGCTGTGTTGTTAACATGAGCTACAGCAGTATAACATTAACTCCAGCTCAGCTCTTCTGATGGTCACTACCACAGGCTGTGTTGTTAACATAAGCTGTAGGAGTGTAACATCACCCCCAGCTCAGTTCTTGTGATGGTCACTACCACAGGCTGTGTTGTTAACATGAGCTGTAGGAGCGTAACATTACCCCCAGCTCAGTTATTTTGATGGCCATTACCACAGGCTGTGTTCTTAATATGAGCTACAGGAGTGTAATATTTCCCCCAGCTCAGTTCTTCTGATGGTCACTACCACAGGCTGTGTTGTTAACATGAGCTACAGGAGTATAACATTAACCCCAGCTCAGTTCTTCTGATGGTCACTACCACAGGCTGTGTTGTTAACATGAGCTGTAGGAGCGTAACATTAACCCCAGCTCAGTTCTTGTGATGGTCACTACCACAGGCTGTGTTGCTAACATGAGCTACAGGAGTGTAACATTACCCCCAGCTTAGTTCTTGTGATGGTCACTACCACAGGCTGTGTTGTTAACATAAGCTGTAGGAGTGTAACATTACCCCCAGCTCAGTTCTTGTGATGGTCACTACCACAGGCTGTGTTGTTAACATGAGCTGCAGGAGCGTAACATTAACCCCAGCTCAGTTCTTGTGATGGTCACTACCACAGGCTGTGTTGTTAACATGAGGTGTAGGAGTGTAACATTACCCCAGCTCAGTTCTTCTGATGGTCAATACCACAGGCTGTGTTGTTATCATGAGTTACAGGAGCGTAACATTACCCCAGCTCAGTTCTTCTGATGGTCACTACCGCAGGCTGTGTTGTTAACATGAGCTACAGCAGTATAACATTAACTCCAGCTCAGTTCTTCTGATGGTCACTACCACAGGCTGTGTTGTTAACATAAGCTGTAGGAGTGTAACATCACCCCCAGCTCAGTTCTTGTGATGGTCACTACCACAGGCTGTGTTGTTAACATGAGCTGTAGGAGCGTAACATTACCCCCAGCTCAGTTATTCTGATGGCCATTACCACAGGCTGTGTTGTTAATATGAGCTACAGGAGTGTAATATTACCCCCAGCTCAGTTCTTCTGATGGTCACTACCACAGGCTGTGTTGTTAACATGAGCTACAGGAGTATAACATTAACCCCAGCTCAGTTCTTCTGATGGTCACTACCACAGGCTGTGTTGTTAACATGAGCTGTAGGAGCGTAACATTAACCCCAGCTCAGTTCTTGTGATGGTCACTACCACAGGCTGTGTTGCTAACATGAGCTACAGGAGTGTAACATTACCCCCAGCTCAGTTCTTGTGATGGTCAGTCACTACCACATGCTGTGTTGTTAACATCAGCTACAGGACTATAACATTAACCCCAGCTCAGTTCTTCTGATGGTCACTACCACAGGCTGTGTTGTTAACATGAGCTGTAGGAGCATAACATTAACCCCGGCTCAGTTCTTGTAATGGTCAATACGACAGGCTGTGTTGTTAACATGAGCTACAGGAGTGTAACGTTACCCCCAGCTCAGATCTTCAGATGGTCACTACCACAGGCTGTGTTGTTATCATGAGCTACAGGAGCGTAACATTACCCCCAGCTCAGTTCTTGTGATGGTCACTACCACAGGCTGTGTTGTTAACATGAGGTGTAAGAGTGTAACATTTCCCCAGCTCAGTTCTTCTGATGGTCACTACCACAGGCTGTGTTGTTAACATGAGGTGTAGGAGTGTAACATTACCCCCAGCTCAGTTCTTCTGATGGTCACTACCACAGACTGTGTTGTTAACATGAGCTACAGGAGTGTAACATTACCCCCAGCTCAGTTCTTCTGATGGTCACTACCACAGGCTGTGTTGTTAACATGAGGTGTAGGAGTGTAACATTACCCCCAGCTCAGTTCTTCTGATGGTCACTACCACAGACTGTGTTGTTAACATGAGCTACAGGAGTGTAACATTACCCCCAGCTCAGTTCTTCTGATGGTCACTACCACAGGCTGTGTTGTTAATATGAGCTACAGGAGTATAACATTAACCCCAGCTCAGTTCTTCTGATGGTCACTACCACAGGCTGTGTTGTTAACATGAGCTGCAGGAGCGTAACATTAACCCCAGCTTAGTTCTTGTGATGGTCACTACCACAGGCTGTGTTGTTAACATGAGGTGTAGGAGTGTAACATTACCCCAGCTCAGTTCTTCTGATGGTCAATACCACAGGCTGTGTTGTTATCATGAGTTACAGGAGCGTAACATTACCCCAGCTCAGTTCTTCTGATGGTCACTACCAAAGGCTGTGTTGTTAACATGAGGTGTAGGAGTGTAACATTACCCCCAGCTCAGTTCTTCTGATGGTCAGTCACTACCACAGGCTGTGTTGTTAACATGAGCTACAGGAGTATAACATTAACCCCAGCTCAGTTCTTCTGATGGTCACTACCACAGGCTGTGTTGTTAACATGAGCTGTGGGAGCGTAACATTAACCCCAGCTCAGTTCTTGTGATGGTCAATACGACAGGCTGTGTTGTTAACATGAGCTACAGGAGTGTAACATTACCCCCAGCTTAGTTCTTGTGATGGTCACTACCACAGATTGTGTTGTTAACATGAGCTGTAGGAGTGTAACATTACCCCCAGCTCAGTTCTTGTGATGGTCACTACCACAGGCTGTGTTGTTAACATGAGCTGTAGGAGCGTAACATTATCCCAAGCTCAGTTCTTCTGATGGTCACTACCACAGGCTGTGTTGTTAACATGAGGTGTAGGAGTGTAACATTACCCCCAGCTCAGTTCTTCTGATGGTCACTACCACAGACTGTGTTGTTAACATGAGCTACAGGAGTGTAACATTACCCCCAGCTCAGTTCTTCTGATGGTCACTACCACAGGCTGTGTTGTTAACATGAGATGTAGGAGTGTAACATTACCCCAGCTCAGTTCTTCTGATGGTCACTACCACAGGCTGTGTTGTTAACATGAGCTACAGCAGTATAACATTAACCCCAGCTCAGTTCTTCTGATGGTCACTACCACAGGCTGTGTTGTTAACATGAGCTGTAGGAGCGTAACATTAACCCCAGCTCAGTTCTTCTGATGGTCACTACCACAGGCTGTGTTTTTAACATGAGCTGTAGGAGGGTAACATTACCCCCAGCTCAGTTCTTCTGCTGGTCACTACCACAGGCTGTGTTGTTAACATGAGCTGTAGGAGTGTAACATTACCCCCAGGTCAGTTCTTCTGATAGTCAGTCACTACCACAGGCTGTGTTGTTAACATGAGCTGTAGGAGCGTAACATTACCCCCAGCTCAGTTCTTCTGATAGTCAGTCACTACCACAGGCTGTGTTGTTAACATGAGCTGTAGGAGTGTAACATTACCCCCAGCTCAGTTCTTGTGATGGTCACTACCACAGGCTGTGTTGTTAACATGAGCTGTAGGAGCGTAACATTATCCCAAGCTCAGTTCTTCTGATGGTCACTACCACAGGCTGTGTTGTTAACATGAGGTGTAGGAGTGTAACATTAACCCCAGCTCAGTTCTTGTGATGGTCACTACCACAGGCTGTGTTAACATGAGGTGTAGGAGTGTAACATTACCCCCAGCTCAGTTCTTCTGATGGTCACTACCACAGGCTGTGTTGTTAACATGAGGTGTAGGAGTGTAACATTACCCCCAGCTCAGTTCTTGTGATGGTCACTACCACAGGCTGTGTTGTTAACATGAGCTGTAGGAGTGTAACATTACCCCCAGCTCAGTTCTTCTGATGGTCACTACCACAGGCTGTGTTGTTAACATGAGCTGTAGGAGTGTAACATTACCCCCAGCTCAGTTCTTCTGATGGTCAGTCACTACCACAGGCTGTGTTGTTAACATGAGCTACAGGAGTGTAACATTACCCCCAGCTTAGTTCTTGTGATGGTCACTACCACAGGCTGTGTTGTTAACATAAGCTGTAGGAGTGTAACATTACCCCCAGCTCAGTTCTTGTGATGGTCACTACCACAGGCTGTGTTGTTAACATGAGCTGTAGGAGCGTAACATTACCCCCAGCTCAGTTATTCTGATGGTCACTACCACAGGCTGTGTTGTTAATATGAGCTACAGGAGTATAACATTAACCCCAGCTCAGTTCTTCTGATGGTCACTACCACAGGCTGTGTTGTTAACATGAGCTGCAGGAGCGTAACATTAACCCCAGCTCAGTTCTTGTGATGGTCACTACCACAGGCTGTGTTGTTAACATGAGGTGTAGGAGTGTAACATTACCCCAGCTCAGTTCTTCTGATGGTCAATACCACAGGCTGTGTTGTTATCATGAGTTACAGGAGCGTAACATTACCCCAGCTCAGTTCTTCTGATGGTCACTACCAAAGGCTGTGTTGTTAACATGAGGTGTAGGAGTGTAACATTACCCCCAGCTCAGTTCTTCTGATGGTCAGTCACTACCACAGGCTGTGTTGTTAACATGAGCTACAGGAGTATAACATTAACCCCAGCTCAGTTCTTCTGATGGTCACTACCACAGGCTGTGTTGTTAACATGAGCTGTAGGAGCGTAACATTAACCCCAGCTCAGTTCTTGTGATGGTCAATACGACAGGCTGTGTTGTTAACATGAGCTACAGGAGTGTAACATTACCCCCAGCTTAGTTCTTGTGATGGTCACTACCACAGATTGTGTTGTTAACATGAGCTGTAGGAGTGTAACATTACCCCCAGCTCAGTTCTTGTGATGGTCACTACCACAGGCTGTGTTGTTAACATGAGCTGTAGGAGCGTAACATTATCCCAAGCTCAGTTCTTCTGATGGTCACTACCACAGGCTGTGTTGTTAACATGAGGTGTAGGAGTGTAACATTACCCCCAGCTCAGTTCTTCTGATGGTCACTACCACAGACTGTGTTGTTAACATGAGCTACAGGAGTGTAACATTACCCCCAGCTCAGTTCTTCTGATGGTCACTACCACAGGCTGTGTTGTTAACATGAGATGTAGGAGTGTAACATTACCCCAGCTCAGTTCTTCTGATGGTCACTACCACAGGCTGTGTTGTTAACATGAGCTACAGCAGTATAACATTAACCCCAGCTCAGTTCTTCTGATGGTCACTACCACAGGCTGTGTTGTTAACATGAGCTGTAGGAGCGTAACATTAACCCCAGCTCAGTTCTTCTGATGGTCACTACCACAGGCTGTGTTGTTAACATGAGGTGTAGGAGTGTAACATTACCCCCAGCTCAGTTCTTGTGATGGTCACTACCACAGGCTGTGTTAACATGTAACATTACCCCATCACAAGAACTAAGCTGGGGGTAATGTTACACTCCTGTAGCTCATGTTAACAACACAGCCTGTGGTAGTGACTGACCATCAGAAGAACTGAGCTGGGGGTAATGTTACACTCCTACAGCTCATGTTAACAACACAGCCTGTGGTAGTGACCATCAGAAGAACTGAGCTGGGGGTAATGTTACACTCCTACAGCTCATGTTAACAACACAGCCTGTGGTAGTGACCATCACAAGAACTGAGCTGGGGGTAATGTTACACTCCTACACCTCATGTTAACAACACAGCCTGTGGTAGTGACCATCAGAAGAACTGAGCTGGGGGTAATGTTACACTCCTACACCTCATGTTAACACAGCCTGTGGTAGTGACCATCACAAGAACTGAGCTGGGGGTAATGTTACACTCCTACACCTCATGTAACATTACCCCCAGGTCAGTTCTTCTGATAGTCAGTCACTACCACAGGCTGTGTTGTTAACATGAGCTGTAGGAGCGTAACATTACCCCCAGCTCAGTTCTTCTGATAGTCAGTCACTACCACAGGCTGTGTTGTTAACATGAGCTGTAGGAGTGTAACATTACCCCCAGCTCAGTTCTTGTGATGGTCACTACCACAGGCTGTGTTGTTAACATGAGCTGTAGGAGCGTAACATTATCCCAAGCTCAGTTCTTCTGATGGTCACTACCACAGGCTGTGTTGTTAACATGAGGTGTAGGAGTGTAACATTACCCCCAGCTCAGTTCTTCTGATGGTCACTACCACAGACTGTGTTGTTAACATGAGCTACAGGAGTGTAACATTACCCCCAGCTCAGTTCTTCTGATGGTCACTTCCACAGGCTGTGTTGTTAACATGAGCTACAGGAGTATAACATTAACCCCAGCTCAGTTCTTCTGATGGTCACTACCACAGGCTGTGTTGTTAACATGAGCTGTAGGAGCGTAACATTATCCCAAGCTCAGTTCTTCTGATGGTCACTACCACAGGCTGTGTTGTTAACATGAGGTGTAGGAGTGTAACATTACCCCCAGCTCAGTTCTTCTGATGGTCACTACCACAGACTGTGTTGTTAACATGAGCTACAGGAGTGTAACATTACCCCCAGCTCAGTTCTTCTGATGGTCACTACCACAGGCTGTGTTGTTAACATGAGATGTAGGAGTGTAACATTACCCCAGCTCAGTTCTTCTGATGGTCACTACCACAGGCTGTGTTGTTAACATGAGCTACAGCAGTATAACATTAACCCCAGCTCAGTTCTTCTGATGGTCACTACCACAGGCTGTGTTGTTAACATGAGCTGTAGGAGCGTAACATTAACCCCAGCTCAGTTCTTCTGATGGTCACTACCACAGGCTGTGTTTTTAACATGAGCTGTAGGAGGGTAACATTACCCCCAGCTCAGTTCTTCTGCTGGTCACTACCACAGGCTGTGTTGTTAACATGAGCTGTAGGAGTGTAACATTACCCCCAGGTCAGTTCTTCTGATAGTCAGTCACTACCACAGGCTGTGTTGTTAACATGAGCTGTAGGAGCGTAACATTACCCCCAGCTCAGTTCTTCTGATAGTCAGTCACTACCACAGGCTGTGTTGTTAACATGAGCTGTAGGAGTGTAACATTACCCCCAGCTCAGTTCTTGTGATGGTCACTACCACAGGCTGTGTTGTTAACATGAGCTGTAGGAGCGTAACATTATCCCAAGCTCAGTTCTTCTGATGGTCACTACCACAGGCTGTGTTGTTAACATGAGGTGTAGGAGTGTAACATTACCCCCAGCTCAGTTCTTCTGATGGTCACTACAACAGACTGTGTTGTTAACATGAGCTACAGGAGTGTAACATTACCCCCAGCTCAGTTCTTCTGATGGTCACTTCCACAGGCTGTGTTGTTAACATGAGCTACAGGAGTATAACATTAACCCCAGCTCAGTTCTTCTGATGGTCACTACTACAGGCTGTGTTGTTAACATGAGCTGTAGGAGCGTAACATTAACCCCAGCTCAGTTCTTCTGCTGGTCACTACCACAGGCTGTATTGTTAACATGAGCTGTAGGAGTGTAACATTACCCCCAGCTCATTTTTTCTGATGGTCAGTACCACAGGCTGTGTTGTTAACATGAGCTGTAGGAGCGTAACATTACCCCCAGCTCAGTTCTTCTGATAGTCAGTCACTACCACAGGCTGTGTTGTTAACATGAGCTGTAGGAGTGTAACATTACCCCAGCTCAGTTCTTCTGATGGTCACTACCACAGGCTGTGTTAACATGAGGTGTAGGAGTGTAACATTACCCCCAGCTCAGTTCTTCTGATGGTCACTACCACAGGCTGTGTTGTTAACATGAGGTGTAGGAGTGTAACATTACCCCCAGCTCAGTTCTTGTGATGGTCACTACCACAGGCTGTGTTGTTAACATGAGCTACAGGAGTGTAACATTACCCCCAGCTCAGTTCTTGTGATGGTCAGTCACTACCACAGGCTGTGTTGTTAACATGAGCTACAGGAGTATAACATTAACCCCAGCTCAGTTCTTCTGATGGTCACTACCACAGGCTGTGTTGTTAACATGAGCTACAGGAGTGTAACATTAACCCCAGCTCAGTTCTTGTGATGGTCACTACCACAGGCTGTGTTAACATGAGGTGTAGGAGTGTAACATTACCCCCAGCTCAGTTCTTCTGATGGTCACTACCACAGGCTGTGTTGTTAACATGAGGTGTAGGAGTGTAACATTACCCCCAGCTCAGTTCTTCTGATAGTCAGTCACTACCACAGGCTGTGTTGTTAACATGAGCTACAGGAGTATAACATTAACCCCAGCTCAGTTCTTCTGATGGTCACTACCACAGGCTGTGTTGTTAACATGAGCTGTAGGAGCGTAACATTAACCCCAGCTCAGTTCTTGTGATGGTCAATACGACAGGCTGTGTTGTTAACATGAGCTACAGGAGTGTAACATTACCCCCAGCTTAGTTCTTGTGATGGTCACTACCACAGATTGTGTTGTTAACATGAGCTGTAGGAGTGTAACATTACCCCCAGCTCAGTTCTTGTGATGGTCACTACCACAGGCTGTGTTGTTAACATGAGCTGTAGGAGCGTAACATTATCCCAAGCTCAGTTCTTCTGATGGTCACTACCACAGGCTGTGTTGTTAACATGAGGTGTAGGAGTGTAACATTACCCCCAGCTCAGTTCTTCTGATGGTCACTACCACAGACTGTGTTGTTAACATGAGCTACAGGAGTGTAACATTACCCCCAGCTCAGTTCTTCTGATGGTCACTACCACAGGCTGTGTTGTTAACATGAGATGTAGGAGTGTAACATTACCCCAGCTCAGTTCTTCTGATGGTCACTACCACAGGCTGTGTTGTTAACATGAGCTACAGCAGTATAACATTAACCCCAGCTCAGTTCTTCTGATGGTCACTACCACAGGCTGTGTTGTTAACATGAGCTGTAGGAGCGTAACATTAACCCCAGCTCAGTTCTTCTGATGGTCACTACCACAGGCTGTGTTTTTAACATGAGCTGTAGGAGGGTAACATTACCCCCAGCTCAGTTCTTCTGCTGGTCACTACCACAGGCTGTGTTGTTCACATGAGCTGTAGGAGTGTAACATTACCCCCAGCTCAGTTCTTCTGATGGTCACTACCACAGACTGTGTTGTTAACATGAGCTACAGGAGTGTAACATTACCCCCAGCTCAGTTCTTCTGATGGTCACTTCCACAGGCTGTGTTGTTAACATGAGCTACAGGAGTATAACATTAACCCCAGCTCAGTTCTTCTGATGGTCACTACCACAGGCTGTGTTGTTAACATGAGCTGTAGGAGCGTAACATTATCCCAAGCTCAGTTCTTCTGATGGTCACTACCACAGGCTGTGTTGTTAACATGAGCTGTAGGAGCGTAACATTACCCCCAGCTCAGTTCTTCTGATGGTCACTACCACAGACTGTGTTGTTAACATGAGCTACAGGAGTGTAACATTACCCCCAGCTCAGTTCTTCTGATGGTCACTACCACAGGCTGTGTTGTTAACATGAGATGTAGGAGTGTAACATTACCCCAGCTCAGTTCTTCTGATGGTCACTACCACAGGCTGTGTTGTTAACATGAGCTACAGCAGTATAACATTAACCCCAGCTCAGTTCTTCTGATGGTCACTACCACAGGCTGTGTTGTTAACATGAGCTGTAGGAGCGTAACATTAACCCCAGCTCAGTTCTTCTGATGGTCACTACCACAGGCTGTGTTTTTAACATGAGCTGTAGGAGGGTAACATTACCCCCAGCTCAGTTCTTCTGCTGGTCACTACCACAGGCTGTGTTGTTAACATGAGCTGTAGGAGTGTAACATTACCCCCAGGTCAGTTCTTCTGATAGTCAGTCACTACCACAGGCTGTGTTGTTAACATGAGCTGTAGGAGCGTAACATTACCCCCAGCTCAGTTCTTCTGATAGTCAGTCACTACCACAGGCTGTGTTGTTAACATGAGCTGTAGGAGTGTAACATTACCCCCAGCTCAGTTCTTGTGATGGTCACTACCACAGGCTGTGTTGTTAACATGAGCTGTAGGAGCGTAACATTATCCCAAGCTCAGTTCTTCTGATGGTCACTACCACAGGCTGTGTTGTTAACATGAGGTGTAGGAGTGTAACATTACCCCCAGCTCAGTTCTTCTGATGGTCACTACAACAGACTGTGTTGTTAACATGAGCTACAGGAGTGTAACATTACCCCCAGCTCAGTTCTTCTGATGGTCACTTCCACAGGCTGTGTTGTTAACATGAGCTACAGGAGTATAACATTAACCCCAGCTCAGTTCTTCTGATGGTCACTACTACAGGCTGTGTTGTTAACATGAGCTGTAGGAGCGTAACATTAACCCCAGCTCAGTTCTTCTGCTGGTCACTACCACAGGCTGTATTGTTAACATGAGCTGTAGGAGTGTAACATTACCCCCAGCTCATTTTTTCTGATGGTCAGTACCACAGGCTGTGTTGTTAACATGAGCTGTAGGAGCGTAACATTACCCCCAGCTCAGTTCTTCTGATAGTCAGTCACTACCACAGGCTGTGTTGTTAACATGAGCTGTAGGAGTGTAACATTACCCCAGCTCAGTTCTTCTGATGGTCACTACCACAGGCTGTGTTAACATGAGGTGTAGGAGTGTAACATTACCCCCAGCTCAGTTCTTCTGATGGTCACTACCACAGGCTGTGTTGTTAACATGAGGTGTAGGAGTGTAACATTACCCCCAGCTCAGTTCTTGTGATGGTCACTACCACAGGCTGTGTTGTTAACATGAGCTACAGGAGTGTAACATTACCCCCAGCTCAGTTCTTGTGATGGTCAGTCACTACCACAGGCTGTGTTGTTAACATGAGCTACAGGAGTATAACATTAACCCCAGCTCAGTTCTTCTGATGGTCACTACCACAGGCTGTGTTGTTAACATGAGCTACAGGAGTGTAACATTAACCCCAGCTCAGTTCTTCTGATGGTCACTACCACAGGCTGTGTTGTTAACATGAGGTGTAGGAGTGTAACATTACCCCCAGCTCAGTTCTTGTGATGGTCACTACCACAGGCTGTGTTGTTAACATGAGCTGTAGGAGTGTAACATTACCCCCAGCTCAGTTCTTCTGATGGTCACTACCACAGGCTGTGTTGTTAACATGAGCTGTAGGAGTGTAACATTACCCCCAGCTCAGTTCTTCTGATGGTCAGTCACTACCACAGGCTGTGTTGTTAACATGAGCTACAGGAGTGTAACATTACCCCCAGCTTAGTTCTTGTGATGGTCACTACCACAGGCTGTGTTGTTAACATAAGCTGTAGGAGTGTAACATTACCCCCAGCTCAGTTCTTGTGATGGTCACTACCACAGGCTGTGTTGTTAACATGAGCTGTAGGAGCGTAACATTACCCCCAGCTCAGTTATTCTGATGGTCACTACCACAGGCTGTGTTGTTAATATGAGCTACAGGAGTATAACATTAACCCCAGCTCAGTTCTTCTGATGGTCACTACCACAGGCTGTGTTGTTAACATGAGCTGCAGGAGCGTAACATTAACCCCAGCTCAGTTCTTGTGATGGTCACTACCACAGGCTGTGTTGTTAACATGAGGTGTAGGAGTGTAACATTACCCCAGCTCAGTTCTTCTGATGGTCAATACCACAGGCTGTGTTGTTATCATGAGTTACAGGAGCGTAACATTACCCCAGCTCAGTTCTTCTGATGGTCACTACCAAAGGCTGTGTTGTTAACATGAGGTGTAGGAGTGTAACATTACCCCCAGCTCAGTTCTTCTGATGGTCAGTCACTACCACAGGCTGTGTTGTTAACATGAGCTACAGGAGTATAACATTAACCCCAGCTCAGTTCTTCTGATGGTCACTACCACAGGCTGTGTTGTTAACATGAGCTGTAGGAGCGTAACATTAACCCCAGCTCAGTTCTTGTGATGGTCAATACGACAGGCTGTGTTGTTAACATGAGCTACAGGAGTGTAACATTACCCCCAGCTTAGTTCTTGTGATGGTCACTACCACAGATTGTGTTGTTAACATGAGCTGTAGGAGTGTAACATTACCCCCAGCTCAGTTCTTGTGATGGTCACTACCACAGGCTGTGTTGTTAACATGAGCTGTAGGAGCGTAACATTATCCCAAGCTCAGTTCTTCTGATGGTCACTACCACAGGCTGTGTTGTTAACATGAGGTGTAGGAGTGTAACATTACCCCCAGCTCAGTTCTTCTGATGGTCACTACCACAGACTGTGTTGTTAACATGAGCTACAGGAGTGTAACATTACCCCCAGCTCAGTTCTTCTGATGGTCACTACCACAGGCTGTGTTGTTAACATGAGATGTAGGAGTGTAACATTACCCCAGCTCAGTTCTTCTGATGGTCACTACCACAGGCTGTGTTGTTAACATGAGCTACAGCAGTATAACATTAACCCCAGCTCAGTTCTTCTGATGGTCACTACCACAGGCTGTGTTGTTAACATGAGCTGTAGGAGCGTAACATTAACCCCAGCTCAGTTCTTCTGATGGTCACTACCACAGGCTGTGTTTTTAACATGAGCTGTAGGAGGGTAACATTACCCCCAGCTCAGTTCTTCTGCTGGTCACTACCACAGGCTGTGTTGTTCACATGAGCTGTAGGAGTGTAACATTACCCCCAGGTCAGTTCTTCTGATAGTCAGTCACTACCACAGGCTGTGTTGTTAACATGAGCTGTAGGAGCGTAACATTACCCCCAGCTCAGTTCTTCTGATAGTCAGTCACTACCACAGGCTGTGTTGTTAACATGAGCTGTAGGAGTGTAACATTACCCCCAGCTCAGTTCTTGTGATGGTCACTACCACAGGCTGTGTTGTTAACATGAGCTGTAGGAGCGTAACATTATCCCAAGCTCAGTTCTTCTGATGGTCACTACCACAGGCTGTGTTGTTAACATGAGGTGTAGGAGTGTAACATTACCCCCAGCTCAGTTCTTCTGATGGTCACTACCACAGACTGTGTTGTTAACATGAGCTACAGGAGTGTAACATTACCCCCAGCTCAGTTCTTCTGATGGTCACTTCCACAGGCTGTGTTGTTAACATGAGCTACAGGAGTATAACATTAACCCCAGCTCAGTTCTTCTGATGGTCACTACCACAGGCTGTGTTGTTAACATGAGCTGTAGGAGCGTGACATTAACCCCAGCTCAGTTCTTCTGCTGGTCACTACCACAGGCTGTATTGTTAACATGAGCTGTAGGAGTGTAACATTACCCCCAGCTCATTTCTTCTGATGGTCACTACCACAGGCTGTGTTGTTAACATGAGCTACAGGAGTGTAACATTACCGCCAGCTCAGTTCTTCTGATGGTCACTACCACAGGCTGTGTTGTTAACATGAGGTGTAGGAGTGTAACATTACCCCAGCTCAGTTCTTCTGATGGTCACTACCACAGGCTTTGTTGTTAACATGAGCTACAGCAGTATAACATTAACCCCAGCTCAGTTCTTCTGATGGTCACTACCACAGGCTGTGTTGTTAACATCAGCTGTAGGAGCGTAACATTAACCCCAGCCCAGTTCTTGTGATGGTCAGTCACTACCACAGGCTGTGTTGTTAACATCAGCTACAGGAGTATAACATTAACACCAGCTCAGTTCTTCTGATGGTCACTACCACAGGCTGTGTTGTTAACATGAGCTGTAGGAGCGTAACATTAACCCCAGCTCAGTTCTTGTGATGGTCAATTCGACAGGCTTTGTTATTAACATGAGCTACAGGAGTGTAACATTACCCCCAGCTCAGTTCTTCTGATGGTCACTACCACAGGCTGTGTTGTTAACATAAGCTGTAGGAGCGTAACATTAACCCCAGCCCAGTTCTTGTGATGGTCAGTCACTACCACAGGCTGTGTTGTTAACATCAGCTACAGGAGTATAACATTACCCCCAGCTCAGTTTTTCTGATGGTCACTACCACAGGCTGTGTTGTTAACATGAGGTGTAGGAGCGTAACATTAACCCCAGCTCAGTTCTTGTGATGGTCAATACGACAGGCTGTGTTGTTAACATGAGCTACAGGAGTGTAACATTACCCCCAGCTTAGTTCTTGTGATGGTCACTACCACAGGCTGTGTTGTTAACATAAGCTGTAGGAGTGTAACATTACCCCCAGCTCAGTTCTTCTGATGGTCACTACCACAGGCTGTGTTGATAACATGAGCTGTAGGAGCGTAAAATTACCCCCAGCTCAGTTATTCTGATGGCCATTACCACAGGCTGTGTTGTTAATATGAGCTACAGGAGTATAACATTAACCCCAGCTCAGTTCTTCTGATGGTCACTACCACAGGCTGTGTTGTTAACATGAGCTGCAGGAGCGTAACATTAACCCCAGCTCAGTTCTTGTGATGGTCACTACCACAGGCTGTGTTGTTAACATGAGCTGTAGGAGTGTAACATTACCCCAGCTCAGTTCTTCTGATGGCCATTACCACAGGCTGTGTTGTTAATATGAGCTACAGTAGTATAACATTAACCCCAGCTCAGTTCTTCTGATGGTCACTACCACAGGCTGTGTTGTTAACATGAGCTGTAGGAGCGTAACATTAACCCCAGCTCAGTTCTTGTGATGGTCAATACGATAGGCTGTGTTGTTAACATGAGCTACAGGAGTGTAACATTACCCCCAGCTTAGTTCTTGTGATGGTCACTACCACAGGCTGTGTTGTTAACATGAGCTGTAGGAGTGTAAGATTACCCCCAGCTCAGTTCTTGTGATGGTCACTACCACAGGCTGTGTTGTTAACATGAGCTGTAGGAGCGTAACATTAACCCCAGCTCAGTTCTTGTGATGGTCAATTCGACAGGCTTTGTTATTAACATGAGCTACAGGAGTGTAACATTACCCCCAGCTCAGTTCTTCTGATGGTCACTACCACAGGCTGTGTTGTTAACATGAGCTGTAGGAGTGTAACATTACCCCCAGCTCAGTTCTTCTGATGGTCACTACCACAGGCTGTGTTGTTAACATGAGGTGTAGGAGTGTAACATTACCCCCAGCTCAGTTCTTGTGATGGTCACTACCACAGGCTGTGTTGTTAACATGAGCTACAGGAGTGTAACATTACCCCCAGCTCAGTTCTTGTGATGGTCAGTCA
Source organism: Lampris incognitus (assembly GCF_029633865.1). Classification (NCBI taxonomy): domain Eukaryota; kingdom Metazoa; phylum Chordata; class Actinopteri; order Lampriformes; family Lampridae; genus Lampris; species Lampris incognitus. Next base: position 61,093,715 of record NC_079212.1, on the reverse strand, counting down.
CTACCACAGGCTGTGTTGTTAACATCAGCTACAGGACTATAACATTAACCGCAGCTCAGTTCTTCTGATGGTCACTACCACAGGCTGTGTTGTTAACATGAGCTGTAGGAGCATAACATTAACAGCGGCTCAGTTCTTGTGATGGTCAATACGACAGGCTGTGTTGTTAACATGAGCTACAGGAGTGTAACGTTACCCCCAGCTCAGTTTTTCAGATGGTCACTACCACAGGTTGTGTTGTTAACATGAGCTGTAGGAGTGTAACATTACCCCCAGCTCAGTTATTCTGATGGTCACTACCACAGGCTGTGTTGTTAACATAAGCTGTAGGAGTGTAACATTACCCCCAGCTCAGTTCTTGTGATGGTCACTACCACAGGCTGTGTTGTTAACATGAGCTGTAGGAGCGTAACATTACCCCCAGCTCAGTTCTTGTGATGGTCACTACCACAGGCTGTGTTGTTAACATGAGCTGTAGGAGTGTAACATTACCCCAGCTCAGTTCTTCTGATGGCCATTACCACAGGCTGTGTTGTTAATATGAGCTACAGGAGTATAACATTAACCCCAGCTCAGTTCTTCTGATGGTCACTACCACAGGCTGTGTTGTTAACATGAGCTGCAGGAGCGTAACATTAACCCCAGCTCAGTTCTTGTGATGGTCACTACCACAGGCTGTGTTGTTAACATGAGCTGTAGGAGTGTAACATTACCCCAGCTCAGTTCTTCTGATGGTCAATACCACAGGCTGTGTTGTTATCATGAGCTACAGGAGCGTAACATTACCCCCAGCTCAGTTCTTCTGATGGTCAGTCACTACCACAGGCTGTGTTGTTAACATGAGCTACAGTAGTATAACATTAACCCCAGCTCAGTTCTTCTGATGGTCACTACCACAGGCTGTGTTGTTAACATGAGCTGTAGGAGCGTAACATTAACCCCAGCTCAGTTCTTGTGATGGTCAATACGATAGGCTGTGTTGTTAACATGAGCTACAGGAGTGTAACATTACCCCCAGCTTAGTTCTTGTGATGGTCACTACCACAGGCTGTGTTGTTAACATGAGCTGTAGGAGTGTAACATTACCCCCAGCTCAGTTCTTGTGATGGTCACTACCACAGGCTGTGTTGTTAACATGAGCTGTAGGAGCGTAACATTATCCCAAGCTCAGTTCTTCTGATGGTCACTACCACAGGCTGTGTTGTTAACATGAGGTGTAGGATTGTAACATTACACCCAGCTCAGTTCTTCTGATGGTCACTACCACAGACTGTGTTGTTAACATGAGCTACAGGAGTGTAACATTACCCCCAGCTCAGTTCTTCTGATGGTCACTACCACAGGCTGTGTTGTTAACATGAGGTGTAGGAGTGTAACATTACCCCAGCTCAGTTCTTCTGATGGTCACTACCACAGGCTGTGTTGTTAACATGAGCTACAGCAGTATAACATTAACTCCAGCTCAGTTCTTCTGATGGTCACTACCACAGGCTGTGTTGTTAACATCAGCTGTAGGAGCGTAACATTAACCCCAGCCCAGTTCTTGTGATGGTCAGTCACTACCACAGGCTGTGTTGTTAACATCAGCTACAGGAGTATAACATTAACCCCAGCTCAGTTCTTCTGATGGTCACTACCACAGGCTGTGTTGTTAACATGAGCTGTAGGAGCGTAACATTAACCCCAGCTCAGTTCTTGTGATGGTCAATTCGACAGGCTTTGTTATTAACATGAGCTACAGGAGTGTAACATTACCCCCAGCTCAGTTCTTCTGATGGTCACTACCACAGGCTGTGTTGTTAACATGAGCTGTAGGAGTGTAACATTACCCCCAGCTCAGTTCTTCTGATGGTCACTACCACAGGCTGTGTTGTTAACATGAGGTGTAGGAGTGTAACATTACCCCCAGCTCAGTTCTTGTGATGGTCACTACCACAGGCTGTGTTGTTAACATGAGCTACAGGAGTGTAACATTACCCCCAGCTCAGTTCTTGTGATGGTCAGTCACTACCACAGGCTGTGTTGTTAACATCAGCTACAGGACTATAACATTAACCCCAGCTCAGTTCTTCTGATGGTCACTACCACAGGCTGTGTTGTTAACATGAGCTGTAGGAGCATAACATTAACAGCGGCTCAGTTCTTGTGATGGTCAATACGACAGGCTGTGTTGTTAACATGAGCTACAGGAGTGTAACGTTACCCCCAGCTCAGTTTTTCAGATGGTCACTACCACAGGCTGTGTTGTTAACATGAGCTGTAGGAGTGTAACATTACCCCCAGCTCAGTTATTCTGATGGTCACTACCACAGGCTGTGTTGTTAACATAAGCTGTAGGAGTGTAACATTACCCCCAGCTCAGTTCTTGTGATGGTCACTACCACAGGCTGTGTTGTTAACATGAGCTGTAGGAGCGTAACATTACCCCCAGCTCAGTTATTCTGATGGCCATTACCACAGGCTGTGTTGTTAATATGAGCTACAGGAGTGTAACATTACCCCCAGCTCAGTTCTTCTGATGGTCACTACCACAGGCTGTGTTGTTAACATGAGCTACAGGAGTATAACATTAACCCCAGCTCAGTTCTTCTGATGGTCACTACCACAGGCTGTGTTGTTAACATGAGCTGTAGGAGCGTAACATTAACCCCAGCTCAGTTCTTGTGATGGTCAATACGACAGGCTGTGTTGTTAACATGAGCTACAGGAGTGTAACATTACCCCCAGCTTAGTTCTTGTGATGGTCACTACCACAGGCTGTGTTGTTAACATAAGCTGTAGGAGTGTAACATTACCCCCAGCTCAGTTCTTGTGATGGTCACTACCACAGGCTGTGTTGTTAACATGAGCTGTAGGAGCGTAACATTACCCCCAGCTCAGTTATTCTGATGGTCACTACCACAGGCTGTGTTGTTAACATGAGGTGTAGGAGCGTAACATTAACCCCAGCTCAGTTCTTGTGATGGTCAATACGACAGGCTGTGTTGTTAACATGAGCTACAGGAGTGTAACATTACCCCCAGCTTAGTTCTTGTGATGGTCACTACCACAGGCTGTGTTGTTAACATAAGCTGTAGGAGTGTAACATTACCCCCAGCTCAGTTTTTGTGATGGTCACTACCACAGGCTGTGTTGTTAACATGAGCTGTAGGAGCGTAACATTACCCCCAGCTCAGTTATTCTGATGGCCATTACCACAGGCTGTGTTGTTAATATGAGCTACAGGAGTATAACATTAACCCCAGCTCAGTTCTTCTGATGGTCACTACCACAGGCTGTGTTGTTAACATGAGCTGCAGGAGCGTAACATTAACCCCAGCTCAGTTCTTGTGATGGTCACTACCACAGGCTGTGTTGTTAACATGAGGTGTAGGAGTGTAACATTACCCCAGCTCAGTTCTTCTGATGGTCAATACCACAGGCTGTGTTGTTATCATGAGCTACAGGAGCGTAACATTACCCCCAGCTCAGTTCTTCTGATGGTCAGTCACTACCACAGGCTGTGTTGTTAACATGAGCTACAGGAGTATAACATTAACCCCAGCTCAGTTCTTCTGATGGTCACTACCACAGGCTGTGTTGTTAACATGAGCTGTAGGAGCGTAACATTAACCCCAGCTCAGTTCTTGTGATGGTCAATACGATAGGCTGTGTTGTTAACATGAGCTACAGGAGTGTAACATTACCCCCAGCTTAGTTCTTTGATGGTCACTACCACAGGCAGTGTTGTTAACATGAGCTGTAGGAGTGTAACATTACCCCCAGCTCAGTTCTTGTGATGGTCACTACCACAGGCTGTGTTGTTAACATGAGGTGTAGGAGTGTAACATTACCCCAGCTCAGTTCTTGTGATGGTCACTACCACAGGCTGTGTTGTTAACATGAGCTGTAGGAGTGTAACATTACCCCCAGCTCAGTTCTTCTGATGGTCACTACCACAGGCTGTGTTGTTAACATGAGCTGTAGGAGTGTAACATTACCCCCAGCTCAGTTCTTCTGATGGTCAGTCACTACCACAGGCTGCGTTGTTAACATGATCTACAGGAGTATAACATTAACCCCAGCTCAGTTCTTCTGATGGTCACTACCACAGGCTGTGTTGTTAACATGAGCTGTAGGAGCGTAACATTAACCCCAGCTCAGTTCTTGTGATGGTCAATACGACAGGCTGTGTTGTTAACATGAGCTACAGGAGTGTAACATTACCCCCAGCTTAGTTCTTGTGATGGTAACTACCACAGGCTGTGTTGTTAACATAAGCTGTAGGAGTGTAACATTACCCCCAGCTCAGTTCTTGTGATGGTCACTACCACAGGCTGTGTTGTTAACATGAGCTGTAGGAGCGTAACATTACCCCCAGCTCAGTTATTCTGATGGTCACTACCACAGGCTGTGTTGTTAACATGAGGTGTAGGAGCGTAACATTAACCCCAGCTCAGTTCTTGTGATGGTCAATACGACAGGCTGTGTTGTTAACATGAGCTACAGGAGTGTAACATTACCCCCAGCTTAGTTCTTGTGATGGTCACTACCACAGGCTGTGTTGTTAACATAAGCTGTAGGAGTATAACATTAGCCCCAGCTCAGTTCTTCTGATGGTCACTACCACAGGCTGTGTTGTTAACATGAGCTGCAGGAGCGTAACATTAACCCCAGCTTTGTTCTTGTGATGGTCACTACCACAGGCTGTGTTGTTAACATGAGGTGTAGGAGTGTAACATTACCCCAGCTCAGTTCTTCTGATGGTCAATACCACAGGCTGTGTTGTTATCATGAGTTACAGGAGCGTAACATTACCCCAGCTCAGTTCTTCTGATGGTCACTACCAAAGGCTGTGTTGTTAACATGAGGTGTAGGAGTGTAACATTACGCCCAGCTCAGTTCTTCTGATGGTCAGTCACTACCACAGGCTGTGTTGTTAACATGAGCTACAGGAGTATAACATTAACCCCAGCTCAGTTCTTCTGATGGTCACTACCACAGGCTGTGTTGTTAACATGAGCTGTAGGAGCGTAACATTAACCCCAGCTCAGTTCTTGTGATGGTCAATACGACAGGCTGTGTTGTTAACATGAGCTACAGGAGTGTAACATTACCCCCAGCTTAGTTCTTGTGATGGTCACTACCACAGATTGTGTTGTTAACATGAGCTGTAGGAGTGTAACATTACCCCCAGCTCAGTTCTTGTGATGGTCACTACCACAGGCTGTGTTGTTAACATGAGCTGTAGGAGCGTAACATTATCCCAAGCTCAGTTCTTCTGATGGTCACTACCACAGGCTGTGTTGTTAACATGAGGTGTAGGAGTGTAACATTACCCCCAGCTCAGTTCCTCTGATGGTCACTACCACAGACTGTGTTGTTAACATGAGCCACAGGAGTGTAACATTACCCCCAGCTCAGTTCTTCTGATGGTCACTACCACAGGCTGTGTTGTTAACATTAGATGTAGGAGTGTAACATTACCCCAGCTCAGTTCTTCTGATGGTCACTACCACAGGCTGTGTTGTTAACATGAGCTACAGCAGTATAACATTAACCCCAGCTCAGTTCTTGTGATGGTCAATACGACAGGCTGTGTTGTTAACATGAGCTACAGGAGTGTAACATTACCCCCAGCTTAGTTCTTGTGATGGCCACTACCACAGGCTGTGTTGTTAACATGAGCTGTAGGAGTGTAACATTACCCCCAGCTCAGTTCTTGTGATGGTCACTACCACAGGCTGTGTTGTTAACATGAGCTGTAGGAGTGTAACATTACCCCCAGCTCAGTTCTTGTGATGGTCACTACCACAGGCTGTGTTGTTAACATGAGCTGTAGGAGCGTAACATTACCCCCAGCTCAGTTATTCTGATGGCCATTCACACAGGCTGTGTTGTTAATATGAGCTACAGGAGGTTAACATTACCCCCAGCTCAGTTCTTCTGATGGTCAGTCACTACCACAGGCTGTGTTGTTAACATGAGCTACAGGAGTGTAACATTACCCCCAGCTCAGTTCTTCTGATGGTCACTACCACAGGCTGTGTTGTTAACATGAGGTGTAGGAGCGTAACATTAACCCCAGCTCAGTTCTTGTGATGGTCAATACGACAGGCTGTGTTGTTAACATGAGCTACAGGAGTGTAACATTACCCTCAGCTCAGTTCTCGTGATGGTCACTACCACAGGCTGTGTTGTTAACATAAGCTGTAGGAGTGTAACATTACCCCCAGCTCAGTTCTTCTGATGGTCACTACCACAGGCTGTGTTGATAACATGAGCTGTAGGAGCGTAAAATTACCCCCAGCTCAGTTATTCTGATGGCCATTACCACAGGCTGTGTTGTTAATATGAGCTACAGGAGTATAACATTAACCCCAGCTCAGTTCTTCTGATGGTCACTACCACAGGCTGTGTTGTTAACATGAGCTGCAGGAGCGTAACATTAACCCCAGCTCAGTTCTTGTGATGGTCACTACCACAGGCTGTGTTGTTAACATGAGGTGTAGGAGTGTAACATTACCCCAGCTCAGTTCTTCTGATGGTCAATACCACAGGCTGTGTTGTTATCATGAGTTACAGGAGCGTAACATTACCCCAGCTCAGTTCTTCTGATGGTCACTACCAAAGGCTGTGTTGTTAACATGAGGTGTAGGAGTGTAACATTACGCCCAGCTCAGTTCTTCTGATGGTCAGTCACTACCACAGGCTGTGTTGTTAACATGAGCTACAGGAGTATAACATTAACCCCAGCTCAGTTCTTCTGATGGTCACTACCACAGGCTGTGTTGTTAACATGAGCTGTAGGAGCGTAACATTAACCCCAGCTCAGTTCTTGTGATGGTCAATACGACAGGCTGTGTTGTTAACATGAGCTACAGGAGTGTAACATTACCCCCAGCTTAGTTCTTGTGATGGTCACTACCACAGATTGTGTTGTTAACATGAGCTGTAGGAGTGTAACATTACCCCCAGCTCAGTTCTTGTGATGGTCACTACCACAGGCTGTGTTGTTAACATGAGCTGTAGGAGCGTAACATTATCCCAAGCTCAGTTCTTCTGATGGTCACTACCACAGGCTGTGTTGTTAACATGAGGTGTAGGAGTGTAACATTACCCCCAGCTCAGTTCTTCTGATGGTCACTACCACAGACTGTGTTGTTAACATGAGCTACAGGAGTGTAACATTACCCCCAGCTCAGTTCTTCTGATGGTCACTACCACAGGCTGTGTTGTTAACATGAGATGTAGGAGTGTAACATTACCCCAGCTCAGTTCTTCTGATGGTCACTACCACAGGCTGTGTTGTTAACATGAGCTACAGCAGTATAACATTAACCCCAGCTCAGTTTCTTCTGATGGTCACTACCACAGGCTGTGTTGTTAACATGAGCTGTAGGAGCGTAACATTAACCCCAGCTCAGTTCTTCTGATGGTCACTACCACAGGCTGTGTTTTTAACATGAGCTGTAGGAGGGTAACATTACCCCCAGCTCAGTTCTTCTGCTGGTCACTACCACAGGCTGTGTTGTTAACATGAGCTGTAGGAGTGTAACATTACCCCCAGGTCAGTTCTTCTGATAGTCAGTCACTACCACAGGCTGTGTTGTTAACATGAGCTGTAGGAGCGTAACATTACCCCCAGCTCAGTTCTTCTGATAGTCAGTCACTACCACAGGCTGTGTTGTTAACATGAGCTGTAGGAGTGTAACATTACCCCCAGCTCAGTTCTTGTGATGGTCACTACCACAGGCTGTGTTGTTAACATGAGCTGTAGGAGTGTAACATTACCCCCAGCTCAGTTCTTGTGATGGTCACTACCACAGGCTGTGTTGTTAACATGAGCTGTAGGAGCGTAACATTATCCCAAGCTCAGTTCTTCTGATGGTCACTACCACAGGCTGTGTTGTTAACATGAGGTGTAGGAGTGTAACATTACCCCCAGCTCAGTTCTTCTGATGGTCACTACCACAGACTGTGTTGTTAACATGAGCTACAGGAGTATAACATTAACCCCAGCTCAGTTCTTCTGATGGTCACTACCACAGGCTGTGTTGTTAACATGAGCTGTAGGAGCGTAACATTAACCCCAGCTCAGTTCTTCTGCTGGTCACTACCACAGGCTGTATTGTTAACATGAGCTGTAGGAGTGTAACATTACCCCCAGCTCATTTCTTCTGATGGTCAGTACCACAGGCTGTGTTGTTAACATGAGCTGTAGGAGCGCAACATTACCCCCAGCTCAGTTCTTCTGATAGTCAGTCACTACCACAGGCTGTGTTGTTAACATGAGCTGTAGGAGTGTAACATTACCCCAGCTCAGTTCTTCTGATGGTCACTACCACAGGCTGTGTTAACATGAGGTGTAGGAGTGTAACATTACCCCCAGCTCAGTTCTTCTGATGGTCACTACCACAGGCTGTGTTGTTAACATGAGGTGTAGGAGTGTAACATTACCCCCAGCTCAGTTCTTGTGATGGTCACTACCACAGGCTGTGTTGTTAACATGAGCTACAGGAGTGTAACATTACCCCCAACTCAGTTCTTGTGATGGTCAGTCACTACCACAGGCTGTGTTGTTAACATGAGCTAGAGGAGTATAACATTAACCCCAGCTCAGTTCTTCTGATGGTCACTACCACAGGCTGTGTTGTTAACATGAGGTGTAGGAGTGTAACATTACCCCCAGCTCAGTTCTTGTGATGGTCACTACCACAGGCTGTGTTGTTAACATGAGCTACAGGAGTGTAACATTACCCCCAGCTCAGTTCTTGTGATGGTCAGTCACTACCACAGGCTGTGTTGTTAACATGAGCTACAGGAGTATAACATTAACCCCAGCTCAGTTCTTCTGATGGTCACTACCACAGGCTGTGTTGTTAACATGAGCTACAGGAGTGTAACATTAACCCCAGCTTAGTTTTTGTGATGGTCACTACCACAGGCTGTGTTGTTAACATGAGCTGTAGGAGTGTAACATTACCCCCAGCTCAGTTCTTGTGATGGTCACTACCACAGGCTGTGTTGTTAACATGAGCTGTAGGAGCGTAACATTACCCCCAGCTCAGTTATTCTGATGGCCATTCACACAGGCTGTGTTGTTAATATGAGCTACAGAAGCGTAACATTACCCCCAGCTCAGTTCTTCTGATGGTCAGTCACTACCACAGGCTGTGTTGTTAACATGAGCTACAGGAGTGTAACATTACCCCCAGCTCAGTTCTTCTGATGGTCACTACCACAGGCTGTGTTGTTAACATGAGGTGTAGGAGCGTAACATTAACCCCAGCTCAGTTCTTGTGATGGTCAATACGACAGGCTGTGTTGTTAACATGAGCTACAGGAGTGTAACATTACCCCCAGCTCAGTTCTTGTGATGGTCACTACCACAGGCTGTGTTGTTAACATAAGCTGTAGGAGTGTAACATTACCCCCAGCTCAGTTCTTCTGATGGTCACTACCACAGGCTGTGTTGATAACATGAGCTGTAGGAGCGTAAAATTACCCCCAGCTCAGTTATTCTGATGGCCATTACCACAGGCTGTGTTGTTAATATGAGCTACAGGAGTATAACATTAACCCCAGCTCAGTTCTTGTGATGGTCACTACCACAGGCTGTGTTGTTAACATGAGCTGCAGGAGCGTAACATTAACCCCAGCTCAGTTCTTGTGATGGTCACTACCACAGGCTGTGTTGTTAACATGAGCTGTAGGAGTGTAACATTACCCCAGCTCAGTTCTTCTGATGGTCAATACCACAGGCTGTGTTGTTATCATGAGCTACAGGAGCGTAACATTACCCCCAGCTCAGTTCTTCTGATGGTCAGTCACTACCACAGGCTGTGTTGTTAACATGAGCTACAGTAGTATAACATTAACCCCAGCTCAGTTCTTCTGATGGTCACTACCACAGGCTGTGTTGTTAACATGAGCTACAAGAGTGTAACATTACCCCCAGCTTAGTTCTTGTGATGGTCACTACCACAGGCTGTGTTGTTAACATGAGCTGTAGGAGTGTAACATTACCCCCAGCTCAGTTCTTGTGATGGTCACTACCACAGGCTGTGTTGTTAACATGAGCTGTAGGAGCGTAACATTATCCCAAGCTCAGTTCTTCTGATGGTCACTACCACAGGCTGTGTTGTTAACATGAGGTTTAGGAGTGTAACATTACCCCCAGCTCAGTTCTTCTGATGGTCACTACCACAGACTGTGTTGTTAACATGAGCTACAGGAGTGTAACATTACCCCCAGCTCAGTTCTTCTGATGGTCACTACCACAGGCTGTGTTGTTAACATGAGGTGTAGGAGTGTAACATTACCCCAGCTCAGTTCTTCTGATGGTCACTACCACAGGCTGTGTTGTTAACATGAGCTACAGCAGTATAACATTAACTCCAGCTCAGTTCTTCTGATGGTCACTACCACAGGCTGTGTTGTTAACATCAGCTGTAGGAGCGTAACATTAACCCCAGCCCAGTTCTTGTGATGGTCAGTCACTACCACAGGCTGTGTTGTTAACATGAGCTGTAGGAGCGTAACATTAACCCCAGCTCAGTTCTTGTGATGGTCAATACGACAGGCTGTGTTGTTAACATGAGCTACAGGAGTGTAACATTACCCCCAGCTTAGTTCTTGTGATGGTCACTACCACAGGCTGTGTTATTAACATAAGCTGTAGGAGTGTAACATTACCCCCAGCTCAGTTCTTGTGATGGTCACTACCACAGGCTGTGATGTTAACATGAGCTGTAGGAGCGTAACATTACCCCCAGCTCAGTTATTCTGATGGTCACTACCACAGGCTGTGTTGTTAACATGAGGTGTAGGAGCGTAACATTAACCCCAGCTCAGTTCTTGTGATGGTCAATACGACAGGCTGTGTTGTTAACATGAGCTACAGGAGTGTAACATTACCCCCAGCTTAGTTCTTGTGATGGTCACTACCACAGGCTGTGTTGTTAACATAAGCTGTAGGAGTGTAACATTACCCCCAGCTCAGTTTTTGTGATGGTCACTACCACAGGCTGTGTTGTTAACATGAGCTGTAGGAGCGTAACATTACCCCCAGCTCAGTTATTCTGATGGCCATTACCACAGGCTGTGTTGTTAATATGAGCTACAGGAGTATAACATTAACCGCAGCTCAGTTCTTCTGATGGTCACTACCACAGGCTGTGTTGTTAACATGAGCTGCAGGAGCGTAACATTAACCCCAGCTCAGTTCTTGTGATGGTCACTACCACAGGCTGTGTTGTTAACATGAGGTGTAGGAGTGTAACATTACCCCTGCTCAGTTCTTGTGATGGTCACTACCACAGGCTGTGTTATTAACATAAGCTGTAGGAGTGTAACATTACCCCCAGCTCAGTTCTTGTGATGGTCACTACCACAGGCTGTGTTGTTAACATGAGCTACAGGAGTGTAACATTACCCCCAGCTCAGTTCTTGTGATGGTCAGTCACTACCACAGGCTGTGTTGTTAACATGAGCTACAGGAGTATAACATTAACCCCAGCTCAGTTCTTCTGATGGTCACTACCACAGGCTGTGTTGTTAACATGAGCTACAGGAGTGTAACATTAACCCCAGCTTAGTTTTTGTGATGGTCACTACCACAGGCTGTGTTGTTAACATGAGCTGTAGGAGTGTAACATTACCCCCAGCTCAGTTCTTCTGATGGTCACTACCACAGAATGTGTTGTTAACATGAGCTGTAGGAGTGTAACATTACCCCCAGCTCAGTTCTTGTGATGGTCACTACCACAGGCTGTGTTGTTAACATGAGCTGTAGGAGCGTAACATTACCCCCAGCTCAGTTATTCTGATGGCCATTCACACAGGCTGTGTTGTTAATATGAGCTACAGGAGCGTAACATTACCCCCAGCTCAGTTCTTCTGATGGTCAGTCACTACCACAGGCTGTGTTGTTAACATGAGCTACAGGAGTGTAACATTACCCCCAGCTCAGTTCTTCTGATGGTCACTACCACAGGCTGTGTTGTTAACATGAGGTGTAGGAGCGTAACATTAACCCCAGCTCAGTTCTTGTGATGGTCAATACGACAGGCTGTGTTGTTAACATGAGCTACAGGAGTGTAACATTACCCCCAGCTCAGTTCTTGTGATGGTCACTACCACAGGCTGTGTTGTTAACATAAGCTGTAGGAGTGTAACATTACCCCCAGCTCAGTTCTTCTGATGGTCACTACCACAGGCTGTGTTGATAACCTGAGCTGTAGGAGCGTAAAATTACCCCCAGCTCAGTTATTCTGATGGCCATTACCACAGGCTGTGTTGTTAATATGAGCTACAGGAGTATAACATTAACCCCAGCTCAGTTCTTCTGATGGTCACTACCACAGGCTGTGTTGTTAACATGAGCTGCAGGAGCGTAACATTAACCCCAGCTCAGTTCTTGTGATGGTCACTACCACAGGCTGTGTTGTTAACATGAGCTGTAGGAGTGTAACATTACCCCAGCTCAGTTCTTCTGATGGTCAATACCACAGGCTGTGTTGTTATCATGAGCTAGAGGAGCGTAACATTACCCCCAGCTCAGTTCTTCTGATGGTCAGTCACTACCACAGGCTGTGTTGTTAACATGAGCTACAGTAGTATAACATTAACCCCAGCTCAGTTCTTCTGATGGTCACTACCACAGGCTGTGTTGTTAACATGAGCTACAGGAGTGTAACATTACCCCCAGCTTAGTTCTTGTGATGGTCACTACCACAGGCTGTGTTGTTAACATGAGCTGTAGGAGTGTAACATTACCCCCAGCTCAGTTCTTGTGATGGTCACTACCACAGGCTGTGTTGTTAACATGAGCTGTAGGAGCGTAACATTATCCCAAGCTCAGTTCTTCTGATGGTCACTACCACAGGCTGTGTTGTTAACATGAGGTGTAGGAGTGTAACATTACCCCCAGCTCAGTTCTTCTGATGGTCACTACCACAGACTGTGTTGTTAACATGAGCTACAGGAGTGTAACATTACCCCCAGCTCAGTTCTTCTGATGGTCACTACCACAGGCTGTGTTGTTAACATGAGGTGTAGGAGTGTAACATTACCCCAGCTCAGTTCTTCTGATGGTCACTACCACAGGCTGTGTTGTTAACATGAGCTACAGCAGTATAACATTAACTCCAGCTCAGTTCTTCTGATGGTCACTACCACAGGCTGTGTTGTTTACATCAGCTGTAGGAGCGTAACATTAACCCCAGCCCAGTTCTTGTGATGGTCAGTCACTACCACAGGCTGTGTTGTTAACATGAGCTGTAGGAGCGTAACATTAACCCCAGCTCAGTTCTTGTGATGGTCAATACGACAGGCTGTGTTGTTAACATGAGCTACAGGAGTGTAACATTACCCCCAGCTTAGTTCTTGTGATGGTCACTACCACAGGCTGTGTTATTAACATAAGCTGTAGGAGTGTAACATTACCCCCAGCTCAGTTCTTGTGATGGTCATTACCACAGGCTGTGATGTTAACATGAGCTGTAGGAGCGTAACATTACCCCCAGCTCAGTTATTCTGATGGTCACTACCACAGGCTGTGTTGTTAACATGAGGTGTAGGAGCGTAACATTAACCCCAGCTCAGTTCTTGTGATGGTCAATACGACAGGCTGTGTTGTTAACATGAGCTACAGGAGTGTAACATTACCCCCAGCTTAGTTCTTGTGATGGTCACTACCACAGGCTGTGTTGTTAACATAAGCTGTAGGAGTGTAACATTACCCCCAGCTCAGTTTTTGTGATGGTCACTACCACAGGCTGTGTTGTTAACATGAGCTGTAGGAGCGTAACATTACCCCCAGCTCAGTTATTCTGATGGCCATTACCACAGGCTGTGTTGTTAATATGAGCTACAGGAGTATAACATTAACCGCAGCTCAGTTCTTCTGATGGTCACTACCACAGGCTGTGTTGTTAACATGAGCTGCAGGAGCGTAACATTAACCCCAGCTCAGTTCTTGTGATGGTCACTACCACAGGCTGTGTTGTTAACATGAGGTGTAGGAGTGTAACATTACCCCTGCTCAGTTCTTCTGATGGTCAATACCACAGGCTGTGTTGTTATCATGAGCTACAGGAGCGTAACATTACCCCCAGCTCATTTCTTCTGATGGTCAGTCACTACCACAGGCTGTGTTGTTAACATGAGCTACAGGAGTATAACATTAACCCCAGCTCAGTTCTTCTGATGGTCACTACCACAGGCTGTGTTGTTAACATGAGCTGTAGGAGCGTAACATTAACCCCAGCTCAGTTCTTGTGATGGTCAATACGATAGGCTGTGTTGTTAACATGAGCTACAGGAGTGTAACATTACCCCCAGCTTAGTTCTTTGATGGTCACTACCACAGGCAGTGTTGTTAACATGAGCTGTAGGAGTGTAACATTACCCCCAGCTCAGTTCTTGTGATGGTCACTACCACAGGCTTTGTTGTTAACATGAGGTGTAGGAGTGTAACATTACCCCAGCTCAGTTCTTCTGATGGTCACTACCACAGGCTGTGTTGTTAACATGAGGTGTAGGAGTGTAACATTACCCCAAGCTCAGTTCTTCTGATGGTCACTAACACAGACTGTGTTGTTAACATGAGCTACAGGAGTGTAACATTACCCCCAGCTCAGTTCTTCTGATGGTCACTACCACAGGCTGTGTTGTTAACATGAGGTGTAGGAGTTTAACATTACCCCAGCTCAGTTCTTCTGATGGTCACTACCACAGGCTGTGTTGTTAACATGAGCTACAGCAGTATAACATTAACTCCAGCTCAGTTCTTCTGATGGTCACTACCACAGGCTGTGTTGTTAACATAAGCTTTAGGAGTGTAACATTACCCCCAGCTCAGTTCTTGTGATGGTCACTACCACAGGCTGTGTTGTTAACATGAGCTGTAGGAGCGTAACATTACCCCCAGCTCAGTTATTCTGATGGCCATTACCACAGGCTGTGTTGTTAATATGAGCTACAGGAGTGTAACATTACCCCCAGCTCAGTTCTTCTGATGGTCACTACCACAGGCTGTGTTGTTAACATGAGCTACAGGAGTATAACATTAACCCCAGCTCAGTTCTTCTGATGGTCACTACCACAGGCTGTGTTGTTATCATGAGCTGTAGGAGCGTAACATTACCCCCAGCTCAGTTCTTCTGATGGTCACTACCACAGGCTGTGTTGTTAACATGAGCTACAGGAGTATAACATTAACCCCAGCTCAGTTCTTGTGATGGTCAATACGACAGGCTGTGTTGTTAACATGAGCTACAGGAGTGTAACATTACCCCCAGCTTAGTTCTTGTGATGGTCACTACCACAGGCTGTGTTATTAACATAAGCTGTAGGAGTGTAACATTACCCCCAGCTCAGTTCTTGTGATGGTCACTACCACAGGCTGTGTTGTTAACATGAGCTGTAGGAGCGTAACATTACCCCCAGCTCAGTTATTCTGATGGTCACTACCACAGGCTGTGTTGTTAACATGAGGTGTAGGAGCGTAACATTAACCCCAGCTCAGTTCTTGTGATGGTCAATACGACAGGCTGTGTTGTTAACATGAGCTACAGGAGTGTTAAATTACCCCCAGCTTAGTTCTTGTGATGGTCACTACCACAGGCTGTGTTGTTAATATAAGCTGTAGGAGTGTAACATTACCCCCAGCTCAGTTCTTGTGATGGTCACTACCACAGGCTGTGTTGTTATCATGAGCTGTAGGAGCGTAACATTACCCCCAGCTCAGTTATTCTGATGGCCATTACCACAGGCTGTGTTGTTAATATGAGCTACAGGAGTATAACATTAACCCCAGCTCAGTTCTTCTGATGGTCACTACCACAGGCTGTGTTGTTAACATGAGCTGCAGGAGCGTAACATTAACCCCAGCTCAGTTCTTGTGATGGTCACTACCACAGGCTGTGTTGTTAACATGAGGTGTAGGAGTGTAACATTACCCCAGCTCAGTTCTTCTGATGGTCAATACCACAGGCTGTGTTGTTATCATGAGCTACAGGAGTGTAACATTACCCCCAGCTCAGTTCTTCTGATGGTCAGTCACTACCATAGGCTGTGTTGTTAACATGAGCTACAGGAGTATAACATTAACCCCAGCTCAGTTCTTCTGATGGTCACTACCACAGGCTGTGTTGTTAACATGAGCTGTAGGAGCGTAACATTAACCCCAGCTCAGTTCTTGTGATTGTCACTACCACAGGCTGTGTTGTTAACATGAGGTGTAGGAGTGTAACATTACCCCAGCACAGTTCTTCTGATGGTCACTACCACAGGCTGTGTTGTTAACATGAGCTGTAGGAGTGTAACATTACCCCCAGCTCAGTTCTTGTGATGGTCACTACCACAGGCTGTGTTGTTAACATGAGCTGTAGGAGCGTAACATTATCCCAAGCTCTGTTCTTCTGATGGTCACTACCACAGGCTGTGTTGTTAACATGAGGTGTAGGAGTGTAACATTACCCCCAGCTCAGTTCTTCTGATGGTCACTACCACAGACTGTGTTGTTAACATGAGCTACAGGAGTGTAACATTACCCCCAGCTCAGTTCTTCTGATGGTCACTACCACAGGCTGTGTTGTTAACATGAGGTGTAGGAGTGTAACATTACCCCAGCTCAGTTCTTCTGATGGTCACTACCACAGGCTGTGTTGTTAACATGAGCTACAGCAGTATAACATTAACTCCAGCTCAGTTCTTCTGATGGTCACTACCACAGGCTGTGTTGTTAACATCAGCTGTAGGAGCGTAACATTAACCCCAGCCCAGTTCTTGTGATGGTCAGTCACTACCACAGGCTGTGTTGTTAACATGAGGTGTAGGAGTGTAACATTACCCCCAGCTCAGTTCTTGTGATGGTCACTACCACAGGCTGTGTTGTTAACATGAGCTACAGGAGTGTAACATTACCCCCAGCTCAGTTCTTGTGATGGTCAGTCACTACCACAGGCTGTGTTGTTAACATCAGCTACAGGACTATAACATTAACCCCAGCTCAGTTCTTCTGATGGTCACTACCACAGGCTGTGTTGTTAACATGAGCTGTAGGAGCATAACATTAACAGCGGCTCAGTTCTTGTGATGGTCAATATGACAGGCTGTGTTGTTAACATGAGCTACAGGAGTGTAACGTTACCCCCAGCTCAGTTTTTCAGATGGTCACTACCACAGGCTGTGTTGTTAACAAGAGCTGTAGGAGTGTAACATTACCCCCAGCTCAGTTATTCTGATGGTCACTACCACAGGCTGTGTTGTTAACATAAGCTGTAGGAGTGTAACATTACCCCCAGCTCAGTTCTTGTGATGGTCACTACCACAGGCTGTGTTGTTAACATGAGCTGTAGGAGCGTAACATTACCCCCAGCTCAGTTCTTGTGATGGTCACTACCACAGGCTGTGTTGTTAACATGAGCTGTAGGAGCGTAACATTACCCCCAGCTCAGTTATTCTGATGGCCATTACCACAGGCTGTGTTGTTAATATGAGCTACAGGAGTGTAACATTACCCCCAGCTCAGTTCTTGTGATGGTCACTACCACAGGCTGTGTTGTTAACATGAGCTGTAGGAGCGTAACATTACCCCCAGCTCAGTTATTCTGATGGCCATTACCACAGGCTGTGTTGTTAATATGAGCTACAGGAGTGTAACATTACCCCCAGCTCAGTTCTTCTGATGGTCACTACCACAGGCTGTGTTGTTAACATGAGCTACAGGAGTATAACATTAACCCCAGCTCAGTTCTTCTGATGGTCACTACCACAGGCTGTGTTGTTATCATGAGCTGTAGGAGCGTAACATTACCCCCAGCTCAGTTCTTCTGATGGTCACTACCACAGGCTGTGTTGTTAACATGAGCTACAGGAGTATAACATTAACCCCAGCTCAGTTCTTGTGATGGTCAATACGACAGGCTGTGTTGTTAACATGAGCTACAGGAGTGTAACATTACCCCCAGCTTAGTTCTTGTGATGGTCACTACCACAGGCTGTGTTATTAACATAAGCTGTAGGAGTGTAACATTACCCCCAGCTCAGTTCTTGTGATGGTCACTACCACAGGCTGTGTTGTTAACATGAGCTGTAGGAGCGTAACATTACCCCCAGCTCAGTTATTCTGATGGTCACTACCACAGGCTGTGTTGTTAACATGAGGTGTAGGAGCGTAACATTAACCCCAGCTCAGTTCTTGTGATGGTCAATACGACAGGCTGTGTTGTTAACATGAGCTACAGGAG
This sequence comes from Lampris incognitus, assembly GCF_029633865.1. Classification (NCBI taxonomy): domain Eukaryota; kingdom Metazoa; phylum Chordata; class Actinopteri; order Lampriformes; family Lampridae; genus Lampris; species Lampris incognitus. The sequence goes on along the minus strand of NC_079212.1, from coordinate 61,075,479 downwards.
TGTTAAATTACCCCCAGCTTAGTTCTTGTGATGGTCACTACCACAGGCTGTGTTGTTAATATAAGCTGTAGGAGTGTAACATTACCCCCAGCTCAGTTCTTGTGATGGTCACTACCACAGGCTGTGTTGTTATCATGAGCTGTAGGAGCGTAACATTACCCCCAGCTCAGTTATTCTGATGGCCATTACCACAGGCTGTGTTGTTAATATGAGCTACAGGAGTATAACATTAACCCCAGCTCAGTTCTTCTGATGGTCACTACCACAGGCTGTGTTGTTAACATGAGCTGCAGGAGCGTAACATTAACCCCAGCTCAGTTCTTGTGATGGTCACTACCACAGGCTGTGTTGTTAACATGAGGTGTAGGAGTGTAACATTACCCCAGCTCAGTTCTTCTGATGGTCAATACCACAGGCTGTGTTGTTATCATGAGCTACAGGAGTGTAACATTACCCCCAGCTCAGTTCTTCTGATGGTCAGTCACTACCATAGGCTGTGTTGTTAACATGAGCTACAGGAGTATAACATTAACCCCAGCTCAGTTCTTCTGATGGTCACTACCACAGGCTGTGTTGTTAACATGAGCTGTAGGAGCGTAACATTAACCCCAGCTCAGTTCTTGTGATTGTCACTACCACAGGCTGTGTTGTTAACATGAGGTGTAGGAGTGTAACATTACCCCAGCACAGTTCTTCTGATGGTCACTACCACAGGCTGTGTTGTTAACATGAGCTGTAGGAGTGTAACATTACCCCCAGCTCAGTTCTTGTGATGGTCACTACCACAGGCTGTGTTGTTAACATGAGCTGTAGGAGCGTAACATTATCCCAAGCTCTGTTCTTCTGATGGTCACTACCACAGGCTGTGTTGTTAACATGAGGTGTAGGAGTGTAACATTACCCCCAGCTCAGTTCTTCTGATGGTCACTACCACAGACTGTGTTGTTAACATGAGCTACAGGAGTGTAACATTACCCCCAGCTCAGTTCTTCTGATGGTCACTACCACAGGCTGTGTTGTTAACATGAGGTGTAGGAGTGTAACATTACCCCAACTCAGTTCTTCTGATGGTCACTACCACAGGCTGTGTTGTTAACATGAGCTACAGCAGTATAACATTAACTCCAGCTCAGTTCTTCTGATGGTCACTACCACAGGCTGTGTTGTTAACATCAGCTGTAGGAGCGTAACATTAACCCCAGCCCAGTTCTTGTGATGGTCAGTCACTACCACAGGCTGTGTTGTTAACATGAGGTGTAGGAGTGTAACATTACCCCCAGCTCAGTTCTTGTGATGGTCACTACCACAGGCTGTGTTGTTAACATGAGCTACAGGAGTGTAACATTACCCCCAGCTCAGTTCTTGTGATGGTCAGTCACTACCACAGGCTGTGTTGTTAACATCAGCTACAGGACTATAACATTAACCCCAGCTCAGTTCTTCTGATGGTCACTACCACAGGCTGTGTTGTTAACATGAGCTGTAGGAGCATAACATTAACAGCGGCTCAGTTCTTGTGATGGTCAATATGACAGGCTGTGTTGTTAACATGAGCTACAGGAGTGTAACGTTACCCCCAGCTCAGTTTTTCAGATGGTCACTACCACAGGCTGTGTTGTTAACATGAGCTGTAGGAGTGTAACATTACCCCCAGCTCAGTTATTCTGATGGTCACTACCACAGGCTGTGTTGTTAACATAAGCTGTAGGAGTGTAACATTACCCCCAGCTCAGTTCTTGTGATGGTCACTACCACAGGCTGTGTTGTTAACATGAGCTGTAGGAGCGTAACATTACCCCCAGCTCAGTTCTTGTGATGGTCACTACCACAGGCTGTGTTGTTAACATGAGCTGTAGGAGCGTAACATTACCCCCAGCTCAGTTATTCTGATGGCCATTACCACAGGCTGTGTTGTTAATATGAGCTACAGGAGTGTAACATTACCCCCAGCTCAGTTCTTCTGATGGTCACTACCACAGGCTGTGTTGTTAACATGAGCTACAGGAGTATAACATTAACCCCAGCTCAGTTCTTCTGATGGTCACTACCACAGGCTGTGTTGTTAACATGAGCTGTAGGAGCGTAACATTAACCCCAGCTCAGTTCTTGTGATGGTCAATACGACAGGCTGTGTTGTTAACATGAGCTACAGGAGTGTAACATTACCCCCAGCTTAGTTCTTGTGATGGTCACTACCACAGGCTGTGTTATTAACATAAGCTGTAGGAGTGTAACATTACCCCCAGCTCAGTTCTTGTGATGGTCACTACCACAGGCTGTGTTGTTAACATGAGCTGTAGGAGCGTAACATTACCCCCAGCTCAGTTATTCTCATGGTCACTACCACAGGCTGTGTTGTTAACATGAGGTGTAGGAGCGTAACATTAACCCCAGCTCAGTTCTTGTGATGGTCAATACGACAGGCTGTGTTGTTAACATGAGCTACAGGAGTGTAACATTACCCCCAGCTTAGTTCTTGTGATGGTCACTACCACAGGCTGTGTTGTTAACATAAGCTGTAGGAGTGTAACATTACCCCCAGCTCAGTTTTTGTGATGGTCACTACCACAAGCTGTGTTGTTAACATGAGCTGTAGGAGCGTAACATTATCCCAAGCTCAGTTCTTCTGATGGTCACTACCACAGGCTGTGTTGTTAACATGAGGTGTAGGAGTGTAACATTACCCCCAGCTCAGTTCTTCTGATGGTCACTACCACAGACTGTGTTGTTAACATGAGCTACAGGAGTGTAACATTACCCCCAGCTCAGTTCTTCTGATGGTCACTACCACAGGCTGTGTTGTTAACATGAGGTGTAGGAGTGTAACATTACCCCAGCTCAGTTCTTCTGATGGTCACTACCACAGGCTGTGTTGTTAACATGAGCTACAGCAGTATAACATTAACTCCAGCTCAGTTCTTCTGATGGTCACTACCACAGGCTGTGTTATTAACATAAGCTGTAGGAGTGTAACATTACCCCCAGCTCAGTTCTTGTGATGGTCACTACCACAGGCTGTGTTGTTAACATGAGCTGTAGGAGCGTAACATTACCCCCAGCTCAGTTATTCTGATGGTCACTACCACAGGCTGTGTTGTTAACATGAGGTGTAGGAGCGTAACATTAACCCCAGCTCAGTTCTTGTGATGGTCAATACGACAGGCTGTGTTGTTAACATGAGCTACAGGAGTGTTAAATTACCCCCAGCTTAGTTCTTGTGATGGTCACTACCACAGGCTGTGTTGTTAATATAAGCTGTAGGAGTGTAACATTACCCCCAGCTCAGTTCTTGTGATGGTCACTACCACAGGCTGTGTTGTTATCATGAGCTGTAGGAGCGTAACATTACCCCCAGCTCAGTTATTCTGATGGCCATTACCACAGGCTGTGTTGTTAATATGAGCTACAGGAGTATAACATTAACCCCAGCTCAGTTCTTCTGATGGTCACTACCACAGGCTGTGTTGTTAACATGAGCTGCAGGAGCGTAACATTAACCCCAGCTCAGTTCTTGTGATGGTCACTACCACAGGCTGTGTTGTTAACATGAGGTGTAGGAGTGTAACATTACCCCAGCTCAGTTCTTCTGATGGTCAATACCACAGGCTGTGTTGTTATCATGAGCTACAGGAGTGTAACATTACCCCCAGCTCAGTTCTTCTGATGGTCAGTCACTACCATAGGCTGTGTTGTTAACATGAGCTACAGGAGTATAACATTAACCCCAGCTCAGTTCTTCTGATGGTCACTACCACAGGCTGTGTTGTTAACATGAGCTGTAGGAGCGTAACATTAACCCCAGCTCAGTTCTTGTGATTGTCACTACCACAGGCTGTGTTGTTAACATGAGGTGTAGGAGTGTAACATTACCCCAGCACAGTTCTTCTGATGGTCACTACCACAGGCTGTGTTGTTAACATGAGCTGTAGGAGCGTAACATTATCCCAAGCTCAGTTCTTCTGATGGTCACTACCACAGGCTGTGTTGTTAACATGAGGTGTAGGAGTGTAACATTACCCCCAGCTCAGTTCTTCTGATGGTCACTACCACAGACTGTGTTGTTAACATGAGCTACAGGAGTGTAACATTACCCCCAGCTCAGTTCTTCTGATGGTCACTACCACAGGCTGTGTTGTTAACATGAGGTGTAGGAGTGTAACATTACCCCAGCTCAGTTCTTCTGATGGTCACTACCACAGGCTGTGTTGTTAACATGAGCTACAGCAGTATAACATTAACTCCAGCTCAGTTCTTCTGATGGTCACTACCACAGGCTGTGTTATTAACATAAGCTGTAGGAGTGTAACATTACCCCCAGCTCAGTTCTTGTGATGGTCACTACCACAGGCTGTGTTGTTAACATGAGCTGTAGGAGCGTAACATTACCCCCAGCTCAGTTATTCTGATGGTCACTACCACAGGCTGTGTTGTTAACATGAGGTGTAGGAGCGTAACATTAACCCCAGCTCAGTTCTTGTGATGGTCAATACGACAGGCTGTGTTGTTAACATGAGCTACAGGAGTGTTAAATTACCCCCAGCTTAGTTCTTGTGATGGTCACTACCACAGGCTGTGTTGTTAATATAAGCTGTAGGAGTGTAACATTACCCCCAGCTCAGTTCTTGTGATGGTCACTACCACAGGCTGTGTTGTTATCATGAGCTGTAGGAGCGTAACATTACCCCCAGCTCAGTTATTCTGATGGCCATTACCACAGGCTGTGTTGTTAATATGAGCTACAGAAGTATAACATTAACCCCAGCTCAGTTCTTCTGATGGTCACTACCACAGGCTGTGTTGTTAACATGAGCTGCAGGAGCGTAACATTAACCCCAGCTCAGTTCTTGTGATGGTCACTACCACAGGCTGTGTTGTTAACATGAGGTGTAGGAGTGTAACATTACCCCAGCTCAGTTCTTCTGATGGTCAATACCACAGGCTGTGTTGTTATCATGAGCTACAGGAGTGTAACATTACCCCCAGCTCAGTTCTTCTGATGGTCAGTCACTACCATAGGCTGTGTTGTTAACATGAGCTACAGGAGTATAACATTAACCCCAGCTCAGTTCTTCTGATGGTCACTACCACAGGCTGTGTTGTTAACATGAGCTGTAGGAGCGTAACATTAACCCCAGCTCAGTTCTTGTGATTGTCACTACCACAGGCTGTGTTGTTAACATGAGGTGTAGGAGTGTAACATTACCCCAGCACAGTTCTTCTGATGGTCACTACCACAGGCTGTGTTGTTAACATGAGCTGTAGGAGTGTAACATTACCCCCAGCTCAGTTCTTGTGATGGTCACTACCACAGGCTGTGTTGTTAACATGAGCTGTAGGAGCGTAACATTATCCCAAGCTCTGTTCTTCTGATGGTCACTACCACAGGCTGTGTTGTTAACATGAGGTGTAGGAGTGTAACATTACCCCCAGCTCAGTTCTTCTGATGGTCACTACCACAGACTGTGTTGTTAACATGAGCTACAGGAGTGTAACATTACCCCCAGCTCAGTTCTTCTGATGGTCACTACCACAGGCTGTGTTGTTAACATGAGGTGTAGGAGTGTAACATTACCCCAACTCAGTTCTTCTGATGGTCACTACCACAGGCTGTGTTGTTAACATGAGCTACAGCAGTATAACATTAACTCCAGCTCAGTTCTTCTGATGGTCACTACCACAGGCTGTGTTGTTAACATCAGCTGTAGGAGCGTAACATTAACCCCAGCCCAGTTCTTGTGATGGTCAGTCACTACCACAGGCTGTGTTGTTAACATGAGGTGTAGGAGTGTAACATTACCCCCAGCTCAGTTCTTGTGATGGTCACTACCACAGGCTGTGTTGTTAACATGAGCTACAGGAGTGTAACATTACCCCCAGCTCAGTTCTTGTGATGGTCAGTCACTACCACAGGCTGTGTTGTTAACATCAGCTACAGGACTATAACATTAACCCCAGCTCAGTTCTTCTGATGGTCACTACCACAGGCTGTGTTGTTAACATGAGCTGTAGGAGCATAACATTAACAGCGGCTCAGTTCTTGTGATGGTCAATATGACAGGCTGTGTTGTTAACATGAGCTACAGGAGTGTAACGTTACCCCCAGCTCAGTTTTTCAGATGGTCACTACCACAGGCTGTGTTGTTAACATGAGCTGTAGGAGTGTAACATTACCCCCAGCTCAGTTATTCTGATGGTCACTACCACAGGCTGTGTTGTTAACATAAGCTGTAGGAGTGTAACATTACCCCCAGCTCAGTTCTTGTGATGGTCACTACCACAGGCTGTGTTGTTAACATGAGCTGTAGGAGCGTAACAATACCCCCAGCTCAGTTTATGTGATGGTCACTACCACAGGCTGTGTTGTTAACATGAGCTGTAGGAGCGTAACATTACCCCCAGCTCAGTTATTCTGATGGCCATTACCACAGGCTGTGTTGTTAATATGAGCTACAGGAGTGTAACATTACCCCCAGCTCAGTTCTTCTGATGGTCACTACCACAGGCTGTGTTGTTAACATGAGCTACAGGAGTATAACATTAACCCCAGCTCAGTTCTTCTGATGGTCACTACCACAGGCTGTGTTGTTAACATGAGCTGTAGGAGCGTAACATTAACCCCAGCTCAGTTCTTGTGATGGTCAATACGACAGGCTGTGTTGTTAACATGAGCTACAGGAGTGTAACATTACCCCCAGCTTAGTTCTTGTGATGGTCACTACCACAGGCTGTGTTATTAACATAAGCTGTAGGAGTGTAACATTACCCCCAGCTCAGTTCTTGTGATGGTCACTACCACAGGCTGTGTTGTTAACATGAGCTGTAGGAGCGTAACATTACCCCCAGCTCAGTTATTCTCATGGTCACTACCACAGGCTGTGTTGTTAACATGAGGTGTAGGAGCGTAACATTAACCCCAGCTCAGTTCTTGTGATGGTCAATACGACAGGCTGTGTTGTTAACATGAGCTACAGGAGTGTAACATTACCCCCAGCTTAGTTCTTGTGATGGTCACTACCACAGGCTGTGTTGTTAACATAAGCTGTAGGAGTGTAACATTACCCCCAGCTCAGTTTTTGTGATGGTCACTACCACAAGCTGTGTTGTTAACATGAGCTGTAGGAGCGTAACATTATCCCAAGCTCAGTTCTTCTGATGGTCACTACCACAGGCTGTGTTGTTAACATGAGGTGTAGGAGTGTAACATTACCCCCAGCTCAGTTCTTCTGATGGTCACTACCACAGACTGTGTTGTTAACATGAGCTACAGGAGTGTAACATTACCCCCAGCTCAGTTCTTCTGATGGTCACTACCACAGGCTGTGTTGTTAAAATGAGGTGTAGGAGTGTAACATTACCCCAGCTCAGTTCTTCTGATGGTCACTACCACAGGCTGTGTTGTTAACATGAGCTACAGCAGTATAACATTAACTCCAGCTCAGTTCTTCTGATGGTCACTACCACAGGCTGTGTTGTTAACATCAGCTGTAGGAGCGTAACATTAACCCCAGCCCAGTTCTTGTGATGGTCAGTCACTACCACAGGCTGTGTTGTTAACATGAGGTGTAGGAGTGTAACATTACCCCCAGCTCAGTTCTTGTGATGGTCACTACCACAGGCTGTGTTGTTAACATAAGCTGTAGGAGTGTAACATTACCCCCAGCTCAGTTTTTGTGATGGTCACTACCACAGGCTGTGTTGTTAACATGAGCTGTAGGAGCGTAACATTACCCCCAGCTCAGTTATTCTGATGGCCATTACCACAGGCTGTGTTGTTAATATGAGCTACAGGAGTATAACATTAACCGCAGCTCAGTTCTTCTGATGGTCACTACCACAGGCTGTGTTGTTAACATGAGCTGCAGGAGCGTAACATTAACCCCAGCTCAGTTCTTGTGATGGTCACTACCACAGGCTGTGTTGTTAACATGAGGTGTAGGAGTGTAACATTACCCCTGCTCAGTTCTTCTGATGGTCAATACCACAGGCTGTGTTGTTATCATGAGCTACAGGAGCGTAACATTACCCCCAGCTCAGTTCTTCTGATGGTCAGTCACTACCACAGGCTGTGTTGTTAACATGAGCTACAGGAGTATAACATTAACCCCAGCTCAGTTCTTCTGATGGTCACTACCACAGGCTGTGTTGTTAACATGAGCTACAGCAGTATAACATTAACTCCAGCTCAGTTCTTCTGATGGTCACTACCACAGGCTGTGTTGTTAACATAAGCTTTAGGAGTGTAACATTACCCCCAGCTCAGTTCTTGTGATGGTCACTACCACAGGCTGTGTTGTTAACATGAGCTGTAGGAGCGTAACATTACCCCCAGCTCAGTTATTCTGATGGCCATTACCACAGGCTGTGTTGTTAATATGAGCTACAGGAGTGTAACATTACCCCCAGCTCAGTTCTTCTGATGGTCACTACCACAGGCTGTGTTGTTAACATGAGCTACAGGAGTATAACATTAACCCCAGCTCAGTTCTTCTGATGGTCACTACCACAGGCTGTGTTGTTATCATGAGCTGTAGGAGCGTAACATTACCCCCAGCTCAGTTCTTCTGATGGTCACTACCACAGGCTGTGTTGTTAACATGAGCTACAGGAGTATAACATTAACCCCAGCTCAGTTCTTGTGATGGTCAATACGACAGGCTGTGTTGTTAACATGAGCTACAGGAGTGTAACATTACCCCCAGCTTAGTTCTTGTGATGGTCACTACCACAGGCTGTGTTATTAACATAAGCTGTAGGAGTGTAACATTACCCCCAGCTCAGTTCTTGTGATGGTCACTACCACAGGCTGTGTTGTTAACATGAGCTGTAGGAGCGTAACATTACCCCCAGCTCAGTTATTCTGATGGTCACTACCACAGGCTGTGTTGTTAACATGAGGTGTAGGAGCGTAACATTAACCCCAGCTCAGTTCTTGTGATGGTCAATACGACAGGCTGTGTTGTTAACATGAGCTACAGGAGTGTTAAATTACCCCCAGCTTAGTTCTTGTGATGGTCACTACCACAGGCTGTGTTGTTAATATAAGCTGTAGGAGTGTAACATTACCCCCAGCTCAGTTCTTGTGATGGTCACTACCACAGGCTGTGTTGTTATCATGAGCTGTAGGAGCGTAACATTACCCCCAGCTCAGTTATTCTGATGGCCATTACCACAGGCTGTGTTGTTAATATGAGCTACAGGAGTATAACATTAACCCCAGCTCAGTTCTTCTGATGGTCACTACCACAGGCTGTGTTGTTAACATGAGCTGCAGGAGCGTAACATTAACCCCAGCTCAGTTCTTGTGATGGTCACTACCACAGGCTGTGTTGTTAACATGAGGTGTAGGAGTGTAACATTACCCCAGCTCAGTTCTTCTGATGGTCAATACCACAGGCTGTGTTGTTATCATGAGCTACAGGAGTGTAACATTACCCCCAGCTCAGTTCTTCTGATGGTCAGTCACTACCATAGGCTGTGTTGTTAACATGAGCTACAGGAGTATAACATTAACCCCAGCTCAGTTCTTCTGATGGTCACTACCACAGGCTGTGTTGTTAACATGAGCTGTAGGAGCGTAACATTAACCCCAGCTCAGTTCTTGTGATTGTCACTACCACAGGCTGTGTTGTTAACATGAGGTGTAGGAGTGTAACATTACCCCAGCACAGTTCTTCTGATGGTCACTACCACAGGCTGTGTTGTTAACATGAGCTGTAGGAGTGTAACATTACCCCCAGCTCAGTTCTTGTGATGGTCACTACCACAGGCTGTGTTGTTAACATGAGCTGTAGGAGCGTAACATTATCCCAAGCTCAGTTCTTCTGATGGTCACTACCACAGGCTGTGTTGTTAACATGAGGTGTAGGAGTGTAACATTACCCCCAGCTCAGTTCTTCTGATGGTCACTACCACAGACTGTGTTGTTAACATGAGCTACAGGAGTGTAACATTACCCCCAGCTCAGTTCTTCTGATGGTCACTACCACAGGCTGTGTTGTTAACATGAGGTGTAGGAGTGTAACATTACCCCAGCTCAGTTCTTCTGATGGTCACTACCACAGGCTGTGTTGTTAACATGAGCTACAGCAGTATAACATTAACTCCAGCTCAGTTCTTCTGATGGTCACTACCACAGGCTGTGTTGTTAACATCAGCTGTAGGAGCGTAACATTAACCCCAGCCCAGTTCTTGTGATGGTCAGTCACTACCACAGGCTGTGTTGTTAACATGAGGTGTAGGAGTGTAACATTACCCCCAGCTCAGTTCTTGTGATGGTCACTACCACAGGCTGTGTTGTTAACATGAGCTACAGGAGTGTAACATTACCCCCAGCTCAGTTCTTGTGATGGTCAGTCACTACCACAGGCTGTGTTGTTAACATCAGCTACAGGACTATAACATTAACCCCAGCTCAGTTCTTCTGATGGTCACTACCACAGGCTGTGTTGTTAACATGAGCTGTAGGAGCATAACATTAACAGCGGCTCAGTTCTTGTGATGGTCAATATGACAGGCTGTGTTGTTAACATGAGCTACAGGAGTGTAACGTTACCCCCAGCTCAGTTTTTCAGATGGTCACTACCACAGGCTGTGTTGTTAACATGAGCTGTAGGAGTGTAACATTACCCCCAGCTCAGTTATTCTGATGGTCACTACCACAGGCTGTGTTGTTAACATAAGCTGTAGGAGTGTAACATTACCCCCAGCTCAGTTCTTGTGATGGTCACTACCACAGGCTGTGTTGTTAACATGAGCTGTAGGAGCGTAACATTACCCCCAGCTCAGTTCTTGTGATGGTCACTACCACAGGCTGTGTTGTTAACATGAGCTGTAGGAGCGTAACATTACCCCCAGCTCAGTTATTCTGATGGCCATTACCACAGGCTGTGTTGTTAATATGAGCTACAGGAGTGTAACATTACCCCCAGCTCAGTTCTTCTGATGGTCACTACCACAGGCTGTGTTGTTAACATGAGCTACAGGAGTATAACATTAACCCCAGCTCAGTTCTTCTGATGGTCACTACCACAGGCTGTGTTGTTAACATGAGCTGTAGGAGCGTAACATTAACCCAAACTCAGTTCTTGTGATGGTCAATACGACAGGCTGTGTTGTTAACATGAGCTACAGGAGTGTAACATTACCCCCAGCTTAGTTCTTGTGATGGTCACTACCACAGGCTGTGTTATTAACATAAGCTGTAGGAGTGTAACATTACCCCCAGCTCAGTTCTTGTGATGGTCACTACCACAGGCTGTGTTGTTAACATGAGCTGTAGGAGCGTAACATTACCCCCAGCTCAGTTATTCTCATGGTCACTACCACAGGCTGTGTTGTTAACATGAGGTGTAGGAGCGTAACATTAACCCCAGCTCAGTTCTTGTGATGGTCAATACGACAGGCTGTGTTGTTAACATGAGCTACAGGAGTGTAACATTACCCCCAGCTTAGTTCTTGTGATGGTCACTACCACAGGCTGTGTTGTTAACATAAGCTGTAGGAGTGTAACATTACCCCCAGCTCAGTTTTTGTGATGGTCACTACCACAAGCTGTGTTGTTAACATGAGCTGTAGGAGCGTAACATTATCCCAAGCTCAGTTCTTCTGATGGTCACTACCACAGGCTGTGTTGTTAACATGAGGTGTAGGAGTGTAACATTACCCCCAGCTCAGTTCTTCTGATGGTCACTACCACAGACTGTGTTGTTAACATGAGCTACAGGAGTGTAACATTACCCCCAGCTCAGTTCTTCTGATGGTCACTACCACAGGCTGTGTTGTTAACATGAGGTGTAGGAGTGTAACATTACCCCAGCTCAGTTCTTCTGATGGTCACTACCACAGGCTGTGTTGTTAACATGAGCTACAGCAGTATAACATTAACTCCAGCTCAGTTCTTCTGATGGTCACTACCACAGGCTGTGTTGTTAACATCAGCTGTAGGAGCGTAACATTAACCCCAGCCCAGTTCTTGTGATGGTCAGTCACTACCACAGGCTGTGTTGTTAACATGAGGTGTAGGAGTGTAACATTACCCCCAGCTCAGTTCTTGTGATGGTCACTACCACAGGCTGTGTTGTTAACATAAGCTGTAGGAGTGTAACATTACCCCCAGCTCAGTTTTTGTGATGGTCACTACCACAGGCTGTGTTGTTAACATGAGCTGTAGGAGCGTAACATTACCCCCAGCTCAGTTATTCTGATGGCCATTACCACAGGCTGTGTTGTTAATATGAGCTACAGGAGTATAACATTAACCGCAGCTCAGTTCTTCTGATGGTCACTACCACAGGCTGTGTTGTTAACATGAGCTGCAGGAGCGTAACATTAACCCCAGCTCAGTTCTTGTGATGGTCACTACCACAGGCTGTGTTGTTAACATGAGGTGTAGGAGTGTAACATTACCCCTGCTCAGTTCTTCTGATGGTCAATACCACAGGCTGTGTTGTTATCATGAGCTACAGGAGCGTAACATTACCCCCAGCTCAGTTCTTCTGATGGTCAGTCACTACCACAGGCTGTGTTGTTAACATGAGCTACAGGAGTATAACATTAACCCCAGCTCAGTTCTTCTGATGGTCACTACCACAGGCTGTGTTGTTAACATGAGCTGTAGGAGCGTAACATTACCCCCAGCTCAGTTATTCTGATGGCCATTACCACAGGCTGTGTTGTTAATATGAGCTACAGGAGTATAACATTAACCGCAGCTCAGTTCTTCTGATGGTCACTACCACAGGCTGTGTTGTTAACATGAGGTGTAGGAGTGTAAAATTAACCCCAGCTCAGTTCTTGTGATGGTCACTACCACAGGCTGTGTTGTTAACATGAGGTGTAGGAGTGTAACATTACCCCTGCTCAGTTCTTCTGATGGTCAATACCACAGGCTGTGTTGTTATCATGAGCTACAGGAGCGTAACATTACCCCCAGCTCAGTTCTTCTGATGGTCAGTCACTACCACAGGCTGTGTTGTTAACATGAGCTGTAGGAGCGTAACATTACCCCCAGCTCAGTTATTCTGATGGCCATTACCACAGGCTGTGTTGTTAATATGAGCTACAGGAGTATAACATTAACCGCAGCTCAGTTCTTGTGATGGTCAATACGATAGGCTGTGTTGTTAACATGAGCTACAGGAGTGTAACATTACCCCCAGCTTAGTTCTTTGATGGTCACTACCACAGGCAGTGTTGTTAACATGAGCTGTAGGAGTGTAACATTACCCCCAGCTCAGTTCTTGTGATGGTCACTACCACAGGCTTTGTTGTTAACATGAGGTGTAGGAGTGTAACATTACCCCAGCTCAGTTCTTCTGATGGTCACTACCACAGGCTGTGTTGTTAACATGAGGTGTAGGAGTGTAACATTACCCCAAGCTCAGTTCTTCTGATGGTCACTAACACAGACTGTGTTGTTAACATGAGCTACAGGAGTGTAACATTACCCCCAGCTCAGTTCTTCTGATGGTCACTACCACAGGCTGTGTTGTTAACATGAGGTGTAGGAGTGTAACATTACCCCAGCTCAGTTCTTCTGATGGTCACTACCACAGGCTGTGTTGTTAACATGAGCTACAGCAGTATAACATTAACTCCAGCTCAGTTCTTCTGATGGTCACTACCACAGGCTGTGTTGTTAACATAAGCTTTACGAGTGTAACATTACCCCCAGCTCAGTTCTTCTGATGGTCACTACCACAGGCTGTGTTGTTAACATGAGCTGTAGGAGCATAACATTAACAGCGGCTCAGTTCTTGTGATGGTCAATATGACAGGCTGTGTTGTTAACATGAGCTACAGGAGTGTAACGTTACCCCCAGCTCAGTTTTTCAGATGGTCACTACCACAGGCTGTGTTGTTAACATGAGCTGTAGGAGTGTAACATTACCCCCAGCTCAGTTATTCTGATGGTCACTACCACAGGCTGTGTTGTTAACATAAGCTGTAGGAGTGTAACATTACCCCCAGCTCAGTTCTTGTGATGGTCACTACCACAGGCTGTGTTGTTAACATGAGCTGTAGGAGCGTAACATTACCCCCAGCTCAGTTCTTGTGATGGTCACTACCACAGGCTGTGTTGTTAACATGAGCTGTAGGAGCGTAACATTACCCCCAGCTCAGTTATTCTGATGGCCATTACCACAGGCTGTGTTGTTAATATGAGCTACAGGAGTGTAACATTACCCCCAGCTCAGTTCTTCTGATGGTCACTACCACAGGCTGTGTTGTTAACATGAGCTACAGGAGTATAACATTAACCCCAGCTCAGTTCTTCTGATGGTCACTACCACAGGCTGTGTTGTTAACATGAGCTGTAGGAGCGTAACATTATCCCCAGCTCAGTTCTTGTGATGGTCAATACGACAGGCTGTGTTGTTAACATGAGCTACAGGAGTGTAACATTACCCCCAGCTTAGTTCTTGTGATGGTCACTACCACAGGCTGTGTTATTAACATAAGCTGTAGGAGTGTAACATTACCCCCAGCTCAGTTCTTGTGATGGTCACTACCACAGGCTGTGTTGTTAACATGAGCTGTAGGAGCGTAATATTACCCCCAGCTCAGTTATTCTCATGGTCACTACCACAGGCTGTGTTGTTAACATGAGGTGTAGGAGCGTAACATTAACCCCAGCTCAGTTCTTGTGATGGTCAATACGACAGGCTGTGTTGTTAACATGAGCTACAGGAGTGTAACATTACCCCCAGCTTAGTTCTTGTGATGGTCACTACCACAGGCTGTGTTGTTAACATAAGCTGTAGGAGTGTAACATTACCCCCAGCTCAGTTTTTGTGATGGTCAGTACCACAGGCTGTGTTGTTAACATGAGCTGTAGGAGCGTAACATTATCCCAAGCTCAGTTCTTCTGATGGTCACTACCACAGGCTGTGTTGTTAACATGAGGTGTAGGAGTGTAACATTACCCCCAGCTCAGTTCTTCTGATGGTCACTACCACAGACTGTGTTGTTAACATGAGCTACAGGAGTGTAACATTACCCCCAGCTCAGTTCTTCTGATGGTCACTACCACAGGCTGTGTTGTTAACATGAGGTGTAGGAGTGTAACATTACCCCAGCTCAGTTCTTCTGATGGTCACTACCACAGGCTGTGTTGTTAACATGAGCTACAGCAGTATAACATTAACTCCAGCTCAGTTCTTCTGATGGTCACTACCACAGGCTGTGTTGTTAACATCAGCTGTAGGAGCGTAACATTAACCCCAGCCCAGTTCTTGTGATGGTCAGTCACTACCACAGGCTGTGTTGTTAACATGAGGTGTAGGAGTGTAACATTACCCCCAGCTCAGTTCTTGTGATGGTCACTACCACAGGCTGTGTTGTTAACATAAGCTGTAGGAGTGTAACATTACCCCCAGCTCAGTTTTTGTGATGGTCACTACCACAGGCTGTGTTGTTAACATGAGCTGTAGGAGCGTAACATTACCCCCAGCTCAGTTATTCTGATGGCCATTACCACAGGCTGTGTTGTTAATATGAGCTACAGGAGTATAACATTAACCGCAGCTCAGTTCTTCTGATGGTCACTACCACAGGCTGTGTTGTTAACATGAGCTGCAGGAGCGTTACATTAACCCCAGCTCAGTTCTTGTGATGGTCACTACCACAGGCTGTGTTGTTAACATGAGGTGTAGGAGTGTAACATTACCCCTGCTCAGTTCTTCTGATGGTCAATACCACAGGCTGTGTTGTTATCATGAGCTACAGGAGCGTAACATTACCCCCAGCTCAGTTCTTCTGATGGTCAGTCACTACCACAGGCTGTGTTGTTAACATGAGCTACAGGAGTATAACATTAACCCCAGCTCAGTTCTTCTGATGGTCACTACCACAGGCTGTGTTGTTAACATGAGCTGTAGGAGCGTAACATTACCCCCAGCTCAGTTATTCTGATGGCCATTACCACAGGCTGTGTTGTTAATATGAGCTACAGGAGTATAACATTAACCGCAGCTCAGTTCTTCTGATGGTCACTACCACAGGCTGTGTTGTTAACATGAGCTGCAGGAGCGTAACATTAACCCCAGCTCAGTTCTTGTGATGGTCACTACCACAGGCTGTGTTGTTAACATGAGGTGTAGGAGTGTAACATTACCCCTGCTCAGTTCTTCTGATGGTCAATACCACAGGCTGTGTTGTTATCATGAGCTACAGGAGCGTAACATTACCCCCAGCTCAGTTCTTCTGATGGTCAGTCACTACCACAGGCTGTGTTGTTAACATGAGCTACAGGAGTATAACATTAAACCCAGCTCAGTTCTTCTGATGGTCACTACCACAGGCTGTGTTGTTAACATGAGCTGTAGGAGCGTAACATTAACCCCAGCTCAGTTCTTGTGATGGTCAATACGATAGGCTGTGTTGTTAACATGAGCTACAGGAGTGTAACATTACCCCCAGCTTAGTTCTTTGATGGTCACTACCACAGGCAGTGTTGTTAACATGAGCTGTAGGAGTGTAACATTACCCCCAGCTCAGTTCTTGTGATGGTCACTACCACAGGCTTTGTTGTTAACATGAGGTGTAGGAGTGTAACATTACCCCAGCTCAGTTCTTCTGATGGTCACTACCACAGGCTGTGTTGTTAACATGAGGTGTAGGAGTGTAACATTACCCCAAGCTCAGTTCTTCTGATGGTCACTAACACAGACTGTGTTGTTAACATGAGCTACAGGAGTGTAACATTACCCCCAGCTCAGTTCTTCTGATGGTCACTACCACAGGCTGTGTTGTTAACATGAGGTGTAGGAGTGTAACATTACCCCAGCTCAGTTCTTCTGATGGTCACTACCACAGGCTGTGTTGTTAACATGAGCTACAGCAGTATAACATTAACTCCAGCTCAGTTCTTCTGATGGTCACTACCACAGGCTGTGTTGTTAACATAAGCTTTAGGAGTGTAACATTACCCCCAGCTCAGTTCTTGTGATGGTCACTACCACAGGCTGTGTTGTTAACATGAGCTGTAGGAGCGTAACATTACCCCCAGCTCAGTTATTCTGATGGCCATTACCACAGGCTGTGTTGTTAATATGAGCTACAGGAGTGTAACATTACCCCCAGCTCAGTTCTTCTGATGGTCACTACCACTGGCTGTGTTGTTAACATGAGCTACAGGAGTATAACATTAACCCCAGCTCAGTTCTTCTGATGGTCACTACCACAGGCTGTGTTGTTATCATGAGCTGTAGGAGCGTAACATTACCCCCAGCTCAGTTCTTCTGATGGTCACTACCACAGGCTGTGTTGTTAACATGAGCTACAGGAGTATAACTTTAACCCCAGCTCAGTTCTTGTGATGGTCAATACGACAGGCTGTGTTGTTAACATGAGCTACAGGAGTGTAACATTACCCCCAGCTTAGTTCTTGTGATGGTCACTACCACAGGCTGTGTTATTAACATAAGCTGTAGGAGTGTAACATTACCCCCAGCTCAGTTCTTGTGATGGTCACTACCACAGGCTGTGTTGTTAACATGAGCTGTAGGAGCGTAACATTACCCCCAGCTCAGTTATTCTGATGGTCACTACCACAGGCTGTGTTGTTAACATGAGGTGTAGGAGCGTAACATTAACCCCAGCTCAGTTCTTGTGATGGTCAATACGACAGGCTGTGTTGTTAACATGAGCTACAGGAGTGTTAAATTACCCCCAGCTTAGTTCTTGTGATGGTCACTACCACAGGCTGTGTTGTTAATATAAGCTGTAGGAGTGTAACATTACCCCCAGCTCAGTTCTTGTGATGGTCACTACCACAGGCTGTGTTGTTATCATGAGCTGTAGGAGCGTAACATTACCCCCAGCTCAGTTATTCTGATGGCCATTACCACAGGCTGTGTTGTTAATATGAGCTACAGGAGTATAACATTAACCCCAGCTCAGTTCTTCTGATGGTCACTACCACAGGCTGTGTTGTTAACATGAGCTGCAGGAGCGTAACATTAACCCCAGCTCAGTTCTTGTGATGGTCACTACCACAGGCTGTGTTGTTAACATGAGGTGTAGGAGTGTAACATTACCCCAGCTCAGTTCTTCTGATGGTCAATACCACAGGCTGTGTTGTTATCATGAGCTACAGGAGTGTAACATTACCCCCAGCTCAGTTCTTCTGATGGTCAGTCACTACCATAGGCTGTGTTGTTAACATGAGCTAAAGGAGTATCACATTAACCCCAGCTCAGTTCTTCTGATGGTCACTACCACAGGCTGTGTTGTTAACATGAGCTGTAGGAGCGTAACATTAACCCCAGCTCAGTTCTTGTGATTGTCACTACCACAGGCTGTGTTGTTAACATGAGGTGTAGGAGTGTAACATTACCCCAGCACAGTTCTTCTGATGGTCAATACCACAGGCTGTGTTGTTAACATGAGCTGTAGGAGTGTAACATTACCCCCAGCTCAGTTCTTGTGATGGTCACTACCACAGGCTGTGTTGTTAACATGAGCTGTAGGAGCGTAACATTATCCCAAGCTCAGTTCTTCTGATGGTCACTACCACAGGCTGTGTTGTTAACATGAGGTGTAGGAGTGTAACATTACCCCCAGCTCAGTTCTTCTGATGGTCACTACCACAGACTGTGTTGTTAACATGAGCTACAGGAGTGTAACATTACCCCCAGCTCAGTTCTTCTGATGGTCACTACCACAGGCTGTGTTGTTAACATGAGGTGTAGGAGTGTAACATTACCCCAGCTCAGTTCTTCTGATGGTCACTACCACAGGCTGTGTTGTTAACATGAGCTACAGCAGTATAACATTAACTCCAGCTCAGTTCTTCTGATGGTCACTACCACAGGCTGTGTTGTTAACATCAGCTGTAGGAGCGTAACATTAACCCCAGCCCAGTTCTTGTGATGGTCAGTCACTACCACAGGCTGTGTTGTTAACATGAGGTGTAGGAGTGTAACATTACCCCCAGCTCAGTTCTTGTGATGGTCACTACCACAGGCTGTGTTGTTAACATGAGCTAGAGGAGTGTAACATTACCCCCAGCTCAGTTCTTGTGATGGTCAGTCACTACCACAGGCTGTGTTGTTAACATCAGCTACAGGACAATAACATTAACCCCAGCTCAGTTCTTCTGATGGTCACTACCACAGGCTGTGTTGTTAACATGAGCTGTAGGAGCATAACATTAACAGCGGCTCAGTTCTTGTGATGGTCAATATGACAGGCTGTGTTGTTAACATGAGCTACAGGAGTGTAACGTTACCCCCAGCTCAGTTTTTCAGATGGTCACTACCACAGGCTGTGTTGTTAACATGAGCTGTAGGAGTGTAACATTACCCCCAGCTCAGTTATTCTGATGGTCACTACCACAGGCTGTGTTGTTAACATAAGCTGTAGGAGTGTAACATTACCCCCAGCTCAGTTCTTGTGATGGTCACTACCACAGGCTGTGTTGTTAACATGAGCTGTAGGAGCGTAACATTACCCCCAGCTCAGTTCTTGTGATGGTCACTACCACAGGCTGTGTTGTTAACATGAGCTGTAGGAGCGTAACATTACGCACAGCTCAGTTATTCTGATGGCCATTACCACAGGCTGTGTTGTTAATATGAGCTACAGGAGTGTAACATTACCCCCAACTCAGTTCTTCTGATGGTCACTACCACAGGCTGTGTTGTTAACATGAGCTACAGGAGTATAACATTAACCCCAGCTCAGTTCTTCTGATGGTCACTACCACAGGCTGTGTTGTTAACATGAGCTGTAGGAGCGTAACATTAACCCCAGCTCAGTTCTTGTGATGGTCAATACGACAGGCTGTGTTGTTAACATGAGCTACAGGAGTGTAACATTACCCCCAGCTTAGTTCTTGTGATGGTCACTACCACAGGCTGTGTTAACATGAGGTGTAGGAGTGTAACATTACCCCCAGCTCAGTTCTTGTGATGGTCAATACGACAGGCTATGTTGTTAACATGAGCTACAGGAGTGTAACATTACCCCCAGCTTAGTTCTTGTGATGGTCACTACCACAGGCTGTGTTGTTAACATGAGGTGTAGGAGCGTAACATTAACCCCAGCTCAGTTCTTGTGATGGTCAATACGACAGGCTATGTTGTTAACATGAGCTACAGGAGTGTAACATTACCCCCAGCTTAGTTCTTGTGATGGTCACTACCACAGGCTGTGTTGTTAACATAAGCTGTAGGAGTGTAACATTACCCCCAGCTCAGTTTTTGTGATGGTCACTACCACAGGCTGTGTTGTTAACATGAGCTGTAGGAGCGTAACATTACCCCCAGCTCAGTTATTCTGATGGCCATTACCACAGGCTGTGTTGTTAATATGAGCTACAGGAGTATAACATTAACCGCAGCTCAGTTCTTCTGATGGTCACTACCACAGGCTGTGTTGTTAACATGAGCTGCAGGAGCGTAACATTAACCCCAGCTCAGTTCTTGTGATGGTCACTACCACAGGCTGTGTTGTTAACATGAGGTGTAGGAGTGTAACATTACCCCAGCTCAGTTCTTCTGATGGTCAATACCACAGGCTGTGTTGTTATCATGAGCTACAGGAGCGTAACATTACCCCCAGCTCAGTTCTTCTGATGGTCAGTCACTACCACAGGCTGTGTTGTTAACATGAGCTGTAGGAGCGTAACATTATCCCAAGCTCAGTTCTTCTGATGGTCACTACCACAGGCTGTGTTGTTAACATGAGGTGTAGGAGTGTAACATTACCCCCAGCTCAGTTCTTCTGATGGTCACTACCACAGACTGTGTTGTTAACATGAGCTACAGGAGTGTAACATTACCCCCAGCTCAGTTCTTCTGATGGTCACTACCACAGGCTGTGTTGTTAACATGAGGTGTAGGAGTGTAACATTACCCCAGCTCAGTTCTTCTGATGGTCACTACCACAGGCTGTGTTGTTAACATGAGCTACAGCAGTATAACATTAACTCCAGCTCAGTTCTTCTGATGGTCACTACCACAGGCTGTGTTGTTAACATCAGCTGTAGGAGCGTAACATTAACCCCAGCCCAGTTCTTGTGATGGTCAGTCACTACCACAGGCTGTGTTGTTAACATGAGGTGTAGGAGTGTAACATTACCCCCAGCTCAGTTCTTGTGATGGTCACTACCACAGGCTGTGTTGTTAACATGAGCTAGAGGAGTGTAAAATTACCCCCAGCTCAGTTCTTGTGATGGTCAGTCACTACCACAGGCTGTGTTGTTAACATCAGCTACAGGACTATAACATTAACCCCAGCTCAGTTCTTCTGATGGTCACTACCACAGGCTGTGTTGTTAACATGAGCTGTAGGAGCATAACATTAACAGCGGCTCAGTTCTTGTGATGGTCAATATGACAGGCTGTGTTGTTAACATGAGCTACAGGAGTGTAACGTTACCCCCAGCTCAGTTTTTCAGATGGTCACTACCACAGGCTGTGTTGTTAACATGAGCTGTAGGAGTGTAACATTACCCCCAGCTCAGTTATTCTGATGGTCACTACCACAGGCTGTGTTGTTAACATAAGCTGTAGGAGTGTAACATTACCCCCAGCTCAGTTCTTGTGATGGTCACTACCACAGGCTGTGTTGTTAACATGAGCTGTAGGAGCGTAACATTACCCCCAGCTCAGTTCTTGTGATGGTCACTACCACAGGCTGTGTTGTTAACATGAGCTGTAGGAGCGTAACATTACCCCCAGCTCAGTTATTCTGATGGCCATTACAACAGGCTGTGTTGTTAATATGAGCTACAGGAGTGTAACATTACCCCCAACTCAGTTCTTCTGATGGTCACTACCACAGGCTGTGTTGTTAACATGAGCTACAGGAGTATAACATTAACCCCAGCTCAGTTCTTCTGATGGTCACTACCACAGGCTGTGTTGTTAACATGAGCTGTAGGAGCGTAACATTAACCCCAGCTCAGTTCTTGTGATGGTCAATACGACAGGCTGTGTTGTTAACATGAGCTACAGGAGTGTAACATTACCCCCAGCTTAGTTCTTGTGATGGTCACTACCACAGGCTGTGTTAACATGAGGTGTAGGAGTGTAACATTACCCCCAGCTCAGTTCTTCTGATGGTCACTACCACAGGCTGTGTTGTTAACATGAGGTGTAGGAGTGTAACATTACCCCCAGCTCAGTTCTTTTGATGGTCACTACCACAGGCTGTGTTGTTAACATGAGGTGTAGGAGCGTAACATTAACCCCAGCTCAGTTCTTGTGATGGTCAATACGACAGGCTATATTGTTAACATGAGCTACAGGAGTGTAACATTACCCCCAGCTTAGTTCTTGTGATGGTCACTACCACAGGCTGTGTTGTTAACATAAGCTGTAGGAGTGTAACATTACCCCCAGCTCAGTTTTTGTGATGGTCACTACCACAGGCTGTGTTGTTAACATGAGCTGTAGGAGCGTAACATTACCCCCAGCTCAGTTATTCTGATGGCCATTACCACAGGCTGTGTTGTTAATATGAGCTACAGGAGTATAACATTAACCGCAGCTCAGTTCTTCTGATGGTCACTACCACAGGCTGTGTTGTTAACATGAGCTGCAGGAGCGTAACATTAACCCCAGCTCAGTTCTTGTGATGGTCACTACCACAGGCTGTGTTGTTAACATGAGGTGTAGGAGTGTAACATTACCCCAGCTCAGTTCTTCTGATGGTCAATACCACAGGCTGTGTTGTTATCATGAGCTACAGGAGCGTAACATTACCCCCAGCTCAGTTCTTCTGATGGTCAGTCACTACCACAGGCTGTGTTGTTAACATGAGCTACAGGAGTATAACATTAACCCCAGCTCAGTTCTTCTGATGGTCACTACCAGAGGCTGTGTTGTTAACATGAGCTGTAGGAGCGTAACATTAACCCCAGCTCAGTTCTTGTGATGGTCAATACGATAGGCTGTGTTGTTAACATGAGCTACAGGAGTGTAACATTACCCCCAGCTTAGTTCTTTGATGGTCACTACCACAGGCAGTGTTGTTAACATGAGCTGTAGGAGTGTAACATTACCCCCAGCTCAGTTCTTGTGATGGTCACTACCACAGGCTGTGTTGTTAACATAAGGTGTAGGAGTGTGACATTACCCCAGCTCAGTTCTTCTGATGGTCACTACCACAGGCTGTGTTGTTAACATGAGGTGTAGGAGTGTAACATTACCCCAAGCTCAGTTCTTCTGATGGTCACTAACACAGACTGTGTTGTTAACATGAGCTACAGGAGTGTAACATTACCCCCAGCTCAGTTCTTCTGATGGTCACTACCACAGGCTGTGTTGTTAACATGAGGTGTAGGAGTGTAACATTACCCCAGCTGAGTTCTTCTGATGGTCACTACCACAGGCTGTGTTGTTAACATGAGCTACAGCAGTATAACATTAACTCCAGCTCAGTTCTTCTGATGGTCACTACCACAGGCTGTGTTGTTAACATAAGCTGTAGGAGCGTAACATTACCCCCAGCTCAGTTCTTGTGATGGTCACTACCACAGGCTGTGTTGTTAACATGAGCTGTAGGAGCGTAACATTACCCCCAGCTCAGTTATTCTGATGGCCATTACCACAGGCTGTGTTGTTAATATGAGCTACAGGAGTGTAACATTACCCCCAGCTCAGTTCTTCTGATGGTCACTACCACAGGCTGTGTTGTTAACATGAGCTACAGGAGTATAACATTAACCCCAGCTCAGTTCTTCTGATGGTCACTACCACAGGCTGTGTTGTTAACATGAGCTGTAGGAGCGTAACATTAACCCCAGCTCAGTTCTTGTGATGGTCAATACGACAGGCTGTGTTGTTAACATGAGCTACAGGAGTGTAACATTACCCCCAGCTTAGTTCTTGTGATGGTCACTACCACAGGCTGTGTTATTAACATAAGCTGTAGGAGTGTAACATTACCCCCAGCTCAGTTCTTGTGATGGTCACTACCACAGGCTGTGTTGTTAACATGAGCTGTAGGAGCGTAACATTACCCCAAGCTCAGTTATTCTGATGGTCACTACCACAGGCTGTGTTGTTAACATGAGGTGTAGGAGCGTAACATTAACCCCAGCTCAGTTCTTGTGATGGTCAATACGACAGGCTGTGTTGTTAACATGAGCTACAGGAGTGTTACATTACCCCCAGCTTAGTTCTTGTGATGGTCACTACCACAGGCTGTGTTGTTAATATAAGCTGTAGGAGTGTAACATTACCCCCAGCTCAGTTCTTGTGATGGTCACTACCACAGGCTGTGTTGTTATCATGAGCTGTAGGAGCGTAACATTACCCCCAGCTCAGTTATTCTGATGGCCATTACCACAGGCTGTGTTGTTAATATGAGCTACAGGAGTATAACATTAACCCCAGCTCAGTTCTTCTGATGGTCACTACCACAGGCTGTGTTGTTAACATGAGCTGCAGGAGCGTAACATTAACCCCAGCTCAGTTCTTGTGATGGTCACTACCACAGGCTGTGTTGTTAACATGAGGTGTAGGAGTGTAACATTACCCCAGCTCAGTTCTTCTGATGGTCAATACCACAGGCTGTGTTGTTATCATGAGCTACAGGAGTGTAACATTACCCCCAGCTCAGTTCTTCTGATGGTCAGTCACTACCACAGGCTGTGTTGTTAACATGAGCTACAGGAGTATAACATTAACCCCAGCTCAGTTCTTCTGATGGTCACTACCACAGGCTGTGTTGTTAACATGAGCTGTAGGAGCGTAACATTAACCCCAGCTCAGTTCTTGTGATGGTCAATACGATAGGCTGTGTTGTTAACATGAGCTACAGGAGTGTAACATTACCCCCAGCTTAGTTCTTGTGATGGTCACTACCACAGGCTGTGTTGTTAACATGAGCTGTAGGAGTGTAACATTACCCCCAGCTCAGTTCTTGTGATTGTCACTACCACAGGCTGTGTTGTTAACATGAGGTATAGGAGTGTAACATTACCCCAGCACAGTTCTTCTGATGGTCACTACCAAAGGCTGTGTTGTTAACATGAGCTACAGGAGTATAACATTAACCCCAGCTCAGTTCTTCTGATGGTCACTACCACAGGCTGTGTTGTTAACATAAGCTGTAGGAGTGTAACATCACCCCCAGCTCAGTTCTTGTGATGGTCACTACCATAGGCTGTGTTGTTAACATGAGCTGTAGGAGCGTAACATTACCCCCAGCTCAGTTATTCTGATGGCCATTACCACAGGCTGTGTTGTTAATATGAGCTACAGGAGTGTAACATTACCCCCAGCTCAGTTCTTCTGATGGTCACTACCACAGGCTGTGTTGTTAACATGAGCTACAGGAGTATAACATTAACCCCAGCTCAGTTCTTGTGATGGTCAATACGACAGGCTGTGTTGTTAACATGAGCTACAGGAGTGTAACATTACCCCCAGCTTAGTTCTTGTGATGGTCACTACCACAGGCTGTGTTGTTAACATAAGCTGTAGGAGTGTAACATTACCCCCAGCTCAGTTCTTGTGATGGTCACTACCACAGGCTGTGTTGTTAACATGAGCTGTAGGAGCATAACATTACCCCCAGCTCAGTTATTCTGATGGTCACTACCACAGGCTGTGTTGTTAACATGAGGTGTAGGAGCGTAACATTAACCCCAGCTCAGTTCTTGTGATGGTCAATACGACAGGCTGTGTTGTTAACATGAGCTACAGGAGTGTAACATTACCCCCAGCTTAGTTCTTGTGATGGTCACTACCACAGGCTGTGTTGTTAACATAAGCTTTAGGAGTGTAACATTACCCCCAGCTCAGTTCTTGTGATGGTCACTACCACAGGCTGTGTTGTTAACATGAGCTGTAGGAGAGTAACATTACCCCCAGCTCATTTATTCTGATGGCCATTACCACAGGCTGTGTTGTTAATATGAGCTACAGGAGTATAACATTAACCCCAGCTCAGTTCTTCTGATGGTCACTACCACAGGCTGTGTTGTTAACATGAGCTGCAGGAGCGTAACATTAACCCCAGCTCAGTTCTTCTGATGGTCAGTCACTACCACAGGCTGTGTTGTTAACATGAGGTGTAGGAGTGTAAACTTTACCCCAGCTCAGTTCTTCTGACGGTCAATACCACAGGCTGTGTTGTTATCATGAGCTACAGGAGTGTAACATTACCCCCAGCTTAGTTCTTGTGATGGTCACTACCACAGGCTGTGTTGTTAACATGAGCTACAGGAGTATAACATTAACCCCAGCTCAGTTCTTCTGATGGTCACTACCACAGGCTGTGTTGTTAACATGAGCTGTAGGAGCGTAACATTAACCCCAGCTCAGTTCTTGTGATGGTCAATACGATAGGCTGTGTTGTTAACATGAGCTACAGGAGTGTAACATTACCCCCAGCTTAGTTCTTGTGATGGTCACTACCACTGGCTGTGTTGTTAACATGAGATGTAGGAGTGTAACATTACCCCCAGCTCAGTTCTTGTGATGTTCACTACCACAGGCTGTGTTGTTAACATGAGGTGTAGGAGTGTAACATTACCCCAGCTCAGTTCTTCTGATGGTCACTACCAAAGGCTGTGTTGTTAACATGAGGTGTAGGAGTGTAACATTACCCCCAGCTCAGTTCTTCTGATGGTCAGTCACTACCAAAGGCTGTGTTGTTAACATGAGCTACAGGAGTATAACATTAACCCCAGCTCAGTTCTTCTGATGGTCACTACCACAGGCTGTGTTGTTAACATGAGCTGTAGGAGCGTAACATTAACCCCAGCTCAGTTCTTGTGATGGTCAATACGACAGGCTGTGTTGTTAACATGAGCTACAGGAGTGTAACATTACCCCCAGCTTAGTTCTTGTGATGGTCACTACCACTAGCTGTGTTGTTAACATGAGCTGTAGGAGTGTAACATTACCCCCAGCTCAGTTCTTGTGATGGTCACTACCACAGGCTGTGTTGTTAACATGAGCTGTAGGAGCGTAACATAATCCCAAGCTCAGTTCTTCTGATGGTCACTACCACAGGCTGTGTTGTTAACATGAGGTGTAGGAGTGTAACATTACCCCCAGCTCAGTTCTTCTGATGGTCACTACCACAGACTGTGTTGTTAACATGAGCTACAGGAGTGTAACATTACCCCCAGCTCAGTTCTTCTGATGGTCACTACCACAGGCTGTGTTGTTAACATGAGATGTAGGAGTGTAACATTACCCCAGCTCAGTTCTTCTGATGGTCACTACCACAGGCTGTGTTGTTAACATGAGCTACAGCAGTATAACATTAACCCCAGCTCAGTTCTTCTGATGGTCACTACCACAGGCTGTGTGGTTAACATGAGCTGTAGGAGCGTAACATTAACCCCAGCTCAGTTCTTCTGATGGTCACTACCACAGGCTGTGTTTTTAACATGAGCTTTAGGAGGGTAACATTATCCCCAGCTCAGTTCTTCTGCTGGTCACTACCACAGGCTGTGTTGTTAACATGAGCTGTAGGAGTGTAACATTACCCCCAGGTCAGTTCTTCTGATAGTCAGTCACTACCACAGGCTGTGTTGTTAACATGAGCTGTAGGAGCGTAACATTACCCCCAGCTCAGTTCTTCTGATAGTCAGTCACTACCACAGGCTGTGTTGTTAACATGAGCTGTAGGAGTGTAACATTACCCCCAGCTCAGTTCTTGTGATGGTCACTACCACAGGCTGTGTTGTTAACATGAGCTGTAGGAGCGTAACATTATCCCAAGCTCAGTTCTTCTGATGGTCACTACCACAGGCTGTGTTGTTAACATGAGGTGTAGGAGTGTAACATTACCCCCAGCTCAGTTCTTCTGATGGTCACTACCACAGACTGTGTTGTTAACATGAGCTACAGGAGTGTAACATTACC
The DNA here is from genome assembly GCF_029633865.1 of Lampris incognitus. NCBI lineage: Eukaryota > Metazoa > Chordata > Actinopteri > Lampriformes > Lampridae > Lampris > Lampris incognitus. Next base: position 61,047,643 of record NC_079212.1, on the reverse strand, counting down.
CCCAGCTCAGTTCTTCTGATGGTCACTTCCACAGGCTGTGTTGTTAACATGATCTACAGGAGTATAACATTAACCCCAGCTCAGTTCTTCTGATGGTCACTACCACAGGCTGTGTTGTTAACATGAGCTACAGGAGTGTAACATTACCCCCAGCTCAGTTCTTCTGATGGTCACTTCCACAGGCTGTGTTGTTAACATGAGCTGCAGGAGCGTAACATTAACCCCAGCTCAGTTCTTGTGATGGTCACTACCACAGGCTGTGTTGTTAACATGAGGTGTAGGAGTGTAACATTACCCCAGCTCAGTTCTTCTGATGGTCAATACCACAGGCTGTGTTGTTATCATGAGCTACAGGAGTATAACATTAACCCCAGCTCAGTTCTTCTGATGGTCAGTCACTACCACAGGCTGTGTTGTTAACATGAGCTGTAGGAGCGTAACATTAACCCCAGCTCAGTTCTTGTGATGGTCAATACGACAGGCTGTGTTGTTAACATGAGCTACAGGAGTGTAACATTACCCCCAGCTTAGTTCTTGTGATGGTCACTACCACAGGCTGTGTTGTTAACATGAGCTGTAGGAGTGTAACATTACCCCCAGCTCAGTTCTTCTGATGGTCACTACCACAGGCTGTGTTGTTAACATGAGGTGTAGGAGTGTAACATTACCCCCAGCTCAGTTCTTCTGATGGTCACTACCACAGACTGTGTTGTTAACATGAGCTACAGGAGTGTAACATTACCCCCAGCTCAGTTCTTCTGATGGTCACTACCACAGGCTGTGTTGTTAACATGAGATGTAGGAGTGTAACATTACCCCAGCTCAGTTCTTCTGATGGTCACTACCACAGGCTGTGTTGTTAACATGAGCTACAGGAGTGTAACATTACCCCCAGCTCAGTTCTTCTGATGGTCACTTCCACAGGCTGTGTTGTTAACATGAGCTGCAGGAGCGTAACATTAACCCCAGCTCAGTTCTTGTGATGGTCACTACCACAGGCTGTGTTGTTAACATGAGGTGTAGGAGTGTAACATTACCCCAGCTCAGTTCTTCTGATGGTCAATACCACAGGCTGTGTTGTTATCATGAGCTACAGGAGTATAACATTAACCCCAGCTCAGTTCTTCTGATGGTCAGTCACTACCACAGGCTGTGTTGTTAACATGAGCTGTAGGAGCGTAACATTAACCCCAGCTCAGTTCTTGTGATGGTCAATACGACAGGCTGTGTTGTTAACATGAGCTACAGGAGTGTAACATTACCCCCAGCTTAGTTCTTGTGATGGTCACTACCACAGGCTGTGTTGTTAACATGAGCTGTAGGAGTGTAACATTACCCCCAGCTCAGTTCTTCTGATGGTCACTACCACAGGCTGTGTTGTTAACATGAGGTGTAGGAGTGTAACATTACCCCCAGCTCAGTTCTTCTGATGGTCACTACCACAGACTGTGTTGTTAACATGAGCTACAGGAGTGTAACATTACCCCCAGCTCAGTTCTTCTGATGGTCACTACCACAGGCTGTGTTGTTAACATGAGATGTAGGAGTGTAACATTACCCCAGCTCAGTTCTTCTGATGGTCACTACCACAGGCTGTGTTGTTAACATGAGCTACAGCAGTATAACATTAACCCCAGCTCAGTTCTTCTGATGGTCACTACCACAGGCTGTGTGGTTAACATGAGCTGTAGGAGCGTAACATTAACCCCAGCTCAGTTCTTCTGATGGTCACTACCACAGGCTGTGTTTTTAACATGAGCTGTAGGAGGGTAACATTATCCCCAGCTCAGTTCTTCTGCTGGTCACTACCACAGGCTGTGTTGTTAACATGAGCTGTAGGAGTGTAACATTACCCCCAGGTCAGTTCTTCTGATAGTCAGTCACTACCACAGGCTGTGTTGTTAACATGAGCTGTAGGAGCGTAACATTACCCCCAGCTCAGTTCTTCTGATAGTCAGTCACTACCACAGGCTGTGTTGTTAACATGAGCTGTAGGAGTGTAACATTACCCCCAGCTCAGTTCTTGTGATGGTCACTACCACAGGCTGTGTTGTTAACATGAGCTGTAGGAGCGTAACATTATCCCAAGCTCAGTTCTTCTGATGGTCACTACCACAGGCTGTGTTGTTAACATGAGGTGTAGGAGTGTAACATTACCCCCAGCTCAGTTCTTCTGATGGTCACTACCACAGACTGTGTTGTTAACATGAGCTACAGGAGTGTAACATTACCCCCAGCTCAGTTCTTCTGATGGTCACTTCCACAGGCTGTGTTGTTAACATGATCTACAGGAGTATAACATTAACCCCAGCTCAGTTCTTCTGATGGTCACTACCACAGGCTGTGTTGTTAACATGAGCTACAGGAGTGTAACATTACCCCCAGCTCAGTTCTTCTGATGGTCACTTCCACAGGCTGTGTTGTTAACATGAGCTGCAGGAGCGTAACATTAACCCCAGCTCAGTTCTTGTGATGGTCACTACCACAGGCTGTGTTGTTAACATGAGGTGTAGGAGTGTAACATTACCCCAGCTCAGTTCTTCTGATGGTCAATACCACAGGCTGTGTTGTTATCATGAGCTACAGGAGTATAACATTAACCCCAGCTCAGTTCTTCTGATGGTCAGTCACTACCACAGGCTGTGTTGTTAACATGAGCTGTAGGAGCGTAACATTAACCCCAGCTCAGTTCTTGTGATGGTCAATACGACAGGCTGTGTTGTTAACATGAGCTACAGGAGTGTAACATTACCCCCAGCTTAGTTCTTGTGATGGTCACTACCACAGGCTGTGTTGTTAACATGAGCTGTAGGAGTGTAACATTACCCCCAGCTCAGTTCTTCTGATGGTCACTACCACAGGCTGTGTTGTTAACATGAGGTGTAGGAGTGTAACATTACCCCCAGCTCAGTTCTTCTGATGGTCACTACCACAGACTGTGTTGTTAACATGAGCTACAGGAGTGTAACATTACCCCCAGCTCAGTTCTTCTGATGGTCACTACCACAGGCTGTGTTGTTAACATGAGATGTAGGAGTGTAACATTACCCCAGCTCAGTTCTTCTGATGGTCACTACCATAGGCTGTGTTGTTAACATGAGCTACAGCAGTATAACATTAACCCCAGCTCAGTTCTTCTGATGGTCACTACCACAGGCTGTGTGGTTAACATGAGCTGTAGGAGCGTAACATTAACCCCAGCTCAGTTCTTCTGATGGTCACTACCACAGGCTGTGTTTTTAACATGAGCTGTAGGAGGGTAACATTACCCCCAGCTCAGTTCTTCTGCTGGTCACTACCACAGGCTGTGTTGTTAACATGAGCTGTAGGAGTGTAACATTACCCCCAGGTCAGTTCTTCTGATAGTCAGTCACTACCACAGGCTGTGTTGTTAACGTGAGCTGTAGGAGCGTAACATTACCCCCAGCTCAGTTCTTCTGATAGTCAGTCACTACCACAGGCTGTGTTGTTAACATGAGCTGTAGGAGTGTAACATTACCCCCAGCCCAGTTCTTGTGATGGTCACTACCACAGGCTGTGTTGTTAACATGAGCTGTAGGAGCGTAACATTATCCCCAGCTCAGCTCTTCTGATGGTCACTACCGCAGGCTGTGTTGTTAACATGAGGTGTAGGAGTGTAACATTACCCCCAGCTCAGTTCTTGTGATGGTCACTACCACAGACTGTGTTGTTAACATGAGCTACAGGAGTGTAACATTACCCCCAGCTCAGTTCTTCTGATGGTCACTTCCACAGGCTGTGTTGTTAACATGAGCTACAGGAGTATAACATTAACCCCAGCTCAGTTCTTCTGATGGTCACTACCACAGGCTGTGTTGTTAACATGAGCTGTAGGAGCGTAACATTAACCCCAGCTCAGTTCTTCTGCTGGTCACTACCACAGGCTGTATTGTTAACATGAGCTGTAGGAGTGTAACATTACCCCCAGCTCATTTCTTCTGATGGTCAGTACCACAGGCTGTGTTGTTAACATGAGCTGTAGGAGCGTAACATTACCCCCAGCTCAGTTATTCTGATAGTCAGTCACTACCACAGGCTGTGTTGTTAACATGAGCTGTAGGAGTGTAACATTACCCCAGCTCAGTTCTTCTGATGGTCACTACCACAGGCTGTGTTGTTAACATGAGGTGTAGGTGTGTAACATTACCCCCAGCTCAGTTCTTCTGATGGTCACTACCACAGGCTGTGTTGTTAACATGAGTTGTAGGAGTGTAACATTACCCCCAGCTCAGTTCTTGTGATGGTCACTACCACAGGCTGTGTTGTTAACATGAGCTACAGGAGTGTAACATTACCCCCAGCTCAGTTCTTGTGATGGTCAGTCACTACCACAGGCTGTGTTGTTCACATGAGCTACAGGAGTATAACATTAACCCCAGCTCAGTTCTTCTGATGGTCACTACCACAGGCTGTGTTGTTAACATGAGCTACAGGAGTGTAACATTAACCCCAGCTCATTTCTTCTGATGGTCAGTACCACAGGCTGTGTTGTTAACATGAGCTGTAGGAGCGTAACATTACCCCCAGCTCAGTTCTTCTGATAGTCAGTCACTACCACAGGCTGTGTTGTTAACATGAGCTTTAGGAGTGTAACATTACCCCAGCTCAGTTCTTCTGATGGTCACTACCACAGGCTGTGTTAACATGAGGTGTAGGTGTGTAACATATTACCCCCAGCTCAGTTCTTCTGATGGTCACTACCACAGGCTGTGTTGTTAACATGAGGTGTAGGAGTGTAACATTACCCCCAGCTCAGTTCTTGTGATGGTCACTACCACAGGCTGTGTTGTTAACATGAGCTACAGGAGCGTAACATTAACCCCAGCTCAGTTCTTGTGATGGTCAATACGACAGGCTGTGTTGTTAACATGAGCTACAGGAGTATAACATTAACCCCAGCTCAGTTCTTCTGATGGTCACTACCACAGGCTGTGTTGTTAACATGAGCTACAGGAGTGTAACATTAACCCCAGCTCATTTCTTCTGATGGTCAGTACCACAGGCTGTGTTGTTAACATGAGCTGTAGGAGCGTAACATTACCCCCAGCTCAGTTCTTCTGATAGTCAGTCACTACCACAGGCTGTGTTGTTAACATGAGCTTTAGGAGTGTAACATTACCCCAGCTCAGTTCTTCTGATGGTCACTACCACAGGCTGTGTTAACATGAGGTGTAGGTGTGTAACATATTACCCCCAGCTCAGTTCTTCTGATGGTCACTACCACAGGCTGTGTTGTTAACATGAGGTGTAGGAGTGTAACATTACCCCCAGCTCAGTTCTTGTGATGGTCACTACCACAGGCTGTGTTGTTAACATGAGCTACAGGAGCGTAACATTAACCCCAGCTCAGTTCTTGTGATGGTCAATACGACAGGCTGTGTTGTTAACATGAGCTACAGGAGTGTAACATTACCCCCAGCTTAGTTCTTGTGATGGTCACTACCACAGGCTGTGTTGTTAACATAAGCGGTAGGAGTGTAACATTACCCCCAGCTCAGTTCTTGTGAGGGTCACTACCACAGGCTGTGTTGTTAACATGAGCTGTAGGAGCGTAACATTACCCCCAGCTCAGTTATTCTGATGGTCACTACCACAGGCTGTGTTGTTAACATGAGGTGTAGGAGCGTAACATTAACCCCAGCTCAGTTCTTGTGATGGTCAATACGACAGGCTGTGTTGTTAACATGAGCTGTAGGAGTGTAACATTACCCCCAGCTCAGTTCTTGTGATGGTCACTACCACAGGCTGTGTTGTTAACATGAGCTGTAGGAGCGTAACATTATCCCAAGCTCAGTTCTTCTGATGGTCACTACCACAGGCTGTGTTGTTAACATGAGGTGTAGGAGTGTAACATTACCCCCAGCTCAGTTCTTCTGATGGTCACTACCACAGACTGTGTTGTTAACATGAGCTACAGGAGTGTAACATTACCCCCAGCTCAGTTCTTCTGATGGTCACTACCACAGGCTGTGTTGTTAACATGAGATGTAGGAGTGTAACATTACCCCAGCTCAGTTCTTCTGATGGTCACTACCACAGGCTGTGTTGTTAACATGAGCTACAGCAGTATAACATTAACCCCAGCTCAGTTCTTCTGATGGTCACTACCACAGGCTGTGTGGTTAACATGAGCTGGCGGAGCGTAACATTAACCCCAGCTCAGTTCTTCTGATGGTCACTACCACAGGCTGTGTTTTTAACATGAGCTGTAGGAGGGTAACATTACCCCCAGCTCAGTTCTTCTGCTGGTCACTACCACAGGCTGTGTTGTTAACATGAGCTGTAGGAGTGTAACATTACCCCCAGGTCAGTTCTTCTGATAGTCAGTCACTACCACAGGCTGTGTTGTTAACGTGAGCTGTAGGAGCGTAACATTACCCCCAGCTCAGTTCTTCTGATAGTCAGTCACTACCACAGGCTGTGTTGTTAACATGAGCTGTAGGAGCGTAACATTAACCCCAGCTCAGTTCTTCTGCTGGTCACTACCACAGGCTGTATTGTTAACATGAGCTGTAGGAGTGTAACATTACCCCCAGCTCATTTCTTCTGATGGTCAGTACCACAGGCTGTGTTGTTAACATGAGCTGTAGGAGCGTAACATTACCCCCAGCTCAGTTCTTCTGATAGTCAGTCACTACCACAGGCTGTGTTGTTAACATGAGCTGTAGGAGTGTAACATTACCCCCAGGTCAGTTCTTCTGATAGTCAGTCACTACCACAGGCTGTGTTGTTAACGTGAGCTGTAGGAGCGTAACATTACCCCCAGCTCAGTTCTTCTGATAGTCAGTCACTACCACAGGCTGTGTTGTTAACATGAGCTGTAGGAGTGTAACATTACCCCCAGCCCAGTTCTTGTGATGGTCACTACCACAGGCTGTGTTGTTAACATGAGCTGTAGGAGCGTAACATTATCCCCAGCTCAGCTCTTCTGATGGTCACTACCGCAGGCTGTGTTGTTAACATGAGGTGTAGGAGTGTAACATTACCCCCAGCTCAGTTCTTGTGATGGTCACTACCACAGACTGTGTTGTTAACATGAGCTACAGGAGTGTAACATTACCCCCAGCTCAGTTCTTCTGATGGTCACTTCCACAGGCTGTGTTGTTAACATGAGCTACAGGAGTATAACATTAACCCCAGCTCAGTTCTTCTGATGGTCACTACCACAGGCTGTGTTGTTAACATGAGCTGTAGGAGCGTAACATTAACCCCAGCTCAGTTCTTCTGCTGGTCACTACCACAGGCTGTATTGTTAACATGAGCTGTAGGAGTGTAACATTACCCCCAGCTCATTTCTTCTGATGGTCAGTACCACAGGCTGTGTTGTTAACATGAGCTGTAGGAGCGTAACATTACCCCCAGCTCAGTTATTCTGATAGTCAGTCACTACCACAGGCTGTGTTGTTAACATGAGCTGTAGGAGTGTAACATTACCCCCAGCTCAGTTCTTCTGATGGTCACTACCACAGGCTGTGTTGTTAACATGAGGTGTAGGTGTGTAACATTACCCCCAGCTCAGTTCTTCTGATGGTCACTACCACAGGCTGTGTTGTTAACATGAGTTGTAGGAGTGTAACATTACCCCCAGCTCAGTTCTTGTGATGGTCACTACCACAGGCTGTGTTGTTAACATGAGCTACAGGAGTGTAACATTACCCCCAGCTCAGTTCTTGTGATGGTCAGTCACTACCACAGGCTGTGTTGTTCACATGAGCTACAGGAGTATAACATTAACCCCAGCTCAGTTCTTCTGATGGTCACTACCACAGGCTGTGTTGTTAACATGAGCTACAGGAGTGTAACATTAACCCCAGCTCATTTCTTCTGATGGTCAGTACCACAGGCTGTGTTGTTAACATGAGCTGTAGGAGCGTAACATTACCCCCAGCTCAGTTCTTCTGATAGTCAGTCACTACCACAGGCTGTGTTGTTAACATGAGCTTTAGGAGTGTAACATTACCCCAGCTCAGTTCTTCTGATGGTCACTACCACAGGCTGTGTTAACATGAGGTGTAGGTGTGTAACATATTACCCCCAGCTCAGTTCTTCTGATGGTCACTACCACAGGCTGTGTTGTTAACATGAGGTGTAGGAGTGTAACATTACCCCCAGCTCAGTTCTTGTGATGGTCACTACCACAGGCTGTGTTGTTAACATGAGCTACAGGAGCGTAACATTAACCCCAGCTCAGTTCTTGTGATGGTCAATACAACAGGCTGTGTTGTTAACATGAGCTACAGGAGTATAACATTAACCCCAGCTCAGTTCTTCTGATGGTCACTACCACAGGCTGTGTTGTTAACATGAGCTACAGGAGTGTAACATTAACCCCAGCTCATTTCTTCTGATGGTCAGTACCACAGGCTGTGTTGTTAACATGAGCTGTAGGAGCGTAACATTACCCCCAGCTCAGTTCTTCTGATAGTCAGTCACTACCACAGGCTGTGTTGTTAACATGAGCTTTAGGAGTGTAACATTACCCCAGCTCAGTTCTTCTGATGGTCACTACCACAGGCTGTGTTAACATGAGGTGTAGGTGTGTAACATATTACCCCCAGCTCAGTTCTTCTGATGGTCACTACCACAGGCTGTGTTGTTAACATGAGGTGTAGGAGTGTAACATTACCCCCAGCTCAGTTCTTGTGATGGTCACTACCACAGGCTGTGTTGTTAACATGAGCTACAGGAGCGTAACATTAACCCCAGCTCAGTTCTTGTGATGGTCAATACGACAGGCTGTGTTGTTAACATGAGCTACAGGAGTGTAACATTACCCCCAGCTTAGTTCTTGTGATGGTCACTACCACAGGCTGTGTTGTTAACATAAGCGGTAGGAGTGTAACATTACCCCCAGCTCAGTTCTTGTGAGGGTCACTACCACAGGCTGTGTTGTTAACATGAGCTGTAGGAGCGTAACATTACCCCCAGCTCAGTTATTCTGATGGTCACTACCACAGGCTGTGTTGTTAACATGAGGTGTAGGAGCGTAACATTAACCCCAGCTCAGTTCTTGTGATGGTCAATACGACAGGCTGTGTTGTTAACATGAGCTGTAGGAGTGTAACATTACCCCCAGCTCAGTTCTTGTGATGGTCACTACCACAGGCTGTGTTGTTAACATGAGCTGTAGGAGCGTAACATTATCCCAAGCTCAGTTCTTCTGATGGTCACTACCACAGGCTGTGTTGTTAACATGAGGTGTAGGAGTGTAACATTACCCCCAGCTCAGTTCTTCTGATGGTCACTACCACAGACTGTGTTGTTAACATGAGCTACAGGAGTGTAACATTACCCCCAGCTCAGTTCTTCTGATGGTCACTACCACAGGCTGTGTTGTTAACATGAGATGTAGGAGTGTAACATTACCCCAGCTCAGTTCTTCTGATGGTCACTACCACAGGCTGTGTTGTTAACATGAGCTACAGCAGTATAACATTAACCCCAGCTCAGTTCTTCTGATGGTCACTACCACAGGCTGTGTGGTTAACATGAGCTGGCGGAGCGTAACATTAACCCCAGCTCAGTTCTTCTGATGGTCACTACCACAGGCTGTGTTTTTAACATGAGCTGTAGGAGGGTAACATTACCCCCAGCTCAGTTCTTCTGCTGGTCACTACCACAGGCTGTGTTGTTAACATGAGCTGTAGGAGTGTAACATTACCCCCAGGTCAGTTCTTCTGATAGTCAGTCACTACCACAGGCTGTGTTGTTAACGTGAGCTGTAGGAGCGTAACATTACCCCCAGCTCAGTTCTTCTGATAGTCAGTCACTACCACAGGCTGTGTTGTTAACATGAGCTGTAGGAGCGTAACATTAACCCCAGCTCAGTTCTTCTGCTGGTCACTACCACAGGCTGTATTGTTAACATGAGCTGTAGGAGTGTAACATTACCCCCAGCTCATTTCTTCTGATGGTCAGTACCACAGGCTGTGTTGTTAACATGAGCTGTAGGAGCGTAACATTACCCCCAGCTCAGTTCTTCTGATAGTCAGTCACTACCACAGGCTGTGTTGTTGACATGAGCTGTAGGAGTGTAACATTACCCCAGCTCAGTTCTTCTGATGGTCACTACCACAGGCTGTGTTAACATGAGGTGTAGGTGTGTAACATTACCCCCAGCTCAGTTCTTCTGATGGTCACTACCACAGGCTGTGTTGTTAACATGAGGTGTAGGAGTGTAACATTACCCCCAGCTCAGTTCTTGTGATGGTCACTACCACAGGCTGTGTTGTTAACATGAGATGTAGGAGTGTAACATTACCCCCAGCTCAGTTCTTGTGATGGTCACTACCACAGGCTGTGTTGTTAACATGAGCTACAGGAGTGTAACATTACCCCCAGCTCAGTTCTTGTGATGGTCAGTCACTACCACAGGCTGTGTTGTTCACATGAGCTACAGGAGTATAACATTAACCCCAGCTCAGTTCTTCTGATGGTCACTACCACAGGCTGTGTTGTTAACATGAGCTACAGGAGTGTAACATTAACCCCAGCTCATTTCTTCTGATGGTCAGTACCACAGGCTGTGTTGTTAACATGAGCTGTAGGAGCGTAACATTACCCCCAGCTCAGTTCTTCTGATAGTCAGTCACTACCACAGGCTGTGTTGTTAACATGAGCTTTAGGAGTGTAACATTAACCCCAGCTCAGTTCTTGTGATGGTCACTACCACAGAATGTGTTGTTAACATGAGCTGTAGGAGTGTAACATTACCCCCAGCTCAGTTCTTGTGATGGTCACTACCACAGGCTGTGTTGTTAACATGAGCTGTAGGAGCGTAACATTACCCCCAGCTCAGTTATTCTGATGGCCATTAACACAGGCTGTGTTGTTAATATGAGCTACAGGAGCGTAACATTACCCCCAGCTCAGTTCTTCTGATGGTCAGTCACTACCACAGGCTGTGTTGTTAACATGAGCTACAGGAGTGTAACATTACCCCCAGCTCAGTTCTTCTGATGGTCACTACCACAGGCTGTGTCGTTAAAATGAGGTGTAGGAGCGTAACATTAACCCCAGCTCAGTTCTTGTGATGGTCAATACGACAGGCTGTGTTGTTAACATGAGCTACAGGAGTGTAACATTACCCCCAGCTTAGTTCTTGTGATGGTCACTACCACAGGCTGTGTTGTTAACATAAGCTGTAGGAGTGTAACATTACCCCCAGCTCAGTTCTTGTGATGGTCACTACCACAGGCTGTGTTGTTAACATGAGCTGTAGGAGCGTAACATTACCCCCAGCTCAGTTATTCTGATGGCCATTACCACAGGCTGTGTTGTTAATATGAGCTACAGGAGTATAACATTAACCCCAGCTCAGTTCTTCTGATGGTCACTACCACAGGCTGTGTTGTTAACATGAGCTGCAGGAGCGTAACATTAACCCCAGCTCAGTTCTTGTGATGGTCACTACCACAGGCTGTGTTGTTAACATGAGGTGTAGGAGTGTAACATTACCCCAGCTCAGTTCTTCTGATGGTCAATACCACAGGCTGTGTTGTTATCATGAGCTACAGGAGCGTAACATTACCCCCAGCTCAGTTCTTCTGATGGTCAGTCACTACCACAGGCTGTGTTGTTAACATGAGCTACAGGAGTATAACATTAACCCCAGCTCAGTTCTTCTGATGGTCACTACCACAGGCTGTGTTGTTAACATGAGCTGTAGGAGCGTAACATTAACCCCAGCTCAGTTCTTGTGATGGTCAATACGATAGGCTGTGTTGTTAACATGAGCTACAGGAGTGTAACATTATCCCAAGCTCAGTTCTTCTGATGGTCACTACCACAGGCTGTGTTGTTAACATGAGGTGTAGGAGTGTAACATTACCCCCAGCTCAGTTCTTCTGATGGTCACTACCACAGACTCTGTTGTTAACATGAGCTACAGGAGTGTAACATTACCCCAGCTCAGTTCTTCTGATGGTCACTACCACAGGCTGTGTTGTTAACATGAGGTGTAGGAGTGTAACATTACCCCAGCTCAGTTCTTCTGATGGTCACTACCACAGGCTGTGTTGTTAACATGAGCTACAGCAGTATAACATTAACTCCAGCTCAGTTCTTCTGATGGTCACTACCACAGGCTGTGTTGTTAACATCAGCTGTAGGAGCGTAACATTAACCCCAGCCCAGTTCTTCTGATGGTCACTACCACAGGCTGTGTTTTTAACATGAGCTGTAGGAGGGTAACATTACCCCCAGCTCAGTTCTTCTGCTGGTCACTACCACAGGCTGTGTTGTTAACATGAGCTGTAGGAGTGTAACATTACCCCCAGCTCAGTTCTTCTGATAGTCAGTCACTACCACAGGCTGTGTTGTTAACATGAGCTGTAGGAGCGTAACATTACCCCCAGCTCAGTTCTTCTGATATTCAGTCATTACCACAGGCTGTGTTGTTAACATGAGCTGTAGGAGTGTAACATTACCCCAGCTCAGTTCTTCTGATGGTCACTACCACAGGCTGTGTTAACATGAGGTGTAGGAGTGTAACATTACCCCCAGCTCAGTTCTTCTGATGGTCACTACCACAGGCTGTGTTGTTAACATGAGCTGTAGGAGCGTAACATTAACCCCAGCTCAGTTCTTGTGATGGTCAATACGACAGGCTGTGTTATTAACATGAGCTACAGGAGTGTAACATTACCCCCAGCTCAGTTCTTCTGATGGTCACTACCACAGGCTGTGTTGTTAACATGAGCTGTAGGAGTGTAACATTACCCCCAGCTCAGTTCTTGTGATGGTCACTACCACAGGCTGTGTTGTTAACATGAGGTGTAGGAGTGTAACATTACCCCAGCTCAGTTCTTCTGATGGTCACTACCACAGGCTGTGTTAACATGAGGTGTAGGAGTGTAACATTACCCCCAGCTCAGTTCTTCTGATGGTCACTACCACAGGCTGTGTTGTTAACATGAGCTGTAGTAGCGTAACATTAACCCCAGCTCAGTTCTTCTGATGGTCACTACCACAGGCTGTGTTGTTAACATGAGCTGTAGGAGTGTAACATTAACCCCAGCTCAGTTCTTCTGATGGTCACTACCACAGGCTGTGTTGTTAACATGAGCTGTAGGAGCGTAACATTAACCCCAGCTCAGTTCTTGTGATGGTCACTACCACAGGCTGTGTTGTTAACATGAGGTGTAGGAGTGTAACATTACCCCAGCTCAGTTCTTCTGATGGTCAATACCACAGGCTGTGTTGTTATCATGAGCTACAGGAGCGTAACATTACCCCCAGCTCAGTTCTTCTGATGGTCAGTCACTACCACAGGCTGTGTTGTTAACATGAGCTACAGGAGTATAACATTAACCCCAGCTCAGTTCTTCTGATGGTCACTACCACAGGCTGTGTTGTTAACATGAGCTGTAGGAGCGTAACATTAACCCCAGCTCAGTTCTTGTGATGGTCAATACGATAGGCTGTGTTGTTAACATGAGCTACAGGAGTGTAACATTATCCCAAGCTCAGTTCTTCTGATGGTCACTACCACAGGCTGTGTTGTTAACATGAGGTGTAGGAGTGTAACATTACCCCCAGCTCAGTTCTTCTGATGGTCACTACCACAGACTGTGTTGTTAACATGAGCTACAGGAGTGTAACATTACCCCAGCTCAGTTCTTCTGATGGTCACTACCACAGGCTGTGTTGTTAACATGAGGTGTAGGAGTGTAACATTACCCCAGCTCAGTTCTTCTGATGGTCACTACCACAGGCTGTGTTGTTAACATGAGCTACAGCAGTATAACATTAACTCCAGCTCAGTTCTTCTGATGGTCACTACCACAGGCTGTGTTGTTAACATCAGCTGTAGGAGCGTAACATTAACCCCAGCCCAGTTCTTCTGATGGTCACTACCACAGGCTGTGTTTTTAACATGAGCTGTAGGAGGGTAACATTACCCCCAGCTCAGTTCTTCTGCTGGTCACTACCACAGGCTGTGTTGTTAACATGAGCTGTAGGAGTGTAACATTACCCCCAGCTCAGTTCTTCTGATAGTCAGTCACTACCACAGGCTGTGTTGTTAACATGAGCTGTAGGAGCGTAACATTACCCCCAGCTCAGTTCTTCTGATAGTCAGTCACTACCACAGGCTGTGTTGTTAACATGAGCTGTAGGAGTGTAACATTACCCCAGCTCAGTTCTTCTGATGGTCACTACCACAGGCTGTGTTAACATGAGGTGTAGGAGTGTAACATTACCCCCAGCTCAGTTCTTCTGATGGTCACTACCACAGGCTGTGTTGTTAACATCAGCTGTAGGAGCGTAACATTAACCCCAGCCCAGTTCTTCTGATGGTCACTACCACAGGCTGTGTTTTTAACATGAGCTGTAGGAGGGTAACATTACCCCCAGCTCAGTTCTTCTGCTGGTCACTACCACAGGCTGTGTTGTTAACATGAGCTGTAGGAGTGTAACATTACCCCCAGCTCAGTTCTTCTGATAGTCAGTCACTACCACAGGCTGTGTTGTTAACATGAGCTGTAGGAGCGTAACATTACCCCCAGCTCAGTTCTTCTGATAGTCAGTCACTACCACAGGCTGTGTTGTTAACATGAGCTGTAGGAGTGTAACATTACCCCAGCTCAGTTCTTCTGATGGTCACTACCACAGGCTGTGTTAACATGAGGTGTAGGAGTGTAACATTACCCCCAGCTCAGTTCTTCTGATGGTCACTACCACAGGCTGTGTTGTTAACATGAGCTGTAGGAGCGTAACATTAACCCCAGCTCAGTTCTTGTGATGGTCAATACCACAGGCTGTGTTGTTCACATGAGCTACAGGAGTATAACATTAACCCCAGCTCAGTTCTTCTGATGGTCACTACCACAGGCTGTGTTGTTAACATGAGCTACAGGAGTGTAACATTAACCCCAGCTCATTTCTTCTGATGGTCAGTACCACAGGCTGTGTTGTTAACATGAGCTGTAGGAGCGTAACATTACCCCCAGCTCAGTTCTTCTGATAGTCAGTCACTACCACAGGCTGTGTTGTTAACATGAGCTGTAGGAGCGTAACATTACCCCCAGCTCAGTTATTCTGATGGCCATTAACACAGGCTGTGTTGTTAATATGAGCTACAGGAGCGTAACATTACCCCCAGCTCAGTTCTTCTGATGGTCAGTCACTACCACAGGCTGTGTTGTTAACATGAGCTACAGGAGTGTAACATTACCCCCAGCTCAGTTCTTCTGATGGTCACTACCACAGGCTGTGTCGTTAAAATGAGGTGTAGGAGCGTAACATTAACCCCAGCTCAGTTCTTGTGATGGTCAATACGACAGGCTGTGTTGTTAACATGAGCTACAGGAGTGTAACATTACCCCCAGCTTAGTTCTTGTGATGGTCACTACCACAGGCTGTGTTGTTAACATAAGCTGTAGGAGTGTAACATTACCCCCAGCTCAGTTCTTGTGATGGTCACTACCACAGGCTGTGTTGTTAACATGAGCTGTAGGAGCGTAACATTACCCCCAGCTCAGTTATTCTGATGGCCATTACCACAGGCTGTGTTGTTAATATGAGCTACAGGAGTATAACATTAACCCCAGCTCAGTTCTTCTGATGGTCACTACCACAGGCTGTGTTGTTAACATGAGCTGCAGGAGCGTAACATTAACCCCAGCTCAGTTCTTGTGATGGTCACTACCACAGGCTGTGTTGTTAACATGAGGTGTAGGAGTGTAACATTACCCCAGCACAGTTCTTCTGATGGTCAATACCACAGGCTGTGTTGTTATCATGAGCTACAGGAGCGTAACATTACCCCCAGCTCAGTTCTTCTGATGGTCAGTCACTACCACAGGCTGTGTTGTTAACATGAGCTACAGGAGTATAACATTAACCCCAGCTCAGTTCTTCTGATGGTCACTACCACAGGCTGTGTTGTTAACATGAGCTGTAGGAGCGTAACATTAACCCCAGCTCAGTTCTTGTGATGGTCAATACGATAGGCTGTGTTGTTAACATGAGCTACAGGAGTGTAACATTATCCCAAGCTCAGTTCTTCTGATGGTCACTACCACAGGCTGTGTTGTTAACATGAGGTGTAGGAGTGTAACATTACCCCCAGCTCAGTTCTTCTGATGGTCACTACCACAGACTGTGTTGTTAACATGAGCTACAGGACTGTAACATTACCCCAGCTCAGTTCTTCTGATGGTCACTACCACAGGCTGTGTTGTTAACATGAGGTGTAGGAGTGTAACATTACCCCAGCTCAGTTCTTCTGATGGTCACTACCACAGGCTGTGTTGTTAACATGAGCTACAGCAGTATAACATTAACTCCAGCTCAGTTCTTCTGATGGTCACTACCACAGGCTGTGTTGTTAACATCAGCTGTAGGAGCGTAACATTAACCCCAGCCCAGTTCTTCTGATGGTCACTACCACAGGCTGTGTTTTTAACATGAGCTGTAGGAGGGTAACATTACCCCCAGCTCAGTTCTTCTGCTGGTCACTACCACAGGCTGTGTTGTTAACATGAGCTGTAGGAGTGTAACATTACCCCCAGCTCAGTTCTTCTGATAGTCAGTCACTACCACAGGCTGTGTTGTTAACATGAGCTGTAGGAGCGTAACATTACCCCCAGCTCAGTTCTTCTGATATTCAGTCATTACCACAGGCTGTGTTGTTAACATGAGCTGTAGGAGTGTAACATTACCCCAGCTCAGTTCTTCTGATGGTCACTACCACAGGCTGTGTTAACATGAGGTGTAGGAGTGTAACATTACCCCCAGCTCAGTTCTTCTGATGGTCACTACCACAGGCTGTGTTGTTAACATGAGCTGTAGGAGCGTAACATTAACCCCAGCTCAGTTCTTGTGATGGTCAATACGACAGGCTGTGTTATTAACATGAGCTACAGGAGTGTAACATTACCCCCAGCTCAGTTCTTGTGATGGTCACTACCACAGGCTGTGTTGTTAACATGAGCTGTAGGAGTGTAACATTACCCCAGCTCAGTTCTTCTGATGGTCACTACCACAGGCTGTGTTAACATGAGGTGTAGGAGTGTAACATTACCCCCAGCTCAGTTCTTCTGATGGTCACTACCACAGGCTGTGTTGTTAACATGAGCTGTAGTAGCGTAACATTAACCCCAGCTCAGTTCTTCTGATGGTCACTACCACAGGCTGTGTTGTTAACTTGAGCTGTAGGAGTGTAACATTAACCCCAGCTCAGTTCTTCTGATGGTCACTACCACAGGCTGTGTTGTTAACATGAGCTGTAGGAGCGTAACATTAACCCCAGCTCAGTTCTTGTGATGGTCACTACCACAGGCTGTGTTGTTAACATGAGGTGTAGGAGTGTAACATTACCCCAGCTCAGTTCTTCTGATGGTCAATACCACAGGCTGTGTTGTTATCATGAGCTACAGGAGCGTAACATTACCCCCAGCTCAGTTCTTCTGATGGTCAGTCACTACCACAGGCTGTGTTGTTAACATGAGCTACAGGAGTATAACATTAACCCCAGCTCAGTTCTTCTGATGGTCACTACCACAGGCTGTGTTGTTAACATGAGCTGTAGGAGCGTAACATTAACCCCAGCTCAGTTCTTGTGATGGTCAATACGATAGGCTGTGTTGTTAACATGAGCTACAGGAGTGTAACATTATCCCAAGCTCAGTTCTTCTGATGGTCACTACCACAGGCTGTGTTGTTAACATGAGGTGTAGGAGTGTAACATTACCCCCAGCTCAGTTCTTCTGATGGTCACTACCACAGACTGTGTTGTTAACATGAGCTACAGGAGTGTAACATTACCCCAGCTCAGTTCTTCTGATGGTCACTACCACAGGCTGTGTTGTTAACATGAGGTGTAGGAGTGTAACATTACCCCAGCTCAGTTCTTCTGATGGTCACTACCACAGGCTGTGTTGTTAACATGAGCTACAGCAGTATAACATTAACTCCAGCTCAGTTCTTCTGATGGTCACTACCACAGGCTGTGTTGTTAACATCAGCTGTAGGAGCGTAACATTAACCCCAGCCCAGTTCTTCTGATGGTCACTACCACAGGCTGTGTTTTTAACATGAGCTGTAGGAGGGTAACATTACCCCCAGCTCAGTTCTTCTGCTGGTCACTACCACAGGCTGTGTTGTTAACATGAGCTGTAGGAGTGTAACATTACCCCCAGCTCAGTTCTTCTGATAGTCAGTCACTACCACAGGCTGTGTTGTTAACATGAGCTGTAGGAGCGTAACATTACCCCCAGCTCAGTTCTTCTGATAGTCAGTCACTACCACAGGCTGTGTTGTTAACATGAGCTGTAGGAGTGTAACATTACCCCAGCTCAGTTCTTCTGATGGTCACTACCACAGGCTGTGTTAACATGAGGTGTAGGAGTGTAACATTACCCCCAGCTCAGTTCTTCTGATGGTCACTACCACAGGCTGTGTTGTTAACATCAGCTGTAGGAGCGTAACATTAACCCCAGCCCAGTTCTTCTGATGGTCACTACCACAGGCTGTGTTTTTAACATGAGCTGTAGGAGGGTAACATTACCCCCAGCTCAGTTCTTCTGCTGGTCACTACCACAGGCTGTGTTGTTAACATGAGCTGTAGGAGTGTAACATTACCCCCAGCTCAGTTCTTCTGATAGTCAGTCACTACCACAGGCTGTGTTGTTAACATGAGCTGTAGGAGCGTAACATTACCCCCAGCTCAGTTCTTCTGATAGTCAGTCACTACCACAGGCTGTGTTGTTAACATGAGCTGTAGGAGTGTAACATTACCCCAGCTCAGTTCTTCTGATGGTCACTACCACAGGCTGTGTTAACATGAGGTGTAGGAGTGTAACATTACCCCCAGCTCAGTTCTTCTGATGGTCACTACCACAGGCTGTGTTGTTAACATGAGCTGTAGGAGCGTAACATTAACCCCAGCTCAGTTCTTCTGATGGTCAATACGACAGGCTGTGTTATTAACATGAGCTACAGGAGTGTAACATTACCCCCAGCTCAGTTCTTCTGATGGTCACTACCACAGGCTGTGTTGTTAACATGAGCTGTAGGAGTGTAACATTACCCCCAGCTCAGTTCTTGTGATGGTCACTACCACAGGCTGTGTTGTTAACATGAGGTGTAGGAGTGTAACATTACACCAGCTCAGTTCTTCTGATGGTCACTACCACAGGCTGTGTTAACATGAGGTGTAGGAGTGTAACATTACCCCCAGCTCAGTTCTTCTGATGGTCACTACCACAGGCTGTGTTGTTAACATGAGCTGTTGGAGCGTAACATTAACCCCAGCTCAGTTCTTCTGATGGTCACTACCACAGGCTGTGTTGTTAACATGAGCTGTAGGAGTGTAACATTAACCCCAGCTCAGTTCTTCTGATGGTCACTACCACAGGCTGTGTTGTTAACATGAGCTGTAGGAGCGTAACATTACCCCCAGCTCAGTTCTTGTGATGGTCACTACCACAGGCTGTGTTGTTAACATGAGCTACAGGAGTGTAACATTAACCCCAGCTCAGTTATTCTGATGGTCACTACCACAGGCTGTGTTTTTAACATGAGGTGTAGGAGTGTAACATTACCCCCAGCTCAGTTCTTGTGATGGTCACTACCACAGGCTGTGTTGTTAACATGAGCTACAGGAGTGTAACATTACCCCCAGCTCAGTTCTTGTAATGGTCACTACCACAGGCTGTGTTGTTAACATGAGCTGTAGGAGCGTAACATTACCCCCAGCTCAGTTCTTGTGATGGTCAATACCACAGGCTGTGTTGTTAACATGAGCTACAGGAGTGTAACATTAACCCCAGCTCAGTTCTTCTGATGGTCACTACCACAGGCTGTGTTGTTAACATGAGGTGTAGGAGTGTAACATTACCCCCAGCTCAGTTCTTCTGATGGTCACTACCACAGGCTATGTTGTTAACATGAGCTACAGGAGTGTAACATTAACCCCAGCTCAGTTCTTCTGATGGTCACTACCACAGCCTGTGTTGTTAACATGAGCTGTAGGAGTGTAACATTACCCCCAGCTCAGTTCTTGTGATGGTCACTACCACAGGCTGTGTTGTTAACATGAGGTGTAGGAGTGTAACATTACCCCAGCTCAGTTCTTCTGATGGCCACTACCACAGGCTGTGTTAACATGAGGTGTAGGAGTGTAACATTACCCCCAGCTCAGTTCTTCTGATGGTCACTTCCACAGGCTGTGTTGTTAACATGAGCTGTAGGAGCGTAACATTAACCCCAGCTCAGTTCTTCTGATGGTCACTACCACAGGCTGTGTTGTTAACATGAGCTGTAGGAGTGTAACATTAACCCCAGCTCAGTTCTTCTGATGGTCACTACCACAGGCTGTGTTTTTAACATGAGCTGTAGGAGCGTAACATTACCCCCAGCTCAGTTCTTGTGATGGTCACTACCACAGGCTGTGTTGTTAACATGAGCTACAGGAGTGTAACATTAACCCCAGCTCAGTTATTCTGATGGTCACTACCAAAGGCTGTGTTGTTAACATGAGGTGTAGGAGTGTAACATTACCCCCAGCTCAGTTCTTGTGATGGTCACTACCACAGGCTGTGTTGTTAACCTGAGCTACAGGAGTGTAACATTACCCCCAGCTCAGTTCTTGTAATGGTCACTACCACAGGCTGTGTTGTTAACATGAGCTGTAGGAGCGTAACATTACCCCCAGCTCAGTTCTTGTGATGGTCACTACCACAGGCTGTGTTGTTAACATGAGCTACAGGAGTGTAACATTAACCCCAGCTCAGTTCTTCTGATGGTCACTACCACAGGCTGTGTTGTTAACATGAGGTGTAGGAGTGTAACATTACCCCCAGCTCAGTTCTTCTGATGGTCACTAACACAGACTGTGTTGTTAACATGAGCTACAGGAGTGTAACATTACCCCCAGCTCAGTTCTTCTGATGTTCACTACCACAGGCTGTGTTGTTAACATGAGCTGTAGGAGTGTAACATTACCCCCAGCTCAGTTCTTGTGATGGTCACTACCACAGGCTGTGTTGTTAACATGAGCTAGAGGAGTGTAACATTACCCCCAGCTCAGTTCTTGTGATGGTCACTACCACAGGCTGTGTTGTTAACATGAGCTGTAGGAGCGTAACATTACCCCCAGCTCAGTTCTTCTGATGGTCACTACCACAGGCTGTGTTGTTAACATGAGGTGTAGGAGTGTAACATTACCCCAGCTCGGTTCTTCTGATGGTCACTACCACAGGCTGTGTTGTTAACATGAGGTGTAGGAGTGTAACATTACCCCAGCTCAGTTCTTCTGATGGTCACTACCACAGGCTGTGTTGTTAACATGAGCTACAGCAGTATAACATTAACTCCAGCTCAGTTCTTCTGATGGTCACTACCACAGGCTGTGTTGTTAACATCAGCTGTAGGAGCGTAACATTAACCCCAGCCCAGTTCTTCTGATGGTCACTACCACAGGCTGTGTTTTTAACATGAGCTGTAGGAGGGTAACATTACCCCCAGCTCAGTTCTTCTGCTGGACACTACCACAGGCTGTGTTGTTAACATGAGCTGTAGGAGTGTAACATTACCCCCAGCTCAGTTCTTCTGATAGTCAGTCACTACCACAGGCTGTGTTGTTAACATGAGCTGTAGGAGCGTAACATTACCCCCAGCTCAGTTCTTCTGATAGTCAGTCACTACCACAGGCTGTGTTGTTAACATGAGCTGTAGGAGTGTAACATTACCCCAGCTCAGTTCTTCTGATGGTCACTACCACAGGCTGTGTTAACATGAGGTGTAGGAGTGTAACATTACCCCCAGCTCAGTTCTTCTGATGGTCACTACCACAGGCTGTGTTGTTAACATGAGCTGTAGGAGCGTAACATTAACCCCAGCTCAGTTCTTGTGATGGTCAATACGACAGGCTGTGTTATTAACATGAGCTACAGGAGTGTAACATTACCCCCAGCTCAGTTCTTCTGATGGTCACTACCACAGGCTGTGTTCTTAACATGAGCTGTAGGAGTGTAACATTACCCCCAGCTCAGTTTTTGTGATGGTCACTACCACAGGCTGTGTTGTTAACATGAGGTGTAGGAGTGTAACATTACCTTAGCTCAGTTCTTCTGATGGTCACTACAACAGGCTGTGTTAACATGAGGTGTTGGAGTGTAACATTACCCCCAGCTCAGTTCTTCTGATGGTCACTACCACAGGCTGTGTTGTTAACATGAGCTGTAGGAGCGTAACATTAACCCCAGCTCAGTTCTTCTGATGGTCACTACCACAGGCTGTGTTGTTAACATGAGCTGTAGGAGTGTAACATTAACCCCAGCTCAGTTCTTCTGATGGTCACTACCACAGGCTGTGTTGTTAACATGAGCTGTAGGAGCGTAACATTACCCCCAGCTCAGTTCTTGTGATGGTCACTACCACAGGCTGTGTTGTTAACATGAGCTACAGGAGTGTAACATTAACCCCAGCTCAGTTATTCTGATGGTCACTACCACAGGCTGTGTTGTTAACATGAGGTGTAGGAGTGTAACATTACCCCCAGCTCAGTTCTTGTGATGGTCACTACCACAGGCTGTGTTGTTAACCTGAGCTACAGGAGTGTAACATTACCCCCAGCTCAGTTCTTGTAATGGTCACTACCACAGGCTATGTTGTTAACATGAGGTGTAGGAGCGTAACATTACCCCCAGCTCAGTTCTTGTGATGGTCAATACCACAGGCTGTGTTGTTAACATGAGCTACAGGAGTGTAACATTAACCCCCAGCTCAGTTCTTCTGATGGTCACTACCACAGGCTGTGTTGTTAACATGAGGTGTAGGAGTGTAACATTACCCCCAGCTCAGTTCTTCTGATGGTCACTACCACAGGCTGTGTTGTTAACATGAGCTGTAGGAGTGTAACATTACCCCCAGCTCAGTTCTTGTGATGGTCACTACCACAGGCTGTGTTGTTAACATGAGGTGTAGGAGTGTAACATTACCCCAGCTCAGTTCTTCTGATGGCCACTACCACAGGCTGTGTTAACATGAGGTGTAGGAGTGTAACATTACCCCCAGCTCAGTTCTTCTGATGGTCACTTCCACAGGCTGTGTTGTTAACATGAGCTGTAGGAGCGTAACATTAACCCCAGCTCAGTTCTTCTGATGGTCACTACCACAGGCTGTGTTGTTAACATGAGCTGTAGGAGTGTAACATTAACCCCAGCTCAGTTCTTCTGATGGTCACTACCACAGGCTGTGTTGTTAACATGAGCTGTAGGAGCGTAACATTACCCCCAGCTCAGTTCTTGTGATGGTCACTACCACAGGCTGTGTTGTTAACATGAGCTACAGGAGTGTAACATTAACCCCAGCTCAGTTATTCTGATGGTCACTACCAAAGGCTGTGTTGTTAACATGAGGTGTAGGAGTGTAACATTACCCCCAGCTCAGTTCTTGTGATGGTCACTACCACAGGCTGTGTTGTTAACCTGAGCTACAGGAGTGTAACATTACCCCCAGCTCAGTTCTTGTAATGGTCACTACCACAGGCTGTGTTGTTACATGAGCTATAGGAGCGTAACATTACCCCCAGCTCAGTTCTTGTGATGGTCACTACCACAGGCTGTGTTGTTAACATGAGCTACAGGAGTGTAACATTAACCCCAGCTCAGTTCTTCTGATGGTCACTACCACAGGCTGTGTTGTTAACATGAGGTGTAGGAGTGTAACATTACCCCCAGCTCAGTTCTTCTGATGGTCACTACCACAGGCTATGTTGTTAACATGAGCTACAGGAGTGTAACATTAACCCCAGCTCAGTTCTTCTGATGGTCACTACCACAGGCTGTGTTGTTAACATGAGCTGTAGGAGTGTAACATTACCCCCAGCTCAGTTCTTGTGATGGTCACTACCACAGGCTGTGTTGTTAACATGAGCTACAGGAGTGTAACATTAACCCCAGCTCAGTTCTTGTGATGGTCACTACCACAGGCTGTGTTGTTAACATGAGCTGTAGGAGCGTAACATTACCCCCAGCTCAGTTCTTCTGATGGCCATTACCACAGGCTGTGTTGTTAATATTAGCTACAGGAGTATAACATTAACCCCAGCTCAGTTCTTCTGATGGTCACTACCACAGGCTGTTTTGTTAACATGAGCTGTAGGAGTGTAACATAACCCCAGGTCAGTTCTTGTGATGGTCACTACCACAGGCTGTGTTGTTATCATGAGCTACAGGAGCGTAACATTACCCCCAGCTCAGTTCTTCTGATGGTCAGTCACTACCACAGGCTGTGTTGTTAACATGAGCTACAGGAGTATAACATTAATCCCAGCTCAGTTCTTCTGATGGTCACTACCACAGGCTGTGTTGTTAACATGAGCTGTAGGAGCATAACATTAACCCCAGCTTAGTTCTTGTGATGGTCACTACCACTGGCTGTGTTTTTAACATGAGCTGTAGGAGTGTAACATTACCCCCAGCTCAGTTCTTGTGATGGTCACTACCACAGGCTGTGTTTTTAACATGAGCTGTAGGAGTGTAACATTACCCCCAGCTCAGTTATTCTGATGGCCATTACCACAGGCTGTGTTGTTAATATGAGCTACAGGAGTATAACATTAACCCCAGCTCAGTTCTTCTGATGGTCACTACCACAGGCTGTGTTGTTAACATGAGCTGCAGGAGCATAACATTAACCCCAGCTCAGTTCTTGTGATGGTCACTACCACAGGCTGTGTTGTTAACATGAGGTGTAGGAGTGTAACATTACCCCAGCTCAGTTCTTCTGATGGTCACTACCACAGGCTGTGTTGTTATCATGAGCTACAGGAGCGTAACATTACCCCCAGCTCAGTTCTTCTGATGGTCAGTCACTACCACAGGCTGTGTTGTTAACATGACGTGTAGGAGTGTAACATTACCCCCAGCTCAGTTCTTCTGATGGTCACTACCACAGGCTGTGTTGTTAATATGAGCTGCAGGAGCGTAACATTAACCCCAGCTCAGTTCTTGTGTTGGTCAATACGACAGGCTGTGTTGTTAACATGAGCTACAGGAGTATAACATTAACCCCAGCTCAGTTCTTCTGATGGTCACTACCACAGGCTGTGTTGTTAACATGAGGTGTAGGAGCGTAACATTAACCCCAGCTCAGTTCTTCTGATGGTCACTACCACAGGCTGTGTTTTTAACATGAGCTGTAGGAGGGTAACATTACCCCCAGCTCAGTTCTTGTGATGGTCACTACCACAGGCTGTGTTGTTAACATGAGCTGTAGGAGTGTAACATTACCCCCAGCTCAGTTCTTCTGATGGTCAGTACCACAGGCTGTGTTGTTAACATGAGCTGTAGGAGCGTAACATTACCCCCAGCTCAGTTCTTCTGATAGTCAGTCACTACCACAGGCTGTGTTGTTAACATGAGCTGTAGGAGTGTAACATTAACCCCAGCTCAGTTCTTGTGATGGTCACTACCACAGGCTGTGTTGTTAACATGAGCTACAGGAGTGTAACATTACCCCCAGCTCAGTTCTTGTAATGGTCACTACCACAGACTGTGTTGTTAACATGAGGTGTAGGAGTGTAACATTACCCCCAGCTCAGTTCTTCTGATGGTCACTACCACAGACTGTGTTGTTAACATGAGCTACAGGAGTGTAACATTACCCCCAGCTCAGTTCTTCTGATGGTCACTACCACAGGCTGTGTTGTTAACATGAGCTACAGGAGTATAACATTACCCCCAGCTCAGTTCTTGTAATGGTCACTACCACAGGCTGTGTTGTTAACATGAGCTGTAGGAGTGTAACATTACCCCCAGCTCAGTTCTTCTGATGGTCACTACCACAGACTGTGTTGTTAACATGAGCTACAGGAGTGTAACATTACCCCCAGCTCAGTTCTTCTGATGGTCACTACCACAGGCTGTGTTGTTAACATGAGCTACAGGAGTATAACATTAACCCCAGCTCAGTTCTTCTGATGGTCACTACCACAGGCTGTGTTGTTAACATGAGCTGTAGGAGCGTAACATTAACCCCAGCTCAGTTCTTCTGCTGGTCACTACTACAGGCTGTATTGTTAACATGAGCTGTAGGAGTGTAACATTACCCCCAGCTCAGTTCTTCTGATGGTCAGTACCACAGGCTGTGTTGTTAACATGAGCTGTAGGAGCGTAACATTACCCCCAGCTCAGTTCTTCTGATAGTCAGTCACTACCACAGTCTGTGTTGTTAACATGAGCTGTAGGAGTGTAACATTACCCCAGCTCAGTTCTTCTGATGGTCACTACCACAGGCTGTGTTGTTAACATGAGGTGTAGGAGTGTAACATTACCCCCAGCTCAGTTCTTCTGATGGCCATTACCACAGGCTGTGTTGTTAATATTAGCTACAGGAGTATAACATTAACCCCAGCTCAGTTCTTCTGATGGTCACTACCACAGGCTGTTTTGTTAACATGAGCTGTAGGAGTGTAACATAACCCCAGGTCAGTTCTTGTGATGGTCACTACCACAGGCTGTGTTGTTATCATGAGCTACAGGAGCGTAACATTACCCCCAGCTCAGTTCTTCTGATGGTCAGTCACTACCACAGGCTGTGTTGTTAACATGAGCTACAGGAGTATAACATTAATCCCAGCTCAGTTCTTCTGATGGTCACTACCACAGGCTGTGTTGTTAACATGAGCTGTAGGAGCATAACATTAACCCCAGCTTAGTTCTTGTGATGGTCACTACCACTGGCTGTGTTTTTAACATGAGCTGTAGGAGTGTAACATTACCCCCAGCTCAGTTCTTGTGATGGTCACTACCACAGGCTGTGTTTTTAACATGAGCTGTAGGAGTGTAACATTACCCCCAGCTCAGTTATTCTGATGGCCATTACCACAGGCTGTGTTGTTAATATGAGCTACAGGAGTATAACATTAACCCCAGCTCAGTTCTTCTGATGGTCACTACCACAGGCTGTGTTGTTAACATGAGCTGCAGGAGCATAACATTAACCCCAGCTCAGTTCTTGTGATGGTCACTACCACAGGCTGTGTTGTTAACATGAGGTGTAGGAGTGTAACATTACCCCAGCTCAGTTCTTCTGATGGTCACTACCACAGGCTGTGTTGTTATCATGAGCTACAGGAGCGTAACATTACCCCCAGCTCAGTTCTTCTGATGGTCAGTCACTACCACAGGCTGTGTTGTTAACATGACGTGTAGGAGTGTAACATTACCCCCAGCTCAGTTCTTCTGATGGTCACTACCACAGGCTGTGTTGTTAATATGAGCTGCAGGAGCGTAACATTAACCCCAGCTCAGTTCTTGTGTTGGTCA
Organism: Lampris incognitus; assembly: GCF_029633865.1. Lineage (NCBI taxonomy): Eukaryota > Metazoa > Chordata > Actinopteri > Lampriformes > Lampridae > Lampris > Lampris incognitus. The sequence continues at coordinate 61,020,344 of NC_079212.1, read as the reverse complement.
ATACGACAGGCTGTGTTGTTAACATGAGCTACAGGAGTATAACATTAACCCCAGCTCAGTTCTTCTGATGGTCACTACCACAGGCTGTGTTGTTAACATGAGGTGTAGGAGCGTAACATTAACCCCAGCTCAGTTCTTCTGATGGTCACTACCACAGGCTGTGTTTTTAACATGAGCTGTAGGAGGGTAACATTACCCCCAGCTCAGTTCTTGTGATGGTCACTACCACAGGCTGTGTTGTTAACATGAGCTGTAGGAGTGTAACATTACCCCCAGCTCAGTTCTTCTGATGGTCAGTACCACAGGCTGTGTTGTTAACATGAGCTGTAGGAGCGTAACATTACCCCCAGCTCAGTTCTTCTGATAGTCAGTCACTACCACAGGCTGTGTTGTTAACATGAGCTGTAGGAGTGTAACATTAACCCCAGCTCAGTTCTTGTGATGGTCACTACCACAGGCTGTGTTGTTAACATGAGCTACAGGAGTGTAACATTACCCCCAGCTCAGTTCTTGTAATGGTCACTACCACAGACTGTGTTGTTAACATGAGGTGTAGGAGTGTAACATTACCCCCAGCTCAGTTCTTCTGATGGTCACTACCACAGACTGTGTTGTTAACATGAGCTACAGGAGTGTAACATTACCCCCAGCTCAGTTCTTCTGATGGTCACTACCACAGGCTGTGTTGTTAACATGAGCTACAGGAGTATAACATTACCCCCAGCTCAGTTCTTGTAATGGTCACTACCACAGGCTGTGTTGTTAACATGAGCTGTAGGAGTGTAACATTACCCCCAGCTCAGTTCTTCTGATGGTCACTACCACAGACTGTGTTGTTAACATGAGCTACAGGAGTGTAACATTACCCCCAGCTCAGTTCTTCTGATGGTCACTACCACAGGCTGTGTTGTTAACATGAGCTACAGGAGTATAACATTAACCCCAGCTCAGTTCTTCTGATGGTCACTACCACAGGCTGTGTTGTTAACATGAGCTGTAGGAGCGTAACATTAACCCCAGCTCAGTTCTTCTGCTGGTCACTACCACAGGCTGTATTGTTAACATGAGCTGTAGGAGTGTAACATTACCCCCAACTCAGTTCTTCTGATGGTCAGTACCACAGGCTGTGTTGTTAACATGAGCTGTAGGAGCGTAACATTACCCCCAGCTCAGTTCTTCTGATAGTCAGTCACTACCACAGTCTGTGTTGTTAACATGAGCTGTAGGAGTGTAACATTACCCCAGCTCAGTTCTTCTGATGGTCACTACCACAGGCTGTGTTAACATGAGGTGTAGGAGTGTAACATTACCCCCAGCTCAGTTCTTCTGATGGTCACTACCACAGGCTGTGTTGTTAACATGAGGTGTAGGAGTGTAACATTACCTCCAGCTCAGTTCTTTTGATGGTCTCTACCACAGGCTGTGTTGTTAACATGAGCTACAGGAGTGTAACATTACCCCCAGCTCAGTTCTTCTGCTGGTCACTACCACAGGCTGTATTGTTAACATGAGCTGTAGGAGTGTAACATTACCCCCAGCTCAGTTCTCCTGATAGTCAGTCACTACCACAGTCTGTGTTGTTAACATGAGCTGTAGGAGTGTAACATTACCCCAGCTCAGTTCTTCTGATGGTCACTACCACAGGCTGTGTTAACATGAGGTGTAGGAGTGTAACATTACCCCCAGCTCAGTTCTTCTGATGGTCACTACCACAGGCTGTGTTGTTAACATGAGGTGTAGGAGTGTAACATTACCCCCAGCTCAGTTCTTTTGATGGTCTCTACCACAGGCTGTGTTGTTAACATGAGCTACAGGAGTGTAACATTACCCCCAGCTCAGTTCTTGTGATGGTCAGTCACTACCACAGGCTGTGTTGTTAACATGAGCTACAGGAGTATAACATTAACCCCAGCTCAGTTCTTCTGATGGTCACTACCAAAGGCTGTGTTGTTAACATGAGCTACAGGAGTGTAACATTAACCCCAGCTCAGTTCTTGTGATGGTCAATACGACAGGCTGTGTTGTTAACATGAGCTACAGGAGTGTAACATTACCCCCAGCTTAGTTCTTGTGATGGTCACTACCACAGGCTGTGTTGTTAACATGAGCTGTAGGAGTGTAACATTACCCCCAGCTCAGTTCTTGTGATGGTCACTACCACAGAATGTGTTGTTAACATGAGCTGTAGGAGTGTAACATTACCCCCAGCTCAGTTCTTGTGATGGTCACTACCACAGGCTGTGTTGTTAACATGAGCTGTAGGAGCTTAACATTATCCCAAGCTCAGTTCTTCTGATGGTCACTACCACAGGCTGTGTTGTTAACATGAGCTGCAGGAGTGTAACATTAACCCCAGCTCAGTTCTTGTGATGGTCAATACGACAGGCTGTGTTGTTAACATGAGCTACAGGAGTATAAGATTACCCCCAGCTTAGTTCTTGTGACGGTCACTACCACAGGCTGTGTTGTTAACATGAGCTGTAGGAGTGTAACATTACCCCCAGCTCAGTTCTTCTGATGGTCACTACCACAGGCTGTGTTGTTAACATGAGGTGTAGGAGTGTAACATTACCCCCAGCTCAGTTCTTCTGATGGTCACTACCGCAGGCTGTGTTGTTAACATTTGGTGTAGGAGTGTAACATTACCCTAGCTCAGTTCTTTTGATGGTCACTACCACAGGCTGTGTTGTTAACATGAGCTACAGGAGTATAACATTTACCCCAGCTCAGTTCTTCTGATGGTCACTACCACAGGCTGTGTTGTTAAAATGAGCTGTAGGAGCGTAACATTAACCCCAGCTCAGTTCTTCTGATGGTCACTACCACAGGCTGTGTTTTTAACATGAGCTGTAGGAGTGTAACATTACCCCCAGCTCAGTTCTTCTGATGGTCACTACCACAGGCTGTGTTGTCAAAATGAGCTGTAGGAGCGTAACATTAACCCCAGCTCAGTTCTTCTGATGGTCACTACCACAGGCTGTGTTTTTAACATGAGCTGTAGGAGGGTAACATTACCCCCAGCTCAGTTCTTGTGATGGTCACTACCACAGGCTGTGTTGTTAACATGAGCTGTAGGAGTGTAACATTACCCCCAGCTCAGTTCTTCTGATGGTCAGTACCACAGGCTGTGTTGTTAACATGAGCTGTAGGAGTATAACATTACCCCCAGCTCAGTTCTTCTGATAGTCAGTCACTACCACAGGCTGTGTTGTTAACATGAGCTGCAGGAGTGTAACATTAACCCCAGCTCAGTTCTTGTGATGGTCACTACCACAGGCTGTGTTGTTAACATGAGCTACAGGAGTGTAACATTACCCCCAGCTCAGTTCTTGTAATGGTCAATACCACAGGGTGTGTTGTTAACATGAGGTGTAGGAGTGTAACATTACCCCCAGCTCAGTTCTTCTGATGGTCACTACCACAGACTGTGTTGTTAACATGAGCTACAGGAGTGTAACATTACCCCCAGCTCAGTTCTTCTGATGGTCACTACCACAGGCTGTGTTGTTAACATGAGCTACAGGAGTATAACATTAACCCCAGCTCAGTTCTTCTGATGGTCACTACCACAGGCTGTGTTGTTAACATGAGCTGTAGGAGCGTAACATTAACCCCAGCTCAGTTCTTCTGCTGGTCACTACCACAGGCTGTATTGTTAACATGAGCTGTAGGAGTGTAACATTACCCCCAGCTCAGTTCTTCTGATGGTCAGTACCACAGGCTGTGTTGTTAACATGAGCTGTAGGAGTGTAACATTACCCCCAGCTCAGTTCTTCTGATGGTCACTACCACAGGCTGTGTTGTTAACATGAGCTGTAGGAGCGTAACATTAACCCCAGCTCAGTTCTTCTGATAGTCAGTCACTACCACAGGCTGTGTTGTTAACATGAGCTGTAGGAGTGTAACATTACCCCAGCTCAGTTCTTCTGATGGTCACTACCACAGGCTGTGTTAACATGAGGTGTAGGATTGTAACATTACCCCCAGCTCAGTTCTTCTGATGGTCACTACCACAGACTGTGTTGTTAACATGAGCTACAGGAGTGTAACATTACCCCCAGCTCAGTTCTTGTGATGGTCAGTCACTACCACAGGCTGTGTTGTTAACATGAGCTGTACGAGTGTAACATTAACCCCAGCTCAGTTCTTGTGATGGTCACTACCACAGGCTGTGTTGTTAACATGAGCTGTAGGAGCGTAACATTAACCCCAGCTCAGTTCTTGTGATGGTCAATACGATAGGCTGTGTTGTTAACATGAGCTACAGGAGTGTAACATTACCCCCAGCTTAGTTCTTGTGATGGTCACTACCACAGGCTGTGTTGTTAACATGAGCTGTAGGAGTGTAACATTACCCCCAGCTCAGTTCTTGTGATGGTCACTACCACAGGCTGTGTTGTTAACATGAGGTGTAGGATTGTAACATTACCCCAGCTCAGTTCTTCTGATGGTCACTACCACAGGCTGTGTTGTTAACATGAGGTGTAGGAGTGTAACATTACCCCCAGCTCAGTTCTTCTGATGGTCACTACCACAGACTGTGTTGTTAACATGAGCTACAGGAGTGTAACATTACCCCCAGCTCAGTTCTTCTGATGGTCACTACCACAGGTTGTGTTGTTAACATGAGCTACAGGAGTGTAACATTACCCCCAGCTCAGTTCTTCTGATGGTCACTACCACAGGCTGTGTTGTTAACATGAGCTACAGCAGTATAACATTAACTCCAGCTCAGTTCTTCTGATGGTCACTACCACAGGCTGTGTTGTTAACATAAGCTGTAGGAGTGTAACATTACCCCCAGCTCAGTTCTTGTGATGGTCACTACCACAGGCTGTGTTGTTAACATGAGCTATAGGAGCGTAACATTACCCCCAGCTCAGTTATTCTGATGGCCATTACCACAGGCTGTGTTGTTAATATGAGCTACAGGAGTGTAACATTACCCCCAGCTCAGTTCTTCTGATGGTCACTACCACAGGCTGTGTTGTTAACATGAGCTACAGGAGTATAACATTAACCCCAGCTCAGTTCTTCTGATGGTCACTACCACAGGCTGTGTTGTTAACATGAGCTGTAGGAGCGTAACATTAACCCCAGCTCAGTTCTTGTGATGGTCAATACGACAGGCTGTGTTGTTAACATGAGCTACAGGAGTGTAACATTACCCCCAGCTTAGTTCTTGTAATGGTCACTACCACAGGCTGTGTTGTTAACATAAGCGGTAGGAGTGTAACATTACCCCCAGCTCAGTTCTTGTGATGGTCACTACCACAGGCTGTGTTGTTAACATGAGCTGTAGGAGCGTAACATTACCCCCAGCTCAGTTATTCTGATGGTCACTACCACAGGCTGTGTTGTTAACATGAGGTGTAGGAGCGTAACATTAACCCCAGCTCAGTTCTTGTGATGGTCAATACGACAGGCTGTGTTGTTAACATGAGCTACAGGAGTGTAACATTACCCCCAGCTTAGTTCTTGTGATGGTCACTACCACAGGCTGTGTTGTTAACATGAGCTGTAGGAGCGTAACATTAACCCCAGCTCAGTTCTTCTGATGGTCACTACCACAGGCTGTGTTGTTAACATGAGCTGTAGGAGCGTAACATTAACCCCAGCTCAGTTCTTGTGATGGTCAATACGATAGGCTGTGTTGTTAACATGAGCTACAGGAGTGTAACATAACCCCCAATTTAGTTCTTGTGTTGGTCACTACCACAGGCTGTGTTGTTAACATGAGCTGTAGGAGTGTAACATTACCCCCAGCTCAGTTCTTGTGATGGTCACTACCACAGGCTGTGTTGTTAACATGAGGTGTAGGAGTGTAACATTACCCCAGCTCAGTTCTTCCGATGGTCACTACCAAAGGCTGTGTTGTTAACATGAGGTGTAGGAGTGTAACATTACCCCCAGCTCAGTTCTTCTGATGGTCAGTCACTACCACAGGCTGTGTTGTTAACATGAGCTACAGGAGTATAACATTAACCCCAGCTCAGTTCTTCTGATGGTCACTACCACAGGCTGTGTTGTTAACATGAGCTGTAGGAGCGTAACATTAACCCCAGCTCAGTTCTTGTGATGGTCAATACGACAGGCCATGTTAACATGAGCTACAGGAGTGTAACAGGAGTGTAACATTACCCCCAGCTTAGTTCTTGTGATGGTCACTACTACAGGCTGTGTTGTTAACATGAGCTGTAGGAGTGTAACATTACCCCCAGCTCAGTTCTTGTGATGGTCACTACCACAGGCTGTGTTGTTAACATGAGCTGTAGGAGCGTAACATAATCCCAAGCTCAGTTCTTCTGATGGTCACTACCACAGGCTGTGTTTTTAACATGAGATGTAGGAGTGTAACATTACCCCAGCTCAGTTCTTCTGATGGTCACTACCACAGGCTGTGTTGTTAACATGAGCTACAGCAGTATAACATTAACCCCAGCTCAGTTCTTCTGATGGTCACTACCACAGGCTGTGTGGTTAACATGAGCTGTAGGAGCGTAACATTAACCGCAGCTCAGTTCTTCTGATGGTCACTACCACAGGCTGTGTTTTTAACATGAGCTGTAGGAGGGTAACATTACCCCCAGCTCAGTTCTTCTGCTGGTCACTACCACAGGCTGTGTTGTTAACATGAGCTGTAGGAGTGTAACATTACCCCCAGGTCAGTTCTTCTGATAGTCAGTCACTACCACAGGCTGTGTTGTTAACATGAGCTGTAGGAGCGTAACATTACCCCCAGCTCAGTTCTTCTGATAGTCAGTCACTACCACAGGCTGTGTTTTTAACATGAGCTGTAGGAGTGTAACATTACCCCCAGCTCAGTTCTTGTGATGGTCACTACCACAGGCTGTGTTGTTAACATGAGCTGTAGGAGCGTAACATTATCCCAAGCTCAGTTCTTCTGATGGTCACTACCACAGGCTGTGTTGTTAACATGAGGTGTAGGAGTGTAACATTACCCCCAGCTCAGTTCTTCTGATGGTCACTACCACAGGCTGTGTTGTTAACATGAGGTGTAGGAGTGTAACATTACCCCCAGCTCAGTTCTTGTGATGGTCACTACCACAGGCTGTGTTGTTAACATGAGGTGTAGGAGTGTAACATTACCCCAGCTCAGTTCTTCTGATGGTCACTACCACAGGCTGTGTTGTTAACATGAGCTGTAGGAGTGTAACATTACCCCCAGCTCAGTTCTTGTGATGGTCACTACCACAGGCTGTGTTGTTAACATGAGCTGTAGGAGCGTAACATTATCCCAAGCTCAGTTCTTCTGATGGTCACTACCACAGGCTGTGTTGTTAACATGAGGTGTAGGAGTGTAACATTACCCCCAGCTCACTTCTTCTGATGGTCACTACCACAGACTGTGTTGTTAACATGAGCTGTAGGAGCGTAACATTACCCCCAGCTCAGTTCTTGTGATGGTCAATACCACAGGCTGTGTTGTTAACATGAGATGTAGGAGTGTAACATTACCCCAGCTCAGTTCTTCTGATGGTCACTACCACAGGCTGTGTTGTTAACATGAGCTACAGCAGTATAACATTAACCCCAGCTCAGTTCTTCTGATGGTCACTACCACAGGCTGGGTGGTTAACATGAGCTGTAGGAGGGTAACATTACCCCCAGCTCAGTTCTTCTGCTGGTCACTACCACAGGCTGTGTTGTTAACATGAGCTGTAGGAGTGTAACATTACCCCCAGGTCAGTTCTTCTGATAGTCAGTCACTACCGCAGGCTGTGTTGTTAACGTGAGCTGTAGGAGCGTAACATTACCCCCAGCTCAGTTCTTCTGATAGTCAGTCACTACCACAGGCTGTGTTGTTAACATGAGCTGTAGGAGTGTAACATTACCCCCAGCCCAGTTCTTGTGATGGTCACTACCACAGGCTGTGTTGTTAACATGAGCTGTAGGAGCGTAACATTATCCCAAGCTCAGTTCTTCTGATGGTCACTACCGCAGGCTGTGTTGTTAACATGAGGTGTAGGAGTGTAACATTACCCCCAGCTCAGTTCTTGTGATGGTCACTACCACAGACTGTGTTGTTAACATGAGCTACAGGAGTGTAACATTACCCCCAGCTCAGTTCTTCTGATGGTCACTTCCACAGGCTGTGTTGTTAACATGAGCTACAGGAGTATAACATTAACCCCAGCTTAGTTCTTCTGATGGTCACTACCACAGGCTGTGTTGTTAACATGAGCTGTAGGAGCGTAACATTAACCCCAGCTCAGTTCTTCTGCTAGTCACTACCACAGGCTGTATTGTTAACATGAGCTGTAGGAGTGTAACATTACCCCCAGCTCATTTCTTCTGATGGTCAGTACCACAGGCTGTGTTGTTAACATGAGCTGTAGGAGCGTAACATTACCCCCAGCTCAGTTCTTCTGATAGTCAGTCACTACCACAGGCTGTGTTGTTAACATGAGCTCTAGGAGTGTAACATTACCCCAGCTCAGTTCTTCTGATGGTTACTACCACAGGCTGTGTTAACATGAGGTGTAGGTGTGTAACATTACCCCCAGCTCAGTTCTTCTGATGGTCACTACCACAGGCTGTGTTGTTAACATGAGGTGTAGGAGTGTAACATTACCCCCAGCTCAGTTCTTGTGATGGTCACTACCACAGGCTGTGTTGTTAACATGAGCTACAGGAGTGTAACATTACCCCCAGCTCAGTTCTTGTGATGGTCACTACCACAGGCTGTGTTGTTAACATGAGCTACAGGAGTGTAACATTACCCCCAGCTCAGTTCTCGTGATGGTCAGTCACTACCACAGGCTGTGTTGTTAACATGAGCTACAGGAGTATAACATTAACCCCAGCTCAGTTCTTCTGATGGTCACTACCACAGGCTGTGTTGTTAACATGAGCTACAGGAGTGTAACATTAACCCCAGCTCATTTCTTCTGATGGTCAGTACCACAGGCTGTGTTGTTAACATGAGCTGTAGGAGCGTAACATTACCCCCAGCTCAGTTCATCTGATAGTCAGTCACTACCACAGGCTGTGTTGTTAACATGAGCTGTAGGAGTGTAACATTACCCCAGCTCAGTTCTTCTGATGGTCACTACCACAGGCTGTGTTAACATGAGGTGTAGGTGTGTAACATTACCCCCAGCTCAGTTCTTCTGATGGTCACTACCACAGGCTGTGTTGTTAACATGAGGTGTAAGAGTGTAACATTACCCCCAGCTCAGTTCTTGTGATGGTCACTACCACAGGCTGTGTTGTTAACATGAGCTACAGGAGTGTAACATTACCCTCAGCTCAGTTCTTGTGATGGTCAGTCACTACCACAGGCTGTGTTGTTAACATGAGCTACAGGAGTATAACATTAACCCCAGCTCAGTTCTTCTGATGGTCACTACCACAGGCTGTGTTGTTAACATGAGCTACAGGAGTGTAACATTAACCCCAGCTCAGTTCTTGTGATGGTCAATACGACAGGCTGTGTTGTTAACATGAGCTACAGGAGTGTAACATTACCCCCAGCTTAGTTCTTATGATGGTCACTACCACAGGCTGTGTTGTTAACATGAGCTGTAGGAGTATAACATTACCCCCAGCTCAGTTCTTGTGATGGTCACTACCACAGAATGTGTTGTTAACATGAGCTGTAGGAGTGTAACATTACCCCCAGCTCAGTTCTTGTGATGGTCACTACCACAGGCTGTGTTGTTAACATGAGCTGTAGGAGCGTAACATTACCCCCAGCTCAGTTATTCTGATGGCCATTAACACAGGCTGTGTTGTTAATATGAGCTACAGGAGTGTAACATTAACCCCAGCTTAGTTCTTGTGATGGTCAGTCACTACCACAGGCTGTGTTGTTAACATGAGCTACAGGAGTGTAACATTACCTCCAGCTCAGTTCTTCTGATGGTCACTACCACAGGCTGTGTCGTTAAAATGAGGTGTAGGAGCGTAACATTAACCCCAGCTTAGTTCTTGTGATGGTCAATACGACAGGCTGTGTTGTTAACATGAGCTACAGGAGTGTAACATTACCCCCAGCTTAGTTCTTGTGATGGTCACTACCACAGGCTGTGTTGTTAACATAAGCTGTAGGAGTGTAACATTACCCCCAGCTCAGTTCTTGTGATGGTCACTACCACAGGCTGTGTTGTTAACATGAGCTGTAGGAGCGTAACATTACCCCCAGCTCAGTTATTCTGATGGCCATTACCACAGGCTGTGTTGTTAATATGAGCTACAGGAGTATAACATTAACCCCAGCTCAGTTCTTCTGATGGTCACTACCACAGGCTGTGTTGTTAACATGAGCTGCAGGAGCGTAACATTAACCCCAGCTCAGTTCTTCTGATGGTCACTACCACAGGCTGTGTTGTTAACATGAGGTGTAGGAGTGTAACATTACCCAAGCTCAGTTCTTCTGATGGTCAATACCACAGGCTGTGTTGTTATCATGAGCTACAGGAGCGTAACATTACCCCCAGCTCAGTTCTTCTGATGGTCAGTCACTACCACAGGCTGTGTTGTTAACATGAGCTACAGGAGTATAACATTAACCCCAGCTCAGTTCTTCTGATGGTCACTACCACAGGCTGTGTTGTTAACATGAGCTGTAGGAGCGTAACATTAACCCCAGCTCAGTTCTTGTGATGGTCAATACGATAGGCTGTGTTGTTAACATGAGGTGTAGGAGTGTAACATTACCCCAGCTCAGTTCTTCTGATGGTCACTACCACAGGCTGTGTTGTTAACATGAGCTACAGCAGTATAACATTAACTCCAGCTCAGTTCTTCTGATGGTCACTACCACAGGCTGTGTTGTTAACATCAGCTGTAGGAGCGTAACATTAACCCCAGCCCAGTTCTTCTGATGGTCACTACCACAGGCTGTGTTTTTAACATGAGCTGTAGGAGGGTAACATTACCCCCAGCTCAGTTCTTCTGCTGGTCACTACCACAGGCTGTGTTGTTAACATGAGCTGTAGGAGTGTAACATTACCCCCAGCTCAGTTCTTCTGATAGTCAGTCACTACCACAGGCTGTGTTGTTAACATGAGCTGTAGGAGCGTAACATTACCCCCAGCTCAGTTCTTCTGATAGTCAGTCACTACCACAGGCTGTGTTGTTAACATGAGCTGTAGGAGTGTAACATTACCCCAGCTCAGTTCTTCTGATGGTCACTACCACAGGCTGTGTTAACATGAGGTGTAGGAGTGTAACATTACCCCCAGCTCAGTTCTTCTGATGGTCACTACCACAGGCTGTGTTGTTAACATGAGCTGTAGGAGCGTAACATTAACCCCAGCTCAGTTCTTGTGATGGTCAATACGACAGGCTGTGTTATTAACATGAGCTACAGGAGTGTAACATTACCCCCAGCTCAGTTCTTCTGATGGTCACTACCACAGGCTGTGTTGTTAACATGAGCTGTAGGAGTGTAACATTACCCCCAGCTCAGTTCTTGTGATGGTCACTACCACAGGCTGTGTTGTTAACATGAGGTGTAGGAGTGTAACATTACCCCAGATCAGTTCTTCTGATGGTCACTACCACAAGCTGTGTTAACATGAGGTGTAGGAGTGTAACATTACCCCCAGCTCAGTTCTTCTGATGGTCACTACCACAGGCTGTGTTGTTAACATGAGCTGTAGGAGCGTAACATTAACCCCAGCTCAGTTCTTCTGATGGTCACTACCACAGGCTGTGTTGTTAACATGAGCTGTAGGAGTGTAACATTAACCCCAGCTCAGTTCTTCTGATGCTCACTACCACAGGCTGTGTTGTTAACATGAGCTGTAGGAGCGTAACATTACCCCCAGCTCAGTTCTTGTGATGGTCACTACCACAGGCTGTGTTGTTAACATGAGCTACAGGAGTGTAACATTAACCCCAGCTCAGTTATTCTGATGGTCACTACCACAGGCTGTGTTGTTAACATGAGGTGTAGGAGTGTAACATTACCCCCAGCTCAGTTCTTCTGATGGTCACTACCACAGGCTGTGTTGTTAACCTGAGCTACAGGAGTGTAACATTACCCCCAGCTCAGTTCTTGTAATGGTCACTACCACAGGCTGTGTTGTTAACATGAGCTGTAGGAGCGTAACATTACCCCCAGCTCAGTTCTTGTGATGGTCAATACCACAGGCTGTGTTGTTAACATGAGCTACAGGAGTGTAACATTAACCCCAGCTCAGTTCTTCTGATGGTCACTACCACAGGCTGTGTTGTTAACATGAGGTGTAGGAGTGTAACATTACCCCCAGCTCAGTTCTTCTGATGGTCACTACCACAGGCTATGTTGTTAACATGAGCTACAGGAGTGTAACATTAACCCCAGCTCAGTTCTTCTGATGGTCACTACCACAGGCTGTGTTGTTAACATGAGCTGTAGCAGTGTAACATTACCCCCAGCTCAATTCTTGTGATGGTCACTACCACAGGCTGTGTTGTTAACATGAGGTGTAGGAGTGTAACATTACCCCAGCTCAGTTCTTCTGATGGTCACTACCACAGGCTGTGTTAACATGAGGTGTAGGAGTGTAACATTACCCCCAGCTCAGTTCTTCTGATGGTCACTACCACAGGCTGTGTTGTTAACATGAGCTGTAGGAGCGTAACATTAACCCCAGCTCAGTTCTTCTGATGGTCACTACCACAGGCTGTGTTGTTAACATGAGCTGTAGGAGTGTAACATTAACCCCAGCTCAGTTCTTCTGATGGTCACTACCACAGGCTGTGTTGTTAACATGAGCTGTAGGAGCGTAACATTACCCCCAGCTCAGTTCTTGTGATGGTCACTACCACAGGCTGTGTTGTTAACCTGAGCTACAAGAGTGTAACATTAACCCCAGCTCAGTTATTCTGATGGTCACTACCAAAGGCTGTGTTGTTAACATGAGGTGTAGGAGTGTAACATTACCCCCAGCTCAGTTCTTGTGATGGTCACTACCACAGGCTGTGTTGTTAACCTGAGCTACAAGAGTGTAACATTACCCCCAGCTCAGTTCTTGTAATGGTCACTACCACAGGCTGTGTTGTTAACATGAGCTGTAGGAGCGTAACATTACCCCCAGCTCAGTTCTTGTGATGGTCACTACCACAGGCTGTGTTGTTAACATGAGCTACAGGAGTGTAACATTAACCCCAGCTCAGTTCTTCTGATGGTCACTACCACAGGCTGTGTTGTTAACATGAGGTGTAGGAGTGTAACATTACCCCCAGCTCAGTTCTTGTGATGGTCACTACCACAGGCTGTGTTGTTAACATGAGCTAAAGGAGTGTAACATTACCCCCAGCTCAGTTCTTGTGATGGTCAGTACCACAGGCTGTGTTGTTAACATGAGCTGTAGGAGCGTAACATTACCCCCAGCTCAGTTCTTCTGATGGCCATTACCACAGGCTGTGTTGTTAATATTAGCTACAGGAGTATAACATTAACCCCAGCTCAGTTCTTCTGATGGTCACTACCACAGGCTGTTTTGTTAACATGAGCTGTAGGAGTGTAACATAACCCCAGGTCAGTTCTTGTGATGGTCACTACCACAGGCTGTGTTGTTATCATGAGCTACAGGAGCGTAACATTACCCCCAGGTCAGTTCTTCTGATGGTCAGTCACTACCACAGGCTGTGTTGTTAACATGAGCTACAGGAGTATAACATTAATCCCAGCTCAGTTCTTCTGATGGTCACTACCACAGGCTGTGTTGTTAACATGAGCTGTAGGAGCATAACATTAACCCCAGCTTAGTTCTTGTGATGGTCACTACCACAGGCTGTGTTGTTAACATGAGCTGTAGGAGCGTAACATTACCCCCAGCTCAGTTATTCTGATGGCCATTACCACAGGCTGTGTTGTTAATATGAGCTACAGGAGTATAACATTAACCCCAGCTCAGTTCTTCTGATGGTCACTACCACAGGCTGTGTTGTTAACATGAGCTGTAGGAGCATAACATTAACCCCAGCTTAGTTCTTGTGATGGTCACTACCACAGGCTGTGTTGTTAACATGAGCTGTAGGAGCGTAACATTACCCCCAGCTCAGTTATTCTGATGGCCATTACCACAGGCAGTGTTGTTAATATGAAAAACAGGAGTATAACATTAACCCCAGCTCAGTTCTTCTGATGGTCACTACCACAGGCTGTGTTGTTAACATGAGCTGCAGGAGCATAACATTAACCCCAGCTCAGTTCTTGTGATGGTCACTACCACAGGCTGTGTTGTTAACATGAGGTGTAGGAGTGTAACATTACCCCAGCTCAGTTCTTCTGATGGTCACTACCACAGGCTGTGTTGTTATCATGAGCTACAGGAGCGTAACATTACCCCCAGCTTAGTTCTTCTGATGGTCAGTCACTACCACAGGCTGTGTTGTTAACATGACGTGTAGGAGTGTAACATTACCCCCAGCTCAGTTCTTCTGATGGTCACTACCACAGGCTGTTTTGTTAACATGAGCTGTAGGAGTGTAACATAACCCCAGGTCAGTTCTTGTGATGGTCACTACCACAGGCTGTGTTGTTATCATGAGCTACAGGAGCGTAACATTACCCCCAGCTCAGTTCTTCTGATGGTCAGTCACTACCACAGGCTGTGTTGTTAACATGAGCTACAGGAGTATAACATTAATCCCAGCTCAGTTCTTCTGATGGTCACTACCACAGGCTGTGTTGTTAACATGAGCTGTAGGAGCATAACATTAACCCCAGCTTAGTTCTTGTGATGGTCACTACCACAGGCTGTGTTGTTAACATGAGCTGTAGGAGCGTAACATTACCCCCAGCTCAGTTATTCTGATGGCCATTACCACAGGCTGTGTTGTTAATATGAGCTACAGGAGTATAACATTAACCCCAGCTCAGTTCTTCTGATGGTCACTACCACAGGCTGTGTTGTTAACATGAGCTGCAGGAGCATAACATTAACCCCAGCTCAGTTCTTGTGATGGTCACTACCACAGGCTGTGTTGTTAACATGAGGTGTAGGAGTGTAACATTACCCCAGCTCAGTTCTTCTGATGGTCACTACCACAGGCTGTGTTGTTATCATGAGCTACAGGAGCGTAACATTACCCCCAGCTTAGTTCTTCTGATGGTCAGTCACTACCACAGGCTGTGTTGTTAACATGACGTGTAGGAGTGTAACATTACCCCCAGCTCAGTTCTTCTGATGGTCACTACCACAGGCTGTGTTGTTAACATGAGCTGCAGGAGCGTAACATTAACCCCAGCTCAGTTCTTGTGTTGGTCAATACGACAGGCTGTGTTGTTAACATGAGCTACAGGAGTATAACATTACCCCCAGCTTAGTTCTTGTGACGGTCACTACCACAGGCTGTGTTGTTAACATGAGCTGTAGGAGTGTAACATTACCCCCAGCTCAGTTCTTCTGATGGTCACTACCACAGACTGTGTTGTTAACATGAGGTGTAGGAGTGGAACATTACCCCCAGCTCAGTTCTTCTGATGGTCACTACCACAGACTGTGTTGTTAACATGAGCTACAGGAGTGGAACATTACCCCCAGCACAGTTCTTCTGATGGTCACTACCACAGGCTGTGTTGTTAACATGAGGTGTAGGAGTGTAACATTACCCTAGCTCAGTTCTTTTGATGGTCACTACCACAGGCTGTGTTGTTAACATGAGCTACAGGAGTATAACATTAACCCCAGCTCAGTTCTTCTGATGGTCACTACCACAGGCTGTGTTGTTAAAATGAGCTGTAGGAGCGTAACATTAACCCCAGCTCAGTTCTTCTGATGGTCACTACCACAGGCTGTGTTTTTAACATGAGCTGTAGGAGGGTAACATTACCCCCAGCTCAGTTCTTGTGATGGTCACTACCACAAGCTGTGTTGTTAACATGAGCTGTAGGAGTGTAACATTACCCCCAGCTGAGTTCTTCTGATGGTCAGTACCACAGGCTGTGTTGTTAACATGAGCTGTAGGAGCGTAACATTACCCCCAGCTCAGTTCTTCTGATATTCAGTCACTACCACAGGCTGTGTTGTTAACATGAGCTGTAGGAGTGTAACATTAACCCCAGCTCAGTTCTTGTGATGGTCACTACCACAGGCTGTGTTGTTAACATGAGCTACAGGAGTGTAACATTACCCCCAGCTCAGTTCTTGTAATGGTTACTACCACAGGCTGTGTTGTTAACATGAGGTGTAGGAGTGTAACATTACCCCAGCTCAGTTCTTCTGATGGTCACTACCACAGGCTGTGTTGTTATCATGAGCTACAGGAGCGTAACATTACCCCCAGCTTAGTTCTTCTGATGGTCAGTCACTACCACAGGCTGTGTTGTTAACATGACGTGTAGGAGTGTAACATTACCCCCAGCTCAGTTCTTCTGATGGTCACTACCACAGGCTGTGTTGTTAACATGAGCTGCAGGAGCGTAACATTAACCCCAGCTCAGTTCTTGTGTTGGTCAATACGACAGGCTGTGTTGTTAACATGAGCTACAGGAGTATAACATTACCCCCAGCTTAGTTCTTGTGACGGTCACTACCACAGGCTGTGTTGTTAACATGAGCTGTAGGAGTGTAACATTACCCCCAGCTCAGTTCTTCTGATGGTCACTACCACAGACTGTGTTGTTAACATGAGGTGTAGGAGTGTAACATTACCCCCAGCTCAGTTCTTCTGATGGTCACTACCACAGACTGTGTTGTTAACATGAGCTACAGGAGTGGAACATTACCCCCAGCTCAGTTCTTCTGATGGTCACTACCACAGGCTGTGTTGTTAACATGAGGTGTAGGAGTGTAACATTACCCTAGCTCAGTTCTTTTGATGGTCACTACCACAGGCTGTGTTGTTAAAATGAGCTGTAGGAGCGTAACATTAACCCCAGCTCAGTTCTTCTGATGGTCACTACCACAGGCTGTGTTTTTAACATGAGCTGTAGGAGGGTAACATTACCCCCAGCTCAGTTCTTGTGATGGTCACTACCACAAGCTGTGTTGTTAACATGAGCTGTAGGAGTGTAACATTACCCCCAGCTGAGTTCTTCTGATGGTCAGTACCACAGGCTGTGTTGTTAACATGAGCTGTAGGAGCGTAACATTACCCCCAGCTCAGTTCTTCTGATATTCAGTCACTACCACAGGCTGTGTTGTTAACATGAGCTGTAGGAGTGTAACATTAACCCCAGCTCAGTTCTTGTGATGGTCACTACCACAGGCTGTGTTGTTAACATGAGCTACAGGAGTGTAACATTACCCCCAGCTCAGTTCTTGTAATGGTTACTACCACAGGCTGTGTTGTTAACATGAGGTGTAGGAGTGTAACATTACCCCCAGCTCAGTTCTTCTGATGGTCACTACCACAGACTGTGTTGTTAACATGAGCTACAGGAGTGTAACACTACCCCCAGCTCAGTTCTTCTGATGGTCACTACCACAGGCTGTGTTGTTAACATGAGCTACAGGAGTATAACATTAACCCCAGCTCAGTTCTTCTGATGGTCACTACCACAGGCTGTGTTGTTAACATGAGCTGTAGGAGCGTAACATTAACCCCAGCTCAGTTCTTCTGCTGGTCACTACCACAGGCTGTATTGTTAACATGAGCTGTAGGAGTGTAACATTACCCCCAGCTCAGTTCTTCTGATGGTCAGTACCACAGGCTGTGTTGTTAACATGAGCTGTAGGAGCGTAACATTACCCCCAGCTCAGTTCTTCTGATAGTCAGTCACTACCACAGGCTGTGTTGTTAACATGAGCTGTAGGAGTGTAACATTACCCCAGCTCAGTTCTTCTGATGGTCACTACCACAGGCTGTGTTAACATGAGGTGTAGGAGTGTAACATTACCCCCAGCTTAGTTCTTGTGATGGTCACTACCACAGGCTGTGTTGTTAACATGAGGTGTAGGAGTGTAACATTACCCCCAGCTCAGTTCTTGTGATGGTCAGTCACTACCACAGGCTGTGTTGTTAACATGAGCTACAGGAGTATAACATTAACCCCAGCTCAGTTCTTCTGATGGTCACTACCACAGGCTGTGTTGTTAACATGAGCTACAGGAGTGTAACATTAACCCCAGCTCAGTTCTTGTGATGGTCAATACGACAGGCTGTGTTGTTAACATGAGCTACAGGAGTGTAACATTACCCCCAGCTTAGTTCTTGTGATGGTCACTACCACAGGCTGTGTTGTTAACATGAGCTGTAGGAGTATAACATTACCCCCAGCTCAGTTCTTGTGATGGTCACTACCACAGAATGTGTTGTTAACATGAGCTGTAGGAGTGTAACATTACCCCCAGCTCAGTTCTTGTGATGGTCACTACCACAGGCTGTGTTGTTAACATGAGCTGTAGGAGCGTAACATTACCCCCAGCTCAGTTATTCTGATGATCATTAACACAGGCTGTGTTGTTAATATGAGCTACAGGAGCGTAACATTACCCCCAGCTCAGTTCTTCTGATGGTCAGTCACTACCACAGGCTGTGTTGTTAACATGAGCTACAGGAGTGTAACATTACCTCCAGCTCAGTTCTTCTGATGGTCACTACCACAGGCTGTGTCGTTAAAATAAGGTGTAGGAGCGTAACATTAACCCCAGCTCAGTTCTTGTGATGGTCAATACGACAGGCTGTGTTGTTAACATGAGCTACAGGAGTGTAACATTACCCCCAGCTTAGTTCTTGTGATGGTCACTACCACAGGCTGTGTTGTTAACATAAGCTGTAGGAGTGTAACATTACCCCCAGCTCAGTTCTTGTGATGGTCACTACCACAGGCTGTGTTGTTAACATGAGCTGTAGGAGCGTAACATTACCCCCAGCTCAGTTATTCTGATGGCCATTACCACAGGCTGTGTTGTTAATATGAGCTACAGGAGTATAACATTAACCCCAGCTCAGTTCTTCTGATGGTCACTACCACAGGCTGTGTTGTTAACATGAGCTGCAGGAGCGTAACATTTACCCCAGCTCAGTTCTTGTGATGGTCACTACCACAGGCTGTGTTGTTAACATGAGGTGTAGGAGTGTAACATTACCCCAGCTCAGTTCTTCTGATGGTCAATACCACAGGCTTTGTTGTTATCATGAGCTACAGGAGCGTAACATTACCCCCAGCTCAGTTCTTCTGATGGTCAGTCACTACCACAGGCTGTGTTGTTAACATGAGCTACAGGAGTATAACATTAACCCCAGCTCAGTTCTTCTGATGGTCACTACCACAGGCTGTGTTGTTAACATGAGCTGTAGGAGCGTAACATTAACCCCAGCTCAGTTCTTGTGATGGTCAATATGATAGGCTGTGTTGTTAACATGAGCTACAGGAGTGTAACATTACCCCCAGCTTAGTTCTTGTGATGGTCACTACCACAGGCTGTGTTGTTAACATGAGCTGTAGGAGTGTAACATTACCCCCAGCTCAGTTCTTCTGATGGTCACTACCACAGGCTGTGTTGTTAACATGAGGTGTAGGAGTGTAACATTACCCCCAGCTCAGTTCTTGTGATGGTCAATACGATAGGCTGTGTTGTTAACATGAGCTACAGGAGTGTAACATTACCCCCAGCTTAGTTCTTGTGATGGTCACTACCACAGGCTGTGTTGTTAACATGAGCTGTAGGAGTGTAACATTACCCCCAGCTCAGTTCTTCTGATGGTCACTACCACAGGCTGTGTTGTTAACATGAGGTGTAGGAGTGTAACATTACCCCCAGCTCAGTTCTTCTGATGGTGACTACCACAGACTGTGTTGTTAACATGAGCTACAGGAGTGTAACATTACCCCCAGCTCAGTTCTTGTAATGGTCACTACCACAGGCTGTGTTGTTAACATGAGGTGTAGGAGTGTAACATTACCCCAGCTCAGTTCTTCTGATGGTCACTACCACAGGCTGTGTTGTTAACCTGAGCTACAGGAGTGTAACATTACCCCCAGCTCAGTTCTTGTAATGGTCACTACCACAGGCTATGTTGTTAACATGAGGTGTAGGAGCGTAACATTACCCCCAGCTCAGTTCTTGTGATGGTCAATACCACAGGCTGTGTTGTTAACATGAGCTACAGGAGTGTAACATTAACCCCAGCTCAGTTCTTCTGATGGTCACTACCACAGGCTGTGTTGTTAACATGAGGTGTAGGAGTGTAACATTACCCCCAGCTCAGTTCTTCTGATGGTCACTACCACAGGCTGTGTTGTTAACATGAGCTGTAGGAGTGTAACATTACCCCCAGCTCAGTTCTTGTGATGGTCACTACCACAGGCTGTGTTGTTAACATGAGCTGTAGGAGCGTAACATTACCCCCAGCTCAGTTCTTGTGATGGTCACTACCACAGGCTGTGTTGTTAACATGAGCTACAGGAGTGTAACATTAACCCCAGCTCAGTTATTCTGATGGTCACTACCAAAGGCTGTGTTGTTAACATGAGGTGTAGGAGTGTAACATTACCCCCAGCTCAGTTCTTGTGATGGTCACTACCACAGGCTGTGTTGTTAACCTGAGCTACAAGAGTGTAACATTACCCCCAGCTCAGTTCTTGTAATGGTCACTACCACAGGCTGTGTTGTTAACATGAGCTGTAGGAGTGTAACATTACCCCCAGCTCAGTTCTTCTGATGGTCACTACCACAGGCTGTGTTGTTAACATGAGGTGTAGGAGTGTAACATTACCCCCAGCTCAGTTCTTCTGATGGTGACTACCACAGACTGTGTTGTTAACATGAGCTACAGGAGTGTAACATTACCCCCAGCTCAGTTCTTCTGATGGTCACTACCACAGGCTGTGTTGTTAACATGAGGTGTAGGAGTGTAACATTACCCCAGCTCAGTTCTTCTGATGGTCACTACCACAGGCTGTGTTGTTAACCTGAGCTACAGGAGTGTAACATTACCCCCAGCTCAGTTCTTGTAATGGTCACTACCACAGGCTATGTTGTTAACATGAGGTGTAGGAGCGTAACATTACCCCCAGCTCAGTTCTTGTGATGGTCAATACCACAGGCTGTGTTGTTAACATGAGCTACAGGAGTGTAACATTAACCCCAGCTCAGTTCTTCTGATGGTCACTACCACAGGCTGTGTTGTTAACATGAGGTGTAGGAGTGTAACATTACCCCCAGCTCAGTTCTTCTGATGGTCACTACCACAGGCTGTGTTGTTAACATGAGCTGTAGGAGTGTAACATTACCCCCAGCTCAGTTCTTGTGATGGTCACTACCACAGGCTGTGTTGTTAACATGAGCTGTAGGAGCGTAACATTACCCCCAGCTCAGTTCTTGTGATGGTCACTACCACAGGCTGTGTTGTTAACATGAGCTACAGGAGTGTAACATTAACCCCAGCTCAGTTATTCTGATGGTCACTACCAAAGGCTGTGTTGTTAACATGAGGTGTAGGAGTGTAACATTACCCCCAGCTCAGTTCTTGTGATGGTCACTACCACAGGCTGTGTTGTTAACCTGAGCTACAAGAGTGTAACATTACCCCCAGCTCAGTTCTTGTAATGGTCACTACCACAGGCTGTGTTGTTAACATGAGCTGTAGGAGCGTAACATTACCCCCAGCTCAGTTCTTGTGATGGTCACTACCACAGGCTGTGTTGTTAACATGAGCTACAGGAGTGTAACATTAACCCCAGCTCAGTTCTTCTGATGGTCACTACCACAGGCTGTGTTGTTAACATGAGGTGTAGGAGTGTAACATTACCCCCAGCTCAGTTCTTGTGATGGTCACTACCACAGGCTGTGTTGTTAACATGAGCTACAGGAGTGTAACATTACCCCCAGCTCAGTTCTTGTAATGGTCACTACCACAGGCTGTGTTGTTAACATGACGTGTAGGAGCGTAACATTACCCCCAGCTCAGTTCTTCTGATGATCATTAACACAGGCTGTGTTGTTAATATGAGCTACAGGAGCGTAACATTACCCCCAGCTCAGTTCTTGTGATGGTCACTACCACAGGCTGTGTTGTTAACATGAGCTGTAGGAGCGTAACATTACCCCCAGCTCAGTTATTCTGATGATCATTAACACAGGCTGTGTTGTTAATATGAGCTACAGGAGCGTAACATTACCCCCAGCTCAGTTCTTCTGATGGTCAGTCACTACCACAGGCTGTGTTGTTAACATGAGCTACAGGAGTGTAACATTACCTCCAGCTCAGTTCTTCTGATGGTCACTACCACAGGCTGTGTCGTTAAAATAAGGTGTAGGAGCGTAACATTAACCCCAGCTCAGTTCTTGTGATGGTCAATACGACAGGCTGTGTTGTTAACATGAGCTACAGGAGTGTAACATTACCCCCAGCTTAGTTCTTGTGATGGTCACTACCACAGGCTGTGTTGTTAACATAAGCTGTAGGAGTGTAACATTACCCCCAGCTCAGTTCTTGTGATGGTCACTACCACAGGCTGTGTTGTTAACATGAGCTGTAGGAGCGTAACATTACCCCCAGCTCAGTTATTCTGATGGCCATTACCACAGGCTGTGTTGTTAATATGAGCTACAGGAGTATAACATTAACCCCAGCTCAGTTCTTCTGATGGTCACTACCACAGGCTGTGTTGTTAACATGAGCTGCAGGAGCGTAACATTAACCCCAGCTCAGTTCTTGTGATGGTCACTACCACAGGCTGTGTTGTTAACATGAGGTGTAGGAGTGTAACATTACCCCAGCTCAGTTCTTCTGATGGTCAATACCACAGGCTTTGTTGTTATCATGAGCTACAGGAGCGTAACATTACCCCCAGCTCAGTTCTTCTGATGGTCAGTCACTACCACAGGCTGTGTTGTTAACATGAGCTACAGGAGTATAACATTAACCCCAGCTCAGTTCTTCTGATGGTCACTACCACAGGCTGTGTTGTTAACATGAGCTGTAGGAGCGTAACATTAACCCCAGCTCAGTTCTTGTGATGGTCAATACGATAGGCTGTGTTGTTAACATGAGCTACAGGAGTGTAACATTACCCCCAGCTTAGTTCTTGTGATGGTCACTACCACAGGCTGTGTTGTTAACATGAGCTGTAGGAGTGTAACATTACCCCCAGCTCAGTTCTTCTGATGGTCACTACCACAGGCTGTGTTGTTAACATGAGGTGTAGGAGTGTAACATTAACCCCAGCTCAGTTCTTGTGATGGTCAATACGATAGGCTGTGTTGTTAACATGAGCTACAGGAGTGTAACATTACCCCCAGCTTAGTTCTTGTGATGGTCACTACCACAGGCTGTGTTGTTAACATGAGCTGTAGGAGTGTAACATTACCCCCAGCTCAGTTCTTCTGATGGTCACTACCACAGGCTGTGTTGTTAACATGAGGTGTAGGAGTGTAACATTACCCCCAGCTCAGTTCTTCTGATGGTGACTACCACAGACTGTGTTGTTAACATGAGCTACAGGAGTGTAACATTACCCCCAGCTCAGTTCTTCTGATGGTCACTACCACAGGCTGTGTTGTTAACATGAGGTGTAGGAGTGTAACATTACCCCAGCTCAGTTCTTCTGATGGTCACTACCACAGGCTGTGTTGTTAACCTGAGCTACAGGAGTGTAACATTACCCCCAGCTCAGTTCTTGTAATGGTCACTACCACAGGCTATGTTGTTAACATGAGGTGTAGGAGCGTAACATTACCCCCAGCTCAGTTCTTGTGATGGTCAATACCACAGGCTGTGTTGTTAACATGAGCTACAGGAGTGTAACATTAACCCCAGCTCAGTTCTTCTGATGGTCACTACCACAGGCTGTGTTGTTAACATGAGGTGTAGGAGTGTAACATTACCCCCAGCTCAGTTCTTCTGATGGTCACTACCACAGGCTGTGTTGTTAACATGAGGTGTAGGAGTGTAACATTACCCCCAGCTCAGTTCTTGTGATGGTCACTACCACAGGCTGTGTTGTTAACATGAGCTGTAGGAGCGTAACATTACCCCCAGCTCAGTTCTTGTGATGGTCACTACCACAGGCTGTGTTGTTAACATGAGCTACAGGAGTGTAACATTAACCCCAGCTCAGTTATTCTGATGGTCACTACCAAAGGCTGTGTTGTTAACATGAGGTGTAGGAGTGTAACATTACCCCCAGCTCAGTTCTTGTGATGGTCACTACCACAGGCTGTGTTGTTAACCTGAGCTACAAGAGTGTAACATTACCCCCAGCTCAGTTCTTGTAATGGTCACTACCACAGGCTGTGTTGTTAACATGAGCTGTAGGAGCGTAACATTACCCCCAGCTCAGTTCTTGTGATGGTCACTACCACAGGCTGTGTTGTTAACATGAGCTACAGGAGTGTAACATTAACCCCAGCTCAGTTCTTCTGATGGTCACTACCACAGGCTGTGTTGTTAACATGAGGTGTAGGAGTGTAACATTACCCCCAGCTCAGTTCTTGTGATGGTCACTACCACAGGCTGTGTTGTTAATATTAGCTACAGGAGTATAACATTAACCCCAGCTCAGTTCTTCTGATGGTCACTACCACAGGCTGTTTTGTTAACATGAGCTGTAGGAGTGTAACATAACCCCAGGTCAGTTCTTGTGATGGTCACTACCACAGGCTGTGTTGCTATCATGAGCTACAGGAGCGTAACATTACCCCCAGCTCAGTTCTTCTGATGGTCAGTCACTACCACAGGCTGTGTTGTTAACATGAGCTACAGGAGTATAACATTAATCCCAGCTCAGTTCTTCTGATGGTCACTACCACAGGCTGTGTTGTTAACATGAGCTGTAGGAGCATAACATTAACCCCAGCTTAGTTCTTGTGATGGTCACTACCACAGGCTGTGTTGTTAACATGAGCTGTAGGAGCGTAACATTACCCCCAGCTCAGTTATTCTGATGGCCATTACCACAGGCTGTGTTGTTAATATGAGCTACAGGAGTATAACATTAACCCCAGCTCAGTTCTTGTGATGGTCAGTCACTACCACAGGCTGTGTTGTTAACATGAGCTGTAGGAGCATAACATTAACCCCAGCTTAGTTCTTGTGATGGTCACTACCACAGGCTGTGTTGTTAACATGAGCTGTAGGAGCGTAACATTACCCCCAGCTCAGTTATTCTGATGGTCACTACCACAGGCTGTGTTGTTAACATGAGCTGTAGGAGTGTAACATTACCCCAGCTCAGTTCTTCTGATGGTCACTACCACAGGCTGTGTTGTTATCATGAGCTACAGGAGCGTAACATTACCCCCAGCTTAGTTCTTCTGATGGTCAGTCACTACCACAGGCTGTGTTGTTAACATGACGTGTAGGAGTGTAACATTACCCCCAGCTCAGTTCTTCTGATGTTCACTACCACAGGCTGTTTTGTTAACATGAGCTGTAGGAGTGTAACATAACCCCAGGTCAGTTCTTGTGATGGTCACTACCACAGGCTGTGTTGTTATCATGAGCTACAGGAGCGTAACATTACCCCCAGCTCAGTTCTTCTGATGGTCAGTCACTACCACAGGCTGTGTTGTTAACATGAGCTACAGGAGTATAACATTAATCCCAGCTCAGTTCTTCTGATGGTCACTACCACAGGCTGTGTTGTTAACATGAGCTGTAGGAGCATAACATTAACCCCAGCTTAGTTCTTGTGATGGTCACTACCACAGGCTGTGTTGTTAACACGAGCTGTAGGAGCGTAACATTACCCCCAGCTCAGTTATTCTGATGGCCATTACCACAGGCTGTGTTGTTAATATGAGCTACAGGAGTATAACATTAACCCCAGCTCAGTTCTTCTGATGGTCACTACCACAGGCTGTGTTGTTAACATGAGCTGCAGGAGCATAACATTAACCCCAGCTCAGTTCTTGTGATGGTCACTACCACAGGCTGTGTTGTTAACATGAGGTGTAGGAGTGTAACATTACCCCAGCTCAGTTCTTCTGATGGTCACTACCACAGGCTGTGTTGTTATCATGAGCTACAGGAGCGTAACATTACCCCCAGCTTAGTTCTTCTGATGGTCAGTCACTACCACAGGCTGTGTTGTTAACATGACGTGTAGGAGTGTAACATTACCCCCAGCTCAGTTCTTCTGATGGTCACTACCACAGGCTGTGTTGTTAACATGAGCTGCAGGAGCGTAACATTAACCCCAGCTCAGTTCATGTGTTGGTCAATACGACAGGCTGTGTTGTTAACATGAGCTACAGGAGTATAACATTAACCCCAGCTTAGTTCTTGTGACGGTCACTACCACAGGCTGTGTTGTTAACATGAGCTGTAGGAGTGTAACATTACCCCCAGCTCAGTTCTTCTGATGGTCACTACCACAGACTGTGTTGTTAACATGAGGTGTAGGAGTGTAACATTACCCCCAGCTCAGTTCTTCTGATGGTCACTACCACAGACTGGTTTGTTAACATGAGCTACAGGAGTGGAACATTACCCCCAGCTCAGTTCTTCTGATGGTCACTACCACAGGCTGTGTTGTTAACATGAGGTGTAGGAGTGTAACATTACCCTAGCTCAGTTCTTTTGATGGTCACTACCACAGGCTGTGTTGTTAACATGAGCTACAGGAGTATAACATTAACCCCAGCTCAGTTCTTCTGATGGTCAGTACCACAGGCTGTGTTGTTAACATGAGCTGTAGGAGCGTAACATTACCCCCAGCTCAGTTCTTCTGATATTCAGTCACTACCACAGGCTGTGTTGTTAACATGAGCTGTAGGAGTGTAACATTAACCCCAGCTCAGTTCTTGTGATGGTCACTACCACAGGCTGTGTTGTTAACATGAGCTACAGGAGTGTAACATTACCCCCAGCTCAGTTCTTGTAATGGTTACTACCACAGGCTGTGTTGTTAACATGAGGTGTAGGAGTGTAACATTACCCCCAGCTCAGTTCTTCTGATGGTCACTACCACAGACTGTGTTGTTAAAATGAGCTACAGGAGTGTAACACTACCCCCAGCTCAGTTCTTCTGATGGTCACTACCACAGGCTGTGTTGTTAACATGAGCTACAGGAGTATAACATTAACCCCAGCTCAGTTCTTCTGATGGTCACTACCACAGGCTGTGTTGTTAACATGAGCTGTAGGAGCGTAACATTAACCCCAGCTCAGTTCTTCTGCTGGTCACTACCACAGGCTGTATTGTTAACATGAGCTGTAGGAGTGTAACATTACCCCCAGCTCAGTTCTTCTGATGGTCAGTACCACAGGCTGTGTTGTTAACATGAGCTGTAGGAGCGTAACATTACCCCCAGCTCAGTTCTTCTGATAGTCAGTCACTACCACAGGCTGTGTTGTTAACATGAGCTGTAGGAGTGTAACATTACCCCAGCTCAGTTCTTCTGATGGTCACTACCACAGGCTGTGTTAACATGAGGTGTAGGAGTGTAACATTACCCCCAGCTTAGTTCTTCTGATGGTCACTACCACAGGCTGTGTTGTTAACATGAGGTGTAGGAGTGTAACATTACCCCCAGCTCAGTTCTTGTGATGGTCAGTCACTACCACAGGCTGTGTTGTTAACATGAGCTACAGGAGTATAACATTAACCCCAGCTCAGTTCTTCTGATGGTCACTACCACAGGCTGTGTTGTTAACATGAGCTACAGGAGTGTAACATTAACCCCAGCTCAGTTCTTGTGATGGTCAATACGGCAGGCTGTGTTGTTAACATGAGCTACAGGAGTGTAACATTACCCCCAGCTTAGTTCTTGTGATGGTCACTACCACAGGCTGTGTTGTTAACATGAGCTGTAGGAGTATAACATTACCCCCAGCTCAGTTCTTGTGATGGTCACTACCACAGAATGTGTTGTTAACATGAGCTGTAGGAGTTTAACATTACCCCCAGCTCAGTTCTTGTGATGGTCACTACCACAGGCTGTGTTGTTAACATGAGCTGTAGGAGCGTAACATTACCCCCAGCTCAGTTATTCTGATGATCATTAACACAGGCTGTGTTGTTAATATGAGCTACAGGAGCGTAACATTACCCCCAGCTCAGTTCTTCTGATGGTCAGTCACTACCACAGGCTGTGTTGTTAACATGAGCTACAGGAGTGTAACATTACCTCCAGCTCAGTTCTTCTGATGGTCACTACCACAGGCTGTGTCGTTAAAATAAGGTGTAGGAGCGTAACATTAACCCCAGCTCAGTTCTTGTGATGGTCAATACGACAGGCTGTGTTGTTAACATGAGCTACAGGAGTGTAACATTACCCCCAGCTTAGTTCTTGTGATGGTCACTACCACAGGCTGTGTTGTTAACATAAGCTGTAGGAGTGTAACATTACCCCCAGCTCAGTTCTTGTGATGGTCACTACCACAGGCTGTGTTGTTAACATGAGCTGTAGGAGCGTAACATTACCCCCAGCTCAGTTATTCTGATGGCCATTACCACAGGCTGTGTTGTTAATATGAGCTACAGGAGTATAACATTAACCCCAGCTCAGTTCTTCTGATGGTCACTACCACAGGCTGTGTTGTTAACATGAGCTGCAGGAGCGTAACATTAACCCCAGCTCAGTTCTTGTGATGGTCACTACCACAGGCTGTGTTGTTAACATGAGGTGTAGGAGTGTAACATTACCCCAGCTCAGTTCTTCTGATGGTCAATACCACAGGCTTTGTTGTTATCATGAGCTACAGGAGCGTAACATTACCCCCAGCTCAGTTCTTCTGATGGTCAGTCACTACCACAGGCTGTGTTGTTAACATGAGCTACAGGAGTATAACATTAACCCCAGCTCAGTTCTTCTGATGGTCACTACCACAGGCTGTGTTGTTAACATGAGCTGTAGGAGCGTAACATTAACCCCAGCTCAGTTCTTGTGATGGTCAATACGATAGGCTGTGTTGTTAACATGAGCTACAGGAGTGTAACATTACCCCCAGCTTAGTTCTTGTGATGGTCACTACCACAGGCTGTGTTGTTAACATGAGCTGTAGGAGTGTAACATTACCCCCAGCTCAGTTCTTGTGATGGTCACTACCACAGGCTGTGTTGTTAACATGAGCTGTAGGAGCGTAACATTACCCCCAGCTCAGTTATTCTGATGGCCATTAACACAGGCTGTGTTGTTAATATGAGCTACAGGAGCGTAACATTACCCCCAGCTCAGTTCTTCTGATGGTCAGTCACTACCACAGGCTGTGTTGTTAACATGAGCTACAGGAGTGTAACATTACCCCCAGCTCAGTTCTTCTGATGGTCACTACCACAGGCTGTGTCGTTAACATGAGCTACAGGAGTATAACATTAACCCCAGCTCAGTTCTTCTGATGGTCACTACCACAGGCTGTGTTGTTAACATGAGCTGTAGGAGCGTAACATTAACCCCAGCTCAGTTCTTCTGCTGGTCACTACCACAGGCTGTATTGTTAACATGAGCTGTAGGAGTGTAACATTACCCCCAGCTCAGTTCTTCTGATGGTCAGTACCACAGGCTGTGTTGTTAACATGAGCTGTAGGAGCGTAACATTACCCCCAGCTCAGTTCTTCTGATAGTCAGTCACTACCACAGGCTGTGTTGTTAACATGAGCTGTAGGAGTGTAACATTACCCCAGCTCAGTTCTTCTGATGGTCACTACCACAGGCTGTGTTAACATGAGGTGTAGGAGTGTAACATTACCCCCAGCTTAGTTCTTCTGATGGTCACTACCACAGGCTGTGTTGTTAACATGAGGTGTAGGAGTGTAACATTACCCCCAGCTCAGTTCTTGTGATGGTCAGTCACTACCACAGGCTGTGTTGTTAACATGAGCTACAGGAGTATAACATTAACCCCAGCTCAGTTCTTCTGATGGTCACTACCACAGGCTGTGTTGTTAACATGAGCTACAGGAGTGTAACATTAACCCCAGCTAAGTTCTTGTGATGGTCAATACGGCAGGCTGTGTTGTTAACATGAGCTACAGGAGTGTAACATTACCCCCAGCTTAGTTCTTGTGATGGTCACTACCACAGGCTGTGTTGTTAACATGAGCTGTAGGAGTATAACATTACCCCCAGCTCAGTTCTTGTGATGGTCACTACCACAGAATGTGTTGTTAACATGAGCTGTAGGAGTTTAACATTACCCCCAGCTCAGTTCTTGTGATGGTCACTACCACAGGCTGTGTTGTTAACATGAGCTGTAGGAGCGTAACATTACCCCCAGCTCAGTTATTCTGATGATCATTAACACAGGCTGTGTTGTTAATATGAGCTACAGGAGCGTAACATTACCCCCAGCTCAGTTCTTCTGATGGTCAGTCACTACCACAGGCTGTGTTGTTAACATGAGCTACAGGAGTGTAACATTACCTCCAGCTCAGTTCTTCTGATGGTCACTACCACAGGCTGTGTCGTTAAAATAAGGTGTAGGAGCGTAACATTAACCCCAGCTCAGTTCTTGTGATGGTCAATACGACAGGCTGTGTTGTTAACATGAGCTACAGGAGTGTAACATTACCCCCAGCTTAGTTCTTGTGATGGTCACTACCACAGGCTGTGTTGTTAACATAAGCTGTAGGAGTGTAACATTACCCCCAGCTCAGTTCTTGTGATGGTCACTACCACAGGCTGTGTTGTTAACATGAGCTGTAGGAGCGTAACATTACCCCCAGCTCAGTTATTCTGATGGCCATTACCACAGGCTGTGTTGTTAATATGAGCTACAGGAGTATAACATTAACCCCAGCTCAGTTCTTCTGATGGTCACTACCACAGGCTGTGTTGTTAACATGAGGTGTAGGAGTGTAACATTACCCCAGCTCAGTTCTTCTGATGGTCAATACCACAGGCTTTGTTGTTATCATGAGCTACAGGAGCGTAACATTACCCCCAGCTCAGTTCTTCTGATGGTCAGTCACTACCACAGGCTGTGTTGTTAACATGAGCTACAGGAGTATAACATTAACCCCAGCTCAGTTCTTCTGATGGTCACTACCACAGGCTGTGTTGTTAACATGAGCTGTAGGAGCGTAACATTAACCCCAGCTCAGTTCTTGTGATGGTCAATACGATAGGCTGTGTTGTTAACATGAGCTACAGGAGTGTAACATTACCCCCAGCTTAGTTCTTGTGATGGTCACTACCACAGGCTGTGTTGTTAACATGAGCTGTAGGAGTGTAACATTACCCCCAGCTCAGTTCTTCTGATGGTCACTACCACAGGCTGTGTTGTTAACATGAGGTGTAGGAGTGTAACATTACCCCCAGCTCAGTTCTTGTGATGGTCAATACGATAGGCTGTGTTGTTAACATGAGCTACAGGAGTGTAACATTACCCCCAGCTTAGTTCTTGTGATGGTCACTACCACAGGCTGTGTTGTTAACATGAGCTGTAGGAGTGTAACATTACCCCCAGCTCAGTTCTTCTGATGGTCACTACCACAGGCTGTGTTGTTAACATGAGGTGTAGGAGTGTAACATTACCCCCAGCTCAGTTCTTCTGATGGTGACTACCACAGACTGTGTTGTTAACATGAGCTACAGGAGTGTAACATTACCCCCAGCTCAGTTCTTGTAATGGTCACTACCACAGGCTGTGTTGTTAACATGAGGTGTAGGAGTGTAACATTACCCCAGCTCAGTTCTTCTGATGGTCACTACCACAGGCTGTGTTGTTAACCTGAGCTACAGGAGTGTAACATTACCCCCAGCTCAGTTCTTGTAATGGTCACTACCACAGGCTATGTTGTTAACATGAGGTGTAGGAGCGTAACATTACCCCCAGCTCAGTTCTTGTGATGGTCAATACCACAGGCTGTGTTGTTAACATGAGCTACAGGAGTGTAACATTAACCCCAGCTCAGTTCTTCTGATTGTCACTACCACAGGCTGTGTTGTTAACATGAGGTGTAGGAGTGTAACATTACCCCCAGCTCAGTTCTTCTGATGGTCACTACCACAGGCTGTGTTGTTAACATGAGCTGTAGGAGCGTAACATTACCCCCAGCTCAGTTCTTGTGATGGTCACTACCACAGGCTGTGTTGTTAACATGAGCTACAGGAGTGTAACATTAACCCCAGCTCAGTTATTCTGATGGTCACTACCAAAGGCTGTGTTGTTAACATGAGGTGTAGGAGTGTAACATTACCCCCAGCTCAGTTCTTGTGATGGTCACTACCACAGGCTGTGTTGTTAACCTGAGCTACAAGAGTGTAACATTACCCCCAGCTCAGTTCTTGTAATGGTCACTACCACAGGCTGTGTTGTTAACATGAGCTGTAGGAGTGTAACATTACCCCCAGCTCAGTTCTTCTGATGGTCACTACCACAGACTGTGTTGTTAAAATGAGCTACAGGAGTGTAACACTACCCCCAGCTCAGTTCTTCTGATGGTCACTACCACAGGCTGTGTTGTTAACATGAGCTACAGGAGTATAACATTAACCCCAGCTCAGTTCTTCTGATGGTCACTACCACAGGCTGTGTTGTTAACATGAGCTGTAGGAGCGTAACATTAACCCCAGCTCAGTTCTTCTGCTGGTCACTACCACAGGCTGTATTGTTAACATGAGCTGTAGGAGTGTAACATTACCCCCAGCTCAGTTCTTCTGATGGTCAG
This sequence comes from Lampris incognitus, assembly GCF_029633865.1. Lineage (NCBI taxonomy): Eukaryota > Metazoa > Chordata > Actinopteri > Lampriformes > Lampridae > Lampris > Lampris incognitus. Next base: position 60,987,877 of record NC_079212.1, on the reverse strand, counting down.
TACCACAGGCTGTGTTGTTAACATGAGCTGTAGGAGCGTAACATTACCCCCAGCTCAGTTCTTCTGATAGTCAGTCACTACCACAGGCTGTGTTGTTAACATGAGCTGTAGGAGTGTAACATTACCCCAGCTCAGTTCTTCTGATGGTCACTACCACAGGCTGTGTTAACATGAGGTGTAGGAGTGTAACATTACCCCCAGCTTAGTTCTTCTGATGGTCACTACCACAGGCTGCGTTGTTAACATGAGGTGTAGGAGTGTAACATTACCCCCAGCTCAGTTCTTGTGATGGTCAGTCACTACCACAGGCTGTGTTGTTAACATGAGCTACAGGAGTATAACATTAACCCCAGCTCAGTTCTTCTGATGGTCACTACCACAGGCTGTGTTGTTAACATGAGCTACAGGAGTGTAACATTAACCCCAGCTCAGTTCTTGTGATGGTCAATACGGCAGGCTGTGTTGTTAACATGAGCTACAGGAGTGTAACATTACCCCCAGCTTAGTTCTTGTGATGGTCACTACCACAGGCTGTGTTGTTAACATGAGCTGTAGGAGTATAACATTACCCCCAGCTCAGTTCTTGTGATGGTCACTACCACAGAATGTGTTGTTAACATGAGCTGTAGGAGTTTAACATTACCCCCAGCTCAGTTCTTGTGATGGTCACTACCACAGGCTGTGTTGTTAACATGAGCTGTAGGAGCGTAACATTACCCCCAGCTCAGTTATTCTGATGATCATTAACACAGGCTGTGTTGTTAATATGAGCTACAGGAGCGTAACATTACCCCCAGCTCAGTTCTTCTGATGGTCAGTCACTACCACAGGCTGTGTTGTTAACATGAGCTACAGGAGTGTAACATTACCTCCAGCTCAGTTCTTCTGATGGTCACTACCACAGGCTGTGTCGTTAAAATAAGGTGTAGGAGCGTAACATTAACCCCAGCTCAGTTCTTGTGATGGTCAATACGACAGGCTGTGTTGTTAACATGAGCTACAGGAGTGTAACATTACCCCCAGCTTAGTTCTTGTGATGGTCACTACCACAGGCTGTGTTGTTAACATAAGCTGTAGGAGTGTAACATTACCCCCAGCTCAGTTCTTGTGATGGTCACTACCACAGGCTGTGTTGTTAACATGAGCTGTAGGAGTGGAACATTACCCCCAGCTCAGTTCTTCTGATGGTCACTACCACAGACTGTGTTGTTAACATGAGCTGTAGGAGCGTAACATTACCCCCAGCTCAGTTCTTCTGATGATCATTAACACAGGCTGTGTTGTTAATATGAGCTACAGGAGCGTAACATTACCCCCAGCTCAGTTCTTGTGATGGTCACTACCACAGGCTGTGTTGTTAACATGAGCTGTAGGAGCGTAACATTACCCCCAGCTCAGTTATTCTGATGATCATTAACACAGGCTGTGTTGTTAATATGAGCTACAGGAGCGTAACATTACCCCCAGCTCAGTTCTTCTGATGGTCAGTCACTACCACAGGCTGTGTTGTTAACATGAGCTACAGGAGTGTAACATTACCTCCAGCTCAGTTCTTCTGATGGTCACTACCACAGGCTGTGTCGTTAAAATAAGGTGTAGGAGCGTAACATTAACCCCAGCTCAGTTCTTGTGATGGTCAATACGACAGGCTGTGTTGTTAACATGAGCTACAGGAGTGTAACATTACCCCCAGCTTAGTTCTTGTGATGGTCACTACCACAGGCTGTGTTGTTAACATAAGCTGTAGGAGTGTAACATTACCCCCAGCTCAGTTCTTGTGATGGTCACTACCACAGGCTGTGTTGTTAACATGAGCTGTAGGAGCGTAACATTACCCCCAGCTCAGTTATTCTGATGGCCATTACCACAGGCTGTGTTGTTAATATGAGCTACAGGAGTATAACATTAACCCCAGCTCAGTTCTTCTGATGGTCACTACCACAGGCTGTGTTGTTAACATGAGCTGCAGGAGCGTAACATTAACCCCAGCTCAGTTCTTGTGATGGTCACTACCACAGGCTGTGTTGTTAACATGAGGTGTAGGAGTGTAACATTACCCCAGCTCAGTTCTTCTGATGGTCAATACCACAGGCTTTGTTGTTATCATGAGCTACAGGAGCGTAACATTACCCCCAGCTCAGTTCTTCTGATGGTCAGTCACTACCACAGGCTGTGTTGTTAACATGAGCTACAGGAGTATAACATTAACCCCAGCTCAGTTCTTCTGATGGTCACTACCACAGGCTGTGTTGTTAACATGAGCTGTAGGAGCGTAACATTAACCCCAGCTCAGTTCTTGTGATGGTCAATACGATAGGCTGTGTTGTTAACATGAGCTACAGGAGTGTAACATTACCCCCAGCTTAGTTCTTGTGATGGTCACTACCACAGGCTGTGTTGTTAACATGAGCTGTAGGAGTGTAACATTACCCCCAGCTCAGTTCTTCTGATGGTCACTACCACAGGCTGTGTTGTTAACATGAGGTGTAGGAGTGTAACATTAACCCCAGCTCAGTTCTTGTGATGGTCAATACGATAGGCTGTGTTGTTAACATGAGCTACAGGAGTGTAACATTACCCCCAGCTTAGTTCTTGTGATGGTCACTACCACAGGCTGTGTTGTTAACATGAGCTGTAGGAGTGTAACATTACCCCCAGCTCAGTTCTTCTGATGGTCACTACCACAGGCTGTGTTGTTAACATGAGGTGTAGGAGTGTAACATTACCCCCAGCTCAGTTCTTCTGATGACGACTACCACAGACTGTGTTGTTAACATGAGCTACAGGAGTGTAACATTACCCCCAGCTCAGTTCTTCTGATGGTCACTACCACAGGCTGTGTTGTTAACATGAGGTGTAGGAGTGTAACATTACCCCAGCTCAGTTCTTCTGATGGTCACTACCACAGGCTGTGTTGTTAACCTGAGCTACAGGAGTGTAACATTACCCCCAGCTCAGTTCTTGTAATGGTCACTACCACAGGCTATGTTGTTAACATGAGGTGTAGGAGCGTAACATTACCCCCAGCTCAGTTCTTGTGATGGTCAATACCACAGGCTGTGTTGTTAACATGAGCTACAGGAGTGTAACATTAACCCCAGCTCAGTTCTTCTGATGGTCACTACCACAGGCTGTGTTGTTAACATGAGGTGTAGGAGTGTAACATTACCCCCAGCTCAGTTCTTCTGATGGTCACTACCACAGGCTGTGTTGTTAACATGAGCTGTAGGAGTGTAACATTACCCCCAGCTCAGTTCTTGTGATGGTCACTACCACAGGCTGTGTTGTTAACATGAGCTGTAGGAGCGTAACATTACCCCCAGCTCAGTTCTTGTGATGGTCACTACCACAGGCTGTGTTGTTAACATGAGCTACAGGAGTGTAACATTAACCCCAGCTCAGTTATTCTGATGGTCACTACCAAAGGCTGTGTTGTTAACATGAGGTGTAGGAGTGTAACATTACCCCCAGCTCAGTTCTTGTGATGGTCACTACCACAGGCTGTGTTGTTAACCTGAGCTACAAGAGTGTAACATTACCCCCAGCTCAGTTCTTGTAATGGTCACTACCACAGGCTGTGTTGTTAACATGAGCTGTAGGAGCGTAACATTACCCCCAGCTCAGTTCTTGTGATGGTCACTACCACAGGCTGTGTTGTTAACATGAGCTACAGGAGTGTAACATTAACCCCAGCTCAGTTCTTCTGATGGTCACTACCACAGGCTGTGTTGTTAACATGAGGTGTAGGAGTGTAACATTACCCCCAGCTCAGTTCTTGTGATGGTCACTACCACAGGCTGTGTTGTTAATATTAGCTACAGGAGTATAACATTAACCCCAGCTCAGTTCTTCTGATGGTCACTACCACAGGCTGTTTTGTTAACATGAGCTGTAGGAGTGTAACATAACCCCAGGTCAGTTCTTGTGATGGTCACTACCACAGGCTGTGTTGCTATCATGAGCTACAGGAGCGTAACATTACCCCCAGCTCAGTTCTTCTGATGGTCAGTCACTACCACAGGCTGTGTTGTTAACATGAGCTACAGGAGTATAACATTAATCCCAGCTCAGTTCTTCTGATGGTCACTACCACAGGCTGTGTTGTTAACATGAGCTGTAGGAGCATAACATTAACCCCAGCTTAGTTCTTGTGATGGTCACTACCACAGGCTGTGTTGTTAACATGAGCTGTAGGAGCGTAACATTACCCCCAGCTCAGTTATTCTGATGGCCATTACCACAGGCTGTGTTGTTAATATGAGCTACAGGAGTATAACATTAACCCCAGCTCAGTTCTTGTGATGGTCAGTCACTACCACAGGCTGTGTTGTTAACATGAGCTGTAGGAGCATAACATTAACCCCAGCTTAGTTCTTGTGATGGTCACTACCACAGGCTGTGTTGTTAACATGAGCTGTAGGAGCGTAACATTACCCCCAGCTCAGTTATTCTGATGGTCACTACCACAGGCTGTGTTGTTAACATGAGCTGTAGGAGTGTAACATTACCCCAGCTCAGTTCTTCTGATGGTCACTACCACAGGCTGTGTTGTTATCATGAGCTACAGGAGCGTAACATTACCCCCAGCTTAGTTCTTCTGATGGTCAGTCACTACCACAGGCTGTGTTGTTAACATGACGTGTAGGAGTGTAACATTACCCCCAGCTCAGTTCTTCTGATGTTCACTACCACAGGCTGTTTTGTTAACATGAGCTGTAGGAGTGTAACATAACCCCAGGTCAGTTCTTGTGATGGTCACTACCACAGGCTGTGTTGTTATCATGAGCTACAGGAGCGTAACATTACCCCCAGCTCAGTTCTTCTGATGGTCAGTCACTACCACAGGCTGTGTTGTTAACATGAGCTACAGGAGTATAACATTAATCCCAGCTCAGTTCTTCTGATGGTCACTACCACAGGCTGTGTTGTTAACATGAGCTGTAGGAGCATAACATTAACCCCAGCTTAGTTCTTGTGATGGTCACTACCACAGGCTGTGTTGTTAACACGAGCTGTAGGAGCGTAACATTACCCCCAGCTCAGTTATTCTGATGGCCATTACCACAGGCTGTGTTGTTAATATGAGCTACAGGAGTATAACATTAACCCCAGCTCAGTTCTTCTGATGGTCACTACCACAGGCTGTGTTGTTAACATGAGCTGCAGGAGCATAACATTAACCCCAGCTCAGTTCTTGTGATGGTCACTACCACAGGCTGTGTTGTTAACATGAGGTGTAGGAGTGTAACATTACCCCAGCTCAGTTCTTCTGATGGTCACTACCACAGGCTGTGTTGTTATCATGAGCTACAGGAGCGTAACATTACCCCCAGCTTAGTTCTTCTGATGGTCAGTCACTACCACAGGCTGTGTTGTTAACATGACGTGTAGGAGTGTAACATTACCCCCAGCTCAGTTCTTCTGATGGTCACTACCACAGGCTGTGTTGTTAACATGAGCTGCAGGAGCGTAACATTAACCCCAGCTCAGTTCATGTGTTGGTCAATACGACAGGCTGTGTTGTTAACATGAGCTACAGGAGTATAACATTACCCCCAGCTTAGTTCTTGTGACGGTCACTACCACAGGCTGTGTTGTTAACATGAGCTGTAGGAGTGTAACATTACCCCCAGCTCAGTTCTTCTGATGGTCACTACCACAGACTGTGTTGTTAACATGAGGTGTAGGAGTGTAACATTACCCCCAGCTCAGTTCTTCTGATGGTCACTACCACAGACTGGTTTGTTAACATGAGCTACAGGAGTGGAACATTACCCCCAGCTCAGTTCTTCTGATGGTCACTACCACAGGCTGTGTTGTTAACATGAGGTGTAGGAGTGTAACATTACCCTAGCTCAGTTCTTTTGATGGTCACTACCACAGGCTGTGTTGTTAACATGAGCTACAGGAGTATAACATTAACCCCAGCTCAGTTCTTCTGATGGTCAGTACCACAGGCTGTGTTGTTAACATGAGCTGTAGGAGCGTAACATTACCCCCAGCTCAGTTCTTCTGATATTCAGTCACTACCACAGGCTGTGTTGTTAACATGAGCTGTAGGAGTGTAACATTAACCCCAGCTCAGTTCTTGTGATGGTCACTACCACAGGCTGTGTTGTTAACATGAGCTACAGGAGTGTAACATTACCCCCAGCTCAGTTCTTGTAATGGTTACTACCACAGGCTGTGTTGTTAACATGAGGTGTAGGAGTGTAACATTACCCCCAGCTCAGTTCTTCTGATGGTCACTACCACAGACTGTGTTGTTAAAATGAGCTACAGGAGTGTAACACTACCCCCAGCTCAGTTCTTCTGATGGTCACTACCACAGGCTGTGTTGTTAACATGAGCTACAGGAGTATAACATTAACCCCAGCTCAGTTCTTCTGATGGTCACTACCACAGGCTGTGTTGTTAACATGAGCTGTAGGAGCGTAACATTAACCCCAGCTCAGTTCTTCTGCTGGTCACTACCACAGGCTGTATTGTTAACATGAGCTGTAGGAGTGTAACATTACCCCCAGCTCAGTTCTTCTGATGGTCAGTACCACAGGCTGTGTTGTTAACATGAGCTGTAGGAGCGTAACATTACCCCCAGCTCAGTTCTTCTGATAGTCAGTCACTACCACAGGCTGTGTTGTTAACATGAGCTGTAGGAGTGTAACATTACCCCAGCTCAGTTCTTCTGATGGTCACTACCACAGGCTGTGTTAACATGAGGTGTAGGAGTGTAACATTACCCCCAGCTTAGTTCTTCTGATGGTCACTACCACAGGCTGTGTTGTTAACATGAGGTGTAGGAGTGTAACATTACCCCCAGCTCAGTTCTTGTGATGGTCAGTCACTACCACAGGCTGTGTTGTTAACATGAGCTACAGGAGTATAACATTAACCCCAGCTCAGTTCTTCTGATGGTCACTACCACAGGCTGTGTTGTTAACATGAGCTACAGGAGTGTAACATTAACCCCAGCTCAGTTCTTGTGATGGTCAATACGGCAGGCTGTGTTGTTAACATGAGCTACAGGAGTGTAACATTACCCCCAGCTTAGTTCTTGTGATGGTCACTACCACAGGCTGTGTTGTTAACATGAGCTGTAGGAGTATAACATTACCCCCAGCTCAGTTCTTGTGATGGTCACTACCACAGAATGTGTTGTTAACATGAGCTGTAGGAGTTTAACATTACCCCCAGCTCAGTTCTTGTGATGGTCACTACCACAGGCTGTGTTGTTAACATGAGCTGTAGGAGCGTAACATTACCCCCAGCTCAGTTATTCTGATGATCATTAACACAGGCTGTGTTGTTAATATGAGCTACAGGAGCGTAACATTACCCCCAGCTCAGTTCTTCTGATGGTCAGTCACTACCACAGGCTGTGTTGTTAACATGAGCTACAGGAGTGTAACATTACCTCCAGCTCAGTTCTTCTGATGGTCACTACCACAGGCTGTGTCGTTAAAATAAGGTGTAGGAGCGTAACATTAACCCCAGCTCAGTTCTTGTGATGGTCAATACGACAGGCTGTGTTGTTAACATGAGCTACAGGAGTGTAACATTACCCCCAGCTTAGTTCTTGTGATGGTCACTACCACAGGCTGTGTTGTTAACATAAGCTGTAGGAGTGTAACATTACCCCCAGCTCAGTTCTTGTGATGGTCACTACCACAGGCTGTGTTGTTAACATGAGCTGTAGGAGCGTAACATTACCCCCAGCTCAGTTATTCTGATGGCCATTACCACAGGCTGTGTTGTTAATATGAGCTACAGGAGTATAACATTAACCCCAGCTCAGTTCTTCTGATGGTCACTACCACAGGCTGTGTTGTTAACATGAGCTGCAGGAGCGTAACATTAACCCCAGCTCAGTTCTTGTGATGGTCACTACCACAGGCTGTGTTGTTAACATGAGGTGTAGGAGTGTAACATTACCCCAGCTCAGTTCTTCTGATGGTCAATACCACAGGCTTTGTTGTTATCATGAGCTACAGGAGCGTAACATTACCCCCAGCTCAGTTCTTCTGATGGTCAGTCACTACCACAGGCTGTGTTGTTAACATGAGCTACAGGAGTATAACATTAACCCCAGCTCAGTTCTTCTGATGGTCACTACCACAGGCTGTGTTGTTAACATGAGCTGTAGGAGCGTAACATTAACCCCAGCTCAGTTCTTGTGATGGTCAATACGATAGGCTGTGTTGTTAACATGAGCTACAGGAGTGTAACATTACCCCCAGCTTAGTTCTTGTGATGGTCACTACCACAGGCTGTGTTGTTAACATGAGCTGTAGGAGTGTAACATTACCCCCAGCTCAGTTCTTGTGATGGTCACTACCACAGGCTGTGTTGTTAACATGAGCTGTAGGAGCGTAACATTACCCCCAGCTCAGTTATTCTGATGGCCATTAACACAGGCTGTGTTGTTAATATGAGCTACAGGAGCGTAACATTACCCCCAGCTCAGTTCTTCTGATGGTCAGTCACTACCACAGGCTGTGTTGTTAACATGAGCTACAGGAGTGTAACATTACCCCCAGCTCAGTTCTTCTGATGGTCACTACCACAGGCTGTGTCGTTAACATGAGCTACAGGAGTATAACATTAACCCCAGCTCAGTTCTTCTGATGGTCACTACCACAGGCTGTGTTGTTAACATGAGCTGTAGGAGCGTAACATTAACCCCAGCTCAGTTCTTCTGCTGGTCACTACCACAGGCTGTATTGTTAACATGAGCTGTAGGAGTGTAACATTACCCCCAGCTCAGTTCTTCTGATGGTCAGTACCACAGGCTGTGTTGTTAACATGAGCTGTAGGAGCGTAACATTACCCCCAGCTCAGTTCTTCTGATAGTCAGTCACTACCACAGGCTGTGTTGTTAACATGAGCTGTAGGAGTGTAACATTACCCCAGCTCAGTTCTTCTGATGGTCACTACCACAGGCTGTGTTAACATGAGGTGTAGGAGTGTAACATTACCCCCAGCTTAGTTCTTCTGATGGTCACTACCACAGGCTGTGTTGTTAACATGAGGTGTAGGAGTGTAACATTACCCCCAGCTCAGTTCTTGTGATGGTCAGTCACTACCACAGGCTGTGTTGTTAACATGAGCTACAGGAGTATAACATTAACCCCAGCTCAGTTCGTCTGATGGTCACTACCACAGGCTGTGTTGTTAACATGAGCTACAGGAGTGTAACATTAACCCCAGCTAAGTTCTTGTGATGGTCAATACGGCAGGCTGTGTTGTTAACATGAGCTACAGGAGTGTAACATTACCCCCAGCTTAGTTCTTGTGATGGTCACTACCACAGGCTGTGTTGTTAACATGAGCTGTAGGAGTATAACATTACCCCCAGCTCAGTTCTTGTGATGGTCACTACCACAGAATGTGTTGTTAACATGAGCTGTAGGAGTTTAACATTACCCCCAGCTCAGTTCTTGTGATGGTCACTACCACAGGCTGTGTTGTTAACATGAGCTGTAGGAGCGTAACATTACCCCCAGCTCAGTTATTCTGATGATCATTAACACAGGCTGTGTTGTTAATATGAGCTACAGGAGCGTAACATTACCCCCAGCTCAGTTCTTCTGATGGTCAGTCACTACCACAGGCTGTGTTGTTAACATGAGCTACAGGAGTGTAACATTACCTCCAGCTCAGTTCTTCTGATGGTCACTACCACAGGCTGTGTCGTTAAAATAAGGTGTAGGAGCGTAACATTAACCCCAGCTCAGTTCTTGTGATGGTCAATACGACAGGCTGTGTTGTTAACATGAGCTACAGGAGTGTAACATTACCCCCAGCTTAGTTCTTGTGATGGTCACTACCACAGGCTGTGTTGTTAACATAAGCTGTAGGAGTGTAACATTACCCCCAGCTCAGTTCTTGTGATGGTCACTACCACAGGCTGTGTTGTTAACATGAGCTGTAGGAGCGTAACATTACCCCCAGCTCAGTTATTCTGATGGCCATTACCACAGGCTGTGTTGTTAATATGAGCTACAGGAGTATAACATTAACCCCAGCTCAGTTCTTCTGATGGTCACTACCACAGGCTGTGTTGTTAACATGAGCTGCAGGAGCGTAACATTAACCCCAGCTCAGTTCTTGTGATGGTCACTACCACAGGCTGTGTTGTTAACATGAGGTGTAGGAGTGTAACATTACCCCAGCTCAGTTCTTCTGATGGTCAATACCACAGGCTTTGTTGTTATCATGAGCTACAGGAGCGTAACATTACCCCCAGCTCAGTTCTTCTGATGGTCAGTCACTACCACAGGCTGTGTTGTTAACATGAGCTACAGGAGTATAACATTAACCCCAGCTCAGTTCTTCTGATGGTCACTACCACAGGCTGTGTTGTTAACATGAGCTGTAGGAGCGTAACATTAACCCCAGCTCAGTTCTTGTGATGGTCAATACGATAGGCTGTGTTGTTAACATGAGCTACAGGAGTGTAACATTACCCCCAGCTTAGTTCTTGTGATGGTCACTACCACAGGCTGTGTTGTTAACATGAGCTGTAGGAGTGTAACATTACCCCCAGCTCAGTTCTTGTGATGGTCACTACCACAGGCTGTGTTGTTAACATGAGCTGTAGGAGCGTAACATTACCCCCAGCTCAGTTATTCTGATGGCCATTAACACAGGCTGTGTTGTTAATATGAGCTACAGGAGCGTAACATTACCCCCAGCTCAGTTCTTCTGATGGTCAGTCACTACCACAGGCTGTGTTGTTAACATGAGCTACAGGAGTGTAACATTACCCCCAGCTCAGTTCTTCTGATGGTCACTACCACAGGCTGTGTCGTTAAAATGAGGTGTAGGAGCGTAACATTAACCCCAGCTCAGTTCTTGTGATGGTCAATACGACAGGCTGTGTTGTTAACATGAGCTACAGGAGTGTAACATTACCCCCAGCTTAGTTCTTGTGATGGTCACTACCACAGGCTGTGTTGTTAATATGAGCTACAGGAGTATAACATTAACCCCAGCTCAGTTCTTCTGATGGTCACTACCACAGGCTGTGTTGTTAACATGAGCTGCAGGAGCGTAACATTAACCCCAGCTCAGTTCTTGTGATGGTCACTACCACAGGCTGTGTTGTTAACATGAGGTGTAGGAGTGTAACATTACCCCAGCTCAGTTCTTCTGATGGTCAATACCACAGGCTTTGTTGTTATCATGAGCTACAGGAGCGTAACATTACCCCCAGCTCAGTTCTTCTGTTGGTCAGTCACTACCACAGGCTGTGTTGTTAACATGAGCTACAGGAGTATAACATTAACCCCAGCTCAGTTCTTCTGATGGTCACTACCACAGGCTGTGTTGTTAACATGAGCTGTAGGAGCGTAACATTAACCCCAGCTCAGTTCTTGTGATGGTCAATACGATAGGCTGTGTTGTTAACATGAGCTACAGGAGTGTAACATTACCCCCAGCTTAGTTCTTGTGATGGTCACTACCACAGGCTGTGTTGTTAACATGAGCTGTAGGAGTGTAACATTACCCCCAGCTCAGTTCTTGTGATGGTCACTACCACAGGCTGTGTTGTTAACATGAGCTGTAGGAGCGTAACATTACCCCCAGCTCAGTTATTCTGATGGCCATTAACACAGGCTGTGTTGTTAATATGAGCTACAGGAGCGTAACATTACCCCCAGCTCAGTTCTTCTGATGGTCAGTCACTACCACAGGCTGTGTTGTTAACATGAGCTACAGGAGTGTAACATTACCCCCAGCTCAGTTCTTCTGATGGTCACTACCACAGGCTGTGTCGTTAACATGAGCTACAGGAGTATAACATTAACCCCAGCTCAGTTCTTCTGATGGTCACTACCACAGGCTGTGTTGTTAACATGAGCTGTAGGAGCGTAACATTAACCCCAGCTCAGTTCTTCTGCTGGTCACTACCACAGGCTGTATTGTTAACATGAGCTGTAGGAGTGTAACATTACCCCCAGCTCAGTTCTTCTGATGGTCAGTACCACAGGCTGTGTTGTTAACATGAGCTGTAGGAGCGTAACATTACCCCCAGCTCAGTTCTTCTGATAGTCAGTCACTACCACAGGCTGTGTTGTTAACATGAGCTGTAGGAGTGTAACATTACCCCAGCTCAGTTCTTCTGATGGTCACTACCACAGGCTGTGTTAACATGAGGTGTAGGAGTGTAACATTACCCCCAGCTTAGTTCTTCTGATGGTCACTACCACAGGCTGTGTTGTTAACATGAGGTGTAGGAGTGTAACATTACCCCCAGCTCAGTTCTTGTGATGGTCAGTCACTACCACAGGCTGTGTTGTTAACATGAGCTACAGGAGTATAACATTAACCCCAGCTCAGTTCTTCTGATGGTCACTACCACAGGCTGTGTTGTTAACATGAGCTACAGGAGTGTAACATTAACCCCAGCTAAGTTCTTGTGATGGTCAATACGGCAGGCTGTGTTGTTAACATGAGCTACAGGAGTGTAACATTACCCCCAGCTTAGTTCTTGTGATGGTCACTACCACAGGCTGTGTTGTTAACATGAGCTGTAGGAGTGTAACATTACCCCCAGCTCAGTTCTTGTGATGGTCACTACCACAGGCTGTGTTGTTAACATGAGCTGTAGGAGCGTAACATTACCCCCAGCTCAGTTATTCTGATGGCCATTAACACAGGCTGTGTTGTTAATATGAGCTACAGGAGCGTAACATTACCCCCAGCTCAGTTCTTCTGATGGTCAGTCACTACCACAGGCTGTGTTGTTAACATGAGCTACAGGAGTGTAACATTACCCCCAGCTCAGTTCTTCTGATGGTCACTACCACAGGCTGTGTCGTTAAAATGAGGTGTAGGAGCGTAACATTAACCCCAGCTCAGTTCTTGTGATGGTCAATACGACAGGCTGTGTTGTTAACATGAGCTACAGGAGTGTAACATTACCCCCAGCTTAGTTCTTGTGATGGTCACTACCACAGGCTGTGTTGTTAACATAAGCTGTAGGAGTGTAACATTACCCCCAGCTCAGTTCTTGTGATGGTCCCTACCACAGGCTGTGTTGTTAACATGAGCTGTAGGAGCGTAACATTACCCCCAGCTCAGTTATTCTGATGGCCATTACCACAGGCTGTGTTGTTAATATGAGCTACAGGAGTATAACATTAACCCCAGCTAAGTTCTTCTGATGGTCACTACCACAGGCTGTGTTGTTAACATGAGCTGCAGGAGCGTAACATTAACCCCAGCTCAGTTCTTGTGATGGTCACTACCACAGGCTGTGTTGTTAACATGAGGTGTAGGAGTGTAACATTACCCCAGCTCAGTTCTTCTGATGGTCAATACCACAGGCTGTGTTGTTATCATGAGCTACAGGAGCGTAACATTACCCCCAGCTCAGTTCTTCTGATGGTCAGTCACTACCACAGGCTGTGTTGTTAACATGAGCTACAGGAGTATAACATTAACCCCAGCTCAGTTCTTCTGATGGTCACTACCACAGGCTGTGTTGTTAACATGAGCTGTAGGAGCGTAACATTAACCCCAGCTCAGTTCTTGTGATGGTCAATACGATAGGCTGTGTTGTTAACATGAGCTACAGGAGTGTAACATTACCCCCAGCTTAGTTCTTGTGATGGTCACTACCACAGGCTGTGTTGTTAACATGAGCTGTAGGAGTGTAACATTACCCCCAGCTCAGTTCTTGTGATGGTCACTACCACAGGCTGTGTTGTTAACATGAGCTGTAGGAGCGTAACATTATCCCAAGCTCAGTTCTTCTGATGGTCACTACCACAGGCTGTGTTGTTAACATGAGGTGTAGGAGTGTAACATTACCCCCAGCTCAGTTCTTCTGATGGTCACTACCACAGACTGTGTTGTTAACATGAGCTACAGGAGTGTAACATTACCCCCAGCTCAGTTCTTCTGATGGTCACTACCACAGGCTGTGTTGTTAACATGAGGTGTAGGAGTGTAACATTACCCCAGCTCAGTTCTTCTGATGGTCACTACCACAGGCTGTGTTGTTAACATGAGCTACAGCAGTATAACATTAACTCCAGCTCAGTTCTTCTGATGGTCACTACCACAGGCTGTGTTGTTAACATGAGCTGCAGGAGCGTAACATTAACCCCAGCTCAGTTCTTGTGATGGTCACTACCACAAGCTGTGTTGTTAACATGAGGTGTAGGAGTGTAACATTACCCCAGCTCAGTTCTTCTGATGGTCAATACCACAGGCTGTGTTGTTATCATGAGCTACAGGAGCGTAACATTACCCCCAGCTCAGTTCTTCTGATGGTCAGTCACTACCACAGGCTGTGTTGTTAACATGAGCTACAGGAGTATAACATTAACCCCAGCTCAGTTCTTCTGATGGTCACTACCACAGGCTGTGTTGTTAACATGAGCTGTAGGAGCGTAACATTAACCCCAGCTCAGTTCTTGTGATGGTCAATACGATAGGCTGTGTTGGTAACATGAGCTACAGGAGTGTAACATTACCCCCAGCTCAGTTCTTGGGATGGTCACTACCACAGGCTGTGTTGTTAACATGAGCTGTAGGAGTATAACATTACCCCCAGCTCAGTTCTTGTGATGGTCACTACCACAGGCTGTGTTGTTAACATGAGCTGTAGGAGCGTAACATTATCCCAAGCTCAGTTCTTCTGATGGTCACTACCACAGGCTGTGTTGTTAACATGAGGTGTAGGAGTGTAACATTACCCCCAGCTCAGTTCTTCTGATGGTCACTACCACAGACTGTGTTGTTAACATGAGCTACAGGAGTGTAACATTACCCCCAGCTCAGTTCTTCTGATGGTCACTACCACAGGCTGTGTTGTTAACATGAGGTGTAGGAGTGTAACATTACCCCAGCTCAGTTCTTCTGATGGTCACTACCACAGGCTGTGTTGTTAACATGAGCTACAGCAGTATAACATTAACTCCAGCTCAGTTCTTCTGATGGTCACTACCACAGGCTGTGTTGTTAACATCAACTGTAGGAGCGTAACATTAACCCCTGCCCAGTTCTTCTGATGGTCACTACCACAGGCTGTGTTTTTAACATGACCTGTAGGAGGGTAACATTACCCCCAGCTCAGTTCTTCTGCTGGTCACTACCACAGGCTTTGTTGTTAACATGAGCTGTAGGAGTGTAACATTACCCCCAGCTCAGTTCTTCTGATAGTCAGTCACTACCACAGGCTGTGTTGTTAACATGAGCTGTAGGAGCGTAACATTACCCCCAGCTCAGTTCTTCTGATAGTCAGTCACTACCACAGGCTGTGTTGTTAACATGAGCTGTAGGAGTGTAACATTACCCCAGCTCAGTTCTTCTGATGGTCACTACCACAGGCTGTGTTAACATGAGGTGTAGGAGTGTAACATTACCCCCAGCTCAGTTCTTCTGATGGTCACTACCACAGGCTGTGTTGTTAACATGAGCTGTAGGAGCGTAACATTAACCCCAGCTCAGTTCTTGTGATGGTCAATACGACAGGCTGTGTTATTAACATGAGCTACAGGAGTGTAACATTACCCCCAGCTCAGTTCTTCTGATGGTCACTACCACAGGCTGTGTTGTTAACATGAGCTGTAGGAGTGTAACATTACCCCCAGCTCAGTTCTTGTGATGGTCACTACCACAGGCTGTGTTGTTAACATGAGGTGTTGGAGTGTAACATTACCCCAGCTCAGTTCTTCTGATGGTCACTACCACAGGCTGTGTTAACATGAGGTGTAGGAGTGTAACATTACCCCCAGCTCAGTTCTTCTGATGGTCACTACCACAGGCTGTGTTGTTAACATGAGCTGTAGGAGCGTAACATTAACCCCAGCTCAGTTCTTCTGATGGTCACTACCACAGGCTGTGTTGTTAACATGAGCTGTAGGAGCGTAACATTAACCCCAGCTCAGTTCTTCTGATGGTCACTACCACAGGCTGTGTTGTTAACATGAGCTGTAGGAGTGTAACATTAACCCCAGCTCAGTTCTTCTGATGGTCACTACCACAGGCTGTGTTGTTAACATGAGCTGTAGGAGCGTAACATTACCCCCAGCTCAGTTCTTGTGATGGTCACTACCACAGGCTGTGTTGTTAACATGAGCTACAGGAGTGTAACATTAACCCCAGCTCAGTTATTCTGATGGTCACTACCACAGGCTGTGTTGTTAACATGAGGTGTAGGAGTGTAACATTACCCCCAGCTCAGTTCTTGTGATGGTCACTACCACAGGCTGTGTTGTTAACCTGAGCTACAGGAGTGTAACATTACCCCCAGCTCAGTTCTTGTAATGGTCACTACCACAGGCTGTGTTGTTAACATGAGCTGTAGGAGCGTAACATTACCCCCAGCTCAGTTCTTGTGATGGTCAATACCACATGCTGTGTTGTTAACATGAGCTACAGGAGTATAACATTAACCCCAGCTCAGTTCTTTTGATGGTCACTACCACAGGCTGTGTTGTTAACATGAGCTACAGGAGTGTAACATTAACCCCAGCTCAGTTCTTGTGATGGTCAATACGACAGGCTGTGTTGTTAACATGAGCTACAGGAGTGTAACATTACCCCCAGCTTAGTTCTTGTGATGGTCACTACCACAGGCTGTGTTGTTAACATGAGCTGTAGGAGTATAACATTACCCCCAGCTCAGTTCTTGTGATGGTCACTACCACAGAATGTGTTGTTAACATGAGCTGTAGGAGTGTAACATTACCCCCAGCTCAGTTCTTGTGATGGTCACTACCACAGGCTGTGTTGTTAACATGAGCTGTAGGAGCGTAACATTACCCCCAGCTCAGTTATTCTGATGGCCATTAACACAGGCTGTGTTGTTAATATGAGCTACAGGAGCGTAACATTACCCCCAGCTCAGTTCTTCTGATGGTCAGTCACTACCACAGGCTGTGTTGTTAACATGAGCTACAGGAGTGTAACATTACCCCCAGCTCAGTTCTTCTGATGGTCACTACCACAGGCTGTGTCGTTAAAATGAGGTGTAGGAGCGTAACATTAACCCCAGCTCAGTTCTTGTGATGGTCAATACGACAGGCTGTGTTGTTAACATGAGCTACAGGAGTGTAACATTACCCCCAGCTTAGTTCTTGTGATGGTCACTACCACAGGCTGTGTTGTTAACATAAGCTGTAGGAGTGTAACATTACCCCCAGCTCAGTTCTTGTGATGGTCACTACCACAGGCTGTGTTGTTAACATGAGCTGTAGGAGCGTAACATTACCCCCAGCTCAGTTATTCTGATGGCCATTACCACAGGCTGTGTTGTTAATATGAGCCACAGGAGTATAACATTAACCCCAGCTCAGTTCTTCTGATGGTCACTACCACAGGCTGTGTTGTTAACATGAGCTGCAGGAGCGTAACATTAACCCCAGCTCAGTTCTTGTGATGGTCACTACCACAGGCTGTGTTGTTAACATGAGGTGTAGGAGTGTAACATTACCCCAGCTCAGTTCTTCTGATGGTCAATACCACAGGCTGTGTTGTTATCATGAGCTACAGGAGCGTAACATTACCCCCAGCTCAGTTCTTCTGATGGTCAGTCACTACCACAGGCTGTGTTGTTAACATGAGCTACAGGAGTATAACATTAACCCCAGCTCAGTTCTTCTGATGGTCACTACCACAGGCTGTGTTGTTAACATGAGCTGTAGGAGCGTAACATTAACCCCAGCTCAGTTCTTGTGATGGTCAATACGATAGGCTGTGTTGTTAACATGAGCTACAGGAGCGTAACATTACCCCCAGCTCAGTTCTTCTGATGGTCAGTCACTACCACAGGCTGTGTTGTTAACATGAGCTACAGGAGTATAACATTAACCCCAGCTCAGTTCTTCTGATGGTCACTACCACAGGCTGTGTTGTTAACATGAGCTGTAGGAGTGTAACATTACCCCCAGCTCAGTTCTTGTGATGGTCACTACCACAGGCTGTGTTGTTAACATGAGCTGTAGGAGCGTAACATTATCCCAAGCTCAGTTCTTCTGATGGTCACTACCACAGGCTGTGTTGTTAACATGAGGTGTAGGAGTGTAACATTACCCCCAGCTCAGTTCTTCTGATGGTCACTACCACAGACTGTGTTGTTAACATGAGCTACAGGAGTGTAACATTACCCCCAGCTCAGTTCTTCTGATGGTCACTACCACAGGCTGTGTTGTTAACATGAGGTGTAGGAGTGTAACATTACCCCCAGCTCAGTTCTTCTGATGGTCACTACCACAGACTGTGTTGTTAACATGAGCTACAGGAGTGTAACATTACCCCCAGCTCAGTTCTTCTGATGGTCACTACCACAGGCTGTGTTGTTAACATGAGCTGTAGGAGTGTAACATTACCCCCAGCTCAGTTCTTCTGATGGTCACTACCACAGGCTGTGTTGTTAACATGAGGTGTAGGAGTGTAACATTACCCCCAGCTCAGTTCTTGTGATGGTCACTACCACAGGCTGTGTTGTTAACATGAGCTACAGGAGTGTAACATTACCCCCAGCTCAGTTCTTGTGATGGTCAGTCACTACCACATGCTGTATTGTTAACATCAGCTACAGGACTATAACATTACCCCAGCTCAGTTCTTCTGATGGTCAATACCACAGGCTGTGTTGTTATCATGAGCTACAGGAGCGTAACATTACCCCCAGCTCAGTTCTTCTGATGGTCAGTCACTACCACAGGCTGTGTTGTTAACATGAGCTACAGGAGTATAACATTAACCCCAGCTCAGTTCTTCTGATGGTCACTACCACAGGCTTTGTTGTTAACATGAGCTGTAGGAGCGTAACATTAACCCCAGCTCAGTTCTTGTGATGGTCAATACGATAGGCTGTGTTGTTAACATGAGCTACAGGAGTGTAACATTACCCCCAGCTTAGTTCTTGTGATGGTCACTACCACAGGCTGTGTTGTTAACATGAGCTGTAGGAGTGTAACATTACCCCCAGCTCAGTTCTTGTGATGGTCACTACCACAGGCTGTGTTGTTAACATGAGCTGTAGGAGCGTAACATTATCCCAAGCTCAGTTCTTCTGATGGTCACTACCACAGGCTGTGTTGTTAACATGAGGTGTAGGAGTGTAACATTACCCCCAGCTCAGTTCTTCTGATGGTCACTACCACAGACTGTGTTGTTAACATGAGCTACAGGAGTGTAACATTACCCCCAGCTCAGTTCTTCTGATGGTCACTACCACAGGCTGTGTTGTTAACATGAGGTGTAGGAGTGTAACATTACCCCAGCTCAGTTCTTCTGATGGTCACTACCACAGGCTGTGTTGTTAACATGAGCTACAGCAGTATAACATTAACTCCAGCTCAGTTCTTCTGATGGTCACTACCACAGGCTGTGTTGTTAACATGAGCTGCAGGAGCGTAACATTAACCCCAGCTCAGTTCTTGTGATGGTCACTACCACAAGCTGTGTTGTTAACATGAGGTGTAGGAGTGTAACATTACCCCAGCTCAGTTCTTCTGATGGTCAATACCACAGGCTGTGTTGTTATCATGAGCTACAGGAGCGTAACATTACCCCCAGCTCAGTTCTTCTGATGGTCAGTCACTACCACAGGCTGTGTTGTTAACATGAGCTACAGGAGTATAACATTAACCCCAGCTCAGTTCTTCTGATGGTCACTACCACAGGCTGTGTTGTTAACATGAGCTGTAGGAGCGTAACATTAACCCCAGCTCAGTTCTTGTGATGGTCAATACGATAGGCTGTGTTGGTAACATGAGCTACAGGAGTGTAACATTACCCCCAGCTCAGTTCTTGGGATGGTCACTACCACAGGCTGTGTTGTTAACATGAGCTGTAGGAGTATAACATTACCCCCAGCTCAGTTCTTGTGATGGTCACTACCACAGGCTGTGTTGTTAACATGAGCTGTAGGAGCGTAACATTATCCCAAGCTCAGTTCTTCTGATGGTCACTACCACAGGCTGTGTTGTTAACATGAGGTGTAGGAGTGTAACATTACCCCCAGCTCAGTTCTTCTGATGGTCACTACCACAGACTGTGTTGTTAACATGAGCTACAGGAGTGTAACATTACCCCCAGCTCAGTTCTTCTGATGGTCACTACCACAGGCTGTGTTGTTAACATGAGGTGTAGGAGTGTAACATTACCCCAGCTCAGTTCTTCTGATGGTCACTACCACAGGCTGTGTTGTTAACATGAGCTACAGCAGTATAACATTAACTCCAGCTCAGTTCTTCTGATGGTCACTACCACAGGCTGTGTTGTTAACATCAACTGTAGGAGCGTAACATTAACCCCTGCCCAGTTCTTCTGATGGTCACTACCACAGGCTGTGTTTTTAACATGACCTGTAGGAGGGTAACATTACCCCCAGCTCAGTTCTTCTGCTGGTCACTACCACAGGCTGTGTTGTTAACATGAGCTGTAGGAGTGTAACATTACCCCCAGCTCAGTTCTTCTGATAGTCAGTCACTACCACAGGCTGTGTTGTTAACATGAGCTGTAGGAGCGTAACATTACCCCCAGCTCAGTTCTTCTGATAGTCAGTCACTACCACAGGCTGTGTTGTTAACATGAGCTGTAGGAGTGTAACATTTCCCCAGCTCAGTTCTTCTGATGGTCACTACCACAGGCTGTGTTAACATGAGGTGTAGGAGTGTAACATTACCCCCAGCTCAGTTCTTCTGATGGTCACTACCACAGGCTGTGTTGTTAACATGAGCTGTAGGAGCGTAACATTAACCCCAGCTCAGTTCTTGTGATGGTCAATACGACAGGCTGTGTTATTAACATGAGCTACAGGAGTGTAACATTACCCCCAGCTCAGTTCTTCTGATGGTCACTACCACAGGCTGTGTTGTTAACATGAGCTGTAGGAGTGTAACATTACCCCCAGCTCAGTTCTTGTGATGGTCACTACCACAGGCTGTGTTGTTAACATGAGGTGTAGGAGTGTAACATTACCCCAGCTCAGTTCTTCTGATGGTCACTACCACAGGCTGTGTTAACATGAGGTGTAGGAGTGTAACATTACCCCCAGCTCAGTTCTTCTGATGGTCACTACCACAGGCTGTGTTGTTAACATGAGCTGTAGGAGCGTAACATTAACCCCAGCTCAGTTCTTCTGATGGTCACTACCACAGGCTGTGTTGTTAACATGAGCTGTAGGAGCGTAACATTAACCCCAGCTCAGTTCTTCTGATGGTCACTACCACAGGCTGTGTTGTTAACATGAGCTGTAGGAGTGTAACATTAACCCCAGCTCAGTTCTTCTGATGGTCACTACCACAGGCTGTGTTGTTAACATGAGCTGTAGGAGCGTAACATTACCCCCAGCTCAGTTCTTGTGATGGTCACTACCACAGGCTGTGTTGTTAACATGAGCTACAGGAGTGTAACATTAACCCCAGCTCAGTTATTCTGATGGTCACTACCACAGGCTGTGTTGTTAACATGAGGTGTAGGAGTGTAACATTACCCCCAGCTCAGTTCTTGTGATGGTCACTACCACAGGCTGTGTTGTTAACCTGAGCTACAGGAGTGTAACATTACCCCCAGCTCAGTTCTTGTAATGGTCACTACCACAGGCTGTGTTGTTAACATGAGCTGTAGGAGCGTAACATTACCCCCAGCTCAGTTCTTGTGATGGTCAATACCACATGCTGTGTTGTTAACATGAGCTACAGGAGTATAACATTAACCCCAGCTCAGTTCTTCTGATGGTCACTACCACAGGCTGTGTTGTTAACATGAGCTACAGGAGTGTAACATTAACCCCAGCTCAGTTCTTGTGATGGTCAATACGACAGGCTGTGTTGTTAACATGAGCTACAGGAGTGTAACATTACCCCCAGCTTAGTTCTTGTGATGGTCACTACCACAGGCTGTGTTGTTAACATGAGCTGTAGGAGTATAACATTACCCCCAGCTCAGTTCTTGTGATGGTCACTACCACAGAATGTGTTGTTAACATGAGCTGTAGGAGTGTAACATTACCCCCAGCTCAGTTCTTGTGATGGTCACTACCACAGGCTGTGTTGTTAACATGAGCTGTAGGAGCGTAACATTACCCCCAGCTCAGTTATTCTGATGGCCATTAACACAGGCTGTGTTGTTAATATGAGCTACAGGAGCGTAACATTACCCCCAGCTCAGTTCTTCTGATGGTCAGTCACTACCACAGGCTGTGTTGTTAACATGAGCTACAGGAGTGTAACATTACCCCCAGCTCAGTTCTTCTGATGGTCACTACCACAGGCTGTGTCGTTAAAATGAGGTGTAGGAGCGTAACATTAACCCCAGCTCAGTTCTTGTGATGGTCAATACGACAGGCTGTGTTGTTAACATGAGCTGTAGGAGTGTAACATTACCCCCAGCTCAGTTCTTGTGATGGTCACTACCACAGGCTGTGTTGTTAACATGAGCTGTAGGAGCGTAACATTATCCCAAGCTCAGTTCTTCTGATGGTCACTACCACAGGCTGTGTTGTTAACATGAGGTGTAGGAGTGTAACATTACCCCCAGCTCAGTTCTTCTGATGGTCACTACCACAGACTGTGTTGTTAACATGAGCTACAGGAGTGTAACATTACCCCCAGCTCAGTTCTTCTGATGGTCACTACCACAGGCTGTGTTGTTAACATGAGGTGTAGGAGTGTAACATTACCCCCAGCTCAGTTCTTCTGATGGTCACTACCACAGACTGTGTTGTTAACATGAGCTACAGGAGTGTAACATTACCCCCAGCTCAGTTCTTCTGATGGTCACTACCACAGGCTGTGTTGTTAACATGAGCTGTAGGAGTGTAACATTACCCCCAGCTCAGTTCTTCTGATGGTCACTACCACAGGCTGTGTTGTTAACATGAGGTGTAGGAGTGTAACATTACCCCCAGCTCAGTTCTTGTGATGGTCACTACCACAGGCTGTGTTGTTAACATGAGCTACAGGAGTGTAACATTACCCCCAGCTCAGTTCTTGTGATGGTCAGTCACTACCACATGCTGTATTGTTAACATCAGCTACAGGACTATAACATTACCCCAGCTCAGTTCTTCTGATGGTCAATACCACAGGCTGTGTTGTTATCATGAGCTACAGGAGCGTAACATTACCCCCAGCTCAGTTCTTCTGATGGTCAGTCACTACCACAGGCTGTGTTGTTAACATGAGCTACAGGAGTATAACATTAACCCCAGCTCAGTTCTTCTGATGGTCACTACCACAGGCTTTGTTGTTAACATGAGCTGTAGGAGCGTAACATTAACCCCAGCTCAGTTCTTGTGATGGTCAATACGATAGGCTGTGTTGTTAACATGAGCTACAGGAGTGTAACATTACCCCCAGCTTAGTTCTTGTGATGGTCACTACCACAGGCTGTGTTGTTAACATGAGCTGTAGGAGTGTAACATTACCCCCAGCTCAGTTCTTGTGATGGTCACTACCACAGGCTGTGTTGTTAACATGAGCTGTAGGAGCGTAACATTATCCCAAGCTCAGTTCTTCTGATGGTCACTACCACAGGCTGTGTTGTTAACATGAGGTGTAGGAGTGTAACATTACCCCCAGCTCAGTTCTTCTGATGGTCACTACCACAGACTGTGTTGTTAACATGAGCTACAGGAGTGTAACATTACCCCCAGCTCAGTTCTTCTGATGGTCACTACCACAGGCTGTGTTGTTAACATGAGGTGTAGGAGTGTAACATTACCCCAGCTCAGTTCTTCTGATGGTCACTACCACAGGCTGTGTTGTTAACATGAGCTACAGCAGTATAACATTAACTCCAGCTCAGTTCTTCTGATGGTCACTACCACAGGCTGTGTTGTTAACATGAGCTGCAGGAGCGTAACATTAACCCCAGCTCAGTTCTTGTGATGGTCACTACCACAAGCTGTGTTGTTAACATGAGGTGTAGGAGTGTAACATTACCCCAGCTCAGTTCTTCTGATGGTCAATACCACAGGCTGTGTTGTTATCATGAGCTACAGGAGCGTAACATTACCCCCAGCTCAGTTCTTCTGATGGTCAGTCACTACCACAGGCTGTGTTGTTAACATGAGCTACAGGAGTATAACATTAACCCCAGCTCAGTTCTTCTGATGGTCACTACCACAGGCTGTGTTGTTAACATGAGCTGTAGGAGCGTAACATTAACCCCAGCTCAGTTCTTGTGATGGTCAATACGATAGGCTGTGTTGGTAACATGAGCTACAGGAGTGTAACATTACCCCCAGCTCAGTTCTTGGGATGGTCACTACCACAGGCTGTGTTGTTAACATGAGCTGTAGGAGTATAACATTACCCCCAGCTCAGTTCTTGTGATGGTCACTACCACAGGCTGTGTTGTTAACATGAGCTGTAGGAGCGTAACATTATCCCAAGCTCAGTTCTTCTGATGGTCACTACCACAGGCTGTGTTGTTAACATGAGGTGTAGGAGTGTAACATTACCCCCAGCTCAGTTCTTCTGATGGTCACTACCACAGACTGTGTTGTTAACATGAGCTACAGGAGTGTAACATTACCCCCAGCTCAGTTCTTCTGATGGTCACTACCACAGGCTGTGTTGTTAACATGAGGTGTAGGAGTGTAACATTACCCCAGCTCAGTTCTTCTGATGGTCACTACCACAGGCTGTGTTGTTAACATGAGCTACAGCAGTATAACATTAACTCCAGCTCAGTTCTTCTGATGGTCACTACCACAGGCTGTGTTGTTAACATCAACTGTAGGAGCGTAACATTAACCCCTGCCCAGTTCTTCTGATGGTCACTACCACAGGCTGTGTTTTTAACATGACCTGTAGGAGGGTAACATTACCCCCAGCTCAGTTCTTCTGCTGGTCACTACCACAGGCTGTGTTGTTAACATGAGCTGTAGGAGTGTAACATTACCCCCAGCTCAGTTCTTCTGATAGTCAGTCACTACCACAGGCTGTGTTGTTAACATGAGCTGTAGGAGCGTAACATTACCCCCAGCTCAGTTCTTCTGATAGTCAGTCACTACCACAGGCTGTGTTGTTAACATGAGCTGTAGGAGTGTAACATTTCCCCAGCTCAGTTCTTCTGATGGTCACTACCACAGGCTGTGTTAACATGAGGTGTAGGAGTGTAACATTACCCCCAGCTCAGTTCTTCTGATGGTCACTACCACAGGCTGTGTTGTTAACATGAGCTGTAGGAGCGTAACATTAACCCCAGCTCAGTTCTTGTGATGGTCAATACGACAGGCTGTGTTATTAACATGAGCTACAGGAGTGTAACATTACCCCCAGCTCAGTTCTTCTGATGGTCACTACCACAGGCTGTGTTGTTAACATGAGCTGTAGGAGTGTAACATTACCCCCAGCTCAGTTCTTGTGATGGTCACTACCACAGGCTGTGTTGTTAACATGAGGTGTAGGAGTGTAACATTACCCCAGCTCAGTTCTTCTGATGGTCACTACCACAGGCTGTGTTAACATGAGGTGTAGGAGTGTAACATTACCCCCAGCTCAGTTCTTCTGATGGTCACTACCACAGGCTGTGTTGTTAACATGAGCTGTAGGAGCGTAACATTAACCCCAGCTCAGTTCTTCTGATGGTCACTACCACAGGCTGTGTTGTTAACATGAGCTGTAGGAGCGTAACATTAACCCCAGCTCAGTTCTTCTGATGGTCACTACCACAGGCTGTGTTGTTAACATGAGCTGTAGGAGTGTAACATTAACCCCAGCTCAGTTCTTCTGATGGTCACTACCACAGGCTGTGTTGTTAACATGAGCTGTAGGAGCGTAACATTACCCCCAGCTCAGTTCTTGTGATGGTCACTACCACAGGCTGTGTTGTTAACATGAGCTACAGGAGTGTAACATTAACCCCAGCTCAGTTATTCTGATGGTCACTACCACAGGCTGTGTTGTTAACATGAGGTGTAGGAGTGTAACATTACCCCCAGCTCAGTTCTTGTGATGGTCACTACCACAGGCTGTGTTGTTAACCTGAGCTACAGGAGTGTAACATTACCCCCAGCTCAGTTCTTGTAATGGTCACTACCACAGGCTGTGTTGTTAACATGAGCTGTAGGAGCGTAACATTACCCCCAGCTCAGTTCTTGTGATGGTCAATACCACATGCTGTGTTGTTAACATGAGCTACAGGAGTATAACATTAACCCCAGCTCAGTTCTTCTGATGGTCACTACCACAGGCTGTGTTGTTAACATGAGCTACAGGAGTGTAACATTAACCCCAGCTCAGTTCTTGTGATGGTCAATACGACAGGCTGTGTTGTTAACATGAGCTACAGGAGTGTAACATTACCCCCAGCTTAGTTCTTGTGATGGTCACTACCACAGGCTGTGTTGTTAACATGAGCTGTAGGAGTATAACATTACCCCCAGCTCAGTTCTTGTGATGGTCACTACCACAGAATGTGTTGTTAACATGAGCTGTAGGAGTGTAACATTACCCCCAGCTCAGTTCTTGTGATGGTCACTACCACAGGCTGTGTTGTTAACATGAGCTGTAGGAGCGTAACATTACCCCCAGCTCAGTTATTCTGATGGCCATTAACACAGGCTGTGTTGTTAATATGAGCTACAGGAGCGTAACATTACCCCCAGCTCAGTTCTTCTGATGGTCAGTCACTACCACAGGCTGTGTTGTTAACATGAGGTGTAGGAGTGTAACATTACCCCCAGCTCAGTTCTTCTGATGGTCACTACCACAGGCTGTGTCGTTAAAATGAGGTGTAGGAGCGTAACATTAACCCCAGCTCAGTTCTTGTGATGGTCAATACGACAGGCTGTGTTGTTAACATGAGCTACAGGAGTGTAACATTACCCCCAGCTTAGTTCTTGTGATGGTCACTACCACAGGCTGTGTTGTTAACATAAGCTGTAGGAGTGTAACATTACCCCCAGCTCAGTTCTTGTGATGGTCACTACCACAGGCTGTGTTGTTAACATGAGCTGTAGGAGCGTAACATTACCCCCAGCTCAGTTATTCTGATGGCCATTACCACAGGCTGTGTTGTTAATATGAGCCACAGGAGTATAACATTAACCCCAGCTCAGTTCTTCTGATGGTCACTACCACAGGCTGTGTTGTTAACATGAGCTGCAGGAGCGTAACATTAACCCCAGCTCAGTTCTTGTGATGGTCACTACCACAGGCTGTGTTGTTAACATGAGGTGTAGGAGTGTAACATTACCCCAGCTCAGTTCTTCTGATGGTCAATACCACAGGCTGTGTTGTTATCATGAGCTACAGGAGCGTAACATTACCCCCAGCTCAGTTCTTCTGATGGTCAGTCACTACCACAGGCTGTGTTGTTAACATGAGCTACAGGAGTATAACATTAACCCCAGCTCAGTTCTTCTGATGGTCACTACCACAGGCTGTGTTGTTAACATGAGCTGTAGGAGCGTAACATTAACCCCAGCTCAGTTCTTGTGATGGTCAATACGATAGGCTGTGTTGTTAACATGAGCTACAGGAGCGTAACATTACCCCCAGCTCAGTTCTTCTGATGGTCAGTCACTACCACAGGCTGTGTTGTTAACATGAGCTACAGGAGTATAACATTAACCCCAGCTCAGTTCTTCTGATGGTCACTACCACAGGCTGTGTTGTTAACATGAGCTGTAGGAGTGTAACATTACCCCCAGCTCAGTTCTTGTGATGGTCACTACCACAGGCTGTGTTGTTAACATGAGCTGTAGGAGCGTAACATTATCCCAAGCTCAGTTCTTCTGATGGTCACTACCACAGGCTGTGTTGTTAACATGAGGTGTAGGAGTGTAACATTACCCCCAGCTCAGTTCTTCTGATGGTCACTACCACAGACTGTGTTGTTAACATGAGCTACAGGAGTGTAACATTACCCCCAGCTCAGTTCTTCTGATGGTCACTACCACAGGCTGTGTTGTTAACATGAGGTGTAGGAGTGTAACATTACCCCCAGCTCAGTTCTTCTGATGGTCACTACCACAGACTGTGTTGTTAACATGAGCTACAGGAGTGTAACATTACCCCCAGCTCAGTTCTTCTGATGGTCACTACCACAGGCTGTGTTGTTAACATGAGCTGTAGGAGTGTAACATTACCCCCAGCTCAGTTCTTCTGATGGTCACTACCACAGGCTGTGTTGTTAACATGAGGTGTAGGAGTGTAACATTACCCCCAGCTCAGTTCTTGTGATGGTCACTACCACAGGCTGTGTTGTTAACATGAGCTACAGGAGTGTAACATTACCCCCAGCTCAGTTCTTGTGATGGTCAGTCACTACCACATGCTGTATTGTTAACATCAGCTACAGGACTATAACATTAACCCCAGCTCAGTTCTTCTGATGGTCACTACCACAGGCTGTGTTGTTAACATGAGCTGTAGGAGCATAACATTAACCCTGGCTCAGTTCTTGTGATGGTCAATACGACAGGCTGTGTTGTTAACATGAGCTACAGGAGTGTAACATTACCCCCAGCTCAGTTCTTCAGATGGTCACTACCACAGGCTGTGTTGTTATCATGAGCTACAGGAGCGTAACATTACCCCCAGCTCAGTTCTTGTGATGGTCACTACCACAGGCTGTGTTGTTAACATGAGGTGTAAGAGTGTAACATTTCCCCAGCTCAGTTCTTCTGATGGTCACTACCACAGGCTGTGTTTTTAACATGGGCTGTAGGAGGGTAACATTACCCCCAGCTCAGTTCTTCTGATGGTCACTACCACAGACTGTGTTGTTAACATGAGCTACAGGAGTGTAACATTACCCCCAGCTCAGTTCTTCTGATGGTCACTACCACAGGCTGTGTTGTTAACATGAGGTGTAGGAGTGTAACATTACCCCAGCTCAGTTCTTCTGATGGTCACTACCACAGGCTGTGTTGTTAACATGAGCTACAGCAGTATAACATTAACTCCAGCTCAGTTCTTCTGATGGTCACTACCACAGGCTGTGTTGTTAACATCAACTGTAGGAGCGTAACATTAACCCCAGCCCAGTTCTTCTGATGGTCACTACCACAGGCTGTGTTTTTAACATGACCTGTAGGAGGGT
Source organism: Lampris incognitus (assembly GCF_029633865.1). Lineage (NCBI taxonomy): Eukaryota > Metazoa > Chordata > Actinopteri > Lampriformes > Lampridae > Lampris > Lampris incognitus. The sequence continues at coordinate 60,958,852 of NC_079212.1, read as the reverse complement.
AACATTACCCCCAGCTCAGTTCTTCTGCTGGTCACTACCACAGGCTGTGTTGTTAACATGAGCTGTAGGAGTGTAACATTACCCCCAGCTCAGTTCTTCTGATAGTCAGTCACTACCACAGGCTGTGTTGTTAACATGAGCTGTAGGAGCGTAACATTACCCCCAGCTCAGTTCTTCTGATAGTCAGTCACTACCACAGGCTGTGTTGTTAACATGAGCTGTAGGAGTGTAACATTACCCCAGCTCAGTTCTTCTGATGGTCACTACCACAGGCTGTGTTAACATGAGGTGTAGGAGTGTAACATTACCCCCAGCTCAGTTCTTCTGATGGTCACTACCACAGGCTGTGTTGTTAACATGAGCTGTAGGAGCGTAACATTAACCCCAGCTCAGTTCTTGTGATGGTCAATACGACAGGCTGTGTTATTAACATGAGCTACAGGAGTGTAACATTACCCCCAGCTCAGTTCTTCTGATGGTCACTACCACAGGCTGTGTTGTTAACATGAGCTGTAGGAGTGTAACATTACCCCCAGCTCAGTTCTTGTGATGGTCACTACCACAGGCTGTGTTGTTAACATGAGGTGTAGGAGTGTAACATTACCCCAGCTCAGTTCTTCTGATGGTCACTACCACAGGCTGTGTTAACATGAGGTGTAGGAGTGTAACATTACCCCCAGCTCAGTTCTTCTGATGGTCACTACCACAGGCTGTGTTGTTAACATGAGCTGTAGGAGCGTAACATTAACCCCAGCTCAGTTCTTCTGATGGTCACTACCACAGGCTGTGTTGTTAACATGAGCTGTAGGAGTGTAACATTAACCCCAGCTCAGTTCTTCTGATGGTCACTACCACAGGCTGTGTTGTTAACATGAGCTGTAGGAGCGTAACATTACCCCCAGCTCAGTTCTTGTGATGGTCACTACCACAGGCTGTGTTGTTAACATGAGCTACAGGAGTGTAACATTAACCCCAGCTCAGTTATTCTGATGGTCACTACCACAGGCTGTGTTGTTAACATGAGGTGTAGGAGTGTAACATTACCCCCAGCTCAGTTCTTGTGATGGTCACTACCACAGGCTGTGTTGTTAACCTGAGCTACAGGAGTGTAACATTACCCCCAGCTCAGTTCTTGTAATGGTCACTACCACAGGCTGTGTTGTTAACATGAGCTGTAGGAGCGTAACATTACCCCCAGCTCAGTTCTTGTGATGGTCAATACCACAGGCTGTGTTGTTAACATGAGCTACAGGAGTATAACATTAACCCCAGCTCAGTTCTTCTGATGGTCACTACCACAGGCTGTGTTGTTAACATGAGCTACAGGAGTGTAACATTAACCCCAGCTCAGTTCTTGTGATGGTCAATACGACAGGCTGTGTTGTTAACATGAGCTACAGGAGTGTAACATTACCCCCAGCTTAGTTCTTGTGATGGTCACTACCACAGGCTGTGTTGTTAACATGAGCTGTAGGAGTATAACATTACCCCCAGCTCAGTTCTTGTGATGGTCACTACCACAGAATGTGTTGTTAACATGAGCTGTAGGAGTGTAACATTACCCCCAGCTCAGTTCTTGTGATGGTCACTACCACAGGCTGTGTTGTTAACATGAGCTGTAGGAGCGTAACATTACCCCCAGCTCAGTTATTCTGATGGCCATTAACACAGGCTGTGTTGTTAATATGAGCTACAGGAGCGTAACATTACCCCCAGCTCAGTTCTTCTGATGGTCAGTCACTACCACAGGCTGTGTTGTTAACATGAGCTACAGGAGTGTAACATTACCCCCAGGTCAGTTCTTCTGATGGTCACTACCACAGGCTGTGTCGTTAAAATGAGGTGTAGGAGCGTAACATTAACCCCAGCTCAGTTCTTGTGATGGTCACTACCACAGGCTGTGTTGTTAACATGAGGTGTAGGAGTGTAACATTACCCCAGCTCAGTTCTTCTGATGGTCAATACCACAGGCTGTGTTGTTAACATGAGCTACAGGAGTGTAACATTACCCCCAGCTTAGTTCTTGTGATGGTCACTACCACAGGCTGTGTTGTTAACATAAGCTGTAGGAGTGTAACATTACCCCCAGCTCAGTTCTTGTGATGGTCACTACCACAGGCTGTGTTGTTAACATGAGCTGTAGGAGCGTAACATTACCCCCAGCTCAGTTATTCTGATGGCCTTTACCACAGGCTGTGTTGTTAATATGAGCCACAGGAGTATAACATTAACCCCAGCTCAGTTCTTCTGATGGTCACTACCACAGGCTGTGTTGTTAACATGAGCTGCAGGAGCGTAACATTAACCCCAGCTCAGTTCTTGTGATGGTCACTACCACAGGCTGTGTTGTTAACATGAGGTGTAGGAGTGTAACATTACCCCAGCTCAGTTCTTCTGATGGTCAATACCACAGGCTGTGTTGTTATCATGAGCTACAGGAGCGTAACATTACCCCCAGCTCAGTTCTTCTGATGGTCAGTCACTTCCACAGACTGTGTTGTTAACATGAGCTACAGGAGTATAACATTAACCCCAGCTCAGTTCTTCTGATGGTCACTACCACAGGCTGTGTTGTTAACATGAGCTGTAGGAGCGTAACATTAACCCCAGCTCAGTTCTTGTGATGGTCAATACGATAGGCTGTGTTGTTAACATGAGCTACAGGAGTGTAACATTACCCCCAGCTTAGTTCTTGTGATGGTCACTACCACAGGCTGTGTTGTTAACATGAGCTGTAGGAGTGTAACATTACCCCCAGCTCAGTTCTTGTGATGGTCACTACCACAGGCTGTGTTGTTAACATGAGCTGTAGGAGCGTAACATTATCCCAAGCTCAGTTCTTCTGATGGTCACTACCACAGGCTGTGTTGTTAACATGAGGTGTAGGAGTGTAACATTACCCCCAGCTCAGTTCTTCTGATGGTCACTACCACAGACTGTGTTGTTAACATGAGCTACAGGAGTGTAACATTACCCCCAGCTCAGTTCTTCTGATGGTCACTACCACAGGCTGTGTTGTTAACATGAGGTGTAGGAGTGTAACATTACCCCAGCTCAGTTCTTCTGATGGTCACTACCACAGGCTGTGTTGTTAACATGAGCTACAGCAGTATAACATTAACTCCAGCTCAGTTCTTCTGATGGTCACTACCACAGGCTGTGTTGTTAACATGAGCTGCAGGAGCGTAACATTAACCCCAGCTCAGTTCTTGTGATGGTCACTACCACAGGCTGTGTTGTTAACATGAGGTGTAGGAGTGTAACATTACCCCAGCTCAGTTCTTCTGATGGTCAATACCACAGGCTGTGTTGTTATCATGAGCTACAGGAGCGTAACATTACCCCCAGCTCAGTTCTTCTGATGGTCAGTCACTACCACAGGCTGTGTTGTTAACATGAGCTACAGGAGTATAACATTAACCCCAGCTCAGTTCTTCTGATGGTCACTACCACAGGCTGTGTTGTTAATATGAGCTGTAGGAGCGTAACATTAACCCCAGCTCAGTTCTTGTGATGGTCAATACGATAGGCTGTGTTGTTAACATGAGCTACAGGAGTGTAACATTACCCCAGCTCAGTTCTTGTGATGGTCACTACCACAGGCTGTGTTGTTAACATGAGCTGTAGGAGTGTAACATTACCCCCAGCTCAGTTCTTGGGATGGTCACTACCACAGGCTGTGTTGTTAACATGAGCTGTAGGAGCGTAACATTATCCCAAGCTCAGTTCTTCTGATGGTCACTACCACAGGCTGTGTTGTTAACATGAGGTGTAGGAGTGTAACATTACCCCCAGCTCAGTTCTTCTGATGGTCACTACCACAGACTGTGTTGTTAACATGAGCTACAGGAGTGTAACATTAGCCCCAGCTCAGTTCTTCTGATGGTCACTACCACAGGCTGTGTTGTTAACATGAGGTGTAGGAGTGTAACATTACCCCAGCTCAGTTCTTCTGATGGTCACTACCACAGGCTGTGTTGTTAACATGAGCTACAGCAGTATAACATTAACTCCAGCTCAGTTCTTCTGATGGTCACTACCACAGGCTGTGTTGTTAACATCAGCTGTAGGAGCGTAACATTAACCCCAGCCCAGTTCTTCTGATGGTCACTACCACAGGCTGTGTTTTTAACATGACCTGTAGGAGGGTAACATTACCCCCAGCTCAGTTCTTCTGCTGGTCACTACCACAGGCTGTGTTGTTAACATGAGCTGTAGGAGTGTAACATTACCCCCAGCTCAGTTCTTCTGATAGTCAGTCACTACCACAGGCTGTGTTGTTAACATGAGCTGTAGGAGCGTAACATTACCCCCAGCTCAGTTCTTCTGATAGTCAGTCACTACCACAGGCTGTGTTGTTAACATGAGCTGTAGGAGTGTAACATTACCCCAGCTCAGTTCTTCTGATGGTCACTACCACAGGCTGTGTTAACATGAGGTGTAGGAGTGTAACATTACCCCCAGCTCAGTTCTTCTGATGGTCACTACCACAGGCTGTGTTAACATGAGGTGTAGGAGTGTAACATTACCCCCAGCTCAGTTCTTCTGATGGTCAATACCACAGGCTGTGTTGTTAACATGAGCTACAGGAGTGTAACATTAACCCCAGCTCAGTTCTTCTGATGGTCACTACCACAGGCTGTGTTGTTAACATGAGGTGTAGGAGTGTAACATTACCCCCAGCTCAGTTCTTCTGATGGTCACTACCACAGGCTATGTTGTTAACATGAGCTACAGGAGTGTAACATTAACCCCAGCTCAGTTCTTCTGATGGTCACTACCACAGGCTGTGTTGTTAACATGAGGTGTAGGAGTGTAACATTACCCCCAGCTCAGTTCTTCTGATGGTCACTACCACAGGCTATGTTGTTAACATGAGCTACAGGAGTGTAACATTAACCCCAGCTCAGTTCTTCTGATGGTCACTACCACAGGCTGTGTTGTTAACATGAGCTGTAGGAGTGTAACATTACCCCCAGCTCAATTCTTGTGATGGTCACTACCACAGGCTGTGTTGTTAACATGAGGTGTAGGAGTGTAACATTACCCCCAGCTCAGTTCTTCTGATGGTCACTACCACAGGCTGTGTTGTTAACATGAGCTGTAGGAGCGTAACATTAACCCCAGCTCAGTTCTTCTGATGGTCACTACCACAGGCTGTGTTGTTAACATGAGCTGTAGGAGTGTAACATTAACCCCAGCTCAGTTCTTCTGATGGTCACTACCACAGGCTGTGTTGTTAACATGAGCTGTAGGAGCGTAACATTACCCCCAGCTCAGTTCTTGTGATGGTCACTACCACAGGCTGTGTTGTTAACATGAGCTACAGGAGTGTAACATTAACCCCAGCTCAGTTATTCTGATGGTCACTACCAAAGGCTGTGTTGTTAACATGAGGTGTAGGAGTGTAACATTACCCCCAGCTCAGTTCTTGTGATGGTCACTACCACAGGCTGTGTTGTTAACCTGAGCTACAGGAGTGTAACATTACCCCCAGCTCAGTTCTTGTAATGGTCACTACCACAGGCTGTGTTGTTAACATGAGCTGTAGGAGCGTAACATTACCCCCAGCCCAGTTCTTCTGATGGTCACTACCACAGGCTGTGTTGTTAACATGAGCTACAGGAGTGTAACATTAACCCCAGCTCAGTTCTTCTGATGGTCACTACCACAGGCTGTGTTGTTAACATGAGGTGTAGGAGTGTAACATTACCCCCAGCTCAGTTCTTCTGATGGTCACTACCACAGGCTATGTTGTTAACATGAGCTACAGGAGTGTAACATTAACCCCAGCTCAGTTCTTCTGATGGTCACTACCACAGGCTGTGTTGTTAACATGAGCTGTAGGAGTGTAACATTACCCCCAGGTCAGTTCTTGTGATGGTCAATACCACAGGCTGTGTTGTTAACATGAGCTACAGGAGTGTAACATTACCCCCAGCTCAGTTCTTCTGATGGTCACTACCACAGGCTGTGTTAACATGAGGTGTAGGAGTGTAACATTACCCCCAGCTCAGTTCTTCTGATGGTCACTACCACAGGCTGTGTTGTTAACATGAGCTGTAGGAGCGTAACATTAACCCCAGCTCAGTTCTTCTGATGGTCACTACCACAGGCTGTGTTGTTAACATGAGCTGTAGGAGTGTAACATTAACCCCAGCTCAGTTCTTCTGATGGTCACTACCACAGGCTGTGTTGTTAACATGAGCTGTAGGAGCGTAACATTACCCCCAGCTCAGTTCTTGTGATGGTCACTACCACAGGCTGTGTTGTTAACATGAGCTACAGGAGTGTAACATTAACCCCAGCTCAGTTATTCTGATGGTCACTACCACAGGCTGTGTTGTTAACATGAGGTGTAGGAGTGTAACATTACCCCCAGCTCAGTTCTTGTGATGGTCACTACCACAGGCTGTGTTGTTAACCTGAGCTACAGGAGTGTAACATTACCCCCAGCTCAGTTCTTGTAATGGTCACTACCACAGGCTGTGTTGTTAACATGAGCTGTAGGAGCGTAACATTACCCCCAGCTCAGTTCTTGTGATGGTCAATACCACAGGCTGTGTTGTTAACATGAGCTACAGGAGTGTAACATTAACCCCAGCTCAGTTCTTCTGATGGTCACTACCACAGGCTGTGTTGTTAACATGAGCTGTAGGAGTGTAACATTAACCCCAGCTCAGTTCTTGTGATGGTCACTACCACAGGCTGTGTTGTTAACATGAGCTGTAGGAGCGTAACATTACCCCCAGCTCAGTTCTTGTGATGGTCACTACCACAGTCTGTGTTGTTAACATGAGCTACAGGAGTGTAACATTAACCCCAGCTCAGTTATTCTGATGGTCACTACCACAGGCTGTGTTGTTAACATGAGGTGTAGGAGTGTAACATTACCCCCAGCTCAGTTCTTGTGATGGTCACTACCACAGGCTGTGTTGTTAACCTGAGCTACAGGAGTGTAACATTACCCCCAGCTCAGTTCTTGTAATGGTCACTACCACAGGCTGTGTTGTTAACATGAGCTGTAGGAGCGTAACATTACCCCCAGCTCAGTTCTTGTGATGGTCAATACCACAGGCTGTGTTGTTAACATGAGCTACAGGAGTGTAACATTAACCCCAGCTCAGTTCTTCTGATGGTCACTACCACAGGCTGTGTTGTTAACATGAGGTGTAGGAGTGTAACATTAACCCCAGCTTAGTTCTTGTGATTGTCACTACCACAGGCTATGTTGTTAACATGAGCTACAGGAGTGTAACATTAACCCCAGCTCAGTTCTTCTGATGGTCACTACCACAGGCTGTGTTGTTAACATGAGCTGTAGGAGTGTAACATTAACCCCAGCTCAGTTCTTCTGATGGTCACTACCACAGGCTGTGTTGTTAACATGAGGTGTAGGAGTGTAACATTACCCCCAGCTCAGTTCTTCTGATGGTCACTACCACAGGCTATGTTGTTAACATGAGCTACAGGAGTGTAACATTAACCCCAGCTCAGTTCTTCTGATGGTCACTACCACAGGCTGTGTTGTTAACATGAGCTGTAGGAGTGTAACATTACCCCCAGCTCAATTCTTGTGATGGTCACTACCACAGGCTGTGTTGTTAACATGAGGTGTAGGAGTGTAACATTACCCCCAGCTCAGTTCTTCTGATGGTCACTACCACAGGCTGTGTTGTTAACATGAGCTGTAGGAGCGTAACATTAACCCCAGCTCAGTTCTTCTGATGGTCACTACCACAGGCTGTGTTGTTAACATGAGCTGTAGGAGTGTAACATTAACCCCAGCTCAGTTCTTCTGATGGTCACTACCACAGGCTGTGTTGTTAACATGAGCTGTAGGAGCGTAACATTACCCCCAGCTCAGTTCTTGTGATGGTCACTACCACAGGCTGTGTTGTTAACATGAGCTACAGGAGTGTAACATTAACCCCAGCTCAGTTATTCTGATGGTCACTACCAAAGGCTGTGTTGTTAACATGAGGTGTAGGAGTGTAACATTACCCCCAGCTCAGTTCTTGTGATGGTCACTACCACAGGCTGTGTTGTTAACCTGAGCTACAGGAGTGTAACATTACCCCCAGCTCAGTTCTTGTAATGGTCACTACCACAGGCTGTGTTGTTAACATGAGCTGTAGGAGCGTAACATTACCCCCAGCCCAGTTCTTCTGATGGTCACTACCACAGGCTGTGTTGTTAACATGAGCTACAGGAGTGTAACATTAACCCCAGCTCAGTTCTTCTGATGGTCACTACCACAGGCTGTGTTGTTAACATGAGGTGTAGGAGTGTAACATTACCCCCAGCTCAGTTCTTCTGATGGTCACTACCACAGGCTATGTTGTTAACATGAGCTACAGGAGTGTAACATTAACCCCAGCTCAGTTCTTCTGATGGTCACTACCACAGGCTGTGTTGTTAACATGAGCTGTAGGAGTGTAACATTACCCCCAGCTCAGTTCTTGTGATGGTCAATACCACAGGCTGTGTTGTTAACATGAGCTACAGGAGTGTAACATTACCCCCAGCTCAGTTCTTCTGATGGTCACTACCACAGGCTGTGTTAACATGAGGTGTAGGAGTGTAACATTACCCCCAGCTCAGTTCTTCTGATGGTCACTACCACAGGCTGTGTTGTTAACATGAGCTGTAGGAGCGTAACATTAACCCCAGCTCAGTTCTTCTGATGGTCACTACCACAGGCTGTGTTGTTAACATGAGCTGTAGGAGTGTAACATTAACCCCAGCTCAGTTCTTCTGATGGTCACTACCACAGGCTGTGTTGTTAACATGAGCTGTAGGAGCGTAACATTACCCCCAGCTCAGTTCTTGTGATGGTCACTACCACAGGCTGTGTTGTTAACATGAGCTACAGGAGTGTAACATTAACCCCAGCTCAGTTATTCTGATGGTCACTACCACAGGCTGTGTTGTTAACATGAGGTGTAGGAGTGTAACATTACCCCCAGCTCAGTTCTTGTGATGGTCACTACCACAGGCTGTGTTGTTAACCTGAGCTACAGGAGTGTAACATTACCCCCAGCTCAGTTCTTGTAATGGTCACTACCACAGGCTGTGTTGTTAACATGAGCTGTAGGAGCGTAACATTACCCCCAGCTCAGTTCTTGTGATGGTCAATACCACAGGCTGTGTTGTTAACATGAGCTACAGGAGTGTAACATTAACCCCAGCTCAGTTCTTCTGATGGTCACTACCACAGGCTGTGTTGTTAACATGAGCTGTAGGAGTGTAACATTAACCCCAGCTCAGTTCTTGTGATGGTCACTACCACAGGCTGTGTTGTTAACATGAGCTGTAGGAGCGTAACATTACCCCCAGCTCAGTTCTTGTGATGGTCACTACCACAGTCTGTGTTGTTAACATGAGCTACAGGAGTGTAACATTAACCCCAGCTCAGTTATTCTGATGGTCACTACCACAGGCTGTGTTGTTAACATGAGGTGTAGGAGTGTAACATTACCCCCAGCTCAGTTCTTGTGATGGTCACTACCACAGGCTGTGTTGTTAACCTGAGCTACAGGAGTGTAACATTACCCCCAGCTCAGTTCTTGTAATGGTCACTACCACAGGCTGTGTTGTTAACATGAGCTGTAGGAGCGTAACATTACCCCCAGCTCAGTTCTTGTGATGGTCAATACCACAGGCTGTGTTGTTAACATGAGCTACAGGAGTGTAACATTAACCCCAGCTCAGTTCTTCTGATGGTCACTACCACAGGCTGTGTTGTTAACATGAGGTGTAGGAGTGTAACATTAACCCCAGCTTAGTTCTTGTGATTGTCACTACCACAGGCTATGTTGTTAACATGAGCTACAGGAGTGTAACATTAACCCCAGCTCAGTTCTTCCGATGGTCACTACCACAGGCTGTGTTGTTAACATGAGCTGTAGGAGTGTAACATTAACCCCAGCTCAGTTCTTCTGATGGTCACTACCACAGGCTGTGTTAACATGAGGTGTAGGAGTGTAACATTACCCCCAGCTCAGTTCTTCTGATGGTCACTACCACAGGCTGTGTTGTTAACATGAGGTGTAGGAGTGTAACATTAACCCCAGCTCAGTTCTTCTGATGGTCACTACCACAGGCTGTGTTAACATGAGGTGTAGGAGTGTAACATTACCCCCAGCTCAGTTCTTCTGATGGTCACTACCACAGGCTGTGTTGTTAACATGAGGTGTAGGAGTGTAACATTACCCCCAGCTCAATTCTTGTGATGGTCACTACCACAGGCTGTGTTGTTAACATGAGGTGTAGGAGTGTAACATTAACCCCAGCTCAGTTCTTCTGATGGTCACTACCACAGGCTGTGTTAACATGAGGTGTAGGAGTGTAACATTACCCCCAGCTCAGTTCTTCTGATGGTCACTACCACAGGCTGTGTTGTTAACATGAGCTGTAGGAGCGTAACATTAACCCCAGCTCAGTTCTTCTGATGGTCACTACCACAGGCTGTGTTGTTAACATGAGCTGTAGGAGTGTAACATTAACCCCAGCTCAGTTCTTCTGATGGTCACTACCACAGGCTGTGTTGTTAACATGAGCTGTAGGAGCGTAACATTACCCCCAGCTCAGTTCTTGTGATGGTCACTACCACAGGCTGTGTTGTTAACATGAGCTACATGAGTGTAACATTAACCCCAGCTCAGTTATTCTGATGGTCACTACCAAAGGCTGTGTTGTTAACATGAGGTGTAGGAGTGTAACATTACCCCCAGCTCAGTTCTTGTGATGGTCACTACCACAGGCTGTGTTGTTAACCTGAGCTACAGGAGTGTAACATTACCCCCAGCTCAGTTCTTGTAATGGTCACTACCACAGGCTGTGTTGTTAACATGAGCTGTAGGAGCGTAACATTACCCCCAGCCCAGTTCTTCTGATGGTCACTACCACAGGCTGTGTTGTTAACATGAGCTACAGGAGTGTAACATTAACCCCAGCTCAGTTCTTCTGATGGTCACTACCACAGGCTGTGTTGTTAACATGAGGTGTAGGAGTGTAACATTACCCCCAGCTCAGTTCTTCTGATGGTCACTACCACAGGCTATGTTGTTAACATGAGCTACAGGAGTGTAACATTAACCCCAGCTCAGTTCTTCTGATGGTCACTACCACAGGCTGTGTTGTTAACATGAGCTGTAGGAGTGTAACATTACCCCCAGGTCAGTTCTTGTGATGGTCAATACCACAGGCTGTGTTGTTAACATGAGCTACAGGAGTGTAACATTACCCCCAGCTCAGTTCTTCTGATGGTCACTACCACAGGCTGTGTTAACATGAGGTGTAGGAGTGTAACATTACCCCCAGCTCAGTTCTTCTGATGGTCACTACCACAGGCTGTGTTGTTAACATGAGCTGTAGGAGCGTAACATTAACCCCAGCTCAGTTCTTCTGATGGTCACTACCACAGGCTGTGTTGTTAACATGAGCTGTAGGAGTGTAACATTAACCCCAGCTCAGTTCTTCTGATGGTCACTACCACAGGCTGTGTTGTTAACATGAGCTGTAGGAGCGTAACATTACCCCCAGCTCAGTTCTTGTGATGGTCACTACCACAGGCTGTGTTGTTAACATGAGCTACAGGAGTGTAACATTAACCCCAGCTCAGTTATTCTGATGGTCACTACCACAGGCTGTGTTGTTAACATGAGGTGTAGGAGTGTAACATTACCCCCAGCTCAGTTCTTGTGATGGTCACTACCACAGGCTGTGTTGTTAACCTGAGCTACAGGAGTGTAACATTACCCCCAGCTCAGTTCTTGTAATGGTCACTACCACAGGCTGTGTTGTTAACATGAGCTGTAGGAGCGTAACATTACCCCCAGCTCAGTTCTTGTGATGGTCAATACCACAGGCTGTGTTGTTAACATGAGCTACAGGAGTGTAACATTAACCCCAGCTCAGTTCTTCTGATGGTCACTACCACAGGCTGTGTTGTTAACATGAGCTGTAGGAGTGTAACATTAACCCCAGCTCAGTTCTTGTGATGGTCACTACCACAGGCTGTGTTGTTAACATGAGCTGTAGGAGCGTAACATTACCCCCAGCTCAGTTCTTGTGATGGTCACTACCACAGTCTGTGTTGTTAACATGAGCTACAGGAGTGTAACATTAACCCCAGCTCAGTTATTCTGATGGTCACTACCACAGGCTGTGTTGTTAACATGAGGTGTAGGAGTGTAACATTACCCCCAGCTCAGTTCTTGTGATGGTCACTACCACAGGCTGTGTTGTTAACCTGAGCTACAGGAGTGTAACATTACCCCCAGCTCAGTTCTTGTAATGGTCACTACCACAGGCTGTGTTGTTAACATGAGCTGTAGGAGCGTAACATTACCCCCAGCTCAGTTCTTGTGATGGTCAATACCACAGGCTGTGTTGTTAACATGAGCTACAGGAGTGTAACATTAACCCCAGCTCAGTTCTTCTGATGGTCACTACCACAGGCTGTGTTGTTAACATGAGGTGTAGGAGTGTAACATTAACCCCAGCTTAGTTCTTGTGATTGTCACTACCACAGGCTATGTTGTTAACATGAGCTACAGGAGTGTAACATTAACCCCAGCTCAGTTCTTCTGATGGTCACTACCACAGGCTGTGTTGTTAACATGAGCTGTAGGAGTGTAACATTAACCCCAGCTCAGTTCTTCTGATGGTCACTACCACAGGCTGTGTTGTTAACATGAGGTGTAGGAGTGTAACATTACCCCCAGCTCAGTTCTTCTGATGGTCACTACCACAGGCTATGTTGTTAACATGAGCTACAGGAGTGTAACATTAACCCCAGCTCAGTTCTTCTGATGGTCACTACCACAGGCTGTGTTGTTAACATGAGCTGTAGGAGTGTAACATTACCCCCAGCTCAATTCTTGTGATGGTCACTACCACAGGCTGTGTTGTTAACATGAGGTGTAGGAGTGTAACATTACCCCCAGCTCAGTTCTTCTGATGGTCACTACCACAGGCTGTGTTGTTAACATGAGCTGTAGGAGCGTAACATTAACCCCAGCTCAGTTCTTCTGATGGTCACTACCACAGGCTGTGTTGTTAACATGAGCTGTAGGAGTGTAACATTAACCCCAGCTCAGTTCTTCTGATGGTCACTACCACAGGCTGTGTTGTTAACATGAGCTGTAGGAGCGTAACATTACCCCCAGCTCAGTTCTTGTGATGGTCACTACCACAGGCTGTGTTGTTAACATGAGCTACAGGAGTGTAACATTAACCCCAGCTCAGTTATTCTGATGGTCACTACCAAAGGCTGTGTTGTTAACATGAGGTGTAGGAGTGTAACATTACCCCCAGCTCAGTTCTTGTGATGGTCACTACCACAGGCTGTGTTGTTAACCTGAGCTACAGGAGTGTAACATTACCCCCAGCTCAGTTCTTGTAATGGTCACTACCACAGGCTGTGTTGTTAACATGAGCTGTAGGAGCGTAACATTACCCCCAGCCCAGTTCTTCTGATGGTCACTACCACAGGCTGTGTTGTTAACATGAGCTACAGGAGTGTAACATTAACCCCAGCTCAGTTCTTCTGATGGTCACTACCACAGGCTGTGTTGTTAACATGAGGTGTAGGAGTGTAACATTACCCCCAGCTCAGTTCTTCTGATGGTCACTACCACAGGCTATGTTGTTAACATGAGCTACAGGAGTGTAACATTAACCCCAGCTCAGTTCTTCTGATGGTCACTACCACAGGCTGTGTTGTTAACATGAGCTGTAGGAGTGTAACATTACCCCCAGCTCAGTTCTTGTGATGGTCAATACCACAGGCTGTGTTGTTAACATGAGCTACAGGAGTGTAACATTACCCCCAGCTCAGTTCTTCTGATGGTCACTACCACAGGCTGTGTTAACATGAGGTGTAGGAGTGTAACATTACCCCCAGCTCAGTTCTTCTGATGGTCACTACCACAGGCTGTGTTGTTAACATGAGCTGTAGGAGCGTAACATTAACCCCAGCTCAGTTCTTCTGATGGTCACTACCACAGGCTGTGTTGTTAACATGAGCTGTAGGAGTGTAACATTAACCCCAGCTCAGTTCTTCTGATGGTCACTACCACAGGCTGTGTTGTTAACATGAGCTGTAGGAGCGTAACATTACCCCCAGCTCAGTTCTTGTGATGGTCACTACCACAGGCTGTGTTGTTAACATGAGCTACAGGAGTGTAACATTAACCCCAGCTCAGTTATTCTGATGGTCACTACCACAGGCTGTGTTGTTAACATGAGGTGTAGGAGTGTAACATTACCCCCAGCTCAGTTCTTGTGATGGTCACTACCACAGGCTGTGTTGTTAACCTGAGCTACAGGAGTGTAACATTACCCCCAGCTCAGTTCTTGTAATGGTCACTACCACAGGCTGTGTTGTTAACATGAGCTGTAGGAGCGTAACATTACCCCCAGCTCAGTTCTTGTGATGGTCAATACCACAGGCTGTGTTGTTAACATGAGCTACAGGAGTGTAACATTAACCCCAGCTCAGTTCTTCTGATGGTCACTACCACAGGCTGTGTTGTTAACATGAGCTGTAGGAGTGTAACATTAACCCCAGCTCAGTTCTTGTGATGGTCACTACCACAGGCTGTGTTGTTAACATGAGCTGTAGGAGCGTAACATTACCCCCAGCTCAGTTCTTGTGATGGTCACTACCACAGTCTGTGTTGTTAACATGAGCTACAGGAGTGTAACATTAACCCCAGCTCAGTTATTCTGATGGTCACTACCACAGGCTGTGTTGTTAACATGAGGTGTAGGAGTGTAACATTACCCCCAGCTCAGTTCTTGTGATGGTCACTACCACAGGCTGTGTTGTTAACCTGAGCTACAGGAGTGTAACATTACCCCCAGCTCAGTTCTTGTAATGGTCACTACCACAGGCTGTGTTGTTAACATGAGCTGTAGGAGCGTAACATTACCCCCAGCTCAGTTCTTGTGATGGTCAATACCACAGGCTGTGTTGTTAACATGAGCTACAGGAGTGTAACATTAACCCCAGCTCAGTTCTTCTGATGGTCACTACCACAGGCTGTGTTGTTAACATGAGGTGTAGGAGTGTAACATTAACCCCAGCTTAGTTCTTGTGATTGTCACTACCACAGGCTATGTTGTTAACATGAGCTACAGGAGTGTAACATTAACCCCAGCTCAGTTCTTCCGATGGTCACTACCACAGGCTGTGTTGTTAACATGAGCTGTAGGAGTGTAACATTAACCCCAGCTCAGTTCTTCTGATGGTCACTACCACAGGCTGTGTTAACATGAGGTGTAGGAGTGTAACATTACCCCCAGCTCAGTTCTTCTGATGGTCACTACCACAGGCTGTGTTGTTAACATGAGGTGTAGGAGTGTAACATTAACCCCAGCTCAGTTCTTCTGATGGTCACTACCACAGGCTGTGTTAACATGAGGTGTAGGAGTGTAACATTACCCCCAGCTCAGTTCTTCTGATGGTCACTACCACAGGCTGTGTTGTTAACATGAGGTGTAGGAGTGTAACATTACCCCCAGCTCAATTCTTGTGATGGTCACTACCACAGGCTGTGTTGTTAACATGAGGTGTAGGAGTGTAACATTAACCCCAGCTCAGTTCTTCTGATGGTCACTACCACAGGCTGTGTTAACATGAGGTGTAGGAGTGTAACATTACCCCCAGCTCAGTTCTTCTGATGGTCACTACCACAGGCTGTGTTGTTAACATGAGCTGTAGGAGCGTAACATTAACCCCAGCTCAGTTCTTCTGATGGTCACTACCACAGGCTGTGTTGTTAACATGAGCTGTAGGAGTGTAACATTAACCCCAGCTCAGTTCTTCTGATGGTCACTACCACAGGCTGTGTTGTTAACATGAGCTGTAGGAGCGTAACATTACCCCCAGCTCAGTTCTTGTGATGGTCACTACCACAGGCTGTGTTGTTAACATGAGCTACATGAGTGTAACATTAACCCCAGCTCAGTTATTCTGATGGTCACTACCAAAGGCTGTGTTGTTAACATGAGGTGTAGGAGTGTAACATTACCCCCAGCTCAGTTCTTGTGATGGTCACTACCACAGGCTGTGTTGTTAACCTGAGCTACAGGAGTGTAACATTACCCCCAGCTCAGTTCTTGTAATGGTCACTACCACAGGCTGTGTTGTTAACATGAGCTGTAGGAGCGTAACATTACCCCCAGCTCAGTTCTTGTGATGGTCACTACCACAGGCTGTGTTGTTAACATGAGCTACAGGAGTGTAACATTAACCCCAGCTCAGTTCTTCTGATGGTCACTACCACAGGCTGTGTTGTTAACATGAGGTGTAGGAGTGTAACATTACCCCCAGCTCAGTTCTTCTGATGGTCACTACCACAGGCTGTGTTGTTAACATGAGCTGTAGGAGTGTAACATTACCCCCAGCTCAGTTCTTGTGATGGTCACTACCACAGGCTGTGTTGTTAACATGAGCTACAGGAGTGTAACATTACCCCCAGCTCAGTTCTTCTGATGGTCACTACCACAGGCTGTGTTAACATGAGGTGTAGGAGTGTAACATTACCCCCAGCTCAGTTCTTCTGATGGTCACTACCACAGGCTGTGTTGTTAACATGAGCTGTAGGAGCGTAACATTAACCCCAGCTCAGTTCTTCTGATGGTCACTACCACAGGCTGTGTTGTTAACATGAGCTGTAGGAGTGTAACATTAACCCCAGCTCAGTTCTTCTGATGGTCACTACCACAGGCTGTGTTGTTAACATGAGCTGTAGGAGCGTAACATTACCCCCAGCTCAGTTCTTGTGATGGTCACTACCACAGGCTGTGTTGTTAACATGAGCTACAGGAGTGTAACATTAACCCCAGCTCAGTTATTCTGATGGTCACTACCACAGGCTGTGTTGTTAACATGAGGTGTAGGAGTGTAACATTACCCCCAGCTCAGTTCTTGTGATGGTCACTACCACAGGCTGTGTTGTTAACCTGAGCTACAGGAGTGTAACATTACCCCCAGCTCAGTTCTTGTAATGGTCACTACCACAGGCTGTGTTGTTAACATGAGCTGTAGGAGCGTAACATTACCCCCAGCTCAGTTCTTGTTATGGTCAATACCACAGGCTGTGTTGTTAACATGAGCTACAGGAGTGTAATATTAACCCCAGCTCAGTTCTTCTGATGGTCACTACCACAGGCTGTGTTGTTAACATGAGGTGTAGGAGTGTAACATTACCGACAGCTCAGTTCTTCTGATGGTCACTACCACAGGCTATGTTGTTAACATGAGCTACAGGAGTGTAACATTAACCCCAGCTCAGTTCTTCTGATGGTCACTACCACAGGCTGTGTTGTTAACATGAGCTGTAGGAGTGTAACATTACCCCCAGCTCAATTCTTGTGATGGTCACTACCACAGGCTGTGTTGTTAACATGAGGTGTAGGAGTGTAACATTACCCCAGCTCAGTTCTTCTGATGGTCACTACCACAGGCTGTGTTAACATGAGGTGTAGGAGTGTAACATTACCCCCAGCTCAGTTCTTCTGATGGTCACTACCACAGGCTGTGTTGTTAACATGAGCTGTAGGAGCGTAACATTAACCCCAGCTCAGTTCTTCTGATGGTCACTACCACAGGCTGTGTTGTTAACATGAGCTGTAGGAGTGTAACATTAACCCCAGCTCAGTTCTTCTGATGGTCACTACCACAGGCTGTGTTGTTAACATGAGCTGTAGGAGCGTAACATTACCCCCAGCTCAGTTCTTGTGATGGTCACTACCACAGGCTGTGTTGTTAACATGAGCTACAGGAGTGTAACATTAACCCCAGCTCAGTTATTCTGATGGTCACTACCAAAGGCTGTGTTGTTAACATGAGGTGTAGGAGTGTAACATTACCCCCAGCTCAGTTCTTGTGATGGTCACTACCACAGGCTGTGTTGTTAACCTGAGCTACAGGAGTGTAACATTACCCCCAGCTCAGTTCTTGTAATGGTCACTACCACAGGCTGTGTTGTTAACATGAGGTGTAGGAGTGTAACATTACCCCCAGCTCAGTTCTTGTGATGGTCACTACCACAGGCTGTGTTTTTAACATGACCTGTAGGAGGGTAACATTACCCCCAGCTCAGTTCTTCTGCTGGTCACTACCACAGGCTGTGTTGTTAACATGAGCTGTAGGAGTGTAACATTACCCCCAGCTCAGTTCTTCTGATAGTCAGTCACTACCACAGGCTGTGTTGTTAACATGAGCTGTAGGAGCGTAACATTACCCCCAGCTCAGTTCTTCTGATAGTCAGTCACTACCACAGGCTGTGTTGTTAACATGAGCTGTAGGAGTGTAACATTACCCCAGCTCAGTTCTTCTGATGGTCACTACCACAGGCTGTGTTAACATGAGGTGTAGGAGTGTAACATTACCCCCAGCTCAGTTCTTCTGATGGTCACTACCACAGGCTGTGTTAACATGAGGTGTAGGAGTGTAACATTACCCCCAGCTCAGTTCTTCTGATGGTCAATACCACAGGCTGTGTTGTTAACATGAGCTACAGGAGTGTAACATTAACCCCAGCTCAGTTCTTCTGATGGTCACTACCACAGGCTGTGTTGTTAACATGAGGTGTAGGAGTGTAACATTACCCCCAGCTCAGTTCTTCTGATGGTCACTACCACAGGCTATGTTGTTAACATGAGCTACAGGAGTGTAACATTAACCCCAGCTCAGTTCTTCTGATGATCACTACCACAGGCTGTGTTGTTAACATGAGGTGTAGGAGTGTAACATTACCCCCAGCTCAGTTCTTCTGATGGTCACTACCACAGGCTATGTTGTTAACATGAGCTACAGGAGTGTAACATTAACCCCAGCTCAGTTCTTCTGATGGTCACTACCACAGGCTGTGTTGTTAACATGAGCTGTAGGAGTGTAACATTACCCCCAGCTCAATTCTTGTGATGGTCACTACCACAGGCTGTGTTGTTAACATGAGGTGTAGGAGTGTAACATTACCCCCAGCTCAGTTCTTCTGATGGTCACTACCACAGGCTGTGTTGTTAACATGAGCTGTAGGAGCGTAACATTAACCCCAGCTCAGTTCTTCTGATGGTCACTACCACAGGCTGTGTTGTTAACATGAGCTGTAGGAGTGTAACATTAACCCCAGCTCAGTTCTTCTGATGATCACTACCACAGGCTGTGTTGTTAACATGAGCTGTAGGAGCGTAACATTACCCCCAGCTCAGTTCTTGTGATGGTCACTACCACAGGCTGTGTTGTTAACATGAGCTACAGGAGTGTAACATTAACCCCAGCTCAGTTATTCTGATGGTCACTACCAAAGGCTGTGTTGTTAACATGAGGTGTAGGAGTGTAACATTACCCCCAGCTCAGTTCTTGTGATGGTCACTACCACAGGCTGTGTTGTTAACCTGAGCTACAGGAGTGTAACATTACCCCCAGCTCAGTTCTTGTAATGGTCACTACCACAGGCTGTGTTGTTAACATGAGCTGTAGGAGCGTAACATTACCCCCAGCTCAGTTCTTCTGATGGTCACTACCACAGGCTGTGTTGTTAACATGAGCTACAGGAGTGTAACATTAACCCCAGCTCAGTTCTTCTGATGGTCACTACCACAGGCTGTGTTGTTAACATGAGGTGTAGGAGTGTAACATTACCCCCAGCTCAGTTCTTCTGATGGTCACTACCACAGGCTATGTTGTTAACATGAGCTACAGGAGTGTAACATTAACCCCAGCTCAGTTCTTCTGATGGTCACTACCACAGGCTGTGTTGTTAACATGAGCTGTAGGAGTGTAACATTACCCCCAGCTCAGTTCTTGTGATGGTCAATACCACAGGCTGTGTTGTTAACATGAGCTACAGGAGTGTAACATTACCCCCAGCTCAGTTCTTCTGATGGTCACTACCACAGGCTGTGTTAACATGAGGTGTAGGAGTGTAACATTACCCCCAGCTCAGTTCTTCTGATGGTCACTACCACAGGCTGTGTTGTTAACATGAGCTGTAGGAGCGTAACATTAACCCCAGCTCAGTTCTTCTGATGGTCACTACCACAGGCTGTGTTGTTAACATGAGCTGTAGGAGTGTAACATTAACCCCAGCTCAGTTCTTCTGATGGTCACTACCACAGGCTGTGTTGTTAACATGAGCTGTAGGAGCGTAACATTACCCCCAGCTCAGTTCTTGTGATGGTCACTACCACAGGCTGTGTTGTTAACATGAGCTACAGGAGTGTAACATTAACCCCAGCTCAGTTATTCTGATGGTCACTACCACAGGCTGTGTTGTTAACATGAGGTGTAGGAGTGTAACATTACCCCCAGCTCAGTTCTTGTGATGGTCACTACCACAGGCTGTGTTGTTAACCTGAGCTACAGGAGTGTAACATTACCCCCAGCTCAGTTCTTGTAATGGTCACTACCACAGGCTGTGTTGTTAACATGAGCTGTAGGAGCGTAACATTACCCCCAGCTCAGTTCTTGTGATGGTCAATACCACAGGCTGTGTTGTTAACATGAGCTACAGGAGTGTAACATTAACCCCAGCTCAGTTCTTCTGATGGTCACTACCACAGGCTGTGTTGTTAACATGAGCTGTAGGAGTGTAACATTAACCCCAGCTCAGTTCTTGTGATGGTCACTACCACAGGCTGTGTTGTTAACATGAGCTGTAGGAGCGTAACATTACCCCCAGCTCAGTTCTTGTGATGGTCACTACCACAGTCTGTGTTGTTAACATGAGCTACAGGAGTGTAACATTAACCCCAGCTCAGTTATTCTGATGGTCACTACCACAGGCTGTGTTGTTAACATGAGGTGTAGGAGTGTAACATTACCCCCAGCTCAGTTCTTGTGATGGTCACTACCACAGGCTGTGTTGTTACCCTGAGCTACAGGAGTGTAACATTACCCCCAGCTCAGTTCTTGTAATGGTCACTACCACAGGCTGTGTTGTTAACATGAGCTGTAGGAGCGTAACATTACCCCCAGCTCAGTTCTTGTGATGGTCAATACCACAGGCTGTGTTGTTAACATGAGCTACAGGAGTGTAACATTAACCCCAGCTCAGTTCTTCTGATGGTCACTACCACAGGCTGTGTTGTTAACATGAGGTGTAGGAGTGTAACATTAACCCCAGCTTAGTTCTTGTGATTGTCACTACCACAGGCTATGTTGTTAACATGAGCTACAGGAGTGTAACATTAACCCCAGCTCAGTTCTTCTGATGGTCACTACCACAGGCTGTGTTGTTAACATGAGCTGTAGGAGTGTAACATTAACCCCAGCTCAGTTCTTCTGATGGTCACTACCACAGGCTGTGTTAACATGAGGTGTAGGAGTGTAACATTACCCCCAGCTCAGTTCTTCTGATGGTCACTACCACAGGCTGTGTTGTTAACATGAGGTGTAGGAGTGTAACATTAACCCCAGCTCAGTTCTTCTGATGGTCACTACCACAGGCTGTGTTAACATGAGGTGTAGGAGTGTAACATTACCCCCAGCTCAGTTCTTCTGATGGTCACTACCACAGGCTGTGTTGTTAACATGAGGTGTAGGAGTGTAACATTACCCCCAGCTCAATTCTTGTGATGGTCACTACCACAGGCTGTGTTGTTAACATGAGGTGTAGGAGTGTAACATTAACCCCAGCTCAGTTCTTGTGATGGTCACTACCACAGGCTGTGTTAACATGAGGTGTAGGAGTGTAACATTACCCCCAGCTCAGTTCTTCTGATGGTCACTACCACAGGCTGTGTTGTTAACATGAGCTGTAGGAGCGTAACATTAACCCCAGCTCAGTTCTTCTGATGGTCACTACCACAGGCTGTGTTGTTAACATGAGCTGTAGGAGTGTAACATTAACCCCAGCTCAGTTCTTCTGATGGTCACTACCACAGGCTGTGTTGTTAACATGAGCTACATGAGTGTAACATTAACCCCAGCTCAGTTATTCTGATGGTCACTACCAAAGGCTGTGTTGTTAACATGAGGTGTAGGAGTGTAACATTACCCCCAGCTCAGTTCTTGTGATGGTCACTACCACAGGCTGTGTTGTTAACCTGAGCTACAGGAGTGTAACATTACCCCCAGCTCAGTTCTTGTAATGGTCACTACCACAGGCTGTGTTGTTAACATGAGCTGTAGGAGCGTAACATTACCCCCAGCTCAGTTCTTGTGATGGTCACTACCACAGGCTGTGTTGTTAACATGAGCTACAGGAGTGTAACATTAACCCCAGCTCAGTTCTTCTGATGGTCACTACCACAGGCTGTGTTGTTAACATGAGGTGTAGGAGTGTAACATTACCCCCAGCTCAGTTCTTCTGATGGTCACTACCACAGGCTATGTTGTTAACATGAGCTACAGGAGTGTAACATTAACCCCAGCTCAGTTCTTCTGATGGTCACTACCACAGGCTGTGTTGTTAACATGAGCTGTAGGAGTGTAACATTACCCCCAGCTCAGTTCTTGTGATGGTCACTACCACAGGCTGTGTTGTTAACATGAGCTACAGGAGTGTAACATTACCCCCAGCTCAGTTCTTCTGATGGTCACTACCACAGGCTGTGTTAACATGAGGTGTAGGAGTGTAACATTACCCCCAGCTCAGTTCTTCTGATGGTCACTACCACAGGCTGTGTTGTTAACATGAGCTGTAGGAGCGTAACATTAACCCCAGCTCAGTTCTTCTGATGGTCACTGCCACAGGCTGTGTTGTTAACATGAGCTGTAGGAGTGTAACATTAACCCCAGCTCAGTTCTTCTGATGGTCACTACCACAGGCTGTGTTGTTAACATGAGCTGTAGGAGCGTAACATTACCCCCAGCTCAGTTCTTGTGATGGTCACTACCACAGGCTGTGTTGTTAACATGAGCTACAGGAGTGTAAAATTAACCCCAGCTCAGTTATTCTGATGGTCACTACCACAGGCTGTGTTGTTAACATGAGGTGTAGGAGTGTAACATTACCCCCAGCTCAGTTCTTGTGATGGTCACTACCACAGGCTGTGTTGTTAACCTGAGCTACAGGAGTGTAACATTACCCCCAGCTCAGTTCTTGTAATGGTCACTACCACAGGCTGTGTTGTTAACATGAGCTGTAGGAGCGTAACATTACCCCCAGCTCAGTTCTTGTTTTGGTCAATACCACAGGCTGTGTTGTTAACATGAGCTACAGGAGTGTAATATTAACCCCAGCTCAGTTCTTCTGATGGTCACTACCACAGGCTGTGTTGTTAACATGAGGTGTAGGAGTGTAACATTACCGACAGCTCAGTTCTTCTGATGGTCACTACCACAGGCTATGTTGTTAACATGAGCTACAGGAGTGTAACATTAACCCCAGCTCAGTTCTTCTGATGGTCACTACCACAGGCTGTGTTGTTAACATGAGCTGTAGGAGTGTAACATTACCCCCAGCTCAATTCTTGTGATGGTCACTACCACAGGCTGTGTTGTTAACATGAGGTGTAGGAGTGTAACATTACCCCAGCTCAGTTCTTCTGATGGTCACTACCACAGGCTGTGTTAACATGAGGTGTAGGAGTGTAACATTACCCCCAGCTCAGTTCTTCTGATGGTCACTACCACAGGCTGTGTTGTTAACATGAGCTGTAGGAGCGTAACATTAACCCCAGCTCAGTTCTTCTGATGGTCACTACCACAGGCTGTTTTGTTAACATGAGCTGTAGGAGTGTAACATAACCCCAGGTCAGTTCTTGTGATGGTCACTACCACAGGCTGTGTTGTTATCATGAGCTACAGGAGCGTAACATTACCCCCAGCTCAGTTCTTCTGATGGTCAGTCACTACGACAGGCTGTGTTGTTAACATGAGCTACAGGAGTATAACATTAATCCCAGCTCAGTTCTTCTGATGGTCACTACCACAGGCTGTGTTGTTAACATGAGCTGTAGGAGCATAACATTAACCCCAGCTTAGTTCTTGTGATGGTCACTACCACAGGCTGTGTTGTTAACATGAGCTGTAGGAGCGTAACATTACCCCCAGCTCAGTTATTCTGATGGCCATTACCACAGGCTGTGTTGTTAATATGAGCTACAGGAGTATAACATTAACCCCAGCTCAGTTCTTCTGATGGTCACTACCACAGGCTGTGTTGTTAACATGAGCTGCAGGAGCATAACATTAACCCCAGCTCAGTTCTTGTGATGGTCACTACCACAGGCTGTGTTGTTAACATGAGGTGTAGGAGTGTAACATTACCCCAGCTCAGTTCTTCTGATGGTCACTACCACAGGCTGTGTTGTTATCATGAGCTACAGGAGTATAACATTAACCCCAGCTCAGTTCTTGTGTTGGTCAATACGACAGGCTGTGTTGTTAACATGAGCTACAGGAGTATAACATTACCCCCAGCTTAGTTCTTGTGACGGTCACTACCACAGGCTGTGTTGTTAACATGAGCTGTAGGAGTGTAACATTACCCCCAGCTCAGTTCTTCTGATGGTCACTACCACACACTGTGTTGTTAACATGAGGTGTAGGAGTGTAACATTACCCCCAGCTCAGTTCTTCTGATGGTCACTACCACAGACTGTGTTGTTAACATGAGCTACAGGAGTGGAACATTACCCCCAGCTCAGTTCTTCTGATGGTCACTACCACAGGCTGTGTTGTTAACATGAGGTGTAGGAGTGTAACATTACCCTAGCTCAGTTCTTTTGATGGTCACTACCACAGGCTGTGTTGTTAACATGAGCTACAGGAGTATAACATTAACCCCAGCTCAGTTCTTCTGATGGTCACTACCACAGGCTGTCTTGTTAAAATGAGCTGTAGGAGCGTAACATTAACCCCAGCTCAGTTCTTCTGATGGTCACTACCACAGGCTGTGTTTTTAACATGAGCTGTAGGAGGGTAACATTACCCCCAGCTCAGTTCTTGTGATGGTCACTACCACAGGCTGTGTTGTTAACATGAGCTGTAGGAGTGTAACATTACCCCCAGCTGAGTTCTTCTGATGGTCAGTACCACAGGCTGTGTTGTTAACATGAGCTGTAGGAGCGTAACATTACCCCCAGCTCAGTTCTTCTGATAGTCAGTCACTACCACAGGCTGTGTTGTTAACATGAGCTGTAGGAGTGTAACATTAACCCCAGCTCAGTTCTTGTGATGGTCACTACCACAGGCTGTGTTGTTAACATGAGCTACAGGAGTGTAACATTACCCCCAGCTCAGTTCTTGTAATGGTCACTACCACAGGCTGTGTTGTTAACATGAGGTGTAGGAGTGTAACATTACCCCCAGCTCAGTTCTTCTGATGGTCACTACCACAGACTGTGTTGTTAACATGAGCTACAGGAGTGTAACATTACCCCCAGCTCAGTTCTTCTGATGGTCACTACCACAGGCTGTGTTGTTAACATGAGCTACAGGAGTATAACATTAACCCCAGCTCAGTTCTTCTGATGGTCACTACCACAGGCTGTGTTGTTAACATGAGCTGTAGGAGCGTAACATTAACCCCAGCTCAGTTCTTCTGCTGGTCACTACCACAGGCTGTATTGTTAACATGAGCTACAGGAGTGTAACATTACCCCCGGCTCAGTTCTTCTGATGGTCAGTACCACAGGCTGTGTTGTTAACATGAGCTGTAGGAGCGTAACATTACCCCCAGCTCAGTTCTTCTGATATTCAGTCACTACCACAGGCTGTGTTGTTAACATGAGCTGTAGGAGTGTAACATTACCCCAGCTCAGTTCTTCTGATGGTCACTACCACAGGCTGTGTTAACATGAGGTGTAGGAGTGTAACATTACCCCCAGCTCAGTTCTTCTGATGGTCACTACCACAGGCTGTGTTGTTAACATGAGGTGTAGGAGTGTAACATTACCCCCAGCTCAGTTCTTTAGATGGTCACTACCACAGGCTGTGTTGTTAACATGAGCTACAGGAGTGTAACATTACCCCCAGCTCAGTTCTTGTGATGGTCAGTCACTACCACAGGCTGTGTTGTTAACATGAGCTACAGGAGTATAACATTAACCCCAGCTCAGTTCTTCTGATGGTCACTACCACAGGCTGTGTTGTTAACATGAGCTACAGGAGTGTAACATTAACCCCAGCTCAGTTCTTGTGATGGTCAATACGACAGGCTGTGTTGTTAACATGAGCTACAGGAGTGTAACATTACCCCCAGCTTAGTTCTTGTGATGGTCACTACCACAGGCTGTGTTGTTAACATGAGCTGTAGGAGTGTAACATTACCCCCAGCTCAGTTCTTGTGATGGTCACTACCACAGAATGTGTTGTTAACATGAGCTGTAGGAGTGTAACATTACCCCCAGCTCAGTTCTTGTGATGGTCACTACCACAGGCTGTGTTGTTAAAATGAGCTGTAGGAGCGTAACATTATACCAAGCTCAGTTCTTCTGATGGTCACTACCACAGGCTGTGTTGTTAACATGAGCTGCAGGAGTGTAACATTAACCCCAGCTCAGTTCTTGTGATGGTCAATACGACAGGCTGTGTTGTTAACATGAGCTACAGGAGTATAAGATTACCCCCAGCTTAGTTCTTGTGACGGTCACTACCACAGGCTGTGTTGTTAACATGAGCTGTAGGAGTGTAACATTACCCCCAGCTCAGTTCTTCTGATGGTCACTACCACAGGCTGTGTTGTTAACATGAGGTGTAGGAGTGTAACATTACCCTAGCTGAGTTCTTTTGATGGTCACTACCACAGGCTGTGTTGTTAACATGAGCTACAGGAGTATAACATTTACCCCAGCTCAGTTCTTCTGATGGTCACTACCACAGGCTGTGTTTTTAAAATGAGCTGTAGGAGCGTAACATTAACCCCAGCTCAGTTCTTCTGATGGTCACTACCACAGGCTGTGTTTTTAACATGAGCTGTAGGAGTGTAACATTACCCCCAGCTCAGTTCTTCTGATGGTCACTACCACAGGCTGTGTTGTCAAAATGAGCTGTAGGAGCGTAACATTAACCCCAGCTCAGTTCTTCTGATGGTCACTACCACAGGCTGTGTTTTTAACATGAGCTGTAGGAGTGTAACATTACCCCCAGCTCAGTTCTTCTGATGGTCAGTACCACAGGCTGTGTTGTTAACATGAGCTGTAGGAGCGTAACATTACCCCCAGCTCAGTTCTTCTGATAGTCAGTCACTACCACAGGCTGTGTTGTTAACATGAGCTGTAGGAGTGTAACATTAACCCCAGCTCAGTTCTTGTGATGGTCACTACCACAGGCTGTGTTGTTAACATGAGCTACAGGAGTGTAACATTACCCCCAGCTCAGTTCTTGTAATGGTCACTACCACAGGCTGTGTTGTTAACATGAGGTGTAGGAGTGTAACATTACCCCCAGCTCAGTTCTTCTGATGGTCACTACCACAGACTGTGTTGTTAACATGAGCTACAGGAGTGTAACATTACCCCCAGCTCAGTTCTTCTGATGGTCACTACCACAGGCTGTGTTGTTAACATGAGCTACAGGAGTATAACATTAACCCCAGCTCAGTTCTTCTGATGGTCACTACCACAGGCTGTGTTGTTAACATGAGCTACAGGAGTGTAACATTAACCCCAGCTCAGTTCTTGTGATGGTCAATACGACAGGCTGTGTTGTTAACATGAGCTACAGGAGTGTAACATTACCCCCAGCTTAGTTCTTGTGATGGTCACTACCACAGGCTGTGTTGTTAACATGAGCTGTAGGAGTGTAACATTACCCCCAGCTCAGTTCTTGTGATGGTCACTACCACAGAATGTGTTGTTAACATGAGCTGTAGGAGTGTAACATTACCCCCAGCTCAGTTCTTCTGATGGTCACTACCACAGGCTGTGTTGTTAAAATGAGCTGTAGGAGCGTAACATTATACCAAGCTCAGTTCTTCTGATGGTCACTACCACAGGCTGTGTTGTTAACATGAGCTGCAGGAGTGTAACATTAACCCCAGCTCAGTTCTTGTGATGGTCAATACGACAGGCTGTGTTGTTAACATGAGCTACAGGAGTATAAGATTACCCCCAGCTTAGTTCTTGTGACGGTCACTACCACAGGCTGTGTTGTTAACATGAGCTGTAGGAGTGTAACATTACCCCCAGCTCAGTTCTTCTGATGGTCACTACCACAGGCTGTGTTGTTAACATGAGGTGTAGGAGTGTAACATTACCCTAGCTGAGTTCTTTTGATGGTCACTACCACAGGCTGTGTTGTTAACATGAGCTACAGGAGTATAACATTTACCCCAGCTCAGTTCTTCTGATGGTCACTACCACAGGCTGTGTTGTTAAAATGAGCTGTAGGAGCGTAACATTAACCCCAGCTCAGTTCTTCTGATGGTCACTACCACAGGCTGTGTTTTTAACATGAGCTGTAGGAGTGTAACATTACCCCCAGCTCAGTTCTTCTGATGGTCACTACCACAGGCTGTGTTGTCAAAATGAGCTGTAGGAGCGTAACATTAACCCCAGCTCAGTTCTTCTGATGGTCACTACCACAGGCTGTGTTTTTAACATGAGCTGTAGGAGGGTAACATTACCCCCAGCTCAGTTCTTGTGATGGTCACTACCACAGGCTGTGTTGTTAACATGAGCTGTAGGAGTGTAACATTACCCCCAGCTCAGTTCTTCTGATGGTCAGTATCACAGGCTGTGTTGTTAACATGAGCTGTAGGAGCGTAACATTACCCCCAGCTCAGTTCTTCTGATAGTCAGTCACTACCACAGGCTGTGTTGTTAACATGAGCTGTAGGAGTGTAAAATTAACCCCAGCTCAGTTCTTGTGATGGTCACTACCACAGGCTGTGTTGTTAACATGAGCTACAGGAGTGTAACATTACCCCCAGCTCAGTTCTTGTAATGGTCACTACCACAGGCTGTGTTGTTAACATGAGGTGTAGGAGTGTAACATTACCCCCAGCTCAGTTCTTCTGATGGTCACTACCACAGACTGTGTTGTTAACATGAGCTACAGGAGTGTAACATTACCCCCAGCTCAGTTCTTCTGATGGTCACTACCACAGGCTGTGTTGTTAACATGAGCTACAGGAGTATAACATTAACCCCAGCTCAGTTCTTCTGATGGTCACTACCACAGGCTGTGTTGTTAACATGAGCTGTAGGAGCGTAACATTAACCCCAGCTCAGTTCTTCTGCTGGTCACTACCACAGGCTGTATTGTTAACATGAGCTGTAGGAGTGTAACATTACACCCAGCTCAGTTCTTCTGATGGTCAGTACCACAGGCTGTGTTGTTAACATGAGCTGCAGGAGCGTAACATTACCCCCAGCTCAGTTCTTCTGATAGTCAGTCACCACCACAGGCTGTGTTGTTAACATGAGCTGTAGGAGTGTAACATTACCCCAGCTCAGTTCTTCTGATGGTCACTACCACAGGCTGTGTTAACATGAGGTGTAGGAGTGTAACATTACCCCCATATCAGTTCTTCTGATGGTCACTACCACAGGCTGTGTTGTTAACATGAGGTGTAGGAGTGTAACATTACCCCCAGCTCAGTTCTTTTGATGGTCACTACCACAGGCTGTGTTGTTAACATGAGCTACAGGAGTGTAACATTACCCCCAGCTCAGTTCTTGTGATGGTCAGTCACTACCACAGGCTGTGTTGTTAACATGAGCTACAGGAGTATAACATTAACCCCAGCTCAGTTCTTCTGATGGTCACTACCACAGGCTGTGTTTTTAACATGAGCTACAGGAGTGTAACATTACCCCCAGCTCAGTTCTTGTGATGGTCAATACGACAGGCTGTGTTGTTAACATGAGCTACAGGAGTGTAACATTACCCCCAGCTTAGTTCTTGTGATCGTCACTACCACAGGCTGTGTTGTTAACATGAGCTGTAGGAGTGTAACATTACCCCCAGCTCAGTTCTTGTGATGGTCACTACCACAGAATGTGTTGTTAACTTGAGCTACAGGAGTGTAACATTACCCCCAGCTCAGTTCTTGTGATGGTCAGTCACTACCACAGGCTGTGTTGTTAACATGAGCTGTAGGAGTGTAACATTAACCCCAGCTCAGTTCTTGTGATGGTCACTACCACAGGCTGTGTTGTTAACATGAGCTACAGGAGTGTAACATTACCCCCAGCTCAGTTCTTGTAATGGTCACTACCACAGGCTGTGTTGTTAACATGAGGTGTAGGAGTGTAACATTACCCCCATCTCAGTTCTTCTGATGGTCACTACCACAGACTGTGTTGTTAACATGAGCTACAGGAGTGTAACATTACCCCCAGCTCAGTTCTTCTGATGGTCACTACCACAGGCTGTGTTGTTAACATGAGCTGTAGGAGTGTAACATTACCCCCAGCTCAGTTCTTCTGATGGTCAGTACCACAGGCTGTGTTGTTAACATGAGCTGTAGGAGCGTAACATTACCCCCAGCTCAGTTCTTCTGATAGTCAGTCACTACCACAGGCTGTGTTGTTAACATGAGCTGTAGGAGTGTAACATTACCCCAGCTCAGTTCTTCTGATGGTCACTACCACAGGCTGTGTTGTTAACATGAGCTACAGGAGTATAACATTTACCCCAGCTCAGTTCTTCTGATGGTCACTACCACAGGCTGTGTTGTTAAAATGAGCTGTAGGAGCGTAACATTAACCCCAGCTCAGTTCTTCTGATGGTCACTACCACAGGCTGTGTTTTTAACATGAGCTGTAGGAGTGTAACATTACCCCCAGCTCAGTTCTTCTGATGGTCACTACCACAGGCTGTGTTGTCAAAATGAGCTGTAGGAGCGTAACATTAACCCCAGCTCAGTTCTTGTGATGGTCACTACCACAGGCTGTGTTTTTAACATGAGCTGTAGGAGGGTAACATTACCCCCAGCTCAGTTCTTGTGATGGTCACTACCACAGGCTGTGTTGTTAACATGAGCTGTAGGAGTGTAACATTACCCCCAGCTCAGTTCTTCTGATGGTCACTACCACAGGCTGTGTTGTTAACATGAGGTGTAGGAGTGTAACATTACCCTAGCTGAGTTCTTTTGATGGTCACTACCACAGGCTGTGTTGTTAACATGAGCTACAGGAGTATAACATTTACCCCAGCTCAGTTCTTCTGATGGTCACTACCACATGCTGTGTTGTTAAAATGAGCTGTAGGAGCGTAACATTAACCCCAGCTCAGTTCTTCTGATGGTCACTACCACAGGCTGTGTTTTTAACATGAGCTGTAGGAGTGTAACATTACCCCCAGCTCAGTTCTTCTGATGGTCACTACCACAGGCTGTGTTGTCAAAATGAGCTGTAGGAGCGTAACATTAACCCCAGCTCAGTTCTTCTGATGGTCACTACCACAGGCTGTGTTTTTAACATGAGCTGTAGGAGGGTAACATTACCCCCAGCTCAGTTCTTGTGATGGTCACTACCACAGGCTGTGTTGTTAACATGAGCTGTAGGAGTGTAACATTACCCCCAGCTCAGTTCTTCTGATGGTCAGTACCACAGGCTGTGTTGTTAACATGAGCTGTAGGAGCGTAACATTACCCCCAGCTCAGTTCTTCTGATAGTCAGTCACTACCACAGGCTGTGTTGTTAACATGAGCTGTAGGAGTGTAACATTAACCCCAGCTCAGTTCTTGTGATGGTCACTACCACAGGCTGTGTTGTTAACATGAGCTACAGGAGTGTAACATTACCCCCAGCTCAGTTCTTGTAATGGTCACTACCACAGGCTGTGTTGTTAACATGAGGTGTAGGAGTGTAACATTACCCCCAGCTCAGTTCTTCTGATGGTCACTACCACAGACTGTGTTGTTAACATGAGCTACAGGAGTGTAACATTACCCCCAGCTCAGTTCTTCTGATGGTCACTACCACAGGCTGTGTTGTTAACATGAGCTACAGGAGTATAACATTAACCCCAGCTCAGTTCTTCTGATGGTCACTACCACAGGCTGTGTTGTTAACATGAGCTGTAGGAGCGTAACATTAACCCCAGCTCAGTTCTTCTGCTGGTCACTACCACAGGCTGTATTGTTAACATGAGCTGTAGGAGTGTAACATTACCCCCAGCTCAGTTCTTCTGATGGTCAGTACCACAGGCTGTGTTGTTAACATGAGCTGTAGGAGCGTAACATTACCCCCAGCTCAGTTCTTCTGATAGTCAGTCACCACCACAGGCTGTGTTGTTAACATGAGCTGTAGGAGTGTAACATTACCCCAGCTCAGTTCTTCTGATGGTCACTACCACAGGCTGTGTTAACATGAGGTGTAGGAGTGTAACATTACCCCCAGCTCAGTTCTTCTGATGGTCACTACCACAGGCTGTGTTGTTAACATGAGGTGTAGGAGTGTAACATTACCCCCAGCTCAGTTCTTTTGATGGTCACTACCACAGGCTGTGTTGTTAACATGAGCTACAGGAGTGTAACATTACCCCCAGCTCAGTTCTTGTGATGGTCAGTCACTACCACAGGCTGTGTTGTTAACATGAGCTGTAGGAGTATAACATTAACCCCAGCTCAGTTCTTGTGATGGTCACTACCACAGGCTGTGTTGTTAACATGAGCTACAGGAGTGTAACATTACCCCCAGCTCAGTTCTTGTAATGGTCACTACCACAGGCTGTGTTGTTAACATGAGGTGTAGGAGTGTAACATTACCCCCATCTCAGTTCTTCTGATGGTCACTACCACAGACTGTGTTGTTAACATGAGCTACAGGAGTGTAACATTACCCCCAGCTCAGTTCTTCTGATGGTCACTACCACAGGCTGTGTTGTTAACATGAGCTGTAGGAGTGTAACATTACCCCCAGCTCAGTTCTTCTGATGGTCAGTACCACAGGCTGTGTTGTTAACATGAGCTGTAGGAGCGTAACATTACCCCCAGCTCAGTTCTTCTGATAGTCAGTCACTACCACAGGCTGTGTTGTTAACATGAGCTGTAGGAGTGTAACATTACCCCAGCTCAGTTCTTCTGATGGTCACTACCACAGGCTGTGTTGTTAACATGAGCTACAGGAGTATAACATTTACCCCAGCTCAGTTCTTCTGATGGTCACTACCACAGGCTGTGTTGTTAAAATGAGCTGTAGGAGCGTAACATTAACCCCAGCTCAGTTCTTCTGATGGTCACTACCACAGGCTGTGTTTTTAACATGAGCTGTAGGAGTGTAACATTACCCCCAGCTCAGTTCTTCTGATGGTCACTACCACAGGCTGTGTTGTCAAAATGAGCTGTAGGAGCGTAACATTAACCCCAGCTCAGTTCTTGTGATGGTCACTACCACAGGCTGTGTTTTTAACATGAGCTGTAGGAGGGTAACATTACCCCCAGCTCAGTTCTTGTGATGGTCACTACCACAGGCTGTGTTGTTAACATGAGCTGTAGGAGTGTAACATTACCCCCAGCTCAGTTCTTCTGATGGTCAGTACCACAGGCTGTGTTGTTAACATGAGCTGTAGGGGCGTAACATTACCCACAGCTCAGTTCTTCTGATAGTCAGTCACTACCACAGGCTGTGTCGTTAACATGAGCTGTAGGAGTGTAACATTAACCCCAGCTCAGTTCTTGTGATGGTCACTACCACAGGCTGTGTTGCTAACATGAGCTACAGGAGTGTAACATTACCCCCAGCTCAGTTCTTGTAATGGTCACTACCAGAGGCTGTGCTGTTAACATGAGGTGTAGGAGTGTAACATTACCCCCAGCTCAGTTCTTCTGATGGTCACTACCACAGACTGTGTTGTTAACATGAGCTACAGGAGTGTAACATTACCCCCAGCTCAGTTCTTCTGATGGTCACTACCACAGGCTGTGTTGTTAACATGAGCTACAGGAGTATAACATTAACCCCAGCTCAGTTCTTCTGATGGTCACTACCACAGGCTGTGTTGTTAACATGAGCTGTAGGAGCGTAACATTAACCCCAGCTCAGTTCTTCTGCTGGTCACTACCACAGGCTGTATTGTTAACATGAGCTGTAGGAGTGTAACATTACCCCCAGCTCAGTTCTTCTGATGGTCAGTACCACAGGCTGTGTTGTTAACATGAGCTGTAGGAGCGTAACATTACCCCCAGCTCAGTTCTTCTGATAGTCAGTCACTACCACAGGCTGTGTTGTTAACATGAGCTGTAGGAGTGTAACATTACCCCAGCTCAGTTCTTCTGATGGTCACTACCACAGGCTGTGTTGTTAACATGAGCTACAGGAGTGTAACATTAACCCCAGCTCAGTTCTTCTGATGGTCACTACCACAGGCTGTGTTGTTAACATGAGGTGTAGGAGTGTAACATTACCCCCAGCTCAGTTCTTTTATCGTCACTACCACAGGCTGTGTTGTTAACATGAGCTACAGGAGTGTAACATTACCCCCAGCTCAGTTCTTGTGATGGTCAGTCACTACCACAGGCTGTGTTGTTAACATGAGCTACAGGAGTATAACATTAACCCCAGCTCAGTTCTTCTGATGGTCACTGCCACAGGCTGTGTTGTTAACATGAGCTACAGGAGTGTAACATTAACCCCAGCTCAGTTCTTGTGATGGTCAATACGACAGGCTGTGTTGTTAACATGAGCTACAGGAGTGTAACATTACCCCCAGCTTAGTTCTTGTGATGGTCACTACCACAGGCTGTGTTGTTAACATGAGCTGTAGGAGTGTAACATTACCCCCAGCTCAGTTCTTGTGATGGTCACTACCACAGAATGTGTTGTTAACTTGAGCTACAGGAGTGTAACATTACCCCCAGCTCAGTTCTTGTGATGGTCAGTCACTACCACAGGCTGTGTTGTTAACATGAGCTGTAGGAGTGTAACATTAACCCCAGCTCAGTTCTTGTGATGGTCACTACCACAGGCTGTGTTGTTAACATGAGCTACAGGAGTATAACATTTACCTCAGCTCAGTTCTTCTGATGGTCACTACCACAGGCTGTGTTGTTAAAATGAGCTGTAGGAGCGTAACATTAACCCCAGCTCAGTTCTTCTGATGGTCACTACCACAGGCTGTGTTTTTAACATGAGCTGTAGGAGTGTAACATTACCCCCAGCTCAGTTCTTCTGATGGTCACTACCACAGGCTGTGTTGTCAAAATGAGCTGTAGGAGCGTAACATTAACCCCAGCTCAGTTCTTCTGATGGTCACTACCACAGGCTGTGTTTTTAACATGAGCTGTAGGAGGGTAACATTACCCCCAGCTCAGTTCTTGTGATGGTCACTACCACAGGCTGTGTTGTTAACATGAGCTGTAGGAGTGTAACATTACCCCCAGCTCAGTTCTTCTGATGGTCAGTACCACAGGCTGTGTTGTTAACATGAGCCGTAGGAGCGTAACATTACCCCCAGCTCAGTTCTTCTGATAGTCAGTCACTACCACAGGCTGTGTTGTTAACATGAGCTGTAGGAGTGTAACATTAACCCCAGCTCAGTTCTTGTGATGGTCACTACCACAGGCTGTGTTGTTAACATGAGCTACAGGAGTGTAACATTACCCCCAGCTCAGTTCTTGTAATGGTCACTACCACAGGCTGTGTTGTTAACATGAGGTGTAGGAGTGTAACATTACCCCCAGCTCAGTTCTTCTGATGGTCACTACCACAGACTGTGTTGTTAACATGAGCTACAGGAGTGTAACATTACCCCCAGCTCAGTTCTTCTGATGGTCACTACCACAGGCTGTGTTGTTAACATGAGCTACAGGAGTATAACATTAACCCCAGCTCAGTTCTTCTGATGGTCACTACCACAGGCTGTGTTGTTAACATGAGCTGTAGGAGCGTAACATTAACCCCAGCTCAGTTCTTCTGCTGGTCACTACCACAGGCTGTATTGTTAACATGAGCTGTAGGAGTGTAACATTACCCCCAGCTCAGTTCTTCTGATGGTCAGTACCACAGGCTGTGTTGTTAACATGAGCTGTAGGAGCGTAACATTACCCCCAGCTCAGTTCTTCTGATAGTCAGTCACTACCACAGGCTGTGTTGTTAACATGAGCTGTAGGAGTGTAACATTACCCCAGCTCAGTTCTTCTGATGGTCACTACCACAGGCTGTGTTAACATGAGGTGTAGGAGTGTAACATTACCCCCAGCTCAGTTCTTCTGATGGTCACTACCACAGGCTGTGTTGTTAACATGAGGTGTAGGAGTGTAACATTACCCCCAGCTCAGTTCTTTTGATGGTCACTACCACAGGCTGTGTTGTTAACATGAGCTACAGGAGTGTAACATTACCCCCAGCTCAGTTCTTGTGATGGTCAGTCACTACCACAGGCTGTGTTGTTAACATGAGCTACAGGAGTATAACATTAACCCCAGCTCAGTTCTTCTGATGGTCACTACCACAGGCTGTGTTTTTAACATGAGCTACAGGAGTGTAACATTAACCCCAGCTCAGTTCTTGTGATGGTCAATACGACAGGCTGTGTTGTTAACATGAGCTACAGGAGTGTAACATTACCCCCAGCTTAGTTCTTGTGATGGTCACTACCACAGGCTGTGTTGTTAACATGAGCTGTAGGAGTGTAACATTACCCCCAGCTCAGTTCTTGTGATGGTCACTACCACAGAATGTGTTGTTAACTTGAGCTACAGGAGTGTAACATTACCCCCAGCTCAGTTCTTGTGATGGTCAGTCACTACCACAGGCTGTGTTGTTAACATGAGCTGTAGGAGTGTAACATTAACCCCAGCTCAGTTCTTGTGATGGTCACTACCACAGGCTGTGTTGTTAACATGAGCTACAGGAGTGTAACATTACCCCCAGCTCAGTTCTTGTAATGGTCACTACCACAGGCTGTGTTGTTAACATGAGGTGTAGGAGTGTAACATTACCCCCATCTCAGTTCTTGTGATGGTCACTACCACAGACTGTGTTGTTAACATGAGCTACAGGAGTGTAACATTACCCCCAGCTCAGTTCTTCTGATGGTCACTACCACAGGCTGTGTTGTTAACATGAGCTGTAGGAGTGTAACATTACCCCCAGCTCAGTTCTTCTGATGGTCAGTACCACAGGCTGTGTTGTTAACATGAGCTGTAGGAGCGTAACATTACCCCCAGCTCAGTTCTTCTGATAGTCAGTCACTACCACAGGCTGTGTTGTTAACATGAGCTGTAGGAGTGTAACATTACCCCAGCTCAGTTCTTCTGATGGTCACTACCACAGGCTGTGTTGTTAACATGAGCTACAGGAGTATAACATTTACCCCAGCTCAGTTCTTCTGATGGTCACTACCACAGGCTGTGTTGTTAAAATGAGCTGTAGGAGCGTAACATTAACCCCAGCTCAGTTCTTCTGATGGTCACTACCACAGGCTGTGTTTTTAACATGAGCTGTAGGAGTGTAACATTACCCCCAGCTCAGTTCTTCTGATGGTCAGTACCACAGGCTGTGTTGTTAACATGAGCTGTAGGAGCGTAACATTACCCCCAGCTCAGTTCTTCTGATAGTCAGTCACTACCACAGGCTGTGTTGTTAACATGAGCTGTAGGAGTGTAACATTACCCCAGCTCAGTTCTTCTGATGGTCACTACCACAGGCTGTGTTGTTAACATGAGCTACAGGAGTGTAACATTAACCCCAGCTCAGTTCTTCTGATGGTCACTACCACAGGCTGTGTTGTTAACATGAGGTGTAGGAGTGTAACATTACCCCCAGCTCAGTTCTTTTATCGTCACTACCACAGGCTGTGTTGTTAACATGAGCTACAGGAGTGTAACATTACCCCCAGCTCAGTTCTTGTGATGGTCAGTCACTACCACAGGCTGTGTTGTTAACATGAGCTACAGGAGTATAACATTAACCCCAGCTCAGTTCTTCTGATGGTCACTGCCACAGGCTGTGTTGTTAACATGAGCTACAGGAGTGTAACATTAACCCCAGCTCAGTTCTTGTGATGGTCAATACGACAGGCTGTGTTGTTAACATGAGCTACAGGAGTGTAACATTACCCCCAGCTTAGTTCTTGTGATGGTCACTACCACAGGCTGTGTTGTTAACATGAGCTGTAGGAGTGTAACATTACCCCCAGCTCAGTTCTTGTGATGGTCACTACCACAGAATGTGTTGTTAACTTGAGCTACAGGAGTGTAACATTACCCCCAGCTCAGTTCTTGTGATGGTCAGTCACTACCACAGGCTGTGTTGTTAACATGAGCTGTAGGAGTGTAACATTAACCCCAGCTCAGTTCTTGTGATGGTCACTACCACAGGCTGTGTTGTTAACATGAGCTACAGGAGTATAACATTTACCTCAGCTCAGTTCTTCTGATGGTCACTACCACAGGCTGTGTTGTTAAAATGAGCTGTAGGAGCGTAACATTAACCCCAGCTCAGTTCTTCTGATGGTCACTACCACAGGCTGTGTTTTTAACATGAGCTGTAGGAGTGTAACATTACCCCCAGCTCAGTTCTTCTGATGGTCACTACCACAGGCTGTGTTGTCAAAATGAGCTGTAGGAGCGTAACATTAACCCCAGCTCAGTTCTTCTGATGGTCACTACCACAGGCTGTGTTTTTAACATGAGCTGTAGGAGGGTAACATTACCCCCAGCTCAGTTCTTGTGATGGTCACTACCACAGGCTGTGTTGTTAACATGAGCTGTAGGAGTGTAACATTACCCCCAGCTCAGTTCTTCTGATGGTCAGTACCACAGGCTGTGTTGTTAACATGAGCCGTAGGAGCGTAACATTACCCCCAGCTCAGTTCTTCTGATAGTCAGTCACTACCACAGGCTGTGTTGTTAACATGAGCTGTAGGAGTGTAACATTAACCCCAGCTCAGTTCTTGTGATGGTCACTACCACAGGCTGTGTTGTTAACATGAGCTACAGGAGTGTAACATTACCCCCAGCTCAGTTCTTGTAATGGTCACTACCACAGGCTGTGTTGTTAACATGAGGTGTAGGAGTGTAACATTACCCCCAGCTCAGTTCTTCTGATGGTCACTACCACAGACTGTGTTGTTAACATGAGCTACAGGAGTGTAACATTACCCCCAGCTCAGTTCTTCTGATGGTCACTACCACAGGCTGTGTTGTTAACATGAGCTACAGGAGTATAACATTAACCCCAGCTCAGTTCTTCTGATGGTCACTACCACAGGCTGTGTTGTTAACATGAGCTGTAGGAGCGTAACATTAACCCCAGCTCAGTTCTTCTGCTGGTCACTACCACAGGCTGTATTGTTAACATGAGCTGTAGGAGTGTAACATTACCCCCAGCTCAGTTCTTCTGATGGTCAGTACCACAGGCTGTGTTGTTAACATGAGCTGTAGGAGCGTAACATTACCCCCAGCTCAGTTCTTCTGATAGTCAGTCACTACCACAGGCTGTGTTGTTAACATGAGCTGTAGGAGTGTAACATTACCCCAGCTCAGTTCTTCTGATGGTCACTACCACAGGCTGTGTTAACATGAGGTGTAGGAGTGTAACATTACCCCCAGCTCAGTTCTTCTGATGGTCACTACCACAGGCTGTGTTGTTAACATGAGGTGTAGGAGTGTAACATTACCCCCAGCTCAGTTCTTTTGATGGTCACTACCACAGGCTGTGTTGTTAACATGAGCTACAGGAGTGTAACATTACCCCCAGCTCAGTTCTTGTGATGGTCAGTCACTACCACAGGCTGTGTTGTTAACATGAGCTACAGGAGTATAACATTAACCCCAGCTCAGTTCTTCTGATGGTCACTACCACAGGCTGTGTTTTTAACATGAGCTACAGGAGTGTAACATTAACCCCAGCTCAGTTCTTGTGATGGTCAATACGACAGGCTGTGTTGTTAACATGAGCTACAGGAGTGTAACATTACCCCCAGCTTAGTTCTTGTGATGGTCACTACCACAGGCTGTGTTGTTAACATGAGCTGTAGGAGTGTAACATTACCCCCAGCTCAGTTCTTGTGATGGTCACTACCACAGAATGTGTTGTTAACTTGAGCTACAGGAGTGTAACATTACCCCCAGCTCAGTTCTTGTGATGGTCAGTCACTACCACAGGCTGTGTTGTTAACATGAGCTGTAGGAGTGTAACATTAACCCCAGCTCAGTTCTTGTGATGGTCACTACCACAGGCTGTGTTGTTAACATGAGCTACAGGAGTGTAACATTACCCCCAGCTCAGTTCTTGTAATGGTCACTACCACAGGCTGTGTTGTTAACATGAGGTGTAGGAGTGTAACATTACCCCCATCTCAGTTCTTGTGATGGTCACTACCACAGACTGTGTTGTTAACATGAGCTACAGGAGTGTAACATTACCCCCAGCTCAGTTCTTCTGATGGTCACTACCACAGGCTGTGTTGTTAACATGAGCTGTAGGAGTGTAACATTACCCCCAGCTCAGTTCTTCTGATGGTCAGTACCACAGGCTGTGTTGTTAACATGAGCTGTAGGAGCGTAACATTACCCCCAGCTCAGTTCTTCTGATAGTCAGTCACTACCACAGGCTGTGTTGTTAACATGAGCTGTAGGAGTGTAACATTACCCCAGCTCAGTTCTTCTGATGGTCACTACCACAGGCTGTGTTGTTAACATGAGCTACAGGAGTATAACATTTACCCCAGCTCAGTTCTTCTGATGGTCACTACCACAGGCTGTGTTGTTAAAATGAGCTGTAGGAGCGTAACATTAACCCCAGCTCAGTTCTTCTGATGGTCACTACCACAGGCTGTGTTTTTAACATGAGCTGTAGGAGTGTAACATTACCCCCAGCTCAGTTCTTCTGATGGTCACTACCACAGGCTGTGTTGTCAAAATGAGCTGTAGGAGCGTAACATTAACCCCAGCTCAGTTCTTGTGATGGTCACTACCATAGGCTGTGTTTTTAACATGAGCTGTAGGAGGGTAACATTACCCCCAGCTCAGTTCTTGTGATGGTCACTACCACAGGCTGTGTTGTTAACATGAGCTGTAGGAGTGTAACATTACCCCCAGCTCAGTTCTTCTGATGGTCAGTACCACAGGCTGTGTTGTTAACATGAGCTGTAGGGGCGTAACATTACCCACAGCTCAGTTCTTCTGATAGTCAGTCACTACCACAGGCTGTGTTGTTAACATGAGCTGTAGGAGTGTAACATTAACCCCAGCTCAGTTCTTGTGATGGTCACTACCACAGGCTGTGTTGTTAACATGAGCTACAGGAGTGTAACATTACCCCCAGCTCAGTTCTTGTAATGGTCACTACCACAGGCTGTGCTGTTAACATGAGGTGTAGGAGTGTAACATTACCCCCAGCTCAGTTCTTCTGATGGTCACTACCACAGACTGTGTTGTTAACATGAGCTACAGGAGTGTAACATTACCCCCAGCTCAGTTCTTCTGATGGTCACTACCACAGGCTGTGTTGTTAACATGAGCTACAGGAGTATAACATTAACCCCAGCTCAGTTCTTCTGATGGTCACTACCACAGGCTGTGTTGTTAACATGAGCTGTAGGAGCGTAACATTAACCCCAGCTCAGTTCTTCTGCTGGTCACTACCACAGGCTGTATTGTTAACATGAGCTGTAGGAGTGTAACATTACCCCCAGCTCAGTTCTTCTGATGGTCAGTACCACAGGCTGTGTTGTTAACATGAGCTGTAGGAGCGTAACATTACCCCCAGCTCAGTTCTTCTGATAGTCAGTCACTACCACAGGCTGTGTTGTTAACATGAGCTGTAGGAGTGTAACATTACCTCAGCTCAGTTCTTCTGATGGTCACTACCACAGGCTGTGTTAACATGAGGTGTAGGAGTGTAACATTACCCCCAGCTCAGTTCTTCTGATGGTCACTACCACAGGCTGTGTTGTTAACATGAGGTGTAGGAGTGTAACATTACCCCCAGCTCAGTTCTTTTGATGGTCACTACCACAGGCTGTGTTGTTAACATGAGCTACAGGAGTGTAACATTACCCCCAGCTCAGTTCTTGTGATGGTCAGTCACTACCACAGGCTGTGTTGTTAACATGAGCTACAGGAGTATAACATTAACCCCAGCTCAGTTCTTCTGATGGTCACTACCACAGGCTGTGTTGTTAACATGAGCTACAGG
The DNA here is from genome assembly GCF_029633865.1 of Lampris incognitus. NCBI lineage: Eukaryota > Metazoa > Chordata > Actinopteri > Lampriformes > Lampridae > Lampris > Lampris incognitus. Next base: position 60,916,849 of record NC_079212.1, on the reverse strand, counting down.
AGTGTAACATTAACCCCAGCTCAGTTCTTGTGATGGTCAATACGACAGGCTGTGTTGTTAACATGAGCTACAGGAGTGTAACATTACCCCCAGCTTAGTTCTTGTGATGGTCACTACCACAGGCTGTGTTGTTAACATGAGCTGTAGGAGTGTAACATTACCCCCAGCTCAGTTCTTGTGATGGTCACTACCACAGAATGTGTTGTTAACTTGAGCTACAGGAGTGTAACATTACCCCCAGCTCAGTTCTTGTGATGGTCAGTCACTACCACAGGCTGTGTTGTTAACATGAGCTGTAGGAGTGTAACATTAACCCCAGCTCAGTTCTTGTGATGGTCACTACCACAGGCTGTGTTGTTAACATGAGCTACAGGAGTGTAACATTACCCCCAGCTCAGTTCTTGTAATGGTCACTACCACAGGCTGTGTTGTTAACATGAGGTGTAGGAGTGTAACATTACCCCCAGCTCAGTTCTTCTGATGGTCACTACCACAGACTGTATTGTTAACATGAGCTACAGGAGTGTAACATTACCCCCAGCTCAGTTCTTCTGATGGTCACTACCACAGGCTGTGTTGTTAACATGAGCTGTAGGAGTGTAACATTACCCCCAGCTCAGTTCTTCTGATGGTCAGTACCACAGGCTGTGTTGTTAACATGAGCTGTAGGAGCGTAACATTACCCCCAGCTCAGTTCTTCTGATAGTCAGTCACTACCACAGGCTGTGTTGTTAACATGAGCTGTAGGAGTGTAACATTACCCCAGCTCAGTTCTTCTGATGGTCACTACCACAGGCTGTGTTAACATGAGGTGTAGGAGTGTAACATTACCCCCAGCTCAGTTCTTGTGATGGTCACTACCACAGGCTGTGTTGTTAACATGAGGTGTAGGAGTGTAACATTACCCCCAGCTCAGTTCTTTTGATGGTCACTACCACAGGCTGTGTTGTTAACATGAGCTACAGGAGTGTAACATTACCCCCAGCTCAGTTCTTGTGATGGTCAGTCACTACCACAGGCTGTGTTGTTAACATGAGCTACAGGAGTATAACATTAACCCCAGCTCAGTTCTTCTGATGGTCACTACCACAGGCTGTGTTGTTAACATGAGCTACAGGAGTGTAACATTAACCCCAGCTCAGTTCTTGTGATGGTCAATACGACAGGCTGTGTTGTTAACCTGAGCTACAGGAGTGTAACATTACCCCCAGCTCAGTTCTTGTGATGGTCACTACCACAGGCTGTGTTGTTAACATGAGCTACAGGAGTATAACATTAACCGCAGCTCAGTTCTTGTGATGGTCACTACCACAGGCTTTGTTGTTAACATGAGCTACAGGAGTGTAACATTACCCCCAGCTCAGTTCTTGTGATGGTCACTACCACAGGCTGTGTTGTTAACATGAGCTGTAGGAGCGTAACATTACCCCCAGCTCAGTTCTTCTGATGGCCATTACCACAGGCAGTGTTGTTAATATTAGCTACAGGAGTATAACATTAACCCCAGCTCAGTTCTTCTGATGGTCACTACCACAGGCTGTTTTGTTAACATGAGCTGTAGGAGTGTAACATAAATCCAGGTCAGTTCTTGTGATGGTCACTACCACAGGCTGTGTTGTTATCATGAGCTACAGTAGCGTAACATAACCCCCTTCTCAGTTCTTCTGATGGTCAGTCACTACCACAGGCTGTGTTGTTAACATGAGCTACAGGAGTATAACATTAATCCCAGCTCAGTTCTTCTGATGGTCACTACCACAGGCTGTGTTGTTAACATGAGCTGTAGGAGCGTAACATTAACCCCAACTTAGTTCTTGTGATGGTCACTACCACAGGCTGTGTTGTTAACATGAGCTGTAGGAGTGTAACATTAGCCCCAGCTCAGTTCTTTTGATGGTCACTACCACAGACTTTGTTGTTAACATGAGCTGTAGGAGCGTAACATTACCCCCAGCTCAGTTATTCTGATGGCCATTACCACAGGCTGTGTTCTTAATATGAGCTACAGGAGTATAACATTAACCCCAGCTCAGTTCTTGTGATGGTCACTACCACAGGCTGTGTTGTTAACATGAGCTACAGGAGTGTAACATTACCCCCGGCTCAGTTCTTGTAATGGTCACTACCACAGGCTGTGTTGTTAACATGAGGTGTAGGAGTGTAACATTACCCCCAGCTCAGTTCTTCTGATGGTCACTACCACAGACTGTGTTGTTAACATGAGCTACAGGAGTGTAACATTACCCCCAGCTCAGTTCTTCTGATGGTCACTACCACAGGCTGTGTTGTTAACATGAGCTACAGGAGTATAACATTAACCCCAGCTCAGTTCTTCTGATGGTCACTACCACAGGCTGTGTTGTTAACATGAGCTGTAGGAGCGTAACATTAACCCCAGCTCAGTTCTTCTGCTGGTCACTACCACAGGCTGTATTGTTAACATGAGCTGTAGGAGTGTTACATTACCCCCAGCTCAGTTCTTCTGATGGTCAGTACCACAGGCTGTGTTGTTAACATGAGCTGTAGGAGCGTAACATTACCCCCAGCTCAGTTCTTCTGATAGTCAGTCACTACCACAGGCTGTGTTGTTAACATGAGCTGTAGGAGTGTAACATTACCCCAGCTCAGTTCTTCTGATGGTCACTACCACAGGCTGTGTTAACATGAGGTGTAGGAGTGTAACATTACCCCCAGCTCACTTCTTCTGATGGTCACTACCACAGGCTGTGTTGTTAACATGAGGTGTAGGAGTGTAACATTACCCCCAGCTCAGTTCTTTTGATGGTCACTACCACAGGCTGTGTTGTTAACATGAGCTACAGGAGTGTAACATTACCCCCAGCTCAGTTCTTGTGATGGTCAGTCACTACCACAGGCTGTGTTGTTAACATGAGCTACAGGAGTATAACATTAACCCCAGCTCAGTTCTTCTGATGGTCACTACCACAGGCTGTGTTGTTAACATGAGCTGTAGGAGCGTAACATTAACCCCAGCTTAGTTCTTGTGATGGTCACTACCACAGGCTGTGTTGTTAACATGAGCTGTAGGAGTGTAACATTAGCCCCAGCTCAGTTCTTTTGATGGTCACTACCACAGACTTTGTTGTTAACATGAGCTGTAGGAGCGTAACATTACCCCCAGCTCAGTTATTCTGATGGCCATTACCACAGGCTGTGTTCTTAATATGAGCTACAGGAGTATAACATTAACCCCAGCTCAGTTCTTGTGATGGTCACTACCACAGGCTGTGTTGTTAACATGAGCTACAGGAGTGTAACATTACCCCCGGCTCAGTTCTTGTAATGGTCACTACCACAGGCTGTGTTGTTAACATGAGGTGTAGGAGTGTAACATTACCCCCAGCTCAGTTCTTCTGATGGTCACTACCACAGACTGTGTTGTTAACATGAGCTACAGGAGTGTAACATTACCCCCAGCTCAGTTCTTCTGATGGTCACTACCACAGGCTGTGTTGTTAACATGAGCTACAGGAGTATAACATTAACCCCAGCTCAGTTCTTCTGATGGTCACTACCACAGGCTGTGTTGTTAACATGAGCTGTAGGAGCGTAACATTAACCCCAGCTCAGTTCTTCTGCTGGTCACTACCACAGGCTGTATTGTTAACATGAGCTGTAGGAGTGTTACATTACCCCCAGCTCAGTTCTTCTGATGGTCAGTACCACAGGCTGTGTTGTTAACATGAGCTGTAGGAGCGTAACATTACCCCCAGCTCAGTTCTTCTGATAGTCAGTCACTACCACAGGCTGTGTTGTTAACATGAGCTGTAGGAGTGTAACATTACCCCAGCTCAGTTCTTCTGATGGTCACTACCACAGGCTGTGTTAACATGAGGTGTAGGAGTGTAACATTACCCCCAGCTCAGTTCTTCTGATGGTCACTACCACAGGCTGTGTTGTTAACATGAGGTGTAGGAGTGTAACATTACCCCCAGCTCAGTTCTTTTGATGGTCACTACCACAGGCTGTGTTGTTAACATGAGCTACAGGAGTGTAACATTACCCCCAGCTCAGTTCTTGTGATGGTCAGTCACTACCACAGGCTGTGTTGTTAACATGAGCTACAGGAGTATAACATTAACCCCAGCTCAGTTCTTCTGATGGTCACTACCACAGGCTGTGTTGTTAACATGAGCTACAGGAGTGTAACATTAACCCCAGCTCAGTTCTTGTGATGGTCAATACGACAGGCTGTGTTGTTAACATGAGCTACAGGAGTGTAACATTACCCCCAGCTTAGTTCTTGTGATGGTCACTACCACAGGCTGTGTTGTTAACATGAGCTGTAGGAGTGTAACATTACCCCCAGCTCAGTTCTTGTGATGGTCACTACCACAGAATGTGTTGTTAACTTGAGCTACAGGAGTGTAACATTACCCCCAGCTCAGTTCTTGTGATGGTCAGTCACTACCACAGGCTGTGTTGTTAACATGAGCTGTAGGAGTGTAACATTAACCCCAGCTCAGTTCGTGTGATGGTCAATACCACAGGCTGTGTTGTTAACATGAGCTACAGGAGTGTAACATTACCCCCAGCTCAGTTCTTGTAATGGTCACTACCACAGGCTGTGTTGTTAACATGAGGTGTAGGAGTGTAACATTACCCCCAGCTCAGTTCTTCTGATGGTCACTACCACAGACTGTGTTGTTAACATGAGCTACAGGAGTGTAACATTACCCCCAGCTCAGTTCTTCTGATGGTCACTACCACAGGCTGTGTTGTTAACATGAGCTGTAGGAGTGTAACATTACCCCCAGCTCAGTTCTTCTGATGGTCAGTACCACAGGCTGTGTTGTTAACATGAGCTGTAGGAGCGTAACATTACCCCCAGCTCAGTTCTTCTGATGGTCAGTCACTACCACAGGCTGTGTTGTTAACATGAGCTACAGGAGTATAACATTAATCCCAGCTCAGTTCTTCTGATGGTCACTACCACAGGCTGTGTTGTTAACATGAGCTGTAGGAGCGTAACATTAACCCCAGCGTAGTTCTTGTGATGGTCACTACCACAGGCTGTGTTGTTAACATGAGCTGTAGGAGTGTAACATTAGCCCCAGCTCAGTTCTTTTGATGGTCACTACCACAGACTGTGTTGTTAACATGAGCTGTAGGAGCGTAACATTACCCCCAGCTCAGTTATTCTGATGGCCATTACCACAGGCTGTGTTATTAATATGAGCTACAGGAGTATAACATTAACCCCAGCTCAGTTCTTGTGATGGTCACTACCACAGGCTGTGTTGTTAACATGAGCTACAGGAGTGTAACATTACCCCCAGCTCAGTTCTTGTAATGGTCACTACCACAGGCTGTGTTGTTAACATGAGGTGTAGGAGTGTAACATTACCCCCAGCTCAGTTCTTCTGATGGTCACTACCACAGACTGTGTTGTTAACATGAGCTACAGGAGTGTAACATTACCCCCAGCTCAGTTCTTCTGATGGTCACTACCACAGGCTGTGTTGTTAACATGAGCTACAGGAGTATAACATTAACCCCAGCTCAGTTCTTCTGATGGTCACTACCACAGGCTGTGTTGTTAACATGAGCTCTAGGAGCGTAACATTAACCCCAGCTCAGTTCTTCTGCTGGTCACTACCACAGGCTGTATTGTTAACATGAGCTGTAGGAGTGTTACATTACCCCCAGCTCAGTTCTTCTGATGGTCACTACCACAGGCTGTGTTGTTAACATGAGCTGTAGGAGCGTAACATTACCCCCAGCTCAGTTCTTCTGATAGTCAGTCACTACCACAGGCTGTGTTGTTAACATGAGCTGTAGGAGTGTAACATTACCCCAGCTCAGTTCTTCTGATGGTCACTACCACAGGCTGTGTTAACATGAGGTGTAGGAGTGTAACATTACCCCCAGCTCAGTTCTTCTGATGGTCACTACCACAGGCTGTGTTGTTAACATGAGGTGTAGGAGTGTAACATTACCCCCAGCTCAGTTCCTTTGATGGTCACTACCACAGGCTGTGTTGTTAACATGAGCTACAGGAGTGTAACATTACCCCCAGCTCAGTTCTTGTGATGGTCAGTCACTACCACAGGCTGTGTTGTTAACATGAGCTACAGGAGTATAACATTAACCCCAGCTCAGTTCTTCTGATGGTCAATACCACAGGCTGTGTTGTTAACATGAGCTACAGGAGTGTAACATTAACCCCAGCTCAGTTCTTGTGATGGTCAATACGACAGGCTGTGTTGTTAACATGAGCTACAGGAGTGTAACATTACCCCCAGCTTAGTTCTTGTGATGGTCACTACCACAGGCTGTGTTGTTAACATGAGCTGTAGGAGTGTAACATTACCCCCAGCTCAGTTCTTGTGATGGTCACTACCACAGAATGTGTTGTTAACTTGAGCTACAGGAGTGTAACATTACCCCCAGCTCAGTTCTTGTGATGGTCAGTCACTACCACAGGCTGTGTTGTTAACATGAGCTGTAGGAGTGTAACATTAACCCCAGCTCAGTTCTTGTGATGGTCACTACCACAGGCTGTGTTGTTAACATGAGCTACAGGAGTGTAACATTACCCTCAGCTCAGTTCTTGTAATGGTCACTACCACAGGCTGTGTTGTTAACATGAGGTGTAGGAGTGTAACATTACCCCCAGCTCAGTTCTTCTGATGGTCACTACCACAGACTGTGTTGTTAACATGAGCTACAGGAGTGTAACATTACCCCCAGCTCAGTTCTTCTGATGGTCACTACCACAGGCTGTGTTGTTAACATGAGCTGTAGGAGTGTAACATTACCCCCAGCTCAGTTCTTCTGATGGTCAGTACCACAGGCTGTGTTGTTAACATGAGCTGTAGGAGCGTAACATTACCCCCAGCTCAGTTCTTCTGATAGTCAGTCACTACCACAGGCTGTGTTGTTAACATGAGCTGTAGGAGTGTAACATTACCCCAGCTCAGTTCTTCTGATGGTCACTACCACAGGCTGTGTTAACATGAGGTGTAGGAGTGTAACATTACCCCCAGCTCAGTTCTTCTGATGGTCACTACCACAGGCTGTGTTGTTAACATGAGGTGTAGGAGTGTAACATTACCCCCAGCTCAGTTCTTTTGATGGTCACTACCACAGGCTGTGTTGTTAACATGAGCTACAGGAGTGTAACATTACCCCCAGCTCAGTTCTTGTGATGGTCAGTCACTACCACAGGCTGTGTTGTTAACATGAGCTACAGGAGTATAACATTAACCCCAGCTCAGTTCTTCTGATGGTCACTACCACAGGCTGTGTTGTTAACATGAGCTACAGGAGTGTAACATTAACCCCAGCTCAGTTCTTGTGATGGTCAATACGACAGGCTGTGTTGTTAACCTGAGCTACAGGAGTGTAACATTACCCCCAGCTCAGTTCTTCTGATGGTCACTACCACAGGCTGTGTTGTTAACATGAGCTACAGGAGTGTAACATTAACCCCAGCTCAGTTCTTGTGATGGTCAGTACGACAGGCTGTGTTGTTAACCTGAGCTACAGGAGTGTAACATTACCCCCAGCTTAGTTCTTGTGATGGTCACTACCACAGGCTGTGTTGTTAACATGAGCTACAGGAGTATAACATTAACCGCAGCTCAGTTCTTGTGATGGTCACTACCACAGGCTGTGTTGTTAACATGAGCTACAGGAGTGTAACATTACCCCCAGCTCAGTTCTTGTGATGGTCACTACCACAGGCTGTGTTGTTAACATGAGCTGTAGGAGCGTAACGTTACCCCCAGCTCAGTTCTTCTGATGGCCATTACCACAAGCTGTGTTGTTAACATGAGGTGTAGGAGTGTAACATTACCCCAGCTCAGTTCTTGTGATGGTCAATACGACAGGCTGTGTTGTTAACATGAGCTACAGGAGTATAAGATTACCCCCAGCTTAGTTCTTGTGACGGTCACTACCACAGGCTGTGTTGTTAACATGAGCTGTAGGAGTGTAACATTACCCCCAGCTCAGTTCTTCTGATGGTCACTACCACAGGCTGTGTTGTTAACATGAGATGTAGGAGCGTAACATTACCCCCAGCTCAGTTCTTCTGATAGTCAGTCACTACCACAGGCTGTGTTGTTAACATGAGCTGTAGGAGTGTAACATTACCCCAGCTCAGTTCTTCTGATGGTCACTACCACAGGCTGTGTTAACATGAGGTGTAGGAGTGTAACATTACCCCCAGCTCAGTTCTTCTGATGGTCACTACCACAGGCTGTGTTGTTAACATGAGGTGTAGGAGTGTAACATTACCCCCAGCTCAGTTCTTTTGATGGTCACTACCACAGGCTGTGTTGTTAACATGAGCTACAGGAGTGTAACATTACCCCCAGCTCAGTTCTTGTGATGGTCAGTCACTACCACAGGCTGTGTTGTTAACATGAGCTACAGGAGTATAACATTAACCCCAGCTCAGTTCTTCTGATGGTCACTACCACAGGCTGTGTTGTTAACATGAGCTACAGGAGTGTAACATTAACCCCAGCTCAGTTCTTGTGATGGTCAATACGACAGGCTGTGTTGTTAACCTGAGCTACAGGAGTGTAACATTACCCCCAGCTTAGTTCTTGTGATGGTCACTACCACAGGCTGTGTTGTTAACATGAGCTACAGGAGTATAACATTAACCGCAGCTCAGTTCTTGTGATGGTCACTACCACAGGCTGTGTTGTTAACATGAGCTACAGGAGTGTAACATTACCCCCAGCTCAGTTCTTGTGATGGTCACTACCACAGACTGTGTTGTTAACATGAGCTGTAGGAGCGTAACGTTACCCCCAGCTCAGTTCTTCTGATGGCCATTACCACAAGCTGTGTTGTTAACATGAGGTGTAGGAGTGTAACATTACCCCAGCTCAGTTCTTGTGATGGTCAATACGACAGGCTGTGTTGTTAACATGAGCTACAGGAGTATAAGATTACCCCCAGCTTAGTTCTTGTGACGGTCACTACCACAGGCTGTGTTGTTAACATGAGCTGTAGGAGTGTAACATTACCCCCAGCTCAGTTCTTCTGATGGTCACTACCACAGGCTGTGTTGTTAACATGAGATGTAGGAGTGTAACATTACCCTAGCTCAGTTCTTTTGATGGTCACTACCACAGGCTGTGTTGTTAACATGAGCTACAGGAGTATAACATTTACCCCAGCTCAGTTCTTCTGATGGTCACTACCACAGGCTGTGTTGATAAAATGAGCTGTAGGAGCGTAACATTAACCCCAGCTCAGTTCTTCTGATGGTCACTACCACAGGCTGTGTTTTTAACATGAGCTGTAGGAGTGTAACCTTACCCCCAGCTCAGTTCTTCTGATGGTCACTACCACAGGCTGTGTTGTCAAAATGAGCTGTAGGAGCGTAACATTAACCCCAGCTCAGTTCTTCTGATGGTCACTACCACAGGCTGTGTTTTTAACATGAGCTGTAGGAGGGTAACATTACCCCCAGCTCAGTTCTTGTGATGGTCACTACCACAGGCTGTGTTGTTAACATGAGCTGTAGGAGTGTAACATTACCCCCAGCTCAGGTCTTCTGATGGTCAGTACCACAGGCTGTGTTGTTAACATGAGCTGTAGGAGCGTAACATTACCCCCAGCTCAGTTCTTCTGATAGTCAGTCACTACCACAGGCTGTGTTGTTAACATGAGCTGTAGGAGTGTAACATTAACCCCAGCTCAGTTCTTGTGATGGTCACTACCACAGGCTGTGTTGTTAACATGAGCTACAGGAGTGTAACATTACCCCCAGCTCAGTTCTTGTAATGGTCACTACCACAGGCTGTGTTGTTAACATGAGGTGTAGGAGTGTAACATTACCCCCAGCTCAGTTCTTCTGATGGTCACTACCACAGACTGTGTTGTTAACATGAGCTACAGGAGTGTAACATTACCCCCAGCTCAGTTCTTCTGATGGTCACTACCACAGGCTGTGTTGTTAACATGAGCTACAGGAGTATAACATTAACCCCAGCTCAGTTCTTCTGATGGTCACTACCACAGGCTGTGTTGTTAACATGAGCTGTAGGAGCGTAACATTAACCCCAGCTCAGTTCTTCTGCTGGTCACTACCACAGGCTGTATTGTTAACATGAGCTGTAGGAGTGTAACATTACCCCCAGCTCAGTTCTTCTGATGGTCAGTACCACAGGCTGTGTTGTTAACATGAGCTGTAGGAGCGTAACATTACCCCCAGCTCAGTTCTTCTGATAGTCAGTCACTACCACAGGCTGTGTTGTTAACATGAGCTGTAGGAGTGTAACATTACCCCAGCTCAGTTCTTCTGATGGTCACTACCACAGGCTGTGTTAACATGAGGTGTAGGAGTGTAACATTACCCCCAGCTCAGTTCTTCTGATGGTCACTACCACAGGCTGTGTTGTTAACATGAGGTGTAGGAGTGTAACATTACCCCCAGCTCAGTTCTTTTGATGGTCAATACGACAGGCTGTGTTGTTAACATGAGCTACAGGAGTGTAACATTACCCCCAGCTTAGTTCTTGTGATGGTCACTACCACAGGCTGTGTTGTTAACATGAGCTGTAGGAGTGTAACATTACCCCCAGCTCAGTTCTTGTGATGGTCACTACCACAGAATGTGTTGTTAACTTGAGCTACAGGAGTGTAACATTACCCCCAGCTCAGTTCTTGTGATGGTCAGTCACTACCGCAGGCTGTGTTGTTAACATGAGCTGTAGGAGTGTAACATTAACCCCAGCTCAGTTCTTGTGATGGTCAATACCACAGGCTGTGTTGTTAACATGAGCTACAGGAGTGTAACATTACCCCCAGCTCAGTTCTTGTAATGGTCACTACCACAGGCTGTGTTGTTAACATGAGGTGTAGGAGTGTAACATTACCCCCAGCTCAGTTCTTCTGATGGTCACTACCACAGACTGTGTTGTTAACATGAGCTACAGGAGTGTAACATTACCCCCAGCTCAGTTCTTCTGATGGTCACTACCACAGGCTGTGTTGTTAACATGAGCTGTAGGAGTGTAACATTACCCCCAGCTCAGTTCTTCTGATGGTCAGTACCACAGGCTGTGTTGTTAACATGAGCTGTAGGAGCGTAACATTACCCCCAGCTCAGTTCTTCTGATGGTAAGTCACTACCACAGGCTGTGTTGTTAACATGAGCTACAGGAGTATAACATTAATCCCAGCTCAGTTCTTCTGATGGTCACTACCACAGGCTGTGTTGTTAACATGAGCTGTAGGAGCGTAACATTAACCCCAGCGTAGTTCTTGTGATGGTCACTACCACAGGCTGTGTTGTTAACATGAGCTGTAGGAGTGTAACATTAGCCCCAGCTCAGTTCTTTTGATGGTCACTACCACAGACTGTGTTGTTAACATGAGCTGTAGGAGCGTAACATTACCCCCAGCTCAGTTATTCTGATGGCCATTACCACAGGCTGTGTTATTAATATGAGCTACAGGAGTATAATATTAACCCCAGCTCAGTTCTTGTGATGGTCACTACCACAGGCTGTGTTGTTAACATGAGCTACAGGAGTGTAACATTACCCCCAGCTCAGTTCTTGTAATGGTCACTACCACAGGCTGTGTTGTTAACATGAGGTGTAGGAGTGTAACATTACCCCCAGCTCAGTTCTTCTGATGGTCACTACCACAGACTGTGTTGTTAACATGAGCTACAGGAGTGTAACATTACCCCCAGCTCAGTTCTTCTGATGGTCACTACCACAGGCTGTGTTGTTAACATGAGCTGTAGGAGCGTAACATTAACCCCAGCTCAGTTCTTCTGCTGGTCACTACCACAGGCTGTATTGTTAACATGAGCTGTAGGAGTGTTACATTACCCCCAGCTCAGTTCTTCTGATGGTAACTACCACAGGCTGTGTTGTTAACATGAGCTGTAGGAGCGTAACATTACCCCCAGCTCAGTTCTTCTGATAGTCAGTCACTACCACAGGCTGTGTTGTTAACATGAGCTGTAGGAGTGTAACATTACCCCAGCTCAGTTCTTCTGATGGTCACTACCACAGGCTGTGTTAACATGAGGTGTAGGAGTGTAACATTACCCCCAGCTCAGTTCTTCTGATGGTCACTACCACAGGCTGTGTTGTTAACATGAGGTGTAGGAGTGTAACATTACCCCCAGCTCAGTTCCTTTGATGGTCACTACCACAGGCTGTGTTGTTAACATGAGCTACAGGAGTGTAACATTACCCCCAGCTCAGTTCTTGTGATGGTCAGTCACTACCACAGGCTGTGTTGTTAACATGAGCTACAGGAGTATAACATTAACCCCAGCTCAGTTCTTCTGATGGTCAATACCATAGGCTGTGTTGTTAACATGAGCTACAGGAGTGTAACATTAACCCCAGCTCAGTTCTTGTGATGGTCAATACGACAGGCTGTGTTGTTAACATGAGCTACAGGAGTGTAACATTACCCCCAGCTTAGTTCTTGTGATGGTCACTACCACAGGCTGTGTTGTTAACATGAGCTGTAGGAGTTTAACATTACCCCCAGCTCAGTTCTTGTGATGGTCACTACCACAGAATGTGTTGTTACCTTGAGCTACAGGAGTGTAACATTACCCCCAGCTCAGTTCTTGTGATGGTCAGTCACTACCACAGGCTGTGTTGTTAACATGAGCTGTAGGAGTGTAACATTAACCCCAGCTCAGTTCTTGTGATGGTCACTACCACAGGCTGTGTTGTTAACATGAGCTACAGGAGTGTAACATTACCCCCAGCTCAGTTCTTGTAATGGTCACTACCACAGGCTGTGTTGTTAACATGAGGTGTAGGAGTGTAACATTACCCCCAGCTCAGTTCTTCTGATGGTCACTACCACAGACTGTGTTGTTAACATGAGCTACAGGAGTGTAACATTACCCCCAGCTCAGTTCTTCTGATGGTCACTACCACAGGCTGTGTTGTTAACATGAGCTGTAGGAGTGTAACATTACCCCCAGCTCAGTTCTTCTGATGGTCAGTACCACAGGCTGTGTTGTTAACATGAGCTGTAGGAGCGTAACATTACCCCCAGCTCAGTTCTTCTGATAGTCAGTCACTACCACAGGCTGTGTTGTTAACATGAGCTGTAGGAGTGTAACATTACCCCAGCTCAGTTCTTCTGATGGTCACTACCACAGGCTGTGTTAACATGAGGTGTAGGAGTGTAACATTACCCCCAGCTCAGTTCTTCTGATGGTCACTACCACAGGCTGTGTTGTTAACATGAGGTGTAGGAGTGTAACATTACCCCCAGCTCAGTTCTTTTGATGGTCACTACCACAGGCTGTGTTGTTAACATGAGCTACAGGAGTGTAACATTACCCCCAGCTCAGTTCTTGTGATGGTCAGTCACTACCACAGGCTGTGTTGTTAACATGAGCTACAGGAGTATAACATTAACCCCAGCTCAGTTCTTCTGATGGTCACTACCACAGGCTGTGTTGTTAACATGAGCTACAGGAGTGTAACATTAACCCCAGCTCAGTTCTTGTGATGGTCAATACGACAGGCTGTGTTGTTAACCTGAGCTACAGGAGTGTAACATTACCCCCAGCTTAGTTCTTGTGATGGTCACTACCACAGGCTGTGTTGTTAACATGAGGTACAGGAGTATAACATTAACCGCAGCTCAGTTCTTGTGATGGTCACTACCACAGGCTGTGTTGTTAACATGAGCTACAGGAGTGTAACATTACCCCCAGCTCAGTTCTTGTGATGGTCACTACCACAGGCTGTGTTGTTAACATGAGCTGTAGGAGCGTAACGTTACCCCCAGCTCAGTTCTTCTGATGGCCATTACCACAAGCTGTGTTGTTAACATGAGGTGTAGGAGTGTAACATTACCCCAGCTCAGTTCTTGTGATGGTCAATACGACAGGCTGTGTTGTTAACATGAGCTACAGGAGTATAAGATTACCCCCAGCTTAGTTCTTGTGACGGTCACTACCACAGGCTGTGTTGTTAACATGAGCTGTAGGAGTGTAACATTACCCCCAGCTCAGTTCTTCTGATGGTCACTACCACAGGCTGTGTTGTTAACATGAGATGTAGGAGCGTAACATTACCCCCAGCTCAGTTCTTCTGATAGTCAGTCACTACCACAGGCTGTGTTGTTAACATGAGCTGTAGGAGTGTAACATTACCCCAGCTCAGTTCTTCTGATGGTCACTACCACAGGCTGTGTTAACATGAGGTGTAGGAGTGTAACATTACCCCCAGCTCAGTTCTTCTGATGGTCACTACCACAGGCTGTGTTGTTAACATGAGGTGTAGGAGTGTAACATTACCCCCAGCTCAGTTCTTTTGATGGTCACTACCACAGGCTGTGTTGTTAACATGAGCTACAGGAGTGTAACATTACCCCCAGCTCAGTTCTTGTGATGGTCAGTCACTACCACAGGCTGTGTTGTTAACATGAGCTACAGGAGTATAACATTAACCCCAGCTCAGTTCTTCTGATGGTCACTACCACAGGCTGTGTTGTTAACATGAGCTACAGGAGTGTAACATTAACCCCAGCTCAGTTCTTGTGATGGTCAATACGACAGGCTGTGTTGTTAACATGAGCTACAGGAGTGTAACATTACCCCCAGCTTAGTTCTTGTGATGGTCACTACCACAGGCTGTGTTGTTAACATGAGCTACAGGAGTATAACATTAACCGCAGCTCAGTTCTTGTGATGGTCACTACCACAGGCTGTGTTGTTAACATGAGCTACAGGAGTGTAACATTACCCCCAGCTCAGTTCTTGTGATGGTCACTACCACAGACTGTGTTGTTAACATGAGCTGTAGGAGCGTAACGTTACCCCCAGCTCAGTTCTTCTGATGGCCATTACCACAAGCTGTGTTGTTAACATGAGGTGTAGGAGTGTAACATTACCCCAGCTCAGTTCTTGTGATGGTCAATACGACAGGCTGTGTTGTTAACATGAGCTACAGGAGTATAAGATTACCCCCAGCTTAGTTCTTGTGACGGTCACTACCACAGGCTGTGTTGTTAACATGAGCTGTAGGAGTGTAACATTACCCCCAGCTCAGTTCTTCTGATGGTCACTACCACAGGCTGTGTTGTTAACATGAGTTGTAGGAGTGTAACATTACCCTAGCTCAGTTCTTTTGATGGTCACTACCACAGGCTGTGTTGTTAACATGAGCTACAGGAGTATAACATTTACCCCAGCTCAGTTCTTCTGATGGTCACTACCACAGGCTGTGTTGATAAAATGAGCTGTAGGAGCGTAACATTAACCCCAGCTCAGTTCTTCTGATGGTCACTACCACAGGCTGTGTTTTTAACATGAGCTGTAGGAGTGTAACATTACCCCCAGCTCAGTTCTTCTGATGGTCACTACCACAGGCTGTGTTGTCAAAATGAGCTGTAGGAGCGTAACATTAACCCCAGCTCAGTTCTTCTGATGGTCACTACCACAGGCTGTGTTTTTAACATGAGCTGTAGGAGGGTAACATTACCCCCAGCTCAGTTCTTGTGATGGTCACTACCACAGGCTGTGTTGTTAACATGAGCTGTAGGAGTGTAACATTACCCCCAGCTCAGTTCTTCTGATGGTCAGTACCACAGGCTGTGTTGTTAACATGAGCTGTAGGAGCGTAACATTACCCCCAGCTCAGTTCTTCTGATAGTCAGTCACTACCACAGGCTGTGTTGTTAACATGAGCTGTAGGAGTGTAACATTAACCCCAGCTCAGTTCTTGTGATGGTCACTACCACAGGCTGTGTTGTTAACATGAGCTACAGGAGTGTAACATTACCCCCAGCTCAGTTCTTGTAATGGTCACTACCACAGGCTGTGTTGTTAACATGAGGTGTAGGAGTGTAACATTACCCCCAGCTCAGTTCTTCTGATGGTCACTACCACAGACTGTGTTGTTAACATGAGCTGTAGGAGTGTAACATTACCCCCAGCTCAGTTCTTCTGATGGTCACTACCACAGGCTGTGTTAACATGAGGTGTAGGAGTGTAACATTACCCCCAGCTCAGTTCTTCTGATGGTCACTACCACAGGCTGTGTTGTTAACATGAGGTGTAGGAGTGTAACATTACCCCCAGCTCAGTTCTTTTGATGGTCACTACCACAGGCTGTGTTGTTAACATGAGCTACAGGAGTGTAACATTACCCCCAGCTCAGTTCTTGTGATGGTCAGTCACTACCACAGGCTGTGTTGTTAACATGAGCTACAGGAGTATAACATTAACCCCAGCTCAGTTCTTCTGATGGTCACTACCACAGGCTGTGTTTTTAACATGAGCTACAGGAGTGTAACATTAACCCCAGCTCAGTTCTTGTGATGGTCAATACGACAGGCTGTGTTGTTAACATGAGCTACAGGAGTGTAACATTACCCCCAGCTTAGCTCTTGTGATGGTCACTACCACAGGCTGTGTTGATAACATGAGCTGTAGGAGTGTAACATTACCCCCAGCTCAGTTCTTGTGATGGTCACTACCACAGAATGTGTTGTTAACTTGAGCTACAGGAGTGTAACATTACCCCCAGCTCAGTTCTTGTGATGGTCAGTCACTACCACAGGCTGTGTTGTTAACATGAGCTGTAGGAGTGTAACATTAACCCCAGCTCAGTTCTTGTGATGGTCACTACCACAGGCTGTGTTGTTAACATGAGCTACAGGAGTGTAACATTACCCCCAGCTCAGTTCTTGTAATGGTCACTACCACAGGCTGTGTTGTTAACATGAGGTGTAGGAGTGTAACATTACCCCCATCTCAGTTCTTCTGATGGTCACTACCACAGACTGTGTTGTTAACATGAGCTACAGCAGTGTAACATTACCCCCAGCTCAGTTCTTCTGATGGTCACTACCACAGGCTGTGTTGTTAACATGAGCTGTAGGAGTGTAACATTACCCCCAGCTCAGTTCTTCTGATGGTCACTACCACAGGCTGTGTTGTTAACATGAGCTGTAAGAGCGTAACATTACCCCCAGCTCAGTTCTTCTGATAGTCAGTCACTACCACAGGCTGTGTTGTTAACATGAGCTGTAGGAGTGTAACATTACCCCAGCTCAGTTCTTCTGATGGTCACTACCACAGGCTGTGTTTTTAACATGAACTGTAGGAGTGTAACATTACCCCCAGCTCAGTTCTTCTGATGGTCACTACCACAGGCTGTGTTGTCAAAATGAGCTGTAGGAGCGTAACATTAACCCCAGCTCAGTTCTTCTGATGGTCACTACCACAGGCTGTGTTTTTAACATGAGCTGTAGGAGGGTAACATTACCCCCAGCTCAGTTCTTGTGATGGTCACTACCACAGGCTGTGTTGTTAACATGAGCTGTAGGAGTGTAACATTACCCCCAGCTCAGTTCTTCTGATGGTCAGTACCACAGGCTGTGTTGTTAACATGAGCTGTAGGAGCGTAACATTACCCCCAGCTCAGTTCTTCTGATAGTCAGTCACTACCACAGGCTGTGTTGTTAACATGAGCTGTAGGAGTGTAACATTAACCCCAGCTCAGTTCTTGTGATGGTCACTACCACAGGCTGTGTTGTTAACATGAGCTACAGGAGTGTAACATTACCCCCAGCTCAGTTCTTGTAATGGTCACTACCACAGGCTGTGTTGTTAACATGAGGTGTAGGAGTGTAACATTACCCCCAGCTCAGTTCTTCTGATGGTCACTACCACAGACTGTGTTGTTAACATGAGCTACAGGAGTGTAACATTACCCCCAGCTCAGTTCTTCTGATGGTCACTACCACAAGCTGTGTTGTTAACATGAGCTACAGGAGTATAACATTAACCCCAGCTCAGTTCTTCTGATGGTCACTACCACAGGCTGTGTTGTTAACATGAGCTGTAGGAGCGTAACATTAACCCCAGCTCAGTTCTTCTGCTGGTCACTACCACAGGCTGTATTGTTAACATGAGCTGTAGGAGTGTAACATTACCCCCAGCTCAGTTCTTCTGATGGTCAGTACCACAGGCTGTGTTGTTAACATGAGCTGTAGGAGCGTAACATTACCCCCAGCTCAGTTCTTCTGATAGTCAGTCACTACCACAGGCTGTGTTGTTAACATGAGCTGTAGGAGTGTAACATTACCCCAGCTCAGTTCTTCTGATGGTCACTACCACAGGCTGTGTTAACATGAGGTGTAGGAGTGTAACATTACCCCCAGCTCAGTTCTTCTGATGGTCACTACCACAGGCTGTGTTGTTAACATGAGGTGTAGGAGTGTAACATTACCCCCAGCTCAGTTCTTTTGATGGTCACTACCACAGGCTGTGTTGTTAACATGAGCTACAGGAGTGTAACATTACCCCCAGCTCAGTTCTTGTGATGGTCAGTCACTACCACAGGCTGTGTTGTTAACATGAGCTACAGGAGTGTAACATTACCCCCAGCTCAGTTCTTCTGATGGTCAGTACCACAGGCTGTGTTGTTAACATGAGCTGTAGGAGCGTAACATTACCCCCAGCTCAGTTCTTCTGATAGTCAGTCACTACCACAGGCTGTGTTGTTAACATGAGCTGTAGGAGTGTAACATTACCCCAGCTCAGTTCTTCTGATGGTCACTACCACAGGCTGTGTTGTTAACATGAGGTGTAGGAGTGTAGCATTACCCCCAGCTCAGTTCTTCTGATGGTCACTACCACAGGCTGTGTTGTTAACATGAGGTGTAGGAGTGTAACATTACCCCCAGCTCAGTTCTTTTGATGGTCACTACCACAGGCTGTGTTGTTAACATGAGCTACAGGAGTGTAACATTACCCCCAGCTCAGTTCTTGTGATGGTCAGTCACTACCACAGGCTGTGTTGCTAACATGAGCTACAGGAGTATAACATTAACCCCAGCTCAGTTCTTCTGATGGTCACTACCACAGGCTGTGTTGTTAACATGAGCTGTAGGAGCGTAACATTAACCCCAGCTTAGTTCTTGTGATGGTCACTACCACAGGCTGTGTTGTTAACATGAGCTGTAGGAGTGTAACATTAGCCCCAGCTCAGTTCTTTTGATGGTCACTACCACAGACTGTGTTGTTAACATGAGCTGTAGGAGCGTAACATTACCCCCAGCTCAGTTATTCTGATGGCCATTACCACAGGCTGTGTTGTTAATATGAGCTACAGGAGTATAACATTAACCCCAGCTCAGTTCTTGTGATGGTCACTACCACAGGCTGTGTTGTTAACATGAGCTACAGGAGTGTAACATTACCCCCAGCTCAGTTCTTGTAATGGTCACTACTACAGGCTGTGTTGTTAACATGAGGTGTAGGAGTGTAACATTACCCCCAGCTCAGTTCTTGTGATGGTCACTACCACAGACTGTGTTGTTAGCATGAGCTACAGGAGTGTAACATTACCCCCAGCTCAGTTCTTCTGATGGTCACTACCACAGGCTGTGTTGTTAACATGAGCTACAGGAGTATAACATTAACCCCAGCTCAGTTCTTCTGATGGTCACTACCACAGGCTGTGTTGTTAACATGAGCTGTAGGAGCATAACATTAACCCCAGCTCAGTTCTTCTGCTGGTCACTACCACAGGCTGTATTGTTAACATGAGCTGTAGGAGTGTTACATTACCCCCAGCTCAGTTCTTCTGATGGTCACTATCACAGGCTGTGTTGTTAACATGAGCTACAGGAGTGTAACATTAACCCCAGCTCAGTTCTTGTGATGGTCAATACGACAGGCTGTGTTGTTAACATGAGCTACAGGAGTGTAACATTACCCCCAGCTTAGTTCTTGTGATGGTCACTACCACAGGCTGTGTTGTTAACATGAGCTGTAGGAGTGTAACATTACCCCCAGCTCAGTTCTTGTGATGGTCACTACCACAGAATGTGTTGTTAACTTGAGCTACAGGAGTGTAACATTACCCCCAGCTCAGTTCTTGTGATGGTCAGTCACTACCACAGGCTGTGTTGTTAACATGAGCTGTAGGAGTGTAACATTAACCCCAGCTCAGTTCTTGTGATGGTCACTACCACAGGCTGTGTTGTTAACATGAGCTACAGGAGTGTAACATTACCCCCAGCTCAGTTCTTGTAATGGTCACTACCACAGGCTGTGTTGTTAACATGAGGTGTAGGAGTGTAACATTACCCCCAGCTCAGTTCTTCTGATGGTCACTACCACAGACTGTGTTGTTAACATGAGCTACAGGAGTGTAACATTACCCCCAGCTCAGTTCTTCTGATGGTCACTACCACAGGCTGTGTTGTTAACATGAGCTGTAGGAATGTAACATTACCCCCAGCTCAGTTCTTCTGATGGTCAGTACCACATGCTGTGTTGTTAACATGAGCTGTAGGAGCGTAACATTACCCCCAGCTCAGTTCTTCTGATGGTCAGTCACTACCACAGGCTGTGTTGTTAACATGAGCTACAGGAGTATAACATTAATCCCAGCTCAGTTCTTCTGATGGTCACTACCACAGGCTGTGTTGTTAACATGAGCTGTAGGAGCGTAACATTAACCCCAGCTTAGTTCTTTTGATGGTCACTACCACAGACTGTGTTGTTAACATGAGCTGTAGGAGCGTAACATTACCCCCAGCTCAGTTATTCTGATGGCCATTACCACAGGCTGTGTTGTTAATATGAGCTACAGGAGTATAACATTAACCCCAGCTCAGTTCTTGTGATGGTCACTACCACAGGCTGTGTTGTTAACATGAGCTACAGGAGTGTAACATTACCCCCAGCTCAGTTCTTGTAATGGTCACTACCACAGGCTGTGTTGTTAACATGAGGTGTAGGAGTGTAACATTACCCCCAGCTCAGTTCTTCTGATGGTCACTACCACAGACTGTGTTGTTAACATGAGCTACAGGAGTGTAACATTACCCCCAGCTCAGTTCTTCTGATGGTCACTACCACAGGCTGTGTTGTTAACATGAGCTACAGGAGTATAACATTAACCCCAGCTCAGTTCTTCTGATGGTCACTACCACAGGCTGTGTTGTTAACATGAGCTGTAGGAGCGTAACATTAACCCCAGCTCAGTTCTTCTGCTGGTCACTACCACAGGCTGTATTGTTAACATGAGCTGTAGGAGTGTTACATTACCCCCAGCTCAGTTCTTCTGATGGTCACTACCACAGGCTGTGTTAACATGAGGTGTAGGAGTGTAACATTACCCCCAGCTCAGTTCTTCTGATGGTCACTACCACAGGCTGTGTTGTTAACATGAGGTGTAGGAGTGTAACATTACCCCCAGCTCAGTTCTTTTGATGGTCACTACCACAGGCTGTGTTGTTAACATGAGCTACAGGAGTGTAACATTACCCCCAGCTCAGTTCTTGTGATGGTCAGTCACTACCACAGGCTGTGTTGTTAACATGAGCTACAGGAGTATAACATTAACCCCAGCTCAGTTCTTCTGATGGTCACTACCACAGGCTGTGTTGTTAACATGAGCTACAGGAGTGTAACATTAACCCCAGCTCAGTTCTTGTGATGGTCAATACGACAGGCTGTGTTGTTAACATGAGCTACAGGAGTGTAACATTACCCCCAGCTTAGTTCTTGTGATGGTCACTACCACAGGCTGTGTTGTTAACATGAGCTGTAGGAGTGTAACATTACCCCCAGCTCAGTTCTTGTGATGGTCACTACCACAGAATGTGTTGTTAACTTGAGCTACAGGAGTGTAACATTACCCCCAGCTCAGTTCTTGTGATGGTCAGTCACTACCACAGGCTGTGTTGTTAACATGAGCTGTAGGAGTGTAACATTAACCCCAGCTCAGTTCTTGTGATGGTCACTACCACAGGCTGTGTTGTTAACATGAGCTACAGGAGTGTAACATTACCCCCAGCTCAGTTCTTGTAATGGTCACTACCACAGGCTGTGTTGTTAACATGAGGTGTAGGAGTGTAACATTACCCCCAGCTCAGTTCTTCTGATGGTCACTACCACAGACTGTGTTGTTAACATGAGCTACAGGAGTGTAACATTACCCCCAGCTCAGTTCTTCTGATGGTCACTACCACAGGCTGTGTTGTTAACATGAGCTGTAGGAGTGTAACATTACCCCCAGCTCAGTTCTTCTGATGGTCAGTACCACAGGCTGTGTTGTTAACATGAGCTGTAGGAGCGTAACATTACCCCCAGCTTAGTTCTTCTGATAGTCAGTCACTACCACAGGCTGTGTTGTTAACATGAGCTGTAGGAGTGTAACATTACCCCAGCTCAGTTCTTCTGATGGTCACTACCACAGGCTGTGTTAACATGAGGTGTAGGAGTGTAACATTACCCCCAGCTCAGTTCTTCTGATGGTCACTACCACAGGCTGTGTTGTTAACATGAGGTGTAGGAGTGTAACATCACCCCAGCTCAGTTCTTTTGATGGTCACTACCACAGGCTGTGTTGTTAACATGAGCTACAGGAGTGTAACATTACCCCCAGCTCAGTTCTTGTGATGGTCAGTCACTACCACAGGCTCTGTTGTTAACATGAGCTACAGGAGTATAACATTAACCCCAGCTCAGTTCTTCTGATGGTCACTACCACAGGCTGTGTTGTTAACATGAGCTACAGGAGTGTAACATTAACCCCAGCTCAGTTCTTGTGATGGTCAATACGACAGGCTGTGTTGTTAACCTGAGCTACAGGAGTGTAACATTACCCCCAGCTTAGTTCTTGTGATGGTCACTACCACAGGCTGTGTTGTTAACATGAGCTACAGGAGTATAACATTAACCGCAGCTCAGTTCTTGTGATGGTCACTACCACAGGCTGTGTTGTTAACATGAGCTACAGGAGTGTAACATTACCCCCAGCTCAGTTCTTGTGATGGTCACTACCACAGGCTGTGTTGTTAACATGAGCTGTAGGAGCGTAACGTTACCCCCAGCTCAGTTCTTCTGATGGCCATTACCAAAGGCAGTGTTGTTAATATTAGCTACAGGAGTATAACATTAACCCCAGCTCAGTTCTTCTGATGGTCACTACCACAGGCTGTTTTGTTAACATGAGCTGTAGGAGTGTAACATAACCCCAGGTCAGTTCTTGTGATGGTCACTACCACAGGCTGTGTTGTTATCATGAGCTACAGGAGCGTAACATTACCCCCAGCTCAGTTCTTCTGATGGTCAGTCACTACCACAGGCTGTGTTGTTAACATGAGCTACAGGAGTATAACATTAATCCCAGCTCAGTTCTTCTGATGGTCACTACCACAGGCTGTGTTGTTAACATGAGCTGTAGGACCGTAACATTAACCCCAGCTTAGTTCTTGTGATGGTCACTACCACAGGCTGTGTTGTTAACATGAGCTGCAGGAGCGTAACATTAACCCCAGCTCAGTTCTTGTGTTGGTCAATACGACAGGCTGTGTTGTTAACTTGAGCTACAGGAGTATAACATTACCCCCAGCTTAGTTCTTGTGACGGTCACTACCACAGGCTGTGTTGTTAACATGAGCTGTAGGAGTGTAACATTACCCCCAGCTCAGTTCTTCTGATGGTCACAACCACAGGCTGTGTTGTTAACATGAGGTGTAGGAGTGTAACATTACCCCCAGCTCAGTTCTTCTGATGGTCACTACCACAGACTGTGTTGTTAACATGAGCTACAGGAGTGTAACATTACCCCCAGCTCAGTTCTTCTGATGGTCACTACCACAGGCTGTGTTGTTAACATGAGGTGTAGGAGTGTAACATTACCCTAGCTCAGTTCTTTTGATGGTCACTACCACAGGCTGTGTTGTTAACATGACCTACAGGAGTATAACATTAACCCCAGCTCAGTTCTTCTGATGGTCACTACCACAGGCTGTGTTGTTAACATGAGCTGTAGGAGCGTAACGTTACCCCCAGCTCAGTTCTTCTGATGGCCATTACCAAAGGCAGTGTTGTTAATATTAGCTACAGGAGTATAACATTAACCCCAGCTCAGTTCTTCTGATGGTCACTACCACAGGCTGTTTTGTTAACATGAGCTGTAGGAGTGTAACATAACCCCAGGTCAGTTCTTGTGATGGTCACTACCACAGGCTGTGTTGTTATCATGAGCTACAGGAGCGTAACATTACCCCCAGCTCAGTTCTTCTGATGGTCAGTCACTACCACAGGCTCTGTTGTTAACATGAGCTACAGGAGTATAACATTAATCCCAGCTCAGTTCTTGTGATGGTCAGTCACTACCACAGGCTGTGTTGTTAACATGAGCTGTAGGAGCGTAACATTAACCCCAGCTTAGTTCTTGTGATGGTCACTACCACAGGCTGTGTTGTTAACATGAGGTGTAGGAGTGTAACATTACCCCCAGCTCAGTTCTTCTGATGTTCACTACCACAGGCTGTGTTGTTAACATGAGCTGCAGGAGCGTAACATTAACCCCAGCTCAGTTCTTGTGTTGGTCAATACGACAGGCTGTGTTGTTAACTTGAGCTACAGGAGTATAACATTACCCCCAGCTTAGTTCTTGTGACGGTCACTACCACAGGCTGTGTTGTTAACATGAGCTGTAGGAGTGTAACATTACCCCCAGCTCAGTTCTTCTGATGGTCACAACCACAGGCTGTGTTGTTAACATGAGGTGTAGGAGTGTAACATTACCCCCAGCTCAGTTCTTCTGATGGTCACTACCACAGGCTGTGTTGTTAACATGAGGTGTAGGAGTGTTACATTAACCCCAGCTCAGTTCTTCTGCTGGTCACTACCACAGGCTGTATTGTTAACATGAGCTGTAGGAGTGTTACATTACCCCCAGCTCAGTTCTTCTGATGGTCACTATCACAGGCTGTGTTGTTAACATGAGCTACAGGAGTGTAACATTAACCCCAGCTCAGTTCTTGTGATGGTCAATACGACAGGCTGTGTTGTTAACATGAGCTACAGGAGTGTAACATTACCCCCAGCTCAGTTCTTCTGATGGTCACTACCACAGGCTGTGTTGTTAACATGAGCTACAGGAGTATAACATTAACCCCAGCTCAGTTCTTCTGATGGTCACTACCACAGGCTGTGTTGTTAACATGAGCTGTAGGAGCGTAACATTAACCCCAGCTCAGTTCTTCTGCTGGTCACTACCACAGGCTGTATTGTTAACATGAGCTGTAGGAGTGTAACATTACCCCCAGCTCAGTTCTTCTGATGGTCAGTACCACAGGCTGTGTTGTTAACATGAGCTGTAGGAGCGTAACATTACCCCCAGCTCAGTTCTTCTGATAGTCAGTCACTACCACAGGCTGTGTTGTTAACATGAGCTGTAGGAGTGTAACATTACCCCAGCTCAGTTCTTCTGATGGTCACTACCACAGGCTGTGTTAACATGAGGTGTAGGAGTGTAACATTACCCCCAGCTCAGTTCTTCAGATGGTCACTACCACAGGCTGTGTTGTTAACA
This sequence comes from Lampris incognitus, assembly GCF_029633865.1. Lineage (NCBI taxonomy): Eukaryota > Metazoa > Chordata > Actinopteri > Lampriformes > Lampridae > Lampris > Lampris incognitus. The sequence goes on along the minus strand of NC_079212.1, from coordinate 60,891,509 downwards.
TGAGGTGTAGGAGTGTAACATTACCCCCAGCTCAGTTCTTTTGATGGTCACTACCACAGGCTGTGTTGTTAACATGAGCTACAGGAGTGTAACATTACCCCCAGCTCAGTTCTTGTGATGGTCAGTCACTACCACAGGCTGTGTTGTTAACATGAGCTGTAGGAGTGTAACATTAACCCCAGCTCAGTTCTTGTGATGGTCACTACCACAGGCTGTGTTGTTAACATGAGCTACAGGAGTGTAACATTACCCCCAGCTCAGTTCTTGTAATGGTCACTACCACAGGCTGTGTTGTTAACATGAGGTGTAGGAGTGTAACATTACCCCCATCTCAGTTCTTCTGATGGTCACTACCACAGACTGTGTTGTTAACATGAGCTACAGCAGTGTAACATTACCCCCAGCTCAGTTCTTCTGATGGTCACTACCACAGGCTGTGTTGTTAACATGAGCTGTAGGAGTGTAACATTACCCCCAGCTCAGTTCTTCTGATGGTCACTACCACAGGCTGTGTTGTTAACATGAGGTGTAGGAGTGTAACATTACCCCCAGCTCAGTTCTTTTGATGGTCACTACCACAGGCTGTGTTGTTAACATGAGCTACAGGAGTGTAACATTACCCCCAGCTCAGTTCTTGTGATGGTCAGTCACTACCACAGGCTGTGTTGTTAACATGAGCTACAGGAGTATAACATTAACCCCAGCTCAGTTCTTCTGATGGTCAATACCACAGGCTGTGTTGTTAACATGAGCTACAGGAGTGTAACATTAACCCCAGCTCAGTTCTTGTGATGGTCAATACGACAGGCTGTGTTGTTAACATGAGCTACAGGAGTGTAACATTACCCCCAGCTTAGTTCTTGTGATGGTCACTACCACAGGCTGTGTTGTTAACATGAGCTGTAGGAGTGTAACATTACCCCCAGCTCAGTTCTTGTGATGGTCACTACCACAGAATGTGTTGTTAACTTGAGCTACAGGAGTGTAACATTACCCCCAGCTCAGTTCTTGTGATGGTCAGTCACTACCACAGGCTGTGTTGTTAACATGAGCTGTAGGAGTGTAACATTAACCCCAGCTCAGTTCTTGTGATGGTCACTACCACAGGCTGTGTTGTTAACATGAGCTACAGGAGTGTAACATTACCCCCAGCTCAGTTCTTGTAATGGTCACTACCACAGGCTGTGTTGTTAACATGAGGTGTAGGAGTGTAACATTACCCCCAGCTCAGTTCTTCTGATGGTCACTACCACAGAATGTGTTGTTAACATGAGCTAGAGGAGTGTAACATTACCCCCAGCTCAGTTCTTCTGATGGTCACTACCACAGGCTGTGTTGTTAACATGAGCTGTAGGAGTGTAACATTACCCCCAGCTCAGTTCTTCTGATGGTCAGTACCACAGGCTGTGTTGTTAACATGAGCTGTAGGAGCGTAACATTACCCCCAGCTCAGTTCTTCTGATAGTCAGTCACTACCACAGGCTGTGTTGTTAACATGAGCTGTAGGAGTGTAACATTACCCCAGCTCAGTTCTTCTGATGGTCACTACCACAGGCTGTGTTAACATGAGGTGTAGGAGTGTAACATTACTCCCAGCTCAGTTCTTCTGATGGTCACTACCACAGGCTGTGTTGTTAACATGAGGTGTAGGAGTGTAACATTACCCCCAGCTCAGTTCTTTTGATGGTCACTACCACAGGCTGTGTTGTTAACATGAGCTACAGGAGTGTAACATTACCCCCAGCTCAGTTCTTGTGATGGTCAGTCACTACCACAGGCTGTGTTGTTAACATGAGCTACAGGAGTATAACATTAACCCCAACTCAGTTCTTCTGATGGTCACTACCACAGGCTGTGTTGTTAACATGAGCTACAGGAGTGTAACATTAACCCCAGCTCAGTTCTTGTGATGGTCAATACGACAGGCTGTGTTGTTAACCTGAGCTACAGGAGTGTAACATTACCCCCAGCTTAGTTCTTGTGATGGTCACTCCCACAGGCTGTGTTGTTAACATGAGCTACAGGAGTATAACATTAACCGCAGCTCAGTTCTTGTGATGGTCACTACCACAGGCTGTGTTGTTAACATGAGCTACAGGAGTGTAACATTACCCCCAGCTCAGTTCTTGTGATGGTCACTACCACAGGCTGTGTTGTTAACATGAGCTGTAGGAGCGTAACGTTACCCCCAGCTCAGTTCTTCTGATGGCCATTACCACAAGCTGTGTTGTTAACATGAGGTGTAGGAGTGTAACATTACCCCAGCTCAGTTCTTGTGATGGTCAATACGACAGGCTGTGTTGTTAACATGAGCTACAGGAGTATAAGATTACCCCCAGCTTAGTTCTTGTGACGGTCACTACCAAAGGCTGTGTTGTTAACATGAGCTGTAGGAGTGTAACATTACCCCCAGCTCAGTTCTTCTGATGGTCACTACCACAGGCTGTGTTGTTAACATGAGATGTAGGAGTGTAACATTACCCTAGCTCAGTTCTTTTGATGGTCACTACCACAGGCTGTGTTGTTAACATGAGCTACAGGAGTATAACATTTACCCCAGCTCAGTTCTTCTGATGGTCACTACCACAGGCTGTGTTGATAAAATGAGCTGTAGGAGCGTAACATTAACCCCAGCTCAGTTCTTCTGATGGTCACTACCACAGGCTGTGTTTTTAACATGAGCTGTAGGAGTGTAACATTACCCCCAGCTCAGTTCTTCTGATGGTCACTACCACAGGCTGTGTTGTCAAAATGAGCTGTAGGAGCGTAACATTAACCCCAGCTCAGTTCTTCTGATGGTCACTACCACAGGCTGTGTTTTTAACATGAGCTGTAGGAGGGTAACATTACCCCCAGCTCAGTTCTTGTGATGGTCACTACCACAGGCTGTGTTGTTAACATGAGCTGTAGGAGTGTAACATTACCCCCAGCTCAGTTCTTCTGATGGTCAGTACCACAGGCTGTGTTGTTAACATGAGCTGTAGGAGCGTAACATTACCCCCAGCTCAGTTCTTCTGATAGTCAGTCACTACCACAGGCTGTGTTGTTAACATGAGCTGTAGGAGTGTAACATTAACCCCAGCTCAGTTCTTGTGATGGTCACTACCACAGGCTGTGTTGTTAACATGAGCTACAGGAGTGTAACATTACCCCCAGCTCAGTTCTTCTGATGGTCACTACCACAGACTGTGTTGTTAACATGAGCTGTAGGAGTGTAACATTACCCCCAGCTCAGTTCTTCTGATGGTCAGTACCACAGGCTGTGTTGTTAACATGAGCTGTAGGAGCGTAACATTACCCCCAGCTCAGTTCTTCTGATAGTCAGTCACTACCACAGGCTGTGTTGTTAACATGAGCTGTAGGAGTGTAACATTACCCCAGCTCAGTTCTTCTGATGGTCACTACCACAGGCTGTGTTAACATGAGGTGTAGGAGTGTAACATTACCCCCAGCTCAGTTCTTCTGATGGTCACTACCACAGGCTGTGTTGTTAACATGAGGTGTAGGAGTGTAACATTACCCCCAGCTCAGTTCTTTTGATGGTCACTACCACAGGCTGTGTTGTTAACATGAGCTACAGGAGTGTAACATTACCCCCAGCTCAGTTCTTGTGATGGTCAGTCACTACCACAGGCTGTGTTGTTAACATGAGCTACAGGAGTATAACATTAACCCCAGCTCAGTTCTTCTGATGGTCACTACCACAGGCTGTGTTTTTAACATGAGCTACAGGAGTGTAACATTAACCCCAGCTCAGTTCTTGTGATGGTCAATACGACAGGCTGTGTTGTTAACATGAGCTACAGGAGTGTAACATTACCCCCAGCTTAGCTCTTGTGATGTTCACTACCACAGGCTGTGTTGATAACATGAGCTGTAGGAGTGTAACATTACCCCCAGCTCAGTTCTTGTGATGGTCACTACCACAGAATGTGTTGTTAACTTGAGCTACAGGAGTGTAACATTACCCCCAGCTCAGTTCTTGTGATGGTCAGTCACTACCACAGGCTGTGTTGTTAACATGAGCTGTAGGAGTGTAACATTAACCCCAGCTCAGTTCTTGTGATGGTCACTACCACAGGCTGTGTTGTTAACATGAGCTACAGGAGTGTAACATTACCCCCAGCTCAGTTCTTGTAATGGTCACTACCACAGGCTGTGTTGTTAACATGAGGTGTAGGAGTGTAACATTACCCCCATCTCAGTTCTTCTGATGGTCACTACCACAGACTGTGTTGTTAACATGAGCTACAGCAGTGTAACATTACCCCCAGCTCAGTTCTTCTGATGGTCACTACCACAGGCTGTGTTGTTAACATGAGCTGTAGGAGTGTAACATTACCCCCAGCTCAGTTCTTCTGATGGTCAGTACCACAGGCTGTGTTGTTAACATGAGCTGTAAGAGCGTAACATTACCCCCAGCTCAGTTCTTCTGATAGTCAGTCACTACCACAGGCTGTGTTGTTAACATGAGCTGTAGGAGTGTAACATTACCCCAGCTCAGTTCTTCTGATGGTCACTACCACAGGCTGTGTTGTTAACATGAGCTACAGGAGTATAACATTTACCCCAGCTCAGTTCTTCTGATGGTCACTACCACAGGCTGTGTTGTTAAAATGAGCTGTAGGAGCGTAACATTAACCCCAGCTCAGTTCTTCTGATGGTCACTACCACAGGCTGTGTTTTTAACATGAACTGTAGGAGTGTAACATTACCCCCAGCTCAGTTCTTCTGATGGTCACTACCACAGGCTGTGTTGTCAAAATGAGCTGTAGGAGCGTAACATTAACCCCAGCTCAGTTCTTCTGATGGTCACTACCACAGGCTGTGTTTTTAACATGAGCTGTAGGAGGGTAACATTACCCCCAGCTCAGTTCTTGTGATGGTCACTACCACAGGCTGTGTTGTTAACATGAGCTGTAGGAGTGTAACATTACCCCCAGCTCAGTTCTTCTGATGGTCAGTACCACAGGCTGTGTTGTTAACATGAGCTGTAGGAGCGTAACATTACCCCCAGCTCAGTTCTTCTGATAGTCAGTCACTACCACAGGCTGTGTTGTTAACATGAGCTGTAGGAGTGTAACATTAACCCCAGCTCAGTTCTTGTGATGGTCACTACCACAGGCTGTGTTGTTAACATGAGCTACAGGAGTGTAACATTACCCCCAGCTCAGTTCTTGTAATGGTCACTACCACAGGCTGTGTTGTTAACATGAGGTGTAGGAGTGTAACATTACCCCCAGCTCAGTTCTTCTGATGGTCACTACCACAGACTGTGTTGTTAACATGAGCTACAGGAGTGTAACATTACCCCCAGCTCAGTTCTTCTGATGGTCACTACCACAGGCTGTGTTGTTAACATGAGCTACAGGAGTATAACATTAACCCCAGCTCAGTTCTTCTGATGGTCACTACCACAGGCTGTGTTGTTAACATGAGCTGTAGGAGCGTAACATTAACCCCAGCTCAGTTCTTCTGCTGGTCACTACCACAGGCTGTATTGTTAACATGAGCTGTAGGAGTGTAACATTACCCCCAGCTCAGTTCTTCTGATGGTCAGTACCACAGGCTGTGTTGTTAACATGAGCTGTAGGAGCGTAACATTACCCCCAGCTCAGTTCTTCTGATAGTCAGTCACTACCACAGGCTGTGTTGTTAACATGAGCTGTAGGAGTGTAACATTACCCCAGCTCAGTTCTTCTGATGGTCACTACCACAGGCTGTGTTAACATGAGGTGTAGGAGTGTAACATTACCCCCAGCTCAGTTCTTCTGATGGTCACTACCACAGGCTGTGTTGTTAACATGAGGTGTAGGAGTGTAACATTACCCCCAGCTCAGTTCTTTTGATGGTCACTACCACAGGCTGTGTTGTTAACATGAGCTACAGGAGTGTAACATTACCCCCAGCTCAGTTCTTGTGATGGTCAGTCACTACCACAGGCTGTGTTGTTAACATGAGCTACAGGAGTGTAACATTACCCCCAGCTCAGTTCTTCTGATGGTCAGTACCACAGGCTGTGTTGTTAACATGAGCTGTAGGAGCGTAACATTACCCCCAGCTCAGTTCTTCTGATAGTCAGTCACTACCACAGGCTGTGTTGTTAACATGAGCTGTAGGAGTGTAACATTACCCCAGCTCAGTTCTTCTGATGGTCACTACCACAGGCTGTGTTAACATGAGGTGTAGGAGTGTAACATTACCCCCAGCTCAGTTCTTCTGATGGTCACTACCACAGGCTGTGTTGTTAACATGAGGTGTAGGAGTGTAACATTACCCCCAGCTCAGTTCTTTTGATGGTCACTACCACAGGCTGTGTTGTTAACATGAGCTACAGGAGTGTAACATTACCCCCAGCTCAGTTCTTGTAATGGTCACTACCACAGGCTGTGTTGTTAACATGAGGTGTAGGAGTGTAACATTACCCCCAGCTCAGTTCTTCTGATGGTCACTACCACAGACTGTGTTGTTAACATGAGCTACAGGAGTGTAACATTACCCCCAGCTCAGTTCTTCTGATGGTCACTACCACAGGCTGTGTTGTTAACATGAGCTACAGGAGTATAACATTAACCCCAGCTCAGTTCTTCTGATGGTCACTACCACAGGCTGTGTTGTTAACATGAGCTGTAGGAGCGTAACATTAACCCCAGCTCAGTTCTTCTGCTGGTCACTACCACAGGCTGTATTGTTAACATGAGCTGTAGGAGTGTAACATTACCCCCAGCTCAGTTCTTCTGATGGTCAGTACCACAGGCTGTGTTGTTAACATGAGCTGTAGGAGCGTAACATTACCCCCAGCTCAGTTCTTCTGATAGTCAGTCACTACCACAGGCTGTGTTGTTAACATGAGCTGTAGGAGTGTAACATTACCCCAGCTCAGTTCTTCTGATGGTCACTACCACAGGCTGTGTTAACATGAGGTGTAGGAGTGTAACATTACCCCCAGCTCAGTTCTTCTGATGGTCACTACCACAGGCTGTGTTGTTAACATGAGGTGTAGGAGTGTAACATTACCCCCAGCTCAGTTCTTTTGATGGTCACTACCACAGGCTGTGTTGTTAACATGAGCTACAGGAGTGTAACATTACCCCCAGCTCAGTTCTTGTGATGGTCAGTCACTACCACAGGCTGTGTTGTTAACATGAGCTACAGGAGTGTAACATTACCCCCAGCTCAGTTCTTCTGATGGTCAGTACCACAGGCTGTGTTGTTAACATGAGCTGTAGGAGCGTAACATTACCCCCAGCTCAGTTCTTCTGATAGTCAGTCACTACCACAGGCTGTGTTGTTAACATGAGCTGTAGGAGTGTAACATTACCCCAGCTCAGTTCTTCTGATGGTCACTACCACAGGCTGTGTTAACATGAGGTGTAGGAGTGTAACATTACCCCCAGCTCAGTTCTTCTGATGGTCACTACCACAGGCTGTGTTGTTAACATGAGGTGTAGGAGTGTAACATTACCCCCAGCTCAGTTCTTTTGATGGTCACTACCACAGGCTGTGTTGTTAACATGAGCTGTAGGAGCGTAACATTAACCCCAGCTTAGTTCTTGTGATGGTCACTACCACAGGCTGTGTTGTTAACATGAGCTGTAGGAGTGTAACATTAGCCCCAGCTCAGTTCTTGTGATGGTCAGTCACTACCACAGGCTGTGTTGTTAACATGAGCTACAGGAGTATAACATTAATCCCAGCTCAGTTCTTCTGATGGTCACTACCACAGGCTGTGTTGTTAACATGAGCTGTAGGAGCGTAACATTAACCCCAGCTTAGTTCTTGTGATGGTCACTACCACAGGCTGTGTTGTTAACATGAGCTGTAGGAGTGTAACATTAGCCCCAGCTCAGTTCTTTTGATGGTCACTACCACAGACTGTGTTGTTAACATGAGCTGTAGGAGCGTAACATTACCCCCAGCTCAGTTATTCTGATGGCCATTACCACAGGCTGTGTTGTTAATATGAGCTACAGGAGTATAACATTAACCCCAGCTCAGTTCTTGTGATGGTCACTACCACAGGCTGTGTTGTTAACATGAGCTGTAGGAGTGTAACATTAACCCCAGCTCAGTTCTTGTGATGGTCACTACCACAGGCTGTGTTGTTAACATGAGCTACAGGAGTGTAACATTACCCCCAGCTCAGTTCTTGTAATGGTCACTACCACAGGCTGTGTTGTTAACATGAGGTGTAGGAGTGTAACATTACCCCCATCTCAGTTCTTCTGATGGTCACTACCACAGACTGTGTTGTTAACATGAGCTACAGCAGTGTAACATTACCCCCAGCTCAGTTCTTCTGATGGTCACTACCACAGGCTGTGTTGTTAACATGAGCTGTAGGAGTGTAACATTACCCCCAGCTCAGTTCTTCTGATGGTCAGTACCACAGGCTGTGTTGTTAACATGAGCTGTAAGAGCGTAACATTACCCCCAGCTCAGTTCTTCTGATAGTCAGTCACTACCACAGGCTGTGTTGTTAACATGAGCTGTAGGAGTGTAACATTACCCCAGCTCAGTTCTTCTGATGGTCACTACCACAGGCTGTGTTGTTAACATGAGCTACAGGAGTATAACATTTACCCCAGCTCAGTTCTTCTGATGGTCACTACCACAGGCTGTGTTGTTAAAATGAGCTGTAGGAGCGTAACATTAACCCCAGCTCAGTTCTTCTGATGGTCACTACCACAGGCTGTGTTTTTAACATGAACTGTAGGAGTGTAACATTACCCCCAGCTCAGTTCTTCTGATGGTCACTACCACAGGCTGTGTTGTCAAAATGAGCTGTAGGAGCGTAACATTAACCCCAGCTCAGTTCTTCTGATGGTCACTACCACAGGCTGTGTTTTTAACATGAGCTGTAGGAGGGTAACATTACCCCCAGCTCAGTTCTTGTGATGGTCACTACCACAGGCTGTGTTGTTAACATGAGCTGTAGGAGTGTAACATTACCCCCAGCTCAGTTCTTCTGATGGTCACTACCACAGGCTGTGTTAACATGAGGTGTAGGAGTGTAACATTACCCCCAGCTCAGTTCTTCTGATGGTCAGTACCACAGGCTGTGTTGTTAACATGAGCTACAGGAGTGTAACATTACCCCCAGCTCAGTTCTTCTGATGGTCAGTACCACAGGCTGTGTTGTTAACATGAGCTGTAGGAGCGTAACATTACCCCCAGCTCAGTTCTTCTGATAGTCAGTCACTACCACAGGCTGTGTTGTTAACATGAGCTGTAGGAGTGTAACATTACCCCAGCTCAGTTCTTCTGATGGTCACTACCACAGGCTGTGTTAACATGAGGTGTAGGAGTGTAACATTACCCCCAGCTCAGTTCTTCTGATGGTCACTACCACAGGCTGTGTTGTTAACATGAGGTGTAGGAGTGTAACATTACCCCCAGCTCAGTTCTTTTGATGGTCACTACCACAGGCTGTGTTGTTAACATGAGCTGTAGGAGCGTAACATTAACCCCAGCTTAGTTCTTGTGATGGTCACTACCACAGGCTGTGTTGTTAACATGAGCTGTAGGAGTGTAACATTAGCCCCAGCTCAGTTCTTGTGATGGTCAGTCACTACCACAGGCTGTGTTGTTAACATGAGCTACAGGAGTATAACATTAATCCCAGCTCAGTTCTTCTGATGGTCACTACCACAGGCTGTGTTGTTAACATGAGCTGTAGGAGCGTAACATTAACCCCAGCTTAGTTCTTGTGATGGTCACTACCACAGGCTGTGTTGTTAACATGAGCTGTAGGAGTGTAACATTAGCCCCAGCTCAGTTCTTTTGATGGTCACTACCACAGACTGTGTTGTTAACATGAGCTGTAGGAGCGTAACATTACCCCCAGCTCAGTTATTCTGATGGCCATTACCACAGGCTGTGTTGTTAATATGAGCTACAGGAGTATAACATTAACCCCAGCTCAGTTCTTGTGATGGTCACTACCACAGGCTGTGTTGTTAACATGAGCTGTAGGAGTGTAACATTAACCCCAGCTCAGTTCTTGTGATGGTCACTACCACAGGCTGTGTTGTTAACATGAGCTACAGGAGTGTAACATTACCCCCAGCTCAGTTCTTGTAATGGTCACTACCACAGGCTGTGTTGTTAACATGAGGTGTAGGAGTGTAACATTACCCCCATCTCAGTTCTTCTGATGGTCACTACCACAGACTGTGTTGTTAACATGAGCTACAGCAGTGTAACATTACCCCCAGCTCAGTTCTTCTGATGGTCACTACCACAGGCTGTGTTGTTAACATGAGCTGTAGGAGTGTAACATTACCCCCAGCTCAGTTCTTCTGATGGTCAGTACCACAGGCTGTGTTGTTAACATGAGCTGTAAGAGCGTAACATTACCCCCAGCTCAGTTCTTCTGATAGTCAGTCACTACCACAGGCTGTGTTGTTAACATGAGCTGTAGGAGTGTAACATTACCCCAGCTCAGTTCTTCTGATGGTCACTACCACAGGCTGTGTTGTTAACATGAGCTACAGGAGTATAACATTTACCCCAGCTCAGTTCTTCTGATGGTCACTACCACAGGCTGTGTTGTTAAAATGAGCTGTAGGAGCGTAACATTAACCCCAGCTCAGTTCTTCTGATGGTCACTACCACAGGCTGTGTTTTTAACATGAACTGTAGGAGTGTAACATTACCCCCAGCTCAGTTCTTCTGATGGTCACTACCACAGGCTGTGTTGTCAAAATGAGCTGTAGGAGCGTAACATTAACCCCAGCTCAGTTCTTCTGATGGTCACTACCACAGGCTGTGTTTTTAACATGAGCTGTAGGAGGGTAACATTACCCCCAGCTCAGTTCTTGTGATGGTCACTACCACAGGCTGTGTTGTTAACATGAGCTGTAGGAGTGTAACATTACCCCCAGCTCAGTTCTTCTGATGGTCAGTACCACAGGCTGTGTTGTTAACATGAGCTGTAGGAGCGTAACATTACCCCCAGCTCAGTTCTTCTGATAGTCAGTCACTACCACAGGCTGTGTTGTTAACATGAGCTGTAGGAGTGTAACATTAACCCCAGCTCAGTTCTTGTGATGGTCACTACCACAGGCTGTGTTGTTAACATGAGCTACAGGAGTGTAACATTACCCCCAGCTCAGTTCTTGTAATGGTCACTACCACAGGCTGTGTTGTTAACATGAGGTGTAGGAGTGTAACATTACCCCCAGCTCAGTTCTTCTGATGGTCACTACCACAGACTGTGTTGTTAACATGAGCTACAGGAGTGTAACATTACCCCCAGCTCAGTTCTTCTGATGGTCACTACCACAGGCTGTGTTGTTAACATGAGCTACAGGAGTATAACATTAACCCCAGCTCAGTTCTTCTGATGGTCACTACCACAGGCTGTGTTGTTAACATGAGCTGTAGGAGCGTAACATTAACCCCAGCTCAGTTCTTCTGCTGGTCACTACCACAGGCTGTATTGTTAACATGAGCTGTAGGAGTGTAACATTACCCCCAGCTCAGTTCTTCTGATGGTCAGTACCACAGGCTGTGTTGTTAACATGAGCTGTAGGAGCGTAACATTACCCCCAGCTCAGTTCTTCTGATAGTCAGTCACTACCACAGGCTGTGTTGTTAACATGAGCTGTAGGAGTGTAACATTACCCCAGCTCAGTTCTTCTGATGGTCACTACCACAGGCTGTGTTAACATGAGGTGTAGGAGTGTAACATTACCCCCAGCTCAGTTCTTCTGATGGTCACTACCACAGGCTGTGTTGTTAACATGAGGTGTAGGAGTGTAACATTACCCCCAGCTCAGTTCTTTTGATGGTCACTACCACAGGCTGTGTTGTTAACATGAGCTACAGGAGTGTAACATTACCCCCAGCTCAGTTCTTGTGATGGTCAGTCACTACCACAGGCTGTGTTGTTAACATGAGCTACAGGAGTGTAACATTACCCCCAGCTCAGTTCTTCTGATGGTCAGTACCACAGGCTGTGTTGTTAACATGAGCTGTAGGAGCGTAACATTACCCCCAGCTCAGTTCTTCTGATAGTCAGTCACTACCACAGGCTGTGTTGTTAACATGAGCTGTAGGAGTGTAACATTACCCCAGCTCAGTTCTTCTGATGGTCACTACCACAGGCTGTGTTAACATGAGGTGTAGGAGTGTAACATTACCCCCAGCTCAGTTCTTCTGATGGTCACTACCACAGGCTGTGTTGTTAACATGAGGTGTAGGAGTGTAACATTACCCCCAGCTCAGTTCTTTTGATGGTCACTACCACAGGCTGTGTTGTTAACATGAGCTACAGGAGTGAAACATTACCCCCAGCTCAGTTCTTGTGATGGTCAGTCACTACCACAGGCTGTGTTGTTAACATGAGCTACAGGAGTATAACATTAACCCCAGCTCAGTTCTTCTGATGGTCACTACCACAGGCTGTGTTGTTAACATGAGCTGTAGGAGCGTAACATTAACCCCAGCTTAGTTCTTGTGATGGTCACTACCACAGGCTGTGTTGTTAACATGAGCTGTAGGAGTGTAACATTAGCCCCAGCTCAGTTCTTTTGATGGTCACTACCACAGACTGTGTTGTTAACATGAGCTGTAGGAGCGTAACATTACCCCCAGCTCAGTTATTCTGATGGCCATTACCACAGGCTGTGTTGTTAATATGAGCTACAGGAGTATAACATTAACCCCAGCTCAATTCTTGTGATGGTCACTACCACAGGCTGTGTTGTTAACATGAGCTACAGGAGTGTAACATTACCCCCAGCTCAGTTCTTGTAATGGTCACTACCACAGGCTGTGTTGTTAACATGAGGTGTAGGAGTGTAACATTACCCCCAGCTCAGTTCTTGTGATGGTCACTACCACAGACTGTGTTGTTAACATGAGCTACAGGAGTGTAACATTACCCCCAGCTCAGTTCTTCTGATGGTCACTACCACAGGCTGTGTTGTTAACATGAGCTACAGGAGTATAACATTAACCCCAGCTCAGTTCTTCTGATGGTCACTACCACAGGCTGTGTTGTTAACATGAGCTGTAGGAGCATAACATTAACCCCAGCTCAGTTCTTCTGCTGGTCACTACCACAGGCTGTATTGTTAACATGAGCTGTAGGAGTGTTACATTACCCCCAGCTCAGTTCTTCTGATGGTCACTATCACAGGCTGTGTTGTTAACATGAGCTACAGGAGTGTAACATTAACCCCAGCTCAGTTCTTGTGATGGTCAATACGACAGGCTGTGTTGTTAACATGAGCTACAGGAGTGTAACATTACCCCCAGCTTAGTTCTTGTGATGGTCACTACCACAGGCTGTGTTGTTAACATGAGCTGTAGGAGTGTAACATTACCCCCAGCTCAGTTCTTGTGATGGTCACTACCACAGAATGTGTTGTTAACTTGAGCTACAGGAGTGTAACATTACCCCCAGCTCAGTTCTTGTGATGGTCAGTCACTACCACAGGCTGTGTTGTTAACATGAGCTGTAGGAGTGTAACATTAACCCCAGCTCAGTTCTTGTGATGGTCACTACCACAGGCTGTGTTGTTAACATGAGCTACAGGAGTGTAACATTACCCCCAGCTCAGTTCTTGTAATGGTCACTACCACAGGCTGTGTTGTTAACATGAGGTGTAGGAGTGTAACATTACCCCCAGCTCAGTTCTTCTGATGGTCACTACCACAGACTGTGTTGTTAACATGAGCTACAGGAGTGTAACATTACCCCCAGCTCAGTTCTTCTGATGGTCACTACCACAGGCTGTGTTGTTAACTTGAGCTGTAGGAATGTAACATTACCCCCAGCTCAGTTCTTCTGATGGTCAGTACCACATGCTGTGTTGTTAACATGAGCTGTAGGAGCGTAACATTACCCCCAGCTCAGTTCTTCTGATGGTCAGTCACTACCACAGGCTGTGTTGTTAACATGAGCTACAGGAGTATAACATTAATCCCAGCTCAGTTCTTCTGATGGTCACTACCACAGGCTGTGTTGTTAACATTAGCTGTAGGAGCGTAACATTAACCCCAGCTTAGTTCTTTTGATGGTCACTACCACAGACTGTGTTGTTAACATGAGCTGTAGGAGCGTAACATTACCCCCAGCTCAGTTATTCTGATGGCCATTACCACAGGCTGTGTTGTTAATATGAGCTACAGGAGTATAACATTAACCCCAGCTCAGTTCTTGTGATGGTCACTACCACAGGCTGTGTTGTTAACATGAGCTACAGGAGTGTAACATTACCCCCAGCTCAGTTCTTGTAATGGTCACTACCACAGGCTGTGTTGTTAACATGAGGTGTAGGAGTGTAACATTACCCCCAGCTCAGTTCTTCTGATGGTCACTACCACAGACTGTGTTGTTAACATGAGCTACAGGAGTGTAACATTACCCCCAGCTCAGTTCTTCTGATGGTCACTACCACAGGCTGTGTTGTTAACATGAGCTACAGGAGTATAACATTAACCCCAGCTCAGTTCTTCTGATGGTCACTACCACAGGCTGTGTTGTTAACATGAGCTGTAGGAGCGTAACATTAACCCCAGCTCAGTTCTTCTGCTGGTCACTACCACAGGCTGTATTGTTAACATGAGCTGTAGGAGTGTTACATTACCCCCAGCTCAGTTCTTCTGATGGTCACTACCACAGGCTGTGTTGTTAACATGAGCTGTAGGAGCGTAACATTACCCCCAGCTCAGTTCTTCTGATAGTCAGTCACTACCACAGGCTGTGTTGTTAACATGAGCTGTAGGAGTGTAACATTACCCCAGCTCAGTTCTTCTGATGGTCACTACCACAGGCTGTGTTAACATGAGGTGTAGGAGTGTAACATTACCCCCAGCTCAGTTCTTCTGATGGTCACTACCACAGGCTGTGTTGTTAACATGAGGTGTAGGAGTGTAACATTACCCCCAGCTCAGTTCTTTTGATGGTCACTACCACAGGCTGTGTTGTTAACATGAGCTACAGGAGTGTAACATTACCCCCAGCTCAGTTCTTGTGATGGTCAGTCACTACCACAGGCTGTGTTGTTAACATGAGCTACAGGAGTATAACATTAACCCCAGCTCAGTTCTTCTGATGGTCACTACCACAGGCTGTGTTGTTAACATGAGCTACAGGAGTGTAACATTAACCCCAGCTCAGTTCTTGTGATGGTCAATACGACAGGCTGTGTTGTTAACATGAGCTACAGGAGTGTAACATTACCCCCAGCTTAGTTCTTGTGATGGTCACTACCACAGGCTGTGTTGTTAACATGAGCTGTAGGAGTGTAACATTACCCCCAGCTCAGTTCTTGTGATGGTCACTACCACAGAATGTGTTGTTAACTTGAGCTACAGGAGTGTAACATTACCCCCAGCTCAGTTCTTGTGATGGTCAGTCACTACCACAGGCTGTGTTGTTAACATGAGCTGTAGGAGTGTAACATTAACCCCAGCTCAGTTCTTGTGATGGTCACTACCACAGGCTGTGTTGTTAACATGAGCTACAGGAGTGTAACATTACCCCCAGCTCAGTTCTTGTAATGGTCACTACCACAGGCTGTGTTGTTAACATGAGGTGTAGGAGTGTAACATTACCCCCAGCTCAGTTCTTCTGATGGTCACTACCACAGACTGTGTTGTTAACATGAGCTACAGGAGTGTAACATTACCCCCAGCTCAGTTCTTCTGATGGTCACTACCACAGGCTGTGTTGTTAACATGAGCTGTAGGAGTGTAACATTACCCCCAGCTCAGTTCTTCTGATGGTCAGTACCACAGGCTGTGTTGTTAACATGAGCTGTAGGAGCGTAACATTACCCCCAGCTCAGTTCTTCTGATAGTCAGTCACTACCACAGGCTGTGTTGTTAACATGAGCTGTAGGAGTGTAACATTACCCCAGCTCAGTTCTTCTGATGGTCACTACCACAGGCTGTGTTAACATGAGGTGTAGGAGTGTAACATTACCCCCAGCTCAGTTCTTCTGATGGTCACTACAGCAGGCTGTGTTGTTAACATGAGGTGTAGGAGTGTAACATCAACCCAGCTCAGTTCTTTTGATGGTCACTACCACAGGCTGTGTTGTTAACATGAGCTACAGGAGTGTAACATTACCCCCAGCTCAGTTCTTGTGATGGTCAGTCACTACCACAGGCTGTGTTGTTAACATGAGCTACAGGAGTATAACATTAACCCCAGCTCAGTTCTTCTGATGGTCACTACCACAGGCTGTGTTGTTAACATGAGCTACAGGAGTGTAACATTAACCCCAGCTCAGTTCTTGTGATGGTCAATACGACAGGCTGTGTTGTTAACCTGAGCTACAGGAGTGTAACATTACCCCCAGCTTAGTTCTTGTGATGGTCACTACCACAGGCTGTGTTGTTAACATGAGCTACAGGAGTATAACATTAACCGCAGCTCAGTTCTTGTGATGGTCACTACCACAGGCTGTGTTGTTAACATGAGCTACAGGAGTGTAACATTACCCCCAGCTCAGTTCTTGTGATGGTCACTACCACAGGCTGTGTTGTTAACATGAGCTGTAGGAGCGTAACGTTACCCCCAGCTCAGTTCTTCTGATGGCCATTACCAAAGGCAGTGTTGTTAATATTAGCTACAGGAGTATAACATTAACCCCAGCTCAGTTCTTCTGATGGTCACTACCACAGGCTGTTTTGTTAACATGAGCTGTAGGAGTGTAACATAACCCCAGGTCAGTTCTTGTGATGGTCACTACCACAGGCTGTGTTGTTATCATGAGCTACAGTAGCGTAACATTACCCCCAGCTCAGTTCTTCTGATGGTCAGTCACTACCACAGGCTGTGTTGTTAACATGAGCTACAGGGGTATAACATTAATCCTAGCTCAGTTCTTCTGATGGTCACTACCACAGGCTGTGTTGTTAACATGAGCTGTAGGAGCGTAACATTAACCCCAGCTTAGTTCTTGTGATGGTCACTACCACAGGCTGTGTTGTTAACATGAGGTGTAGGAGTGTAACATTACCCCCAGCTCAGTTCTTCTGATGTTCACTACCACAGGCTGTGTTGTTAACATGAGCTGCAGGAGCGTAACATTAACCCCAGCTCAGTTCTTGTGTTGGTCAATACGACAGGCTGTGTTGTTAACTTGAGCTACAGGAGTATAACATTACCCCCAGCTTAGTTCTTGTGACGGTCACTACCACAGGCTGTGTTGTTAACATGAGCTGTAGGAGTGTAACATTACCCCCAGCTCAGTTCTTCTGATGGTCACAACCACAGGCTGTGTTGTTAACATGAGGTGTAGGAGTGTAACATTACCCCCAGCTCAGTTCTTCTGATGGTCACTACCACAGACTGTGTTGTTAACATGAGCTACAGGAGTGTAACATTACCACCAGCTCAGTTCTTCTGATGGTCACTACCACAGGCTGTGTTGTTAACATGAGGTGTAGGAGTGTAACATTACCCTAGCTCAGTTCTTTTGATGGTCACTACCACAGGCTGTGTTGTTAACATGACCTACAGGAGTATAACATTAACCCCAGCTCAGTTCTTCTGATGGTCACTACCACAGGCTGTGTTGTTAAAATGAGCTGTAGGAGCGTAACATTAACCCCAGCTCAGTTCTTCTGATGGTCACTACCACAGGCTGTGTTTTTAACATGAGCTGTAGGAGGGTAACATTACCCCCAGCTCAGTTCTTGTGATGGTCACTACCACAGGCTGTGTTGTTAACATGAGCTGTAGGAGTGTAACATTACCCCCAGCTCAGTTCTTCTGATGGTCAGTACCACAGGCTGTGTTGTTAACATGAGCTGTAGGAGCGTAACATTACCCCCAGCTCAGTTCTTCTGATAGTCAGTCACTACCACAGGCTGTGTTGTTAACATGAGCTGTAGGAGTGTAACATTAACCCCAGCTCAGTTCTTGTGATGGTCATTACCACAGGCTGTGTTGTTAACATGAGCTACAGGAGTGTAACATTACCCCCAGCTCAGTTCTTGTAATGGTCACTACCACAGGCTGTGTTGTTAACATGAGGTGTAGGAGTGTAACATTACCCCCAGCTCAGTTCTTCTGATGGTCACTACCAAAGACTGTGTTGTTAACATGAGCTACAGGAGTGTAACATTACCCCCAGCTCAGTTCTTCTGATGGTCACTACCACAGGCTGTGTTGTTAACATGAGCTACAGGAGTATAACATTAACCCCAGCTCAGTTCTTCTGATGGTCACTACCACAGGCTGTGTTGTTAACATGAGCTGTAGGAGCGTAACATTAACCCCAGCTCAGTTCTTCTGCTGGTCACTACCACAGGCTTTATTGTTAACATGAGCTGTAGGAGTGTAACATTACTCCCAGCTCAGTTCTTCTGATGGTCAGTACCACAGTCTGTGTTGTTAACATGAGCTGTAGGAGCGTAACATTACCCCCAGCTCAGTTCTTCTGATAGTCAGTCACTACCACAGGCTGTGTTGTTAACATGAGCTGTAGGAGTGTAACATTACCCCAGCTCAGTTCTTCTGATGGTCACTACCACAGGCTGTGTTAACATGAGGTGTAGGAGTGTAACATTACCCCCAGCTCAGTTCTTCTGATGGTCACTACCACAGGCTGTGTTGTTAACATGAGGTGTAGGAGCGTAACATTAACCCCAGCTCAGTTCTTCTGCTGGTCACTACCACAGGCTGTATTGTTAACATGAGGTGTAGGAGTGTAACATTACCCCCAGCTCAGTTCTTCTGATGGTCAGTACCACAGGCTGTGTTGTTAACATGAGCTGTAGGAGCGTAACATTACCCCCAGCTCAGTTCTTCTGATAGTCAGTCACTACCACAGGCTGTGTTGTTAACATGAGCTGTAGGAGTGTAACATTACCCCAGCTCAGTTCTTCTGATGGTCACTACCACAGGCTGTGTTAACATGAGGTGTAGGAGTGTAACATTACCCCCAGCTCAGTTCTTCTGATGGTCACTACCACAGGCTGTGTTGTTAACATGAGGTGTAGGAGTGTAACATTACCCCCAGCTCAGTTCTTTTGATGGTCACTACCACAGGCTGTGTTGTTAACATGAGCTACAGGAGTGCAACATTACCCCCAGCTCAGTTCTTGTGATGGTCAGTCACTACCACAGGCTGTGTTGTTAACATGAGCTACAAGAGTATAACATTAACCCCAGCTCAGTTCTTCTGATGGTCACTACCACAGGCTGTGTTGTTAACATGAGCTACAGGAGTGTAACATTAACCCCAGCTCAGTTCTTGTGATGGTCAATACGACAGGCTGTGTTGTTAACATGAGCTACAGGAGTGTAACATTACCCCCAGCTTAGTTCTTGTGATGGTCACTACCACAGGCTGTGTTGTTAACATGAGCTGTAGGAGTGTAACATTACCCCCAGCTCAGTTCTTCTGATGGCCATTACCAAAGGCAGTGTTGTTAATTTTAGCTACAGGAGTATAACATTAACCCCAGCTCAGTTCTTCTGATGGTCACTACCACAGGCTGTTTTGTTAACATGAGCTGTAGGAGTGTAACATAACCCCAGGTCAGTTCTTGTGATGGTCACTACCATAGGCTGTGTTGTTATCATGAGCTACAGGAGCGTAACATTACCCCCAGCTCAGTTCTTCTGATGGTCAGTCACTACCACAGGCTGTGTTGTTAACATGAGCTACAGGAGTATAACATTAACCCCAGCTCAGTTCTTCTGATGGTCACTACCACAGGCTGTGTTGTTAACATGAGCTGTAGGAGCGTAACATTAACCCCAGCTTAGTTCTTGTGATGGTCACTACCACAGGCTGTGTTGTTAACATGAGGTGTAGGAGTGTAACATTACCCCCAGCTCAGTTCTTCTGATGTTCACTACCACAGGCTGTGTTGTTAACATGAGCTGCAGGAGCGTAACATTAACCCTAGCTCAGTTCTTGTGTTGGTCAATACGACAGGCTGTGTTGTTAACTTCAGCTACAGGAGTATAACATTACCCCCAGCTTAGTTCTTGTGACGGTCACTACCACAGGCTGTGTTGTTAACATGAGCTGTAGGAGTGTAACATTACCCCCAGCTCAGTTCTTCTGATGGTCACAACCACAGGCTGTGTTGTTAACATGAGGTGTAGGAGTGTAACATTACCCCCAGCTCAGTTCTTCTGATGGTCACTACCACAGACTGTGTTGTTAACATGAGCTACAGGAGTGTAACATTACCCCCAGCTCAGTTCTTCTGATGGTCACTACCACAGGCTGTGTTGTTAACTTGAGGTGTAGGACTGTAACATTACCCTAGCTCAGTTCTTTTGATGGTCACTACCACAGGCTGTGTTGTTAACATGACCTACAGGAGTATAACATTAACCCCAGCTCAGTTCTTCTGATGGTCACTACCACAGGCTGTGTTGTTAAAATGAGCTGTAGGAGCGTAACATTAACCCCAGCTCAGTTCTTCTGATGGTCACTACCACAGGCTGTGTTTTTAACATGAGCTGTAGGAGGGTAACATTACCCCCAGCTCAGTTCTTGTGATGGTCACTACCACAGGCTGTGTTGTTAACATGAGCTGTAGGAGTGTAACATTACCCCCAGCTCAGTTCTTCTGATGGTCAGTACCACAGGCTGTGTTGTTAACATGAGCTGTAGGAGCGTAACATTACCCCCAGCTCAGTTCTTCTGATAGTCAGTCACTACCACAGGCTGTGTTGTTAACATGAGCTGTAGGAGTGTAACATTAACCCCAGCTCAGTTCTTGTGATGGTCATTACCACAGGCTGTGTTGTTAACATGAGCTACAGGAGTGTAACATTACCCCCAGCTCAGTTCTTGTAATGGTCACTACCACAGGCTGTGTTGTTAACATGAGGTGTAGGAGTGTAACATTACCCCCAGCTCAGTTCTTCTGATGGTCACTACCACAGACTGTGTTGTTAACATGAGCTACAGGAGTGTAACATTACCCCCAGCTCAGTTCTTCTGATGGTCACTACCACAGGCTGTGTTGTTAACATGAGCTACAGGAGTATAACATTAACCCCAGCTCAGTTCTTCTGATGGTCACTACCACAGGCTGTGTTGTTAACATGAGCTGTAGGAGCGTAACATTAACCCCAGCTCAGTTCTTCTGCTGGTCACTACCACAGGCTGTATTGTTAACATGAGCTGTAGGAGTGTAACATTACCCCCAGCTCAGTTCTTCTGATGGTCAGTACCACAGGCTGTGTTGTTAACATGAGCTGTAGGAGCGTAACATTACCCCCAGCTCAGTTCTTCTGATAGTCAGTCACTACCACAGGCTGTGTTGTTAACATGAGCTGTAGGAGTGTAACATTACCCCAGCTCAGTTCTTCTGATGGTCACTACCACAGGCTGTGTTAACATGAGGTGTAGGAGTGTAACATTACCCCCAGCTCAGTTCTTCTGATGGTCACTACCACAGGCTGTGTTGTTAACATGAGGTGTATGAGCGTAACATTAACCCCAGCTCAGTTCTTCTGCTGGTCACTACCACAGGCTGTATTGTTAACATGAGCTGTAGGAGTGTAACATTACCCCCAGCTCAGTTCTTCTGATGGTCAGTACCACAGGCTGTGTTGTTAACATGAGCTGTAGGAGCGTAACATTACCCCCAGCTCAGTTCTTCTGATAGTCAGTCACTACCACAGGCTGTGTTGTTAACATGAGCTGTAGGAGTGTAACATTACCCCAGCTCAGTTCTTCTGATGGTCACTACCACAGGCTGTGTTAACATGAGGTGTAGGAGTGTAACATTACCCCCAGCTCAGTTCTTCTGATGGTCACTACCACAGGCTGTGTTGTTAACATGAGGTGTAGGAGTGTAACATTACCCCCAGCTCAGTTCTTTTGATGGTCACTACCACAGGCTGTGTTGTTAACATGAGCTACAGGAGTGCAACATTACCCCCAGCTCAGTTCTTGTGATGGTCAGTCACTACCACAGGCTGTGTTGTTAACATGAGCTACAAGAGTATAACATTAACCCCAGCTCAGTTCTTCTGATGGTCACTACCACAGGCTGTTTTGTTAACATGAGCTACAGGAGTGTAACATTAACCCCAGCTCAGTTCTTGTGATGGTCAATACGACAGGCTGTGTTGTTAACATGAGCTACAGGAGTGTAACATTACCCCCAGCTTAGTTCTTGTGATGGTCACTACCACAGGCTGTGTTGTTAACATGAGCTGTAGGAGTGTAACATTACCCCCAGCTCAGTTCTTGTGATGGTCACTACCACAGAATGTGTTGTTAACATGAGCTGTAGGAGTGTAACATTACCCCCAGCTCAGTTCTTGTGATGGTCACTACCATAGGCTGTGTTGTTAACATGAGCTGTAGGAGCGTAACATTATCCCAAGCTCAGTTCTTCTGATGGTCACTACCACAGGCTGTGTTGTTAACATGAACTGCAGGAGCGTAACATTAACCCCAGCTCAGTTCTTGTGATGGTCAATACGACAGGCTGTGTTGTTAACATGAGCTACAGGAGTATAACATTACCCCCAGCTTAGTTCTTGTGACGGTCACTACCACAGGCTGTGTTGTTAACATGAGCTGTAGGAGTGTAACATTACCCCCAGCTCAGTTCTTCTGATGGTCACTACCACAGGCTGTGTTGTTAACATGAGGTGTAGGAGTGTAACATTACCCCCAGCTCAGTTCTTCTGATGGTCACTACCACAGACTGTGTTGTTAACATGAGCTACAGGAGTGTAACATTACCCCCAGCTCAGTTCTTCTGATGGTCACTACCACAGGCTGTGTTGTTAACATGAGGTGTAGGAGTGTAACATTACCCTAGCTCAGTTCTTTTGATGGTCACTACCACAGGCTGTGTTGTTAACATGAGCTACAGGAGTATAACATTAACCCCAGCTCAGTTCTTCTGATGGTCACTACCACAGGCTGTGTTGCTAAAATGAGCTGTAGGAGTGTAACATTACCCCCAGCTCAGTTCTTGTGATGGTCACTACCACAGAATGTGTTGTTAACATGAGCTGTAGGAGCGTAACATTATCCCAAGCTCAGTTCTTCTGATGGTCACTACCACAGGCTGTGTTGTTAACATGAGCTGCAGGAGCGTAACATTAACCCCAGCTCAGGTTCTTGTGATGGTCAATACGACAGGCTGTGTTGTTAACATGAGCTACAGGAGTATAACATTACCCCCAGCTTAGTTCTTGTGACGGTCACTACCAAAGGCTGTGTTGTTAACATGAGCTGTAGGAGTGTAACATTACCCCCAGCTCAGTTCTTCTGATGGTCACTACCACAGGCTGTGTTGTTAACATGAGGTGTAGGAGTGTAACATTACCCCCAGCTCAGTTCTTCTGATGGTCACTACCACAGACTGTATTGTTAACATGAGCTGTAGGAGTGTAACATTACCCCCAGCTCAGTTCTTCTGATGGTCAGTACCACAGGCTGTGTTGTTAACATGAGCTGTAGGAGCGTAACATTACCCCCAGCTCAGTTCTTCTGATAGTCAGTCACTACCACAGGCTGTGTTGTTAACATGAGCTGTAGGAGTGTAACATTACCCCAGCTCAGTTCTTCTGATGGTCACTACCACAGGCTGTGTTAACATGAGGTGTAGGAGTGTAACATTACCCCCAGCTCAGTTCTTCTGATGGTCACTACCACAGGCTGTGTTGTTAACATGAGGTGTAGGAGTGTAACATTACCCCCAGCTCAGTTCTTTTGATGGTCACTACCACAGGCTGTGTTGTTAACATGAGCTACAGGAGTGCAACATTACCCCCAGCTCAGTTCTTGTGATGGTCAGTCACTACCACAGGCTGTGTTGTTAACATGAGCTACAAGAGTATAACATTAACCCCAGCTCAGTTCTTCTGATGGTCACTACCACAGGCTGTGTTGTTAACATGAGCTACAGGAGTGTAACATTAACCCCAGCTCAGTTCTTGTGATGGTCAATACGACAGGCTGTGTTGTTAACATGAGCTACAGGAGTGTAACATTACCCCCAGCTTAGTTCTTGTGATGGTCACTACCACAGGCTGTGTTGTTAACATGAGCTGTAGGAGTGTAACATTACCCCCAGCTCAGTTCTTGTGATGGTCACTACCACAGAATGTGTTGTTAACATGAGCTGTAGGAGTGTAACATTACCCCCAGCTCAGTTCTTGTGATGGTCACTACCACAGGCTGTGTTGTTAACATGAGCTGTAGGAGCGTAACATTATCCCAAGCTCAGTTCTTCTGATGGTCACTACCACAGGCTGTGTTGTTAACATGAACTGCAGGAGCGTAACATTAACCCCAGCTCAGTTCTTGTGATGGTCAATACGACAGGCTGTGTTGTTAACATGAGCTACAGGAGTATAACATTACCCCCAGCTTAGTTCTTGTGACGGTCACTACCACAGGCTGTGTTGTTAACATGAGCTGTAGGAGTGTAACATTACCCCCAGCTCAGTTCTTCTGATGGTCACTACCACAGGCTGTGTTGTTAACATGAGGTGTAGGAGTGTAACATTACCCCCAGCTCAGTTCTTCTGATGGTCACTACCACAGACTGTGTTGTTAACATGAGCTACAGGAGTGTAACATTACCCCCAGCTCAGTTCTTCTGATGGTCACTACCACAGGCTGTGTTGTTAACATGAGGTGTAGGAGTGTAACATTACCCTAGCTCAGTTCTTTTGATGGTCACTACCACAGGCTGTGTTGTTAACATGAGCTACAGGAGTATAACATTAACCCCAGCTCAGTTCTTCTGATGGTCACTACCACAGGCTGTGTTGCTAAAATGAGCTGTAGGAGTGTAACATTACCCCCAGCTCAGTTCTTGTGATGGTCACTACCACAGAATATGTTGTTAACATGAGCTGTAGGAGTGTAACATTACCCCCAGCTCAGTTCTTGTGATGGTCACTACCACAGGCTGTGTTGTTAACATGAGCTGTAGGAGCGTAACATTATCCCAAGCTCAGTTCTTCTGATGGTCACTACCACAGGCTGTGTTGTTAACATGAGCTGCAGGAGCGTAACATTAACCCCAGCTCAGGTTCTTGTGATGGTCAATACGACAGGCTGTGTTGTTAACATGAGCTACAGGAGTATAACATTACCCCCAGCTTAGTTCTTGTGACGGTCACTACCAAAGGCTGTGTTGTTAACATGAGCTGTAGGAGTGTAACATTACCCCCAGCTCAGTTCTTCTGATGGTCACTACCACAGGCTGTGTTGTTAACATGAGGTGTAGGAGTGTAACATTACCCCCAGCTCAGTTCTTCTGATGGTCACTACCACAGACTGTGTTGTTAACATGAGCTACAGGAGTGTAACATTACCCCCAGCTCAGTTCTTCTGATGGTCACTACCACAGGCTGTGTTGTTAACATGAGGTGTAGGAGTGTAACATTACCCTACCTCAGTTCTTTTGATGGTCACTACCACAGGCTGTGTTGTTAACATGAGCTACAGGAGTATAACATTAACCCCAGCTCAGTTCTTCTGATGGTCACTACCACAGGCTGTGTTGTTAAAATGAGCTGTAGGAGCGTAACATTAACCCCAGCTCAGTTCTTGTGATGGTCACTACCACAGGCTGTGTTGTTAACATGAGGTGTAGGAGTGTAACATTACCCCAGCTCAGTTCTTTTGATGGTCACTACCACAGGCTGTGTTGTTAACATGAGCTACAGGAGTGCAACATTACCCCCAGCTCAGTTCTTGTGATGGTCAGTCACTACCACAGGCTGTGTTGTTAACATGAGCTACAAGAGTATAACATTAACCCCAGCTCAGTTCTTCTGATGGTCACTACCACAGGCTGTGTTGTTAACATGAGCTACAGGAGTGTAACATTAACCCCAGCTCAGTTCTTGTGATGGTCAATACGACAGGCTGTGTTGTTAACATGAGCTACAGGAGTGTAACATTACCCCCAGCTTAGTTCTTGTGATGGTCACTACCACAGGCTGTGTTGTTAACATGAGCTGTAGGAGTGTAACATTACCCCCAGCTCAGTTCTTGTGATGGTCACTACCACAGAATGTGTTGTTAACATGAGCTGTAGGAGTGTAACATTACCCCCAGCTCAGTTCTTGTGATGGTCACTACCACAGGCTGTGTTGTTAACATGAGCTGTAGGAGCGTAACATTATCCCAAGCTCAGTTCTTCTGATGGTCACTACCACAGGCTGTGTTGTTAACATGAACTGCAGGAGCGTAACATTAACCCCAGCTCAGTTCTTGTGATGGTCAATACGACAGGCTGTGTTGTTAACATGAGCTACAGGAGTATAACATTACCCCCAGCTTAGTTCTTGTGACGGTCACTACCACAGGCTGTGTTGTTAACATGAGCTGTAGGAGTGTAACATTACCCCCAGCTCAGTTCTTCTGATGGTCACTACCACAGGCTGTGTTTTTAACATGAGGTGTAGGAGTGTAACATTACCCCCAGCTCAGTTCTTCTGATGGTCACTACCACAGACTGTGTTGTTAACATGAGCTACAGGAGTGTAACATTACCCCCAGCTCAGTTCTTCTGATGGTCACTACCACAGGCTGTGTTGTTAACATGAGGTGTAGGAGTGTAACATTACCCTAGCTCAGTTCTTTTGATGGTCACTACCACAGGCTGTGTTGTTAACATGAGCTACAGGAGTATAACATTAACCCCAGCTCAGTTCTTCTGATGGTCACTACCACAGGCTGTGTTGCTAAAATGAGCTGTAGGAGTGTAACATTACCCCCAGCTCAGTTCTTGTGATGGTCACTACCACAGAATGTGTTGTTAACATGAGCTGTAGGAGTGTAACATTACCCCCAGCTCAGTTCTTGTGATGGTCACTACCACAGGCTGTGTTGTTAACATGAGCTGTAGGAGCGTAACATTATCCCAAGCTCAGTTCTTCTGATGGTCACTACCACAGGCTGTGTTGTTAACATGAGCTGCAGGAGCGTAACATTAACCCCAGCTCAGGTTCTTGTGATGGTCAATACGACAGGCTGTGTTGTTAACATGAGCTACAGGAGTATAACATTACCCCCAGCTTAGTTCTTGTGACGGTCACTACCAAAGGCTGTGTTGTTAACATGAGCTGTAGGAGTGTAACATTACCCCCAGCTCAGTTCTTCTGATGGTCACTACCACAGGCTGTGTTGTTAACATGAGGTGTAGGAGTGTAACATTACCCCCAGCTCAGTTCTTCTGATGGTCACTACCACAGACTGTGTTGTTAACATGAGCTACAGGAGTGTAACATTACCCCCAGCTCAGTTCTTCTGATGGTCACTACCACAGGCTGTGTTGTTAACATGAGGTGTAGGAGTGTAACATTACCCTACCTCAGTTCTTTTGATGGTCACTACCACAGGCTGTGTTGTTAACATGAGCTACAGGAGTATAACATTAACCCCAGCTCAGTTCTTCTGATGGTCACTACCACAGGCTGTGTTGTTAAAATGAGCTGTAGGAGCGTAACATTAACCCCAGCTCAGTTCTTCTGATGGTCACTACCACAGGCTGTGTTTTTAACATGAGCTGTAGGAGTGTAACATTACCCCCAGCTCAGTTCTTCTGATGGTCACTACCACAGGCTGTGTTGTTAAAATGAGCTGTAGGAGCGTAACATTAACCCCAGCCCAGTTCTTCTGATGGTCACTACCACAGGCTGTGTTTTTAACATGAGCTGTAGGAGGGTAACATTACCCCCAGCTCAGTTCTTGTGATGGTCACTACCACAGGCTGTGTTGTTAACATGAGCTGTAGGAGTGTAACATTACCCCCAGCTCAGTTCTTCTGATGGTCAGTACCACAGGCTGTGTTGTTAACATGAGCTGTAGGAGCGTAACATTACCCCCAGCTCAGTTCTTCTGATAGTCAGTCAATACCACAGGCTGTGTTGTTAACATGAGCTGTAGGAGTGTAACATTAACCCCAGCTCAGTTCTTGTGATGGTCACTACCACAGGCTGTGTTGTTAACATGAGCTGTAGGAGTGTAACATTACCCCCAGCTCAGTTCTTGTGATGGTCACTACCACAGGCTGTGTTGTTAACATGAGCTGTAGGAGCGTAACATTATCCCAAGCTCAGTTCTTCTGATGGTCACTACCACAGGCTGTGTTGTTAACATGAACTGCAGGAGCGTAACATTAACCCCAGCTCAGTTCTTGTGATGGTCAATACGACAGGCTGTGTTGTTAACATGAGCTACAGGAGTATAACATTACCCCCAGCTTAGTTCTTGTGACGGTCACTACCACAGGCTGTGTTGTTAACATGAGCTGTAGGAGTGTAACATTACCCCCAGCTCAGTTCTTCTGATGGTCACTACCACAGGCTGTGTTGTTAACATGAGGTGTAGGAGTGTAACATTACCCCCAGCTCAGTTCTTCTGATGGTCACTACCACAGACTGTGTTGTTAACATGAGCTACAGGAGTGTAACATTACCCCCAGCTCAGTTCTTCTGATGGTCACTACCACAGGCTGTGTTGTTAACATGAGGTGTAGGAGTGTAACATTACCCTAGCTCAGTTCTTTTGATGGTCACTACCACAGGCTGTGTTGTTAACATGAGCTACAGGAGTATAACATTAACCCCAGCTCAGTTCTTCTGATGGTCACTACCACAGGCTGTGTTGCTAAAATGAGCTGTAGGAGTGTAACATTACCCCCAGCTCAGTTCTTGTGATGGTCACTACCACAGAATGTGTTGTTAACATGAGCTGTAGGAGTGTAACATTACCCCCAGCTCAGTTCTTGTGATGGTCACTACCACAGGCTGTGTTGTTAACATGAGCTGTAGGAGCGTAACATTATCCCAAGCTCAGTTCTTCTGATGGTCACTACCACAGGCTGTGTTGTTAACATGAGCTGCAGGAGCGTAACATTAACCCCAGCTCAGGTTCTTGTGATGGTCAATACGACAGGCTGTGTTGTTAACATGAGCTACAGGAGTATAACATTACCCCCAGCTTAGTTCTTGTGACGGTCACTACCAAAGGCTGTGTTGTTAACATGAGCTGTAGGAGTGTAACATTACCCCCAGCTCAGTTCTTCTGATGGTCACTACCACAGGCTGTGTTGTTAACATGAGGTGTAGGAGTGTAACATTACCCCCAGCTCAGTTCTTCTGATGGTCACTACCACAGACTGTGTTGTTAACATGAGCTACAGGAGTGTAACATTACCCCCAGCTCAGTTCTTCTGATGGTCACTACCACAGGCTGTGTTGTTAACATGAGGTGTAGGAGTGTAACATTACCCTACCTCAGTTCTTTTGATGGTCACTACCACAGGCTGTGTTGTTAACATGAGCTACAGGAGTATAACATTAACCCCAGCTCAGTTCTTCTGATGGTCACTACCACAGGCTGTGTTGTTAAAATGAGCTGTAGGAGCGTAACATTAACCCCAGCTCAGTTCTTCTGATGGTCACTACCACAGGCTGTGTTTTTAACATGAGCTGTAGGAGTGTAACATTACCCCCAGCTCAGTTCTTCTGATGGTCACTACCACAGGCTGTGTTGTTAAAATGAGCTGTAGGAGCGTAACATTAACCCCAGCCCAGTTCTTCTGATGGTCACTACCACAGGCTGTGTTTTTAACATGAGCTGTAGGAGGGTAACATTACCCCCAGCTCAGTTCTTGTGATGGTCACTACCACAGGCTGTGTTGTTAACATGAGCTGTAGGAGTGTAACATTACCCCCAGCTCAGTTCTTCTGATGGTCAGTACCACAGGCTGTGTTGTTAACATGAGCTGTAGGAGCGTAACATTACCCCCAGCTCAGTTCTTCTGATAGTCAGTCAATACCACAGGCTGTGTTGTTAACATGAGCTGTAGGAGTGTAACATTAACCCCAGCTCAGTTCTTGTGATGGTCACTACCACAGGCTGTGTTGTTAACATGAGCTACAGGAGTGTAACATTACCCCCAGCTCAGTTTTTGTAATGGTCACTACCACAGGCTGTGTTGTTAACATGAGGTGTAAGAGTGTAACATTACCCCCAGCTCAGTTCTTCTGATGGTCACTACCACAGACTGTGTTGTTAACATGAGCTACAGGAGTGTAACATTACCCCCAGCTCAGTTCTTCTGATGGTCACTACCACAGGCTGTGTTGTTAACATGAGCTACAGGAGTATAACATTAACCCCAGCTCAGTTCTTCTGATGGTCACTACCACAGGATGTGTTGTTAACATGAGCTGTAGGAGCGTAACATTAACCCCAGCTCAGTTGTTCTGCTGGTCACTACCACAGGCTGTATTGTTAACATGAGCTGTAGGAGTGTAACATTACCCCCAGCTCAGTTCTTAGGATGGTCAGTACCACAGGCTGTGTTGTTAACATGAACTGTAGGAGCGTAACATTACCCCCAGCTCAGTTCTTCTGATAGTCAGTCACTACCACAGGCTGTGTTGTTAACATGAGCTGTAGGAGTGTAACATTACCCCAGCTCAGTTCTTCTGATGGTCACTACCACAGGCTGTGTTAACATGAGGTGTAGGAGTGTAACATTACCCCCAGCTCAGTTCTTCTGATGGTCACTACCACAGGCTGTGTTGTTAACATGAGGTGTAGGAGTGTAACATTACCCCCAGCTCAGTTCTTTTGATGGTCACTACCACAGACTGTGTTGTTAACATGAGCTACAGGAGTGTAACATTACCCCCAGCTCAGTTCTTCTGATGCTCAGTCACTACCACAGGCTGTGTTGTTAACATGAGCTGTAGGAGTGTAACATTAACCCCAGCTCAGTTCTTGTGATGGTCACTACCACAGGCTGTGTTGTTAACATGAGCTACAGGAGTGTAACATTACCCCCAGCTCAGTTCTTGTAATGGTCACTACCACAGGCTGTGTTGTTAACATGAGGTGTAGGAGTGTAACATTACCCCCACCTCAGTTCTTCTGATGGTCACCACCACAGACTGTGTTGTTAACATGAGCTACAGGAGTGTAACATTACCCCCAGCTCAGTTCTTCTGATGGTCACTACCACAGGCTGTGTTGTTAACATGAGCTACAGGAGTATAACATTAACCCCAGCTCAGTTCTTCTGATGGTCACTACCACAGGCTGTGTTGTTAACATGAGCTGTAGGAGCGTAACATTAACCCCAGCTCAGTTCTTCTGCTGGTCACTACCACAGGCTGTATTGTTAACATGAGCTGTAGGAGTGTAACATTACCCCCAGCTCAGTTCTTCTGATGGTCAGTACCACAGGCTGTGTTGTTAACATGAGCTGTAGGAGCGTAACCTTACCCCCAGCTCAGTTCTTCTGATAATCAGTCACTACCACAGGCTGTGTTGTTAACATGAGCTGTAGGAGTGTAACATTACCCCAGCTCAGTTCTTCTGATGGTCACTACCACAGGCTGTGTTAACATGAGGTGTAGGAGTGTAACATTACCCCCAGCTCAGTTCTTCTGATGGTCACTACCACAGGCTGTGTTGTTAACATGAGGTGTAGGAGCGTAACATTACCCCCAGCTCAGTTCTTTTGATGGTCACTACCACAGGCTGTGTTGTTAACATGAGGTGTAGGAGTGTAACATTACCCTAGCTCAGTTCTTTTGATGGTCACTACCACAGGCTGTGTTGTTAACATGAGCTACAGGAGTGCAACATTACCCCCAGCTCAGTTCTTGTGATGGTCAGTCACTACCACAGGCTGTGTTGTTAACATGAGCTACAAGAGTATAACATTAACCCCAGCTCAGTTCTTCTGATGGTCACTACCACAGGCTGTGTTGTTAACATGAGCTACAGGAGTGTAACATTACCCCCAGCTTAGTTCTTGTGATGGTCACTACCACAGGCTGTGTTGTTAACATGAGCTGTAGGAGTGTAACATTACCCCCAGCTCAGTTCTTGTGATGGTCACTACCACAGAATGTGTTGTTAACATGAGCTGTAGGAGTGTAACATTACCCCCAGCTCAGTTCTTGTGATGGTCACTACCACAGGCTGTGTTGTTAACATGAGCTGTAGGAGCGTAACATTATCCCAAGCTCAGTTCTTCTGATGGTCACTACCACAGGCTGTGTTGTTAACATGAACTGCAGGAGCGTAACATTAACCCCAGCTCAGTTCTTGTGATGGTCAATACGACAGGCTGTGTTGTTAACATGAGCTACAGGAGTATAACATTACCCCCAGCTTAGTTCTTGTGACGGTCACTACCACAGGCTGTGTTGTTAACATGAGCTGTAGGAGTGTAACATTACCCCCAGCTCAGTTCATCTGATGGTCACTACCACAGGCTGTGTTGTTAACATGAGGTGTAGGAGTGTAACATTACCCCCAGCTCAGTTCTTCTGATGGTCACTACCACAGACTGTGTTGTTAACATGAGCTACAGGAGTGTAACATTACCCCCAGCTCAGTTCTTCTGATGGTCACTACCACAGGCTGTGTTGTTAACATGAGGTGTAGGAGTGTAACATTACCCTAGCTCAGTTCTTTTGATGGTCACTACCACAGGCTGTGTTGTTAACATGAGCTACAGGAGTATAACATTAACCCCAGCTCAGTTCTTCTGATGGTCACTACCACAGGCTGTGTTGCTAAAATGAGCTGTAGGAGTGTAACATTACCCCCAGCTCAGTTCTTGTGATGGTCACTACCACAGAATGTGTTGTTAACATGAGCTGTAGGAGTGTAACATTACCCCCAGCTCAGTTCTTGTGATGGTCACTACCACAGGCTGTGTTGTTAACATGAGCTGTAGGAGTGTAACATTACCCCCAGCTCAGTTCTTGTGATGGTCACTACCACAGGCTGTGTTGTTAACATGAGCTGTAGGAGCGTAACATTATCCCAAGCTCAGTTCTTCTGATGGTCACTACCACAGGCTGTGTTGTTAACATGAACTGCAGGAGCGTAACATTAACCCCAGCTCAGTTCTTGTGATGGTCAATACGACAGGCTGTGTTGTTAACATGAGCTACAGGAGTATAACATTACCCCCAGCTTAGTTCTTGTGACGGTCACTACCACAGGCTGTGTTGTTAACATGAGCTGTAGGAGTGTAACATTACCCCCAGCTCAGTTCATCTGATGGTCACTACCACAGGCTGTGTTGTTAACATGAGGTGTAGGAGTGTAACATTACCCCCAGCTCAGTTCTTCTGATGGTCACTACCACAGACTGTGTTGTTAACATGAGCTACAGGAGTGTAACATTACCCCCAGCTCAGTTCTTCTGATGGTCACTACCACAGGCTGTGTTGTTAACATGAGGTGTAGGAGTGTAACATTACCCTAGCTCAGTTCTTTTGATGGTCACTACCACAGGCTGTGTTGTTAACATGAGCTACAGGAGTATAACATTAACCCCAGCTCAGTTCTTCTGATGGTCACTACCACAGGCTGTGTTGCTAAAATGAGCTGTAGGAGTGTAACATTACCCCCAGCTCAGTTCTTGTGATGGTCACTACCACAGAATGTGTTGTTAACATGAGCTGTAGGAGTGTAACATTACCCCCAGCTCAGTTCTTGTGATGGTCACTACCACAGGCTGTGTTGTTAACATGAGCTGTAGGAGCGTAACATTATCCCAAGCTCAGTTCTTCTGATGGTCACTACCACAGGCTGTGTTTTTAACATGAGCTGTAGGAGTGTAACATTACCCCCAGCTCAGTTCTTCTGATGGTCAGTACCACAGGCTGTGTTGTTAAAATGAGCTGTAGGAGCGTAACATTAACCCCAGCCCAGTTCTTCTGATGGTCACTACCACAGGCTGTGTTTTTAACATGAGCTGTAGGAGGGTAACATTACCCCCATTTCAGTTCTTGTGATGGTCACTACCACAGGCTGTGTTGTTAACATGAGCTGTAGGAGTGTAACATTACCCCCAGCTCAGATCTTCTGATGGTCAGTACCACAGGCTGTGTTGTTAACATGAGCTGTAGGAGCGTAACATTACCCCCAGCTCAGTTCTTCTGATAGTCAGTCAATACCACAGGCTGTGTTGTTAACATGAGCTGTAGGAGTGTAACATTACCCCCAGCTCAGTTCTTCTGATGGTCACTACCACAGGCTGTGTTGTTAACATGAGCTACAGGAGTGTAACATTACCCCCAGCTCAGTTTTTGTAATGGTCACTACCACAGGCTGTGTTGTTAACATGAGGTGTAAGAGTGTAACATTACCCCCAGCTCAGTTCTTCTGATAGTCAGTCACTACCACAGGCTGTGTTGTTAACATGAGCTGTAGGAGTGTAACATTAACCCCAGCTCAGTTCTTGTGATGGTCATTACCACAGGCTGTGTTGTTAACATGAGCTACAGGAGTGTAACATTACCCCCAGCTCAGTTCTTGTAATGGTCACTACCACAGGCTGTGTTGTTAACATGAGGTGTAGGAGTGTAACATTACCCCCAGCTCAGTTCTTCTGATGGTCACTACCACAGACTGTGTTGTTAACATGAGCTACAGGAGTGTAACATTACCCCCAGCTCAGTTCTTCTGATGGTCACTACCACAGAATGTGTTGTTAACATGAGCTACAGGAGTATAACATTAACCCCAGCTCAGTTCTTCTGATGGTCACTACCACAGGCTGTGTTGTTAACATGAGCTGTAGGAGCGTAACATTAACCCCAGCTCAGTTCTTCTGCTGGTCACTACCAAAGGCTGTATTGTTAACATGAGCTGTAGGAGTGTAACATTACCCCCAGCTCAGTTCTTCTGATGGTCAGTACCACAGGCTGTGTTGTTAACATGAGCTGTAGGAGCGTAACATTACCCCCAGCTCAGTTCTTCTGATAGTCAGTCACTACCACAGGCTGTGTTGTTAACATGAGCTGTAGGAGTGTAACATTACCCCAGCTCAGTTCTTCTGATGGTCACTACCACAGGCTGTGTTAACATGAGGTGTAGGAGTGTAACATTACCCCCAGCTCAGTTCTTCTGATGGTCACTACCACAGGCTGTGTTGTTAACATGAGGTGTATGAGCGTAACATTAACCCCAGCTCAGTTCTTCTGCTGGTCACTACCACAGGCTGTATTGTTAACATGAGCTGTAGGAGTGTAACATTACCCCCAGCTCAGTTCTTCTGATGGTCAGTACCACAGGCTGTGTTGTTAACATGAGCTGTAGGAGCGTAACATTACCCCCAGCTCAGTTCTTCTGATAGTCAGTCACTACCACAGGCTGTGTTGTTAACATGAGCTGTAGGAGTGTAACATTACCCCAGCTCAGTTCTTCTGATGGTCACTACCACAGGCTGTGTTAACATGAGGTGTAGGAGTGTAACATTACCCCCAGCTCAGTTCTTCTGATGGTCACTACCACAGGCTGTGTTGTTAACATGAGGTGTAGGAGTGTAACATTACCCCCAGCTCAGTTCTTTTGATGGTCACTACCACAGGCTGTGTTGTTAACATGAGCTACAGGAGTGCAACATTACCCCCAGCTCAGTTCTTGTGATGGTCAGTCACTACCACAGGCTGTGTTGTTAACATGAGCTACAAGAGTATAACATTAACCCCAGCTCAGTTCTTCTGATGGTCACTACCACAGGCTGTGTTGTTAACATGAGCTACAGGAGTCTAACATTAACCCCAGCTCAGTTCTTGTGATGGTCAATACGACAGGCTGTGTTGTTAACATGAGCTACAGGAGTGTAACATTACCCCCAGCTTAGTTCTTGTGATGGTCACTACCACAGGCTGTGTTGTTAACATGAGCTGTAGGAGTGTAACATTACCCCCAGCTCAGTTCTTGTGATGGTCACTACCACAGA
This sequence comes from Lampris incognitus, assembly GCF_029633865.1. Taxonomy (NCBI): domain Eukaryota; kingdom Metazoa; phylum Chordata; class Actinopteri; order Lampriformes; family Lampridae; genus Lampris; species Lampris incognitus. Next base: position 60,855,797 of record NC_079212.1, on the reverse strand, counting down.
ATGTGTTGTTAACATGAGCTGTAGGAGTGTAACATTACCCCCAGCTCAGTTCTTGTGATGGTCACTACCATAGGCTGTGTTGTTAACATGAGCTGTAGGAGCGTAACATTATCCCAAGCTCAGTTCTTCTGATGGTCACTACCACAGGCTGTGTTGTTAACATGAACTGCAGGAGCGTAACATTAACCCCAGCTCAGTTCTTGTGATGGTCAATACGACAGGCTGTGTTGTTAACATGAGCTACAGGAGTATAACATTACCCCCAGCTTAGTTCTTGTGACGGTCACTACCACAGGCTGTGTTGTTAACATGAGCTGTAGGAGTGTAACATTACCCCCAGCTCAGTTCTTCTGATGGTCACTACCACAGGCTGTGTTGTTAACATGAGGTGTAGGAGTGTAACATTACCCCCAGCTCAGTTCTTCTGATGGTCACTACCACAGACTGTGTTGTTAACATGAGCTACAGGAGTGTAACATTACCCCCAGCTCAGTTCTTGTGATGGTCACTACCACAGAATGTGTTGTTAACATGAGCTGTAGGAGTGTAACATTACCCCCAGCTCAGTTCTTGTGATGGTCACTACCACAGGCTGTGTTGTTAACATGAGCTGTAGGAGCGTAACATTATCCCAAGCTCAGTTCTTCTGATGGTCACTACCACAGGCTGTGTTGTTAACATGAGCTGCAGGAGCGTAACATTAACCCCAGCTCAGGTTCTTGTGATGGTCAATACGACAGGCTGTGTTGTTAACATGAGCTACAGGATTATAACATTACCCCCAGCTTAGTTCTTGTGACGGTCACTACCAAAGGCTGTGTTGTTAACATGAGCTGTAGGAGTGTAACATTACCCCCAGCTCAGTTCTTCTGATGGTCACTACCACAGGCTGTGTTGTTAACATGAGGTGTAGGAGTGTAACATTACCCCCAGCTCAGTTCTTCTGATGGTCACTACCACAGACTGTATTGTTAACATGAGCTGTAGGAGTGTAACATTACCCCCAGCTCAGTTCCTCTGATGGTCAGTACCACAGGCTGTGTTGTTAACATGAGCTGTAGGAGCGTAACATTACCCCCAGCTCAGTTCTTCTGATAGTCAGTCACTACCACAGGCTGTGTTGTTAACGTGAGCTGTAGGAGTGTAACATTACCCCAGCTCAGTTCTTCTGATGGTCACTACCACAGGCTGTGTTAACATGAGGTGTAGGAGTGTAACATTACCCCCAGCTCAGTTCTTCTGATGGTCACTACCACAGGCTGTGTTGTTAACATGAGGTGTAGGAGTGTAACATTACCCCCAGCTCAGTTCTTTTGATGGTCACTACCACAGGCTGTGTTGTTAACATGAGCTACAGGAGTGCAACATTACCCCCAGCTCAGTTCTTGTGATGGTCAGTCACTACCACAGGCGGTGTTGTTAACATGAGCTACAAGAGTATAACATTAACCCCAGCTCAGTTCTTCTGATGGTCACTACCACAGGCTGTGTTGTTAACATGAGCTACAGGAGTGTAACATTAACCCCAGCTCAGTTCTTGTGATGGTCAATACGACAGGCTGTGTTGTTAACATGAGCTACAGGAGTGTAACATTACCCCCAGCTTAGTTCTTGTGATGGTCACTACCACAGGCTGTGTTGTTAACATGAGCTGTAGGAGTGTAACATTACCCCCAGCTCAGTTCTTGTGATGGTCACTACCACAGAATGTGTTGTTAACATGAGCTGTAGGAGTGTAACATTACCCCCAGCTCAGTTCTTGTGATGGTCACTACCACAGGCTGTGTTGTTAACATGAGCTGTAGGAGCGTAACATTATCCCAAGCTCAGTTCTTCTGATGGTCACTACCACAGGCTGTGTTGTTAACATGAACTGCAGGAGCGTAACATTAACCCCAGCTCAGTTCTTGTGATGGTCAATACGACAGGCTGTGTTGTTAACATGAGCTACAGGAGTATAACATTACCCCCAGCTCAGTTCTTCTGATGGTCACTACCACAGACTGTGTTGTTAACATGAGCTACAGGAGTGTAACATTACCCCCAGCTCAGTTCTTCTGATGGTCACTACCACAGGCTGTGTTGTTAACATGAGGTGTAGGAGTGTAACATTACCCTAGCTCAGTTCTTTTGATGGTCACTACCACAGGCTGTGTTGTTAACATGAGCTACAGGAGTATAACATTAACCCCAGCTCAGTTCTTCTGATGGTCACTACCACAGGCTGTGTTGCTAAAATGAGCTGTAGGAGTGTAACATTACCCCCAGCTCAGTTCTTGTGATGGTCACTACCACAGAATGTGTTGTTAACATGAGCTGTAGGAGTGTAACATTACCCCCAGCTCAGTTCTTGTGATGGTCACTACCACATGCTGTGTTGTTAACATGAGCTGTAGGAGCGTAACATTATCCCAAGCTCAGTTCTTCTGATGGTCACTACCACAGGCTGTGTTGTTAACATGAGCTGCAGGAGCGTAACATTAACCCCAGCTCAGGTTCTTGTGATGGTCAATACGACAGGCTGTGTTGTTAACATGAGCTACAGGAGTATAACATTACCCCCAGCTTAGTTCTTGTGACGGTCACTACCAAAGGCTGTGTTGTTAACATGAGCTGTAGGAGTGTAACATTACCCCCAGCTCAGTTCTTCTGATGGTCACTACCACAGGCTGTGTTGTTAACATGAGGTGTAGGAGTGTAACATTACCCCCAGCTCAGTTCTTCTGATGGTCACTACCACAGACTGTGTTGTTAACATGAGCTACAGGAGTGTAACATTACCCCCAGCTCAGTTCTTCTGATGGTCACTACCACAGGCTGTGTTGTTAACATGAGGTGTAGGAGTGTAACATTACCCTACCTCAGTTCTTTTGATGGTCACTACCACAGGCTGTGTTGTTAACATGAGCTACAGGAGTATAACATTAACCCCAGCTCAGTTCTTCTGATGGTCACTACCACAGGCTGTGTTGTTAAAATGAGCTGTAGGAGCGTAACATTAACCCCAGCTCAGTTCTTGTGATGGTCACTACCACAGGCTGTGTTGTTAACATGAGGTGTAGGAGTGTAACATTACCCCAGCTCAGTTCTTTTGATGGTCACTACCACAGGCTGTGTTGTTAACATGAGCTACAGGAGTGCAACATTACCCCCAGCTCAGTTCTTGTGATGGTCAGTCACTACCACAGGCTGTGTTGTTAACATGAGCTACAAGAGTATAACATTAACCCCAGCTCAGTTCTTCTGATGGTCACTACCACAGGCTGTGTTGTTAACATGAGCTACAGGAGTGTAACATTAACCCCAGCTCAGTTCTTGTGATGGTCAATACGACAGGCTGTGTTGTTAACATGAGCTACAGGAGTGTAACATTACCCCCAGCTTAGTTCTTGTGATGGTCACTACCACAGGCTGTGTTGTTAACATGAGCTGTAGGAGTGTAACATTACCCCCAGCTCAGTTCTTGTGATGGTCACTACCACAGAATGTGTTGTTAACATGAGCTGTAGGAGTGTAACATTACCCCCAGCTCAGTTCTTGTGATGGTCACTACCACAGGCTGTGTTGTTAACATGAGCTGTAGGAGCGTAACATTATCCCAAGCTCAGTTCTTCTGATGGTCACTACCACAGGCTGTGTTGTTAACATGAACTGCAGGAGCGTAACATTAACCCCAGCTCAGTTCTTGTGATGGTCAATACGACAGGCTGTGTTGTTAACATGAGCTACAGGAGTATAACATTACCCCCAGCTTAGTTCTTGTGACGGTCACTACCACAGGCTGTGTTGTTAACATGAGCTGTAGGAGTGTAACATTACCCCCAGCTCAGTTCTTCTGATGGTCACTACCACAGGCTGTGTTGTTAACATGAGGTGTAGGAGTGTAACATTACCCCCAGCTCAGTTCTTCTGATGGTCACTACCACAGACTGTGTTGTTAACATGAGCTACAGGAGTGTAACATTACCCCCAGCTCAGTTCTTCTGATGGTCACTACCACAGGCTGTGTTGTTAACATGAGGTGTAGGAGTGTAACATTACCCTAGCTCAGTTCTTTTGATGGTCACTACCACAGGCTGTGTTGTTAACATGAGCTACAGGAGTATAACATTAACCCCAGCTCAGTTCTTCTGATGGTCACTACCACAGGCTGTGTTGCTAAAATGAGCTGTAGGAGTGTAACATTACCCCCAGCTCAGTTCTTGTGATGGTCACTACCACAGAATGTGTTGTTAACATGAGCTGTAGGAGTGTAACATTACCCCCAGCTCAGTTCTTGTGACGGTCACTACCACAGGCTGTGTTGTTAACATGAGCTGTAGGAGCGTAACATTATCCCAAGCTCAGTTCTTCTGATGGTCACTACCACAGGCTGTGTTGTTAACATGAGCTGCAGGAGCGTAACATTAACCCCAGCTCAGGTTCTTGTGATGGTCAATACGACAGGCTGTGTTGTTAACATGAGCTACAGGAGTATAACATTACCCCCAGCTTAGTTCTTGTGACGGTCACTACCAAAGGCTGTGTTGTTAACATGAGCTGTAGGAGTGTAACATTACCCCCAGCTCAGTTCTTCTGATGGTCACTACCACAGGCTGTGTTGTTAACATGAGGTGTAGGAGTGTAACATTACCCCCAGCTCAGTTCTTCTGATGGTCACTACCACAGACTGTGTTGTTAACATGAGCTACAGGAGTGTAACATTACCCCCAGCTCAGTTCTTCTGATGGTCACTACCACAGGCTGTGTTGTTAACATGAGGTGTAGGAGTGTAACATTACCCTACCTCAGTTCTTTTGATGGTCACTACCACAGGCTGTGTTGTTAACATGAGCTACAGGAGTATAACATTAACCCCAGCTCAGTTCTTCTGATGGTCACTACCACAGGCTGTGTTGTTAAAATGAGCTGTAGGAGCGTAACATTAACCCCAGCTCAGTTCTTCTGATGGTCACTACCACAGGCTGTGTTTTTAACATGAGCTGTAGGAGTGTAACATTACCCCCAGCTCAGTTCTTCTGATGGTCACTACCACAGGCTGTGTTGTTAAAATGAGCTGTAGGAGCGTAACATTAACCCCAGCCCAGTTCTTCTGATGGTCACTACCACAGGCTGTGTTTTTAACATGAGCTGTAGGAGGGTAACATTACCCCCAGCTCAGTTCTTGTGATGGTCACTACCACAGGCTGTGTTGTTAACATGAGCTGTAGGAGTGTAACATTACCCCCAGCTCAGTTCTTCTGATGGTCAGTACCACAGGCTGTGTTGTTAACATGAGCTGTAGGAGCGTAACATTACCCCCAGCTCAGTTCTTCTGATAGTCAGTCAATACCACAGGCTGTGTTGTTAACATGAGCTGTAGGAGTGTAACATTAACCCCAGCTCAGTTCTTGTGATGGTCACTACCACAGGCTGTGTTGTTAACATGAGCTACAGGAGTGTAACATTACCCCCAGCTCAGTTTTTGTAATGGTCACTACCACAGGCTGTGTTGTTAACATGAGGTGTAAGAGTGTAACATTACCCCCAGCTCAGTTCTTCTGATGGTCACTACCACAGACTGTGTTGTTAACATGAGCTACAGGAGTGTAACATTACCCCCAGCTCAGTTCTTCTGATGGTCACTACCACAGGCTGTGTTGTTAACATGAGCTACAGGAGTATAACATTAACCCCAGCTCAGTTCTTCTGATGGTCACTACCACAGGATGTGTTGTTAACATGAGTTGTAGGAGCGTAACATTAACCCCAGCTCAGTTGTTCTGCTGGTCACTACCACAGGCTGTATTGTTAACATGAGCTGTAGGAGTGTAACATTACCCCCAGCTCAGTTCTTAGGATGGTCAGTACCACAGGCTGTGTTGTTAACATGAACTGTAGGAGCGTAACATTACCCCCAGCTCAGTTCTTCTGATAGTCAGTCACTACCACAGGCTGTGTTGTTAACATGAGCTGTAGGAGTGTAACATTACCCCAGCTCAGTTCTTCTGATGGTCACTACCACAGGCTGTGTTAACATGAGGTGTAGGAGTGTAACATTACCCCCAGCTCAGTTCTTCTGATGGTCACTACCACAGGCTGTGTTGTTAACATGAGGTGTAGGAGTGTAACATTACCCCCAGCTCAGTTCTTTTGATGGTCACTACCACAGACTGTGTTGTTAACATGAGCTACAGGAGTGTAACATTACCCCCAGCTCAGTTCTTCTGATGCTCAGTCACTACCACAGGCTGTGTTGTTAACATGAGCTGTAGGAGTGTAACATTAACCCCAGCTCAGTTCTTGTGATGGTCACTACCACAGGCTGTGTTGTTAACATGAGCTACAGGAGTGTAACATTACCCCCAGCTCAGTTCTTGTAATGGTCACTACCACAGGCTGTGTTGTTAACATGAGGTGTAGGAGTGTAACATTACCCCCACCTCAGTTCTTCTGATGGTCACCACTACAGACTGTGTTGTTAACATGAGCTACAGGAGTGTAACATTACCCCCAGCTCAGTTCTTCTGATGGTCACTACCACAGGCTGTGTTGTTAACATGAGCTACAGGAGTATAACATTAACCCCAGCTCAGTTCTTCTGATGGTCACTACCACAGGCTGTGTTGTTAACATGAGCTGTAGGAGCGTAACATTAACCCCAGCTCAGTTCTTCTGCTGGTCACTACCACAGGCTGTATTGTTAACATGAGCTGTAGGAGTGTAACATTACCCCCAGCTCAGTTCTTCTGATGGTCAGTACCACAGGCTGTGTTGTTAACATGAGCTGTAGGAGCGTAACCTTACCCCCAGCTCAGTTCTTCTGATAGTCAGTCACTACCACAGGCTGTGTTGTTAACATGAGCTGTAGGAGTGTAACATTACCCCAGCTCAGTTCTTCTGATGGTCACTACCACAGGCTGTGTTAACATGAGGTGTAGGAGTGTAACATTACCCCCAGCTCAGTTCTTCTGATGGTCACTACCACAGGCTGTGTTGTTAACATGAGGTGTAGGAGCGTAACATTACCCCCAGCTCAGTTCTTTTGATGGTCACTACCACAGGCTGTGTTGTTAACATGAGGTGTAGGAGTGTAACATTACCCTAGCTCAGTTCTTTTGATGGTCACTACCACAGGCTGTGTTGTTAACATGAGCTACAGGAGTGCAACATTACCCCCAGCTCAGTTCTTGTGATGGTCAGTCACTACCACAGGCTGTGTTGTTAACATGAGCTACAAGAGTATAACATTAACCCCAGCTCAGTTCTTCTGATGGTCACTACCACAGGCTGTGTTGTTAACATGAGCTACAGGAGTGTAACATTAACCCCAGCTCAGTTCTTGTGATGGTCAATACGACAGGCTGTGTTGTTAACATGAGCTACAGGAGTGTAACATTACCCCCAGCTTAGTTCTTGTGATGGTCACTACCACAGGCTGTGTTGTTAACATGAGCTGTAGGAGTGTAACATTACCCCCAGCTCAGTTCTTGTGATGGTCACTACCACAGAATGTGTTGTTAACATGAGCTGTAGGAGTGTAACATTACCCCCAGCTCAGTTCTTGTGATGGTCACTACCACAGGCTGTGTTGTTAACATGAGCTGTAGGAGCGTAACATTATCCCAAGCTCAGTTCTTCTGATGGTCACTACCACAGGCTGTGTTGTTAACATGAACTGCAGGAGCGTAACATTAACCCCAGCTCAGTTCTTGTGATGGTCAATACGACAGGCTGTGTTGTTAACATGAGCTACAGGAGTATAACATTACCCCCAGCTTAGTTCTTGTGACGGTCACTACCACAGGCTGTGTTGTTAACATGAGCTGTAGGAGTGTAACATTACCCCCAGCTCAGTTCTTCTGATGGTCACTACCACAGGCTGTGTTGTTAACATGAGGTGTAGGAGTGTAACATTACCCCCAGCTCAGTTCTTCTGATGGTCACTACCACAGACTGTGTTGTTAACATGAGCTACAGGAGTGTAACATTACCCCCAGCTCAGTTCTTCTGATGGTCACTACCACAGGCTGTGTTGTTAACATGAGGTGTAGGAGTGTAACATTACCCTAGCTCAGTTCTTTTGATGGTCACTACCACAGGCTGTGTTGTTAACATGAGCTACAGGAGTATAACATTAACCCCAGCTCAGTTCTTTTGATGGTCACTACCACAGGCTGTGTTGCTAAAATGAGCTGTAGGAGTGTAACATTACCCCCAGCTCAGTTCTTGTGATGGTCACTACCACAGAATGTGTTGTTAACATGAGCTGTAGGAGTGTAACATTACCCCCAGCTCAGTTCTTGTGATGGTCACTACCACAGGCTGTGTTGTTAACATGAGCTGTAGGAGCGTAACATTATCCCAAGCTCAGTTCTTCTGATGGTCACTACCACAGGCTGTGTTGTTAACATGAGCTGCAGGAGCGTAACATTAACCCCAGCTCAGGTTCTTGTGATGGTCAATACGACAGGCTGTGTTGTTAACATGAGCTACAGGAGTATAACATTACCCCCAGCTTAGTTCTTGTGACGGTCACTACCAAAGGCTGTGTTGTTAACATGAGCTGTAGGAGTGTAACATTACCCCCAGCTCAGTTCTTCTGATGGTCACTACCACAGGCTGTGTTGTTAACATGAGGTGTAGGAGTGTAACATTACCCCCAGCTCAGTTCTTCTGATGGTCACTACCACAGACTGTGTTGTTAACATGAGCTACAGGAGTGTAACATTACCCCCAGCTCAGTTCTTCTGATGGTCACTACCACAGGCTGTGTTGTTAACATGAGGTGTAGGAGTGTAACATTACCCTACCTCAGTTCTTTTGATGGTCACTACCACAGGCTGTGTTGTTAACATGAGCTACAGGAGTATAACATTAACCCCAGCTCAGTTCTTCTGATGGTCACTACCACAGGCTGTGTTGTTAAAATGAGCTGTAGGAGCGTAACATTAACCCCAGCTCAGTTCTTCTGATGGTCAGTACCACAGGCTGTGTTTTTAACATGAGCTGTAGGAGTGTAACATTACCCCCAGCTCAGTTCTTCTGATGGTCAGTACCACAGGCTGTGTTGTTAAAATGAGCTGTAGGAGCGTAACATTAACCCCAGCCCAGTTCTTCTGATGGTCACTACCACAGGCTGTGTTTTTAACATGAGCTGTAGGAGGGTAACATTACCCCCATTTCAGTTCTTGTGATGGTCACTACCACAGGCTGTGTTGTTAACATGAGCTGTAGGAGTGTAACATTACCCCCATCTCAGATCTTCTGATGGTCAGTACCACAGGCTGTGTTGTTAACATGAGCTGTAGGAGCGTAACATTACCCCCAAATCAGTTCTTCTGATAGTCAGTCAATACCACAGGCTGTGTTGTTAACATGAGCTGTAGGAGTGTAACATTACCCCCAGCTCAGTTCTTCTGATGGTCACTACCACAGGCTGTGTTGTTAACATGAGCTACAGGAGTGTAACATTACCCCCAGCTCAGTTTTTGTAATGGTCACTACCACAGGCTGTGTTGTTAACATGAGGTGTAAGAGTGTAACATTACCCCCAGCTCAGTTCTTCTGATGGTCACTACCACAGACTGTGTTGTTAACATGAGCTACAGGAGTGTAACATTACCCCCAGCTCAGTTCTTCTGATGGTCACTACCACAGGCTGTGTTGTTAACATGAGCTACAGGAGTATAACATTAACCCCAGCTCAGTTCTTCTGATGGTCACTACCACAGGATGTGTTGTTAACATGAGCTGTAGGAGCGTAACATTAACCCCAGCTCAGTTGTTCTGCTGGTCACTACCACAGGCTGTATTGTTAACATGAGCTGTAGGAGTGTAACATTACCCCCAGCTCAGTTCTTAGGATGGTCAGTACCACAGGCTGTGTTGTTAACATGAACTGTAGGAGCGTAACATTACCCCCAGCTCAGTTCTTCTGATAGTCAGTCACTACCACAGGCTGTGTTGTTAACATGAGCTGTAGGAGTGTAACATTACCCCAGCTCAGTTCTTCTGATGGTCACTACCACAGGCTGTGTTGTTAACATGAGCTACAGGAGTGTAACATTACCCCCAGCTCAGTTCTTAGGATGGTCAGTACCACAGGCTGTGTTGTTAACATGAACTGTAGGAGCGTAACATTACCCCCAGCTCAGTTCTTCTGATAGTCAGTCACTACCACAGGCTGTGTTGTTAACATGAGCTGTAGGAGTGTAACATTACCCCAGCTCAGTTCTTCTGATGGTCACTACCACAGGATGTGTTGTTAACATGAGCTGTAGGAGCGTAACATTAACCCCAGCTCAGTTGTTCTGCTGGTCACTACCACAGGCTGTATTGTTAACATGAGCTGTAGGAGTGTAACATTACCCCCAGCTCAGTTCTTAGGATGGTCAGTACCACAGGCTGTGTTGTTAACATGAACTGTAGGAGCGTAACATTACCCCCAGCTCAGTTCTTCTGATAGTCAGTCACTACCACAGGCTGTGTTGTTAACATGAGCTGTAGGAGTGTAACTTTACCCCAGCTCAGTTCTTCTGATGGTCACTACCACAGGCTGTGTTGTTAACATGAGCTACAGGAGTGTAACATTACCCCCAGCTCAGTTCTTCTGATGGTCACTACCACAGGCTGTGTTGTTAACATGAGGTGTAGGAGTGTAACATTACCCCCAGCTCAGTTCTTTTGATGGTCACTACCACAGACTGTGTTGTTAACATGAGCTACAGGAGTGTAACATTACCCCCAGCTCAGTTCTTCTGATGCTCAGTCACTACCACAGGCTGTGTTGTTAACATGAGCTGTAGGAGTGTAACATTAACCCCAGCTCAGTTCTTGTGATGGTCACTACCACAGGCTGTGTTGTTAACATGAGCTACAGGAGTGTAACATTACCCCCAGCTCAGTTCTTGTAATGGTCACTACCACAGGCTGTGTTGTTAACATGAGGTGTAGGAGTGTAACATTACCCCCACCTCAGTTCTTCTGATGGTCACCACCACAGACTGTGTTGTTAACATGAGCTACAGGAGTGTAACATTACCCCCAGCTCAGTTCTTCTGATGGTCACTACCACAGGCTGTGTTGTTAACATGAGCTACAGGAGTATAACATTAACCCCAGCTCAGTTCTTCTGATGGTCACTACCACAGGCTTTGTTGTTAACATGAGCTGTAGGAGCGTAACATTAACCCCAGCTCAGTTCTTCTGCTGGTCACTACCACAGGCTGTATTGTTAACATGAGCTGTAGGAGTGTAACATTACCCCCAGCTCAGTTCTTCTGATGGTCAGTACCACAGGCTGTGTTGTTAACATGAGCTGTAGGAGCGTAACCTTACCCCCAGCTCAGTTCTTCTGATAGTCAGTCACTACCACAGGCTGTGTTGTTAACATAAGCTGTAGGAGTGTAACATTACCCCAGCTCAGTTCTTCTGATGGTCACTACCACAGGCTGTGTTAACATGAGGTGTAGGAGTGTAACATTACCCCCAGCTCAGTTCTTCTGATGGTCACTACCACAGGCTGTGTTGTTAACATGAGGTGTAGGAGCGTAACATTACCCCCAGCTCAGTTCTTTTGATGGTCACTACCACAGGCTGTGTTGTTAACATGAGGTGTAGGAGTGTAACATTACCCTAGCTCAGTTCTTTTGATGGTCACTACCACAGGCTGTGTTGTTAACATGAGCTACAGGAGTGTAACATTACCCCCAGCTCAGTTCTTGTGATGGTCAGTCACTACCACAGGCTGTGTTGTTAACATGAGCTACAGGAGTATAACATTAACCCCAGCTCAGTTCTTCTGATGGTCACTACCACAGGCTGTGTTGTTAACATGAGCTACAGGAGTGTAACATTAACCCCAGCTCAGTTCTTGTGATGGTCAATACGACAGGCTGTGTTATTAACATGAGCTACAGGAGTGTAACATTACCCCCAGCTTAGTTCTTGTGATGGTCACTACCACAGGCTGTGTTGTTAACATGAGCTGTAGGAGTGTAACATTACCCCCAGCTCAGTTCTTGTGATGGTCACTACCACAGAATGTGTTGTTAACTTGAGCTACAGGAGTGTAAAATTACCCCCAGCTCAGTTCTTCTGATGGTCACTACCACAGGCTGTGTTGTTAATATGAGCTGTAGGAGTGTAACATAACCCCAGGTCAGTTCTTGTGATGGTCACTACCACAGGCTGTGTTGTTATCATGAGCTACAGGAGCGTAACATTACCCCCAGCTCAGTTCTTCTGATGGTCAGTCACTACCACAGGCTGTGTTGTTAACATGAGCTACAGGAGTATAACATTAATCCCAGCTCAGTTCTTCTGATGGTCACTACCACAGGCTGTGTTGTTAACATGAGCTGTAGGAGCGTAACATTAACCCCAGCTTAGTTCTTGTGATGGTCACTACCACAGGCTGTGTTGTTAACATGAGCTGTAGGAGTGTAACATTACCCCCAGCTCAGTTCTTCTGATGGTCACTACCACAGGCTGTGTTGTTAACATGAGCTGTAGGAGCGTAACATTACCCCCAGCTCAGTTATTCTGATGGCCATTACCACAGGCTGTGTTGTTAATATGAGCTACAGGAGTATAACATTAACCCCAGCTCAGTTCTTCTGATGGTCACTACCACAGGCTGTGTTGTTAACATGAGCTGCAGGAGCATAACATTACCCCCAGCTCAGTTCTTCTGATGGTCAGTCACTACCACAGGCTGTATTGTTAACATGAGCTACAGGAGTATAACATTAACCCCAGCTCAGTTCTTCTGATGGTCACTACCACAGGCTGTGTTGTTAACATGAGCTGTAGGAGCGTAACATTAACCCCAGCTCAGTTCTTCTGATGGTCACTACCACAGGCTGTTTTGTTAACATGAGCTGTAGGAGTGTAACATAACCCCAGGTCAGTTCTTGTGATGGTCACTACCACAGGCTGTGTTGTTAACATGAGCTGTAGGAGTGTAACATTACCCCCAGCTCAGTTCTTGTGATGGTCACTACCACAGAATGTGTTGTTAACATGAGCTGTAGGAGTGTAACATTACCCCCAGCTCAGTTCTTGTGATGGTCACTACCACAGAATGTGTTGTTAACATGAGCTGTAGGAGTGTAACATTACCCCCAGCTCAGTTCTTGTGATGGTCACTACCACAGGCTGTGTTGTTAACATGAGCTGTAGGAGCGTAACATTACCCCCAGCTCAGTTATTCTGATGGCCATTAACACAGGCTGTGTTGTTAATATGAGCTACAGGAGTATAACATTAACCCCAGCTCAGTTCTTCTGATGGTCACTACCACAGGCTGTGTTGTTATCATGAGCTACAGGAGCTAACATTACCCCCAGCTCAGTTCTTCTGATGGTCAGTCACTACCACAGGCTGTGTTGTTAACATGAGCTACAGGAGTGTAACATTACCCCCAGCTCAGGTCTTCTGATGGTCACTACCACAGGCTGTGTTGTTAACATGAGGTGTAGGAGCGTAACATTAACCCCAGCTCAGTTCTTGTGATGGTCAATACGACAGGCTGTGTTGTTAACATGAGCTACAGGAGTGTAACATTACCCCCAGCTTAGTTCTTTTGATGGTCACTACCACAGGCTGTGTTGTTAACATAAGCTGTAGGAGTGTAACATTACCCCCAGCTCAGTTCTTGTGATGGTCACTACCACAGGCTGTGTTGTTAACATGAGCTGTAGGAGCGTAACATTACCCCCAGCTCAGTTATTCTGATGGCCATTACCACAGGCTGTGTTGTTAATATGAGCTACAGGAGTATAACATTAACCCCAGCTCAGTTCTTCTGATGGTCACTACCACAGGCTGTGTTGTTAACATGAGCTGCAGGAGCGTAACATTAACCCCAGCTCAGTTCTTGCGATGGTCACTACCACAGGCTGTGTTGTTAACATGAGGTGTAGGAGTGTAACATTACCCCAGCTCAGTTCTTCTGATGGTCACTACCACAGGCTGTGTTGTTATCATGAGTTACAGGAGCGTAACATTACCCCCAGCTCAGTTCTTCTGATGGTCAGTCACTACCACAGGCTGTGTTGTTAACATGAGCTACAGGAGTATAACATTAACCCCAGCTCAGTTCTTCTGATGGTCACTACCACAGGCTGTGTTGTTAACATGAGCTGTAGGAGCGTAACATTGACCCCAGCTCAGTTCTTGTGATGGTCAATACGACAGGCTGTGTTGTTAACATGAGCTGTAGGAGTGTAACATTACCCCCAGCTCAGTTCTTCTGATGGTCACTACCACAGGCTGTGTTGTTAACATGAGGTGTAGGAGTGTAACATTACCCCAGCTCAGTTCTTCTGATGGTCACTACCACAGGCTGTGCTGTTAACATGAGCTACAGGAGTATAACATTAACCCCAGCTCAGTTCTTCTGATGGTCACTACCACAGGCTGTGTTGTTAACATGAGCTGTAGGAGCGTAACATTACCCCCAGCTCAGTTATTCTGATGGCCATTACCACAGGCTGTGTTGTTAATATGAGCTACAGGAGTATAACATTAACCCCAGCTCAGTTCTTCTGATGGTCACTACCACAGGCTGTGTTGTTAACATGAGCTGCAGGAGCGTAACATTAACCCCAGCTCTGTTCTTGCGATGGTCACTACCACAGGCTGTGTTGTTAACATGAGGTGTAGGAGTGTAACATTACCCCAGCTCAGTTCTTCTGATGGTCACTACCACAGGCTGTGTTGTTATCATGAGTTACAGGAGCGTAACATTACCCCCAGCTCAGTTCTTCTGATGGTCAGTCACTACCACAGGCTGTGTTGTTAACATGAGCTACAGGAGTATAACATTAACCCCAGCTCAGTTCTTCTGATGGTCACTACCACAGGCTGTGTTGTTAACATGAGCTGTAGGAGCGTAACATTGACCCCAGCTCAGTTCTTGTGATGGTCAATACGACAGGCTGTGTTGTTAACATGAGCTGTAGGAGTGTAACATTACCCCCAGCTCAGTTCTTCTGATGGTCACTACCACAGGCTGTGTTGTTAACATGAGGTGTAGGAGTGTAACATTACCCCAGCTCAGTTCTTCTGATGGTCACTACCACAGGCTGTGCTGTTAACATGAGCTACAGGAGTATAACATTAACCCCAGCTCAGTTCTTCTGATGGTCACTACCACAGGCTGTGTTGTTAACATGAGCTGTAGGAGCGTAACATTAACCCCAGCTCAGTTCTTCTGATGGCCATTACCACAGGCTGTGTTGTTAATATTAGCTACAGGAGTATAACATTAACCCCAGCTCAGTTCTTCTGATGGTCACTACCATAGGCTGTTTTGTTAACATGAGCTGTAGGAGTGTAACATAACCCCAGGTCAGTTCTTGTGATGGTCACTACCACAGGCTGTGTTGTTATCATGAGCTACAGGAGCGTAACATTACCCCCAGCTCAGTTCTTCTGATGGTCAGTCACTACCACAGGCTGTGTTGTTAACATGAGCTACAGGAGTATAACATTAACCCCAGCTCAGTTCTTCTGATGGTCACTACCACAGGCTGTGTTGTTAACATGAGCTGTAGGAGCGTAACATTAAACCCAGCTCAGTTCTTGTGATGGTCAATACGACAGGCTGTGTTGTTATTATGAGCTACAGGAGTGTAACATTACCCCCAGCTCAGTTCTTGTGATGGTCACTACCACAGGCTGTGTTGTTAACATGAGCTACAGGAGTGTAACATTACCCCCAGCTCAGTTCTTGTGATGGTCAGTCACTACCACAGGCTGTGTTGTTAACATGAGCTACAGGAGTATAACATTAACCCCAGCTCAGTTCTTCTGATGGTCACTACCACAGGCTGTGTTGTTAACATGAGCTGTAGGAGCGTAACATTAACCCCAGCTCAGTTCTTGTGATGGTCAATACGACAGGCTGTGTTGTTAACATGAGCTACAGGAGTGTAACATTACCCCCAGCTTAGTTCTTGTGATGGTCACTACCACAGGCTGTGTTGTTAACATGAGCTACAGGAGCTAACATTACCCCCAGCTCAGTTCTTCTGATGGTCAGTCACTACCACAGGCTGTGTTGTTAACATGAGCTACAGGAGTGTAACATTACCCCCAGCTCAGGTCTTCTGATGGTCACTACCACAGGCTGTGTTGTTAACATGAGGTGTAGGAGCGTAACATTAACCCCAGCTCAGTTCTTGTGATGGTCAATACGACAGGCTGTGTTGTTAACATGAGCTACAGGAGTGTAACATTACCCCCAGCTTAGTTCTTTTGATGGTCACTACCACAGGCTGTGTTGTTAACATAAGCTGTAGGAGTGTAACATTACCCCCAGCTCAGTTCTTGTGATGGTCACTACCACAGGCTGTGTTGTTAACATGAGCTGTAGGAGCGTAACATTACCCCCAGCTCAGTTATTCTGATGGCCATTACCACAGGCTGTGTTGTTAATATGAGCTACAGGAGTATAACATTAACCCCAGCTCAGTTCTTCTGATGGTCACTACCACAGGCTGTGTTGTTAACATGAGCTGCAGGAGCGTAACATTAACCCCAGCTCAGTTCTTGCGATGGTCACTACCACAGGCTGTGTTGTTAACATGAGGTGTAGGAGTGTAACATTACCCCAGCTCAGTTCTTCTGATGGTCACTACCACAGGCTGTGTTGTTATCATGAGTTACAGGAGCGTAACATTACCCCCAGCTCAATTCTTCTGATGGTCAGTCACTACCACAGGCTGTGTTGTTAACATGAGCTACAGGAGTATAACATTAACCCCAGCTCAGTTCTTCTGATGGTCACTACCACAGGCTGTGTTGTTAACATGAGGTGTAGGAGCGTAACATTGACCCCAGCTCAGTTCTTGTGATGGTCAATACGACAGGCTGTGTTGTTAACATGAGCTGTAGGAGTGTAACATTACCCCCAGCTCAGTTCTTCTGATGGTCACTACCACAGGCTGTGTTGTTAACATGAGGTGTAGGAGTGTAACATTACCCCAGCTCAGTTCTTCTGATGGTCACTACCACAGGCTGTGCTGTTAACATGAGCTACAGGAGTATAACATTAACCCCAGCTCAGTTCTTCTGATGGTCACTACCACAGGCTGTGTTGTTAACATGAGCTGTAGGAGCGTAACATTACCCCCAGCTCAGTTATTCTGATGGCCATTACCACAGGCTGTGTTGTTAATATGAGCTACAGGAGTATAACATTAACCCCAGCTCAGTTCTTCTGATGGTCACTACCACAGGCTGTGTTGTTAACATGAGCTGCAGGAGCGTAACATTAACCCCAGCTCTGTTCTTGCGATGGTCACTACCACAGGCTGTGTTGTTAACATGAGGTGTAGGAGTGTAACATTACCCCAGCTCAGTTCTTCTGATGGTCACTACCACAGGCTGTGTTGTTATCATGAGTTACAGGAGCGTAACATTACCCCCAGCTCAGTTCTTCTGATGGTCAGTCACTACCACAGGCTGTGTTGTTAACATGAGCTACAGGAGTATAACATTAACCCCAGCTCAGTTCTTCTGATGGTCACTACCACAGGCTGTGTTGTTAACATGAGCTGTAGGAGCGTAACATTGACCCCAGCTCAGTTCTTGTGATGGTCAATACGACAGGCTGTGTTGTTAACATGAGCTGTAGGAGTGTAACATTACCCCCAGCTCAGTTCTTCTGATGGTCACTACCACAGGCTGTGTTGTTAACATGAGGTGTAGGAGTGTAACATTACCCCAGCTCAGTTCTTCTGATGGTCACTACCACAGGCTGTGCTGTTAACATGAGCTACAGGAGTATAACATTAACCCCAGCTCAGTTCTTCTGATGGTCACTACCACAGGCTGTGTTGTTAACATGAGCTGTAGGAGCGTAACATTAACCCCAGCTCAGTTCTTCTGATGGCCATTACCACAGGCTGTGTTGTTAATATTAGCTACAGGAGTATAACATTAACCCCAGCTCAGTTCTTCTGATGGTCACTACCATAGGCTGTTTTGTTAACATGAGCTGTAGGAGTGTAACATAACCCCAGGTCAGTTCTTGTGATGGTCACTACCACAGGCTGTGTTGTTATCATGAGCTACAGGAGCGTAACATTACCCCCAGCTCAGTTCTTCTGATGGTCAGTCACTACCACAGGCTGTGTTGTTAACATGAGCTACAGGAGTATAACATTAACCCCAGCTCAGTTCTTCTGATGGTCACTACCACAGGCTGTGTTGTTAACATGAGCTGTAGGAGCGTAACATTAAACCCAGCTCAGTTCTTGTGATGGTCAATACGACAGGCTGTGTTGTTATTATGAGCTACAGGAGTGTAACATTACCCCCAGCTCAGTTCTTGTGATGGTCACTACCACAGGCTGTGTTGTTAACATGAGCTACAGGAGTGTAACATTACCCCCAGCTCAGTTCTTGTGATGGTCAGTCACTACCACAGGCTGTGTTGTTAACATGAGCTACAGGAGTATAACATTAACCCCAGCTCAGTTCTTCTGATGGTCACTACCACAGGCTGTGTTGTTAACATGAGCTGTAGGAGCGTAACATTAACCCCAGCTCAGTTCTTGTGATGGTCAATACGACAGGCTGTGTTGTTAACATGAGCTACAGGAGTGTAACATTACCCCCAGCTTAGTTCTTGTGATGGTCACTACCACAGGCTGTGTTGTTAACATGAGCTGTAGGAGTGTAACATTACCCCCAGCTCAGTTCTTGTGATGGTCACTCCCACAGAATGTGTTGTTAACATGAGCTGTAGGAGTGTAACATTACCCCCAGCTCAGTTCTTCTGATGGTCAGTACCACAGGCTGTGTTGTTAACATGAGCTGTAGGAGCGTAACCTTACCCCCAGCTCAGTTCTTCTGATAGTCAGTCACTACCACAGGCTGTGTTGTTAACATGAGCTGTAGGAGTGTAACATTACCCCAGCTCAGTTCTTCTGATGGTCACTACCACAGGCTGTGTTAACATGAGGTGTAGGAGTGTAACATTACCCCCAGCTCAGTTCTTCTGATGGTCACTACCACAGGCTGTGTTGTTAACATGAGGTGTAGGAGTGTAACATTACCCCCAGCTCAGTTCTTTTGATGGTCACTACCACAGGCTGTGTTGTTAACATGAGGTGTAGGAGTGTAACATTACCCTAGCTCAGTTCTTTTGATGGTCACTACCACAGGCTGTGTTGTTAACATGAGCTACAGGAGTGTAACATTACCCCCAGCTCAGTTCTTGTGATGGTCAGTCACTACCACAGGCTGTGTTGTTAACATGAGCTACAGGAGTATAACATTAACCCCAGCTCAGTTCTTCTGATGGTCACTACCACAGGCTGTGTTGTTAACATGAGCTACAGGAGTGTAACATTAACCCCAGCTCAGTTCTTGTGATGGTCAATACGACAGGCTGTGTTATTAACATGAGCTACAGGAGTGTAACATTACCCCCAGCTTAGTTCTTGTGATGGTCACTACCACAGGCTGTGTTGTTAACATGAGCTGTAGGAGTGTAACATTACCCCCAGCTCAGTTCTTGTGATGGTCACTACCACAGAATGTGTTGTTAACTTGAGCTACAGGAGTGTAAAATTACCCCCAGCTCAGTTCTTGTGATGGTCAGTCACTACCACAGGCTGTGTTGTTAACATGAGCTGTAGGAGTGTAACATTAACCCCAGCTCAGTTCTTGTGATGGTCACTACCACAGGCTGTGTTGATAACATGAGCTACAGGAGTGTAACATTACCCCCAGCTCAGTTCTTGTAATGGTCACTACCACAGGCTGTGTTGTTAACATGAGCTACAGGAGTATAACATTAACCCCAGCTCAGTTCTTCTGATGGTCAATACGACAGGCTGTGTTGTTAACATGAGCTACAGGAGTGTAACATTACCCCCAGCTTAGTTCTTGTGATGGTCACTACCACAGGCTGTGTTGTTAACATGAGCTGTAGGAGTGTAACATTACCCCCAGCTCAGTTCTTGTGATGGTCACTACCACAGGCTGTGTTGTTAACATGAGCTGTAGGAGCGTAACATTATCCCAAGCTCAGTTCTTCTGATGGTCACTACCACAGGCTGTGTTGTTAACATGAGGTGTAGGAGTGTAACATTACCCCCAGCTCAGTTCTTCTGATGGTCACTACCACAGACTGTGTTGTTAACATGAGCTACAGGAGTGTAACATTACCCCCATTTCAGTTCTTCTGATGGTCACTACCACAGGCTGTGTTGTTAACATGAGGTGCAGGAGTGTAACATTACCCCAGCTCAGTTCTTCTGATGGTCACTACCACAGGCTGTGTTGTTAACATGAGCTACAGGAGTATAACATTAACCCCAGCTCAGTTCTTCTGATGGTCACTACCACAGGCTGTGTTGTTAACATGAGCTGTAGGAGCGTAACATTAACCCCAGCTCAGTTCTTCTGATGGTCACTACCACAGGCTGTGTTTTTAACATGAGCTGTAGGAGTGTAACATTACCCCCAGCTCAGTTCTTCTGATGGTCAGTACCACAGGCTGTGTTGTTAACATGAGCTGTAGGAGCGTAACATTACCCCCAGCTCAGTTCTTCTGATAGTCAGTCACTACCACAGGCTGTGTTGTTAACATGAGCTGTAGGAGTGTAACATTACCCCAGCTCAGTTCTTGTGATGGTCACTACCACAGGCTGTGTTAACATGAGGTGTAGGAGTGTAACATTACCCCCAGCTCAGTTCTTCTGATGGTCACTACCACAGGCTGTGTTGTTAACATGAGGTGTAGGAGTGTAACATTACCCCCAGCTCAGTTCTTGTGATGGTCACTACCACAGGCTGTGTTGTTAACATGAGCTACAGGAGTGTAACATTACCCCCAGCTCAGTTCTTGTGATGGTCAATCACTACCACACGCTGTGTTGTTAACATCAGCTACAGGAGTATAACATTAACCCCAGCTCAGTTCTTCTGATGGTCACTACCACAGGCTGTGTTGTTAACATGAGCTGTAGGAGCGTAACATTAACCCCAGGTCAGTTCTTGTGATGGTCAATACGACAGGCTGTGTTGTTAACATGAGCTACAGGAGTGTAACATTACCCCCAGCTCAGTTCTTCTGATGGTCACTACCACAGGCTGTGTTGTTAACATGAGCTGTAGGAGTGTAACATTACCCCTAGCTCAGTTCTTGTGATGGTCACTACCACAGGCTGTGTTGTTAACATGAGGTGTAGGAGTGTAACATTACCCCCAGCTCAGTTCTTGTGATGGTCACTACCACAGGCTGTGTTGTTAACATGAGCTACAGGAGTGTAACATTACCCCCAGCTCAGTTCTTGTAATGGTCACTACCACAGGCTGTGTTGTTAACATGAGCTGTAGGAGTGTAACATTACCCCCAGCTCAGTTCTTGTGATGGTCACTACCACAGGCTGTGTTGTTAACATGAGGTGTAGGAGTGTAACATTACCCCAGCTCAGTTCTTCTGATGGTCACTACCACAGGCTGTGTTGTTAACATGAGGCGTAGGAGTGTAACATTACCCCCAGCTCAGTTCTTCTGATGGTCACTACCACAGGCTATGTTGTTAACATGAGCTACAGGAGTGTAACATTAACCCCAGCTCAGTTCTTCTGATGGTCACTACCACAGGCTGTGTTGTTAACATGAGCTGTAGGAGTGTAACATTACCCCCAGCTCAGTTCTTGTGATGGTCACTACCACAGGCTGTGTTGTTAACATGAGCTACAGGAGAGTAACATTACCCCCAGCTCAGTTCTTGTGATGGTCACTACCACAGGCTGTGTTGTTAACATGAGCTGTAGGAGCGTAACATTACCCCCAGCTCAGTTCTTCTGATGGCCATTACCACAGGCTGTGTTGTTAATATTAGCTACAGGAGTATAACATTAACCCCAGCTCAGTTCTTCTGATGGTCACTACCACAGGCTGTGTTGTTAATATGAGCTACAGGAGTGTAACATTACCCCAGCTCAGTTCTTCTGATGGTCACTACCACAGGCTGTGTTGTTAACATGAGCTGTAGGAGCGTAACATTAACCCCAGCTCAGTTCTTGTGATGGTCAATACGACAGGCTGTGTTGTTAACATGAGCTACAGGAGTGTAACATTACCCCCAGCTTAGTTCTTGTGATGGTCACTACCACAGGCTGTGTTGTTAACATGAGCTGTAGGAGTGTAACATTACCCCCAGCTCAGTTCTTGTGATGGTCACTACCACAGGCTGTGTTGTTAACATGAGCTGTAGGAGCGTAACATTACCCCCAGCTCAGTTATTCTGATGGCCATTACCACAGGCTGTGTTGTTAATATGAGCTACAGGAGTGTAACATTACCCCAGCTCAGTTCTTCTGATGGTCACTACCACAGGCTGTGTTGTTATCATGAGCTACAGGAGCGTAACATTACCCCCAGCTCAGTTCTTCTGATGGTCAGTCACTACCACAGGCTGTGTTGTTAACATGAGCTGTAGGAGTGTAACATTACCCCCAGCTCAGTTCTTCTGATGGTCACTACCACAGGCTGTGTTGTTAACATGAGCTGCAGGAGCGTAACATTAACCCCAGCTCAGTTCTTGTGATGGTCAATACGACAGGCTGTGTTGTTAACATGAGCTACAGGAGTGTAACATTACCCCCAGCTTAGTTCTTGTGACGGTCACTACCACAGGCTGTGTTGTTAACATGAGCTGTAGGAGTGTAACATTACCCCCAGCTCAGTTCTTCTGATGGTCACTACCACAGGCTGTGTTGTTAAGATGAGGTGTAGGAGTGTAACATTACCCCCAGCTCGGTTCTTCTGATGGTCACTACCACAGACTGTGTTGTTAACATGAGCTACAGGAGTGTAACATTACCCCCAGCTCAGTTCTTCTGATGGTCACTACCACAGGCTGTGTTGTTAACATGAGGTGTAGGAGTGTAACATTACCCCAGCTCAGTTCTTCTGATGGTCACTACCACAGGCTGTGTTGTTAACATGAGCTACAGGAGTATAACATTAACCCCAGCTCAGTTCTTCTGATGGTCACTACCACAGGCTGTGTTGTTAAAATGAGCTGTAGGAGCGTAACATTAACCCCAGCTCAGTTCTTCTGATGGTCACTACCACAGGCTGTGTTTTTAACATGAGCTGTAGGAGGGTAACATTACCCACAGCTCAGTTCTTGTGATGGTCACTACCACAGGCTGTGTTGTTAACATGAGCTGTAGGAGTGTAACATTACCCCCAGCTCAGTTCTTCTGATGGTCACTACCACAGACTGTGTTGTTAACATGAGCTACAGGAGTGTAACATTACCCCCAGCTCAGTTCTTCTGATGGTCACTACCACAGGCTGTGTTGTTAACATGAGGTGTAGGAGTGTAACATTACCCCAGCTCAGTTCTTCTGATGGTCACTACCACAGGCTGTGTTGTTAACATGAGCTACAGGAGTATAACATTAACCCCAGCTCAGTTCTTCTGATGGTCACTACCACAGGCTGTGTTGTTAAAATGAGCTGTAGGAGCGTAACATTAACCCCAGCTCAGTTCTTCTGATGGTCACTACCACAGGCTGTGTTTTTAACATGAGCTGTAGGAGGGTAACATTACCCCCAGCTCAGTTCTTGTGATGGTCACTACCACAGGCTGTGTTGTTAACATGAGCTGTAGGAGTGTAACATTACCCCCAGCTCAGTTCTTCTGATGGTCAGTACCACAGGCTGTGTTGTTAACATGAGCTGTAGGAGCGTAACATTAACCCCAGCTCAGTTCTTCTGATGGTCACTACCACAGGCTGTTTTGTTAACATGAGCTGTAGGAGTGTAACATAACCCCAGGTCAGTTCTTGTGATGGTCACTACCACAGGCTGTGTTGTTAACATGAGGTGTAGGAGTGTAACATTACCCCCAGCTCAGTTCTTCTGATGGTCACTACCACAGACTGTGTTGTTAACATGAGCTACAGGAGTGTAACATTACCCCCAGCTCAGTTCTTCTGATGGTCACTACCACAGGCTGTGTTGTTAACATGAGGTGTAGGAGTGTAATATTACCCTAGCTCAGTTCTTTTGATGGTCACTACCACAGGCTGTGTTGTTAACATGAGCTACAGGAGTATAACATTAACCCCAGCTCAGTTCTTCTGATGGTCACTACCACAGGCTGTGTTGCTAAAATGAGCTGTAGGAGTGTAACATTACCCCCAGCTCAGTTCTTGTGATGGTCACTACCACAGAATGTGTTGTTAACATGAGCTGTAGGAGTGTAACATTACCCCCAGCTCAGTTCTTGTGATGGTCACTACCACAGGCTGTGTTGTTAACATGAGCTGTAGGAGCGTAACATTATCCCAAGCTCAGTTCTTCTGATGGTCACTACCACAGGCTGTGTTGTTAACATGAACTGCAGGAGCGTAACATTAACCCCAGCTCAGTTCTTGTGATGGTCAATACGACAGGCTGTGTTGTTAACATGAGCTACAGGAGTATAACATTACCCCCAGCTTAGTTCTTGTGACGGTCACTACCACAGGCTGTGTTGTTAACATGAGCTGTAGGAGTGTAACATTACCCCCAGCTCAGTTCTTCTGATGGTCACTACCACAGGCTGTGTTGTTAACATGAGGTGTAGGAGTGTAACATTACCCCCAGCTCAGTTCTCTTGATGGTCACTACCACAGACTGTGTTGTTAACATGAGCTACAGGAGTGTAACATTACCCCCAGCTCAGTTCTTCTGATGGTCACTACCACAGGCTGTGTTGTTAACATGAGGTGTAGGAGTGTAACATTACCCTAGCTCAGTTCTTTTGATGGTCACTACCACAGGCTGTGTTGTTAACATGAGCTACAGGAGTATAACATTAACCCCAGCTCAGTTCTTCTGATGGTCACTACCACAGGCTGTGTTGCTAAAATGAGCTGTAGGAGTGTAACATTACCCCCAGCTCAGTTCTTGTGATGGTCACTACCACAGAATGTGTTGTTAACATGAGCTGTAGGAGTGTAACATTACCCCCAGCTCAGTTCTTGTGATGGTCACTACCACAGGCTGTGTTGTTAACATGAGCTGTAGGAGCGTAACATTATCCCAAGCTCAGTTCTTCTGATGGTCACTACCACAGGCTGTGTTGTTAACATGAGCTGCAGGAGCGTAACATTAACCCCAGCTCAGGTTCTTGTGATGGTCAATACGACAGGCTGTGTTGTTAACATGAGCTACAGGAGTATAACATTACCCCCAGCTTAGTTCTTGTGACGGTCACTACCAAAGGCTGTGTTGTTAACATGAGCTGTAGGAGTGTAACATTACCCCCAGCTCAGTTCTTCTGATGGTCACTACCACAGGCTGTGTTGTTAACATGAGGTGTAGGAGTGTAACATTACCCCCAGCTCAGTTCTTCTGATGGTCACTACCACAGACTGTGTTGTTAACATGAGCTACAGGAGTGTAACATTACCCCCAGCTCAGTTCTTCTGATGGTCACTACCACAGGCTGTGTTGTTAACATGAGGTGTAGGAGTGTAACATTACCCTACCTCAGTTCTTTTGATGGTCACTACCACAGGCTGTGTTGTTAACATGAGCTACAGGAGTATAACATTAACCCCAGCTCAGTTCTTCTGATGGTCACTACCACAGGCTGTGTTGTTAAAATGAGCTGTAGGAGCGTAACATTAACCCCAGCTCAGTTCTTCTGATGGTCACTACCACAGGCTGTGTTTTTAACATGAGCTGTAGGAGTGTAACATTACCCCCAGCTCAGTTCTTCTGATGGTCACTACCACAGGCTGTGTTGTTAAAATGAGCTGTAGGAGCGTAACATTAACCCCAGCCCAGTTCTTCTGATGGTCACTACCACAGGCTGTGTTTTTAACATGAGCTGTAGGAGGGTAACATTACCCCCAGCTCAGTTCTTGTGATGGTCACTACCACAGGCTGTGTTGTTAACATGAGCTGTAGGAGTGTAACATTACCCCCAGCTCAGTTCTTCTGATGGTCAGTACCACAGGCTGTGTTGTTAACATGAGCTGTAGGAGCGTAACATTACCCCCAGCTCAGTTCTTCTGATAGTCAGTCAATACCACAGGCTGTGTTGTTAACATGAGCTGTAGGAGTGTAACATTACCCCCAGCTCAGTTCTTCTGATGGTCACTACCACAGGCTGTGTTGTTAACATGAGCTACAGGAGTGTAACATTACCCCCAGCTCAGTTTTTGTAATGGTCACTACCACAGGCTGTGTTGTTAACATGAGGTGTAAGAGTGTAACATTACCCCCAGCTCAGTTCTTCTGATGGTCACTACCACAGACTGTGTTGTTAACATGAGCTACAGGAGTGTAACATTACCCCCAGCTCAGTTCTTCTGATGGTCACTACCACAGGCTGTGTTGTTAACATGAGCTACAGGAGTGTAACATTACCCCCAGCTTAGTTCTTGTGATGGTCACTACCACAGGCTGTGTTGTTAACATGAGCTGTAGGAGTGTAACATTACCCCCAGCTCAGTTCTTGTGATGGTCACTACCACAGGCTGTGTTGTTAACATGAGCTGTAGGAGCGTAACATTACCCCCAGCTCAGTTATTCTGATGGCCATTACCACAGGCTGTGTTGTTAATATGAGCTACAGGAGTGTAACATTAACCGCAGCTCAGTTCTTGTGATGGTCACTACCACAGGCTGTGTTGTTAACATGAGCTACAGGAGTGTAACATTACCCCCAGCTCAGTTCTTGTGATGGTCACTACCACAGACTGTGTTGTTAACATGAGCTGTAGGAGCGTAACGTTACCCCCAGCTCAGTTCTTCTGATGGCCATTACCACAAGCTGTGTTGTTAACATGAGGTGTAGGAGTGTAACATTACCCCAGCTCAGTTCTTGTGATGGTCAATACGACAGGCTGTGTTGTTAACATGAGCTACAGGAGTATAAGATTACCCCCAGCTTAGTTCTTCTGATGGTCACTACCACAGGCTGTGTTGTTATCATGAGCTACAGGAGCGTAACATTACCCCCAGCTCAGTTCTTCTGATGGTCAGTCACTACCACAGGCTGTGTTGTTAACATGAGCTGTAGGAGTGTAACATTACCCCCAGCTCAGTTCTTCTGATGGTCACTACCACAGGCTGTGTTGTTAACATGAGCTGCAGGAGCGTAACATTAACCCCAGCTCAGTTCTTGTGATGGTCAATACGACAGGCTGTGTTGTTAACATGAGCTACAGGAGTGTAACATTACCCCCAGCTTAGTTCTTGTGACGGTCACTACCACAGGCTGTGTTGTTAACATGAGCTGTAGGAGTGTAACATTACCCCCAGCTCAGTTCTTCTGATGGTCACTACCACAGGCTGTGTTGTTAAGATGAGGTGTAGGAGTGTAACATTACCCCCAGCTCAGTTCTTCTGATGGTCACTACCACAGACTGTGTTGTTAACATGAGCTACAGGAGTGTAACATTACCCCCAGCTCAGTTCTTCTGATGGTCACTACCACAGGCTGTGTTGTTAACATGAGGTGTAGGAGTGTAACATTACCCCAGCTCAGTTCTTCTGATGGTCACTACCACAGGCTGTGTTGTTAACATGAGCTACAGGAGTATAACATTAACCCCAGCTCAGTTCTTCTGATGGTCACTACCACAGGCTGTGTTGTTAAAATGAGCTGTAGGAGCGTAACATTAACCCCAGCTCAGTTCTTCTGATGGTCACTACCACAGGCTGTGTTTTTAACATGAGCTGTAGGAGGGTAACATTACCCCCAGCTCAGTTCTTGTGATGGTCACTACCACAGGCTGTGTTGTTAACATGAGCTGTAGGAGTGTAACATTACCCCCAGCTCAGTTCTTCTGATGGTCAGTACCACAGGCTGTGTTGTTAACATGAGCTGTAGGAGCGTAACATTAACCCCAGCTCAGTTCTTCTGATGGTCACTACCACAGGCTGTTTTGTTAACATGAGCTGTAGGAGTGTAACATAACCCCAGGTCAGTTCTTGTGATGGTCACTACCACAGGCTGTGTTGTTAACATGAGGTGTAGGAGTGTAACATTACCCCCAGCTCAGTTCTTCTGATGGTCACTACCACAGACTGTGTTGTTAACATGAGCTACAGGAGTGTAACATTACCCCCAGCTCAGTTCTTCTGATGGTCACTACCACAGGCTGTGTTGTTAACATGAGGTGTAGGAGTGTAACATTACCCTAGCTCAGTTCTTTTGATGGTCACTACCACAGGCTGTGTTGTTAACATGAGCTACAGGAGTGTAACATTACCCCCAGCTCAGTTCTTCTGATGGTCACTACCACAGGCTGTGTTGTTAACATGAGGTGTAGGAGTGTAACATTACCCCAGCTCAGTTCTTCCGATGGTCACTACCACAGGCTGTGTTGTTAACATGAGCTACAGGAGTATAACATTAACCCCAGCTCAGTTCTTCTGATGGTCACTACCACAGGCTGTGTTGTTAAAATGAGCTGTAGGAGCGTAACATTAACCCCAGCTCAGTTCTTCTGATGGTCACTACCACAGGCTGTGTTTTTAACATGAGCTGTAGGAGGGTAACATTAACCCCAGCTCAGTTCTTGTGATGGTCAATACGACAGGCTGTGTTGTTAACATGAGCTACAGGAGTGTAACATTACCCCCAGCTTAGTTCTTGTGACGGTCACTACCACAGGCTGTGTTGTTAACATGAGCTGTAGGAGTGTAACATTACCCCCAGCTCAGTTCTTCTGATGGTCACTACCACAGGCTGTGTTGTTAAGATGAGGTGTAGGAGTGTAACATTACCCCCAGCTCAGTTCTTCTGATGGTCACTACCACAGACTGTGTTGTTAACATGAGCTACAGGAGTGTAACATTACCCCCAGCTCAGTTCTTGTGATGGTCACTACCACAGGCTGTGTTGTTAACATGAGCTACAGGAGTGTAACATTACCCCCAGCTCAGTTCTTGTGATGGTCAGTCACTACCACAGGCTGTGTTGTTAACATGAGCTACAGGAGTATAACATTAACCCCAGCTCAGTTCTTCTGATGGTCACTACCACAGGCTGTGTTGTTAACATGAGCTGTAGGAGCGTAACATTAACCCCAGCTCAGTTCTTGTGATGGTCAATACGACAGGCTGTGTTGTTAACATGAGCTACAGGAGTGTAACATTACCCCCAGCTTAGTTCTTGTGATGGTCACTACCACAGGCTGTGTTGTTAACATGAGCTACAGGAGCTAACATTACCCCCAGCTCAGTTCTTCTGATGGTCAGTCACTACCACAGGCTGTGTTGTTAACATGAGCTACAGGAGTGTAACATTACCCCCAGCTCAGGTCTTCTGATGGTCACTACCACAGGCTGTGTTGTTAACATGAGGTGTAGGAGCGTAACATTAACCCCAGCTCAGTTCTTGTGATGGTCAATACGACAGGCTGTGTTGTTAACATGAGCTACAGGAGTGTAACATTACCCCCAGCTTAGTTCTTTTGATGGTCACTACCACAGGCTGTGTTGTTAACATAAGCTGTAGGAGTGTAACATTACCCCCAGCTCAGTTCTTGTGATGGTCACTACCACAGGCTGTGTTGTTAACATGAGCTGTAGGAGCGTAACATTACCCCCAGCTCAGTTATTCTGATGGCCATTACCACAGGCTGTGTTGTTAATATGAGCTACAGGAGTATAACATTAACCCCAGCTCAGTTCTTCTGATGGTCACTACCACAGGCTGTGTTGTTAACATGAGCTGCAGGAGCGTAACATTAACCCCAGCTCAGTTCTTGCGATGGTCACTACCACAGGCTGTGTTGTTAACATGAGGTGTAGGAGTGTAACATTACCCCAGCTCAGTTCTTCTGATGGTCACTACCACAGGCTGTGTTGTTATCATGAGTTACAGGAGCGTAACATTACCCCCAGCTCAATTCTTCTGATGGTCAGTCACTACCACAGGCTGTGTTGTTAACATGAGCTACAGGAGTATAACATTAACCCCAGCTCAGTTCTTCTGATGGTCACTACCACAGGCTGTGTTGTTAACATGAGCTGTAGGAGCGTAACATTGACCCCAGCTCAGTTCTTGTGATGGTCAATACGACAGGCTGTGTTGTTAACATGAGCTGTAGGAGTGTAACATTACCCCCAGCTCAGTTCTTCTGATGGTCACTACCACAGGCTGTGTTGTTAACATGAGGTGTAGGAGTGTAACATTACCCCAGCTCAGTTCTTCTGATGGTCACTACCACAGGCTGTGCTGTTAACATGAGCTACAGGAGTATAACATTAACCCCAGCTCAGTTCTTCTGATGGTCACTACCACAGGCTGTGTTGTTAACATGAGCTGTAGGAGCGTAACATTACCCCCAGCTCAGTTATTCTGATGGCCATTACCACAGGCTGTGTTGTTAATATGAGCTACAGGAGTATAACATTAACCCCAGCTCAGTTCTTCTGATGGTCACTACCACAGGCTGTGTTGTTAACATGAGCTGCAGGAGCGTAACATTAACCCCAGCTCTGTTCTTGCGATGGTCACTACCACAGGCTGTGTTGTTAACATGAGGTGTAGGAGTGTAACATTACCCCAGCTCAGTTCTTCTGATGGTCACTACCACAGGCTGTGTTGTTATCATGAGTTACAGGAGCGTAACATTACCCCCAGCTCAGTTCTTCTGATGGTCAGTCACTACCACAGGCTGTGTTGTTAACATGAGCTACAGGAGTATAACATTAACCCCAGCTCAGTTCTTCTGATGGTCACTACCACAGGCTGTGTTGTTAACATGAGCTGTAGGAGCGTAACATTGACCCCAGCTCAGTTCTTGTGATGGTCAATACGACAGGCTGTGTTGTTAACATGAGCTGTAGGAGTGTAACATTACCCCCAGCTCAGTTCTTCTGATGGTCACTACCACAGGCTGTGTTGTTAACATGAGGTGTAGGAGTGTAACATTACCCCAGCTCAGTTCTTCTGATGGTCACTACCACAGGCTGTGCTGTTAACATGAGCTACAGGAGTATAACATTAACCCCAGCTCAGTTCTTCTGATGGTCACTACCACAGGCTGTGTTGTTAACATGAGCTGTAGGAGCGTAACATTAACCCCAGCTCAGTTCTTCTGATGGCCATTACCACAGGCTGTGTTGTTAATATTAGCTACAGGAGTATAACATTAACCCCAGCTCAGTTCTTCTGATGGTCACTACCATAGGCTGTTTTGTTAACATGAGCTGTAGGAGTGTAACATAACCCCAGGTCAGTTCTTGTGATGGTCACTACCACAGGCTGTGTTGTTATCATGAGCTACAGGAGCGTAACATTACCCCCAGCTCAGTTCTTCTGATGGTCAGTCACTACCACAGGCTGTGTTGTTAACATGAGCTACAGGAGTATAACATTAACCCCAGCTCAGTTCTTCTGATGGTCACTACCACAGGCTGTGTTGTTAACATGAGCTGTAGGAGCGTAACATTAAACCCAGCTCAGTTCTTGTGATGGTCAATACGACAGGCTGTGTTGTTATTATGAGCTACAGGAGTGTAACATTACCCCCAGCTCAGTTCTTGTGATGGTCACTACCACAGGCTGTGTTGTTAACATGAGCTACAGGAGTGTAACATTACCCCCAGCTCAGTTCTTGTGATGGTCAGTCACTACCACAGGCTGTGTTGTTAACATGAGCTACAGGAGTATAACATTAACCCCAGCTCAGTTCTTCTGATGGTCACTACCACAGGCTGTGTTGTTAACATGAGCTGTAGGAGCGTAACATTAACCCCAGCTCAGTTCTTGTGATGGTCAATACGACAGGCTGTGTTGTTAACATGAGCTACAGGAGTGTAACATTACCCCCAGCTTAGTTCTTGTGATGGTCACTACCACAGGCTGTGTTGTTAACATGAGCTGTAGGAGTGTAACATTACCCCCAGCTCAGTTCTTGTGATGGTCACTCCCACAGAATGTGTTGTTAACATGAGCTGTAGGAGTGTAACATTACCCCCAGCTCAGTTCTTCTGATGGTCAGTACCACAGGCTGTGTTGTTAACATGAGCTGTAGGAGCGTAACCTTACCCCCAGCTCAGTTCTTCTGATAGTCAGTCACTACCACAGGCTGTGTTGTTAACATGAGCTGTAGGAGTGTAACATTACCCCAGCTCAGTTCTTCTGATGGTCACTACCACAGGCTGTGTTAACATGAGGTGTAGGAGTGTAACATTACCCCCAGCTCAGTTCTTCTGATGGTCACTACCACAGGCTGTGTTGTTAACATGAGGTGTAGGAGTGTAACATTACCCCCAGCTCAGTTCTTTTGATGGTCACTACCACAGGCTGTGTTGTTAACATGAGGTGTAGGAGTGTAACATTACCCTAGCTCAGTTCTTTTGATGGTCACTACCACAGGCTGTGTTGTTAACATGAGCTACAGGAGTGTAACATTACCCCCAGCTCAGTTCTTGTGATGGTCAGTCACTACCACAGGCTGTGTTGTTAACATGAGCTACAGGAGTATAACATTAACCCCAGCTCAGTTCTTCTGATGGTCACTACCACAGGCTGTGTTGTTAACATGAGCTACAGGAGTGTAACATTAACCCCAGCTCAGTTCTTGTGATGGTCAATACGACAGGCTGTGTTATTAACATGAGCTACAGGAGTGTAACATTACCCCCAGCTTAGTTCTTGTGATGGTCACTACCACAGGCTGTGTTGTTAACATGAGCTGTAGGAGTGTAACATTACCCCCAGCTCAGTTCTTGTGATGGTCACTACCACAGAATGTGTTGTTAACTTGAGCTACAGGAGTGTAAAATTACCCCCAGCTCAGTTCTTGTGATGGTCAGTCACTACCACAGGCTGTGTTGTTAACATGAGCTGTAGGAGTGTAACATTAACCCCAGCTCAGTTCTTGTGATGGTCACTACCACAGGCTGTGTTGATAACATGAGCTACAGGAGTGTAACATTACCCCCAGCTCAGTTCTTGTAATGGTCACTACCACAGGCTGTGTTGTTAACATGAGCTACAGGAGTATAACATTAACCCCAGCTCAGTTCTTCTGATGGTCAATACGACAGGCTGTGTTGTTAACATGAGCTACAGGAGTGTAACATTACCCCCAGCTTAGTTCTTGTGATGGTCACTACCACAGGCTGTGTTGTTAACATGAGCTGTAGGAGTGTAACATTACCCCCAGCTCAGTTCTTGTGATGGTCACTACCACAGGCTGTGTTGTTAACATGAGCTGTAGGAGCGTAACATTATCCCAAGCTCAGTTCTTCTGATGGTCACTACCACAGGCTGTGTTGTTAACATGAGGTGTAGGAGTGTAACATTACCCCCAGCTCAGTTCTTCTGATGGTCACTACCACAGACTGTGTTGTTAACATGAGCTACAGGAGTGTAACATTACCCCCATTTCAGTTCTTCTGATGGTCACTACCACAGGCTGTGTTGTTAACATGAGGTGCAGGAGTGTAACATTACCCCAGCTCAGTTCTTCTGATGGTCACTACCACAGGCTGTGTTGTTAACATGAGCTACAGGAGTATAACATTAACCCCAGCTCAGTTCTTCTGATGGTCACTACCACAGGCTGTGTTGTTAACATGAGCTGTAGGAGCGTAACATTAACCCCAGCTCAGTTCTTCTGATGGTCACTACCACAGGCTGTGTTTTTAACATGAGCTGTAGGAGTGTAACATTACCCCCAGCTCAGTTCTTCTGATGGTCAGTACCACAGGCTGTGTTGTTAACATGAGCTGTAGGAGCGTAACATTACCCCCAGCTCAGTTCTTCTGATAGTCAGTCACTACCACAGGCTGTGTTGTTAACATGAGCTGTAGGAGTGTAACATTACCCCAGCTCAGTTCTTGTGATGGTCACTACCACAGGCTGTGTTAACATGAGGTGTAGGAGTGTAACATTACCCCCAGCTCAGTTCTTCTGATGGTCACTACCACAGGCTGTGTTGTTAACATGAGGTGTAGGAGTGTAACATTACCCCCAGCTCAGTTCTTCTGATGGTCACTACCACAGGCTGTGTTGTTAACATGAGCTACAGGAGTGTAACATTACCCCCAGCTCAGTTCTTGTGATGGTCAATCACTACCACACGCTGTGTTGTTAACATCAGCTACAGGAGTATAACATTAACCCCAGCTCAGTTCTTCTGATGGTCACTACCACAGGCTGTGTTGTTAACATGAGCTGTAGGAGCGTAACATTAACCCCAGGTCAGTTCTTGTGATGGTCAATACGACAGGCTGTGTTGTTAACATGAGCTACAGGAGTGTAACATTACCCCCAGCTCAGTTCTTCTGATGGTCACTACCACAGGCTGTGTTGTTAACATGAGCTGTAGGAGTGTAACATTACCCCTAGCTCAGTTCTTGTGATGGTCACTACCACAGGCTGTGTTGTTAACATGAGGTGTAGGAGTGTAACATTACCCCCAGCTCAGTTCTTGTGATGGTCACTACCACAGGCTGTGTTGTTAACATGAGCTACAGGAGTGTAACATTACCCCCAGCTCAGTTCTTGTAATGGTCACTACCACAGGCTGTGTTGTTAACATGAGCTGTAGGAGTGTAACATTACCCCCAGCTCAGTTCTTGTGATGGTCACTACCACAGGCTGTGTTGTTAACATGAGGTGTAGGAGTGTAACATTACCCCAGCTCAGTTCTTCTGATGGTCACTACCACAGGCTGTGTTGTTAACATGAGGCGTAGGAGTGTAACATTACCCCCAGCTCAGTTCTTCTGATGGTCACTACCACAGGCTATGTTGTTAACATGAGCTACAGGAGTGTAACATTAACCCCAGCTCAGTTCTTCTGATGGTCACTACCACAGGCTGTGTTGTTAACATGAGCTGTAGGAGTGTAACATTACCCCCAGCTCAGTTCTTGTGATGGTCACTACCACAGGCTGTGTTGTTAACATGAGCTACAGGAGAGTAACATTACCCCCAGCTCAGTTCTTGTGATGGTCACTACCACAGGCTGTGTTGTTAACATGAGCTGTAGGAGCGTAACATTACCCCCAGCTCAGTTCTTCTGATGGCCATTACCACAGGCTGTGTTGTTAATATTAGCTACAGGAGTATAACATTAACCCCAGCTCAGTTCTTCTGATGGTCACTACCACAGGCTGTGTTGTTAATATGAGCTACAGGAGTGTAACATTACCCCAGCTCAGTTCTTCTGATGGTCACTACCACAGGCTGTGTTGTTAACATGAGCTGTAGGAGCGTAACATTAACCCCAGCTCAGTTCTTGTGATGGTCAATACGACAGGCTGTGTTGTTAACATGAGCTACAGGAGTGTAACATTACCCCCAGCTTAGTTCTTGTGATGGTCACTACCACAGGCTGTGTTGTTAACATGAGCTGTAGGAGTGTAACATTACCCCCAGCTCAGTTCTTGTGATGGTCACTACCACAGGCTGTGTTGTTAACATGAGCTGTAGGAGCGTAACATTACCCCCAGCTCAGTTATTCTGATGGCCATTACCACAGGCTGTGTTGTTAATATGAGCTACAGGAGTGTAACATTACCCCAGCTCAGTTCTTCTGATGGTCACTACCACAGGCTGTGTTGTTATCATGAGCTACAGGAGCGTAACATTACCCCCAGCTCAGTTCTTCTGATGGTCAGTCACTACCACAGGCTGTGTTGTTAACATGAGCTGTAGGAGTGTAACATTACCCCCAGCTCAGTTCTTCTGATGGTCACTACCACAGGCTGTGTTGTTAACATGAGCTGCAGGAGCGTAACATTAACCCCAGCTCAGTTCTTGTGATGGTCAATACGACAGGCTGTGTTGTTAACATGAGCTACAGGAGTGTAACATTACCCCCAGCTTAGTTCTTGTGACGGTCACTACCACAGGCTGTGTTGTTAACATGAGCTGTAGGAGTGTAACATTACCCCCAGCTCAGTTCTTCTGATGGTCACTACCACAGGCTGTGTTGTTAAGATGAGGTGTAGGAGTGTAACATTACCCCCAGCTCGGTTCTTCTGATGGTCACTACCACAGACTGTGTTGTTAACATGAGCTACAGGAGTGTAACATTACCCCCAGCTCAGTTCTTCTGATGGTCACTACCACAGGCTGTGTTGTTAACATGAGGTGTAGGAGTGTAACATTACCCCAGCTCAGTTCTTCTGATGGTCACTACCACAGGCTGTGTTGTTAACATGAGCTACAGGAGTATAACATTAACCCCAGCTCAGTTCTTCTGATGGTCACTACCACAGGCTGTGTTGTTAAAATGAGCTGTAGGAGCGTAACATTAACCCCAGCTCAGTTCTTCTGATGGTCACTACCACAGGCTGTGTTTTTAACATGAGCTGTAGGAGGGTAACATTACCCCCAGCTCAGTTCTTGTGATGGTCACTACCACAGGCTGTGTTGTTAACATGAGCTGTAGGAGTGTAACATTACCCCCAGCTCAGTTCTTCTGATGGTCACTACCACAGACTGTGTTGTTAACATGAGCTACAGGAGTGTAACATTACCCCCAGCTCAGTTCTTCTGATGGTCACTACCACAGGCTGTGTTGTTAACATGAGCTGTAGGAGTGTAACATTACCCCCAGCTCAGTTCTTGTGATGGTCACTACCACAGGCTGTGTTGTTAACATGAGCTGTAGGAGCGTAACATTACCCCCAGCTCAGTTATTCTGATGGCCATTACCACAGGCTGTGTTGTTAATATGAGCTACAGGAGTGTAACATTAACCGCAGCTCAGTTCTTGTGATGGTCACTACCACAGGCTGTGTTGTTAACATGAGCTACAGGAGTGTAACATTACCCCCAGCTCAGTTCTTGTGATGGTCACTACCACAGACTGTGTTGTTAACATGAGCTGTAGGAGCGTAACGTTACCCCCAGCTCAGTTCTTCTGATGGCCATTACCACAAGCTGTGTTGTTAACATGAGGTGTAGGAGTGTAACATTACCCCAGCTCAGTTCTTGTGATGGTCAATACGACAGGCTGTGTTGTTAACATGAGCTACAGGAGTATAAGATTACCCCCAGCTTAGTTCTTCTGATGGTCACTACCACAGGCTGTGTTGTTATCATGAGCTACAGGAGCGTAACATTACCCCCAGCTCAGTTCTTCTGATGGTCAGTCACTACCACAGGCTGTGTTGTTAACATGAGCTGTAGGAGTGTAACATTACCCCCAGCTCAGTTCTTCTGATGGTCACTACCACAGGCTGTGTTGTTAACATGAGCTGCAGGAGCGTAACATTAACCCCAGCTCAGTTCTTGTGATGGTCAATACGACAGGCTGTGTTGTTAACATGAGCTACAGGAGTGTAACATTACCCCCAGCTTAGTTCTTGTGACGGTCACTACCACAGGCTGTGTTGTTAACATGAGCTGTAGGAGTGTAACATTACCCCCAGCTCAGTTCTTCTGATGGTCACTACCACAGGCTGTGTTGTTAAGATGAGGTGTAGGAGTGTAACATTACCCCCAGCTCAGTTCTTCTGATGGTCACTACCACAGACTGTGTTGTTAACATGAGCTACAGGAGTGTAACATTACCCCCAGCTCAGTTCTTCTGATGGTCACTACCACAGGCTGTGTTGTTAACATGAGGTGTAGGAGTGTAACATTACCCCAGCTCAGTTCTTCTGATGGTCACTACCACAGGCTGTGTTGTTAACATGAGCTACAGGAGTATAACATTAACCCCAGCTCAGTTCTTCTGATGGTCACTACCACAGGCTGTGTTGTTAAAATGA
Organism: Lampris incognitus; assembly: GCF_029633865.1. NCBI lineage: Eukaryota > Metazoa > Chordata > Actinopteri > Lampriformes > Lampridae > Lampris > Lampris incognitus. The sequence goes on along the minus strand of NC_079212.1, from coordinate 60,818,079 downwards.
GCTGTAGGAGCGTAACATTAACCCCAGCTCAGTTCTTCTGATGGTCACTACCACAGGCTGTGTTTTTAACATGAGCTGTAGGAGGGTAACATTACCCCCAGCTCAGTTCTTGTGATGGTCACTACCACAGGCTGTGTTGTTAACATGAGCTGTAGGAGTGTAACATTACCCCCAGCTCAGTTCTTCTGATGGTCAGTACCACAGGCTGTGTTGTTAACATGAGCTGTAGGAGCGTAACATTAACCCCAGCTCAGTTCTTCTGATGGTCACTACCACAGGCTGTTTTGTTAACATGAGCTGTAGGAGTGTAACATAACCCCAGGTCAGTTCTTGTGATGGTCACTACCACAGGCTGTGTTGTTAACATGAGGTGTAGGAGTGTAACATTACCCCCAGCTCAGTTCTTCTGATGGTCACTACCACAGACTGTGTTGTTAACATGAGCTACAGGAGTGTAACATTACCCCCAGCTCAGTTCTTCTGATGGTCACTACCACAGGCTGTGTTGTTAACATGAGGTGTAGGAGTGTAACATTACCCTAGCTCAGTTCTTTTGATGGTCACTACCACAGGCTGTGTTGTTAACATGAGCTACAGGAGTGTAACATTACCCCCAGCTCAGTTCTTCTGATGGTCACTACCACAGGCTGTGTTGTTAACATGAGGTGTAGGAGTGTAACATTACCCCAGCTCAGTTCTTCTGATGGTCACTACCACAGGCTGTGTTGTTAACATGAGCTACAGGAGTATAACATTAACCCCAGCTCAGTTCTTCTGATGGTCACTACCACAGGCTGTGTTGTTAAAATGAGCTGTAGGAGCGTAACATTAACCCCAGCTCAGTTCTTCTGATGGTCACTACCACAGGCTGTGTTTTTAACATGAGCTGTAGGAGGGTAACATTAACCCCAGCTCAGTTCTTGTGATGGTCAATACGACAGGCTGTGTTGTTAACATGAGCTACAGGAGTGTAACATTACCCCCAGCTTAGTTCTTGTGACGGTCACTACCACAGGCTGTGTTGTTAACATGAGCTGTAGGAGTGTAACATTACCCCCAGCTCAGTTCTTCTGATGGTCACTACCACAGGCTGTGTTGTTAAGATGAGGTGTAGGAGTGTAACATTACCCCCAGCTCAGTTCTTCTGATGGTCACTACCACAGACTGTGTTGTTAACATGAGCTACAGGAGTGTAACATTACCCCCAGCTCAGTTCTTCTGATGGTCACTACCACAGGCTGTGTTGTTAACATGAGGTGTAGGAGTGTAACATTACCCCAGCTCAGTTCTTCTGATGGTCACTACCACAGGCTGTGTTGTTAACATGAGCTACAGGAGTATAACATTAACCCCAGCTCAGTTCTTCTGATGGTCACTACCACAGGCTGTGTTTTTAACATGAGCTGTAGGAGGGTAACATTACCCCCAGCTCAGTTCTTGTGATGGTCACTACCACAGGCTGTGTTGTTAACATGAGCTGTAGGAGTGTAACATTACCCCCAGCTCAGTTCTACTGATGGTCAGTACCACAGGCTGTGTTGTTAACATGAGCTGTAGGAGCGTAACATTAACCCCAGCTCAGTTCTTCTGATGGTCACTACCACAGGCTGTTTTGTTAACATGAGCTGTAGGAGTGTAACATAACCCCAGGTCAGTTCTTGTGATGGTCACTACCACAGGCTGTGTTGTTAACATGAGGTGTAGGAGTGTAACATTACCCCCAGCTCAGTTCTTCTGATGGTCACTACCACAGACTGTGTTGTTAACATGAGCTACAGGAGTGTAACATTACCCCCAGCTCAGTTCTTCTGATGGTCACTACCACAGGCTGTGTTGTTAACATGAGGTGTAGGAGTGTAACATTACCCTAGCTCAGTTCTTTTGATGGTCACTACCACAGGCTGTGTTGTTAACATGAGCTACAGGAGTATAACATTAACCCCAGCTCAGTTCTTCTGATGGTCACTACCACAGGCTGTGTTGCTAAAATGAGCTGTAGGAGTGTAACATTACCCCCAGCTCAGTTCTTGTGATGGTCACTACCACAGAATGTGTTGTTAACATGAGCTGTAGGAGTGTAACATTACCCCCAGCTCAGTTCTTGTGATGGTCACTACCACAGGCTGTGTTGTTAACATGAGCTGTAGGAGCGTAACATTATCCCAAGCTCAGTTCTTCTGATGGTCACTACCAAAGGCTGTGTTGTTAACATGAGCTGTAGGAGCGTAACATTATCCCAAGCTCAGTTCTTCTGATGGTCACTACCACAGGCTGTGTTGCTAAAATGAGCTGTAGGAGTGTAACATTACCCCCAGCTCAGTTCTTGTGATGGTCACTACCACAGAATGTGTTGTTAACATGAGCTGTAGGAGTGTAACATTACCCCCAGCTCAGTTCTTCTGATGGTCACTACCACAGACTGTGTTGTTAACATGAGCTACAGGAGTGTAACATTACCCCCAGCTCAGTTCTTCTGATGGTCACTACCACAGGCTGTGTTGTTAACATGAGGTGTAGGAGTGTAACATTACCCCAGCTCAGTTCTTCTGATGGTCACTACCACAGGCTGTGTTGTTAACATGAGCTACAGGAGTATAACATTAACCCCAGCTCAGTTCTTCTGATGGTCACTACCACAGGCTGTGTTGTTAAAATGAGCTGTAGGAGCGTAACATTAACCCCAGCTCAGTTCTTCTGATGGTCACTACCACAGGCTGTGTTTTTAACATGAGCTGTAGGAGGGTAACATTACCCCCAGCTCAGTTCTTGTGATGGTCACTACCACAGGCTGTGTTGTTAACATGAGCTGTAGGAGTGTAACATTACCCCCAGCTCAGTTCTTCTGATGGTCAGTACCACAGGCTGTGTTGTTAACATGAGCTGTAGGAGCGTAACATTAACCCCAGCTCAGTTCTTCTGATGGTCACTACCACAGGCTGTTTTGTTAACATGAGCTGTAGGAGTGTAACATAACCCCAGGTCAGTTCTTGTGATGGTCACTACCACAGGCTGTGTTGTTAACATGAGGTGTAGGAGTGTAACATTACCCCCAGCTCAGTTCTTCTGATGGTCACTACCACAGACTGTGTTGTTAACATGAGCTACAGGAGTGTAACATTACCCCCAGCTCAGTTCTTCTGATGGTCACTACCACAGGCTGTGTTGTTAACATGAGGTGTAGGAGTGTAACATTACCCTAGCTCAGTTCTTTTGATGGTCACTACCACAGGCTGTGTTGTTAACATGAGCTACAGGAGTATAACATTAACCCCAGCTCAGTTCTTCTGATGGTCACTACCACAGGCTGTGTTGCTAAAATGAGCTGTAGGAGTGTAACATTACCCCCAGCTCAGTTCTTGTGATGGTCACTACCACAGAATGTGTTGTTAACATGAGCTGTAGGAGTGTAACATTACCCCCCGCTCAGTTCTTGTGATGGTCACTACCACAGGCTGTGTTGTTAACATGAGCTGTAGGAGCGTAACATTATCCCAAGCTCAGTTCTTCTGATGGTCACTACCACAGGCTGTGTTGTTAACATGAGGTGTAGGAGCGTAACATTAACCCCAGCTCAGTTCTTGTGATGGTCAATACGACAGGCTGTGTTGTTAACATGAGCTACAGGAGTATAACATTACCCCCAGCTTAGTTCTTGTGACGGTCACTACCACAGGCTGTGTTGTTAACATGAGCTGTAGGAGTGTAACATTACCCCCAGCTCAGTTCTTCTGATGGTCACTACCACAGGCTGTGTTGTTAACATGAGGTGTAGGAGTGTAACATTACCCCCAGCTCAGTTCTTCTGATGGTCACTACCACAGACTGTGTTGTTAACATGAGCTACAGGAGTGTAACATTACCCCCAGCTCAGTTCTTCTGATGGTCACTACCACAGGCTGTGTTGTTAACATGAGGTGTAGGAGTGTAACATTACCCTAGCTCAGTTCTTTTGATGGTCACTACCACAGGCTGTGTTGTTAACATGAGCTACAGGAGTATAACATTAACCCCAGCTCAGTTCTTCTGATGGTCACTACCACAGGCTGTGTTGCTAAAATGAGCTGTAGGAGTGTAACATTACCCCCAGCTCAGTTCTTGTGATGGTCACTACCACAGAATGTGTTGTTAACATGAGCTGTAGGAGTGTAACATTTCCCCCAGCTCAGTTCTTGTGATGGTCACTACCACAGGCTGTGTTGTTAACATGAGCTGTAGGAGCGTAACATTATCCCAAGCTCAGTTCTTCTGATGGTCACTACCACAGGCTGTGTTGTTAACATGAGCTGCAGGAGCGTAACATTAACCCCAGCTCAGGTTCTTGTGATGGTCAATACGACAGGCTGTGTTGTTAACATGAGCTACAGGAGTATAACATTACCCCCAGCTTAGTTCTTGTGACGGTCACTACCAAAGGCTGTGTTGTTAACATGAGCTGTAGGAGTGTAACATTACCCCCAGCTCAGTTCTTCTGATGGTCACTACCACAGGCTGTGTTGTTAACATGAGGTGTAGGAGTGTAACATTACCCCCAGCTCAGTTCTTCTGATGGTCACTACCACAGACTGTGTTGTTAACATGAGCTACAGGAGTGTAACATTACCCCCAGCTCAGTTCTTCTGATGGTCACTACCACAGGCTGTGTTGTTAACATGAGGTGTAGGAGTGTAACATTACCCTACCTCAGTTCTTTTGATGGTCACTACCACAGGCTGTGTTGTTAACATGAGCTACAGGAGTATAACATTAACCCCAGCTCAGTTCTTCTGATGGTCACTACCACAGGCTGTGTTGTTAAAATGAGCTGTAGGAGCGTAACATTAACCCCAGCTCAGTTCTTCTGATGGTCACTACCACAGGCTGTGTTTTTAACATGAGCTGTAGGAGTGTAACATTACCCCCAGCTCAGTTCTTCTGATGGTCACTACCACAGGCTGTGTTGTTAAAATGAGCTGTAGGAGCGTAACATTAACCCCAGCCCAGTTCTTCTGATGGTCACTACCACAGGCTGTGTTTTTAACATGAGCTGTAGGAGGGTAACATTACCCCCAGCTCAGTTCTTGTGATGGTCACTACCACAGGCTGTGTTGTTAACATGAGCTGTAGGAGTGTAACATTACCCCCAGCTCAGTTCTTCTGATGGTCAGTACCACAGGCTGTGTTGTTAACATGAGCTGTAGGAGCGTAACATTACCCCCAGCTCAGTTCTTCTGATAGTCAGTCAATACCACAGGCTGTGTTGTTAACATGAGCTGTAGGAGTGTAACATTACCCCCAGCTCAGTTCTTCTGATGGTCACTACCACAGGCTGTGTTGTTAACATGAGCTACAGGAGTGTAACATTACCCCCAGCTCAGTTTTTGTAATGGTCACTACCACAGGCTGTGTTGTTAACATGAGGTGTAAGAGTGTAACATTACCCCCAGCTCAGTTCTTCTGATGGTCACTACCACAGACTGTGTTGTTAACATGAGCTACAGGAGTGTAACATTACCCCCAGCTCAGTTCTTCTGATGGTCACTACCACAGGCTGTGTTGTTAACATGAGCTACAGGAGTATAACATTAACCCCAGCTCAGTTCTTCTGATGGTCACTACCACAGGATGTGTTGTTAACATGAGCTGTAGGAGCGTAACATTAACCCCAGCTCAGTTGTTCTGCTGGTCACTACCACAGGCTGTATTGTTAACATGAGCTGTAGGAGTGTAACATTACTCCCAGCTCAGTTCTTAGGATGGTCAGTACCCCAGGCTGTGTTGTTAACATGAACTGTAGGAGCGTAACATTACCCCCAGCTCAGTTCTTCTGATAGTCAGTCACTACCACAGGCTGTGTTGTTAACATGAGGTGTAGGAGTGTAACATTACCCCAGCTCAGTTCTTCTGATGGTCACTACCACAGGCTGTGTTGTTAACATGAGCTACAGGAGTATAACATTAACCCCAGCTCAGTTCTTCTGATGGTCACTACCACAGGCTGTGTTTTTAACATGAGCTGTAGGAGGGTAACATTACCCCCAGCTCAGTTCTTGTGATGGTCACTACCACAGGCTGTGTTGTTAACATGAGCTGTAGGAGTGTAACATTACCCCCAGCTCAGTTCTTCTGATGGTCAGTACCACAGGCTGTGTTGTTAACATGAGCTGTAGGAGCGTAACATTAACCCCAGCTCAGTTCTTCTGATGGTCACTACCACAGGCTGTTTTGTTAACATGAGCTGTAGGAGTGTAACATAACCCCAGGTCAGTTCTTGTGATGGTCACTACCACAGGCTGTGTTGTTAACATGAGGTGTAGGAGTGTAACATTACCCCCAGCTCAGTTCTTCTGATGGTCACTACCACAGACTGTGTTGTTAACATGAGCTACAGGAGTGTAACATTACCCCCAGCTCAGTTCTTCTGATGGTCACTACCACAGGCTGTGTTGTTAACATGAGGTGTAGGAGTGTAACATTACCCTAGCTCAGTTCTTTTGATGGTCACTACCACAGGCTGTGTTGTTAACATGAGCTACAGGAGTATAACATTAACCCCAGCTCAGTTCTTCTGATGGTCACTACCACAGGCTGTGTTGCTAAAATGAGCTGTAGGAGTGTAACATTACCCCCAGCTCAGTTCTTGTGATGGTCACTACCACAGAATGTGTTGTTAACATGAGCTGTAGGAGTGTAACATTACCCCCAGCTCAGTTCTTGTGATGGTCACTACCACAGGCTGTGTTGTTAACATGAGCTGTAGGAGCGTAACATTATCCCAAGCTCAGTTCTTCTGATGGTCACTACCACAGGCTGTGTTGTTAACATGAGCTGTAGGAGCGTAACATTATCCCAAGCTCAGTTCTTCTGATGGTCACTACCACAGGCTGTGTTGCTAAAATGAGCTGTAGGAGTGTAACATTACCCCCAGCTCAGTTCTTGTGATGGTCACTACCACAGAATGTGTTGTTAACATGAGCTGTAGGAGTGTAACATTACCCCCAGCTCAGTTCTTCTGATGGTCACTACCACAGACTGTGTTGTTAACATGAGCTACAGGAGTGTAACATTACCCCCAGCTCAGTTCTTCTGATGGTCACTACCACAGGCTGTGTTGTTAACATGAGGTGTAGGAGTGTAACATTACCCCAGCTCAGTTCTTCTGATGGTCACTACCACAGGCTGTGTTGTTAACATGAGCTACAGGAGTATAACATTAACCCCAGCTCAGTTGTTCTGCTGGTCACTACCACAGGCTGTATTGTTAACATGAGCTGTAGGAGTGTAACATTACCCCCAGCTCAGTTCTTAGGATGGTCAGTACCACAGGCTGTGTTGTTAACATGAACTGTAGGAGCGTAACATTACCCCCAGCTCAGTTCTTCTGATGGTCACTACCACAGGCTGTGTTGTTAACATGAGCTGCAGGAGCATAACATTACCCCCAGCTCAGTTCTTCTGATGGTCAGTCACTACCACAGGCTGTATTGTTAACATGAGCTACAGGAGTATAACATTAACCCCAGCTCAGTTCTTCTGATGGTCACTACCACAGGCTGTGTTGTTAACATGAGCTGTAGGAGCGTAACATTAACCCCAGCTCAGTTCTTCTGATGGTCACTACCACAGGCTGTTTTGTTAACATGAGCTGTAGGAGTGTAACATAACCCCAGGTCAGTTCTTGTGATGGTCACTACCACAGGCTGTGTTGTTAACATGAGCTGTAGGAGTGTAACATTACCCCCAGCTCAGTTCTTGTGATGGTCACTACCACAGAATGTGTTGTTAACATGAGCTGTAGGAGTGTAACATTACCCCCAGCTCAGTTCTTGTGATGGTCACTACCACAGAATGTGTTGTTAACATGAGCTGTAGGAGTGTAACATTACCCCCAGCTCAGTTCTTGTGATGGTCACTACCACAGGCTGTGTTGTTAACATGAGCTGTAGGAGCGTTACATTACCCCCAGCTCAGTTATTCTGATGGCCATTAACACAGGCTGTGTTGTTAATATGAGCTACAGGAGTATAACATTAACCCCAGCTCAGTTCTTCTGATGGTCACTACCACAGGCTGTGTTGTTAACATGAGGTGTAGGAGTGTAACATTACCCTAGCTCAGTTCTTTTGATGGTCACTACCACAGGCTGTGTTGTTAACATGAGCTACAGGAGTATAACATTAACCCCAGCTCAGTTCTTCTGATGGTCACTACCACAGGCTGTGTTGCTAAAATGAGCTGTAGGAGTGTAACATTACCCCCAGCTCAGTTCTTGTGATGGTCACTACCACAGGCTGTGTTGTTAACATGAGCTGTAGGAGCGTAACATTATCCCAAGCTCAGTTCTTCTGATGGTCACTACCACAGGCTGTGTTGTTAACATGAACTGCAGGAGCGTAACATTAACCCCAGCTCAGTTCTTGTGATGGTCAATACGACAGGCTGTGTTGTTAACATGAGCTACAGGAGTATAACATTACCCCCAGCTTAGTTCTTGTGACGGTCACTACCACAGGCTGTGTTGTTAACATGAGCTGTAGGAGTGTAACATTACCCCCAGCTCAGTTCTTCTGATGGTCACTACCACAGGCTGTGTTGTTAACATGAGGTGTAGGAGTGTAACATTACCCCCAGCTCAGTTCTTCTGATGGTCACTACCACAGACTGTGTTGTTAACATGAGCTACAGGAGTGTAACATTACCCCCAGCTCAGTTCTTCTGATGGTCACTACCACAGGCTGTGTTGTTAACATGAGGTGTAGGAGTGTAACATTACCCTAGCTCAGTTCTTTTGATGGTCACTACCACAGGCTGTGTTGTTAACATGAGCTACAGGAGTATAACATTAACCCCAGCTCAGTTCTTCTGATGGTCACTACCACAGGCTGTGTTGCTAAAATGAGCTGTAGGAGTGTAACATTACCCCCAGCTCAGTTCTTGTGATGGTCACTACCACAGGCTGTGTTGTTAACATGAGCTGTAGGAGCGTAACATTATCCCAAGCTCAGTTCTTCTGATGGTCACTACCACAGGCTGTGTTGTTAACATGAACTGCAGGAGCGTAACATTAACCCCAGCTCAGTTCTTGTGATGGTCAATACGACAGGCTGTGTTGTTAACATGAGCTACAGGAGTATAACATTACCCCCAGCTTAGTTCTTGTGACGGTCACTACCACAGGCTGTGTTGTTAACATGAGCTGTAGGAGTGTAACATTACCCCCAGCTCAGTTCTTCTGATGGTCACTACCACAGGCTGTGTTGTTAACATGAGGTGTAGGAGTGTAACATTACCCCCAGCTCAGTTCTTCTGATGGTCACTACCACAGACTGTGTTGTTAACATGAGCTACAGGAGTGTAACATTACCCCCAGCTCAGTTCTTCTGATGGTCACTACCACAGGCTGTGTTGTTAACATGAGGTGTAGGAGTGTAACATTACCCTAGCTCAGTTCTTTTGATGGTCACTACCACAGGCTGTGTTGTTAACATGAGCTACAGGAGTATAACATTAACCCCAGCTCAGTTCTTCTGATGGTCACTACCACAGGCTGTGTTGCTAAAATGAGCTGTAGGAGTGTAACATTACCCCCAGCTCAGTTCTTGTGATGGTCACTACCACAGAATGTGTTGTTAACATGAGCTGTAGGAGTGTAACATTACCCCCAGCTCAGTTCTTGTGATGGTCACTACCACAGGCTGTGTTGTTAACATGAGCTGTAGGAGCGTAACATTATCCCAAGCTCAGTTCTTCTGATGGTCACTACCACAGGCTGTGTTGTTAACATGAGCTGCAGGAGCGTAACATTAACCCCAGCTCAGGTTCTTGTGATGGTCAATACGACAGGCTGTGTTGTTAACATGAGCTACAGGAGTATAACATTACCCCCAGCTTAGTTCTTGTGACGGTCTCTACCAAAGGCTGTGTTGTTAACATGAGCTGTAGGAGTGTAACATTACCCCCAGCTCAGTTCTTCTGATGGTCACTACCACAGGCTGTGTTGTTAACATGAGGTGTAGGAGTGTAACATTACCCCCAGCTCAGTTCTTCTGATGGTCACTACCACAGACTGTGTTGTTAACATGAGCTACAGGAGTGTAACATTACCCCCAGCTCAGTTCTTCTGATGGTCACTACCACAGGCTGTGTTGTAAACATGAGGTGTAGGAGTGTAACATTACCCTACCTCAGTTCTTTTGATGGTCACTACCACAGGCTGTGTTGTTAACATGAGCTACAGGAGTATAACATTAACCCCAGCTCAGTTCTTCTGATGGTCACTACCACAGGCTGTGTTGTTAAAATGAGCTGTAGGAGCGTAACATTAACCCCAGCTCAGTTCTTCTGATGGTCACTACCACAGGCTGTGTTTTTAACATGAGCTGTAGGAGTGTAACATTACCCCCAGCTCAGTTCTTCTGATGGTCACTACCACAGGCTGTGTTGTTAAAATGAGCTGTAGGAGCGTAACATTAACCCCAGCCCAGTTCTTCTGATGGTCACTACCACAGGCTGTTTTTTTTAACATGAGCTGTAGGAGGGTAACATTACCCCCAGCTCAGTTCTTGTGATGGTCACTACCACAGGCTGTGTTGTTAACATGAGCTGTAGGAGTGTAACATTACCCCCAGCTCAGTTCTTCTGATGGTCAGTACCACAGGCTGTGTTGTTAACATGAGCTGTAGGAGCGTAACATTACCCCCAGCTCAGTTCTTCTGATAGTCAGTCAATACCACAGGCTGTGTTGTTAACATGAGCTGTAGGAGTGTAACATTACCCCCAGCTCAGTTCTTCTGATGGTCACTACCACAGGCTGTGTTGTTAACATGAGCTACAGGAGTGTAACATTACCCCCAGCTCAGTTTTTGTAATGGTCACTACCACAGGCTGTGTTGTTAACATGAGGTGTAAGAGTGTAACATTACCCCCAGCTCAGTTCTTCTGATGGTCACTACCACAGACTGTGTTGTTAACATGAGCTACAGGAGTGTAACATTACCCCCAGCTCAGTTCTTCTGATGGTCACTACCACAGGCTGTGTTGTTAACATGAGCTACAGGAGTATAACATTAACCCCAGCTCAGTTCTTCTGATGGTCACTACCACAGGATGTGTTGTTAACATGAGCTGTAGGAGCGTAACATTAACCCCAGCTCAGTTGTTCTGCTGGTCACTACCACAGGCTGTATTGTTAACATGAGCTGTAGGAGTGTAACATTACCCCCAGCTCAGTTCTTAGGATGGTCAGTACCACAGGCTGTGTTGTTAACATGAACTGTAGGAGCGTAACATTACCCCCAGCTCAGTTCTTCTGATAGTCAGTCACTACCACAGGCTGTGTTGTTAACATGAGCTGTAGGAGTGTAACATTACCCCCAGCTCAGTTCTTGTGATGGTCACTACCACAGGCTGTGTTGTTAATATGAGCTGTAGGAGTGTAACATAACCCCAGGTCAGTTCTTGTGATGGTCACTACCACAGGCTGTGTTGTTATCATGAGCTACAGGAGCGTAACATTACCCCCAGCTCAGTTCTTCTGATGGTCAGTCACTACCACAGGCTGTGTTGTTAACATGAGCTACAGGAGTATAACATTAATCCCAGCTCAGTTCTTCTGATGGTCACTACCACAGGCTGTGTTGTTAACATGAGCTGTAGGAGCGTAACATTAACCCCAGCTTAGTTCTTGTGATGGTCACTACCACAGGCTGTGTTGTTAACATGAGCTGTAGGAGTGTAACATTACCCCCAGCTCAGTTCTTCTGATGGTCACTACCACAGGCTGTGTTGTTAACATGAGCTGTAGGAGCGTAACATTACCCCCAGCTCAGTTATTCTGATGGCCATTACCACAGGCTGTGTTGTTAATATGAGCTACAGGAGTATAACATTAACCCCAGCTCAGTTCTTCTGATGGTCACTACCACAGGCTGTGTTGTTAACATGAGCTGCAGGAGCATAACATTACCCCCAGCTCAGTTCTTCTGATGGTCAGTCACTACCACAGGCTGTATTGTTAACATGAGCTACAGGAGTATAACATTAACCCCAGCTCAGTTCTTCTGATGGTCACTACCACAGGCTGTGTTGTTAACATGAGCTGTAGGAGCGTAACATTAACCCCAGCTCAGTTCTTCTGATGGTCACTACCACAGGCTGTTTTGTTAACATGAGCTGTAGGAGTGTAACATAACCCCAGGTCAGTTCTTGTGATGGTCACTACCACAGGCTGTGTTGTTAACATGAGCTGTAGGAGTGTAACATTACCCCCAGCTCAGTTCTTGTGATGGTCACTACCACAGAATGTGTTGTTAACATGAGCTGTAGGAGTGTAACATTACCCCCAGCTCAGTTCTTGTGATGGTCACTACCACAGAATGTGTTGTTAACATGAGCTGTAGGAGTGTAACATTACCCCCAGCTCAGTTCTTGTGATGGTCACTACCACAGGCTGTGTTGTTAACATGAGCTGTAGGAGCGTAACATTACCCCCAGCTCAGTTATTCTGATGGCCATTAACACAGGCTGTGTTGTTAATATGAGCTACAGGAGTATAACATTAACCCCAGCTCAGTTCTTCTGATGGTCACTACCACAGGCTGTGTTGTTATCATGAGCTACAGGAGCTAACATTACCCCCAGCTCAGTTCTTCTGATGGTCAGTCACTACCACAGGCTGTGTTGTTAACATGAGCTACAGGAGTGTAACATTACCCCCAGCTCAGGTCTTCTGATGGTCACTACCACAGGCTGTGTTGTTAACATGAGGTGTAGGAGCGTAACATTAACCCCAGCTCAGTTCTTGTGATGGTCAATACGACAGGCTGTGTTGTTAACATGAGCTACAGGAGTGTAACATTACCCCCAGCTTAGTTCTTGTGATGGTCACTACCACAGGCTGTGTTGTTAACATAAGCTGTAGGAGTGTAACATTACCCCCAGCTCAGTTCTTGTGATGGTCACTACCACAGGCTGTGTTGTTAACATGAGCTGTAGGAGCGTAACATTACCCCCAGCTCAGTTATTCTGATGGCCATTACCACAGGCTGTGTTGTTAATATGAGCTACAGGAGTATAACATTAACCCCAGCTCAGTTCTTCTGATGGTCACTACCACAGGCTGTGTTGTTAACATGAGCTGCAGGAGCGTAACATTAACCCCAGCTCAGTTCTTGCGATGGTCACTACCACAGGCTGTGTTGTTAACATGAGGTGTAGGAGTGTAACATTACCCCAGCTCAGTTCTTCTGATGGTCACTACCACAGGCTGTGTTGTTATCATGAGTTACAGGAGCGTAACATTACCCCCAGCTCAGTTCTTCTGATGGTCAGTCACTACCACAGGCTGTGTTGTTAACATGAGCTACAGGAGTATAACATTAACCCCAGCTCAGTTCTTCTGATGGTCACTACCACAGGCTGTGTTGTTAACATGAGCTGTAGGAGCGTAACATTGACCCCAGCTCAGTTCTTGTGATGGTCAATACGACAGGCTGTGTTGTTAACATGAGCTGTAGGAGTGTAACATTACCCCCAGCTCAGTTCTTCTGATGGTCACTACCACAGGCTGTGTTGTTAACATGAGGTGTAGGAGTGTAACATTACCCCAGCTCAGTTCTTCTGATGGTCACTACCACAGGCTGTGCTGTTAACATGAGCTACAGGAGTATAACATTAACCCCAGCTCAGTTCTTCTGATGGTCACTACCACAGGCTGTGTTGTTAACATGAGCTGTAGGAGCGTAACATTACCCCCAGCTCAGTTATTCTGATGGCCATTACCACAGGCTGTGTTGTTAATATGAGCTACAGGAGTATAACATTAACCCCAGCTCAGTTCCTCTGATGGTCACTACCACAGGCTGTGTTGTTAACATGAGCTGCAGGAGCGTAACATTAACCCCAGCTCTGTTCTTGCGATGGTCACTACCACAGGCTGTGTTGTTAACATGAGGTGTAGGAGTGTAACATTACCCCAGCTCAGTTCTTCTGATGGTCACTACCACAGGCTGTGTTGTTATCATGAGTTACAGGAGCGTAACATTACCCCCAGCTCAGTTCTTCTGATGGTCAGTCACTACCACAGGCTGTGTTGTTAACATGAGCTACAGGAGTATAACATTAACCCCAGCTCAGTTCTTCTGATGGTCACTACCACAGGCTGTGTTGTTAACATGAGCTGTAGGAGCGTAACATTGACCCCAGCTCAGTTCTTGTGATGGTCAATACGACAGGCTGTGTTGTTAACATGAGCTGTAGGAGTGTAACATTACCCCCAGCTCAGTTCTTCTGATGGTCACTACCACAGGCTGTGTTGTTAACATGAGGTGTAGGAGTGTAACATTACCCCAGCTCAGTTCTTCTGATGGTCACTACCACAGGCTGTGCTGTTAACATGAGCTACAGGAGTATAACATTAACCCCAGCTCAGTTCTTCTGATGGTCACTACCACAGGCTGTGTTGTTAACATGAGCTGTAGGAGCGTAACATTAACCCCAGCTCAGTTCTTCTGATGGCCATTACCACAGGCTGTGTTGTTAATATTAGCTACAGGAGTATAACATTAACCCCAGCTCAGTTCTTCTGATGGTCACTACCATAGGCTGTTTTGTTAACATGAGCTGTAGGAGTGTAACATAACCCCAGGTCAGTTCTTGTGATGGTCACTACCACAGGCTGTGTTGTTATCATGAGCTACAGGAGCGTAACATTACCCCCAGCTCAGTTCTTCTGATGGTCAGTCACTACCACAGGCTGTGTTGTTAACATGAGCTACAGGAGTATAACATTAACCCCAGCTCAGTTCTTCTGATGGTCACTACCACAGGCTGTGTTGTTAACATGAGCTGTAGGAGCGTAACATTAAACCCAGCTCAGTTCTTGTGATGGTCAATACGACAGGCTGTGTTGTTATTATGAGCTACAGGAGTGTAACATTACCCCCAGCTCAGTTCTTGTGATGGTCACTACCACAGGCTGTGTTGTTAACATGAGCTACAGGAGTGTAACATTACCCCCAGCTCAGTTCTTGTGATGGTCAGTCACTACCACAGGCTGTGTTGTTAACATGAGCTACAGGAGTATAACATTAACCCCAGCTCAGTTCTTCTGATGGTCACTACCACAGGCTGTGTTGTTAACATGAGCTGTAGGAGCGTAACATTAACCCCAGCTCAGTTCTTGTGATGGTCAATACGACAGGCTGTGTTGTTAACATGAGCTACAGGAGTGTAACATTACCCCCAGCTTAGTTCTTGTGATGGTCACTACCACAGGCTGTGTTGTTAACATGAGCTGTAGGAGTGTAACATTACCCCCAGCTCAGTTCTTGTGATGGTCACTCCCACAGAATGTGTTGTTAACATGAGCTGTAGGAGTGTAACATTACCCCCAGCTCAGTTCTTCTGATGGTCAGTACCACAGGCTGTGTTGTTAACATGAGCTGTAGGAGCGTAACCTTACCCCCAGCTCAGTTCTTCTGATAGTCAGTCACTACCACAGGCTGTGTTGTTAACATGAGCTGTAGGAGTGTAACATTAACCCCAGCTCAGTTCTTCTGATGGTCACTACCACAGGCTGTGTTGTTAACATGAGCTGTAGGAGTGTAACATTACCCCCAGCTCAGTTCCTCTGATGGTCACTACCACAAGGCTGTGTTGTTAACATGAGCTGTAGGAGTGTAACATTACCCCCAGCTCAGTTCTTCTGATGGTCACTACCACAGAATGTGTTGTTAACATGAGCTGTAGGAGTGTAACATTACCCCCAGCTCAGTTCCTCTGATGGTCACTACCACAAGGCTGTGTTGTTAACATGAGCTGTAGGAGTGTAACATTACCCCCAGCTCAGTTCTTCTGATGGTCACTACCACAGGCTGTGTTGTTAACTTCAGTTAGTGACTGAATGTTCTGCCCACCTTGACATGTATTTGCATGTGTATGATGTCCTGTTTTGGGATTTATGTTGACCGCAGAAAATGTAGCAAATCCTCCTCCATGATTCTTCTTTTTAGCAAATTCCCAACCGGTGAAACGATACGAAAATAGATCGATTTAAGTTTTACTAACGAGATCTCGCAAACCTTTCTCGAATCCCGCAAAAGTATGTTTTTAATTTTGAAAATGTCCTCTATGTACCATCCCGGGCTCCTTAGTGCAATACTTGCGTGTGGGAGGGGGTCCCTTTGACGTCATGACGTAATTTCCGTGTTTCTTTAATGTGACGTTACGCAAAACGTGCAGTAGCTCAAAGAGGGGGAAAAACATGGCGGAAAACAAAGGCGAGGAGGATATGGAAGCCACTGCAGGTTCGAGTGTATTACCTTCGGAAAACGATAAGTGTGACGCGGTAATGAAAGACGACAACGCGGTCATAATTATTGAAACGATTTCGAAGGCAGAAAACACGGAGCCTAAAGAAAATGTTCAGCAGGCTCCGACGTCCAGCAGCGAAGAAATGGGCGCTTGCACAACAAGCGCCGGCGCGGTTGGCGAAGCCAACGGCAGCATAAGCGACTCCGTCAGCCCTGCTGAGAACAGCGGTAACACCACCGCGGAGCCCATGACAACTGAATCACCGGCCTCCGGAGATCCTGCTGTTAGCGGACTCACGGCTGAGATGTCTTCCCCCCCCATGGTACCAGCGGTCACCCCGGTGTCCGCTCCCATTAATCTGTTGGATACGTGCGCAGTGTGTAAAGAAAATCTTCAGAGCCGCGACTGTGAACCCAAACTTCTGCCTTGCCTGCACTCCCTGTGCTTGAAATGTATACCCCAGCCAGCCAGGCAGATCAGCGTACAGGTGCCCGGACCACACGGGCAGACGGACACGCACATAGGTAAGACGCACACATTATGTCGAAATAGTTATGAAATTTGCATCTAAAATGGATGTGTATGTATGTATGTATGTATGTATGTATGTATGTATGTATGTATGTATGTATGTATGTGTGTGTGTGTGTGTGTGTGTGTATGTGTATAAAACACTTATGTGTCAGTCAAATTTAAAGGGTTAATTTCCTCCCTAATGAAAGATGAATAGCCAAGGTAGGTAGCTACCTTTGAAACGCTTGTGATTGCCGGTCTTGTATCGAACTCGTATCAAAGATCTGTTTCCCGCTATGGAAATAGGTTAGCTATCGGTAACAATTATGTTAAGGGAAGCCTTAGCATAAGGTTAGGTTGAGCTAAGCGTTAGGTTAAGGTTAGGTTGAGCTAAGCGTTAGGTTGAGGGAAGCGCTAGGTTAAGGTTAGGTTGAGCTAAGCGTTAGGTTCAGGGAAGCGTTAGGATAAGGTTAGGTTGAGCTAAGCGTTAGGTTAAGGTTAGGTTGAGGGAAGCGTTAGGTTTTAAGGTTGGGTTGAGCTAAGCGTTAGGTTAAGCTTAGGTTGAGGGAAGCGTTAGGTTAAGGTTAGGTTGAGCTAAGCGTTAGGTTGAGGGAAGCGTTAGGATAAGGTTAGGTTGAGCTAAGCGTTAGGTTAAGGTTAGGTTGAGCTAAGCGTTATGTTGAGGGAAGCGTTAGGATAAGGTTAGGTTGAGCTAAGTGTTAGGTTGAGGGAAGCGTTAGGATAAGGTTAGGTTGAGCTAAGCGTTAGGTTGAGGGAAGCGCTAGGTTAAGGTTAGGTTGAGCTAAGCGTTAGGTTAAGGTTAGGTTGAGGGAAGCGTTAGGTTGAGGGAAGCGTTAGGTTAAGGTTATGTTGAGCTAAGCGTTAGGTTAAGGTTAGGTTGAGGGAAGCGTTAGGTTAAGGTTGGGTTGAGTTAAGCGTTAGGTTGAGGGAAGTGTTAGGATAAGGTTACGTTGAGCTAAGCGTTAGGTTAAGGTTAGGTTGAGCTAAGCGTTACGTTGAGGGAAGCGTTAGGATAAGGTTAGGTCGAGTTAAGTGTTAGGTTGAGGGAAGCGTTAGGTTGAGGGAAGCGTTAGGTTAAGATTAGGTCGAGCTAAGCGTTAGGTTAAGCTTAGGTTTAGGGAAGCGTTAGGTTAAGGTTAGGTTGAGGGAAGCATTAGGATAAGGTTAGGTTGAGTGAAGCATTAGGTTAAGGTTAGGTTGAGGGAAACGTTAGGTTAAGGTTAGGTTGAGCTAAGCGTTAGGTTGAGGGAAGCGTTAGGTTGAGCTAAGCGTTAGGTTGAGAGAAGCGTTAGGTTAATGTTAGGTTGAGCTAGGCGTTAGGTTGAGGGAAGCGTTAGGATACGGTTAGGTTGAGCTAAGCGTTAGGTTAAGGTTAGGTTGAGGGAAGTGTTAGGTTGAGGGAAGCATTAGGTTAAGGTTAGGTCAAGCTAAGCGTTAGGTTAAGCTTAGGTTCAGGGAAGCGTTAGGTTGAGGAAAGCATGAGGTTAAGGTTAGGTTGAGGGAAGTGTTGGGTTAAGGTTAGTTTAAGGGGAGCTATAGGTTAAGGTTAGGTTGAGCTAAGCATTAGGTTAAGGTAAGCTTTAGCTCAGGCTTAGGTTAAGGGAAGCAATAGGTTAAGGTTAGGTTGAGCTAAGCATTAGGTTAGGGTCAGCTTTAGGTTAAGGTTAGGTTGAGCTAATCGTTAGGTTAGGGTAAGCGTTAGGTTAAAGCAACAGGTTAATTTTAGGTTGAGCTAAGCATTAGGTTAAGGTAAGCTTTAGGTTAAGGTTAGGTTGAGCTAAGCGTTAGGTTAAGGTAAGCTTTAGGTTAAGGTTAGGTTGAGCTAAGCGTTAGGTTAAGCTTAGGTTAAGGGAATCAAATCAAATCAAGTTTATTTGTGTAGCCCATTATCACACATTACAAATTTGCCTCAGTGGGCTTAAGAGCAACACAACATCCTGTCCATAGACCCTCTCATCAGATAAGGAACAGCTCCCTAAAAAACCTTTAACAGGGAGAAAAAACAGGAAGAAACCTCAGGGAGAGCACCAGAGGAGGATCTCTCTCCCAAGACGGACAGCGTGCAATGGATGTTGTGTTTACACAATACAACATTGAAAGAGGATAACAGAATTATAATGGACTTATAGAATTTATGGAGAATATGATGCGCAGGATGCCAAGCAGTGTCCAGATGCCAACGGAACAGTCCAGCACCCAAGCCACATGACCAGCATCATCATGTAAAAAAAAAAAAAAGGATTAATAAAAAGAAAATGTGATGAGGGGAATGGCAGGCAGCATCCAAGTGATGACCACCATCACAACGGAGAACCGACTGCACATGCACCCAAGGGAGACTCACATGACACCATTCACACACAGAAAAAGAGAAAGAAGACATCATTCAGAGAGAGAGAAAAGACGTAAGAGAAGAGAACAGTTTGCAGTAGTCATTAGTCATCATCAATTAAGACATCAACTAGTCATAATCTATATGCTATAATCAATACGCTATAATCTGGTCAGCAGAACAGGGGTGGTAAATTCATTGAGACAGAAGCCGGCCCACCATGCAGTACAGGTTGTGAAGCACTCAACTTAAAGGCAACTAATTGTAAACTAAGGCAAAAAGACGAGTTTTAAGTTTGGATTTAAAGGACTCAACAGACTCGGATTGTCTGATGGCAGCAGGCATGTTATTCCGCAACAATGGAGCCCGATAGGAAAAGGCCCTGCTGCCACCAGCTGACTTCTTTTTAACTTTGGGTACACACAGGAGCCCTGTATTTTGAGAGCGAAGTGCTCGAGATGGCATGTAAGGTTTAAGGAGATCAGACAGGTAGGATGGGGCAAGCCCATTTAGGATTTTATAAGTCAGCAGAAGCACCTTGTATTCTAATCTAACATGGATAGGAAGCCAATGAAGGGAGGCAAGAATTGGTGTAATATGGTCACATTTCCTCGTTTTAGTTAGGATTCTAGCAGCAGCATTCTGAACCATCTGAAAACTTTTATTACTAGAATGTGGGAGACCCGAGAACAGAACATTACAGTAATCAAGTCTGGATGAAACAAATGCATGTATTAGAATCTCTGCGTCAGCCATGGACAGGAAAGACTGAATTTTAGCTATGTTATGTAGGTGAAAAAAGGCAGTCTTGGTGATTTCTTTAATGTGCTTATCAAAAGAAAGGCTGGGATCAAACGTAACACCAAGGTGTTTGGCTGCCACACTTTGTGAAACCACAGAGTCGTCGATTGTTATCGTTACTTGATCAAATTGGTGTCTGTGTCTAGCAGGGCCAATGACCAGCATCCCGGTTTTATCCGAATTTAAGAGCGATAGGTTAAGGTTACGTTGAGCTAAGCATTAGGTTAAGGTAAGCTTTAGGTTAAGGTTAGGTTGAGCTAAGTGTTAGGTTAAGCTTAGGTTAAGGGAAGCGATAGGTTAAGGTTAGGGTTAGGTTAAAGTTGAGGTTGGGTTAAGGATAATCAAGCTTCCCGGTGTCCGAACTCTGGCCAGGGGGAAAAGATCTCGACGGGGAAACACTGGCATGCTGCGCATGATTGACATTAATGCAGAGCAATATAGTAAATTAAAAAAAAGACCTTGAATGGGATTTCTTTCTTTTTAACCAAACGCTCATCTTCAAATAATAAGCCAGTGAAAACAAATTTGTTGAAACACATTTATTTGCTCCCTTTTGTAAATGTTGCTGCCAGGTATTTACACATTTAAGGTACAGAAGACAAGAGAACTGCCCCCCCCCCACATTAACTTACTACTACTGCTTTTTGCTGCTCCCATTAGGGGTCGCCAAAGTAGATCATCTGTTTCCATCTCTTCCTGTCCTCTGCATCTTCCTCTGTCACGCCAAGCCACCTGCATGTCCTCCCTCATCACATCCATAAACCTCCTCTATTGCCTTCCTCTTCTCCTCTTCCCTGGCAGCTCCATATTCAGCATCCATCTCCCAATATACCCAGCATCTCTCCTCCACACATGTCCAATGCCCAACAGTAAGATAGTTTCCACTGGCACTCTACGGACCAACAGTACCGGTGGTGGTCATTGGTAACACGGGCCTCGACCGATCCGGTTTGAAAATCTGATTTACGATTGGCATATTTGATTTGGCAAAGGTTTTATGCCGGATACCCTCCCTGATGCAACCCCCCCCCCCCCAATTTATCCAGGCTTGGGACCGGCTCTAAGAATGCACTGGCTTGTGTATCCTCAGTAACTTAAAGATGACTAATTTGCATCCCTCCTTCATCTAAATAACCTCAACTTCATCGTAGTGGTTATTATTAGGCTTTCTTTTCTGACCAGTGTTTCATACTCATTTGAAAATTCAAAATGTAATTTGACTAAAAAGCTAAGTGGTCAGGGCTTTATATTGCTCCAATTTTGGGAAAAAGTTAATCTGTGCCAACTGGAAAGGTTTAAGATGAGAGCTTTTCAGGGCTTTTCGCTGACCTTTTTCCCATGTGCACAAATTTAGGAGCACAGTGAAAAAGTTCAAGTGACAGAGTTGATTAACAAAAATTGATTACATACACATTTTACTGTGTGTGACATGCTCAGTAAAACCTCTCCTTGTGTGCAGTGTGTAAAGAAAATCTTCAGAGCTGCGACTGTGAACCAAAACTTCTGCCTTACCTGCACTCCCTGTGCTTGAAAATGTATACCCCAGCCAGCCAGGCAGATCAGCGTACAGGTGCATACATAACATAACAGGCATACATATGAAAATCAGTGGAGGACTATGAAAGTGGGGGACCCTAGTATAAAGACAATAGGCATGGGCCTTAAAATATTGGGGGAAAAAAACATTGACATAGCTTTTTAATCCACAAATGTTGAAACACAACTTTTAAAATATTATATAAATATAAATATTATTTATATAAATTTATAATTTTTTAAATTTTTTGATAATTTTTATTATATATTATATTAATAAAAGGCTAATGTATTAATTTTATTTTTATGTATGTATTAAATTATTAAAATATTTATATAAATATTTTTAGATATATTGCAAGAGCTTTTGAAAATATTTGAACGTTTTTTTTAACATTGAAGCACTGAAACAACTTCAAACATTGGCAGTTTTTAAAATATTGACATTGCATTTTAACAGATGTATTGGTTCTGCAGTACTGTTTTTTTCATGCATGTGTGTGTGTGCGCACAAGGGCTCAAGACTAGCGGTGTCCCGTTGTTCTGGGGACGATAGAGAATGGACAATAGAGAATTTTTAGATGAACAGCGATCTCAGATTTTGTCTATACTGTTTTTGTTTTAAACTATTGCTTAGCAAATGACAAACTGAACCGAGCACTGACTACAACAGAGTGCATCTTCTCATGCTGTCACTATCTTCACGCATGCTCAATAAACATGTAGCCACAACGTTTATCGTTTTATCTGTCAATAAACATGTACAGTGCTTCCGGAAAGTATTCACACCCTTTCACTTTCCCCACATTTTGTTACGTTACAGCCTTATTCCAAAATGGATTAAATTCCTTTTTTTTTCTCATCAATCTACACACAATACCCCATAATGACAAAGTGAAAAAGGTTTTGTAGAAATTTTTGCAGATTTATTAAAAATAAAAAACTGAAATATTGCATGTAAATAAGTATTCACACCCTTTGCTATGATACTCAAAATTGAGCTCAGGTTCATCCTGTTTCCACTGATCATCCTTGAGATGTTTCTACATCTTGATTGGAGCCCACCTGTACTAAATTCAATTGATTTGACATGATTTGGAAAGGCACACACCTGTCTATAGTATAAGGCCCCACTGTTGACAGTGCATGTCAGAGCAGAAACCAAGCCATGAAGTCAAAGGAATTGTCTGTGGACCTCAGAGACAGGATTGTATCGAGGCACAGATCTGGGGACGGGTGCAAAAACATTTCTACAGCTTTGAAGGTCCCGAAGAGCACAGTGGTCTCCATCATTCGTAAATTGAAGACGTTTGGATCCACCAGGACTCTTCCTAGAGCTGAGCAATCGGGGGAGAAGGGCCTTGGTCAGGGAGGTGACCAAGAACCTGATGGTCACTCTGACAGAGCTCCAGCGTTCCTCTGTGGAGATGGGAGAACCTTCCAGAAGGACAACCATCTCTGCAGCACTCCACCAATCAGACCTATGGTAGAGTGGCCAGACGGAAGCCTCTGCTCAGTAAAAGGCACATGACAGCCCGCTTGGAGTTTGCCAGAAAGCACCTAAAGGACTCTCAGACCATGAGAAACAAGATTCTCTGGTCTGATGAAACCAAGATTGAACTCTTTGGCTTGAATGCCAAACGTCACGTCTGGAGGAAACCAGGCACCTCTCATCACCTTGCTAATACCATCCCTACAGTGAAGCATGGTGGTGGCAGCATCATGCTGTGGGGATGTTTTTCAGCGGCAGGAACTGGGAGACTGGTCAGGATCGAGGGAAAGATGAATGGAGCAAAGTACAGAGAGATCCTCGATGAAAACCTGCTCCAGAGTGATCAGGACCTCAGACTGGGGCGAAGGTTTACCTTTCAACACGACAACGACCCTAAGCACACAGCCAACACAAAGAAGGAGTGGCTTCGGGACAAGTCGGTGAATGTCTTTGAGTGGCCCAGCCAGAGCCCAGACTTGAACATCTCTGGAAAGACCTGAAAATAGCTGTGCAGCGACGCTCCCCATCTAACCTTACAGAGCTCGAGAGGATCTGCAGAGAAGAATGGGAGAAATACCCCAAATATAGTTGTGCAAAGCTTGTAGCTTTATACTCAAGAAGACTTGAGGCTGTAATCGCTGCCGAGGGTGCCTCAACCAAGTACTGAGTAAAGGGTGTGAATACTTATGTACATGCAATATTTCAGTTTTTATTTTTAATAAATTTGCAAAAATTTCTACAAACCCTTTTTCACTTTGTCATTATGGGGTATTGTATGTAGATTGATGAGAAAAAAGGGAATTTAATCCATTTTGGAATAAGGCTGTAACATAACAAAATGTGGGGAAAGTGAAGGGGGTGTGAATACTTTCCCGATGCACTGTAGCTACAACGTTTATTGACTGTCTGTCAATAAACATGTAGC
The DNA here is from genome assembly GCF_029633865.1 of Lampris incognitus. Taxonomy (NCBI): domain Eukaryota; kingdom Metazoa; phylum Chordata; class Actinopteri; order Lampriformes; family Lampridae; genus Lampris; species Lampris incognitus. Next base: position 60,794,172 of record NC_079212.1, on the reverse strand, counting down.
TACAACGTTTATTGTTTTATCTGTCAATAAACATGTAGCTACAACGTTTGACTGTGTCAATAAACATGTAGCTACGTTTATTGACTGTCTGTCAATAAACATGTAGCTACAACGTTTATTGTTTTATCTGTCAATAAACGTTGCATCCAGAAGAACTGATTCCACTTTCTCTGATATAGTTACTATCACTGGCTGGCTACTCAGCGCTAGCTGCTTGCTACTAGCTAGCTAACTTTAGCCAGATGCTCTGATTAATAGTGGATGGGTGGTGAAATAACACATCATTAATGAGGAAAATATTAATTACATTCTCTAAAATGTGAGCATAGGGGAGTGCAGAGCTGTGGTCCACTGCCACTCCCAGCTGGTTGCCCCCCCCCCCCACACACACACACACATAGTTAATTTCACTCTCAGACGTTAGGAGAAGCTCTGCCTTTTCATGATGTGTTCAAATGTTCTCGTAAATTTTTGTTTTTTTGTGAGAAATTTGAATAAACACAGCTGTTTGAAGGAGAAATTTGCTGGTTTGCAGCAATATAAAATGGATGTTATAATAATATTATAATATTATATTTGTTTGTTTGTTATTCCTATTACTATCCAAAGGAGTTGAATCAAGTGCAACTGGACTTGGTATATATCCGTGAAGACGTTTCGCCTCTCATCCAAGAGGCTTCCTCAGTTCGTGCCTTTCTGACTAGACCAAGCTAGTCTGACTGGCTGCTGATGAGACTCAGAATTTATCCTCTAGGAGTCGTTGTCAGAGCTACTGATATGCGTGGCTCTTTGTGATCCGATGTTTACCAACGACACCACCTATCTCCCACTTACAATGCTGTCCTTTAATCTCTACCCAGGAGACTCAAGAAGCCTAGCCTCCAAGAACAACAGTCGGTCACTAACGGCTCCAACGACTCTCATGACCACTGAATAATGAAGTCGAAACTAACACTCCCAACGACCGTCGCTGCTAAACAAATGCAAATCAACAGCTCCGATAACGACGGGCGCGGCCAAACATCGGTACACAAAAGAGCCACGCATATCTACGGCTCTGTTAGCGACGGGCGTTGGTAAACATCGGATCACAAAGAGCCACACATATCGGTAGCTCCGACAACGACTCCTAGAGGATAAATACTGAGTCTCATCAGCAGCCAGTCAGACTAGCTTGGTCTTGTCAGAAAGGCACGAACTGAGGAAGCCTCTTGGATGAGAGGCGAAACGTCTTCACGGATATATACCAAGTCCAGTTGCACTTGATTCAACTCCTTTGGATAACCATGACCTGGATGAATGAGAACATTCACAGACACAATTCCTATTACTGTTATGTATTTTGTATTAATGATATTGAATACAAAAAATAAATAAAAAAACCCCATTAGAGCAGGGAAGTGATGAGCGTTAACATTAGCTACAGCTAGCGTCACATTAAATGTAGATCAGTTCTACTCTTGTTAAAACGTTCTTTTAAATTTTTGTTTTTGCGAGAAATTTGAATAAACACAGCTGTTTAAGGAGAAATTTGTTGTTTTCACAGGAATATGAACTAGAGAGGGAATTATAACCTGTTTAGTATCCTAACACTAATTGTAAGCAGCTTATAATACACAATTAAAACTACTTATGACAAGAATTGTTTTAATCAAAGAAATTGTTTAAATAAAAATAAAATAGTTTATTTCCTAATCAATTAAATAGTGTGTTTTTATTCAAATAACCACTATAGATGACAGTTACAAAGTCATCATCATCATCAGGTCGCATGTCCTTGGATGTAGTCATATTCATCTTTCACTAGTAAGACGAGTCTTACTAAAACACGTCCATGTTTCGCTACAACTATGGACGTGAGCATGTCAGATTCGACTAAGTTGGTGCCCCTGACCGTTGACCACAAAAGGGTTCTTCCGCTCAGCATCTTGTGAGTTTCACCGTTGGTCATTGATTGGCTCTTCCGCTGAAATATCACATCCACTACGTTGCATCCCCGTAGCTTTGTTATTTAACCCATAACTGGGGTAACCTTGACTCATTATCAGGGCGTGTCCACATGCCAGTGGGCCATGATAATGAGTCTACGGGGGGTTACTCCTCTGGGGGTTTCTGTTTGGGGTTGCCTCACCTTTAGCCTTTGACTAAAAAGCCTTATCCCGCAAGGTAACGGTGTACTGGTTACTTCATAGGGCGCCCTTGATTCACCCATAGTCAGAGCCCCGCTAGTGAAAACAGTCTGAACCTCGAGAAGGTGGGGTTGACTTGTCTGGGAGAAGCTTTATATTGCACTAGACAGCTTGTGTGTTTTCGACACATGCCACACCAGACCAAACAGCAATAACAAAGCAATAAGAAAAAAATTAGAATTTGGGATAGTTCAAATTATTTTTTGGGACAGTGGTGAAAAAAGTCAGGCAGGAGGCCAAGGTGTGTTTACTAAGGGACACACATCTTTGCAATAGCACATACCACCAAAACCACACAGTGGCCCATGCCTACTAGACACAAAGGATATCGATTGTCCAGCTGCCCTTGTATGTTGGCCGTCTGGCACGCTCAGCCAGTGGTCCAATGCAGGCGTAGGATCGAACTCTGCCATGTTAACGTTAGCCGCCTCAGTTAAACCTTGTGAAAAGTGATGGGCAAAGCAGTTGTTTTCAGTATACTGAATCATTAGAATCGGTTCATTAAAAAGACTTGTTCAGCCGCCCTGATGGCCGAGCGGAATAACCCGCCGTTCTTGCAGTCCGCTCGTCATGTGGCTGGGAGGTTCGTATCCCAGACTTGCCGTAACCGGTCACGGCCAGAGCGTCCACGGGGTAAGGTATTTATTAGGCCACCCTTACGCGAGGGATAGTGGGTGTAGATCGGTGTAGTGTTCGGGGACTCGTCGTTCTCCAGCGACCCCTCTGGCCCACCCGGGCGCCTGCAGCCAAGCAACCGAAAGCATTCTCCCTACGTCTGCTTCGCGGCCTGAAGGTAATGCAATCCATGCGAGCCTTCAGCGTGTAAAATGGCGAGAGCAGCCGACACGAGTTTGAAGGAAGCTGGTGTTACAACTATCTCCTCCCTGTGGAAACGTGAGCCAGGGGAGTTTTTCGACACGAGTTCCGGCTATATGTCATTGGGTTAATCGGTTGGGATAAGGGGAAAAACTAGAAATAAATTTATAAGAAAAAAGACTTGTTCAAAAGATTCATTCACCGAATCGTTCATTGCTTGACCGGAGATCCGTTGCGTAGTCCCACTCACTGAACTGAAACACAGCTGAGCGTTCAGTTCTGAGAATGGTCGTTCATGAAGGATAAGCCAGCGAACTGAGAATTTAGTTGGATAAAGGTACTGTTTGCAAACTGAGAGCTGCTATAACAAAGTCCTACCCTATATAACACATATATTTTGTGACACCTCATTATTAAATAAAATATTTGGTACTGCTTCCTACTTCGTTGTGTCAAGTTACATGTTAGCTTATGCATGTAATGTCAACCTAGATAATGTCATGTATCTTGATTGCAGTCCAAGACCATTATTTTTGACCCATTACAGCTAAATGTTAGCAACCTGAGTCAGCTGTGTATTTGCTGTCTTTAACACACCCCATTCCACCTGCAAATGGTGAGTGAGTGTATCCCTGCACGTTTGCCGGCTACTGACTTGAGAGCTCAACAGAACTGACTGAGAATGAATGAATAATTTCAGGAAGCAATTCAGTTAAGTTCACAACGCTACTTGCGAAACCTTGTTAAGCCTTGCGAATCCCCCTCGCCACATTCCTTCTTTATTCTCGTCTCTTTCACTCAAAATGGAAATTAATGGGCTTCATTTTAAGTGATGTCTTTGCGATACTTTTATTTATTTATTTTAAATTTCCTCCCTTTTTCTCCCCAATTGTATCTGGCCAATTACCCCACTTTCCTGAGCCGTCCCGGTTGCTGCTCCATCCCCTCTCCCAATCTGGGGAGGACTGCAGACTACCACATGCCTCTGCTGGTACATGTGGAGTCACCAGCCGCTTCTTTTGACCTGACAGTGAGGAGTTTCACCAGGGGGACATGGCGCTTGGGAGGATCACACTATTCCCCCCCAGTTCCCCCTCCTCTCCGAACAGGCACCTCGACCAGAGGAGGTGCTAGTGCAGTGACCGGGACACATACCCACATCTGGCATCCCACCTGTAGACAAGGCCAATTGTGTCTGTAGGGACATCCAACCAAGCTGGAGGCTATACGGGGATTCGAATCGGCGATCCCCGTATTGGTAGGCAACGGAATTAAATGCTGTGCTACCCAGATGCTTTGCAATACTTTTTAAACGCGTCTGTCCCGGATTGACTATGGTAGATTGTAATCTTTGCTCGTACACTGTGCTTATAAATTATTTTTCTGATTTGCACATATCTATTTTTAGGGCAAATGTGAGTGAAATAATTGTTCTGTAAAGCCCTGCTTTTAGTAGTCCTTATTTAGGACATCAGAGGTGAGTTCAACAAATGCCATTAGCTTTATGTTAACTGTGACTGTTATCTAACAGTCTGATTATTTAGTCTGAACATTTGGGAACATTGGCCTTGTTGAACCCGCTCTGGTCCGTATGTTATATGTTGTATTTCTGCACTCAGACTAAGCAATCAGCTGAATAAAAGGGCTTCCATAAAGAGGAATTGGGCTTTGCACTCTGACTCGGGGGGCTGCACATTTGTTTATGCTGTCCGCAGCTTCTACAAAGACCAAATGCTGGTGCTACTGAATTTGTTCCTCCTTGGTAGTAGCAGTTTTGAACAGCCAATGACAGAAGGCTAAACAGTGAGAGGGGTGCTCCAGTTATTTTTTTTCCCTCACCACTTACTGCTTGAAGCAGAGAGAAGGTGTAGGTTGTGTTAGAGGAAAAAGTTTTGCCCTTTGCTAGGAAGATTTTGTGTGGGCCCGTCATATCCACTACCTTTCATAATCCATTACATATCTTAGTATAGGTGGCATTGCATAGTAACCACGAGATTGCTTTCTAGTTATCGTCATATCCAAGCTGTTAAACATGAGAAAATCCCACTGTGGTCATTATTGAAAATAATTAAGGTATACTTACTTCAAAATCAAGGAATATTTTTAATGGTAATGATGATGATGATGACGATGATGATATAATGATGATTTTAATGGTAATGATGGCATTATAGAGGAAATCATAGATGGCATTTTATTGCACAGCACAGCACCATGTTGAAAAAGTATTATTGAAGTGAGCCGAGATGGAAAGTAAAGTATACATTTATTCAAGTATTGTACTTAAGCACAGTTTTGAGGTACTGTTACTTAACTTGAGTATTGCCATTTTGTGAGACTTTATGCTTTTACTCAGCTACCACAGAGAAATATTGTACTTTTTACTTCAATACATTCAACTGATGGCTGTTACTAGTTACTCTACAGAACATAGTTTTAAATTTAACACACATGAAAAGCTCTCATACAATAAGTTGCATTCTAGAGTTAAAAATGCCCAACAAAATGAAGTAGTTAGACCAGCTACAACATGAAAACACTAACAGGTTGTCAAATAATTTGACACTCTGAGAGGGATCATTTTTCAGAATGGGCACATTTACTTTGGATAATAAGGTACATTTTACTGCTAATACTTGATCACTTTCACTTAAGTGAAATTTTGAATGCGTTACTTTTAATGGAGTATTACACTTTCACATTGATACTTTTACTTAAGTAAATGAATTGAATACTTTTTACACCATTGGAATTGAGATAGTAGTGTTTTAATACACTGGGCACCCAAGTCAAAATTTTTGAAGTAATGGATAGTTGAATGAATGCTAAATTATTTTAACAACATGTGTGCGTAAAAAGCAACAAATAACATAGTCAGTGTTTGATTTAAGCTGCACCATTGCGTCATTGGCCCCCTAAAAATCAAAAATGACCTTTTAGATATTGGATGCATAAGGGCTAGGGAGGGGAAGTATCAGGGACCTTAAAGGGTATTCGATATTTTTAAACCTGGGCCTTGTTTTCCCATCATTTGGGGTCTAATGCCCTTTTTCCCCTACATGGTACTGGCTCAACTTGACTCGACTCGCAGAGTGTCGTTTTCCATTACCGTAACAGTACCCCCTCAGTGTAGCTGGCCTGCGTTGATTTTGGTACCCGCTCCAGTTTTTTTGGAGCCTCGACAAAGGTGGTACCAGAAAAGTGGTAACGGTTACAAAATGTCGGTACTTTCCAGTAATGGAAAACAAAAAAGTCGACTCGAGTTGAGCCGGTACCATGTCGTGGAAAAAGGGGCATAAGTGACTAATAGAGACAAAATATTTTGGAATTGGTCCAGTATTAAGCGAGAATGCTTCAGCCAGCAGCTGCGATGTAATTCATTGGGGCAATTGAAAGAAGAAAGAAAGACACTTTATTTGTCATTGTAAGCAAGCATACAACAGAATTCAACCTTTGCATTTAACCCATCCTATTGTATAGGAGCAGTGGGCAGCTGTGGCGCAGCCCGGGGACCAACTGCAGTTCTTCTTTCCATTGCCTTGCTCAGGGACACAGACAGGAGTATTAACTCTTAACATGCATGTGTTTTTGGTGGTGGGAGGAAACCGGAGCACCTGGGGGAAACCCACGCAGACCCGGGGCGAACATGCAAACTCCACAAAGAAAGGACCTGGGACAGCCTGGGGTTCTAACCCAGGACCTTCTTGCTGTGAGGCAACAGTGCTAACCACTGGGCCAACCGTGCCACCTATCAAATTGCACCCATCAAAGTAAAATTGCACTGCTTGTTTTTGCCAAGGATAGGCTCGGATTGTTACTATAAGTGTCTGACAACATTATGGAAAGGATCCCAACAGAGATGGATCTTTTTTCTCTACGTTTCGCTTCTTCCGGTCTCTGTTGCAACATTCTTTTTACTGCTTCGATTATTTGTGTGCACGTGTGTGGTTTTGGATGTTTACAAAAGAAGTCACGCTGAATCTTATCAGAGCTAACCATTCATATGAGGAAGCATAGCCTTAGACATAGAGGAGCTGCTAGCAATAATTTATTTCCATGACTGAATATTTTGCTGAGTTCGACAATGTAGCTGAGGCAGTTTAATTCATTGCCCATGTGCAATTTTTTGAGCCAGAATGTACGGATGAAGAGCTCCTAGAAATGAAAGAGAGGACGAGGAGAGAGAGGGGGGCAACAGGTAGATGAGGGTGATCCAGCTTTGGTTGGCAGTAGTCGTCCCGACGATGTGCAGAACTGTAGCAAATACAGAGGTATAAAGTTGATCAGCCACAGCGTGAAGATATGGGAAAGAGTAGTAGAAGCTAGGTTAAGAGGAGAGGTGACGATTACCAAGCAGCAGTATGATTTCATGCCACGAAAGAGCACCATAGATGTGATCTTTGCTTTGAGAGTGTGGATTGAGAAGTATAGAGAAGGCCAGAAGGAGTTACATTGTGTCTTTGTGGATTTAGAGAAAGCATACGACAGGGTGCCGAGAGAGGAGATGTGGTATTGTATGAGGAAGTCGGGAGTTGCAGAGAAGTATGTAGGAGTGGTGCAGGATATGTATAAGGGAATTGTGACAATGGTGAGGTGTGCGGTTGGAATGACAGATGGGTTCAAGGTGGAGGTGGGATTACATCAAGGATCGGCTCTGAGCCCTTTCTTGTTTGCAATAGTGATGGACAGGTTGACAGACAAGATCAGGCAGGAGTCTCCATGGACAATGATGTTCGCAGATGACATTGTGATCTGTAGCAAGAGTAGGGTGCAGGTTGAGGAGAGCCTGGAGAGGTGGAGGTATGCACTGGAGAGAAGAGGAATGAAAGTAAGTAAGAGCAAGACGGAATACCTATGCGTGAATGAGAGGGAGGACAGTGGAATGGTCAGGATGCAAGGAGTGGAGGTGATGAAGGCATATGAGTTTAAATACTTGGGGTCAACTGTCCAAATTAACGGGGAGTGCAGGAGAGAGGTGAAGAAGAAAGTGCAGGCAGGGTGGAGTGGGTGGAGAAGAGTGTCAGGAGTGATTTGTGACAGAAGGGTACCAGCAAGAGTTAAAGGGAAGGTTTACAAGATGGTTGTGAGACCAGCTATGTTATATGGTTTGGAGACAGTGGCACTGACGAAAAGACAGGAGGCGGAACTGGAGGTGGCAGAGTTGAAGATGCTAAGATTTTCACTGGGAGTGAAGAAGGAGGACAGGATTAGGAACGATTATATTAGAGGGACAGCTCAAGTTGGACGGTTTGGAGACAAAGCAAGAGAGGCAAGATTGAGATGGCTTGGACATGTGTGGAGGAGAGATGCTGGGTATATTGGGAGAAGGATGCTGAATATGGAGGTTGCCAGGAAAGAGGAAAAGAGGAAGACCAAAGAGCAGGTTTATGGATGTGGTGAGGGAAGACATGCAGATGGCTGGTGTGACAGAGGAAGATGCAGAAGACAGGAAGAAATCGAAACGGATGATCCACTGTGGCGACCCCTAATGGGAGCAGCCGAAAGTAGTAGTAGTAGTAGTAGTAGTCGTCCTCCCGGTCAAAATGGTCACTGCAGCCCCGATGTCCCAGAAGGATGAATCAGTTCAGCTGGACGCAGTTTAGTGGGGGAAACATTTCATGACTCATCTAGGTGAGTTGTAAATATCACCAACTTTATAAACAGCACAGTTGCATAATGACCAAAACTGGCAACCGGGATTTTGGTTGTCATATACAAATTGCATTTCAAGTTCAACTTTATTATCATGTGTATTGGAATACAATGAGATTCTAATGCTCTGGCTCTCTCTGTCTTAACACAAAGGACACAAGGACCCCCCTCACCTAAACAAAAAAAGAAAAGAAAAGAAAAACTACAGACCTACATAGACTATGTACACAGAATTCATACATTATATACACAATATAGAAAAGTACATGATAACGTGACAATGTAAAGTGCATGAGGGTGCGTCAGCTGTTCAGCAATCTGCCTGTGGAAAGAAACTTACTGAGATGGGGGGTGTATGATTTGATGCTCTGGTAACATTTTTTAGATGGAAGGAGCAAGAACCAAACATTGAACAGGGTGGCTGGTGTGCTTAAGGATGTTTTGGACTTTCCTTTTGCAGCGAGAGGTGTAAATATTATGACACTGTGGTAGTTCCATATCAGTGATTTTTGCCACTGTCTTTAGATTCCTTTGAAGCAGTCTGGAGTTCTGAGCAGTCAGGTTCCCAAACCACACTGTGATACAACCTGTGAAGACACTCTTGATTGCACTGCGATAAAAGTTCATAAGAGTTTTGGTACTCATACTAAAATTCTTGAGACGCCTCAGAAAATAGAGTCTCTGCTATGCCTTCTTCAGGATGCAGTTGGTGTTGAGACCATGTGAGGGTGTCTGTGATGTGTAAACTAAGACTGTCCACAATTTCAACAGATGACTCATTGATGGAAATAGGAATGTGAATTTCTCTGATCATTCTAAAGTCAACAGTGTTTTCTTTTGTCTTATTTAGCAAGATATTGTTATCATGGCACAATATGATTAAATCCTCACCTCCCTCCTATAGCCCCCTTCATCATTGTCGCTTATTAGTCCAGTCACTGTGGTGTCATCTGCAAATGGACAATGTCTCCCACCCACTCCATGAAATGCTGATTGGGCACAGGAGTACTTTTAGTAATAGACTCATTCTGCCAAAAAGCACCACAGAGCACCACAGGAGGTCATTCCTGCCTGTGGCCATCAAACTTTACAACTCGTCCCTCAGACTCGGAACTGTCAGACACTCTGAGTTAATGGTCATTGGACTGGCCCTGTCGGGTTTTGTTTGTGCTGCTTGTTGTGTGCTGCGGTAGTGCAGTACAGATAGGGTGTTATGTGCAACATGCTTGTTGATATATTTTGTTCTTATTTCTGTTTCTTATTTGATCTTTATTTCTATTTGTTTCTGTTTCTGTTTTCTTATTATGTATCTTGTTAGTTTTTTAGTTATTAGAGCATGAGTGTCTGTAATAGAACCAAATTTCCCCTCGGGGATGAATAAAGTATTCTGATTCTGAAATTTAATGATGCTGTTGTTGTCATATTTGGCAACACAGTTGTGTGTAAACAGATTGTACAATAGGGGACATTAGCCCTGAGGTGTGCCTGTTCTAAGAACTAATGTAGATGAGTATGTTTTACCTGTTCTCACAGTCTGGGGCCTTCCTGCATATGAAACCGATTGGCAGTTTCGGTCGTTATGCAACTGCCAGTGACTGGTCGTCATATGCAAATTACATATGAAACCAATCGCTGGTTTCGGTCATTATGCAACTATACTGGTGATCGGTCATCATATACAAATTACATATGAAACCGACAGCCGGTTTCGGTCATTATGCAACTATGCCTTGCGTTTCGGTCTTTATGCAACTGTTCGTCTGTATATGCTAGCTTAAATAAATACGGGTGGCCATTGAGTCCAAATGCCTCATCCACATTGTCAAAATCATCTAAATAGTCATCCATGACTTTGGAAATAAATTGTTTCTAGTATTTCCTCTCTGTCTCAGGCTATGCTACCTCAAATGAATGGCAAGCTCTGATAAGATTCAGCATGACTTATTCTTTTGTAAACATTTGAAACCATGCCCCCGCATGCAAATAGTACAAGCAGTAAAAGGGACGTTACAACAGAAACTGGAAGAAGCGAAACTTAAAGAAATCTCTTTTAGGGCTGCATGATTATGGCCAAAATGATGATCACAATTAATTTGATCAGTATTGAGATAACGATTACTTATCACGATTATTTGTTGGTTTTAGGGACAAAATGTTTTTATTGCACATTCACATTTAAATAAATCACTGCTTTCACTTCCACGTTGTGATACGTTCTTGCTAATATACAAATCTTTGCATCAGAATAAGACTGGTCCTTATTCACTTGGACAAGGATAGGGATTCAATGGGGTAACCTTAGTGACCTTATTTTTTTGGCCTTCATGCATTCATTGCACTGCAGTTTGTGGTGTTTTTTGAATGGGTTAGCTGTGTTGCTTTGCAGCGCAGTAACAATTCTAAACCCCTCCTTGCATATGATGTGTTCATGGGTAACATCACTTGCCCTAAATCCAAAATACTTCCAAACAGATGATGATCCGTTTTGAGGGATTATAGCTCTTCGCCTCTGCTCCAGACATTTGATTTCCATCTTGCCTGTCTGCTCTCTGTTGTATATTACTCTTTTAATCTGGACTGAAGCTATAACATCCAGGAAATTCTTCCACAGCAGCCAGTGCTAAAGTAAAAGCGCAAGAAAGAGATTTTTTTTTAAGTGAGTGAATACAATAAGTGCTAAGAGCAAGTAACAGGGTATTAGTTCCTGAAGAAGTGAGTTTTCAACCTGCGCTGAAAGATGGGCAGTGACTCCGCTGTCCTGACATTAGTGGGGAGTTCATTCCACCACTGTGGGGCCAGGACAGAACAGAGCCGTGACCGGGTCGATCAGCAGCAGGGGCCTCTGAGCAATGGGGCAACCAGGCGTCCTGAGGCAGCAGAGCGAAGTGGTTGGGCGGGGGTGTAGGGCTTGACCATGGCCTGGAGATAGGAAGGAGCTGTTCCTTTCACTGCCTTGTAGGCTACCACCACAGTCTTAAACTGGATGCAAGCAGCTACTGGGAACCAGTAGCCAGGACATGAGAAGGGGAGTTGTGTGGGAGAACTTAGGGCGGTTGAACACCAGACGAGCTGCAGCTTTCTGAACAAGCTCCAGAGGTCTGATGGCCAATGCCAGGGTGCCAGCAAGGAGGGAGTTGCTGTAGTCCAGCCGGGAGATGACCAGAGCCTGGATGAGCACCTGTGCCGTCTCTTCGGTGAGGAATGGGCGAATCCGCCTGATGTTATAGAGGAGAAATCCGCAGGAGCGAGCAACCGATGCAACGTTTGCAGCAAACGACAGTTGGTCGTCCAGGCTCACACCCAGATTCTCCGCAGTCCGAGTTGGCGTCACCACGGTGTTGTCAATGGTGATGGCCAGGTCTCGGTGTGGGCATCCTTTCCCCGGGAGGAACATCAGCTCTGTCTTCTCCAGATTGAGCTTTCAGGTGGTCTGTCGCCTTCCACTCCGAGATGCCGGTCAAGCACGCAGCAATGCGTGTCTCTACTTGGAAGGACAAAATCAGCTGGGTGTCATCGGCATAACAAGCACTCGATTTGATATGGAGTGAAGTGTTCTATGAGCGGAGCACACATTTTAAAAATCAATATCGCAGTTGATCATGTCAATTTAATTGTGACAAGCCAAAATCGTGATTGTGATTAATATTCGATTAATCCCTACAGAGCCCTGGTCTCTGTAGGGATTCTTTCCATAACGTTGTCGGACTTATAATAATCTGAGCCTATCATTGGCAAAACAAGCACTATTAGTGCACATACTTTGACGGGTGCAATTGCCCCCATGGATTACATCGCAGCCCGTTTTGCATTTTTGCCCAATACTGGACCAATTCCAAAAATGTTGTCCCTATTAGTCATTTAGATCCCAAATGATGCAAAAATAGGTTTCAGGTTTATAAATACTGGAATTATCCTTTAAAGGGAAATTCCGCCACTTATAATGTGGACATTCCAGAAGCACTAATGGCAGTGGTTGGGCTGTCAGGACCATCAGGGTCTTCTCTGCTGGCCTTGTCAAAATCATAATTTGTTTTTCATAGGTAAATTGAAGTGTGCCGGAATTGTATCTGAATTCAATTAATTGTGTTGTCGTGGGGCTGAGTAGGGATTTCCTACATCATCTAAACGCATCACAGCTTCTTGGACAAGCACTAGTGGTATTGCTAGTCTTTCCTTGAAGCCAGAAGCTGCAAACTGATTATAACTTTGAGTGACCGTATCATCAGCCAATCAAATTTTGATGTGTAGTGACAGAACGCCCTAGGGCCCTGGATGTATCAGTGGTACCCCCGATGTTGTCATCAACTTTGAGGTTGAGGCGCATTGTGAGCAAACTGAGCGCAATGGCAGCCGCATTCACAGCTACTGACGATTTTATTGCCGATCTACTTAATGTTTTTTGCAAATCTGGAAGGATTGTCTGTATTTTTTTATACATTTTCCCAAACGGACTAAATTACTTGATGAATTTTGCAAGAGAAGGCTGCCTTGAATCTCTCAAGTGAGGTGGAACTTTAACTGTAGGTTGGTGTGCACATTTTTCTTGTTGAATTGAAGGTGGTGTACTGATAATATTGTGGCTATATTTTATTGAATTTGTTTATTGAAATTCTATTGAATTTGAAGTTGCGCAAGTGACTGAACACTACATCAACTGTGGAAAATTGTTTATCTCCACCAGGTGGTATCCGTTTGATAGTGCGTGCACGCTTGTGTGTGTGTCTATCTGTAGCTAATCTCAAATTACTAGACCTATCAGCCTTTTTTTTGTGTGCACCATTATAACTGTATGATCAAGAACCTCTATTGGTGCGGTGATTAAAAACCTTCCGGAAACATTTGTTCTTGCTATCGCCGCCCCCTCTCTTCAATCACTCTCTAGCTAGCTTGAGAACGCTGTCCTCTGTCGCTGCATGTATGTGTACAATTGATTTAGCTCGGGCAGCAACAATGCCCATTATGTATTCGGGTATGAATGTTGAAAGTAAAGGAGATATTACTCATATTTCGCAAATCAGCAAATAATTCACTACTGATCTCAGCATGGGAGAAGTGGAGGAACACTGGATGAACCAAAAATAATTTGCTCTAGCCACCTCGCCGCCATGTTTGTTTAAATGAGATCATGAGGGGGATTAGAGAGGAAGTGCCGTAGATTCCAATGTTAAAACTCCGCTATAAAAATACAATTTCAGGAGTAGGATTGATCACAGTCACGGCTGGAAATAACCTCAATAGCCATGATAAAACATTTCCCGTGGCTGAGCTATGTTTTTTACCTTTTTTTTTTAATTACTTTAGAATGAATGAAAGTCATTCACCTACATTTTTATACCATGAAAACCGGAACGGTTTAACACATCTGAAATCTTTTAATAAGGGTCCCTTCTCCCGGTAGGTGAAAAAAGGGGTGGTTTGTTGCCAAGTCCGAGCACCGAAGAAGGGGAGATACATCTGGCGGAGATACCGAGTGCACTCTTCTAGTTGTTTTTGTGCCATGTGGTATGCATGTGCAATCTGGTTGCTGGGTGACATAAAAGAAGATCTGATGGTGATGCTGCAATAGCTGCTATAGTGCATAGTGGTGTGCGTTGTGGTTGTTGAAGATCAGCTGTCATGTTGATTAGTAGTATATATAGTGCGTGATTGTGTATTTTTTATGTGGCTTTGTTGACTGTACATTACATTACATTACAGTCATTTAGCCGACGCTTTTATCCAAAGCGACTTACAATAAGTGCATTTAACGTAGGAAATCAGGAGAACTACTAGTCATCAGAGGTCATAAGTACATCTAAACAAGCATCTAAGACCAAAACCAGTGCTCAAGTAAAAGCGCAAGAAAGAGATTTTTTTTTGTTTTTTTTAAATGAGTGAATACAATAAGTGCTAAGAACAAGTAACAGGGTAGTAGTTCTTGAAGAGGTGAGTTTTCAACCTGCGCCAAAAGATGGGCAGCGACTTCGCTGACCTGACATCAATGGGGAGTTCATTCCACCACTGTGGGGCCAGGACAGAAAAGAGCCGTGACCGGGTCGATCGGCAGCAGGGGCCCGAAAGGGCAACCAGGCGTCCCGAGGCAGCAGAGCGAAGTGGTCAGGTCGGTGTGTAGGGCTTGACCATGGCCTGGAGGTAGGAAGGAGCTGTTCCTTTCACTGCCCTGTAGGCTAGCACCACAGTCTTAAACTGGATGCGAGCAGCTACAGGGAACCAGTAGCCAGGACATGAGAAGGGGAGCTGTGCGGGAGAACTTAGGGCGGTTGAACACCAGACGAGCTGCAGCTTTCTGAACAAGCTCCAGAGGTCTGATGGCCAATGCCAGGGCGCCAGCAAGGAGGGAGTTGCCGTAGTCCAGCCGGGAGATTACCAGAGCCTGGATAAGGCCCTGTGCCGTCTCGTCGGTGAGGAATGGGTCAATCTTCCTGATGTTATAGAGGAGAAATCTGCAGGAGCGAGCAACCGATGCAACGTTTGCAGCAAATGACAGTTGGTCATCCAGGCTCACACCCAGATTCCTCGCAGTCCGAGTTGGCGTCACCACGGTGTTGTCAATGGTGATGGCCATGTCTCGGTGCAGGCAACCTTTCCCCGGGAGGAACATCAGCTCTGTCTTGTCCAGATTGAGCTTCAGGTGATGTGTCGCCATCCACTCCGAGATGTCAGTCAAGCACGCACCAATGCGTGTCTACTTGTGTGTCAGAGGGAGGAAAGGACAAGATCAGCTGGGTGTCATCGGCATAACAATGGTAAGAGAAGTCATGCGAGCGAATAACAGAACCCAGGGATGTTGTGTACAGAGAGTAAAGGAGAGGACCCAGAACCGAACCCTGTGGAATGCCTGTAGTCAGTCTGCGAGGCTCCGACACAGATCCCCTCCATGTCACCTGGTAGGAGCGACCCATCAGGTAGGATGCAAACATTGAGAGTGCAGAGCCTGTGACACCCAGCCCCTCGAGGGTAGAGAGGAGGATCTGGTGGTTCACTGTGTCGAACACAGCTGACGGGTCCAGGAGTATCAGGACAGAGGAGAGAGAGAGTTTGCTCTCACAGAGTGCAACGATTCTGTCACTGCAAGGAGTGCTGTCTCTGTTGAGTGACCTTCCTTGAAGCCAGACTGGTTGGGGTCCTGGAGGAGGTACAAAGAAAGTTGGTTAAAGACAGCACATTCGAAGGTTTTGGATAGAAAGGATAGAAGGGAAACCGGTCTGTAGTTTTTGACGTCAAAGGGGTTAAGTGATGGTTTCTTGAGAAGGAGGGTGACTCTAGCAGTATTGAAGGCAGATGGAAAGCATCCTGCCAAGAGGGAGGTGTTGATGAGGTGGGTTAGAAAGAGAAGGAGTTCAGGTGCTATAGACTGAAGAAGAGGGGAGGGGACCGGGTCAAGGGAGCATATGGTGGGGCGACTGGATGTGATAAGGTTCAGGACCTCGTCGGGGGAGAGGGGAGCGAGGTGAGGGATGGTGCAGAGGGTGGGATAGTGCAAGCACTAACCGGGTGGTGAGAAAAGGAGGATCTGATGTCGTTTACCTTCTTGTCAAAGAAGTTAGCGAAGTCATCACGGAGAAGGGATGAAGTAAGAGGAAGTGGGGGTTGAAGAAGTGTAGAGAACATTTCAAAGAGTTTCTTAGGATTAGAGGCAGAGGATAGGATTTTAGAGCGATAGAAGGCAGCCTTAGCAGCAGAAAGGGAGGAGGAGAAAGTGGAAAGAAGAGATTGGAAGTTGAGAAGGTCCTCTGGGAGTTTGCCTTTTCTCTATTTGCACTCTGCCACTCTTAGGCTCTGTCTGTCAGTACGTACTGAGTTGGACAGCCAAGGGGCAGGCGGAGGTGGGCATGCCGGCCTGGAGGTGAGGGGACAGGGATTGTCCAGAGAAGGGGAGAGGGTAGAGAGAAGAAGATCAGTAGCAGTGTCAGGGGGTAGGAGAGAGAAAGAGTCAGGTGTAGGGAGGATAGAGGTAACAGAGGAAGAAAGATCAGTGGCGGAGAGAGAGCGGAGGTGTCTACGGGTGGAAACCATGTGGGTAGGGGGAGGGGCTGAGGGGAGTGAAGAGAGGGAGCGAGAGTAGGACATGAAATAGTGGTCAGAGAGCGGGAGGGGAGTAACAGAGAGATTGAAAATAGGGCAGTGTCTAGTAAAGATAAGGTCCAGCTGGTTGCCGGCCTTGTCGGTAGGAGGAGAGGGTGAGAGGTGAAGGTCAAAGGAGGAGAGGAAAGTCAGCTAGAAGGATAAGTGCAGAGTCATCAACAGGGAGGTGCGAGACAAGTGTGTCAAGCTCCTCCAGAAACTCACCAAGGGGGCCTGGTGGGCAGTACACAACCACAACGATGAGTTTCACTGGATAAGAGACAGTAACAGCATGAAATTCAAAAGAGGGTGGAGAAAATTGTGGAACGGAAACAAGAGAGTATTTCCATTTCAGGGAGATTAGCAGGCCAGTACCACAACCCCGCCTCCCAGCTCTGGGAGTGTGAGAAAAAGAGTACACATCAGACAGAACTGCGGGTGTGGTAGTGTTTTCTGGCGTGATCCAGGTCTCAGTTAGAACAAGAAAGTTGAGGGAGAGCAAGGATGCGTAGTCTGAGATAAACTCAGTTTTCGGCACCGCAGGCTGGCAATTCCAGAACCCTCCTGTCACCACCTGCTCAACGTGAGTGGAGAGAGTGGGATAGATGAGATTGGTAGAGTCACAGCGCCTAGGAGTGACCGAACATCTATGCCAGCCCCGGGAAGAGGAAAGGACAGGAATGCAAAGGAAACGCATAGTCTATACTAGGTACACAAAATACAGATGGATGACTGGATCTAAAAAGAGCAGTCCTTGCTTGACAACGTCTTTGCTTGAAAAAGTCGCGCTTGCCTTTGTTCACTCTAGCCTTGTTCAACCTAGACCTGTTTGCTCTTGGCTTGTTTGCCTGACGCTTGGAAGTAGCAGCACTGATTTAAAGAACACTGATTGCTAATTGTCTGCCAGGAGTGCGGGCCCAACCCTGGCCACTTAACACCCAATTGGCCAAATAGGTACACTGAACTTAGGCCTATTGCCCAGAAACTTGTCACTTATGTAAACTCTATTAAACCTCACACGATACAATGAAAACTGCAAACAGCAAGTTACCAAGGAATATATTTATAAGCTAAAAGGATAACTAAGTCAAAACAGGTAGGCAACCAGAAATATTTAAGGACACACTAGGTGAAAAAAAACAAAAACAAAAAACAGCTACAGCTAAAATAAGGCAGTGACAGCTGGAATAAGGTCCCACTAGTTCCCAGTAGGAATCAGCAGCAGATGTACAGAGAAAAGGACTAATACTCAAGCAGCTAGAATAAGACTGATAGCAACTTGTTAAGCAAGAAAGATGATACTTTATTATAGATGAACCATCAATTCAGAATCACTCCAGAAGTTAAAATGTATCGGCACCAATATGAAAAATTTGCGTGTGTGTGTGGCGGGGGGGGGGGGGTTGTTGCAGTTCATTACTGACGGCTTTGACTGAAATCCAACGGTACGCTACTGACTATTGGTTGGGGCTGCAATGATTAGTCGACATATTCGACGACGTCGATCATAAAAACTCGTCGACGCAGAATTTTAGCTTCGACGCGTCGTATAAAAACAATCAGAGCCAGTAACGTTAACTCAAAACCGCACAAATGTTCATTTGTAACTGCAATGCCCTATAGGAAGTGCTGGGGGCAGTATCGCTTCCATCGTCTGATATAACTGCATTTTGCATGAACGACGAAGAGAAGAAGAAAGCGTATGAACGATGGCGGAAAGGAGAGCGAATGAGGCTAATGAAGAGCAAAAACCAGCGAGACCGAGACTATCAAAAGTCTGGGAGTATTTCACAGATGACAAGCCAAAGAAGTCAGTTAAATGCAGAATATGCAAAGCCGAATTGGCATTCCACAGCAGCACTACGGCGATGCACGAGCATTTGAAACGCAAGCACCCTGGAGCCACGATGATTGCTACTTCGGATCATGGGTAAGTTTAGCTAGTTAGCCACAGTATCGTAATGTTTACGTTAGCTTAAGTTACATGTTGGAAAACAGAACGTCTCAAGGGTGATGCTTGCTAAGCGAACGCTATTTCAGTTATGTGGATTCTGCGTATCCACCAACGAGCTGTATGTAACATTAGCTAAACAGCACCAAGCTTGCAGCATAGCACACTACAGCTTAGAGTTGTTTAGCTCCGTCATTTATCACCGAGTGTCGTGTTTTTGCAGACTGGAGTATTAACTAGCTAAGTTAAGATTGCTAACGTTAGCTAAATGTTAACGGGTTCTAACATTCACTGACTCTGCAGTAACTTACGCTATGAGCTCTAGGTTTCTTTTTTTTCAGTTGAAAAAAATTGAACTTTTTGGGCTAAAGCGCAGGCAAGACTGCAGAGACGGGGAACGTTAGCACCATCTAACATTAGCTAGCTATCTTACTTAGCTAGTCAATCTGCAGTCTGCAAAAACACGACACGGTGCTAACGTGAGCTGTCTGTAGCCTAGACAGTCAACTAGCTTTCACAGTGCGCTCTAATCAGCTGTAGCTTGTCGTAGCGTTAGCTAGTTAGACTGGGTTGGAGCATATCAATAATTCAGTTGTAAGATATTTATTCATTTAAATGGTTTAATTGGTATTAGGCAGTACACTAAGATAAACTGATACCATAGCCTACAACTTGTGATGATAATTAATACAGCTTTCTGTTTTGTTCTCTTTCTATTTTAGTACTAAGCAAAGGCGTGTGGATGAGTTCATCCTGAAGAGAGGCTCATGCACCCCTCAAATGGCTGGAGTCTTAACAGAGAGCATCCTCAACATGCTCGTCAATGACATGAGACCAATATCCATGGTTGAAGATGGGGGATTTAAGCAGATGGTCACCACATTCCATCCAGGTTACACCTTACCTTCCAGAACTCATTTTACTAAGCTTATGGAGGGAAAGTATGAAGCTACTTTTGGTAAGGTTAAAGATGCTCTTAAAGCAACCAAGAACAAGATTGCCCTGACAACTGATGCCTGGACCAGTGTCGCGACAGAGGCATATCTTGGCATCACCTGTCACTTTATAAGTGATGACTGGGAGCTCACTAGCTTCTGCCTTACAACCATGCCACTCGAAGAACGGCACACTGGACCCAACATTGCTGCATGGATTGAGCAGGCTGTGGAAAGGTTTGAGATCCCTCCAAGCAAGATTGTGGCAGTTGTTCATGACAATGGCTCCAATGTCGTACTGGCTGCAAACATCTTGCAGGAAAAACATGGGTGGGTGTCTATCCGCTGTGCAGGCCACATTTTACAGTTGGTGATCAATCGTGCACTGAAACACCCTCAGATCAGTAAAGCACTGGGAGCAGCGAGGTGTCTCGTCGAGCACTTTAAAAGGAGCGAACTGGCTTCAAGCAAGCTTAAGACAAAGCAGAAACAGATGGGGACCCCGGAACACAAACTTGTCCAAGATGTCTCTACCAGGTGGAACAGCACCTATTATATGGTGACTCGCATGCTGGAACAGAGATGGCCACTGACTGCGACTCTGTCTGACCCGGCAGTAACACAGAGAGGGAAACAATACGTAGACCTCAAAGCTGATCAGTGGACCCTGCTAGATGAACTGGCCAAAGCTCTCCAGGCCTTTGAATGTGCCACTGTCTACTTGAGTGGTGAAAGCTATGTGACAGTCTCCGCCCTGCCTCCACTAGTCAGAGGGCTTTTGAAGTCCACCCACACTGCCTATAATACAGCTCCTGTGCAGGCCTTCCAGGCGGCTGCTTCAGAGGAGACCACTGCACGCTGGTCAAGAGAGGTCACCATCACAGATGATGACCCAAGCAAACAGATCATTGCAGCTGCACTAGACCCACGATTTCGAAAACTGAAATTCCTGACACCAGAGGAGAGGTTTACTGTTCAGAATAAAGTACAAGCTCTGGCCCTACAGTCCAAGGATGGGAGTACTGTGAATAACCAGCACACCAGTGGGAATGAAGAAGCCACAGCAGCATCAGCTGACAAGGATGCCACAGACTCAGCTGAGGGAACTCCAAATAGGTCTGTTTCAGCTCTCGATTCACTGCTTGGATGTGACTCAACAGACAGTGACAGTGAGACCAATGATGAACAGGATGCACGCAACCAAGCGATCAGTAATGAAGTGCTGATGTACTTCGGAGAGCAGCCCCTCTCAAAGACAGAAAGTCCCCTGTCTTGGTGGAAATTGAATGAGGCAAAGTATCCAACCCTTGCATCACAAGCCAAATCGTTTTTGTGTATTCCAGCTACTTCTACTCCCTCTGAGTGTCTCTTCTCAGCAGCTGGGAACATCGCCTCAAAGAAGAGAGCCAGCCTCACTCCAGAGCACGTCGACATGCTCACGTTCCTGCACTGCAATTTAAAGCATTTATGAACTGCATGAGATCAGAGTAAGACACACATATACACACACACAGCTCCTCTCACTCACACACAGCAAACAAAAGACCTACAAGTCTGTCTGATCTGACTCATCCTCCCCTCCTGTTGGAGATGGTGGAGCCTAGTGAGTGGATCCACGTCCCCCTCCTGGACCAGGTTAACAGCCCCATCAGAACCGCGGTGCTGGGGCAGAGGCTGCTATTTTGAGTTACTTTTAAAACATTATTTGCACATTATCTTTACGTTTTGACTTGCACTTTAATTTGCATTGTTTAATTTATTTACTTTGTTTTTATTATGATTGATAATGCATTGACTTTCATTTGTATTATTTAATGTATTTATTTAGTTTTCATTATGATTGATGATGCATTTGATTAAACAAGTAGCTCCAAAACAAGTTCCAAATTCAAATGTTTCATGAGTCATTATTTTAATTCGCTATGGGATCGTGTTATGTTAAGACAGAGACACAGGGCGACATTCACAGGTGTGCAGACTTAAGCATGTGAGGTAAAACATGCACTGGAGCCCGGAAGAGGATCCGCGCCCTCAGGAAGCAGAGATGGAGGGTGTGAAAGAAATAATCGTTAGATTAGTCGACTAATCGAAAAAATAATCGACAGATTAGTCGACTACCAAAATAATCGTTAGTTGCAGGCCTACTATTGGTCTACATTGTCTATTAAAATTTGAAACTGCTTTGGTGTATCTCATGCCAGAGAAAAGGGCCTTTCCCTCTTCAGAGAGCCTGTCCCACATTATGTAACCAGCAAGCACTGCGTGAGAACGCAACGCTCTAGACACACGGGCTATAGCTTTATTGATAAGAATGATAATACATTTTATTTGTGGGCGCCTTTCAGAGCACTCAAGGACACCTTACAGAACACAGTAAAAAACAAGCAGCACTGTATCAGACAGCATAAAATCAAAACAAATAGAGTAGACAATAAAAAGTTAATACAACAGATAAGTATAAAATCATCATCTGCACAAAAGTCAGTGAAGTGTGTATCAGACTGAATATACCAGTTTGAAAAGGTACGTTTTGAGATGTGATTTGAAGGTTGAAAGATAGTCAATGTTGTGAATTTCTTGTGGGAGAGAGTTCCATAGGCGGGAGGCAGAATTACTGAAGGCTCTAGTCCCCATTGTAGTCAAGCAGGCCGATGGTGTAGTGAGTTGGAGAGCAGAAGAGGATGTTAAAGAGTGCCGGAGAGTGTGTGGAGATGGAGTTTGGAAAGATACGAAGGAGCTAGGTTGTTAAGGGTCTTAAAGGTGAGGAGAAATCAATATGGTATTTAACAGGGAGCCAATGGAGTTGCTGAAGAACAGGAATGATATGATCTAATGAAGGAGTTCCGGTAATGATATGGGCAGCTGAATTCTGGACCAATTGAAGTGTATGAAGACACGTGAGGGGAAGACCAAAGAGGATAGAATTACAGTAATCAATACGGGATGTAACCAGGGTGTGAGTGAGTATGGCAGTGCTTTTGGGTGTAAGTGACGGCCGAAGACAATATTGCGTAGGTGGAAGTATGCAGACCGAGTAACATTGTTGATGTGAGCTTCAAAAGATAATGTGCTGTCCAGGATGACACCTAGACTCAACGTGAGGCGATGGAGGAACTATAGAATTGTCAATAGTCGGAGAAAAACTATCATGTTTGGCCAACGTAGATTTAGTGCCTACAAGGAGGACCTCAGTTTTACCACTATAAGTTTGAGGAAATGGTATGAAAACCAGGATTTAATTTCTAATAAGCAGTCAGAAAGGGAAGTGGGCGGAAGAGTGGAGGTAGGCTTGGTGGATAGATTCATCCGCGTAGCAGTGAAATTGAATGCCAGATTTCCTGAAAATGTGGCCAAGAGGTAGTAGGTAAATAATAAACAGGAGGTGTCCCAATACAGAGCCCTGGGGAACACCGGTAGTAACAGGAAAGGACTGTGATCTTAAATTTTTAAGTTGGACACACAGTGCGGCCAGAGAGATATGATCTAAACCAGTCAAGGGGGGTGCCAGTTATTCCAGTGGAAGCTAATCTTTCTAGGAGGATGTTATGTGAGATGGTATCAAAGGCTGCACTCCGATCAAGGAGGACAAGTATGGTTAAGAGCCCAGAGTCAGCTGCCATCAACAGATCTTGAATGCTTTTCACCAAGGCTGTCTCCTTACTGTGCATGGAGCGAAAACCAGACTGGAATTGTTCAGACTGTTGTTAGTCAAGTGAACGTGTACCTGAGATGCGACTGTTCTTTAATGTGTTTTAGAATGAAATGGTAAATTTGAGATTGGGTGAAAATTATTCAAATTGTTCGGGTCTGCACCAGGTTTCTTGAGTATTGGAGTTATTGCAGCTGTTTTGAGAGATGAAGGAACAAGACCAGAGGTAAGGGAGGAATGTATGATATCAGTTATTAAAGAGGATAGAGAAGGTAGACAGGCTTTTACTAAATGAGTAGGAGGGGGGGGGGTCTAACTGACAGGTAGATGATTTGGATTTGTGAATAAGACCAGATATTTCAGCAACAGTTGGGAGTTTGAAACTAGATAGTGAAGAAGAGAGGGGAAAATAGAAGGGTGAATAAGATTAACTGTATGCGGTATTGTTCGACGACTTCAATTGCTAATGAATATTTTCAATTTTGGCATTAAAAAAGGTCATGAAGTCGTTACATTCAGCAACTGAATACAGGTGAGGTGCAAGAGTGTCCGGTGGCTATAAAATATTGTTTACCATGGAAAACAGGGCTCTAGTGTTCCCTTCACCTGATCTATTCAAATTTGCATAATAAGACGATTTAGCTGTGGACAGAGCCTCCTTATAATGAAGTATGTGGTCATTATACTTGTCTTTATGAACAACAAGGCCAGTTTTTGTGTAAAGGCGTTCCAGGCGACGGCCTTTAGTTTTAAGCTCCCGTAGTGCAGGTGTAAACCAAGGGGCAGAGTGGGTAAAGGAAAGAGACCGTTTTTTTTTTAAACGAGCAAGATCGTTTAAAATACTATAAAGGCCATCATTGTAATGAGAGACCAGTTCGTCTGGGCTGGATGAATTGTCTTTGCTGGGGAGGTTATCAATTCCACTGGTAAAAGCAGAATAATCAGTATTCTTAATGTTACGGAACGAGATGGAGCATGACAAATTAGCTTTGGATACTGTTAAGTTAACATCGCAAGATACGAACTTGTGGTCGGAATTGCAATTAAGAGAGTTACATCACAGCAGCAAATCAGATCAAGTATGTGTCCTTTGGAGTGCGTAGGAAAATCAGTATATTGCTGTAATCAAAACTATCCAGGCCTGATGTAAAATCCCTTGTGAGAGTATTGTGGACATTGTCCATGTGTATATTAAAATCACCCAGCAATATTTAATTAGGGGACAAAGAACATAAGAAGGTTAGAAAAACAGAAAGTTCATTTAAGAAATCGTTGTTGGGCTTCGGTGGTTGATAGACAGTGGCTAGTATAGTAGGTTTTGGCGTATTGATTTGTAGGGCAATGGACTCGAATGAAACATGCACAGGCCACAGTTATGGAAGACCCTCTCCACTTTTCACTGTAATGTATCGCAACTCTCTCCCCCCCCCCCCCCATGCCGGTGTCACGGAATTTGCAGGGGTACACAAACCTAAGAGGAATAGTTTGATTAAACTCTGAAAAGTCATTGGGTTGTTGCCCCGTCTCAGTCCAGCATAGGAAATCAAACTTACGATCATTCAGTAGATCATTAAGTAGGAGTCCCTTGTTGGTTAGTGAGCGAATATTAAATAACCCGGTGGTGAAATGCTTCTAATATGCTAGCATCTTGAATAAATAAGATATTACTTACCCATGGCTTGCTCATTCCTGCTCGTTATTATGGTTTATTTTTATCCACGACAGGCGAATAGCTTGGAGGGGATCATTCATTTATGTGTGAGAGAGAGAGGAAGAGGATGGTTCAAAGAAGCAGATCCGGCCAAGACTGAACCTTGAAAGCCTGAATGAAACTGCCACCCAGCAGCGACTTCAGGCCTCTATTGGGGAAACCCTCCAACGGGAATATCTTGATTACATTGAGAAGTACTGCAGCCTGCTCAAATCCACCATCCTCAACACCTGCAAAACCACCCATGGGTACAAGTCCAGAAAACACCAGGACTGGTTTGATGAGAATGAGAGATAGAACAGTTCATCTCCAAGAAAAAGAAAGTCTTTCATGCCTGGCAAAATGATGTAACCTGCAAGGCTAAATGAGTGGCTCACTCCGGAGCCAATGTGGACATCCAGAGATGGGGAGGGAGCTTAAGAACTCTTGGTGGACAGAAAAAGCTCGGGAAATCCAGCGACTGGCAGACTTGGGTGACAGCAGAGGCTTTTTCAGTGCTACTAAGGCCGTCTATGGTCCAAGCAACTGCAGCTTAAACCCCCTGCGCTCAAAGGACGAGCAGGAGCTGCTGAAGGACAGTGATACCATTAACGCCTGATGGAACTCCCAAACCGCAACAGGACAGCTGAACCAGACATTGCCAGCCACATTCCCCAGAGTCCCATCAGAGAAGACATTGGGGAACCTCCCACCAGAGGTTCAAGATGCCTTCAGGAGCCTTAAGAACTACAAGGCCGCTGGTCTAGATGGGATCCCAGCTGAGATCTTAAAGGGAGGTGGACCAGAGCTCCTGTACCGCATCCACACCCTCCTCCTCAAGGTTTGGGATAAAGAAGAACGTCCCATCAGAGCTCAGGGATGCTCTAATGGTGGCTATATTCAAGAAAGGGGACAAGGCGGAATGTGGAAACTACAGGGGCATCTCACTCCTGTCAACAACAGGCAAAGTCCTCGCTTGCGTCCTTGCAAATTGACTGCTACCACTGGCTGAGGAAGTATTCCCAGAATCTCGGTGTGGCTTTTTCCCATAATGAGGTACAGCAGACATATTTACAGCACGTCAACTCCAGGAAAAATGCCTTGAATAAAGGCAGCCTTTTTACATGGCTTTCTTAGACCTGACATAGGTCTTTGACTCAGTAGACTGCCAGGCTCTGTGGAGCACACTATCAAGATATGGCTGCCCTGACAAATACATCAAACTATTGAGGTTTCTACATGTCAGTCATGGCATGTCAGTCACAGTGCTCAGCAACAGCAGCTCTGAGTCAGAGCCATTCACTGTGGAAATGGGTCAAACAGGGATGCATCATCGCACACACCCTGTTTGCCATCTTTATTGCTGCCATACTCCACCTCATTGGCAAAGAATCCCAATCCTATACAGAACTGACGGCAGGCTCTTCAACCTTAATAGTTTCAAGACCAAGAGCAAAGTCTGCAAGACTACCATCATGGAGCTTTAATATGCAGATGACAATGCCATCACAGCACACTCCGCAGATGACCTCCAGGACATCCTGAATGCCTTTGCCAAGACATACAGAGCCTGGGTCTAGCATTAAACATCGAGAAGACCCAGGTCCTATATCAACTCCACCCAACCAGCCATCTACCCAGTCCACCATAAAAGTGGACAGTACCTTTCTTGAAAACATCGCTCACTTCCCCTACCTCGGCAGCCTTCTCTCCTCAAAAGCTGACATTGAGTCTGAGGTAAACCATCGCCTGAGTTGTGCCAGTGGTGCTTACACCAGACTTGGGGGGGCAAACAAATCTCCTGATCTACAGAGCTGTTGTTCTCTCCACGCGGCTGTATGGAGCAGAGTCATAGACCACCTACAGCGGGCACCTGAGAGCTCTGGAACAATACCACCAAAGATCCTTAACGAAAGATCCTGCGGATCAGCTGGAAGGACAGACGCACCAACATCAGCATTCTGGTAGAAGCCAAGATGACTAGCATCACCACCTCAATAATGCAGCACCAACTCCGATGGACAGGCCATGCCATCTGCATGTCCAACATGTCTCCCAAAACAGATCCTGTACTGCCAGCTGAAGGAAGGTCAGTGAGTGCCCGGCGGGTAAAAGAAACCTTTCAAGGACAATATCAACACCAGTCTGAAGAAATTGAACGTCACATTGAGCAACTGGGAACACATTGCACTGGACAGGTGCTCCTGGTAGAAATCCGTGCAGAACGGAGCTGCACGTCATGAAATGGAACTCCACTGTACCGCAAAGAAAAAGTGACAGCACCACAAGGAGAGAGAGAAAAAGGCACAACCACCACCACAAACCACCGCCATTGTCCCCTGTCCACACTGCACCAAAGTATCTGGATCGCGGCTCAGCCTCTACAGCCATCTGAAGACCCACAAGTAGGCAACCCAATGGAGAGGACAGTCATACTCGCTTTGAGTGACCGCCGATGATAGTGTGTGTGTGTGTGTGTGTGTGTGTGTGTGTGTGTGTGTGTGTCTGCAGCTAATCTCGCATACTACCTGGTCTCTCAGCCTAATTTTTTTTTTTTTTTGCAAAGTTATGGCTGTATAATGAAGAATTTCTCATAGTTGGGGTGATTCAAAACCTTTGAAAAACAGTACGTACTGTTAGTATGCAGTATATTCTATTAGTTTGTAGAAGCTTATTCAGACACGGCCAGTGTGTATTGGTGGGAAGGTAAAGGAATTCTCACCAGCTTAACAGTAAAAGATGGTCCCGACCAGTTAATTTGACTTATAAATCAGCCAGTCCTAAATAGCGACGTGACTACTGGGAAAAACTAGTTTGCTACCTGTCACAGCGAACGTCATCTTAAGAAAAACTGATAGTTACATACGGTAACTCAAGATGTATGATTGTGGCGTGATGGTGGCGGGGCGGTCTAGTCTCTTGCCTACCAACACGGGGATTGGCGGTTCAAATCCCCGTGTTAACCTCCGGCTTGGTCGGGCATCCATACAGACACAATTGGCCGTGTCTGCGGGTGGGAAGCCGGATGTGGGTATGTGTCTTGGTCATTGCACTAGTGCCTCCTCTGGTTGGTCGGGGCGCCTGTTTGGGGGGAGGGGGAACTTGGGGGGAATAGTGTGATCCTCCCACGCGCTACGTCCCCCCTGGCGAAACTCCTCACTGTCAGGTGAAAAGAAGTGGCTGGTGACTCCACATGTATTGGAGGAGGCATATGGTAGTCTGCAGCCCTCCCCAGATTGGCAGAGGGGGTGGGGCGGTGATTGGAACCATTCAGAAGAGTGAGGTAATTGGCAGGGGTACAAGTGGGGAGAAAAAGGGGGGAAATCCCCCCCCCCAAAAAAATCTATGATTGTATGCCAGTCTGTATAGCTTTGCCTTTGGGGTCCAATCCCGCATTGAAATCTGCATGCCCAAATACCTCCTCCATGAGTACCACCCACTGGCACCACTATATAATGCTGGCTAGCCCAGCATTCATGCTTCTTAGGATTTCTTTAATGAAACATAGGGGTAGTAGGGCACTGAAGCTAGACAGCTTTGCCTACAGTCACAGAACTTGTGTACGTAACTGCCCTTGCAAGCCAAGCAAAAAGTCCCTCTGGACCCCAGGAGTTGAAGGGCAACCAGTAACTGGATCAGCTCTGAAAACTAGGATGTCTGACGCCATGAGAATGATGGTCAAAGGTTCTTCTATCTCGTGTAACTTACCTCTCATCATGAACATTCCTCCTCAGCATCAGACTGTCACACTGAGGGCAGTATGACAATGGTGCGGTATGCAGTAGGAATGACGGATGGGTTCAAGGTCAAGGTGGGATTACATCAAGGATCGGCTCTGAGACCTTTCTTGTTTGCAATGGTGATGGACAGGTTGACCGACGAAATCAGGCAGGAGTCTCCATGGACTATGATGTTTATGGATGACATACGTATGTAGTGATCTGTAGCGAGAGTAGGGTGCAGGTTGAGGAGAGCCTAGAGAGGTGGAGTTATGCAGTGGAGAGAAGAGGAATGAAAGTCAGTGGGAGCAAGATGGAATACATTTGCGTGAATGAGAGGGAGAACAGTGGAATGGTGAGGATGCAAGGAGTAGAGGTGACGAAGGTGGATGAGTTGAAATACTTGGAGTCAACTTTTCAAAGTAACGGGGAGGGTGGAAGAGAGGTGAGGAAGAGAGTACGGGCAGGGTGGAGTGGGTGGAGAAGAGTGTCAGGATTGAGTCTTTGGCTTCCACTGATAGTTAATACTGATCCTGGCTATATTGCCGGTCCGGAATTCTCAATAACTGACTTCCTACATACCCACTTAAAAGGGCCTACTTAAAGCTTTGTTCCCGCTGCTACCCATGCTATCAGCTAGCACCCCCTCTGCTCAGCAATGACTAACCAACACAGCCACATCCTTATATCTCTGTCATATCACACTATCTTCTTCACACGTGAAAAGACCTTTGAAAAGATGCATTTTGACAGTTAAGTTAATAATGTTTAGTATGGTAGGCTGATGGTAAACCTCTGTGATCTGACTTGACCCATGTTTTCTCTCTGTTTATGTTTATTCAGTGAATGTCATGCGCTGCTCAGTATGTCACCAGGACTACAAACAGAGCGATGTCATTGACAACTACTTTGTGAAGGATACGACCGAGGCCACCACCACCTCCGATGAAAGGGCTGCACAGGTATGTCAGGTGTTGTGGCCTTGATGCTTCAACCCTCCTGTTCCATTGGGTCAAAGTGACCCGTTCCGAATAACTATTAACCATAAATATCTTTCATATCATTAATAATTGAGATGAATGAGATATACTGGGTATTTTTGAATAGATTTTACGACTGCTACAAAATCCAAAGGAGTCCTGAGTCAATGTGACGAGTGAACAGGACATCTATTGCTGAAGAGTGAACAAAACACGAGAGTTAAAAGTAATTAATCTTGACATAGCACTTGGCCATGTAGGTACTTATACAGCATGAGGAAGGGCATAGCAAAGAGCTAACAAATATAATTTTTCATGATGAGGTAAAGCCTATTACATCTGATGTTTCATAAAAGTCCAGGGAATTTATATAATGGAGAGTTTTTCAGTGTTTATTGGTGTCATCATTTTAAAGGTAAGATCAACTGTTTTTGTTTGTTTGGTGTCGAAAACATGACAACACTGCTAGTCTATTGTTTCTACGAAAAGCTTAATAGTGGATTTTCTCCCTAGAAAATCTGGTTTTGGTTGTGAGGGATTAAAGACTTTCTCACGTGGGGGCAATCTTATCAGATGTTAACTAAATCTTAATTTTATTCTTCCTGTTTTATATGCTCCCTATTAGGGGTTGACTGATACCGTTTTTTTCTTCACTTATACTGATTATTTGTAATCAAGGAGACTGATAACCAGTATTTAGAACCGACACACATTTACAATAAAAATTAAAATCTTAGTTTCGAAATTTAAAATAGCACAAACATCAACACAAAACTTCGTTGAAATACCTTGAAGTCTATGTTTAATTAAGAGAACTTTTCAACATTATCTTAAAACAAAAAGTGCAGCTCATATTATGACCATCAGCTACCTATAACATGTAAAAACACCAACCTATACGGACGAATAATGTTACGTTCGTAATATGATAGCTAAAATAAGTTCCAGTTGCACTTGCACCAACATTATTCAAAGATATAGTTATCACTACATAAATAAACATGTTATAGTTAATATTATATCATTGCAACAAAGTGCATTATTTGGGCATTTTCAGTGGTGTAGTTGGGAAACTGGGCAAGCTTGTCATCATAGAAATCGATCATAAGATTGTTTTGTTTTTGCAACTTTTGCAGTATCTTCTGCCTTACCTTTGAAACAGTTCCGCTCGGTCACCAGAGCTGCTTCATTCTGCAGATGCATTCCTCTGTACCCATCTTTGGCACAGTAGCCTTTGGTGTTTTGTTTTATTTTGTTTTTTTTAAATTTGTTCATTGGGTTTTGAAAGAATGTACAATTGTGTCATTAGAGCATCTACAGAAACAGTAGCCTTCAATGTTGATAGGCTTATTACTCACGATGTGTAACTAAGCATTGGAGACTGGTTCCACACGACAGTAGGCATCCATCAAGGTTGCTTGCTCTCGCCAACTTTCTTCAGCATTTTCCTGGAGAGAATAATGACAGATGCGCTGGAAGACCATGAAGGAACGGTCAGCATTGGGGGGAGAACAGTCACAAACCTCCATTTTGCCCATGACATTGACAGCCTGGCCGGTAATGAACAAGAGCTGACAAGCCTGGTTGAACACCTTGACAAGACATCAAAGGCATATGGCATGGAGATCAGTGCTGAAAAAACACTCTCGACAGTCAACAAATTTAAATATCTTGGGGCTATCGTCACAGATGACGGGTCCAAACCGGAAGTCCTTTCCCGCATTGTACAAGCAACTGTGACACTCACAAGGTTAAAACCAATCTGGAAAGACAAAAACATTAGTACCGGGTCTAAAGTCAGATTGATGCCCTCACTAATCATCTCCATCTTTTTATACGCGCGTAAAACTTGGACACTCACAGCAGATCTCCAAAGAAGAATAAGCACAGTGGAGATGAGGTGCTACAGAAAGATTCTAGGCATCTCATATAGAGACCATATTATGAATGAAGAGGTGAGAAGAAGGATTACACAAGCCATTGGAACACATGAAGACTTTTTGACAATCGTCAAGAAGAGAAAACTAAAATGGTATGGTCAAATCTTGAAAAGTTCCGTCCTTGCCAAGACCATCCTGCAAGATACAGTGAGGGGTGGGCGAAGATGATGAAGACAGAAGAAGCAATGGCTATGTAACATCAGAGAGTGGACAGGCCTTGACTTTGCCAGCTTACAGAGGGCATTTGAGGACAGACGGATGGCGAGGACTGGTTGCGGATTCAACAGCGGCGCCCCAACGACCTCTCGAGAGGTTACAGGAGGTGAGATAACTAAGCACAGATAGTGCTGTGGCAGGACATTGCTCAAGACCACAGAGTGATGACTACAGACAGAAAGAGGCGGCTGCATCAGAGCCAAAGTAGCAAGTTTTTTTAATTAATTTAATTTACCAGCAATTGGATAAAAAATGATTCCAGTAATTGCAAAAATGCTGAATATCGGATCCAATAATTGGCCAGGTCCATAATAGGCGACCCTTACACCCTATATCTAAGCAATACTCAATCTGTGCTGCTGTACCTGTTATGGTTCAATTGAGTGTGTCGCTCGCAGTCATGGACCTTCCGCCCAGTGTACCTTTGTTTACACCTGGGAGGAAGCGCTACTGGTGCTGGAAGAAAGGAAGAAGAGCAGGGACCCTCGTCAGTCTAAGGAGAAGGGGGAACTCTCCCTCTGTTACCAAATATTCTCCTGGCCAATGTTCAGTCTTTGGACAACAATCTGAATGAACTCTGTGAAGGCTGAATTTTTATTGGAACATTAAAATCCACAACATCATTGCTTTCACTGAAACCTGGCTGGAGCCATCGATACTCGATTGATGATCGGACAAAGGACTCAGAGCAGCAAAGAGGGGAAGGGGATGTGCTTCATGGTAAACAACCTGTGGTGGTTAGACGTGGCTGACCTTTAGCAGCTCACGATAAAATGCCCACCCTTCTCTTTCCTGAGAGAATTCACATGCATGAGCCTCACCGTTGTTTACATTCCACCGCAACTGGACACCTTGTATGCTGTTGACAAGCTGTACGGAGTGATCAGTGGACTCGAAAACTCTCACCTGGAGGTGGCTTTCATCATGACTGTCAACTTCAACAATGGCAATCTGAAGAAAGTTCTGCCGAAATACGACCAGCACATCTGTTGCCTGATGCTAGGAGTAAACACGTTGGATCATGTTTACACTCCCTTCATGCACTTGCGCACATGAAATGAAACAAAATACATTTTCCCCCAGCCCACAGCAGTACAACACAAAGACAAAAACATGTCCAAAAACTACGAGAACTACAAGAACACATCCAAACTAACACATATATCCAACTAATACATATATCCAAACTAAAAAATAATAATAAAAAAAAATCACTGTCCAGGGGAACGAACGCCAGCCAGGATGACTGTCGGAACTGCCGGTCTGCATGGGCTAGCAGTTATGTTAGTCTGCACCGCTTCCACATCCTGTCAGACCGCCCTCGGTGTTTCCTCTTCAAGCTCAGCTCTGGGCAGGGCCATGGTCCTTGGGCCCACCGGATGCAGCAGACCAGGCTCCCTCAGCCGATCCAACGCCAGCTGTCCCAGCCAGAAACCTTCAACACACCTCGTCGCACTCCACACAACGACACTAAAAACACAGTCAACGCTAGGCAAGGCCGCCGCCAGACCACCCTCGGTGTTATCGGAACTGCCGGTCTGCATGGGCTAGCAGTTAGCTTAGCCTGCTCCACTTCCGCATCCTGACAGACTGCCCTCGGTGTTACCTCTTCGGGCACAGCTCCGGGCAGAGCCATGGTCCCTGGGCCCACAGGACACGCAGACCAAGCTCTCCCAGCCGATTCAGCGCCAGCTCTGCCAGCTATCAAACTTAGACACAGACGTGGACAAAGACACTGCATGGACAGTACTGGGTGAGGCCGCCGCGAATGTGAATTCTTGCTGCCATCCTCCCACACCGGTACTGATTTAGGCCGCTGCAATGAATTCATGCGACCATCTTCCCACATCGGAAGGTAAGTGAATAACATTGATTATCTCATTACAATGGCACCTGCCAAGGGGTGGGATACATTAGGTAGCAAGTGAAGAGTCATTTCTTGGAAGTTGATGTGTTGGACGCAGGATAAATGGACAAGCGTTAATGAGTGACTTTGACTAGGGCCAAATTGTGATGGCTAGACGACTGAGTCCAAGCATCCCAGAAACGGTAGGTCTTGTGGGGTGTTCCCGATATGTCGTGGTCAGTACCTGCCAAAAGTGATCTAAGGAAGGACAACCAGTGATCCAGCAACAGGGTCACGGGCGCCCAAGGCTCGTTGATGCACATGTGGAGCGAAGGCTAGCCCATTTGGTCCGATCACAGAAAAGAGCTACTGTATCTCAAATTGCTGAAAAAGGTAATGCTGACTATGATTGACTGGTGTCGGAACACATGGTGCATCACAGCTTGCTGCAGATTGGTCAGAGTGCCTATGCTGAATCCTGTCAACCACCAAAAGCGCCTGCAATGGGCATGTGAGCATCAGAACTGGACCATTGAGCAAAGAAGGTGGCCTGGTCTGATGAATCACATTTTCTTTGCATCCATTTCTTGCATTCCAACATGTGAATGGCCGGGTGCGTGTGCGTTATTTACTTGGGGAAGAGATGACACCAGGATGCACTGTGGGAAGAAGGCAAGCCGGCGGAGGCAGTGTGATGATCTGGGCAATGTTCTGCTTGGAAACCTTGGGCCCTGGGCATTCATGTGGATGTTACTTTGACACGTACCACCAGCCTAAACATTGTTGCAGACCAGCTACACCCCTTCATGGCAACAGTATTCCCTGATAGCAATGGCCTCTTTTAGCAGGACAATGTGCTCTGCCACACTTTAAAAATTGTTCAGGAATGCTTTGAAGAACATGACAAAGAGTTCAAAGTGTTGCCTTGGCCTCCAAGTTCCCCAGATCTCAATCCGATTGAGCATATGTGGGATGTGGGATGTCCATGGAGGCCTCAGCTTGCAACTTACAGGACTTAAAGGATCTGCTGCTAACGTCTGGTGCCAGATACCACAGGACACCTTCAGAGGTTTTGTGGAGTCCATGCCTTGACAGGTCAGAGCTGTTTTGGTGGCACGAGGGGGACCTACACAATATTAGGTAGGTGGTTTTATTGTTTTGCCTGATCGGTGTATTAACTATAAGGAACCAAAGCTTAATTGATTTAGCCATCAGTCTTAACAAATTCTTTTAAGTTTTTATCATACTATGCATCCATCATCCAAACCACTTATCCTGCTGTCAGGGTCGCGGGGATGCTGGAGCCTATCCCAGCAGTCACTGGGCAGCAGGCGGGGAGACACCCTGGAAAGGCCACCAGACCATCACAGCCCCCCCCCCCCCACACACACACACCTAGGGGCAATTTAGTACAGCCGATTCACCTGACCTACATGTCTTTGGACTGTGGGAGGAAACCGGAGCACCCGGAGGAAACCCACGCAGACATGGGGAGAACACACAAACACCACACAGAGGATGACCCGGGATGACTCCCAAGGTTGGGCAACCCTGGGGCTTGAGCTCAAGACCTAGTATTTTATCATACGATGTCAACTGGAAATAGGAACAGTCTAATTGTGTCTTTGCGGGCAAAATTAGGATGATGTAGATACATTTGGCTTGTCTATCGAATATGACAGTTAGGCTGCATATTTCCCATGTTGGTTCTGGTAGCAGTACAAAGGAACACATTTAATTTTCACTAAATGGAGTACCAACCCATTTCATGCCTCAAATGAATACCTGGTTGTTTGTGGAGCAGTTTTCCATCTGATATTGTTGTTTACCAGGTAGCTGTCAGTTTCAGCTGGTAACAGGCAGATAACGGGTCTCTTGATGAGTCTCTTAAACTTTTTTTGGGGGGCGGGTTCCCCCCTTTTTCTACCCAGTTGTACTTGGCCAAACACCCTATTTTCGGAGCCGTCCAGGTCACTGCTCCACCCCCTCTGCCAATCCAGGGAGGGCTGCAGACTACCACATGCCTCCTCCAATACATGTGGAGTCACCAGCCGCTTCTTTTCACCTGACAGTGAGGAGTTTCACCAGGGGGACATAGTGCGTACATACCCAGCTTCCCACCCACAAACACGGCCAATTGTGTCTGTAGGGATGCCTGACCAAGCTGTAAGTAACACGAGGATTCGAACCGTGATCCTTGTATTGGTAGATAACGGAATAGACCGCCATGCCACCTGGGTGGCGAGTCTCTTAATCTTGATTTACTTTTACTCGCATCGATGATGAATTCATCTGTTCGAAGTCACTATCAGAGCTGAGCTGTCAGTCTCAGAATAACCAGCGCTCCATTTTTTCAGTTTTAAGCTTCTGCAGGTTGTTCTGTAGTCCTTCCTGCTTCAGTGTCACTTTGTCACCTCATAGCACCGTGGCCCAATTTTGCCACTTTCTCAAATATAATATTCGAGCAGGAAAATGAAAACAACTAGGAAAATGTTAAACAGGAATACAGTGGAAAAAATAACCTAATAGTAACCTATAAATTAATTTTTTCAGCTCAAAGGATGTTAAACAGGAAAATTAAAATAGTGAAATTAAATAAATATAAGAAAGAAAAAAGATTAATTGTGATTTTTGAGTAAACTACTAAATATATCATAAATTAAGTATGGAGAAAATATATTTAAGTTTAAAATTTATTTGTCAAATTAATTTTCTTAATTTGAATATAAATTAATTTATATAAATATCTATATTTGAGAAAATCTCATTTCAGCTGCTTGTAGGGAGAGAACTTGTAGGGAGGGAGCTCGGAGTAGAGCTGCTGCTCCTTCGCGTCGAAAGCAGCCAGTTGAGGTGGTTCGGGCATCTGATCAGGATACCTCTTGGGCGCCTTCCTTTGGAGGTTTTCCAGGCACGGCCAACTGGGAGGAGACCCCGGGGTAGACCCAGAACTCGCTGGAGGGACTACATGTCCAATCTGGCCTGGGAACAGCTTGGGATCCCCCAGGAGGAGCTGGAGGGCGTTGCTGGGGAGAGGGACGTCTGGAGTGCCCTACTTAGCTTGCTGCCACCGTGACCCGACCTTGGAGAAGCGGCTGAAGATGAATGAATGAATGAATGAATCTATATTTGATGCCGGTTTTTATGTTGATTGTTATTTAGGACATACCCTTGAGCTTCTGGCAAGAGCCACACCCACACAGGCGTCTTGAAATGTGCCTGTGTCTGTCCATGTGTGAAAATGGATTCCCCCAAGAGCTCCATGTTATTACAGTTATTTTATTTTCTGAAGGGTTAAACTTTGATTGGAGATAAAGATAGTAATTCAGATTGATACTCAATAAAAGTAATTTTCTTCTGTTTGACCTTTCCTTTAAGGTGTGTACCAGCTGCGAGGACAATGCAGGAACCATAGGGTTTTGTGTCGAATGTGGAGAGTGGTTATGCAAGACTTGTGTGGAGGCCCACCAGAGGGTCAAAATTACCAAAGACCACAAGATCCGCACAAAAGAGGATGCTGGTGCAGTCTCTGGTAAGCTATCATGCAAATATGTCCTGAGTAAAGGAATGAACAGGATATGTAGTGATGTTTTGATGCATGCTCAATAATCTAGGTGAGGAAATCACAGAAAGGTGAGTCAGTTCATCTGGACACAGTGTTTATTGGGAGTAATGTTTCATCACTAACTTTAGTGGTGGCACAGTGGCCCAGTGGTTAGCACTGCCGCCTCACAGCAAGAAGGTCCTGGGTTCGAACCCCGGGGTTGTCCAACCTTGGGGGTTGTTTGGCATGCAATATGTGAGCAAAGAAGATTCGTCAGTTTTGAACAGTGAATGCGGTAGTCCTGGAGTTGGAGATGCATTATTGATAGGCTGTTGCTATGGTGACAGTGCTGCAATGTCTGATTGCATTAGATTACATTTCTTGCTCACATTCTCAAATCTTTTGGTCCTCTGACAGGAGCTTCTGATGACTTACTTTGATTAATCTGTCTTTAAATCATCTTTTTTCTCCTGTTTTTTCCACCTTCTTTTACAAATGCACCAGAACATTTTCTTTAAATATTGGCCATCACTCCTGTGTCTCCTGTCTTTGCAGAGTCTGTTGGTTCATCGGGACAGAGGCCCGTCTTCTGTCCTGTCCACAAGCAGGAGCCTCTGAAGCTTTTCTGTGAGACCTGTGATACTCTCACCTGCAGGGACTGCCAGCTGCTGGAGCACAAAGAGCACAGGTAGCACAGCATAACAGACCATCACTCTCTTCTCTTTCAACACAGTATGTCCTACCTTATTTGTGTTGCATGTCCCATGTCCCAAATCACAAGATGCTTGTTTTGGCATAAAAAAAGGGTATCATGTGGACACATAAAAATCCTGTTGAATTACACAATACTTAGATCCTTAGGTCCCCATGAGTATTTAATCAGCCCAAATTCTCAATTACATCCTAAAACTCACTGTTTTAGCAGGCAGCTATACTTTTAGAAAACGATAAACTTTCATGTACGGTGTCTAGGATACAAATTTAACTTGGGTAGGAAAACTTACTGGTCAGTCAAATACCTGTCAGATTGTGGCTGAATGTACTTTCGTAGCCTGGTTTAATGATGTTTGAAAATCGTGGTCATTCAATGACTGCAGTTTTGTCATGAGCTGAGACTCAATACTATGTTTAAAGTTGGTGATGGATTACAGAGCTTGACCCCCTACATTGCAGGTACCAGTTTCTGGAAGAGGCTTTCCAGAACCAAAAAGGTATTATTGAGACCCACATGACTAAACTGCAGGAAAAGAAGAGCTATGTCCATTACTCTGTCTCTCAGGTGCAAAACAGGTGCGAGCCCAGTCTCTTTCTCTCTCTCTCTCTCTCTCGCTCTCTCTCACTCTCTTTCTATTTCTATGTTGTTGTGATAACGCTCTTGTTGGTAGCCATAATAATTATTAATTACAATTATTATTTTTATTTTATTTTTTGATTCCCCCCCCCTCTCTTTTCTCCCCAATTGTACTTGGCCAATTACCCCACTCTCTGAGCCATCCTGGTCGCTGCTCCACCCCCTCTGCTGATCCGGGGAGGGCTGCAGACTACCACATGCCTCCTCCCATACATGTGGAGTCACCAGCCACTTCTTTTCACCTGACAGTGAGGAGTTTGATGAGGGGGACGTAGCGCGTTGGAGGATCACGCTATCCCCCCCCCCCCCCCCCCGAACAGGCATCCCGACCAACCACCGGAGGCGCTAGTGCAGCGACCAGGACACATACTCACATCCGGCTTCCCACCTGCAAACACGGCCAATTGTGTTTGTAGGGACGCCCGACCAAATTAATTACAATTATTAATAATATTATAATATAATAGTAATATAATATAATAATTAGCAGACTGTGTCTCTGAAACGCCACTGACATCTTGCAGAAAGTGTCTGACAGTGACATCACTGGGAGTCAATCCCTGAATTGCTGTCTTTATATGGCAATCAGTACCATTCCCTCCCACAAAGAGGAAGGCCAAAGAGGAGGTTTATGGATGTGGTGAAAGAGGACATGCAGGTGGCTGGTGTGACAGAGGAAGATGTAGAGGACAGAAAGAGATGAAAACGGATGATCTGCTGTGGCGACCCCTAACGGGAGCAGCCAAAAGTAGTAGTAGATATGGCAATCAGTACCATTCCCTACAACAGCACTATGTAACGTTGTTGTTATGGCGGCACGGTGGCACAGTGGTTAGCACTGTTGCCTCACAGCAAGAAGGTCCTGGGTTCGACCCCAGGCCATCCCAGGTCCTTTCTGTGTGGAGTTTGCATGTTCTCCCCGTGTCTGCATGGGTTTCTTCCAGGTGCTCCAGTTTCCCCCCACAATCAAAAAGACATGCATGTTAGGGTTAATACTCTCGTCTGTGCCCCTGAGCAAGGCAATGGAAAGAAAAACTGGAGTTGGTCCCAGGGTGCT
Organism: Lampris incognitus; assembly: GCF_029633865.1. Classification (NCBI taxonomy): domain Eukaryota; kingdom Metazoa; phylum Chordata; class Actinopteri; order Lampriformes; family Lampridae; genus Lampris; species Lampris incognitus. The sequence goes on along the minus strand of NC_079212.1, from coordinate 60,754,573 downwards.
GCAGCTGCCTACTGCTCCTATACAATAGGATGGGTTAAATCCAGAGAACACATTTCATTGTAACTGAAAAACTGTACAATGACAAAATAAAGTGGCTTCCTTTCTTCTGGCTTTCTTGTTTGCGTTTTCTTACACAGTATAGTCTGTTTCACTGTCCACAGACAATAGCAGCAAACCAAGAGGTAAGGATTGTAGTTTGAAAATTCATGGATTTTCAGCTAGTGATGTCACTGATAGGCACAGTCTTGGTGGTGGTTCAGAGAGACACAGAAGACTGCTTGGTATAATGGCTGCTAATGGAGTGTAATCCCTACAACATTGGGTGTAGAGATAATGTTAAAACTTGTGATTGCTTTCCTTTTCAATATTTCAGTAGTTTTGTTAAGGGGCTGAAAAGTAGACAGTGTTTTTAATGGTGACTAGAGAATTGTGTGGCTGTTTTATTTCATTCAGATTAAAAGAGCTCAATGAGACCCACAGGAAGGTGGAGCACGAGATCAAGATTGCCGTTTTCACGCTTATTAATGAGATCAACAAGAAGGGCAAGTCCTTATTACAGCAACTGGAGGTAAGCGTGCATACATAAGTCATCTTGACCAACATTTTGAAAAGTACTATAAGATTATTAATCATGCTTTCAGAAAATATTGGTGTTTTTGTTGTTAAAAAATAATATGTTTATTTATGAGAACTAGGCCAGGGCCCATGGGCCAACTGTATAACTGTATTAGTATAGTTTAGTTTATTGTTTGACAGGGACAATGCACAATTTTACAACTGCACCAGAGTTAGCTGACAGCTAATTTGCATCTGCAGTCCCTGAGCAGGCAAACAAACAACAATTAATACAGAAGTAAAAACATAACAATACATAAGAAAACTATTGAACAGGCAGACAAAGAACAATCAAGAAAAAATAAAAACATGACAATACATGAGAAAACCAATCTCAAAAGTTATAAGTACAATCTGATCTATTTAAAACAGTGGATATAAATAGCAATCTGGCCTATATGACAACAACATAATATATATGGATTTCATCTATTCAGCAACAATAGGTATAAATAGTAATCTGACCTGAAACATCAATAAATAACAATCTGACCTAATCTATGACAACAGCTATAAAAATCAATCTGGCCTATTCAATGGCAAGAATTGTAAATTACACACAGTTTACGGTCAGGTTGCACCTGGGCTGGTTCCAACCAGAACCCTAGGCTGCTAAGAAAAATGTAGTAACTACTCTGAATAAAAAGTAAAACAAAAGCCCTAAGTGAAATCTAAAATATGTGCAAAATATTAAAGCAAGGACATTTATTTGTGATTATACATTTGTGCTGATTTTAACCAAAGCTTAAGATGCTTTTTAAACACCACAAAGCTGGCTGACTCTCTGACATTAGGGGGAAGGGAATTCCACTTTTCCACCACTTTTACTGAAAATGCTGATTGACCAAAAGTAGTCTTCCTAAACTGTCTTCCTAAATCGTTTAATGCTTCCTAAGCATTAAACGATTTCTGACTGCTAGGAGGTAGATCGGAGAGCTGCAGAAATTCCAAAACAGACACTCGCAGCTAAGGATGCTCACATAGTCTGTAAGTACATGGCGCAGACACTGTGGACGAACCACACCTTTTCATAGTCTTTTCCTAGGCCAGTCGTACCAATGCATACCCAAGGCCTACATTTCTCACAAACCCTCACGGAGGTTGTATGTTGGACCACTTAACGAAAGGAGGGGTAGAGAGGGGGCGTTCAGCATGTTGGTGAGGGATATCAGAAGTATGGATGAGGAAAAACATCGTCTCCATACTGCATAAAAGTTGTAAAGCTACAAAGAAGAAACTAAAGAAGGTTTCTGGTACCACACGAAATGCATGTCGATGTGAAACAGTTTCGTGCCGAGCCATTTTTTGTGTGACACCGGTATGCGAGCGCTGGGTACGCGCGGTCATAAAAATCGAGCTTTGCACGGACATGGGCAGGCAGATGGTCGTATGCTGAGGTCCGCTATTGCGTCATTTTAGGCCGCACATACCCCAGCGGAGTACAGTCCGTGTAGGGTATATAAAGCCTATGAATTGGCCTTAAGTCACTCCCCACCCCTCCTCTGTTTCTCAAGAAGTTATGCCCACCTACAGTGGCCGAACTGTGACAAGCGTTGGCTTGTTTCACAAAAGTTGTGACGTGCGACGTGAAATCTGCGAGATGGGATAGATTTCTTGATTTCTTTTGAGTGTTTCACTTAGAAATCCTAATTTTATGCCATGGTCCCACTGCAAAGCATGCTCATGAAGGCAGTCGGTAAACCAGCAGTCATTCCCATCCACCTTCATCATTTTAATTTTGTTGGCTATTGAAATGTCAGTCGTCCCCAAGACACAAACTAAAGGTGACTCAGAATGAGGTTAATGATGTTACCAGCCATCATATAAAATAAACCGAATACATGATGCATGATTTTTAACTTCGCAACTTACCAAATACATGACTTAACCAGAGCTTTTGGCTGCCAGCACTTCCTGGTTTTGCCTAAAAAGTTGATACAAATCATACTGCAAGTTTTCACTAGTGTAGCTTTAAATATCGCTAATGTTCAAAACTAAAATACCTTCTTTTATAGGTAGGTAGAAAAAAATGTTAGATAAGTTGGTCTTGGTCCATTGTCCATACATAAAAATCCCCATCTTATTTTCATGACAGTAGTTAAGGTACTTTGCCAAAGATAAAATAAGGAAAAATACAAACTATATGCTCTTTTGTCTGACCTTTTAGATGAGCAACCCCAGCCATTTTCATAAGCGGGTGCTTATGTTGCACATGGTTGTTTGATAAATTAAGTGGTGGATGAAAGGAAAACTTTTAATAGTCCCATGGATGTTTGGACTAAACAGAAGTATCTTAGTTTTTGGGAGGCCTCTCTCCATTACAATCTCTACTACTACTTTTGGCTGCTCCCGTTAGGGGGCGCCACAGCGGATCATCCATTTCCATCTGTTCCTGTCCTCTGCATCCTCTTCTGTCACACCAGCTGCCTGCATGTCCTCCCTCACCGCATCCATAAACCTCCTCTTTGGTCTTCCTCTTCTCCTCTTCCCTGGCAGCGCCATATTCAGCATCCTTCTCCCAATATACCCAGCATCTCTCCTCCACACATGTCCAAACCATCTCAATCTTGCCTCTCTTGCTTTGTCTCCAAACCATACAACCTGAGTGTTAAACTAGAATAAACACGACGTTTATTATCTTTTGAGAAACTATTTCTCTCTACGCACCGGCCATCACGCCAGCCAGCTGCGCTCACAACAAGTAAAATATTTCCCTCCAAGACCGTCTGGTCCACCGCGCATGCGTCCCCAGTATCCACAAAAGCCATGCTGTGAACATTTACCGTATTGAACATAATATAGTGAGAATACATGTTAACAATCTCGCTATACTTTTTAAAAGAAAAAAAACACAGTGAAGTCTGTTGTTACAAAGCAGGGATATAGTGAACATCAACAGTTACATTCCCAAAAAAAATCATCGACGTAGCAAGCAAGTAGCCCAGTTAACCTTAACTCTTTATCTAACCAAAAAAATACTGCTGGATCTACTTGTGACATTTTCCCTCCTGTGCATATCATTATTTCTTTTACTTTGTTATACCAGTACAATGAGGCATCAGCAAGACCATATACACATTTCTTTAGTTTCCATATTACATTGACACTTCCTGCCTCAGGTGGGGGGCGTATATAAATAGCCCTAGAAAGCTCCATGCCCTGTAAGAAAGCAGATTTAATGTCCATCGAATGGACTTGCCATTTGTTTTGACAGATGACTGCTAACAGTAGTCTGAGTGATTCTGAGCACATGTTGGAGAATCTTTCTGCAACTCATCAATATTAAGTTCTTCAAAGCCTCTTGCTACAAGGCGTGCTTTAGGCACTATACCACCAGACGTTTCTTTTAAATTACACACCCATCTTGTGGAAACACACTTTTGACCTTCATCAACAACTTCCTCAAAAACATTGTTTTTACGCCAACTTTCAATCTCTTGTTGTTTAGCGACATCAAACGAGACATCTTTAGTAATGAGCACATCAGCATCTTTGGCAACATCAACATTAAGATTGTCAACTTGTGACATATCAACTGCCTTCTTTTGTCCATTACTACCATCAGGTTCAATGTATTGTAGGTTGTACCAATGTTTCCATTTCCCTGTTGCTTTGCCAGCTCTACCTAAAACTCTGGCTTTTTGGAGACTACCGTCATCTTTATCCTTAAATGTAACAGTCTGCCCTACTCCAAACTTTATACTTTGTCTCTCTGTGATGGCAGGAGGACGTACATCTATACTATTAGTTTCACTATCTCTGGTATTATCCGGTTCATTGTCTGTATCCTGTGTATTATCCTGTTCATTGTCTGTACTCTGTGCACCATCTGAACTAGTCTCTGTATAGCTTACAGTGCCTCTCTCATTTTCTGTCTCCCTAGTTGCATCATTTTCTATAGTTTGATCATTTTTTTCTTGTGTGTTCACTTTAGAGTGATTGACTCTTACCAGAATGCCACCATGTCTCACAAACACAACAGCTCCGTCCTGGCCAATAACTACCCCTGGCCCCTTCCACTCTGTACTGTCAGCTTGTTTGTAATATATTTTGTCTCCTGTCACATATCTGTCATCTGTGGATCTGGTTTGTTTACGCAAGGCTCTCCTTATCCTCTCTGAGCATTCAGATTCTGTAAAAGCTTTTCTAGATGCATGTAGCGCTGCTATGTGTGCCCCTACCCTCATACTCATCGTGGTACCCTCTAGAGCAGGTGGTTTGTCAACCAAAACAGAGGGGAGGTTAGGATTCTTACTGAACACTAATTGGTGTGGACTGTAGCCATGCACACTAACCATACTGTTTTATAGCCATAAGGGCCCAGTCTAAAGCAGTTTGCCAGTCACATCCATTCTCTCGTTTCACCTTCAGGAGGATCTCAGTGAGCATTTGATTGTGTCTTTCCAACAGCCCGTTGCTCCATGGGCTGTATCTCGCCGTCGTTTTTATCTCTATGTTAAAGTTTTCTGCCATGTCTCTCATCTCGTCGTTATTGAATTCCCCACCATTGTCACTGTACAGTCTCTGAGGGGGACCATGAACACTTATCCAAGTGCGGATGATGGAGTTGACTATTTCAGACGACCTCTTTGTTTTTACGATGTTTCCGGCGCTGAAGTGGGTGAAATGGTTGATGATGTGGAGATACCATACACCAGGTTCAAGCTCATGCAAGTCCACTGCGACAGTTTCATTATACTCTGAAGCTAATGGTAAACCCACAGCGGGCTTTGGCTTTGTGTTACTGTAACATTGACAAATGTCACAGTCCTGTACTATTTGTTCTAACACAGTCCCACATTCTTTATCTCTATTTCCTGAGCTGTGAAGAAGCCTTAGTAGTCTCTCTGCAGAAGCATGACCAAACTGCTTATGCAGCTTCAGGAGAACTTTGTGTTTCTCATCTGGGGACATGTTCTCTGTGACTGTAAGGACCTCATCCTTTTCACTGGCCCTGGTCTCTGTGACTGTAAGGACCTGGTCCTTTACACTGGGGGACATATTTTCTTTACCTCTGATGTCTACACAGTAATGTCCAGAACTTGTTAACTCAAGAGGCACTGGTTGCTTGAACATCACAATTCTGTCATTTTCCATATCCAAAACAGTGCCTGCCTTTTTCAGGGATGTCTTACTCAGTAATAGTGGTATGTCAGCTTTGACTACTTCTGTCTGAACTTGGCACTTAGTCTGCCCAATTGTTGCAGGTACCTTAACTCTTCTGGTGGAGTATACTACATTTCCATCTCCAAATCTAAACGGTCTAGAACTGGGCACTTCTGTTTTCATCAACTGGTTTACCTGGACTTCGCTAAGATCATTAACATAGCTGTCTAGCCACTTCTCGCCACATACAGTGCGAGTACAAGCAGTATCAATAATAGCTGATCCTAAAGATTCAGTCAACAAGATCTCTGAATCTGACATAGTACATTTTGAGTACAGTGTAATGTTACATTCTTCTACATCTTCAGTGACTTTCACTTGTTCACTCTCTCTGTGTGGGCAATTTTTAGCCCAATGAAAAGTGCTCTGACAAATGGCGCATCTAGACCTTTTACCAAACTTATCAAGAGGATTAGTCCCAGGTAATGGTTGCTTATGTTGTCCACCCTGCGACGTCACATTTAGTTTATTAACGTAACCCTTCCCGCGGGATCTCTGTTCTGTGAAAAAAGCTTCATCTTGATTCACTTGAATTCCACGCGTGGCGCTTGCCAGCTTGCCACCGAATATCCGCTTCAGTGCCGATTTCATCGAAGAAAACGTCAAATCCGTACACGCAGTCAGTGCTAACTGTCTGTTCCTTTCATCAAGACAGGCTGTGTCTAGTAGCTTAAAAGCTAACACAGCATCGGGCAGCGTCATGTTATGTCTTTTCATCCGGTTATATCGCTGCTCAAACTCAATGATATAGTCCACCATGGACAAGGCACTGTCTTTTGTAATACTGTCAAAATGAGAGTACGCTTCGTATGCGCGATCTTTTTCCTCTCTAAGAAACACTCCATCTAATTTCGCCAATAAAGTTGTCATACCATCGTTCTTGTCTAAATCTTCCACAGGTATTTCCAATGCCGTTTCTCTCGCTCGCCCGTCAAGTCCCAAAGCAACCGCGAGAGCCTGCATCTTCTTGTCAAGTTCTGTAACTCGCATCCATATGTTGACTTCATTCTTCCAACATTCATACGGCCTAGCCTCGTCAAATTTCGGCAGAATTTTATAACTTGCAGCCATCTTCAAACCATCCTCTGCTACTAATGTTAAACTAGAATAAACACGACGTTTATTATGTTTTGAGAAACTTTATTTCTCTCTACGCACTGGCCATCATGCCAGCCAGCTGCACTCACAACAAGTAAAACATTTCCCTCCAAGACCATCCGGTCCACCGCGCATGCGTCCCCAGTATCCACAAAAGCCATGCTGTGAACATTTACCGTATTGAACATAATATAGTGAGAATACATGTTAACACTGAGAAGTCCCTCTAATATTCTCATTCCTAATCCTGTCCTTCTTCATCACTCCCAATGAAAATCTTAGCATCTTCAACTCTGCCACCTCCAGCTCCGCCTCCTGTCTTTTCATCAGTGCCACTGTCTCCAAACCATATAACATGGCTGGTCTCACAACCATCTTGTAAACCTTCCCTTTAACTCTTGCTGGTACCCTTCTGTCACAAATCATTCCTGACACTCTTCTCCATCCATTCCACCCTGCCTGCACTCTCTTCTTCACCTCTCTTCTTGCACTCCCCGTTACCTTGGACAGTTGACCCCAAGTATTTAAACTCATATGCCTTTGTCACCTCTACTCCTTGCATCCTCACCATTCCACTGTCCTCCCTCTCATTCACACATATGTATTCCGTCTTGCTCCTACTGACTTTCATTCCTCTTCTCTCCAGTGCCTAACTCCACCTCTCCAGGCTCTCCTCAACCTGCACTCTACTCTCACTACAGATCACAATGTCATCCGCAAACATGATAGTCCACGGAGACTCCTGCCTGATCTTGTCTGTCAATCTGTCCATCACCATTGCAAACAAGAAAGGGCTCAGAGCTGATCCTTGATGTAATCCCACCTCCACCTTGAACCCATCTGTCATTCCAATTGCAATCCTCACCACTGTCACACTTCCCTCATACATATCCTGCACCAATCCTACATACTTCTCTGCAACTCCCGACTTCCTCATATTCTCTCCATTACAATGAAACTGTGAAATCGCAATTTACACCCTCCAAACAATTCATCATCTCCGGAGGTATCTAAAGGATGGGTGTGATCATGAAAGATTCTCTCTGGAGCATGGCTCTGTTTCTGCATTATTAAAGGCAACGCTGGATTGTGAGGAAAGAATTAGGTGTGCGAGAGCTCTGTAGTCATTGCATTTTTGTTTGCAAGTAATGCATTTTCATGAAAGACTTTTTGACAAAATATTACAATCAATGAGGGAAAATCCCCACAAATGCCTCTCATGAAATGAGCCCCATCACGTACTTCCTGTCCATTTGCTCTGCTGGATAATGCTTGCAGAGAGGAGAGGAAGCAAGTGCTCCAGTCGGAACATTTCTAGCAAGGAGATGTTAACCCATGAATATAGTTAAACATTGCTGACTCTACTCTGATGGAGTACTTAACACCATAAATAAATCTCTTCACCAATCACTGTCTTTGAACATGTGAGTTGGGTTGCGAGTGGCTTGTCCATGGTTTGTGGGGGGGGGGGGGTCTGGTGATAGGCGGAGGGACTCTGACAGAGAGGGAGTAATGCTTTGCCAGACCAGCAAAACCAAAACATGAGCTAAAAAAGTTAGATAGGGACACTGTAGCCTGGAATTTTGATTCTCAGTGGCATCAGCAGTACTAGCAATTTTTTGACAATATAGGAAGTCATTTAGTTCACTGTTAAAAAAATTGTTTAACTGTTTCAAAACGGACTCCCATGGGCAGGCGGCCCCCTGCTTGGCCGTGGAGGTCCAGTGAAATAATTCTATTGTGGATGAAACTATCAAAACACCTTTAGAGTCTGCTCATAAAAATGAGTATATTTCAAAAATGAAAAAAATGTACATAGTTAAAATAACATAACTTATTTTGTTCAATTTTCTACATTCAGAATTGTTTTGGATCAGCATGTATTGTGTGTTTATTTAGCAGAGGTGGACAAAGTACACAACTCCATTACTTGAGTCAAAGTACAGATACTCCTGGTCAAATATCACTCCAATACAAGTGAAAGTTGTTCAGTCGGATTTTTATTTGAGTTAAAGTACTGGAGTACTTGCTTGGAGTACTTGAAATACTTAAGTATTCAAAAGTACATGTTCTTTTTAATGTCAACGCATTGTTGTGTTGTTGGCACAATGCATTTACAGAACCTAATGACTGAAACAACCTACTTTTTGGGAGTAGTTGATGACTACTAAAATGGAGCAGTCCTAAATGCCCTACGTCACAGTAAGCAAACATACCAACGTAGGCACTGGCAGGCCATTTCCACTGCAGAGTTCAAAGGGTTAAAGCAACTTAAAGTACATTTTTTAACATGCTGATTTTTTTGGGGGTAATGGATTGTAGTTAAAGATGTAACAATATGCAGTTTTACAGTAAACGTACAGATGGTTCTCATTGATATTTTTATGTATTTTTAGCACATTAAATCGTGGTGCAGTGGCTGTAGTCTAAGGAGACCCATCCAGCTAGCTAGGGTGTCCCAAGTTAAATTACAGGTAGTCCACTTACCTAATGTTGTCTTCTTTTTCTGTCCAGAATGTCACCAAAGAGCGGAGCATGAGACTGGTGGCCCAACACAAGGACACCACGCAACTGGCTCAGCAGCTGCAGCATGTGCTCAATTTCTGCCACTCAGCCATCACCACCGGCAGCAGCACCGCGCTGCTCTACAGCAAGAGGCTGGTACGCTTCACCTCACACCTCCAACTGCACTGTTTTAAGTGTCTGTTGGTCCTTAAAAAGTCCTGAAATTTCTTAAATTCAATTTTATTAATATTAGGCCTCAGTAGTCACTAAATTGTCTCAAATCGGAATTTATACGTCTTAATACCTACATTAATGTTTTGTATGATTTTGTTTTTTGTTAGAATTAGTTGAGTTCTTGTGCAGCAGAATCAAACGTTTTGATAGCCTATAATAGCCCAAGTCTAATGCTTACCTCTGTGCTGAACCTATAAACCCAACTTCCTTTATTCTTATGTGAGATTTAAGTTTCCACATCGGGGTAACCATGGGACCCCGCCGTAGGCGCGAACGGTGCAGTATTTGATTTATACTTCTACGTAGATGCAGCTCTTAAACTGTTGTAGCACCACGTCAAACTAGATGGCAGTGTCGCACATGTTATGCCAGACCATGCTGCCAAATCAGGTACTGAAAGTAAGCAAGTAATTGTGTTTACATTCTCCCAGAGTCATTGTGTTAACAAGGCAGCAAAGGGAAGGTTTGCAATGTAAATGGCTTCACCAAATGAGTGAAAAGAGCTGATTTTGTTGGTGTTGTTGAAAAGGAGCAAAGTACATTGAAAGAAGAGATGGTCTGTGAGACCACTGACCGTATTGTGAGACCATATTGAGGCAGGAGGACAGGGATGTTTGCCAGGGGCCAGCACTAGAAACACAGCAGGTAAGGGACCCAAGCAAACCAATCACAGCTCTTGCATTGTCCGCATAGTCCCTGTAGCCTCAACATACAGTTACATTTTTGAGCAAGTGCCCGTAAGCTATGGTGGAGACCCTTGTGGAGCTACTGAGCCTACAGCAGTGCACCGTGGTCACCTTGACGCAGAACCACAAGTCAGGCATTATGTGTCATAAGAGAAATTGAAGTGAATCCTTGTTCTTACCCATCCAAAGCCCTTGGCGGAAAAACATAATGGTCAGATTTATTACCTACTTAATCTTATATGAACTGATCTAAAGGAAACTGCTATTAGATTCATCTAGTTCTAAATCTATCCAATTTGTACTAAATACTTACTTCTGTGCTGAACCAGAGATAACGTACTTACCTTTACATGTAATTTTCAGCACTTATGCAACTAAAAGAGACAAAAATTACTCCTAGGGAAAAGTGAAAGGGAAATTATGCAACTAAAAGAGACAAAAATGACTCTTGGGGAAAAGTGAAAGGGAAATTACCTTCCTCAGCCCAATGTCCTCACAGACCATCCAGTCTGATATTTTCTCATTTGACTCAGAATGAATCGAACATACAGTACAGCAATCATATCTGGATTTTGCTGTTCAGCTCTGTACTTTAGATAAGAGTTGTCACAGCGAAAATTAAGACAAATTCCAGACTCTGAGCTTGACATCATTTGGCTGTACAGTGCTCAGAAAGTTATATGTCAGATTGTCCAAACCCCCCCCCCCTTCTTTCCAATTGTACCTGGCCAATTACCTCACTCTTCTGAGCCATCCCGGTCTCTGCTCCACCCCCTCTGCTGATCTGGGGAGGGCTGCAAACTACCACATGCCTCCTCCGATACATGTGGAGTCACCAGCTGCTTCTTTTCACCTGACAGTGAGGAGTTTCACCAGGGGGACGTAGCGCGTGGGAGGATCATGCTATTCTCCCAGTTCCCCCTCTCCCATGAACAGGTGCCCCAACCGACCAGAGGAGGCACTAGTGCAGTGACCAGAACACGTAGGGACGCCCGACCAAGCTGGAGGTAACACAAGGTTTCGAACCGGAGATCTCCATGTTGGTAGGCAACAGAATAGACTGCCATGCTACCCGGATGCCCCTCCAAAATTGTCAAATATTTTCCCTAATCAAAAATTAATGAATCAGGCTATACTAAAACCAATATGTATAAGCCAAAGTTAGCCTCTTTCAACAAATCACGGCCCCCTTGTGGTGATCCGTATAGATACTTCACCTGTAAGTACAAAATGGTGTCGCAAAAAACACAAATAAAAGATTTGCTGACTTTTTTTGTTTTTTTTATTTAAATATGGATTGCCAGCCATGATAAAGTTTCACACTCTTTACGGGTTTCACTTCGGCGTTTTGGGGTTGTATGGCGAAGGCATGGCTCTTGTTTCGTTCACATAGGCATGTTATTGCTGAAGCCTCCACTTTTATTTGAATTTGGGCTTGATTTGCCCATCTTGAAATTTGGGTATGGTCTCAAATTTAAGCTGCTGGGAGCCAATTATCTCCCCACATTATCCTTAAGATTGAGGTGTTTACTGAGTCAATATTTATGCCCAATTAGCCAGTGCTCAGTAGTGGCAGAGCAGGAAGATTCAGTACATTGCCAGTGGGGGACGGCCTAAAAGTGTGATGAGTGGAGAGCGACGGCAAAGAAATCGGATGTATGTTGCTGTCTCCTCTCTCCAAAATTGACTGTCTTTTGACTTTCTGAGCAGGTGGTTAGAGCAGCAGTCAGTGAGACAGCAGAGATGTTGCATGCATCGGTGCACTTTTAAATAATTTACCATATCGCGCACAACTACTGTATTTCCCGGACAGTGGAGTATAACCCGCATCAGCAAAAACTGTGTTGTTGCGAAGAAGGAAAAAAAACATGTAGAAGTCGCTTTAGTATAGACATCACATTTATGTGGTGGTACAGTATTTTCAATTGAGTCACGTGCTTAAACAGTGCCATCTAGTGGCCTCGGTTGAAATGCGGCGTATTCCATCCATCCGTTATCCAAACCGCTTATCCTGCTCTCAGGGTCGCGGGGATGCTGGAGCCTATCCCAGCAGTCATTGGGCGGCAGACGAAGAGACACCCTGGACAGGCCGCCAGGCCATCACAGTGCCGACCTATATATCACCGATACATATTTTATTTATCTATATATAATGCGGCGTATTCATTTGGCAAAATTACATTGTAATAAGTTGCTTTGGACTATAAATCGCAGGATCAAAACTGCTACTTATAGTCCAGGTAATACGGTAGTTAAAATATTCTGGTATGCTTTGATCAAGGCAGTAAGCAAAAATGGAGGAGCTTATTATTAAAGTTTCAAGTCATGCAATAGCTTAAGACTTAAGTCTTCATGTATTACAGACACAGTATAATGACACATAGGAGCTGCTAGGGGTGGGACTCTCTGCGCTCCTCACAATCTGATTCAGAGGACTACGATGCGATTATAAAACTATTATGCATCAACTTTTTTGATTTCTATACATGATTTATTTTTTTCTGACTGTGACTACTTGCTACTTTTAAAACATAGCATATTTGTAATGATCCATAATTAAAATAAACATGACTTAACTTCCATTATCTTTTATTAATACAGTAACAAACAGGAGAGATGTGTCAGCTGACATGTCAGGTTTCCCAGCAGCGCAAAGAAGCAACAAGAAAAGAAACTAAAGTGTGCCTGTAGCGGCGTCCTGCTTGTAAATGAACACGGGCTTCAGCAAGACTTCAGCAATCACTTGATAACATAAAAGCTGCCCTCATTCACAAATAAATAATAAAGACTTCAACCCAAGTCCTCCTGTTATGGGCAATGAGCATACAATCCCATCAGACAAAAAAACAAAACATTTTGCTGTATATTAAAATCAAAAACAGCTTTCATACAAAAACAACATAGAATTGTGTACCAGCTCCCATACAAAATGAATGCTTTCTGTGGACTATGCGGTAAAACAATAAATAAATGGAGAAAATACAAATAGGCCACAATGAAATCATGGAACTGCATGGGCGTGCAACATAGCACATGTGCTTAGCTGGTGGATGCTGGAATGTGTAAGTTTTTGTGTAAGAACCGGAGCTGGTCTACATGCTCCGCTGTGCAGTAACTACGTAGGTCCCCTGCAGTAGAGAAGACTCTGCAGAGACACTGGTGCCTGGAATACACAAGTATCTCCTGGCCAACGTGGAAATCGGACGAAACATCACCTCATTCTCCCTCCACCAACTGAGAGGGTCTTTAGAGAGGAGGGGTCCAGCACTATGATACTTGGTTACTTCCCCCTCAGCTCTGGCAGAGGCTGACGTGGGCTGCTGGACTGTAGCATCAGTGAAGGTCTGCCGCAGCAGATCCACTAGCAGAGAGGATGAAGCCTTTCTTTTGGGAGCAGAGGGGCTTTGGTGTAGCTCTTCTGTGGTCTTGGGATGAGGGGTGTGCTCCTCACTCACTGTATGTGCTCTGGGTTTTCCTCCTCTTCTGCTCTCACCTCTTGCTGTAGATAAACACAATAACAACAGGTAAACACAACAACCTTACATTTTTAGATAACAATGTCAACATCTTCAGCCCAAACCACATTTGAACAAGATCATTAACCAAACTCAAATTTACTTTTTATGTTGGATATCAAAGTTCTTGTATTGTTTATGGAATATTTCTTATTTTGTCAGTTGGATAAGTTAATTAACTGTCTTAAGCCCAAAGTGACATTTTACATATTTTACATTGATTTTTACATAAAATGAAATGGCAGAATTACCTGATGCAGCCTCAGCGATCACTCGTCCATACGTCTCCACTCTCTCTTCCTGAGAAAGGAAAGGCAGTCCCTTAAAGATGGGTCAAGAGCAGAGGCTGTATGAAGAGTGTTTCTCTCCTGCTCACTGGTGGACCTCTTGCTGAGGTCCCCGCTGATGGCCTGCTTTATCTCCCGGACCATTGATGACTCTCCAATACGGTCCTTTGTGTCCTGGATGAGTTGAGCATGCAATGGGGCAATCAAACCCACTGTGGGGTGATCTCCTCTGATATGAGAGTCGTCCCATCTTTCATTGGCTTTAGGGCCTTAATAACATCCTCTGCATTTGAGACATCTGTTTCACTGAGAGTGCAGAGGTCAGCCTCTCCCCTCCTCACCTGAGGAGAGAGTAAGGCAGCTCAGATCGCAGATTTTTACTCCAGAAACCTGTCAACCATCTCATAAGCACTGTTCCACCTGCGGCTGACTTGTGTTTTCAACTGACACAGCAGACCAAGTAGCTTCTGCTTCTCCTCAAGCTGATGTTCTGCAGTGGTGCTGCGGTGGAAAAATGTAATACATCTGACCCTCCCCAGTAGCCTTGATAAAGTGGGCAACTTGAGCGCTTGCTGAGGTGCCAGATTTAGTGTGTGGGCATAACATCTCACATGTAGGAATTTACCCAGTTGAACAGCAGCGGTCATGTTGGGGGCGTTATCAGTCACTATGACTACATGTTTGGTAGTGAACTGCCATTCTTCTGCTACATTCTGTAACAGCTCAGCCACATTTGCACCCGTGTGGCTCTCACACATTGCTCTTGTTTGGAGCATGTGAGACGCGAGCTGCCATTCGTCAGTAATAAAGTGCAGTTATGGTGACATCAGATTCTGTAGCAATGGCTGTCCACACATCGCATGGTATTGCTGTCCTACCCGCATTCCTCAATGATTCCATGACTTTGGTTTTGGTTTGGTTGTAGAGTGTGGGTATCGCTGTGTCGGTGAAAAAACGTCGAGATGGGATGTTGTAGCTTGGCCCCAAAGTGTGCAGCATAGCACGAAAACCCTGGTTCTCAATGACTGAGTAGGGGCGCTAATCATTGGCAATAAAAGTTGCGATTGACTTTGTGATTCGCTTCACCCTTTCCGAGTTGGGTGGAAGCTTTGACATCACTTGTTCATTTGTTCTCTGGTTGGCAGCAACCTGTTGTTTTTCCTCCAACTCTGGGTGGAAACATGAAATATGGTTTCCCATGTTTGTTGTGCTCCCTAAATATTTTACTTTAGTTAGACACAACTTGCATACAGTGTGGCTCTTGTCCAGGTCCCTTTTCCCTTTAACTTCATAGAAGCCAAGACGCTTCTGTACACTGGCTGTTAAGCCAGACAGTGCCGGTCGGATTGGATCCAACTTTGTTTGTTCGTGCTCAGCCATCCTCACCAAAACTGAAGAAGTAGCCTAGCTTAGAACATAAACACGATGCACATGTTGAAGTCCATTACATTTCACCATCCAGTTGGTTCAGCGGCAACCATAAGGAGGTACAGCCCAGTCAAGAATTGAGCTTTAAATGTCCCATAATTGAATTTTCTGCATCGAGACATAATCGTTTATGAGAGAATCTTGATGCATCTAAGAATCAATTTTTTTTTCTCCCCCCACCTCTGTTCGATAGCAAAGTGTAAAAAATCGGTGACCCTGACCCTCTTGTGGTCACACAACATTCCCGTATGAAGGGAATAGCGATGGAAATTTTGGAACTCAAAAAATAGTTTTTAATTCTTTGACTTCGTTGTTTTTTCACTGCGAAACAATGCACACACGGCAACACTGATAGGATGTCTGTCAACCTCCATGTTTGATTTGCTGTAGAATCATATTGGACTACAAGAGTTGTGTGAGATCCCAAGTTTTGAGTCATATCTTTGTCTGATCTTTGAGACATTTCACAACATAGGGTTAAATTTGCACAATTCATTCAAGTTCAAGACCCGTGTACTCTGTCCTTGTTAATATGCTCGTCCATCACTATCATCAGAGTAGCTTTTAAATTGGCACGACTTGACAATGTACTGGATATCAGGTAAATATATTGAACAGAAAGAGAAATGACATAATGTCCTGGCGCCCCCCATGTAATGCTCCCTATAATATGAGGAGCACAGATATGCAGCCAGACATTACTTGCATGTTACCCATTTTTAGCCGTGCTCACTAACAAAGGAGCTAATTAATTGTGTGTGTGTGTGTGTGTGTGTGTGTGTGTGTGTGTGTGTGCGTGCGTGCGTGCGCATGTACTTGCATGCGCATATGTAGATCCTCTTTCAGCTTCGCCAGGTCCTAAAGGCCAGACTGGAGCCAGCACCTCAGACCAATGGAGCTGTACGATTCTTCTGTGACCCCACTTTCTGGGCGAAAAATGTGGTGAATTTAGGTGGGAGGAGCTCACCACCTTGTCTGACACTGTTTTTTTTTAGTCTTGATATATAAGTGACAGTTACTAATTAGGTACTAATTCAACAAGTTACTCAAAACAGACTTCCTTTCATCTGATTTGTAGCTAAGGGGTATTTGATCACATATTTTGAAATCTTGGAAAAAATGTAGCTGCTGCATACATTTTGTGCATACATTTTGTTTAAGACGGGCTGAACCTGTCAATGTAACAGTTGAAGGTTTGTATTCATTTAAGAGAACCATCATGCAACATAATACTGCCATCCTGGATTCTTGTCTGGAAAGTAGGGGAAATTATATCAATTTTCATATTCATGAAAGTTCTAAAGGCTAAAAGTAGCTCCCAACTGTCTGATTAAGGAGAAGATTCTCAAAATAATGGTCGTGTCACTCCCAGTTTGATGACTCCTAAATTTTCTGGGTAAGAGTGATTCACGAAGCATTTTAGCTCTAAAACTAGCTCCTAAATCTGTGTCACTAAATCCATTAAGTCAAACCAGAGCAGTTTCGTGGTTGTTGCCGTTAACAGCTGCTGCTGGTAGACTAGAAGCTGATCCCATGTCCAAATTTATTAATTTGTTCATCTTCATGGAGGTTTTACAAGAAGAAAAAGCTCATCTTGTGTCCAGAGTGGTCTCTGTTTGTGTTAGTGTGGAGATATGTCTGATTTGTTCCTGTCAGCCATGGCTCTTCGACATTATTAATGAAAAGGCTGTGTTTTAAAGCCTATAAAGCCTATCCAGTAATTATTCTTTAAGAGGCTGCATTAATTACCTGAAAATAAAGCCATCAGCGGCACTTACATTTTCTTTAAAAATAAATACTTGGTGTCTGGGTAGTGTGGCGGTCTATTCCGTTGCCTACCAACACAGGGATCACCGGTTCAAATCCCTGTGTTACCGCCGGCTTGGTCGGGCGTCCCTGCAGACACAATTGGCCATGTCTGCGGGTGGGAAGCCAGATGTGGTTGTGTCCTGGTCGCTGCACCAGCGCCTCCTCTGGTCAGTCAGGACGCCTGTTTGGGGGGGAGGGGGAACTGGGGGGGATAGCGTGATCCTCCCACATGC
Source organism: Lampris incognitus (assembly GCF_029633865.1). Classification (NCBI taxonomy): domain Eukaryota; kingdom Metazoa; phylum Chordata; class Actinopteri; order Lampriformes; family Lampridae; genus Lampris; species Lampris incognitus. Next base: position 60,736,997 of record NC_079212.1, on the reverse strand, counting down.
TACGTCCCCCTGGTGAAACTCTTCACTGTCAGGTGAAAAGAAGCGGCTGGTGACTCCACATGTATCGGAGGAGACATATGGTAGTCTGCAGCCTCCCCGGATCAACAGAGGCGGTGGAGGAACAACCAGGATGGGTAGGAAAAGTGGGGTAATTGGCTGGATACAATTGGGAAGAAAAGGGGGGGGGGGATAAATAAATAAATACTTTATTTGACTGTCAACATGATTTGTACTTCCTGCCATTCCATTGGTAGCCTACACGTGTTGACAAAAATCTGTTGTGGTTGAAACGTCAACAATATAGTTTTAAACGGGAGCATTTACATAAGGGAGCAGACTCTATTTTTCTTGTTTTGTACTTTTTTTCTGTCTGGCACCAAACTAGATTTGTTTGTGGATGCAGCCTAACACTATTAATAGTCTTCATAACACTGTTAATAGTCTTCATAACACTGTTAATAGTATTCATAACACTGTTAATAGCCCTTATAACACTGTTAATAGTCCATAACACTGTTAATAGTCTTCATAATACTGTTAATAGTCCGTAACACTGTTAATAGTCTTCTTAACACTGTTAATTGTCTTCATAATACTGTTAATAGTCCTCATAACACTGTTAATAGTCTTCATAACACTGTTAATAGTCTTCATAACACTGTTAATAGACTGCATAGACCACTTTGGAATCCTCTCCGACATGTTGCGCGATCTCATCCAATGCAAACTTGAGAGTTTTCTTTTTTTCCCCAAAGAATTCATCGACACACCAACTGGTCCGCTGTCAACCAATCACTGTGGACATAGTCAGTGAGCGTGTTCATGAAACATGACCTCATCCATGGCAGTGGGGTCAACCTCTCCCTCTCCTCTTAGATTAAGACTTTACCCAATTCCTTAGTAAAAGTTGCTCTCAGCAGCTTCTTGAATTGGTTTTAAGAAGGAGCTTTTAGCAAGGCACTTTTAATGACATTTAGCTTGGTTTTAGATGGAATACTTCATGAATATGGCCCAAAGTCTGAAAAAGATATGGAAATTAATAGAAAAAGTGATAAATAGTATGGAGCAAAAAAAAAAAAGTCTTTCAGATTTGAGTGTCTGTGTTTTTTTTAAATGCCTAGTAATTATTTTTACAATACGATCCGTCTATGAACTTGACCCCTGGAAGGTGGCCTTCTTTTAACTCTACACACACACACATTTCCTTGCTGGAAGTCCATCAGTAAGGCTAAATCCTGAAACTGGACATCTACCCCATCCTCTGTCATAATGAGAAATGTCAAGTTACCGTTTCCTTGAACAAAAATGATCCTTCCACAGCTTGAACAGGCATGGTGGCACAGTGGTTAGCACGGTCGCCTCACAGCAAGAAGGTCCTGGGTTCGAGCCCCGGGGTAGTCCAACCTTGGGGGTCATCCTGGATCGTCCTAAGTGTGGAGTTTGCATGTTCTCCCTATGTCTGCGTGGGTTTCCTCCAGGGGCTCCGGTTTCCTCCCACAGTCCAAAGACATGTAGGTCAGGTGAACCAGCCGTACTAAATTGTCCCTATGTGTGTGTGTGTGTGTGTGTGTGTGTGTGTGTGTGAGAGAGAGAGTGAGTGTGAAAGAGCCCTGTGATGGCCTGGCGGCCTGTCCAGGGTGTCTCCCCGCCTGCCGCCCAATGACTGCTGGGATAGGCTCCAGCATCCCTGTGACCCTGAGCGCAGGATAAGCGGTTTGGATGATGGATGGGTGGATGTTTCCTTGAACAATAAATGTCCATCAGAACTGAGACACATTTTTCCAGTTTATCTGCTCATCAGACAGGTTGGCTGAAAAATGTTAACAGTGTGCGCTCATAGTTTTGTGGTTGAATTATTTGTCTTGTAGTCTTGTAAGTACCCAGCACCTCAACAGTATTATTAGATGAGGATAACTTTATTTCTACTTTTTGTAACCAAGTTACAAAGAGATGAAAATAAAATAACACTGCAACATTAGTTAATTAAACCTGCATATGGTGCAACTGACACCGAAGGCCCAAATTGCTATTTATAGAAATTCAAGTAAGATTCAATATAGAAGTCAGGGGAAAATATTGAATCTCCAACTTTGGAAGACAAGTTCTGGAAAATAGTCTGGAATTGAAAATGGGCAAGACTGCTGGACACCAACTTTCTCTTCATCTCCCAACTTTAGGAAATCTTGTAATCGAGAAGCCGCCTCAACCAGCACATCCTCCCAACATGATGGTGGGAAGTCAACCCATTTCACCTGCGCAAAGCCATTCTGGCAAGCACCCGGGGCAGATCAACCTGGCCCAGCTCCGCTTGCAGCACATGCAGCAGGCAGCGTATGCCCAGCAGAAGCAGCAGCAGCAGCAGATCCAGCAGCAGATGCGTATTGCTTCCCAGATGTCTCAACAGCACTCTAGACAGGCTGGACCTGTGATGGTCCAGCAACAGGTATGCTCCTTGTGTAGTGATGGCCTACTCAGTACCACAGAGATCGCTAACATCACTGTCTTGATATAGATTAATCAGTCATTCGAAAAATACTCTGTGTTGACTTGGTGAACATGAGAGCACTCACTATTTATATCATGTCCACACATTCAGTCTGAATGCAACCTGTTGATATTTTTATATACGTGTGTGTGTGTGTGTGTGTGTATATATATATATATATATATATATATATATATATATGTGTGTGTTTGTGTGTGTGTACAATAGTATTGGGACACACCTCTTTCTCATTGAATTCAGGTGTTTCATTCAGACCCATTGCCACAGGTGTATAAAATCCAGCAGGTAGCCATGCAGTCTGCATTTACAAACATTTGTGAAAGAATGGGTCGTTCTGAAGAGCTCATTGAATTCAAGCATGGTACTGTAATAGGATGCCACCTTTGCAATAAGTCAGTTGGTGAAATTTAGTTTGCACATTAACCGTTTTTTCACATTACCCGTAACATATACACTCACCGGCCACTTTATTAGGCACACCTGTCCAACTGCTCGTTAACGCAAATTTCTAATCAGCCAATCACATGGCAGCAACTCAATGTATTTAGGCATGTAGACATGGTCAAGACGATCTGCTGCAGTTCAAACCGAGCATCAGAATGGGGAAGAAAAGTGATTTAAGTGACTTTGAACGTGGCATGGTTGTTGGTGCCAGACGGGCTGGTCTGAGTATTTCAGAAACTGCTGATTTACTGGGATTTTCACGCACAACCATCTCTAGGGTTTACAGAGAATGGCCCGAAAAAGAGAAAATATCCAGTGAGCGGCAGTTCTGTGGGCGAAAATGCCTTGTTGATGCCAGAGGTCAGAGGAGAATGGCCAGACTGGTTCGAGCTGATAGAAAGGCAACAGTAACTCAAATAACCACTCATTACAACCGAGGTATGCAGAAGAGCATCTCTGAACGCACAACACGTCGAACCTTGAGGCAGATGGGCTACAGCAGCAGAAGACCACACCGGGTGCCACTCCTGTCAGCTAAGAACAGGAAACTGAGGCTACAATTCGCACAGGCTCACCAAAATTGGACAATAGAAGATTGGAAAAACGTTGCCTGGTCTGATGAGTCTCGATTTCTGCTGCGACATTCGGATGGTAGGGTCAGAATTTGGCGTCAACAACATGAAAGCATGGCTCCATCCTGCCTTGTATCAACTGTTCAGGCTGGTGGTGGTGGTGTAATGGTGTGGGGGATATTTTCTTGGCACACTTTGGGCCCCTTAGTACCAATTGAGCATCGTGTCAACGCCACAGCCTACCTGAGTATTGTTGCTGACCATGTCCATCCCTTTATGACCACAGTGTTCCCATCTTCTGATGGCTACTTCCAGCAGGATAACGCGCCATGTCATAAGGCTCGAATCATCTCAGACTGGTTTCTTGAACATGACAATGAGTTCACTGTACTCAAATGGCCTCCACAGTCACCAGATCTCAATCCAATAGAGCACCTTTGGGATGTGGTGGACCGGGAGATTCGCATCATGGATGTGCAGCCGACAAATCTGCAGCAACTGCGTGATGCTATCATGTCAATATGGACCAAACTCTCTGATGAATGTTTCCAGTACCTTGTTGAGTCTATGCCACGAAGGATTAAGGCAGTTCTGAAGGCAAAAGGGGGTCCAACCCGGTACTAGCAAGGTGTACCTAATAAAGTGGCCAGTGAATGTATATATAGATAGCGTTTCTTTTCCGAAACCATCAATGGTGTTGTGAGTGCTCGACAAATAAGGAGCGGAATATTAACACGGATACAGGAAAAAAGATTTTAATACATTGCAGTACAGGCCTGTTTCGTGCGTCTCGCACTCATCAGCTGCTAATGTTTTATTCACAAAGAATCATACAGTTTATGTTGTCCAGCATCACGCCCCTAATTTCGGTTGGACAGCGACCAATCAGATGGGGAAACATTCAAATTATAACAACCAATGGGGTAGGTACTTATGATGCACAGCAACCAATGGAGGGGTAGAAAACATTACAACCAATGGGACTGGGGTTGTATTTGAAAAGCATTTAGGGGCCAGGGCGCTGTTGAAATGGCATACATTAGAAGTATAACAAGGTACTTTATGTGAATTATATATTGGGGTGGTGTTAGGGCACAGTTGGAAGGACAGGCAGTTAAAATATTTTAAAAAAAATATGTAAAAAAAATATTTAAAAAATATTTAAACTCTAATAAATGTCATATGTGTATCATCTAGTGGGGGGGGATAATGAATAATAAAGGCGTTTTACTTATAGTTACAAAGGAGATATTTTTTCGGTGTCTGTTGAATATTTTCCTCAATTGGTAGTCTGGGGTAAAGCACTCATCCAAAAGCTTGAAAAATTGTTTTCCAATATTAGCGGCCACACGGTGTCGCTGTAGGGGGATTATACCAGATGATGTTCCGCCTTCTGTTGCATTGTTTTTGTTGTTGTTGGTGGCTGTCGCTAATTGGTGATGGGTTGTACATCTGAAATCATACCACATGTTTGTAAGGCTTCCTGGTATGGGGGGGCTCCTTCATTAACGAGGGCTTCGCTGGATGATAAACATGAGAGTCTTTTGTTTATGCTCACTGGGATATTTTTCAAAATGGGGGTGGATGACTGCTTTCTCTGTGGATGTATTGCAGTATATTGTTGGGCTTCATGTATGGCCTGTATGTACCATTTCTAAGATCTAAAGAGATGTTGAGGAAGTCGATCTGTTTTTTGTTAGCCTCAATTGAAATGTTTAGTCCATTGTTTGCAAATATACTACACATTTTATTTTTTCGCAAAAATGAAAAAGAACAGTACACATGGCCACTGTAACTCTAGTTAATGGTCACGTCAGTTTGCTTATGAAACCCATCGCTGATGTCGGTTGTGCTGCAACTGTGCTGCTTATAAGGGTGGGGACACCTGCAGTCACCTGACACTATTGTTTATAAGGGTGGGGATGCCTGCAGTCACCTGACATTATTGTTTATAAGGGTGGGACACCTGCAGTCACCTGACACTATTGTTTATAAGGGTGGGGACACCTGCAGTCACCTGACACTATTGTTTATAAGGGTGGGGAGACCTGCAGTCACCTGACACTATTGTTTATAAGGGTGGAACACCTGCAATCACCTGACTATTGTTTATAAGAGTGGGGACACCTGCAGTCACCTGACACTGTATTGTTTATAAGGGTGGGGACACCTGCAGTCACCTGACACTATTGTTTATAAGGGTGGGGCACCTGCAGTCACCTGGCACTATTGTTTACAAGGGTGGGGACATCTGCAGTCACCTGACACTATTGTTTATAAGGGTGGGACACCTGCAGTCACCTGAAACTATTGTTAATAAGGGTGGGGACACCTGCAGTCACCTGACACTATTGTTTATAACGGTGGGGACACCTGCAGTCACCTTACACTATTGTTTATAAGGGTGGGGACACCTGCAGTCACCTTACACTATTGTTTATAAGGGTGGGGACGCCTGCAGTCATCTGACACTGTATTGTTTATAAGAGTGGGACACCTGCAGTCACGTGACACTGTATTGTTTATAAGGGTTGGGACACCTGCAGTCATCTGACACTGTATTGTTTATAAGGGTGGGGACACCTGCAGTCACCTGACACTATTGTTTATAAGGGGTTGGGACACCTGCAGTCACCTGACACTATTGTTTATAAGGGTGGGACACCTGCAGTCACCTGACACCATTGTTTATAAGGGTGGGGACGCCTGCAGTCATCTGACACGGTATTGTTTATAAGGGTGGGAAACCTGCAGTCACCTGACACTATTGTTTATAAGGGTGGGGACACCTGCAGTCACCTGACACTATTGTTTATAAATGTGGGGACACCTGGAGTCGCCTGACACTATTGTTTATAAGGGTAGGTACACCTGCAGTCACCTGACACTGTATTGTTTATAAGGGTGGGACACCTGCAGTCACCCGACGCTATTGTTTATAAGGGTGGGGACACCTGCAGTCATCTGACACTATTGTTTATAAGGGTGGGGACACCTGCAGTCACCTGACACTATTGTTTATAAGGGTGGGGACACCTGCAGTCACCTGACATTATTGTTTATAAGGGTGGGGAAACCTGCAGTCACATGACACTATTGTTTATAATGGTGGGACACCTGCAGTCACCTGACACTATTGTTTATAAGGGTGGGGACGCCTGCAGTCACCTAACACTATTGTTTATAAGGGTGGGGACACCTGCAGTCACCTGACACTGTATTGTTTATAAGGGTGGGGACGCCCGCAGTCATCTGACACTGTATTGTTTATAAGGGTGGGGACACCTGCAGTCACCTGACACTATTGTTTATAAGGGTAGGGACACCTGCAGTCACCTGACACTATTGTTTATAAGGGTGGGGACACCTGCAGTCACGTGACACTGTATTGTTTTTTAAGGATGGGGACACTTGCAGTCACCTGACACTTGTTTATAAGGGTGGGGACACTTGCAGTCACCTGACACTATTGTTTATAAGGGTGGGGACACCTGCAGTCGCCTGACATTATTGTTTATAAGGGTGGGGAAACCTGCAGTCACCTGACACTGTATTGTTTATAAGGGTGGGGACGCCTGCTGTCACCTGACACTGTATTTTTTGTGAGGGTGGGGACGCCTGCAGTCACCTGACACTGTATTGTTTATAAGGGTGGGGACACCTGCAGTCTCCTGACACTATTGTTTATAAGGGTGGGGACGCCTGCAGTCACCTGACACTGTATTGTTTATAAGGGTGGGGACGCTTGCAGTCACCTGACACTGTATTGTTTATAAGGGTGGGAACACCTGCAGTCTCCTGACACTGTATTGTTTATAAGGGTGGGGACACCTGCAGTCACCTGACACTGTATTTTTAATAAGTGTGGGGACACCTGCAGTCATCTGACACTGTATTGTTTATAAGGGTGGGACACCTGCAGTCTCCTGACACTGTGTTGTTTATAAGGGTGGGGACACCTGCAGTCACCTGACACTATTGTTTATAAGGGTGGGGACACCTGCAATCATGTGAGACTGATGGAGTCACCTAGAGGATAATGCAACTTTTCTCCTCTAAACATTGTGTACAGATGAACTGCTTCAACTTTTTGGGAAACCTGATTTACTTGTGTTTTTCACGATGGAGCTGGAACACAGTAAAACACAAAAAAGACAAGTCCCAAACAGTATCGGCCGAGTTGTTTTGTTTGCCGTTAAGTTCATTTTGCTATGTTTTGTTATACCCTCCTCCAATCTAAGAGCCCAAGAAAAGTTCTAGCCATCTCCCCACGTGGCTGAAAGACTCCCTGGCTGTGTTTATTACCTGCTGGTTTAATGGTAAACAGTGCAAATTGACTGTTGCAGGTATCTCACAGTTCTCATCGGCAGCTACACATTTTACACACAAGTCCTTCAAATGTTGATAACAAAACTTACAAGCATATCGTGGAGCTGCTGCCCTTCCAGCGGCGGTTCAGCCCCACAAAGTGGCGGTTCTCAGGATGAGGCAGAGATGATGAGAGGTTATGCAGTGCTTGTAGTAAAAGAAAAAAATAGATGTTAGTGAAACACAAAAAAGCATAAATTTTTTATTGGTCATGTAGCGACATGTAGAGCACTCAACCCCTGTTGAGTGCACGGCCTCCCTCATGAACATGACTGTGGCCACTGCAACTGGCCTATAGCTTAACCAGTAAGTTACTTATTGATATGCTGATGGGAAGAGTACACTAAGTGCTGGTATCACACCGAACTGTGTAACTTGTCAGATTACACGACCCTATTCTCTACGCCATCTCGGCCGGCATACGGCAGCTAGATACGGTTACATGTAGCCATAACATCTGACATCGGTACATTTAGGCATTAGATGGAGCTGGTTCATTTCAGATGGAGGCTTGATGTGGTCCAGCAGAAAAGTCTGGCAAGCCTGGAAATAATACAGAGCTGCAGGCTCAAGTGGCCTGAGCTTACCCAACAAAAGAGACATCAAGATCCATAGTGGTGTTTTTTTGCATGTCTTATCCAGTTTGTTACATATTTTGTATACTTAACCATGACTGCTAACCATTTTCCGCAGCATACCAATGTGTTTTTTGAAGGCATTTTCCTTACCTCCAGGCCGCCACTAGTCTCCATTCATTTCAGTATAGCAAAAAAAGAAACTTGCAGACACAAGAAACTTGCTTGAGATAGGTCATCTACCACAGTGAACATTTATTCTATACTTTCTGTCAGAGTCATGCTATTGTTGTGTAGGTGTGTAAGAAAATATCGATACACTTGTGTATCGCGTTATTATCTTTTGTGATACTGTATCGATTCTCCAAACCACAATATTGATTTTTAATTGTTTACATGTGAAGTTTTGTGACAAACATTTTGTGTTGTATGTAACCGTACGACCGCTAGATAACAGTGTTGTAATCTGTCTTCAGCCATTTGACGCTTCCACAGCAACACAACAACGTAAACTGAGACAGGAAGTAGCGGAACACAAAGAACACAGGCCTATGAAACCACGATATCACCTTTCTTATGTATCACAATATATCACCTTTCTTACATATCACAATATATCGCAATACATTGAATCGTAACCCCTGTACCGTGATATGTATCGTATCGCCAGATTCTCAGCATTACACAGCCCTACTTACAAATTCTCGCGTTTTGAATATGATCTGAATACGAATGGAAATTTTGACCCGTTTTCATGTTTAAAATGCTGTTTTCCAGTCTCTGGATTAGTGTGGACATAGTCTTAAGTCTGTTGAGCAAAAATTGGGTCCATGCTTGGTTGGACTCAGCAGTAATTCACATTTATGACACTGTGTGTCTTTGTTAATCTCTCTCATCTTCCTCTTTCCTGTACCGATTTGTGTTCAGCCTCCAAGG